>NC_140081.1:46595706-47920706 GCF_964194135.1 Talpa europaea | reverse complement strand
TTCTACATCTAAAGACTTGTTACCAGCCCACAAAGACCTAATGTAATTCTGATTTCCTGTGGGGTGGAGGAAACCCATGAAGTTCATCTAAACTTAAAGTCTGAGACGTCTGTACTTCTTTATTTTAAGATTATTTATTTGTTTGTTTGTTTATTTATTTATTTTTGTGTAGATGAGCTGGGGTGTAGGCCAGAGGTGTGTGGGGGTGTGGTGGTGAGAGGATTCACCAGAGACAGAGTGGGGAACAGAACAGGCATATTGACTGAAATACACTGCTGAGGGGAGCAGCGGGCAAGACAGGAGCGGTCTGCTGAGCTATGTGGGTTAGTTCCCTGGCCGGGGATCTAACTCAGGCTGTCGTAGTAGGCTGTTGCAGTGAGAGCTCTGAGACTTAACCCCTAGGCCACTAGGGAGGCCATACCACAGTACTTCTACCCTGTTTCCAAATCCTTGAAACCTTTACAACAGGAACAAACTTTTTTTGTGTGTGTGGGACCCTCGCCGGCGGCCAGGGAATGAACGGGCACTGCAGAGGCTGCGGTCAGCCTTGCAGCCCAGCACTCAACCGCTGCGCCACCAGGGGAGGCCCAGGAACAAATTTTTAAAGAGAGAGAATGCTAACTTCTGGCTTCTATCTCATCTTAAGCCAAGAAATGGCCAGGCTGTTCTCCCAAGAAAACAGTCATATTATTTTCAATGGGGTGGTAAAGGAAAGAAAATAAACGAATTCAAGACGTATCAATCCATAGGTGCCTCTGCTATCTCCTCCCTGTCTGGGTCACCTGGAGAAACTAAGCATTGCAGAAGCAGACAAAGCACAGACAGAAGATAGCTGAAGGAGTCAGATGGCTATAAAGAGGAGGGGAGTCCTGATGGAGGAATAGTTGTTTTGAGGAAACAAGATTGGCAAAGGCTATGGGGTACATCCCCTGCCTCTGGTGCTCTATGCTTTTCACATAGGCCTCAGAAGTCTGAAGTGAGGTTGTCTCCTTCCATACTGTCTTCGCCCACACTGTCAAGCAATGTTAGCATTCAAGATGCTTTAAAAGCAGTACTACAGTGCCTCCCTGGTGGCGCAAGGGGTTAAGATGCAGCCTGTGAAGCTGTCCTCAGACTCTGCAGTGTGAGTTCGATCCCCAGCCAGCCAGGAAGCATCTCACATGGCACAGCAGACCTCTCATGCCTTGCCCACTCCTCCCCTTAGCAGTGTACTTCAGTTGATCTACTGTTCTGTTCCCCGCTCTGCCTCTGGTGAATCCTCTCACCCCCCACACCTCTGGCCTGTACCCCAGCTCTTGTATGCATCAAATAAAAATAAAAATATTTTTAAAAATAATAAATAAATAGAAGCAGTACTACAAAGGAAGTTTAGAGCAATACAGGCCACGCACAAGTAAAAAAAAAAAAAACAAGAAGTATCTCAATTTAACAATCTAACTCTGCAGTTGAAGAAACTAGAAAAAGAGAAATCACCCTAAAAACCAGTAGAAGGCAAGGAATAAAAAAATGAGAGCAGGAATAAATGAAATACAAAACAAAAAGACAGTCTAAAAAGACAGTCAGTGAAACCAAGAGTTGTTTCTTTGAAAAAAATAAAATTGACAAGCCATTAGCTGTTTTTACAAAGAGAGAAAACACAAATCATTAGATTCAAAAATGAAAGAGGCAACAGATACTACAGAAATACACAGGGTCATAAGAACCTATTATGAAAGTCTCTATGCAAACAAATTAGACAACGTAGAAGAAATAGACAAATTCTTAGACTCATACAATGTTCCAAGATTGAACCAGGATGAGACAGCCCAGGGCCCCCTTGGTGGCGCAGGTGGTTGAACGCCGCGCTGTGAAGCTGGCTGCAGCCTCTGCAGTGGTGGTTTGAGCCCGGCCGGCAGGCTAGGGTCCTGCATGGCAAAACAGACCTCTCCTGTCTCACCCGCTGCTCCCCTCAGCAGTGTATTTCGTCAGTCTGCCTGTTCTGTCCCCCTCTCTGTCTCTGGCGAATCCTCTCACCCTCCCGCACATCTGGCCTTTACCCCAGTTCTTGTATAAATAAATAAATAAACAAACAAACAAATAAATAAATAAATAAATAAAATCTTTACAAAAAAAAGAGGGAGACAGCCTAAACAGTCTAATCACAAGCACTGAAATCAAAAGAGTAATAAAAAGTCTCCCCAAGAACAATAGCCCAGGACAGATGGCTTCTCCAGTGATTTCTACCAAAACTATAGAGTATCTAATACCGATCCCACTCACACTCTTCCAAGAAATTGCAAAGAGGAAAACTTCCCAATAAACTTCATGAGGTCAGCAAACAAACCAATCAAATATAGTACAAAAAAGGAAAATTATAGACCAATATCTCTGTTGCACACAGATACAAAAATCCTCAACAAAATCCTAGCACACTGAATACTGCAACATATCAAGAGAACTGTCCACCATGATCAACTACTCTTCATCCCAGGGATACAAGGCTTATTCAATATATATAAATCAATCAATAACATCCATTAGCAAAAAGGAAGACAAAATTCACATAATCATCTCAATAGAGGATGAAAAAGCATTTGACAAGATCCATTTATGATAAAAATTCTCCCCCAAATAGGAATAATGGAAGCTTTTTAAATATTATAAAAGCCATATATGACAAAAGATGGCCAATATCATACTCACTGGTAAAAAGCTGAAAAAGCATTTCTACTAAGCTCAGAAAGAAGACAGGAATGCCCACTGTCGATGTCGGAGGCCCCTGAGGCATGAAGTGCAGAGACAAGAAAGACTGTCGTGACCTGGACACAGGCCAGTCTTCCAACCCATGCTGACCAGTCTTCAGGTCATACCCCCAACATTCTCATTGTCTCAGCACTTTACACCCTAGGGATCTCCAATATATCCCCACTGTTATTCAACAGAGTCCTGGAAGTCCTAGCGGAAGCAATGAAGCAAGAAAAAGACATGAAAAAATTCCAGTTTGGAAAAGTAATCAAACTGTCACTATTTGCAGATGACATGCTAATATACATAGAGAAGCCAAAAGATTCAACAAAAAAACTTTTAAAAATAGTAAATGAATATATTAAGGTGGCAGGGTACAAAATCAATACACAAAAATCACTGGCATTTCTATATGTGAACAGTGTATCAGAAGAAAGGTAAGTATGCAATACAATTCCATTTATAATCACCTCAACCAGAAAGAAATACCTGGTAATAAATTTAATGAAGGTGAAGGAACTATACAATGAAAACTATAAAACTCCATGAAAGGAAATAAAAGAAGACACAAAGAAATGGAAAGATATCCTGTGCTCATGGGTAGAAAGTATTAGCATCATTAAAATGGCCATATTATGAAAAGCAATTTACAGATTTACTGCAATACATATTAAATGACTTTTTAAAGGAATTAGAACAAACAACCATCAAATTTATATGGAACCACAAAAGTCCTCAAATAAACAAAACAATCTTGAGAGAAAAGAAGAGAAATGGAGGCAGCACACTTCAAACAATATTAAAAGCAACAGTAATGAAAGCAGTAGGGTACTAGAACAAAAACAGAAACTCAAACCAATGGAAAAAATTGAAAGCCACACCTTATTCTGTTTTTCCTATTCATTCCTCTGTTGGTTTAGACTTTAAGGTTTCTTGTAATTTTTTTGGAGTGGGGGTTTATTGGTAATAAATTTCTGAAGATTTTGTCTGACAAGGTCCTTATTTTTCCTGTATAGAGGAATGAGAGCTTTGCAGGGTAAAGTATTCTTGGCTGGCATTTTTTGTATTGGAGTTTGTTGAATATGTAATTCCATTCTCTTCTTGCCCATAGTGTTTCTTCAGAGAAGTCTGATGTCAACCTAAATGGTTTTCCTTTATAGATTATCTGTTTCTTCCCCCTTGTGAGCTTCATTATTCTTTCCTTGTCTTGGACGCTTGGAAACTTTACTATTATGTGTCTTGCTGTAGTTTTCCTTTCATTGTGGTTGTTGGGTGTTCTTCTGGCTTCCTGTATGTCTGTTTTCATTTCCTTCTTCATGCTTGGGAAGTGCTTTTCTATTATTTCATTGAATAGTTTCTTGGTTCCTTTGTCTCTCTCTTCACCTTCTGGGATTCCTATGATGCTTATATTTCCTTTCCTTGTGGTGTCTGTCAGATAGTTCTCAAAGTGGTTCTTCATTCTTTTTCCTTTGTACCTCTCTTTCCTTTTCTTTTTTGGTTCTTTTTATATCTGTAGCTTCGAGAGTACTGATTCACTCTTCCATTTCTTCTATTCTATTTTCATGGCTTTTCCCAGAATTCTTTAGCTCCCCCATTAAACTTTGAATATCCTTCAGTTCCTTTAATTTCTTCTTTAAGGATCCATTCTCATTCCTCAGTTCGTTGATTGTTTTCTTTTCCTTTCCTGAGTTTTCTCTTAACTCTTTTATTGTTTTCATCATGGTAATTCTGAATTCTTTGTCTGTCAGGCAGAGATAGTCTTCTGTGTCCATGTTTTTGGGTCCTGGAAGTTGACTTTCTTTCTACAGTGTATTGTTCTCAGGAGAACCTTCTTGATCACTTGTATTTTTCTTTCTTCCTGTTGTTTGCCTTTGGCTTCGCTCTACTTGTAGTGCCCTTGTACCACTTGTCTTGGCAGACATGACTTCTGAGTTGTCTTGCTGGGGTGTGGATGTATCTGCCTTGTGCCTGGGCCACTGTGGCTGGTTGATAGAGGTAGGGGTGGGGGCTCTTGTAGCTACCCCCTCCTCTCTTCAGCTGAACCACTGCTGAAGGCAGGTGGGATTTCTAGTTGCTCCTCCCAGAGCATTGGGGGCCACCAGAGTTGGCAGTTGTGGTGTACCTGTAGTTCCCACCTAGGTACACATCTGCCAGGTGGTTAATGTCAGCGATGGCTCTTGCAGGCTCTCCTACTGGGCATCAGTGATTGCTGAGGTTGGTGGGGCTTCAGGGTAGGGGCTTCCTGTTGCTCCCACCTAGGTTTACTTCTACTTCTACTGTGGCAGATGTCATGAGCTGTCATTTGCCCCAGGAGCCCTGCCTCCCAGCCCCCATACACATAATTGGATCCAATGTCTCAGCCTGGGGTAGTCAAGAAGTCTTCTGTGACGCGCTGCACCACCAGGCACAAGCTGAGTCCCAATCCACTGGGAGGAGCCTGCAGGCTATGTGGAATGTACTTCTACGTTGAACTGCTAGGTCCCTCTGGGTTGTGGCTCTGGAGAGCAGAGATAAAGAAAGTAGAGAGCATAGGAAGAAAGATGATAAAAAGAAGAATGAAAAGTCAATAAAAAAAAGAGATAAAAGGTGAGAGTGGAAAAGAATAAAATATGCAACAGAGAGAGAAGAGAAAGGAGGACAAAGAGGAAGGAAAGGAAAAGAAAGTAATAGTAATGATGATAGAATGGAGAGAAATAGAAATAGTAAAATAGAAAAAACAAAAACAGATGAAAAGGGGGAAAAGAGATGGAAAATAAACAAATAAACATAAAAAGGGTGTGTGTGTGGAGAATTGCAACTTAGGACTCTGTTGGTTCCCAAGAAGTGCGGCTGCTGTTTTAGCCTGGTCCGCTGGGGGGTGCCATAAGGCTGAGTGGGATAGTCTCAGGATCTGTTATCTCCTGTGGGGTGTCAAGAAGTCTCAGATTTCCAATGCAGCCAAGAGTGGTCAGGGTCTGTGGCTTGGATTGGGCAGTGGTGGCATTGCCGATGATTACAGGGTGAAAAAAAAATCAGCAGCAGCTATAATCACGGTACCAGCACACGCCGGTTTCATATGGTGCTTAGATCCCAAGCTTGGTTCTAGCTGGGACCTGGCAGTGGCAGCTGCAGTGGCGGCAGCATCAGCAAACCCAACAGCCCAGGCAAAAATATTTTCATACCATACATCTGACAAGGGGTTAATCCCCAAATTTAAAAGTATTTACACAATTCCACAACAAAGAGACAAATGGCCTATTTAAAAAAAAAAATGAGCAAAGGACCTCAATAGACACTTCCCTAAAGAATATGTTCAGATGGGCCCTCCCTGGTGGCACAAGGGGTTAAGACGCAATCTATGAAGCTATCCGCAGCCACTGCAACATGAGTTCGATCCCCCCCAAGGAGCTACCCACATGGTGGCAGCAGACCTCTCCTAACTCGCCTGCTGCTCCCCTCAGTAGTATATTTCAGTCAATCTGCCTGTTCTGTTCCCCACTGTCTCTGGTGAATCCTCTCACCCCGCCCCCATGCCTCTGGCCTGTACCCCAGTTCTTGTATGTATAAATGAATAAATCTTTAAAAAAAAAAAGAATATGTTCAGATGGCCTACAGACATATGAAAAAATGTTCACCATCACTCATTAGAAGAGTAATGCAAATTTAAACTGCACTGACCCCTACATTTATTGAAGTACTATTTACATAGGTAAGCTATGGAAACAACACAAATGCCCCAAAATAGATGACTGGATCAAGAAGATGTGGTACATATACACACAATGGAATATTACTCAGCAATCAAAAAAGATAAACTCATGCCATTCTCAGCAGCATGGTTGGAGCTAGAAGGGATCATGCTCAGTGAAATACGCCAGAAAGAAAAAGAAAAATATTGGATGGTTTCAGACTTATAGGAGGAATGTAGGGGATCCAAATAAGGGATCAGGAAAAAAAAGTAATTATAATAAAGTAAAAATCAAAATCAACAGGCAACTATAAACCAGAGACATTCTATAAAGGTTAGGAGGGAGTTTGATGAAAACAGGGGTGGGAATCACACAAGGGACTACGGTGATGGTACGTGGGTGAATTGGTGGTGGGTATTCCATGGGACTATACCCGAGATAATAAAACATATATTGTACAAAAATGAAGAATGATGTAAAAAATATATATAAAATAATAACAAAAAAGAAAAAGAAACAATTGAATGGGTGGATTAGGGTCAAGAAACAACTAAAAAATAAAAAAAAAAAAGGAAGAAGAAAGTGGGGCTTCCCTGATGGCGCAAGCGGTTAGGCACAGCACTGTGAAGCTATCCGCAGCCTCTGCAGCACGAGTTTCATCCCTGGCCAGTCAGGGAGTTACCCACATGGTGCAGCAGACCTCTCCTGTCTCGCCTGCTGCTCCCCTCAGCAGTGTATGTCAGTCATTCTGCCTGTTCTGTTCCCCACTCTGTCTCTGGTGAATCCTCTCACAGCCCCCCAATTCTGGCCTGTATCCCAGTTCTTGGATGCATAACTAAATAAATCTTTTCTTAAAAAAAAGAAAAAAATGGGGGAAAGCATGTAAATAAATAAATAAGTTGCACTTAGATACCACTACACCCCTGTGAGACTGGAGCATAATTAAAAAGAATGGAATTAACACATGTCAACAAAGTTGTAGTGAAAAAGGAACTCTCATCCACTGTTAGTGGAAATGCAAGTTGGCATAGCCCCTGTGGAAAACAGTACAAAATTTCTCAAGAAAACAAAAATGGAAATTCTGTATGACCCAGCAATACCATTATTAGGTATTTATACAAATGACATGAAAAATCCAATACAGAAAGAACTACACCTGTGTACATAGCAGCACTATTTACAATTGCCAAATCATGGAACCAACCCAAATGCCCTTCAACAGATGAATGGCTAGAGAAACTGTGGAGCATATATTCAATGGAATATTACACAGCTGTGAAGAAAGATGAAGCGGTGGCATTTGGCATAAAATGGATGGATCTTGAGGTGATTATATTGAGTGATGTCAGTAAAAAAAGTGAAATTTTTCAGCTGATTTCACTCATTTATGGAATGTAAAAACCTAAAAAGCAATCATACTCAAACAGTAGAAAAAAATTTGAACTCAGCAAAAATAATAATAATAATAATGGTTACCAGAGGGATAGGGAAAAGGGTAGAGGGGATATAGGAGGGAAGCAGGTGAGATGTGGGGGTAAAAACCATTTGAATGAATTTAAAATGTAAGGACAAATGGTGAGGGGGAGGAATCAAGAACAAAAGGTAAGTCTTATCAATTCAGTGTCACCAATGCCTGACACAGTCCTAGTGCAATGAGTTAAGTGGGAGTTAGCCCTTTAAGCCTGCTCTGACTCACCAGATTAGAAACAAAGTGCTTGCCTTTATTAAAGAACATGAAAACTAAAGGGGGTTGGGGAATTATCTCAGCTACGCCCAAACTCACCATCTTAAACAGAACACCACAAAGTTTAATAACAGATAGGAGATGATGGCCACATTCTCCATGTACAATCCAGAAGTAACAAGTCGTCACAGTGAAAAATTAGCCCTAGAGAAGGTAGACCATTAGCCTGGAGAGGCAGGCAGAGCAGCATGGCCCTCCGTCAGCAGCAGCAAATGGACTGAAGACATTCTGTACCACAAAGGGAAGCTCTCCCAGGAGAGTTGCAGCACTGGCGGAGTGTGCAGCATTGGGGAGAGTTAAAGAGGGTAGCATTAGGAGGGGGTGTTCTATAAATTCCTCAAGAACCAAGTCTAGCTCTTACATCTGTCTGCATGCCTGGTAACTGGCCTGGCACTGGGCACTATAAAACAGCCTGCACTATTGCCCCAGTTGTGTTACTACAGGGGCGCACTGAAAAAGGATCTTATGTCAGGGAAGAAAGTCAGGCAAATGCAACGCCCTGTCTGATTGCACATGGAGAAAGGGGTATTTTTACTTCATTATTATACTTAAAAGTGTGACTTTAACATTGGTCCATGAGGGGATGCTCCATTTTTAATAGTTATGACTATTAACCATCAAGCTAATAGAACTACTACCTACTAATAGAGCACATGAGTATTTCTAATCACTATGCCCAGAGAATGAGCCTTGTCGAATAATCCCACCCAAAGGGGTGCATTTTCCACATTGCTCCATGGAGCAAAGACAATTTCACCACCCCTCCACAATAATTTCACCACCCCTCCACCCGTGGGGGACACCTATCTGCCCTTTGCTCCTGCTGCCACTGAAAAGAGCACAATATATGTTCAGTGGATGGAGAGTCCATATCATCACTTCCTTCTTCCCCTCGCTCTCCAAGCCCTCCCGCGTGCACCCAGCAGTTTTGAACTTGCAGGCACAACATGTAAAACCTCTCTGCAGTCTAATGTTAATTTGTTTCCTAATCAGCGATTTTCATTAATATGGAATTATGGGGGAAAGACTTCACTGAGCTGTTTCAAAATGGGAAGTAAACTTGTGGAACTCATTCCAGGAAGCAGTACAAGCCACACACCAGAATAGAGTGGGACTTAGCTATCTAGAATCCTCAAGAAAGGAATCTCTCATAATAGTAAAGCTTCCCTGGAGCTGGACTGCCACCCCTTTTTACTACTGACTTTTCTTTAATTTTCACCATTTTAAGCAGAACTGTTCCTGAAAACACACTTGCCCACCTTCTTACACAGATTCCTCTGCAGTCTCGCACCTCTTCTGGATGCCGCCTTGCCCATCCTAGGCAGTAGGTAATTGCTTGGGGGACAAACTCTAGGGGTTGCCTTTGGCATCTCTCCCCTCTGATCACAGCAGGGAGCGGGGAGACTAAAAGTGCCCCCTCTCTCACTCCCCTCCTCCTCGTGCCCCATGCCCAAGCATTTCCCAGGGGCTGCTGATCCGGTCACCTAAGTGAAGAAACCAGGGGTTGCAAAATAGGCACAGGGGAGGCTCTTCCCCAGAAGAGCAAACACATGCCACTGACCCGGCCAGTCCTCTCCTCTGCTCACCTGTTGCTCTGGATCCACATTCTGCAGTTCTATGAAATCATGAAGGGAAGACACTCAAAAACAGACACTTTTTTCCTAAGTTGCCTTTGTTGAAGTAGATAAGGGGTTCACACACTGAACTCATTTATTCAGTTGTTCTCATGATTGTGCACTATTATTGAGGCGCAACCTTTTCCTCTTCTGTTGGTGACTCCGGCACAGCCTATCCCCACCACAAGTATTACTAAGTGGAAGTTTCCTTCCTCTTCCCTGTGCCCCCCAAACCCTGGACATGGTGAAAACTTTATATTCTCTTGCAAAAAGAAGTAATTTGGGGGGTGACCTGATGTAGGGATCCAGCCAGTAACGTCATAGGTGATGCTGAGTGGCTACAAACAAAAAAACGCTGTTCTCATTTAAAATGTTAGTGGTTTAGGGTGACAGGCTATAGTAAGAAGATGTAAAATAAAAGATGTTTCACTTTACCTGAACATGTGTTTATTCTCTTTATCAATGAAACAAAAGGGCTTCATTTTTATGATTTCCCTTGTTCTCTTGCAAAGTCAGAAAGCAGATTATCTAAGTAGGTATCATTACCACCAATTCATCCGTGAGATCATTTTTTATCACTTGCTTTAATCTAAGCCTGCTCTACTTTGCGCTCCCTAGCCACAAATTTATGATCACTTGTCAAGGATGACGTGGTCAGAAAAGTTTGGGAAACACTGGACTGGTCTCTTCCAGCCTTAACCATGTTTACCTTCATGGTGGTTCTCAACCCCAGCTGCATATTAGAATCAGCTAGGGATCTTTATAAAACTCCTGGTCCCTGGCCTTATCCCCCAAAACTGAGGTATTGTTGGTATGGGGTGGGGCCGTGGCATTGGCGATTTGTTTTAAGCTCCCCAGTCATTCACATTGGCGGTCAGGATCTGCATTTTTGGCTGCGATGAAAAATGAGAGATGCAGTCAGACAAGCAGCAGGAAGGACTGTGTCTAGGGAGGTGACTGAACTGTCTGAGGGTTTGGGCATCGTGCAGACACAGTGAGGCATGCCCATGACCTCAAGGCCGCCCGCCTGTGAGCTCAGGCCTAGCTGCTCCGTCGCCACACTGGTGAGAGAGAGTCAGGCCCGCTGGACCCTCAGGCAAACTGACCAACCCCTCATTGGAAAACCCATAGCCCCCTGGGTTTTGTGAGAAGAAGTTGTTCCTTCACCCACTAACCCAGCTGGTTCTGTCGAACTGGTGAGTGGAGCCAGGAGCCATGCACACATCCCAAGGGAAGAGGTGAATAGAGTGCCAGCGGGTCCCGTGGGCCAGAGCTCTGACGCAAGGTGGGGGACGCAGCCCAGCTGTGTGGCCTGCGCCCACCCTCTGCTGCTTCCTTAAAGCCTCCCCACTTGGCATCCCGGCCTGGCAGGCCCTGTGGTCAGCCAGCACCACATTTTTCCCGTGACAAGAAACACCTCATAGCTGCCAGGACTCTCGGGGGGACCTCGGCTTCAGTTCCAAAGACTGTTTTCCCCTTAGTTGGCGTGGCAGTGAACAGATGTCAGTGGGGGAGAAGGAAGGCGGAGCCAAAGGAAAGGAAAATCCTCTCCGCCCTGGGCACACAGGCATTCTTCACATATTCTGGAAAAGGGAAGAAGGGCTGCAGTACGGAACTGGCTAGGAGACATCCTCACGATGACTTCATCCTGTTAGTACCCCAACCTGCGATCTCAGAGGCTTTCGTGGATTCATCATCCTAGTTAGAGTTTGGTGAGGGTGTGTGTGATCATGACCAGCACGCCAGGCATTTGACATGCATTGTGTGGGGTCCTCATAACAGCCCCCTGGACTGCGGAGTGGTAACCCCCTTGTGCAGATGAGGAACTGTGGCTCGGAGAAGCCAGAGTCAGAGAATCACTGCTGAGCAAGGGGGGCTTAACCCACAGCTGCTGCTGCCAAATCCCAAGAAGCATCTCTGTAAGGTGTCAGTCACTGCTTTTTTTGCTATTTGTGAATGATGTTTACACTAGAAATCCTGAAAAATACAGAAAGCTATGAGGAAATATAATCACAACCACTCTTATCATCCCATCACCCTGAGGTTACCATCATCCACATATCTTTCTTATGTGTCTGTGTCTGTGTGTGTGCTCTGTTTGAACACTATTGTACATGCAATTGTATACCCTGGTTTTTCACTTAGCATCATTTTTTGCATCTCACCTTTCCTGGAGCATGACAGCTCTTGGCTGAATAGTATTCCATCTACACAGGCCTGTCAACATTTACAACTATGACCCTGTTGTAATATTTCCCTTATTTCCCCTTTTTGGTTAGTAATATAAAGGACCAAAAGATGCAGTAAGCACCCCTGAACATTTTCCTCACATGCCCCGCTTGTATCTTTAGCATCAGATTCCCCATGTAGAATCACCGAGCAGAGGAGCTGAGAATATGTAAAGACAACATCAGGACTGCAGGCAAGTGTGGCACACAACCTCTTGCATGAACAGAGAGATCCCAAGGCCTGTGGCGGAGACCACACTCCCCTCAGGGCCTGCTAGTCGGGAGGATAATATGAACTTGGCTCTTTTGCAGATACCGGGAATCAGACTATAAATTGCCAGGCAGTTAATTACACCATTCTTGGAGGAAAGGATTTCAGTTAAAATAAAAACAGCTGAATCATTTTGAAAGCTCCTCTCCTCTTTGAGTCCCTTTTCCAATGGGAAAAATAAGTTTTCTGATTTCCCCCCTGCATGGATTACAAACCGCTCTCAGGAATCCAGGCTATTGAGAAAGAACACATAAAATAATAGATGCAGCAAAAGCTCAAATGTCCCCACTCACACAAAACATTCAGGGGTATGAGGAATGGCTGTAGCTTTCTTGTGCAACGGGATACACACAGCTGGGGGCATCCAGGCAGGTGGACTCTAGCTTTCTCCCCTCTGTCTTTCTCACCATGGCTAGGTACCCCTCCTGGCCTGATGTCTTTGGGGAGGCCCGGGCTTGGCTCTGCAAAGCAGGGAGGAGCCGAGGGGACCCAGGTCTCATCTGCGCAGGCAGATTATGAGAACTTGAATGTGCATGGAGAAAATGTGCGCTTACTATTACATCTTCATTTTAACCAGGCATTTTAACCTTCCCGACATGCTCCAGTAGCCAGCTCCTTGGCCAGCAAACAGGGTGTGAGGCTCTCCCCACCCTGCCTCTGCACCAGAGGCCCATTCTGAGTCAGGAGGTGCCTTGTACCCCGTCCTCCTGAAGCACTGGAGTTCCTTCCTCCCCCACATGAGCCCTCTCCACATCCAGGCCTGCACAGGCCACTTCCCCAGCCAGGAATTTCCTCGGCCAGGAATTCCCTCCCCCTCCTTCTCCAACTGGCCTGGGTCCTTCACAACTCAAACAATGTCACATCCTCTGGGTGGCTCTTCCAAGCCCAGGGCTGAATCAGGTGCACCTGTCTGCCTTCCCTTGGACCCTCAGCCTCGCCTCCCCAGCAGGAGGGTGAGTCTGCGCTCTCCCGGGTGGATGGACAGACGTGGGGCTGCCTTCTAGATGGGCTCCTGGACCCCAGGGACCAGCACAAGGCCAGACCCAGAGTCAGGTGCTGAGTCAATGTGCAATAGCTAGAAAGAAGAGAGGTGTTCAATTTAATGGGTATTTATTAAGTGGCTATTAGGTGCCAAGTGCTAGTTTCAGAGTTGGAGAAGCAGTGATAAAGCAGGTGAATACCCCTGCCTTCAAGGAGCTTACATTCTGTTGAGGAGCTTACATATTGGAAAGGGAAGAAGAGAGGAAGGGAGGCAGGGAGAGAGGCAAGGGAAGGGAGAGAGTGGGGGTGTGTGTGCAAGGGAGGGCTGGGGAGGGACAGAAAGTCCCTGACTGCCCAAACCTCCCAAATTGAAGGTCGTGATGCCTAGTGGTCCTGGGCACCACTGCCCACCCCCACAAAGCACTTCGCGGCAGGCCTCCTGGCACAAACGGACAACACACGGCCTGTGTTGGGCGGTGCCCAAATAGCTTGTCGATAGAGACCGTGTCATCTTGTGAACTCTGACTTGACAATGTCAGTGAGGGCTCACTGGGGTGAAAGCATGGACACATGGGGAACAGGGAAGAGATGGCCGCTTGAACCAGAAAGCGCAGGCCAGTGGTTCCCCACTGAGGGTTGAAGATTCTGGGGAAATCCACGACTGGAGTCTGCAATCCCTTGCAGCATGCAGGGCAGATGCACTGGCCACACGCATGAGCACGCCTCCGCCCATGTGTGAGGAAAGGTCGTCATTTTAAACCTGACTGTTTAAGATTTACTGGAAAGCATTGCTGAATTCACAGCAGCCTTTTGTCATTGTTCGGTCTCTATTTCTGTTTTTACCTAGAAGATTCAGAGTCCAAATTCCATCCTTAGACCAGCTGAAGGAAAAAATCCTCTGGGGTGTGAACGGGTCCTGGTCATCGGCTCTCACCCACCTGAGAAGGAGAAGCCTGAACCCAGACACCGCAGCTGCAGTAAGTGGGAAACCACGGCACCCACCCCCGCAGACCGGGAGCCTTTTTTGTTTTCATTCCATTGTGAGTCGTTCACATGTCTCTATAACTTTGGGGTTACAGTTTTCCTCCTGCAAATGTGCCCATGCTCCACTCAGTTGGGAGCTCTCTGAAGGGAAAGACTGGGTCTTATTTGCTTCTGGGTATCTAGCACCCAGCACAGGGGCGAGGGGGCGTGGCCAACAGGGTCCAAGTGAAGTTGTGCCCTCTCTTTAGAATAGAAAGTAACGATCTGAGGAGAAGGTGATTGAGGCCCTCAGACAAGGCAGACAGCAGCAGAGCTGCTCAACCTGTTAAGCTACTTAAGCTTTGAAGAGTAAGAAATCCATCCTCTGGAAACATGTATGCTAAATACATTTTTGGTCATCATTTTACTTTCTCATTCCCCTTGGTTTTCTAACAAAGGTCCCTTTGCAAATGCCAAGCAGGGGCTGCTGAAAGAAGGGAAAACAGTCAGGAGGTGCAGTGTGGCAAGCACTGCCCACTACTGGATTGAAAGCTCCCTTAAGGGAGATGACAGGAGGCTCAGGAGTGAAAGACCCCCACGCATGGCGACTTCCATGGGACAGTGTCAGGGTGATTGGCCTAGCCCACCCTCTCCACCCAAAAATTCTTCTTCCAAAGCAAGCTATTTCCCATTCAAGCTTAAAGGCGGCTGTCTTTTGTTTTACCAGGTGGGCCTGACGGGCCACTTGCATTCTCCACGTGGTGGGAGGCTGAACTTCGGCCCTCCCCTCCACTCCAGCTCAGCCCTGCAAGTTTTGACAGGGGTCTGTTCTTCAATCCCCTCAGTGCCCAAAGGTCGCAGGAGCCATTCCTCACACAGGTCATGCTCCAGCGAGAACAAATGCCACAAGTGATGCTCAGTGACCACCTGACTTTGAACATGGCAGAGGGCAGAGCGCTCACTGGCTTAGATGTCAGAAGGCCTGGCTTCTAGATCAATGCCTCTTGCATCTGACCTGCTGTGTGACTCCTCCAGCCCCACATTCCTCAACAGGCACATTAAGTCCACAGTGAGACCACCGACAACAGCGGTGAGAGACAGAGAGGAACGAAAGCATCCAATGAGCCATTTAAGTCTCAGTGTACATGTGGAGCTTTGTGTAATCGCTAAAAGCAACATTTCATGGGAAGGCTTTTGGAATTGCTTCCATAGGGAAAATGGGGAGGCACAAGCACCTCTTTGGCACTGGGCACAGACTCAAGGTGTTGACCCAGCTGGGTGCCTTTAGACAAGTCCCTTCCCCTTTCTGGGCCTCGGCAGTCAGGCCTCATGAGGCCCATAATGGTTCCTGACTGAATTTTTGGTGACCCTGCCCAAGCCAGAGAAGCACAGGACCAGAGAAGGCAAATTCACCACCTTCCTTCCTGACACCCAGTCTACTTTGTAAAGGCCAAAGATGATCCTGAGAGTCATAACGTGAGCCTTCCCCATGACTCTATTATTCCATCGCCCTGAGAATTTTTATGACTCTGCTTGCTCATGTGTCTAAACCAGGAGAAGAATAAATCTCTTGCTTGCAAAGTGGAGGAAGTCCTAGTGGACATGTTAGTGTCCAGCTTTCCAAGGAAGATGTTTTCAACACATGGAAATACCATCAAGCAGTCCAGGAATTTCATGGTATTTAAGCGAAAATGGGTTTGCCTCCCCTCCCTACTCTGTGCAACTACTGTCCCAAGGGTCTGTAGGGGTGACAGGTAGGACAGAAACAAAGTGAGCCCTGGCAGAGTGTTCCACGTCTCCAAAGGTCCTCCTCACATAGGTCATGTCCCCTTGCCAAGGCGATGGCTGCCAGATCCAGGGTCTGTGACCTCAACTAATGGTGGACTGGTTGTAGTCTAGCGGGGTAAGGCTCATTTTTTCCTGCCTCACATACAAGCTCCCCTCACACCAGAGGTAAGATGTAAACATAAATCAGTTGCCACAGAGTTGGAAAATGAAGGGGCAGGAATTTTACATCAAGACACAAAGTTTCCACTATTCAACCCCAACTGGCTGCGTTCAAGCTGAATAATCACAAGAAGTAACAGAGCATCTTTCCCACAGCAAGTTCACGGGCTTGTGTAACGTGATAGCTCCCCAGCGCTGGTCCATACCTAGAGCTGCCTAATGCTTCAGTAACTTCTTGCTCATCCAGGAGGTGGGAGCCCTCCCCTCCTTTGCCAATGGCCTGACTGCTTTTGTAATTATCATTCAAGCGCCTACACACCATACACAGATGTCTGAGAGAGGAATGATGAAGCCAGGGTTGACTAGGCAGGTGTGCAGCTGTTTCCCACTGGCCTTGACCACGCCATTCTTGAGAGGAGGGCACAGGGCACACAGGGCACAAATACAATAAAACGGATCCCACTGGCAGCCAGATGCCAGGACGACTTCCAGTTATAGAAGGTGGGGCTGTGCCAAGGGTGCGGCTATAACCGCAGCCAGAGGAGCCGGCTACAGTGCTGCACCAGACCCTCTCCTCTCTTCTTCCACCATCCCCCCCCCCCACCGCCCTTAGCAGTGGCAAGAGCTCCTAGAACAGTCTCAAAGGGGTTCAAGTTACCAAAGAACAACCTTCAGTGGAGGAGAGGGGGTTGCCAGGCAACCAGGCCAGCCCAGTCCCACACTTGTAACCTTGAAGTTGGGGGTAGGTGGGTTGTGAACCCCACTGTGTCGAGGACACAGTGGGCTCCTTTTATGCTAGCTTTCTGCTCTTCTATCTCTCTCCTCGTCCTCCCCCTGTCCTCCTACAAGGCCTGCCCCCCCACCCCAGGATCTGGGCCCAGTCTGCAAGCTGGTCTCTGCAAGCCTGAAGGTTATGGGCCAGTCTGACCTGCCATTGCTCAGTCTGTAGGTGGCGGCCAAGCTGTCCCTGCTGGGAGACTAGAATCTGCTGCCCCGTCAGGGGTCACTCACTCTGCCCATGTTGCTTCCAACCTTCCTGTCTCCTTCCCTGCGCCTGGGGTCAAACAAAAAAGCAGAATGGCCAGTAAGGGAAAAGGAGTACGGGCAGGAAGAGGCCCAGGGGAAGGGAAAAAAAGACAAGAACTGACAGCCATGGGAAAAGGGTATGTATTCATGTGGAGTGCAAGTAGAATAGATGGTCTGCTGAAGCTTCAGTGTTGTTAAGCTTATGCCCAAGTGACAAGGGCGGTGCTAGACAGGGCAGTGCCCCCATGCCCCATCTCTCTATGAGGTTAGCACTCGTGCTCAGATCTTTGCAGAGAAGATCTCATTTCAGTGCTATACAACCAAAGCTCCTGAGGAGAAAAGCGTGCTGGGCAAGCTCAGAGGGAGCCTGAGGCCAGGCCATAAGGCTAGCCTAACCCAGGCCATTGGACTGGAAAGGGAAAAACCAAGCCTTCTTGCCCAGTGAAGGGAGCTGTGTTCCATTTAGGCAGCAGCCCCCTTGTGCCTCTGAGCTGAGAGACCTGTGGTGCTCAAAGGCAAGAGACCACAGGGAAGATGGGAGCTGGCCACTCTCTCAGGTCTCTTGTAAGTTTCAAAGGAGCCACAGGAGTGCACTTTGTCCTCAGAACTGTTGCCCAGCCTTGAAAGAGATTCATCTCAGGAAACCATCTCTGTAACTCAGGGGATCCTCGGGAAGGGGCAGGTGCCCAGGCAACCTCGTGAAGTCACACTTTCCCTCAAGTGGCAGGAGCTCTCTCTTGCAGGGGACAGAAGGGTACAAGTTGCAAAACAGCCTCCTCCCTGTCCTTAATTTACCCTGCTGAACTCAGTAGGTGGCCCTCTGCAAGTTGTGTGGGGATTCTGAAAACTGCTCCCCAAGCTGACTTATCAAATTTCCCCTAGGCTAATCCTGGTAGTCAGTGGGGTGGGGGAGGGGGCACAACAATGACCTTCTCACCCTCTTTGTTAACTGAGAACTGAGCAGACAGGGCCCCAGCTCTCCAGGTCCCAAGCCAGCAGGGCTTTGCAGTCCCCCATCCACATTCCCTCTGGCAGTCATCTGTGTCTCCCACCCTTCTTCCCTCAGGGTGGTGTTTCTCCACCAGTGACCACCACCTTCTGCCTCAGAGGTCAGAGACCTTATTGAAGAGGGGTATGGGAGCTGACTCTCCTCTCTTACTGGCAGGGGTGGGGGCAAGTGGCCTCCACGGCAGGAAGGGGCTGACCAGGGAACTCCCCAGGGAGCTGCAAGCTTGTACTCAGAAGTCACCCAGTAGTCCGCCCCTGCCTCCACCTAAACGTTTTTGGCCACACTGCTCCTCCTCACCCCTAACCTTACAGAGGAGCCAATGGGCACGGATCCCTGGCATGCCCCAGGTATGGCCAGCATTTCCAGCACATCCAGTCCCCTTGCTTTCAGTAACAGTCCCACACTCTAAGGGCCACTGCATTTGCACCATTCCTCATGCAGAGCTGGCCGTGCAAAGGAGTATAGGACAAGGACTCCTACGCTCTCACGGCTTCTGCCAGGGCTAGGTCAGGGCCGCTGGGTTTCTCAAGCATGGCTGGCCCCTAAAGAAATCCCGAAACTGAAGACAGTTGCTTTAAATGGCTATCTAGGGCACATAGGTGCTGCCGGCCCCTAAGGCCCCTAGGAGTGGGGTCCAGCAAAGCCAGGGTCAGGGTCCCCTTCACCACAACCGGTCTGCAGCCACTCGGGGCACGGAGGCCCCTAAGGCCAGGGAGAAGAGGAGGGAGGGTGCTCAGGCAGTCTTCAGAGTAGGAGCCTCGGTCAGGCTCCAGCGCGAAATCGCCGAGATTGAAGCCAGTGGGCACCACCGCCAGGCTCTCCCCTCCCTCCCCCCTCCATACACCCCCCCCCTCGGCCTTTCCTAGGTGGCCGAGATTCTAGTCTGGGGCAAAGATGCCAGGGCTGCGGCCACTAGGTTCGCGACGCCGCCGCAGGGATGTCGACGCCTCGGGCCAGGGGTGTGTGCTGAAGCCGAAGCCGACCCTGGCCCTGCGGCTCCCCAGTGCCCATGAGGGCCCCCTCCTTCCGTCCCCCGGACCCCAGGAGGCGGCCGGCCAGCCCAGGGCCAGGAGTCCGGAGCGCACAAGGCCATTTGGGACAGCCCGGCTGGGTCGGGTCCGGCAGCAGGAAGTTCCAGCGGGAAAGCGGCGGGTGGGGAGTCGGGGAAACGGGATCCCCACACTCCGCCAGGGGAAGGGGGAGAAGGGAAGGGGAGGGCCGGGGAAGGGGCTGGGCACAGAGCCCGGAGCCGCTGGCGCCCCCAGAGGTGGGGTAGACGCGGGGCGGCCGGCCGCCCGGGCGCGGTTTACCTAGCTCGTCCTCGTCGTCCTCCCGGCAGAGCAGGCGGCAGGGAAGGCGGCGGCGGAGGCGCGCGGTGCGCCGGGACAGGCTGTGGGTGCGGCGCCCCAGGGCCAGCAGGTGCCCCTCGAGGTCCTCGAGCAGAGCCAGCGAGTGGCCGCACAGGTCGGCGAGCTGCCGGAGCAGGCTGAGCGCGGCCAGGTGGCTCACGTCGCGGAGCTCGGCCAGCGGCTGCGGTGGGCGGCTGGGGCACAGGCGCCGGGGCAGCACCGTGCGTCTGTAAAACGGCATCCCGGGCGCGGGCGCGGGGCACTAGCCCCGCGGCGCCGGCGGCGGGTACAGAAAGGCGCCCCTGGGCGGCGGCCCGGCTCTGGTCTCGCGGCCCCTTTGGCGCCGGAGACGGCGGCGGGGCGGCCGGGCCCACGGATTCCCAGCCTGGGGCGCCGGTTCCCCCCGGGGCTGCACACTCGCGGGAGCCACCGGTCGCTCTGACTCCTGTTCGCTGGGCTCCTCCTCCTCCCCGCCTTTCTCCACCTCCTCTTCCCTGGCTCTGCTACTTCGGGATCCCCCTAGCCACCTTTTCCCCCCTTCTTTTGCACTCAGAGATTCGCAGATGAACGCTTGATCCTGGAGCGGAGGGAAAGGGAAGTAGGAGTAAAAAGAGCGAGCTGGAGCGTGAAAGGAGGAATGTCTGCGTGAGTGGAGTGTGTGTGTGTGAGCGTGCCTCTGTATGTGTGTGTGGAGGGGGGTTCCCTATTGCATGTGTCCCGCTGTCCTCCTGCGGAATTCGAGCCCCAGTACTGAAGGTTACACTTGCTTCCTGCTTTGTTTTGTAACTTCAACTTTTTCTTCATAAAAGAATGAAAATTCAAGCGCACAGGCGCCCACACTAGAGAGTTAGCAGCGGAGACTGGCCAGTCTGGCTTCATGCATGTAGCTTTCCACCCCAGAAGTGTCCTGGGTCCAGGCGCTGGCAAGAGCACGCTATGAGTACAGCCTTCCAACGCCCAGGAGCTTGGAAATGAGAGGGGGGCACCAAAGAGCTTACTGCAGTGCTCAGAAGTATGGTGTCTCCAGGGGTGCCACAGTGCCTGGGCTGAGCGAATGAATGAAAACCACCTTCTCTGGGACAAGACATTCATTTCGGGAAAGAAAGGCTCTGCTGCACCATAGTTTAGGCCTAAGGAGCCCAGGGCCGCCTTCTCCTCCTGGCCGGGTCCAACTGCTGAGATGGACTCCCATCTCTGTGGGCATTGGGCTCCTGGGGTGCCCACTAAGGCGGGGGTATGGGAGCCAGGTGATGCATGCTTTCCATGAGGGCAACCCTGTGCTCATGTCCTGGTTCCTCTCCATTCTAGAAGGTAGAAAAGAGGGGTTCACCGGCATCCTCAGTAAGGCAGAGTCCCTGTGTGCTCAGGGAGTTTCCACTCAGACCATTTCAGTGGTCACCCCCCCCCAACCCGTTCTGTCATTTCACCTCTAGCAGCTTTAGTTACCCCTGTGGTCAATGGTGGTCTGAAAATATTACCTCTAGTAAGATCTCTTGGGAGGGGGAAACAGCACATTCACATAATGCTTATTACAGAATATGCTTACAATGGCTCCATTTTATTGTTAGTTATGGCTGTTAGTCTCATACTGTGCCTAATTTATAAAGTAAATGTGGCCATAAGTATGCATGTATAGGAAAAAAGCATAGTACAGCGAGATTTCCGGCACGACCCCTGGTCTCAGGTGTCCATGGGTGTCTTGGAATGCTATCCTTGCAGAGAAGGGGACTACCATGCTTTCAAAACAAGGTGCTGCCAGGAGCTGCTCCTCCTAACTGCTCTTTTGACTTTGGTATGGTTCCACGTCTTCCTTCTGGCAACCCTCTCTTCATCTTCCACTCAAACGTGTTCCGTCCAAATAGTCCCTCATAGGCTACTGGTAAAACACCTTGAACAGCACACCTGCAGCTGCACTGACAGGCCTGAGGCAGCCTGTCTGCATTCATTCCTCTAGAGAATGGTCCTGTAAGCAGCGCAAGAAGCCTCTGTGACCACTTCAGAGTCATCCAATCACCCTGTTCAACAGTCACTCCCTGTTCAGTAATTGGAACTTGGGTACTAGAAGAGATGGGGTCAAATGAAGACAGAAGAACAAACAGATGGGACAAAAGACAGCCCCTTCTCTGTACTTGTAGCATCCAGTCACTGGATGAGGAGCTGACATTCTCTACTTGGCAAACTGAGACCTGAGCCAAGAGAGTGAGTGGCAGGAAGTAGGGACTTGGCTGGACTCTCCTGAGATACTTTTCCTTGACCTATGAGTTGTTTAGCCGTGATCTCTGCTGGGGAGGAAAAGAAACGAGTTACCAGCAGATGGAAGGAGACTGTGTGGCAGAGTCCCACAGCCTGCCCCGCAGCCTGCAGGTGGCAGGCTGGGGCTGAGCCTGGTGATTGAGCCGCCCTCACCACTCTGATCTCTGAAGCTGATGAATCTCTCAGGCTCTATAAGAACAAGCTCCACTCCAAGCAAATCAGCGTGCCCTCCCCCAAGGTGAGCCGCTCACCCCAGCCTCTTCAAGGACTGGACCTGGCTTTCATCAAGAAAACATCAAGGACTGGCGGCAGGGCCCTCCTCCCTGCTCGGGACCGGCGTGGGACTGCATGTACCAAGGAAGATGTCCAGGGATTATAAATTTTCGTCTTCTTTCTTATCTCCAGTCTCCTCCCGACAGGAAAGGTGAACCCCCAAGTGAGAGGCAGGCTGGAGGTAGAGCCTTGAGGGGGTGTGGGGTAAAGGGGCCTGGCTCTTCACTGAGGAGGGAGAGAGTTGGGATTCCTGCAGTGCTTTGCCCCAGCCACGCCCACCAGGGCAGGAAAGCAGCTACCCTCAGGGGTCCAGTCCAGGCCTCCACATCGCCCTCTGGCACCACATGCACACAAATGTCCTTCTTCAGTAGGAACAGTGTTTCCTTTGTGACCGTATTGTCCCTCCCACTAGACTGCTAGCGCCAGGAGGGCAGGAACCTTGTCTGCCTGCTCACTGCTGTTTGCCCAGTGCCACGCCCATGACTGGCATCCTGCAGGTGCTCAGAAAGTGGGTACTGGTGATGAATCAATGCACCTGGATTTTCGCACAACCCCATGGGAGGAGCCTTACTGAAGGATTCCCATTGGCCTTGGTGGCAATACGCAGTCACCGTGGCCTCCGGGGCGGGACACTGCCGGGTGTAGGGAAGAGGTGCCTGAGAATGAGAACATTTCTTCTGGAGGCTGGGAAAAGGCAGGGGGGGAGGGCGAGGCTGCTCTGGTTACCTGCAACCAAGTGCCTGGGCAGAGGTGCCTGAGGGCACTCCGTGATCAAACAGTTGCTTTGATTTCCCTTAAACCTTGGCCTGATGCATTCCAGATGAGAGAGATGGAAAGCTCAGAGGGGATAAAGGAGAGGCCCCCAGCAGCTAAGCCCACCCAAAAGTGCTGGGTGCTTCCTACCCACCCACCGGCCTCCTGGCGAAACCCGTGGCAATTTATTCTGAACCTGTGCTGGGAGCTGACATCTGAGCTCCAGGCGGCCCACCTGTAGGATCCCCTGTGGGTCGGACCTGGAAGCAGTGACTAAGAGAGAGTGGCCGGAGAGACAGGAGGGACATGGGGGACGGTGACCACACAGGAGCCGCAGGCCCCTGCTTTCTTTACCACCTCTCGGCCTGCCTACTTAGGTGTTTAAGAACCTAGAATTTCAAGTTAAAAAATGAGCTTGAAGGAATAGATAAGGAACACAGGCTGTGCCATTTCTGTTCCTACAAGTAAACCATTTCCACAGCTGCAGAATGGGGGCTGAGCAAGCACAAGCACCCGCCCGGGGGCTCAGGGCAGCCCTCAGCCTTACTTCCCCAAGAGAAAGCAGAAAGCTGCCGTCACCTCTCAAATATCTCACAGAACAGCAGGAGCAGTGTCTTGGTGGCTGAGAGGCCAGTTTTCTCCTTGACATTCCCCTGTATTCGGCTGTTTATCCCACCTCAGCCCCTCTAGCCATGAAACACAGGAAATTCTTTCCCTCCTGAATGAAAAAAGATGCATAGCCATCGAGGAATAGAAAGGCTCCTGCCAACTCCAACACTGCCTTCTGCTGTCACCTGCTTCTAAGCATCTGTCCCAAGAGTGATGAGTAAGAGTCGGCAAGGGTGAGATTGACTTTTGACTTTTTTTTTTTAATGCCATTTGCCCTTTGGGGTTGATGCTTGACCCTGTAACTCAGAACTCAAGTCAACCCTCTCTCCTGAGAGGGGCCCAGAGAGGTAGCCGAGAGAGAGCAAAGTGTCTGGCTTTGGGCTTTTCAGCCAGGGGAGTGCCCAGGATTCAATCAGCAGTGCAGACCAACCCTTGCTAATCAATGCCATACTCTGGAGAGTGGGCGAGGGCAGCAGAGTAGTGCCCAGGATGTGAGCGCATAGAACAAGCTTCTGCCCTAGAAGCAGCAGAGTCTCAGACAGGGGAGGGCTGCCCCCAGCGCTAGGCCCCCAGGGCCCGACTGGGACCTCACACAGCCATCAGTCACCTCCCAGGGCAGTAGAGGGTAAGCCCAGGATGGCTCAAGGTCCTAAAATAAATTCCTTTCAGCACAGACTCAATGCTTCACACACTCACAGGGCAAACCCTTCAAGAATTCCATGAGGAAACAAACCTTTATTTCAAAAATAAACTTTGATGTTATTTGAACTTTAGCCCTGACTCTGAGAACAGACTGAAACCACAAGAAACATGTGTGGCAATTGCAAGAAATAGAAAGTGGACAGGTCCTGTCCTAGGTGGCCCCCCCCCTCACCATCATGCTTCCCCTTACTCACCACCTGCATTGTTAGGAGGACACGGCAACTCCAATTAGGAGCATCCACACGTTGTTGCATTAGATGGGTAATTTTGTGTGAACATGCTTGCTTTACTCAGGAGAATTCATATTGTGCACATCACCCGTCTGTCCTACTCCACTTAAGAATCATCATCCCACTGCTGCAAACGCCAATCTCCCCCCAGCATCCTAAAGCAGCACGTACAAATCCTTAATCTCCCCCCGGAGAATTAGGTCCTTCACGCGGCAGTGTCTTCTGCGTGTTTGATCAAGGCTGGATTCGGGTAGCAACCATGTCTACCTCTACAGCATTAATTGGGAGTTGCTCTGCAAGTCAGGACTTCGTGGGTAATTAGGGGGAGATTCAAAACCAGGATAACTCACATTTCAGCTTAGCAAGCGGCCAAATACGGTAAGCCACGCAACAGCCTTGCCTCTGAGGTGGCAAGTTATGTAGCACAGCATAGCAGTGTCAGCCTCACAGGGGCCTTAGAGACCCACTGGTCTGAGTAAAACCCCCAGCCCCATTGCTGGCTCTCAGACAAGTTATGCAAACTCTCTGTGCCTCGGATTTGTCGCCCATTACACCCATTACGTAGATAAGGCAACACTTGAGGGCTGTGGGAGTGCGGCTGCACTCACTGTCTACAGGGTTAGGCCATTTGCATTGATCCGGTCTTATGCCACACCGGTTGTTACATAATGGAAATCCTATCCCTAAAATTGGTGTAATATCGCCTCTTACCTTGTAGGATGGTAACAATTACATGAGCTCATGTACGTAAAATGCTTAGCATGTGCTTGGCACACAGCAGACACTCCAGAAATGTTACCAGCCGTATAAACAATAGCTTCCCCTTTCTCCCTTCTTTATCCTTGTTCAACATAACCTCAAGCCCTTGTTCAGAGTTTATATAGTAGCAAAGAAGTTACGGTAATCAAGAGATGTCCAAATCTTTTCCTTTTCCAAACTGCCTCTGATTTATCAAAGGCTTCCTCACATTCAGGTGTCTCAAGGTCTTTTTCAAGCTTTTTCTCGGCCAATAAACATCTAAAGGCATGGTCAGATCAAGAATTTTCTTTGCACAAAGAAATGGAAAGACATCCCCTGATCATGGATTGGAAGAATAAACATTATTAAAATGGCAATCCTACCAAAAGAAATTTACAGATTCAATGCTATTCCAATAAAAATTTCAATGACATTCTTCAAAGAAATAGAACAATTATTCATGAAATTCATATGGAATCACCAAAAACCCCGAATAGCCAAAGCTCTCCTGAAAAAAAAAGAAGGGAATGGAGGCATCACACTCCCAGACTTCAAACTATACTACAAAGCCATAATCATCAAAACTGCATGGTATTGGAACAAAAACACACAGACCAATGAAATCAAATAGAAAATCCAGAAATAAACCCACAGATTTATGGTCAACTAATCTTTGACAAAGGAGCAAAGATTATGCATTGGAGCAAAGAAAGTTTGTTCAATAAATGGTGCTGGGAAAACTGGGTCGCTGAATGCAAAAGAATGACGCTTGACTACTACCTAACACCATACACAAAAACCAACTCAGAATGGATTAAAGAACTAGACATAAGACTTGAAACCATAAAATACGTAGAAGGAAATATAGGCAAAAAAATACGTGATATGCACATCAAAGACATCTTTACAGACACATCACCCAAAACAGTGATAGTGAAGGCAAAGATAAACAGCTGGGACTACATCAAATTAAAGAGCTTCTGCACAGCAAAAGAGACAATAACCAAAACAAAGAGAAACCCCACCAACTGGGAGAACATTTTTGCACCCAACACTAATGATAAAGGACTGATCACAAAAATCTGCAAAGAGCTGATGAGACTCAACAACAACAAAGAAAATAATCCAGTCAAAAAATGGGCAGAAGAGCTAAAAAGGAACTTCTCTGAAGAGGAAATGCAAATGGCCAACAGGCATATGAAAAACTGTTCAACATCACTTGTAATCAGGGAAATGCAAATCAAAACTACAGTGAGATACCATCTTACACCAGTGAGAATGGCACATATTAAAAAAAACTAGCAACAACAAATGTTGGCGAGGACGTGGAGAAAAAGAAACTCTCCTGCACTGTTGGTGGGAGTGCAAACAGGTCCAACCACTATGGAGAGCTGTGTGGAGATTTCTGGACCTACTAAACATAGAGCTTCCATATGATCCAGCAATTCCACTCCTAGGGATTTACCCGAAGGACACAGAAACATCAATTACAAAGAGCACCTGCACCCCTATGTTTATAGCAGCAATATTTACAATAGCTAAGCTTTGGAAACAACCCAAATGCCCAAAAATAGATGACTGGATCAAGAAGACGTGGTGCATATACACCATGGAATATTACTCAGCATTCAAAAAAGGTAAACACATGCAATTTGCAGCAACATGGATGGCGCTGGAAGGGATCATGCCCAGCGAAATAAGCCAGAAAGAAAAAGAAAAATACCGGATGGTCTCACTCATAGCAGGAATCTAGAAAACTTAAATAAGGGACCAGGAAAAAGAATAACTATAAGAAAGACAATATCAAAATCAACAAACAACTATGAACCAGAGACACTCTATGGGGGGTGGGGAAAGTAGGGATTGGGGTCAGAATATGGGGGTTGTAATTGTATGGGGAATATAAAAATGAAATTTAAATTAAAAAAATAAAACTGCTTTAGAGAAAACAGTTTGAAAAAAAATTTTCTTCATATATGCTCCCTCATCCTTTATTTCTTTCTCCTCCTTTTGGGGTACATATACTACCAATATAGTGATCTTTTGATAGTGCCCACAGGGTCTTCACTGTTCATTTTTTGCCGTTTCTCTCCTCTGACTTGATGATTTCAAGGGTACTGATTCTTTTGCCTGATCCATTCAGCAATTGCAGTTCAGTTAT
The DNA here is from genome assembly GCF_964194135.1 of Talpa europaea. NCBI lineage: Eukaryota > Metazoa > Chordata > Mammalia > Eulipotyphla > Talpidae > Talpa > Talpa europaea. The sequence goes on along the minus strand of NC_140081.1, from coordinate 47,893,461 downwards.
CCCATTTTCTAGCTCCAGAATTCTTGCTTGCTTTTTATTTTTTGGGCTCTATGTCCTTCATTTATTGACGAGAATGACATATTTGGAGAAATCAAATTCCCTGAAAATATTGCTTCTCCTTTTCTTTTTCAACACTATCCAGCTATTGAAGAGGAACACTATATTGAGCTGGCATAGTACAATCATTCCTCTGAGCTCCCCAAACATTTACAGGCACACTTCGATTAGCATATCTATCCTGAGTCTCACTTAATTTAGAGATTGACTTACTGCTTGGTTCTTTTAAGAATATTTTTGATACCTTTCTGATATTCTCATTTTGTCCACGCATAGTTTTCCCAATCTTGTTGTCTATCTGTGTTCTGTCTTAGTTTATTACACATCTTTATGACAGTTCTTTTAAATTGTCAGGGGCCTCACTGGTGGTGCAAGGGGTTAAGTCTCAGCACTATGAAGCTCTCCGCAGCCATTGCAGCACCAGTTCGATCCCCGGCCAGGGAGCTAACCCACATGGCACAGCAGACCTCTCCTGTCTTCCCTGCTGCTCCCCTCAGCAGTGTATTTCAGGAGATCTGCCTGTTCTGCTCCCCACTCTGTCTCTGATGAATCCTCTCACCCACCACACCTCTGGCCTGTACCCCAGTTCTTGTGTGCATAAGTAAATAAATCTTTAAATAAATAAACAAAGAAATTCTTTGTCAGGCATCTCATAGATATGCATGTCTTTAGGGTCACTTTCTGGAGTTCTAGTTTGTTCCATGAATTGGCCCATATCTCCCTGCTTCTTGCGTGCCCTTAAGTCTTTTCTGGGCTTTGGGCACTTGAAAAACAACCGCCTCTCCCAGTCTTTCCATATTGACTTTGTGCAAAGGAAGACCTTGTCCAATCAGCTCAGCTGAAGGTTCTAGAACCAACGCCCCCACCCAAAAAAAAAAAAAAGAAAAAAAAAAAAAAACCTTTCCGGTCTCTTGTTTCCCTTGGAATCTGCCTGTGAACTGCCTTCCAAGATGCTTCTTGCCTCCGTTTTCAACAGCTTCCAGATTCTGACACCAGTGCCATCAGCACATGGCAGAAACCAGCCCTTCAAGTAGTCCCCAGACAGACCAGAAAGTTGGCTTCATCCATTCTTCTGTTTCTATCCCAAGGGAGGAGCTCCAGTTTGGGGGAATTCCTCCCACTTGTTCCTGGCTAGGCCACATAGAGGAGGGGCACTAATGAGGGCACCAAATGCCATGACGTTTCCTATCCATTTTGCTGTAGGTTTTACAGTGGCCTCTGCTGTATCTTCTTTTTTTTTTTTTTAAATAATAAATTTTATTTTTATATTCCCCCATACAATTGCAAACCCCCCATTCTGACCCCAATCCCTCCCCTCCCAGCCCCCACCCCCCAAAAAGTGTCTCTGGTTCATAGTTTTTTGTTGATTTTGAGTTTCACTTTCTTATAGTTATTCATTTTCCTGGTCCCTTATTTAAGTTTTCGAGATTCCTGCTATGAGTGAGACCATCCGGTATTTTTCTTTTTCTTTCTGGCTTATTTCGCTGAGCATGATCCCTCCCAGCGCCATCCATGTTGCTGCAAATTGCATGTGTTTATCTTTTTTGAATGCTGAGTAATATTCCATGGTGTATATGTACCACATCTTCTTGATCCAGTCATCTATTTTTGGGCATTTGGGCTGTTTCCAAAGCTTAGCTATTGTAAACAGTGCTGCTATAAACATAGGGGTGCAGGTGTTCTTTGGAATTGATGTTTCTGTGTCCTTTGGGTAAATACCTAGGAGTGGAATTGCTGGATCATATGGAAAATAATCCAGTCAAAAAATGGGCAGAAGAGCTAAAAAGAAACTTCTCTGAAGAGGAAATGCCAATGGCCAACAGGCATATGAAAAAATGTTCAACATCACTTGTCATCAGGGAAATGCAAATCAAAACTACCAAGAGATACCATCTCACACCAGTGAGAATGGCACATATTAAAAAAACGAGCAACAACAAATGTTGGCGAGGGTGTGGGGAAAAAGGAACTCTTCTGCACTGTTGGTGGGAGTGCAAACTGGTCCAACCACTATGGAGAGCTGTGTGGAGATTTCTGGACCTACTAAACATAGAGCTTCCATATGATCTGCTGTATCTTCTTAACTAGCCTGTAGGTTCTTGCAGAGGTGTTCTGGTCAATATCTTGTTGCTAACTTAGTGTCTCTGTGGGGGAAGGAGGGCCTGTGGCTTTCAAGTCTGCCATTTTGCTGATGTCAATCAGTCAGTCAGGAATTTTCTTAGAGTACACCCCACATGAATCCCTTCCCAGAGGTGTCCCTAGGCTTGACTCCCTTTGTCTGCAGGGCAGAACCTGAGGTGCTCAGTCAGTATTCATCAGGTGTCAGGTAGGTCTCACATAAGGGACTGAGACCTGCCATCAGGTCAGAGGAGGTACCTAGCAAGCGCCTATTTATCAGGGAACTGGCCACGGCTGGGGGAAGAAGTTGGCTATAGAGGTTAGTCCCAGCAGGGTCAGCCTGACAGTCCTGAGCACTGGGTACAGTCAGTGGAAAAGATTTAGGCAAGAGTGGGCACCAGGAGGCAGAGGGTTCCTAGTAGCACTACCAACAGGATCTAGACATCCAGGGTGGCTATCAGGGTCAGGAGAGCCATGGAAAGTGTGCTATAGCAGCAGCCAGTGTCAGAAAAGGAGGGCTACAAGATGCCCTGGGGGAGCAGTTGGGCCCCATGCTGGGATTTCTGTGATGGGCACGCAGGCTCTGAGCAGAAGTCAGTTTCCACTGTGAATAAAGCCATCCAGGAGACCATCTAAGAGAGCTGAAGGAGGCTTGGTGGCCATCACTGCCGCCACAAAAGTCGCTTGCTGCCCATAAGGAGCCCAACACTCTGGAAGCCCAACATTCTGGAAAAATTTTATCCTAAGTTCTCTGAGGTTGGTTGGTCTGAGGTTGCTGAAGTTATTTCCTGCTTTTACCAGAATTGTCCAGGCCCTGGTGTAGACCCAAGTCTGTGAGTGAATCTCATCAGCAGATCCAGCTAGAAAAGACAAAGAGGAGAAAAGAGCTTGGGTTGCTGGTCCTCAGGTCCTTGTGCAATGAGAACAATTGCCTCTCGCTCCTCGTCTCATACTTGGTCCCTAAGCACACCTGCCTTTTCTTGGCTTTCTGCCTCGGCTGCAGCTGCTCCTTACTCCTGGAGTGCCCGCTTCCAGTTTCGATGACTTAAAATCCTATCTGTATTTCCAGGTTGGTCTCAAATACTGCTTCCTTCATGATTCTTCAGATAGGATGAGATCTCACTTTCCTCTGAATTTCCCAAATCCCTTAAAGTTTTTAAGAATTCTACTTTTAACCATTTCATCTTTATCAGTGTAGTAAGTGTTCACTGCTGAAATTTATAAGTAATTGAGAGAGAGAGAGAGACTACTCCCTGACAATCCTTGTGGATAAATCTCTCTCATGGTTCTCACTACAATGTCTGCCTCAGAGCTCCATCTTAACTCCTCCACTCAGTTGTGAGCAATTTGAGGGCTCTGATTAGTTTCCTCATCTTCCCATACCTGAGACCTGCACGGAGCAATTTCTCAGTGATGGACAAGTAAGTCCCACTGAAATCCTGGGAATCTGGGCTCCCACTTTCCTTTTGTATTTCTGTTCAGACAATGTTAGAATGGCCATTTAGCCTGAGCTCCAGCCTTCACATCTGCCTTCAAGGTAGCAGGGAGAGAGAAAAAGTAAGAACGAAAGGAGAACTGTCAGCTCTCCTGTCCAACTTTCTTTGTCGTGAAATAAATTTGTGTAAACATTTAGATACTTTTAGGTGGGAAAGATGATACTCAGATTTCACTGCTAGTTTCAACAAGGTGTACTGTCTAAGAACGATCTTTCCAGTGAAGAATAAGCAGTGGCACATTGATGCAAAAGTTAAACAAAGAACACCTAACCTGCAAAGACATTTATGACAATAATTTAAAGATCAATGAATCAGGATAATTCTGATTTAAAACACTAAGAACTAGGATCATTATGAAAAACAAAATCGACTTCTGAGAGTATGAAAAGGGATGTAGGGCAAACAAGGGGAAAGTTCATATTTGTTGAGTTATAAACTTGAGCTTTCCATTACTACTACTACTGCTATTATTATTATTATTATTTTAACATTATTATGATGATGGGCATTATTATTTTATGGCGAACCTTGCAAATACAAAGCCAGACCCAAATCAGTGGTCATAATAACAAAGTATCTGTAATAAAGGCAAGGCGCTAACTCAGGCTGACTTGTCAGGTATTTTTTGCACTTACATTATCTACAGAAGCAGCTGGCCAGTTTGTACCTAGTGACTCCTGTATGCTGAATGGGGTTCGGGTAAAATCAAGCTATGTACAAATCTGTGTGCAGAGCTGAGAGAGTATTCTCCATCCTCTGGAGGGAGTTATCCATATGCCCCAGTGTTTCATATCTTTGTCACATTGTCCTGATTCAAATGCATTTCAGGGCGTGGTTTTGATTTTGCCAAAATGAATGTGTCTTATGGGTACCCTGCAAAAGCCATAATGAAATAAAACTCTAGCTTTAAGGAGCTGACATACCACCATCCCAGCTTGAGAGACATTACTTAATGGGACTTCCTGAGGTCACTTGGCTTTGTGAAGACTTTCCTCCACAGTTCTATGCCCCAACATCTACTTATGTGACACTGGCCAGGATTTAGTTATGTGATTATTGCTTTTTGAGGGAGCCTGGCAAATGTAGTTTTTTTCAGTTGGTGCCTATTGCTGCCTCTGACAAAACTGGGGTTTGTTATCCATAGAAGAAGGGAAGATCTTAGGTGGGCAGCTCTAACTAGTTGGGGGCAGAAAGGGGTTGATCTCCTGCAGAGTTGTCAGGAGGGCCATAGAAGTGGGTCTAGGCAAGGCTCTCAGAAACACCGCCTCTGCCGCAGCCATGCCAGAGAAACCCACAACCTCTGCCCAGCTGTTTCTTCATGATACTTCCAAGTCACCCCTTCCATGGGTGCAACTTACTGGTTAAAACTAGGTCACGGGCCTGCAAGGGAGACTGTGAAATGTTGTCTAAGAAAATAATATCTGACCCAAAAGCCAGTAGAAGAAAGGAAATAATAAAAATTCAAGCAGAAATAAGTGAAGTAGAAATAAAAAAGACAATCTAAAAGATCAATAAAATAAAAAGCTGATTTTTTGAAAGAATAAACAAAATAGACAAACCTCTAGCCAAGCTCACAAAGAAAAAAAGGGAGAAAACTAAAAAAAAAAAAAAAAAAAAAAAAGGATCATAAAGGAGAGGAGAAATTACAACAGACAAGCAGAAATCCAGAGGATAATCAGAGAGTACTATGAACATTTATATGCAAACAAGTTCAAGCCACTATGGCTTTCAGTTCAATCTCTGGCCAGGGAGCTACCCACATGGCACAGCAGACCTCTCCTGTGTCGCCCACTACTCCCCTCAGCAGTGTATTTCAGTAGATCTGCCTGTTCTGCTCCCCACTCTGTCTCTGGTGAATCCTCTCACCCCTGCACCTCTGGCCTGTACTCCAGTTGTTGCATGCATAAACAAATAAAAATAAATCTTAAAAAAAAATCCTAGCAAATCAAATTCAACAACGCATCAAAAGGATAATATGCCAGGACCAAATGGGATTTATTCCAGGGACACAAGGATGGCCGAACATCCTAAAATCAATTAATGTAATTCAACACATCAACAAAAAGAAAAACAAAAACCACATGATCATATCAATAGATGCTGAAAAGCATTTGATCAAGTTCAACATCCATTTATGGTGACGGTCCTTGAAACTCTTGGGATAGAAGGAACATACCTTAACATAATAAAACCCACATACGACAAACCCACAACCAATGTCATTCTCAATGGTGAAAAACGTGAAGTCTTTCTTTCAAGATCTGGAACAAGACAAGGATGTCCACTCTCACCACTGCATTTCAATACAATGCTGGAAGTCCTAGCCAGAGTAGTAAGGCAAGAGAAAGACATACAAGTAACCCAAATAGGGAAAGAAGAAGTAAAACTATCACTATTTGCAGATGACACGATAAGACATAAAGAATCCTAAAAACTTCACAGAAAAACTAGTAAAAACAAGAAACCAGTTTAGTAAAGCAGCAGGTGGGAATGCAAAATGGTCCAACTACTATGGGAAGCTGTGTGGAGGACCCTCAAATTACTAATGATAAAAATGGAGCTTCCATATGACCCAGCAATTCCACTCCTTGGAGTCTGCCCAAAGGACACAATAACATTAATTCAAAAGGAAACCTGCATTCCTATGTTTACTGCAGCACTATTTACAATTGCTAGGATATGGAAGCAACCTAAGTGCCCCAAAAGAGATGACCGGATCAAGAAGATGTGGTACAGGGCCTCCCCGGTGGCGCGGCGGTTGAGCGCTGGGTTGCAAAGCTGCCTGCACCCTCTGCAGCGCCGGTTCGATCCCCGGCCACCAGGCCAGTGTCCCACATGGTGCACAGACCTCTTCTGCCGCCCGCTGCTCCCCTCAGCAGTGTACTTCGTCAGTCTGCCTGCTCTGTTCCCCGCTCTGACCCTGGTGAATTCTCTCACCCTCCTGAGCTTCTGACTGTACCCAGTGCTTGTATGAATAAATAAATAAATCTTTAAAAAAAAAAAGAAGAAGATGTGGTACATATATACACAATGGGATACTACTCAGCGATCAAAAAATATCAATAAACTCATGGCATTTGCAGCAACATGGATGGAGCTGGAAAGGATTGTGCTTAGAGAAAAAAGTCAGAAGGCGAAAGAAAAACATATAATGGCTTCACTTATAGCAGGAATATAGGGAAACTGAACAAAGGGTCAGGAACAAAAAGACAAAACTAGCAGATGAATTATAGATCCAGTGTGGAGCCTTTGCTTGGGCCACCCTGGAGAAGGCCAGAAACAAACGCAGTGGAAACTCCCCATGTGGTGGAGACTAACTTTTCTCAAAAAGTCTTCTAGCTTCACTCCCCACAGCCAAGGCCCAGAAGGACTGTACACAATCACCTGCTGTTTTCCTGCCTGGGGGTGGGGGGCACCTTGTCTAGTGTCCAGTGGTCTCAGTTTCTGCCTGGGGAGATGAGAGAGGAGGAAAAGAGTCACTGCGGGGGAGCAGGGGGCACGGAAGGATGGTGTTAAGGTGCAAGAGACAAACTGGCAAGGGACATGCAACCACTGCCCCTGCTGCCACCACCACCACCACTTTTATGGGCGCCAGTAACCCCTTTAGTCCCAGCTGTCAGTGGCAAAGGATGGGGAACTCCAGAGGCGAGGCATCAGGCCCTCACTTGCCAACAAACAGCCCAAATCGGCACTGCCCTCAGCTGGTCAAATCGGTTTGATGAAATGTAGGCACATTTTACATGAATGTTAATTGTGTTAGGCTGTTGGTGGGGGCCTCTGCTACTGAAGCATATCCCATCCTGACTGCTGCCTGCACTCAACCAATGTTGGGTAACGATTCCGGAGCATCTGGCAGACTGTCAGCATAAGCACTGACAGTACTTGTTGTGGCAGTCGAGTTCGCTAAGCATTCCAAATGGGAGCAAACATATATGCATTGACTGATGAATGGAAACCAGTCTAATTCTGCTCTGGTGTGCACAGAGCAGAACAATCCTTTGTTTTTCCACACTACAATTATTTTATAGGCATGCATGATAGTCATTATAGCAGCATTCACATTATACTTCTTTCTCAGTTATCACTTAGGATCACCTTTCTAGTCCTCGCTAGTATCTTTGATAGGCTCTTTGGGAACTGCAACTTTAAGTGAATAGACGCGTAATGCAACCAATTTCACCATGCGCTAATCGATATAAACGAGTTACGTTCCTGGCCATGAAAACACATCAAACTTCTAAATAAATCCTCACAGAATCCCCACCAGCTAACATTTTTTTTAAAACATGGGGTAGCTCCCGGAACATCAACACCAGACACCCACCAGGGCAACAGGCACCCCATAATCACGCAAATGCTGCATCCTGGAATCAGACAACTACAGCTGATTGACATGGTCACCCTGAAAGGCCCAATGTGCCTGGAGGACGCCCAAGAGACCGTCCCGACATGAACTGAGCTAAGGGGCACCCCCTACTAGAATCCTCAACCTCCATCCCCTCATCCCACACCTATGCAAGGTAATGTATCAGCGATTTCCAGGAGTTAAGATGTGGAACATCGTGGCCACCGCTGCTCTGCCCACTGCCCTCTGCTCCCTCTGCTGTGTTCACCTCCCCCTACCTACCTTGGGTGTGCCAATTCCCCCGAGTGTCCAGGGAGACGGGTTGCCTGGCCTCGGTGTTGGGCTGGCGGTGGGGGGCGAGGGGGGTACTGTGCCCAGGAGCTAGGCAGTGGGCAGAATGACACAGGCTGGGGCCCAGTGTTCTCCAGGCCAGTAGCCGCTGCCTCTGTGGCTACAGAGGAGGCTGGAGGGCAAAGGCAAAGGGGACACAGCGAATAAGGAGAGAGCCTACTTCCTCCTCTCCCCTGGACCCAGATGTATTACTTTAACCTGAGTCTCAGCAACTGCGTTTCACTTCCCCTGAACTGGAAGATTTGGCACCTCGCAACAGAGGACCCGTGCACCCAGAGGGGGAGAGGGGCTGGCAAAAGGAGTCACCAAGAGCCGTGTGCATGCCCTCTCTCAATGCATTTCTTTTTTTTTAAGACTTACTTATTTTTATATAAGAACCGGGGTACAGGTTAGATGCGGGGGAGGGTGAGAGGATTCACCTGAGACACAGCGGGAAACAGAACAGGCAGACTGAGGAAATCCACTGCTGAGGGGAGCAGTGGGCGATTCAGGAGAGGTCTGCTGCGCCATGTGGGATTCTCGCGGCCGGCGGGCCAGGATTGAACCCGCGCTGCAGAGGATGCAGACAGCTTCACAGTGTGGCGCTCAGCTGCCTGCACCACCAGGGAGGCCCTCAATGCATTTCTCCACTTCCTCAGCCTGGCAACCACCACCCCCACCTCCCCGGATAGTGCGTGTGCCGGACTTCTCCCATCTCACAACTTCTCCGAGTGTCTTGGCAGGCAGAAACCCCAGGGGCAAAGCCTCACCTAACCTGCTCACTCAGACGGCAGCCCACGCTGTCACCCCTCCAACATTAATCACTGGGGACAGAGTCAGCCTTACCTAAGCAGTCAAATCTGCCTTCCCACGTGAGGGCTTGAAGGGGAAGGATCGAGCCCCATGGACATCCTTGTCAGGCCCGGATTGTTCAGTCTGTGTTCTGAGCACCCAAGCTCATGCACGATGGGGGCCTGGGAAAGACGAGGGGTGCCCATAGGGACAAGGGTGGAAGCAAGCCGGCCCAATTTTCCAACTTCTAACACCCGGGAAGTGCTGGGTTCCGCCCCCAGCATCCGGTGAGCTCACGCGGGGCCATCTCCCAGGGAGCCCCTGGCCGCAGGCAGACATGAGGCGACATGAGGCGCGGCCCAGCTGCTCTGAGGCCGCGCGCCCCTTCCACCCCGCGCACAGGAGGCTTCAGACCGCATGGTCCTTCCGGAGGAGGATGCAGAGCCTGCTCCAGGCGCTCCGACATCTCGCGTGGCCCGACTCCTGCTCGGGGAGTTTGGCGACCTCCAGGTCAGGCCCCTAAAGCACCCCACGATTTAGGAATTGAGCAACAGCCGTGGACAAGGCAGACCCGGCCCTTGCTTTTGTTCCTTTGATCCCTGCCGGGTGCTGGACCACAGCCTACTACTTACTCCCCTTTGACCCCTGAGAAACACCTTCCTGCCTCCGAGAACATCCCCCGGGACTTTCTTCCCAGAAACGCCAGCACACGCACGGGACCCGGGAATGTTCCACCCGGGGTCAGGCCCACTTCTGGGTATTAGACACCCAACCCCTCGAGAGAGGGGGCCTGGCAGAGGGAGGTACGTGCACCGCACTCCAACACGAACCCGTCCCCCTGAGTCTCAGGCCCGCACAGCCCCACGCCCCTCCCCGCGCAGGGCCTGGCCGAGGGAGGGAAGCGATTCCCCACCCTCAGCCGGAGGCGGACGTAAACATGGGGCTCGGGTTGTAGCGACTACGCGGTGACAGCACACCGCGTTGTATTAATCATGTGTCGCGTGTCCCCCCCCGGAGGAAGTCCGGGAGGCTGAGCTGGGACGCAGAACTGTCAGTTCCGGGAAAACCCGTGTCCGGGGGTGGTGAGCACGACTTCCCTGGACCACTCCCGCACATCCGGACCCACCGTCCGCACTTGCCACCGCAGCTGGGCCCTCGCGCTCCGGAGCGCGGCGACGCCCAGGCTGGAGGCGGGCCGGTGAGCTGCTTAGGACACGCAGGATGAGAACGCTCCCGGCGACCGCTAGGCCGCCCGTGTCCAGGTGCCAGCTCCCGGCATCCCCCGAGTTGGCCCAGACGCACCACCAGAGACTCATTTCCCAAACCTCCCCCCAACTGAAAGGCCTCCCCACTGGCATCAAAGGTGAGGATTAGAGAGGAGAGGAGGGTGAGCGCTGGGTCCCGCCTGAGTCGCGCGGGTGCGCGGTGGCACCAGAGGGAGATGAAGGCTCCATGGAGAGGACAGGGCCTGAGACGAGGGGAGTTGGGCTCCTCTGCACTCTGAACCCCCGCCGAGTCACAGGTGCAGAAAGGGCCCCCAGACAGAGCCGCAGAGGTCCAGGACGCTGGTGACAGAGATGCAGGGCGGGCTGGGAGAAGCAGGGCAGCGATCCCAGGGAGGGAAGGAAAGAGGGCTGCGAGCTCTGCAAGGGGGTCACGAAGCCCTGCTGAAGGGGAGGGGAACGGCACCATGATGAGACCCCGTCGCCCCAAAAGAGGAGGCAGCCCAGAAAGAACACACAGAGGGCCTGCAGGGAAAGGAGGAGGGGCTCCTGTGGCCGGGCAGAGCCCACACAGAGCCCAGTCCCAGGTGCGGTGGAGCCCGGTGCACGGCTCTTGCTCACAGGCTGACCCAGGCTGGCCCAGATGCCCGACGGTGCGGGGGGGTGGGGGTGGGGGGGCGCACAGGGGTGGGCAGGAGACTGCAGAGTGCCAGAGGAACTCTTCTGGAAAAGGTTCTAAAATGGAGCAGCTCCCCGCCCTATCCCACAGAGAGGGCAGACCACGGAACATGACAGACACTTTAATTTGAAACTGCTGTGAACCGGGGTGGGCAGAGGGCACCGGGAGGAGGAGGAAGGGAGAGGGCTGACGGAGAACAGGACCCAGTCAGCTTGGCCACAGCTCCTGGGCTCCCAAGCCACCAGCCGCCTCTCTCGTAGCAAGATGCGGGCTTCAACCTGTCAAACAAAGCAGAGTCAGAGAAGAGCCTCCCGCCAGGCCCAGCCCTCAGCCCCCCTCAGCAGCCAAGACTGCGGGACGGGGCATGGTGTGTGTAACACTCACTTCACAGGGTCTGGGACTTGTCAGCCAGGGACTGCTTGCCTGCGGAAACAGAGAGGCATAGGCACGCGGCCCAGACACAGGGCTCGAGAAGCCCGGCCCGGCCCCGCGAGGAACTGCCTGGCCCTGCAACCTGAGACCCCCCTCTGGCCCCATCCACAGAGCCCTGGGACCGACTCACGCACCCATCCCCTCCACTCAGCGTGCACGTATTTTGGACGTGGCAACACAGCGTGCGGCACTTCTCAAGCTTTGGGGGCACATCAGAACCACTCAGGACGTGTGAGACAGGCACATACATCAAGACACACACCCCGTAGAAGCCACACCAGGGCGCAGCGCAAGGGGAGCTAGTGGACAGACGGGGTGTCTCTAAACATACTAAGAGAAGACCGGTAGGGCCGCTTCTCTTTGGCAGCATGCGGCGCGCAGGTCAGACAATACGTTTCCGACCTGTGTATACAACTCGCTGTAAATGCACACAAGGCTCCGGGGCCAAGCCTGCGGGGTTCCCATCCCCTGGGGAGGGTGGTCCCTGTGAGGCTCCTGCACCTGCAGCCCTTCCCCCCTGCAGCCCCCCAGCTGATGCAGTGAGCCACAGCAGTCTGCCCCCGCCCCGGCCCCGGCCCCGCCCGAGGTTGCTCATACCAAGATGCGCTCTGAGCTCCTCTATTTCTTTCTGGAGTATCACACACTGGCCGAGCGCAGCGGAGAAGGAAAAGAGATCAGTGTACTCTGGCCTCCTCTCGCCTCCTCTGCCCCTGGCCCTCCATCCCTAGCCCAGGGGTCCTCGTTGGGAAAGGAGGCCCGCTCCGTCCACGTCCAGGGGGGGAGGCGGGATGGGGAAACCGGGGTAGGGCGGGGCGGGGCGGGAGGGGACACTTGTGAATAGGACCTGGACTCGCACCCCACCGTCTAGTTGGGACCTGCATTTCTAGGAGCCAGGCGAAGCGCTACCTGAGGACAGCCCTGTGCTGCAGGCGGCTGCCTTTCTGGTCTTGGGGGATGGTCTGGTGGCTCCTGGTCATCTGAAAGAGACACACAAAATGCTGCCTGCAAGGCTGAGAGTGAGGTGGAAAGGGCCTGGCGGGGTCTAACGTGAGGCAGCACCACCCTCTGCTGGCAGCCAGTGGGCCCTGCCCTGCCTGGAGCTCCAACCTTCTCCCTGGGCCCTGCCTGCCCTGCTTCCCAGGGGCGGCCCAGATGCCACCCCGGCCCTGGGTTGGAGGCTCCCACAGCTGCAGCCACAGCCAGCCTCTGGGAGGAGCCATCTGACCCACCAGGACACCCCAGGAACGGCTGTCCTCCCCTCAAAGGCCACTCCTGTGGGCAAGCTGCTCAGGCAGGCAGGGAGGCCTGGCAGCAAGCCCGAGACCCCAGCAGACCGACACACAGCCACAGAGTTCCCTCGCCCCAGCCCGTCTCCCCTCTGCTCCTAAGTAAGCCACAAGACTCACCCGAGGCTGTGGGCCCCCTGAGCATGACGTCTCCCTGACTGGGGACCAAGAGCTGAGAGATTGCAAGAGCTTGGGGGGCTCTGGTGTTGCGGTCTCGAATGCTGAATTGTCCACGGTGCACACTCAGAGATGACCTTGATCTCTGTGCAGGAAGCTAACACACACATCCTCCACTGGTGAACTCGGGGTGTAGGGGTGTGTGTGTGTGTGTGTGTTTGGGGGCTGGGTGGAGGCTGGCCATGGAAAAGGGAATTCTGAGGCAAACCTCATTAGCACTTTCATTTCGCTCTGTCAGCCCCAGGCAGGAGGCAGGGCTGAGCTAGGGAGAGCACTGAGAAAGGAAGGCTTGGGGAACAGCTAGGGGGTAGGAAGCAGAAGGCCATGCCTGCAGACACGGAAGCTTCCAGGCCCACACTTGCAAGGGCTCCCCCAATGGAAGTCAGCCTGCAGTCCTGCCTTCCACCCAAGGCCCTCCCCAGGGGCAGGTGCAGGAAATCCGCCAAGGCAGGACGACTGTGGGCTGCACGCACGCCAGCACACGCCACGCGCGCGCGCGCGCGCACACACACACACACACACGCACGCGCATGCACACAGTGCTGTCTCAATGCTGACCCCCCCGAGGGAGACCCCCAGCTGGCATCCTGCCCACCACGGGAGCCCAAGGACCGCCTCTGAGGACTGGGCAGAGGGGGCATGGGCACAGAGGTGTGTGCCGGGCCAGCGGGTGGGAAGGGGGCAGGAGGCGGGCCTACTCACTTGGCCCTTGGGCACTGGACCTCTGTCTGTGTCATTTTCTTCTCCCGCCACCACCGGCTCCAACTCCCGGGGCTTCCTGGCGCCAGATTTCTTGCCAGAGACACCAGCGCGCTTGGACTGCTTGGTTGCCCACGGCACTGGGCTCTGCTTCTTGGACCTCCCGAGCAGCTGAACGCCGCAGATTGGGGGGAAGCCAGCCGGCTCCAGGGGCGCTGCCTGGACTCTCAGCCCCCAGGGAGGAAAGAGTCTCCCCAGGGCCATCTCGGAGCCAGGGGGCAGGGACTGCCGCACCTGAGCCACCCCCTTCCTAGGAGCGGCCCGGGGCAGCGGCAGGCCGGCCACACCAACGGCTCGCGGGGGGCCGGGCCTGCCGCCCGCCTTGCCCCACAAGGCGCCCTGCATCCTCTTGGAAGCAGCCGCGGCTAGCTCTCCCGCCGCCTGCCTCTCCACCACCGCGGGGAGGCCTCGGGCAGCGGCCGCCAGCAGCGAGCCCAAGCCCGAGCCCAGGCCCGAGCCCGAGCCCGAGCCCGAGCCCGAGCCCAGGGCCGTCCCGTGAACGAAGCCCTCCCTGACCAGGAAGCTCGGCAGGCGGCCTGTGTCTCTGTCTCCAGGATCACCCAGGCTGCTGGCGCTGGCCGGGCCTCCTCTGGTGTAGATGCTCACCCTCATCATGTGGATCTCGCTGATCTCCTCTGGGCACTCGGGGTCGGTGGGCAGAGCCAGCAGGGGGCTGGCGGGGGGCCACGGGTGATCCCTGCCCACGCTCCACCTGCCCTTCGGGGCCCTCTTAGCAACGGCCCCGGCCCGGCCTCCCTGGGCCCTGCTCGCGTGGCTGGGGGCGCCGGCGGCCGGCTGCAGCTCCACGCAGCTCTGGAGCAGCGGGCCTCGCCCACCCGGCCCGGCCTCCAGGCCCGCCCAGATGGCGGCCAAGTCGATGGGGCAGTCCTCTGGGGACAGGCTTCTGTGCCTGCCCCGGGGCTCCTGGGCGCTCCGCCACGCCACAAGGGCCGCCCCACTCGCGTCGGCAGGGCGGGCCGCCGGGGCCTGGGCATCGCCCTTGGGCTGGGCTGAGGAGCCAGGCCGGCCCCGGCGGCCCCCGCGCCTCGGCCTCCCCGCTCCCGGCACATCGTGCTCCCACACGAAGCTCTCGGGCTCCTGGGGCCCACCGTGGACGTCGCCGCCGGCTGCCCCCAACTCAAGGCCTTGGCTGAGTGCCCGCGAGGCCGCGCGCCGGCCACTCTGCGCGCGGGGCCGCTCGCTGCCCTCAGGGCCCGAACCCGCCCCCCAAGCAGTCACCTTCCTGGGGAAGCTCATGGTTCGCGCTCACACGCGTGTGCGGTCAGTGCCGGCCGAGGACACGGGGTCGCACCGGGCCCCGGTGCGGGGCCTGGCCGGTGGCACGGATGCGCTGCGCCGCGCCGCGCCGCGAGGCCCTCGCGCACTCCCGGTCGCCTCGCCCGAGGCGCCTCAGGAGCTCGCCTCCCGCCACCAACACCAACGAGCAACTTGCGCGCCCTCAGACGCCGGCACCGCCCTGCCTTCTCATTGGCCAGGCTCCGCGGCGCCGACCAATCGGCTGGCGCGCTTTGCGTTTACCCCCGCCCCCGGGGCCCTGGCTCCCCCTGGCGGCAGGGACCGGTCCCGCGAGGTTCCGGATAGCGTGCCCTGGTCCCACCTCTTTCTGGACCCCCACCCCCTAATTACAGTCGCGCCTCTGAGCCTCGCTTTGTCACCCAGGAACGCGGGCGAAGGCTGCGCCCCCCCACCCCCCCACAGTGTGGGGGCCAGGAGCGGGTGGGCCCTGCTGGGAGCAGGGGGCAGCAGTGGGGGAGCCGCTTGTGAGAGTGAAACCGAATGACAGGCCAGAAGCACCCCGTGCGCGCATGCGCTGAAGGACCCACCGGCCTCTAGTCCACAGCCAGACGGCACAGAGGGCAGAGCAAGCCCGCCAAGACCAAAGATGGGGCTCTGCAAGCTGTTTGGGGAAGGGCCCGTGAGCCAAGGCTCCCACATATACAGGCTGCGCGCAGATGGCTACTGCAGCATAGGGGAGGCGGATGGGCCCGGGCCTGCGTGCTGGGGCCTTCATGAAGTAGAAGGCAGGCTTGGAAGGCGGGTCGGCTTCGCCCCCTTTTTGTCCCTGCGCCACTGCCGCTTAATTCAGGGCCGAGGGAATCCTGATGGCCTGTGCACATGCCCAAAGACGGCCTCCAGCACTGCTCTGACGTGCTCTCAGGCCGCCAGTCTGCTTTCCCACACCAGGCTGGCAACCAAGACCCCTAGCCATTCCAAGACTGGGACAGGTTGTGAGCAAAGCCCTGTTTTCGCCCATGGGGTAGTGTGTGCTGCTAGAGCACAAGAGGCACTTGGGAGGGTCTTTGGGCAGCCCGTGAAAAGCAGCCTACACAACATGGTACTGTGCACCTGGTCCTCCTCTAGCACTGTACATAAATAGGAAGGCACCTGTCAGGAGAATCCCAGCATTCAAGTACCTGCTCTTCTATCTGACATCTTAACATGTCATATAAGATACGGATCTACGCTTTGACTATGTCCGCCTTCCCCCACACCAGAGGTTTTTTAGAGGTTTCCAACGGCCTTGGCCACCACCATAGCTCTTCCCTCACTGAACAGTAACCCAACAAGTGGTTATTGCTCCAGTTACCCAATGCACTGATTACAACTGTCAGTCTGGGGGCCCACTGTGAACTGATCCTGACTGCCAACTCTTTTTTTTACCAGGACTTCATAAACCCCACTCTAACAAGACCCTATGGTGGCAGGTGGGGACACTGGAATCAATGTGAGCTCACCTCCGTGTCCAAAGCCCTGGAAATGCCTGGGGGTTCCCCTTTGCCCAGTGAGCAGTCACCTGGAAAATGCATTCTGGATCTGCAGTGAAGGACAGTGGCGTCACACCAGTAGAGGAACTCACGACCTTGCTTGCAGGTCCTTCCTCCTCAGGGCTCACCTACCTCTTCTGTCAGTGGGGATGGTCTCAACATCGGATCAGGAGCAGGCACTGAGCAAGAGACAGTCATGTTTTACGGGGACGACCCTGTCCTTCCCTTGCATTCTTGCTTTTTTTCTGGCTGTCGTCGTCCCTGGGGTGTCATCCCATCCGAGCCATCTTCTCAGCTCCCTGCCTGTCCAGCACTTTTGTCCTCCCGTCCCTGCGGCCTTGCCTGTCGCCATGGGATATGTGGTCCGCTGCGTCTGCGGGGAAAAGATGCAGCCTGTGCTCTGCCCTGTATGTCAGAATCCCATCATTCCCATGCAGGGCGAGGTGCCCAGGCCGGCACTGCTTTCCATCCATCACACCCTCACTGGCCTGCAGAGGAGAGCTACCACCAAACTAGTGGAGATGCTGGGGCCCCTCTCGCCGCAAACCTTGGGTGATTTAGGTGAACGCCATGTCATCTCGGCCCTCCCTGGGAGCATAACCAGCAGGCACTGCGGCTGGCCTCACCTTGACCGTTGTTCCAGCAGGCCCATGTCACTTGGCCTTTTTGTGCCTTGTGTTCAATTCCAGAAACTTTTCTTTCCTACTTAGTCAATTCGGGCTGCCCTAACAGAACAGGTGACTTCTAAATGACGAACATTCACGTCTCACAGTTCTGGAGGCTGCAAAGTCCAAGAAAACAGACTGGCGGATTTACTATCTGCTGACGGCTCACCTCCTGATTTCATAGACTGTGTCCTCATGCTTTGTCCTCACGTGGCAAAAGGGGCCAGGGACCTCGCTGGGGTCTCTTTATAAGGGCACTGGCCCCATCCAAGATTGCTAGGTTTCTGGATTGATGACACAATTTTGCTTCTATTACCTCACTCTATTCCCATTGCTTCTGGGATGCTTCTGCAGCTTTCATTGCCAGCTTTTCCCCTGGGGGTTGATCCTTGTTTGTTTTTTACTCTCTGTCCTTCCAGGTCCATTTCTGCAAGCTTTCTTACTCTCTGTTCTTCTTTGAGACCATGAATGTAGTATCTTTTCTCATTTCTCTGGGATTTCAGTAGCGGTCTTGGGTTTACAGACTTAAAAAATATTTTTCTGTTCCCCACACTACGTCTGATTCCACTTTTCTGTTTGTCTTGGTGGCTCCTGCATCCCTTGGAGACCTTACTCCAATGCCGTGGCAATCCAGAAGTCCTCTCACATACATGTTGAAGCACTAAAATGCCGACTGGCAGTTGCATTTCATTTGTGCAAATGGTGGCTGATCACACACTCTTCCATCACACACTTCATAGAGACTTCAAATTTGTCTTATTCTTTCTTTCGTTTCTTAAAACCCTTTTTATTTTGTAAGGTTACGCATGTGAGAGGATCACCAAACTCAATGAACGATCATTAAGTAAACCCCTTTGTAACCACCTCACAAGGAAAGAAACAGAGCACTGCCATTATCCAGCTACTCCCTGCCCTTCAATCGGTTCACCTTCCCCTTCCTGGAAAGTAACAACTATGCTAAGTTTTATGGAAACCACTTTGTTTGTTCCTTGGCCTATACACACCAGGAGTCAGGAACACTCAAATATCATGGTAAGATTATTTTCGCTCCTTGTCAAACTTTACACACATGGAATCTTACCGTATATGCGATTAAGGGTCGGGTGGTGTGCTGGGCAGAATACCGCCCCCTAAATATGCCCGCATTTTAATCCCTGAAATTTTGACCATGTTTAGCCATGGGGCAAAGGCCAGTGAAGGTAGCACGTGGAATTAAGTTTGCTAACCAGAGGGCTGTAAGCCAGGGAGATTGTTGCAGATTGTCTGAAGATGGGCTCGATGCAATCATACAGTCCTTACAGCTAGAAGAGGGAAGCAGAAGAGGGAGAACCAGAGAGATGCCACACGAGAAACACTCAGTAGCACATTGTGACCTTTTGTATATATAACTTTCTGCATACACCATGACTAGGTCGTGAGAACTCTACCACTTCTACATCCTCGCAGATGAGGCAGTGTCAGTCCCCTGTTACTTTAGCCACACTGGTGGACATATAGCTGCAGCACATGGTAGTTGACATTTGCACTGTTTCATTCCTAACAATGCTGCAAACTTATTCCTACAGTAGTTGTTTCAGTGCTGGGACTCAGAGCCCTTCACATCTACGCAGCCCAGCACACACCTAGAGCTGCATGCTGTTGTCAAGTACTCCAGCTTTCTTTATGCCTCCAAGAGCCACAAAATATCGTCACTGTGATTCTTTTGCTGCTAGTACTATAACCGATGCCTTTTCTTATTACTCTTCCCCACCCCTCATGTAACCTCTAAATTTTCTTCATTCCTTCCCTGACTTCCTCTGACTTCCCATCTAGAATCACTTTCCTTATGCTTAGAGAAAGACATCAAAATTTCCTTTAGCGGTGGTTTACTGATGGTGAGTTCTCTTAGTTTTTGTTTCTCTGAAAATGTTGTCATTTCAACTTAATTTTTATGGCTCTTTTTGCTGGGCACGGAATTGGAGTTTGGGTTTATCGTCTTTCTGCACTTGAGGGTAGGGTAGGATTCTGCTTTCTTCTGGCTTTTATTGTTTCTGTTGACATGTGTGCTCTTAGTTAAATTATTTGTCCTTGGATGTTAGTCTTTTTTCCCTTTAGGTTTTCTCAGTTAACATTTTTTTTAAAGATTTATTTATTTATTTATACAAGTACTGGGTACAGTCAGAAGCACGGGAGGGTGAGAGAATTCACCAGAGCCAGAGCGGGGAGCAGAGCAGGCAGAAGGACGGAAGTACACTGCTGAGGGGAGCAGCGGGTGGCAGGAGAGGTCTGCGCGCCATGTGGGACCCTCCTCCAGTGGCTGGGGAGCAGCCGGGGATCGAACCGGTGCTGCAGAGGCTGCAGGCAGCTTCGCAACCCAGCGCTCAACCACTGCGCCACCAGGGAGGCCCATCAGTTAACATTTTTTAATTTGGTAAAATGAACACAACACAAAATGTACTACTCTAAACATTTTTAAGGGTACGATTCAGCAGTACAATTAAGCACGTTTGCATTGTTGAGCAACCAGTCTCCAGAATGCTTTTCGCCAGTTGCCCCCCCACCCCCGCAACTGCCCTTCTACTTCCTGTCTCTGAATTTGGCTGATCTAGGTGTCTCATGCTGCAGTCGTACAATATTCGAGTTTATTTTTTGTAACTGGTTTCTATCACCTAGCAAAATGCCCTCAGGATTTATCTGTGTCGTAGCCGGTGTCAGAATGCCCTTCCTTTTCCGGACTGAGTAATATGCCATTGCATCATCTTGTTTACCCTGTCGTCCATCAGCGGACACCTGGGTTGCTTCCAATTTTCGGCTTCTTGGAATAACAGTGATGTGAACATAGGTGTACAGCGATGGGGCAGGAGCTCACAGAACTTAGAGGAGAAGTAGACAGATCCACAGTTGTACTTGGAGAGCTCAACATTCTTCTCTCAGTAATGGAGAGAGTGGTTAGGGGGGAATCAGTGTGTTTCACCTATGAACACTACTATCCACTAACTGGGCTTGATTGACACTTAAGGACACTCCCCCCAACAACAGCAACATAGAAATCTTAAGTGTGCCCAGAACGACCATGATGGTGGGCCATTTTCTGAGCCATAAGCAGCACCCGACAAGTTTAAAAATGTCAAAATCATACAAATCAAATCACACGGGAATTGAACTGGAAACTCCTAACAGAATAATATCTGGAAAAATACCCGACATTTAGTACTTGGAAAGAGGCACCTCTAAATAACCTGGGGATCAAAGAAGTTTCTCAAGAGAAATTTAGTAATGTTTTAGTGAATAAAAATAGAAATCTAAACATTGGCATTTGTGGGATGTGCCAAAGGCAACGTTTAGTAGCAGATGGGTGGCATCAAATATGAGAAGAAAGGCCTCAAATCAGAAATCGAGAGCACATGCAGAGGAATGAAGGCTATGACTGAGCATGAAATTTAAGCTGCATAGGGAGACAAGTGAGGACAAGAAGGGAAGCGAGAATAGCTGGTGTCATGGGTGGGGCCTAAGTGTTGCTCGCCGGGGAATGGTCAAGAAGGAGTGAGCAGGAAGGATGTGTTAGGTGAAGAGCAGGATGCTTGGCATTGAGAAGAGAAAGAAATAACACTGTTTAGCAATGACAAGGTCAATGGTATCTCCAGGCGGGTTCATGGCTAAAGTAGGGTGGAGGGCAAGATAATTGAAGAGAAAAGGTCAAGGAACTGAGAGGTAAGGCTATTATTAGACAGATCCTCCATGCAGTTACTTTAATATAAAGACTGTCAACAGGAATAGTGCTAGAGAGGGTGTGACAGCGAGGTGTGACAGTTAAGGTCTTGGAGGAATAAACAAAGGAGCGCATTTTTATCTTTAGCCACCTACTTGACTGAAAATTATTCCTATTTTTAAAAATAATGCTCGCTTCACAATGTCTTATCTATTATGTATTTGTTAGGCTTCATTTTTAGGGAGATTCAGTTATTGACATAACAAAGACATTACTGTTTTATAAATTTTTTTTACATTAATTTTCACCCCCCCCATCATCCCATGTGTCCCCTTGAACCTCTCCTTCCTTCTTGCCTCTAACCGCAGAGTCCTCAGAATGTTTGGTGATATCCAATGGTTTTTGAAAGTGTTTTATGTAGTTGAATTTTCTGTTATATGAAAGTTAAAATTTGTTTATATTGTTCTTTCTTGCTTTGCTGCATGTAACTTTTTTTAAAAGATTTTATTTATACAAGAGCTGGGGTACAGGCCAGAGGCATGGGAGGGTGAAAGGATTCACCAGAGACAGAGTGGGGAACAGAACAGGCAGACTGATGAAATACACTGCTGAAGGGAGCAGCGGGCGAGACAGGAGAGGTCTGCTGCACCATGTGGGTATCTCCCTGGCCACCCAGTAATCGAACCCGCACTGCAGAGGCTGCGGACAGCTTCACAGTGCTGCGCTCAACCTGCTGCACCATTGGGGAGGCCCTGCATGTAACTTTTTAAAATTCCCTTCATTTCCGTTAAAAATGGCTGCACTTTGGGCCTCCCCGGTGGCGCAGCGGTTGAGCGTTGGGTTGCGAGGCTGCCCGCGGCCTCTGCGGCGCTGGTTCCATCCCCGGCTGCTCCCCGGCCACCGGAGGAGGGTCCCACATGGCGCGCAGACCCCTCCTGCCCCCCGCTGCTCCCCTCAGCAGTGTACTTCCGTCCTTCTGCCTGCTCTGCTCCCTGCTCTGGCTCTGGTGAATTCTCTCACCCTCCCGCGCTTCTGACTGTACCCAGTGCATGTATAAACAAAACAAACAAACAAATAAATAAATAAAACATGCCTCTATAAAAAAAAAAAACTTTAAAAAAAAATGGCTTCACTTCATCCATTCTTGTGGCTATGTATTATTCCACCCTATGAATACACCACATCTTTTTTTCTATAACCTGCACTTATTTTATTTTTTGTTATTATTTTATTTTATATATTTTTACATAATTTTTCATGTATGTTCAAGGTATGCATTTTCATCTCAGTTATAGTCCCCATGAAATTCCCACCACCCATTCACCTGTGAACCATCACCATGGTCTCTTGTGCTATTCCCACCCCTGTTTTGATGCTACTCCCTTCTCCCCCACTGCAGAATGTCTCTGGTTTATAGTTGCCTGTTGATTTTGATTTTTACTTTATTATAATTACTTTTTTTTTTCCTGATCCCTTATCTGGGCCCTCTACATTCCTCCTATAAGTGAAACCATCTGGTATTTTTCTTTTACTTTCTGGCTTATTTCACTGAGAATGATCCCTTCCAGCTCCATCCATGTTGCTGCAAATGGCATGAGTTTATATTTTTGATTGCTGAGTAATATTCCATTGTGTATATATACCACATCTTCTTGATCCAGTCATCTATTTTTTGGGTATTTGGATTGTTTCCATAGCTTACCTATTATAAACAGTGCTGCAATAAACATGGGGGTGCAGGTGTCCTTTTGGATTAATATTTTTGTGTCCTTTGGGTAGATCCCTAGGAGTGGAATTGCTGGATCATATGGAAGCTCCATTTTTAGCTGACTGAGGAACCTCCATGCAGCTTTCCATAGTGGTTGGACCAGTTTGCATTCCCACCAGCAGTGTAGGAGTGTTCCTTTTTCTTCACATCCTTGCCAACATTTGTTGTCACTGTTTTTTTTTTTTTTCTTGATATGTGCTATTCTTACTGGTATAAGATGGTATCTCATTGTGGTTTTGATTTGCATTTCCCTGATGACAAGTGATGTTGAACATTTTTTCATATGTCTGTCGGCCATTTGCATTTCCTGTTTAGAGAAGTTTCTTTTTAGCTCTTCTGCCCATTTTTTTGGCTGGGTTATTTACTTTGTTTTTGTCCAGTTTCATAGCTCTTTGTAGATTTTTGTCATCAGTCCCTTATCATTAGCATTGTATGCAAAAATTTTCTCCCAAACAGTGGAATGTGTCTTTGTTTTGGTTAATATCTTTTTGTTGTACAGAAGCTCTTTAATTTGAGGTAATCCCAGCTGTTTATCCTTTCCTTCACTATCTTTGGTTTGGGTGAGGTCTCTTCAAAGATGTTACTGAGGTGTATGTCATGTAGTGTTTCGCCTATATTTTCTTCAATATATATATTTTTAAGATTTATTTATTTATACAAGAACTGGGGTACAGTCAGAGGCATGGGACGGTGAAGGAATTCGCCAGAGACAGAGTGGGGAGCAGAACAGACAGACGGACAGAAGACACTGCTGAGGGGAGCAGCAGGCATGGCACGAGAGATCTGCTGCGCCATTTGGGGTTCTCCCTAGCCTGACGGGAAACGAACCCATGCTACAGAGGCTGAGGACAGCTTCACAGAGGGGTGCTCAACCCGCTGCGCCAGCAAACTTCATTCTTTTGCATGAAGCACCCCGGTTTTCCCAGCACCATTTATTGAACAAACTTTCTTTTGCTCCATTGTATATTCTTTGCTCCTTTGTCAAAGATTAGTTGACCGTAAATCTGTGGGTTTATTTCTGGGTTTTCTGTTCAGTTCCATTGGTCTGGCACCACATCTTTTTTACTGATGTGTCCCAGGAAGGAGGTTTAGGCTGCTTCTATGTCCCAGCAATTGTACATAATACAGTCGTAAATACTAGAGAACATGAGTGTTTTGTTGATAAGTGAATTCTATCAATCCTTTAAAGAAGAAATTTGTGTTCACCTTGCTCAAATTAAGTCAAAAAATCCAACAAGAGGGAACACTACCTAATACATTTTATGATGCTAACATTACCCTAAGAACAACATCAGATAAAGAAAACACAAAAAAAGAAAATGAGAGAACAATGTAACTGAGAATTCTACCACTTCTACATCCTGGCAGTCGAGGAAGTGTCAGCCCCTCTTTTTATAATCACACTGGTGGACATGTAGCTGCAGCACATTGGGGTTGACATTTGCATTTTCTCATTCCTAACGATGCTGACAACTTATTCAGAGTGGAAGGAATCCTGATAGCCAGTGCACACGCCCAAGACGGCCTCCAAACTGCTCTGAAAGGCTCACAGACGGCCAATCTGTTCTCCCACAACCTTTGTCCAAAGTCCTACAAATGGCTAGGGGGTCCCCTTTCCCACTGGCAATCTTGGGACACAAGTGACTTCTAAACTCGGACCCATCCGCCTCCCCTATGCTGCAGTAGCCATCAGCGCGCAGCCTGTACATGCGGGAGCCTTGGCTCGCGAGCCCTTCCCCAAACAGCTTGCAGAGCCCCATCTTTGGCCTTGGCGGGCTTGCTGTGCCCTCTGTGCCATCTGGCTGTGGACTAGAGACCGGTGGGTCCTTCAACGCATGCGCGCACGGGGTGCTTCTGGCCTGTAGTTCGGTTTCACTCTCACAAGCGGCTCCCCCACTGCTGCCCCCTGCTCCCAGCAGGGCCCACCCGCTCCTGGCCCCCACACTGGGGTAACTGGAGCAATAACCACTTGTTGGGTTACTGTTCAGTGAGGGAAGAGCTATGGTGGTGGCCAAGGCCGTTGGAAACCTCTGGTGTGGGGGAAGGCGGACATAGTCAAAGCGTAGATCCGTATCTTATATGACATGTTAAGATGTCAGATAGAAGAGCAGGTACTTGAATGCTGGGATTCTCCTGACAGGTGCCTTCCTATTTATGTACAGTGCTAGAGGAGGACCAGGTGCACAGTACCATGTTGTGTAGGCTGCTTTTCACGGGCTGCCCAAAGACCCTCCCAAGTGCCTCTTGTGCTCTAGCAGCACACACTACCCCATGGGCGAAAACAGGGCTTTGCTCACAACCTGTCCCAGTCTTGGAATGGCTAGGGGTCTTGGTTGCCAGCCTGGTGTGGGAAAGCAGACTGGCGGCCTGAGAGCACGTCAGAGCAGTGCTGGAGGCCGTCTTTGGGCATGTGCACAGGCCATCAGGATTCCCTCGGCCCTGAATTAAGCGGCAGTGGCGCAGGGACAAAAAGGGGGCGAAGCCGACCCGCCTTCCAAGCCTGCCTTCTACTTCATGAAGGCCCCAGCACGCAGGCCCGGGCCCATCCGCCTCCCCTATGCTGCAGTAGCCATCTGCGCGCAGCCTGTATATGTGGGAGCCTTGGCTCACGGGCCCTTCCCCAAACAGCTTGCAGAGCCCCATCTTTGGTCTTGGCGGGCTTGCTCTGCCCTCTGTGCCGTCTGGCTGTGGACTAGAGGCCGGTGGGTCCTTCAGCGCATGCGCGCACGGGGTGCTTCTGGCCTGTCATTCGGTTTCACTCTCACAAGCGGCTCCCCCACTGCTGCCCCCTGCTCCCAGCAGGGCCCACCCGCTCCTGGCCCCCACACTGTGGGGGGGTGGGGGGGCGCAGCCTTCGCCCGCGTTCCTGGGTGACAAAGCGAGGCTCAGAGGCGCGACTGTAATTAGGGGGTGGGGGTCCAGAAAGAGGTGGGACCAGGGCACGCTATCCGGAACCTCGCGGGACCGGTCCCTGCCGCCAGGGGGAGCCAGGGCCCCGGGGGCGGGGGTAAACGCAAAGCGCGCCAGCCGATTGGTCGGCGCCGCGGAGCCTGGCCAATGAGAAGGCAGGGCGGTGCCGGCGTCTGAGGGCGCGCAAGTTGCTCGTTGGTGTTGGTGGCGGGAGGCGAGCTCCTGAGGCGCCTCGGGCGAGGCGACCGGGAGTGCGCGAGGGCCTCGCGGCGCGGCGCGGCGCAGCGCATCCGTGCCACCGGCCAGGCCCCGCACCGGGGCCCGGTGCGACCCCGTGTCCTCGGCCGGCACTGACCGCACACGCGTGTGAGCGCGAACCATGAGCTTCCCCAGGAAGGTGACTGCTTGGGGGGCGGGTTCGGGCCCTGAGGGCAGCGAGCGGCCCCGCGCGCAGAGTGGCCGGCGCGCGGCCTCGCGGGCACTCAGCCAAGGCCTTGAGTTGGGGGCAGCCGGCGGCGACGTCCACGGTGGGCCCCAGGAGCCCGAGAGCTTCGTGTGGGAGCACGATGTGCCGGGAGCGGGGAGGCCGAGGCGCGGGGGCCGCCGGGGCCGGCCTGGCTCCTCAGCCCAGCCCAAGGGCGATGCCCAGGCCCCGGCGGCCCGCCCTGCCGACGCGAGTGGGGCGGCCCTTGTGGCGTGGCGGAGCGCCCAGGAGCCCCGGGGCAGGCACAGAAGCCTGTCCCCAGAGGACTGCCCCATCGACTTGGCCGCCATCTGGGCGGGCCTGGAGGCCGGGCCGGGTGGGCGAGGCCCGCTGCTCCAGAGCTGCGTGGAGCTGCAGCCGGCCGCCGGCGCCCCCAGCCACGCGAGCAGGGCCCAGGGAGGCCGGGCCGGGGCCGTTGCTAAGAGGGCCCCGAAGGGCAGGTGGAGCGTGGGCAGGGATCACCCGTGGCCCCCCGCCAGCCCCCTGCTGGCTCTGCCCACCGACCCCGAGTGCCCAGAGGAGATCAGCGAGATCCACATGATGAGGGTGAGCATCTACACCAGAGGAGGCCCGGCCAGCGCCAGCAGCCTGGGTGATCCTGGAGACAGAGACACAGGCCGCCTGCCGAGCTTCCTGGTCAGGGAGGGCTTCGTTCACGGGACGGCCCTGGGCTCGGGCTCGGGCTCGGGCTCGGGCTCGGGCCTGGGCTCGGGCTTGGGCTCGCTGCTGGCGGCCGCTGCCCGAGGCCTCCCCGCGGTGGTGGAGAGGCAGGCGGCGGGAGAGCTAGCCGCGGCTGCTTCCAAGAGGATGCAGGGCGCCTTGTGGGGCAAGGCGGGCGGCAGGCCCGGCCCCCCGCGAGCCGTTGGTGTGGCCGGCCTGCCGCTGCCCCGGGCCGCTCCTAGGAAGGGGGTGGCTCAGGTGCGGCAGTCCCTGCCCCCTGGCTCCGAGATGGCCCTGGGGAGACTCTTTCCTCCCTGGGGGCTGAGAGTCCAGGCAGCGCCCCTGGAGCCGGCTGGCTTCCCCCCAATCTGCGGCGTTCAGCTGCTCGGGAGGTCCAAGAAGCAGAGCCCAGTGCCGTGGGCAACCAAGCAGTCCAAGCGCGCTGGTGTCTCTGGCAAGAAATCTGGCGCCAGGAAGCCCCGGGAGTTGGAGCCGGTGGTGGCGGGAGAAGAAAATGACACAGACAGAGGTCCAGTGCCCAAGGGCCAAGTGAGTAGGCCCGCCTCCTGCCCCCTTCCCACCCGCTGGCCCGGCACACACCTCTGTGCCCATGCCCCCTCTGCCCAGTCCTCAGAGGCGGTCCTTGGGCTCCCGTGGTGGGCAGGATGCCAGCTGGGGGTCTCCCTCGGGGGGGTCAGCATTGAGACAGCACTGTGTGCATGCGCGTGCGTGTGTGTGTGTGTGTGTGCGCGCGCGCGCGCGCGTGGCGTGTGCTGGCGTGCGTGCAGCCCACAGTCGTCCTGCCTTGGCGGATTTCCTGCACCTGCCCCTGGGGAGGGCCTTGGGTGGAAGGCAGGACTGCAGGCTGACTTCCATTGGGGGAGCCCTTGCAAGTGTGGGCCTGGAAGCTTCCGTGTCTGCAGGCATGGCCTTCTGCTTCCTACCCCCTAGCTGTTCCCCAAGCCTTCCTTTCTCAGTGCTCTCCCTAGCTCAGCCCTGCCTCCTGCCTGGGGCTGACAGAGCGAAATGAAAGTGCTAATGAGGTTTGCCTCAGAATTCCCTTTTCCATGGCCAGCCTCCACCCAGCCCCCAAACACACACACACACACACACCCCTACACCCCGAGTTCACCAGTGGAGGATGTGTGTGTTAGCTTCCTGCACAGAGATCAAGGTCATCTCTGAGTGTGCACCGTGGACAATTCAGCATTCGAGACCGCAACACCAGAGCCCCCCAAGCTCTTGCAATCTCTCAGCTCTTGGTCCCCAGTCAGGGAGACGTCATGCTCAGGGGGCCCACAGCCTCGGGTGAGTCTTGTGGCTTACTTAGGAGCAGAGGGGAGACGGGCTGGGGCGAGGGAACTCTGTGGCTGTGTGTCGGTCTGCTGGGGTCTCGGGCTTGCTGCCAGGCCTCCCTGCCTGCCTGAGCAGCTTGCCCACAGGAGTGGCCTTTGAGGGGAGGACAGCCGTTCCTGGGGTGTCCTGGTGGGTCAGATGGCTCCTCCCAGAGGCTGGCTGTGGCTGCAGCTGTGGGAGCCTCCAACCCAGGGCCGGGGTGGCATCTGGGCCGCCCCTGGGAAGCAGGGCAGGCAGGGCCCAGGGAGAAGGTTGGAGCTCCAGGCAGGGCAGGGCCCACTGGCTGCCAGCAGAGGGTGGTGCTGCCTCACGTTAGACCCCGCCAGGCCCTTTCCACCTCACTCTCAGCCTTGCAGGCAGCATTTTGTGTGTCTCTTTCAGATGACCAGGAGCCACCAGACCATCCCCCAAGACCAGAAAGGCAGCCGCCTGCAGCACAGGGCTGTCCTCAGGTAGCGCTTCGCCTGGCTCCTAGAAATGCAGGTCCCAACTAGACGGTGGGGTGCGAGTCCAGGTCCTATTCACAAGTGTCCCCTCCCGCCCCGCCCCGCCCTACCCCGGTTTCCCCATCCCGCCTCCCCCCCTGGACGTGGACGGAGCGGGCCTCCTTTCCCAACGAGGACCCCTGGGCTAGGGATGGAGGGCCAGGGGCAGAGGAGGCGAGAGGAGGCCAGAGTACACTGATCTCTTTTCCTTCTCCGCTGCGCTCGGCCAGTGTGTGATACTCCAGAAAGAAATAGAGGAGCTCAGAGCGCATCTTGGTATGAGCAACCTCGGGCGGGGCCGGGGCCGGGGCGGGGGCAGACTGCTGTGGCTCACTGCATCAGCTGGGGGGCTGCAGGGGGGAAGGGCTGCAGGTGCAGGAGCCTCACAGGGACCACCCTCCCCAGGGGATGGGAACCCCGCAGGCTTGGCCCCGGAGCCTTGTGTGCATTTACAGCGAGTTGTATACACAGGTCGGAAACGTATTGTCTGACCTGCGCGCCGCATGCTGCCAAAGAGAAGCGGCCCTACCGGTCTTCTCTTAGTATGTTTAGAGACACCCCGTCTGTCCACTAGCTCCCCTTGCGCTGCGCCCTGGTGTGGCTTCTACGGGGTGTGTGTCTTGATGTATGTGCCTGTCTCACACGTCCTGAGTGGTTCTGATGTGCCCCCAAAGCTTGAGAAGTGCCGCACGCTGTGTTGCCACGTC
This sequence comes from Talpa europaea, assembly GCF_964194135.1. Lineage (NCBI taxonomy): Eukaryota > Metazoa > Chordata > Mammalia > Eulipotyphla > Talpidae > Talpa > Talpa europaea. The sequence goes on along the minus strand of NC_140081.1, from coordinate 47,864,258 downwards.
CAAAATACGTGCACGCTGAGTGGAGGGGATGGGTGCGTGAGTCGGTCCCAGGGCTCTGTGGATGGGGCCAGAGGGGGGTCTCAGGTTGCAGGGCCAGGCAGTTCCTCGCGGGGCCGGGCCGGGCTTCTCGAGCCCTGTGTCTGGGCCGCGTGCCTATGCCTCTCTGTTTCCGCAGGCAAGCAGTCCCTGGCTGACAAGTCCCAGACCCTGTGAAGTGAGTGTTACACACACCATGCCCCGTCCCGCAGTCTTGGCTGCTGAGGGGGGCTGAGGGCTGGGCCTGGCGGGAGGCTCTTCTCTGACTCTGCTTTGTTTGACAGGTTGAAGCCCGCATCTTGCTACGAGAGAGGCGGCTGGTGGCTTGGGAGCCCAGGAGCTGTGGCCAAGCTGACTGGGTCCTGTTCTCCGTCAGCCCTCTCCCTTCCTCCTCCTCCCGGTGCCCTCTGCCCACCCCGGTTCACAGCAGTTTCAAATTAAAGTGTCTGTCATGTTCCGTGGTCTGCCCTCTCTGTGGGATAGGGCGGGGAGCTGCTCCATTTTAGAACCTTTTCCAGAAGAGTTCCTCTGGCACTCTGCAGTCTCCTGCCCACCCCTGTGCGCCCCCCCACCCCCACCCCCCCGCACCGTCGGGCATCTGGGCCAGCCTGGGTCAGCCTGTGAGCAAGAGCCGTGCACCGGGCTCCACCGCACCTGGGACTGGGCTCTGTGTGGGCTCTGCCCGGCCACAGGAGCCCCTCCTCCTTTCCCTGCAGGCCCTCTGTGTGTTCTTTCTGGGCTGCCTCCTCTTTTGGGGCGACGGGGTCTCATCATGGTGCCGTTCCCCTCCCCTTCAGCAGGGCTTCGTGACCCCCTTGCAGAGCTCGCAGCCCTCTTTCCTTCCCTCCCTGGGATCGCTGCCCTGCTTCTCCCAGCCCGCCCTGCATCTCTGTCACCAGCGTCCTGGACCTCTGCGGCTCTGTCTGGGGGCCCTTTCTGCACCTGTGACTCGGCGGGGGTTCAGAGTGCAGAGGAGCCCAACTCCCCTCGTCTCAGGCCCTGTCCTCTCCATGGAGCCTTCATCTCCCTCTGGTGCCACCGCGCACCCGCGCGACTCAGGCGGGACCCAGCGCTCACCCTCCTCTCCTCTCTAATCCTCACCTTTGATGCCAGTGGGGAGGCCTTTCAGTTGGGGGGAGGTTTGGGAAATGAGTCTCTGGTGGTGCGTCTGGGCCAACTCGGGGGATGCCGGGAGCTGGCACCTGGACACGGGCGGCCTAGCGGTCGCCGGGAGCGTTCTCATCCTGCGTGTCCTAAGCAGCTCACCGGCCCGCCTCCAGCCTGGGCGTCGCCGCGCTCCGGAGCGCGAGGGCCCAGCTGCGGTGGCAAGTGCGGACGGTGGGTCCGGATGTGCGGGAGTGGTCCAGGGAAGTCGTGCTCACCACCCCCGGACACGGGTTTTCCCGGAACTGACAGTTCTGCGTCCCAGCTCAGCCTCCCGGACTTCCTCCGGGGGGGGACACGCGACACATGATTAATACAACGCGGTGTGCTGTCACCGCGTAGTCGCTACAACCCGAGCCCCATGTTTACGTCCGCCTCCGGCTGAGGGTGGGGAATCGCTTCCCTCCCTCGGCCAGGCCCTGCGCGGGGAGGGGCGTGGGGCTGTGCGGGCCTGAGACTCAGGGGGACGGGTTCGTGTTGGAGTGCGGTGCACGTACCTCCCTCTGCCAGGCCCCCTCTCTCGAGGGGTTGGGTGTCTAATACCCAGAAGTGGGCCTGACCCCGGGTGGAACATTCCCGGGTCCCGTGCGTGTGCTGGCGTTTCTGGGAAGAAAGTCCCGGGGGATGTTCTCGGAGGCAGGAAGGTGTTTCTCAGGGGTCAAAGGGGAGTAAGTAGTAGGCTGTGGTCCAGCACCCGGCAGGGATCAAAGGAACAAAAGCAAGGGCCGGGTCTGCCTTGTCCACGGCTGTTGCTCAATTCCTAAATCGTGGGGTGCTTTAGGGGCCTGACCTGGAGGTCGCCAAACTCCCCGAGCAGGAGTCGGGCCACGCGAGATGTCGGAGCGCCTGGAGCAGGCTCTGCATCCTCCTCCGGAAGGACCATGCGGTCTGAAGCCTCCTGTGCGCGGGGTGGAAGGGGCGCGCGGCCTCAGAGCAGCTGGGCCGCGCCTCATGTCGCCTCATGTCTGCCTGCGGCCAGGGGCTCCCTGGGAGATGGCCCCGCGTGAGCTCACCGGATGCTGGGGGCGGAACCCAGCACTTCCCGGGTGTTAGAAGTTGGAAAATTGGGCCGGCTTGCTTCCACCCTTGTCCCTATGGGCACCCCTCGTCTTTCCCAGGCCCCCATCGTGCATGAGCTTGGGTGCTCAGAACACAGACTGAACAATCCGGGCCTGACAAGGATGTCCATGGGGCTCGATCCTTCCCCTTCAAGCCCTCACGTGGGAAGGCAGATTTGACTGCTTAGGTAAGGCTGACTCTGTCCCCAGTGATTAATGTTGGAGGGGTGACAGCGTGGGCTGCCGTCTGAGTGAGCAGGTTAGGTGAGGCTTTGCCCCTGGGGTTTCTGCCTGCCAAGACACTCGGAGAAGTTGTGAGATGGGAGAAGTCCGGCACACGCACTATCCGGGGAGGTGGGGGTGGTGGTTGCCAGGCTGAGGAAGTGGAGAAATGCATTGAGGGCCTCCCTGGTGGTGCAGGCAGCTGAGCGCCACACTGTGAAGCTGTCTGCATCCTCTGCAGCGCGGGTTCAATCCTGGCCCGCCGGCCGCGAGAATCCCACATGGCGCAGCAGACCTCTCCTGAATCGCCCACTGCTCCCCTCAGCAGTGGATTTCCTCAGTCTGCCTGTTCTGTTTCCCGCTGTGTCTCAGGTGAATCCTCTCACCCTCCCCCGCATCTAACCTGTACCCCGGTTCTTATATAAAAATAAGTAAGTCTTAAAAAAAAAGAAATGCATTGAGAGAGGGCATGCACACGGCTCTTGGTGACTCCTTTTGCCAGCCCCTCTCCCCCTCTGGGTGCACGGGTCCTCTGTTGCGAGGTGCCAAATCTTCCAGTTCAGGGGAAGTGAAACGCAGTTGCTGAGACTCAGGTTAAAGTAATACATCTGGGTCCAGGGGAGAGGAGGAAGTAGGCTCTCTCCTTATTCGCTGTGTCCCCTTTGCCTTTGCCCTCCAGCCTCCTCTGTAGCCACAGAGGCAGCGGCTACTGGCCTGGAGAACACTGGGCCCCAGCCTGTGTCATTCTGCCCACTGCCTAGCTCCTGGGCACAGTACCCCCCTCGCCCCCCACCGCCAGCCCAACACCGAGGCCAGGCAACCCGTCTCCCTGGACACTCGGGGGAATTGGCACACCCAAGGTAGGTAGGGGGAGGTGAACACAGCAGAGGGAGCAGAGGGCAGTGGGCAGAGCAGCGGTGGCCACGATGTTCCACATCTTAACTCCTGGAAATCGCTGATACATTACCTTGCATAGGTGTGGGATGAGGGGATGGAGGTTGAGGATTCTAGTAGGGGGTGCCCCTTAGCTCAGTTCATGTCGGGACGGTCTCTTGGGCGTCCTCCAGGCACATTGGGCCTTTCAGGGTGACCATGTCAATCAGCTGTAGTTGTCTGATTCCAGGATGCAGCATTTGCGTGATTATGGGGTGCCTGTTGCCCTGGTGGGTGTCTGGTGTTGATGTTCCGGGAGCTACCCCATGTTTTAAAAAAAATGTTAGCTGGTGGGGATTCTGTGAGGATTTATTTAGAAGTTTGATGTGTTTTCATGGCCAGGAACGTAACTCGTTTATATCGATTAGCGCATGGTGAAATTGGTTGCATTACGCGTCTATTCACTTAAAGTTGCAGTTCCCAAAGAGCCTATCAAAGATACTAGCGAGGACTAGAAAGGTGATCCTAAGTGATAACTGAGAAAGAAGTATAATGTGAATGCTGCTATAATGACTATCATGCATGCCTATAAAATAATTGTAGTGTGGAAAAACAAAGGATTGTTCTGCTCTGTGCACACCAGAGCAGAATTAGACTGGTTTCCATTCATCAGTCAATGCATATATGTTTGCTCCCATTTGGAATGCTTAGCGAACTCGACTGCCACAACAAGTACTGTCAGTGCTTATGCTGACAGTCTGCCAGATGCTCCGGAATCGTTACCCAACATTGGTTGAGTGCAGGCAGCAGTCAGGATGGGATATGCTTCAGTAGCAGAGGCCCCCACCAACAGCCTAACACAATTAACATTCATGTAAAATGTGCCTACATTTCATCAAACCGATTTGACCAGCTGAGGGCAGTGCCGATTTGGGCTGTTTGTTGGCAAGTGAGGGCCTGATGCCTCGCCTCTGGAGTTCCCCATCCTTTGCCACTGACAGCTGGGACTAAAGGGGTTACTGGCGCCCATAAAAGTGGTGGTGGTGGTGGCAGCAGGGGCAGTGGTTGCATGTCCCTTGCCAGTTTGTCTCTTGCACCTTAACACCATCCTTCCGTGCCCCCTGCTCCCCCGCAGTGACTCTTTTCCTCCTCTCTCATCTCCCCAGGCAGAAACTGAGACCACTGGACACTAGACAAGGTGCCCCCCACCCCCAGGCAGGAAAACAGCAGGTGATTGTGTACAGTCCTTCTGGGCCTTGGCTGTGGGGAGTGAAGCTAGAAGACTTTTTGAGAAAAGTTAGTCTCCACCACATGGGGAGTTTCCACTGCGTTTGTTTCTGGCCTTCTCCAGGGTGGCCCAAGCAAAGGCTCCACACTGGATCTATAATTCATCTGCTAGTTTTGTCTTTTTGTTCCTGACCCTTTGTTCAGTTTCCCTATATTCCTGCTATAAGTGAAGCCATTATATGTTTTTCTTTCGCCTTCTGACTTTTTTCTCTAAGCACAATCCTTTCCAGCTCCATCCATGTTGCTGCAAATGCCATGAGTTTATTGATATTTTTTGATCGCTGAGTAGTATCCCATTGTGTATATATGTACCACATCTTCTTCTTTTTTTTTTTAAAGATTTATTTATTTATTCATACAAGCACTGGGTACAGTCAGAAGCTCAGGAGGGTGAGAGAATTCACCAGGGTCAGAGCGGGGAACAGAGCAGGCAGACTGACGAAGTACACTGCTGAGGGGAGCAGCGGGCGGCAGAAGAGGTCTGTGCACCATGTGGGACACTGGCCTGGTGGCCGGGGATCGAACCGGCGCTGCAGAGGGTGCAGGCAGCTTTGCAACCCAGCGCTCAACCGCCGCGCCACCGGGGAGGCCCTGTACCACATCTTCTTGATCCGGTCATCTCTTTTGGGGCACTTAGGTTGCTTCCATATCCTAGCAATTGTAAATAGTGCTGCAGTAAACATAGGAATGCAGGTTTCCTTTTGAATTAATGTTATTGTGTCCTTTGGGCAGACTCCAAGGAGTGGAATTGCTGGGTCATATGGAAGCTCCATTTTTATCATTAGTAATTTGAGGGTCCTCCACACAGCTTCCCATAGTAGTTGGACCATTTTGCATTCCCACCTGCTGCTTTACTAAACTGGTTTCTTGTTTTTACTAGTTTTTCTGTGAAGTTTTTAGGATTCTTTATGTCTTATCGTGTCATCTGCAAATAGTGATAGTTTTACTTCTTCTTTCCCTATTTGGGTTACTTGTATGTCTTTCTCTTGCCTTACTACTCTGGCTAGGACTTCCAGCATTGTATTGAAATGCAGTGGTGAGAGTGGACATCCTTGTCTTGTTCCAGATCTTGAAAGAAAGACTTCACGTTTTTCACCATTGAGAATGACATTGGTTGTGGGTTTGTCGTATGTGGGTTTTATTATGTTAAGGTATGTTCCTTCTATCCCAAGAGTTTCAAGGACCGTCACCATAAATGGATGTTGAACTTGATCAAATGCTTTTCAGCATCTATTGATATGATCATGTGGTTTTTGTTTTTCTTTTTGTTGATGTGTTGAATTACATTAATTGATTTTAGGATGTTCGGCCATCCTTGTGTCCCTGGAATAAATCCCATTTGGTCCTGGCATATTATCCTTTTGATGCGTTGTTGAATTTGATTTGCTAGGATTTTTTTTTAAGATTTATTTTTATTTGTTTATGCATGCAACAACTGGAGTACAGGCCAGAGGTGCAGGGGTGAGAGGATTCACCAGAGACAGAGTGGGGAGCAGAACAGGCAGATCTACTGAAATACACTGCTGAGGGGAGTAGTGGGCGACACAGGAGAGGTCTGCTGTGCCATGTGGGTAGCTCCCTGGCCAGAGATTGAACTGAAAGCCATAGTGGCTTGAACTTGTTTGCATATAAATGTTCATAGTACTCTCTGATTATCCTCTGGATTTCTGCTTGTCTGTTGTAATTTCTCCTCTCCTTTATGATCCTTTTTTTTTTTTTTTTTTTTTTTTAGTTTTCTCCCTTTTTTTCTTTGTGAGCTTGGCTAGAGGTTTGTCTATTTTGTTTATTCTTTCAAAAAATCAGCTTTTTATTTTATTGATCTTTTAGATTGTCTTTTTTATTTCTACTTCACTTATTTCTGCTTGAATTTTTATTATTTCCTTTCTTCTACTGGCTTTTGGGTCAGATATTATTTTCTTAGACAACATTTCACAGTCTCCCTTGCAGGCCCGTGACCTAGTTTTAACCAGTAAGTTGCACCCATGGAAGGGGTGACTTGGAAGTATCATGAAGAAACAGCTGGGCAGAGGTTGTGGGTTTCTCTGGCATGGCTGCGGCAGAGGCGGTGTTTCTGAGAGCCTTGCCTAGACCCACTTCTATGGCCCTCCTGACAACTCTGCAGGAGATCAACCCCTTTCTGCCCCCAACTAGTTAGAGCTGCCCACCTAAGATCTTCCCTTCTTCTATGGATAACAAACCCCAGTTTTGTCAGAGGCAGCAATAGGCACCAACTGAAAAAAACTACATTTGCCAGGCTCCCTCAAAAAGCAATAATCACATAACTAAATCCTGGCCAGTGTCACATAAGTAGATGTTGGGGCATAGAACTGTGGAGGAAAGTCTTCACAAAGCCAAGTGACCTCAGGAAGTCCCATTAAGTAATGTCTCTCAAGCTGGGATGGTGGTATGTCAGCTCCTTAAAGCTAGAGTTTTATTTCATTATGGCTTTTGCAGGGTACCCATAAGACACATTCATTTTGGCAAAATCAAAACCACGCCCTGAAATGCATTTGAATCAGGACAATGTGACAAAGATATGAAACACTGGGGCATATGGATAACTCCCTCCAGAGGATGGAGAATACTCTCTCAGCTCTGCACACAGATTTGTACATAGCTTGATTTTACCCGAACCCCATTCAGCATACAGGAGTCACTAGGTACAAACTGGCCAGCTGCTTCTGTAGATAATGTAAGTGCAAAAAATACCTGACAAGTCAGCCTGAGTTAGCGCCTTGCCTTTATTACAGATACTTTGTTATTATGACCACTGATTTGGGTCTGGCTTTGTATTTGCAAGGTTCGCCATAAAATAATAATGCCCATCATCATAATAATGTTAAAATAATAATAATAATAATAGCAGTAGTAGTAGTAATGGAAAGCTCAAGTTTATAACTCAACAAATATGAACTTTCCCCTTGTTTGCCCTACATCCCTTTTCATACTCTCAGAAGTCGATTTTGTTTTTCATAATGATCCTAGTTCTTAGTGTTTTAAATCAGAATTATCCTGATTCATTGATCTTTAAATTATTGTCATAAATGTCTTTGCAGGTTAGGTGTTCTTTGTTTAACTTTTGCATCAATGTGCCACTGCTTATTCTTCACTGGAAAGATCGTTCTTAGACAGTACACCTTGTTGAAACTAGCAGTGAAATCTGAGTATCATCTTTCCCACCTAAAAGTATCTAAATGTTTACACAAATTTATTTCACGACAAAGAAAGTTGGACAGGAGAGCTGACAGTTCTCCTTTCGTTCTTACTTTTTCTCTCTCCCTGCTACCTTGAAGGCAGATGTGAAGGCTGGAGCTCAGGCTAAATGGCCATTCTAACATTGTCTGAACAGAAATACAAAAGGAAAGTGGGAGCCCAGATTCCCAGGATTTCAGTGGGACTTACTTGTCCATCACTGAGAAATTGCTCCGTGCAGGTCTCAGGTATGGGAAGATGAGGAAACTAATCAGAGCCCTCAAATTGCTCACAACTGAGTGGAGGAGTTAAGATGGAGCTCTGAGGCAGACATTGTAGTGAGAACCATGAGAGAGATTTATCCACAAGGATTGTCAGGGAGTAGTCTCTCTCTCTCTCTCAATTACTTATAAATTTCAGCAGTGAACACTTACTACACTGATAAAGATGAAATGGTTAAAAGTAGAATTCTTAAAAACTTTAAGGGATTTGGGAAATTCAGAGGAAAGTGAGATCTCATCCTATCTGAAGAATCATGAAGGAAGCAGTATTTGAGACCAACCTGGAAATACAGATAGGATTTTAAGTCATCGAAACTGGAAGCGGGCACTCCAGGAGTAAGGAGCAGCTGCAGCCGAGGCAGAAAGCCAAGAAAAGGCAGGTGTGCTTAGGGACCAAGTATGAGACGAGGAGCGAGAGGCAATTGTTCTCATTGCACAAGGACCTGAGGACCAGCAACCCAAGCTCTTTTCTCCTCTTTGTCTTTTCTAGCTGGATCTGCTGATGAGATTCACTCACAGACTTGGGTCTACACCAGGGCCTGGACAATTCTGGTAAAAGCAGGAAATAACTTCAGCAACCTCAGACCAACCAACCTCAGAGAACTTAGGATAAAATTTTTCCAGAATGTTGGGCTTCCAGAGTGTTGGGCTCCTTATGGGCAGCAAGTGACTTTTGTGGCGGCAGTGATGGCCACCAAGCCTCCTTCAGCTCTCTTAGATGGTCTCCTGGATGGCTTTATTCACAGTGGAAACTGACTTCTGCTCAGAGCCTGCGTGCCCATCACAGAAATCCCAGCATGGGGCCCAACTGCTCCCCCAGGGCATCTTGTAGCCCTCCTTTTCTGACACTGGCTGCTGCTATAGCACACTTTCCATGGCTCTCCTGACCCTGATAGCCACCCTGGATGTCTAGATCCTGTTGGTAGTGCTACTAGGAACCCTCTGCCTCCTGGTGCCCACTCTTGCCTAAATCTTTTCCACTGACTGTACCCAGTGCTCAGGACTGTCAGGCTGACCCTGCTGGGACTAACCTCTATAGCCAACTTCTTCCCCCAGCCGTGGCCAGTTCCCTGATAAATAGGCGCTTGCTAGGTACCTCCTCTGACCTGATGGCAGGTCTCAGTCCCTTATGTGAGACCTACCTGACACCTGATGAATACTGACTGAGCACCTCAGGTTCTGCCCTGCAGACAAAGGGAGTCAAGCCTAGGGACACCTCTGGGAAGGGATTCATGTGGGGTGTACTCTAAGAAAATTCCTGACTGACTGATTGACATCAGCAAAATGGCAGACTTGAAAGCCACAGGCCCTCCTTCCCCCACAGAGACACTAAGTTAGCAACAAGATATTGACCAGAACACCTCTGCAAGAACCTACAGGCTAGTTAAGAAGATACAGCAGATCATATGGAAGCTCTATGTTTAGTAGGTCCAGAAATCTCCACACAGCTCTCCATAGTGGTTGGACCAGTTTGCACTCCCACCAACAGTGCAGAAGAGTTCCTTTTTCCCCACACCCTCGCCAACATTTGTTGTTGCTCGTTTTTTTAATATGTGCCATTCTCACTGGTGTGAGATGGTATCTCTTGGTAGTTTTGATTTGCATTTCCCTGATGACAAGTGATGTTGAACATTTTTTCATATGCCTGTTGGCCATTGGCATTTCCTCTTCAGAGAAGTTTCTTTTTAGCTCTTCTGCCCATTTTTTGACTGGATTATTTTCCATATGATCCAGCAATTCCACTCCTAGGTATTTACCCAAAGGACACAGAAACATCAATTCCAAAGAACACCTGCACCCCTATGTTTATAGCAGCACTGTTTACAATAGCTAAGCTTTGGAAACAGCCCAAATGCCCAAAAATAGATGACTGGATCAAGAAGATGTGGTACATATACACCATGGAATATTACTCAGCATTCAAAAAAGATAAACACATGCAATTTGCAGCAACATGGATGGCGCTGGGAGGGATCATGCTCAGCGAAATAAGCCAGAAAGAAAAAGAAAAATACCGGATGGTCTCACTCATAGCAGGAATCTCGAAAACTTAAATAAGGGACCAGGAAAATGAATAACTATAAGAAAGTGAAACTCAAAATCAACAAAAAACTATGAACCAGAGACACTTTTTGGGGGGTGGGGGCTGGGAGGGGAGGGATTGGGGTCAGAATGGGGGGTTTGCAATTGTATGGGGGAATATAAAAATAAAATTTATTATTTAAAAAAAAAAAAAAGAAGATACAGCAGAGGCCACTGTAAAACCTACAGCAAAATGGATAGGAAACGTCATGGCATTTGGTGCCCTCATTAGTGCCCCTCCTCTATGTGGCCTAGCCAGGAACAAGTGGGAGGAATTCCCCCAAACTGGAGCTCCTCCCTTGGGATAGAAACAGAAGAATGGATGAAGCCAACTTTCTGGTCTGTCTGGGGACTACTTGAAGGGCTGGTTTCTGCCATGTGCTGATGGCACTGGTGTCAGAATCTGGAAGCTGTTGAAAACGGAGGCAAGAAGCATCTTGGAAGGCAGTTCACAGGCAGATTCCAAGGGAAACAAGAGACCGGAAAGGTTTTTTTTTTTTTTTCTTTTTTTTTTTTTTGGGTGGGGGCGTTGGTTCTAGAACCTTCAGCTGAGCTGATTGGACAAGGTCTTCCTTTGCACAAAGTCAATATGGAAAGACTGGGAGAGGCGGTTGTTTTTCAAGTGCCCAAAGCCCAGAAAAGACTTAAGGGCACGCAAGAAGCAGGGAGATATGGGCCAATTCATGGAACAAACTAGAACTCCAGAAAGTGACCCTAAAGACATGCATATCTATGAGATGCCTGACAAAGAATTTCTTTGTTTATTTATTTAAAGATTTATTTACTTATGCACACAAGAACTGGGGTACAGGCCAGAGGTGTGGTGGGTGAGAGGATTCATCAGAGACAGAGTGGGGAGCAGAACAGGCAGATCTCCTGAAATACACTGCTGAGGGGAGCAGCAGGGAAGACAGGAGAGGTCTGCTGTGCCATGTGGGTTAGCTCCCTGGCCGGGGATCGAACTGGTGCTGCAATGGCTGCGGAGAGCTTCATAGTGCTGAGACTTAACCCCTTGCACCACCAGTGAGGCCCCTGACAATTTAAAAGAACTGTCATAAAGATGTGTAATAAACTAAGACAGAACACAGATAGACAACAAGATTGGGAAAACTATGCGTGGACAAAATGAGAATATCAGAAAGGTATCAAAAATATTCTTAAAAGAACCAAGCAGTAAGTCAATCTCTAAATTAAGTGAGACTCAGGATAGATATGCTAATCGAAGTGTGCCTGTAAATGTTTGGGGAGCTCAGAGGAATGATTGTACTATGCCAGCTCAATATAGTGTTCCTCTTCAATAGCTGGATAGTGTTGAAAAAGAAAAGGAGAAGCAATATTTTCAGGGAATTTGATTTCTCCAAATATGTCATTCTCGTCAATAAATGAAGGACATACAGCCCAAAAAATAAAAAGCAAGCAAGAATTCTGGAGCTAGAAAATGGGATAACTGAACTGCAATTGCTGAATGGATCAGGCAAAAGAATCAGTACCCTTGAAATCATCAAGTCAGAGGAGCAAAAAGCAAAAAAAAAAAAAAAAAGAACAGTGAAGACCCTATGGGCACTATCAAAAAGACCAATATATTGGTAGAAAAGGGATCCTAGAAGGAGGAGAGATAAATAAAGGAGTAGGGAGCCTATTTGCAGAAAAATCTGAGAAAAGAAATGGACACACTGCTTCAAAGAGCTTAAAACACTCAAACAGAGATAAGCTTAAAGCACAAGGAACCGTGGTGGAGGGCTATGGGTATTTTAGTGGTGGGTACGATGTGTTAACTGCTCCTGAAGGGGGAGATCCCACACTTCTAAAGTACAAACAAGTTGTAAACCAGTGTTGCTTAAATTAAAAAAAAATACAAACCCCAAGATGCATTGTACTCAACCTCTCTAAAGTCAAAGACAGAGATTCTTGAAAGTAGCAGGAGAAAAAAAAATTTCATGTAAAGAGTTGCTGAAGGGAGTCCTTCAAGTTAAAACAAAGTGGTGGTAACCAGCAACATAAAACCATTCAAAATATTAGATTGTCTGATAAAGGTAAATGCATCGACAAATATATTAACCCATAGTGTGGTAATTATGGTGCATAGTATTTCAGTGACCAAAACATAAAAATGACTACAAAAAAAAACTATGCTAATGGGTATACAATATATAAGATGAATGTTATCAATAACATAAAGGGAAGTGAAGCTGTAAGAAAGTTTTCCTACATGATGGAAGTCAAAGTTTTATCAATTTAAAATAGAATGTTATAACTTTAAGAGGATTTGTTTTGGCAACCACAAAATTTATCTGTAGACTATACACAAAAGGAAATGAGGAGGAAATCAAAGCATATCACTACAAAAAGAATTAACAAAGCAAAGGAAGCCAATGAGAGGAAAGAAGGAACAAAAAGGCCACAAGACGTTCATAAAACAATTAACAAAATGGACATAGTAAGTTCTCTATCAAAAATTACTTAGGGCTTCCCTGGTGGCACAGGGCTTAAAGACAGCACTATCAAGCTGTCAACAGCCTCTGCAGCATGAGTTCAATCCCCAGCCGGCCAGGGAGCTACCCACATGGTGGCAGCAGACCTCTCCTGTCTCGCCCGCTGCTCCCCTCAGCAGTGTGTTTCAGTAGATCCACCTGTTCTGCTCCCCACTCTCTCTGGTGAATCCTCGCATCCCCTGTACCTCTGGCTTATATCCCAGTCCTTGTGTGCATAAATAAATAAATCTTTAAAAAAAAAAACCTTTATTTAAAAAAAATACCTAAAAGTAAATAGATTCATCTACCCCAATAAAAAAAAATAGGAGCCAATTACACACTGGCTGTAAGAGACTAACTTTAGATGTGAGGACACACAAAGGCTGAAAATGAAAGTATAGAAACAGATTTCCCATGCAATTGGAACCAAAAGAGAACAGAAATGGCTTTGCTAATATCAGATAAAATGGACTTTAAACCAAATCCAGTAGTAAAAGAGAAAGGATGCTATATAATGTTAAGGGGGGCATTTCACCAAGAAAATATAACACTGAGACACATGTATACATCAGTGGAGGATGTGACAATGCTAGCAGCCAACTGGACTTAATGACATATGCAAGACACTCCGCTCAGCAACAGCAGAATATATATTCTTCTCAGGTAGATGTGGGTCATTCTCCAGGATAGATCCCATGTTAGGTCACAAAACAAGTCTTAAATTGAAGAAAACTGAAATCATAAAAGGTATCTTTTCTGATCATAATGGAATAAAATCAGGAGGCAACAGTACAAGCAAAACTGGACAATTCACAAATATGTGGAAATTTAACAACACATTCTTAACTAACCAATGGGTCAAAGAAATAGTCATGGGAAAAATTAGAAAATACCTTGAGACAGATGAAGGTAAAAACACATCCCAAAACTTATGGGCTACAGTGAAAACAGTGCCAAAGAGTGAGTTTAAAATGCAAATGCACATATTAAAAATTAATAAAGATCTCAAACCAGCAACATAGCTTTACACCCCAAGGAACTAGAGAAAGAGCAAACTAAACCCAATGCTAGTAAAAGAAAGGAAATGATGAAGATGAAAGCAGAGATAAAAGAAATACAGAATAGAAAAACAACAGAAAAAAATCAACAAAACTAAGATTTGTTTTTTTAAAAGATCAACAAAATTGACAAATGCTTAACCATGATTAAGACAAAGGAGAAAAGAGTCCAATCATTAAAATCAGAAATGAAAGAGGGGACATTACAAGTGATGCCACAAAAAATTTTTAAAAGGATTTTAAAAGAATACTATGGGGCCTCCCTGGTGGTGCAAGGAGTTAAGTCTCAGCACTATGAAGTTATCAGCAGCCACTGCAGCACCAGTTCAATCCCCAGCCAGGGAGCTACCCACATAGTGCAGCAGACCTCTCCTGTCTCTCCTGCTGCTCCCCTCAGCAGTGTATTTCAGGAGATCTGCCTGTCCTGCTCCCCACTCTGTCTCTGGTGAATCCTGTCACCACCACCACACCTACAGCTTTGGCCTACACCCCAGCTCTTGTACACATAAATAAAATGAATCTTTTTTAAAAAAAGGAATACTGGGGGCCTCCCTGGTGGCACAAGGGGTTAAAGCAATGCACTATGAAGCAATCCGCAGCCTCGGCAGCATGAGTTCGATCCCTGGGTGGCCAGGGAGCAACCCACATGGCAAGGTAGACCTCTCCTGTCTCATCCGCTGCTCCCCTCAGCAGTGTATTTCAGTCAGTCTACCTGTTCTTTTCCCACTCTGTCTCTGGTGAATTCTCTCATCCCCCGCATCTCTGGCCTGCACCCCAGCTCTTGTATGCATAAATAAATCTTTAAAAAAATAAATAAATGCAAAGAATACTATGAACAACTGTATGCCAAGAAATTGAATAACCTAGAAGAAAAGGATAAATTCCTAGAAATGTACAACCTACCAAGACTGAATCAAGAAGAAATAGAATGCTTGACCCACCAATTGAAAATAAGAAGAGTGATCAATAATCAAAAACATCCCGGGCCTCCCTGGTGGCGCAGCGGTTGAGCGCTGGCTTGCGAAGTTGCCCGCAGCCTCTGCAGCGCCGGTTCAATCCCCGGCCACCGGACAAGGGTCCCACATGGCGCGCAGACCTCTCCTGCCGCCCGCTACTCCCCTCAGCAGTGTACTTTGGTCCTTCTGCCTGTTCTGCTCCCCGCTCTGGCTCTGGTGAATTCTCTCACCTTCTCGCGCTTCTAAATGTACCCAGTGCTGGTATAAATAAATAAATAAGTCTTTTTTTTAAAAAAATCCCAACTAAGAAAAAAGCAGGAACAGGTAGAGAATCAGAAAAAGAACAAACTGGAGAATTTTACCAAACATCTAATCCCAGTCCTTCTCAAACTCTTCCCAAAAGCTGTACAGGAAGGTGGTACTTCCAAACTCAGTTTTTGAGGCTAACATTTTCTTGGTAACAATCAGACAAAAACATCACAAGAAAACTACAGACCAGTTTCCCTAATGAATATCAATGCAAAAATCCTCAACAAAATACTAGCAAAATAAATTCAACAGCACAGTGAACGACTTACATGCCTCAGCTAAGTGGGATGTATCCATTGGATGCAAGGATAACTTAACATCCAAAAACCAATCCACATGCTACAACATATTAGCAGAGCAAAAGATACAAATCACTTGATCATCTCAATAAATGCAGAAAAAGCACTTGACAAATCTCAACACCGTTTCGTGACAAGAACACCCGCAAACTAAGAATAGGAGGAAATTACCTCAATGTAATAAAGGTCATGTTGGAAAGCCCACATCATGCTCAATAGTGAAAAACTGAAAGTTTTTCCTCTAAGCTAAGAACAAGGCAAGGATGCTCACTCTTGCCACTTCTTTTTTTTTTTTTACATAATTCTTACATCATTTTTCATTTTTGCACAATGTGTGCATTTCCATTTTGGTTATATTCCCCATACTATTCCCAGCCCCCATATTTTGACCCTAATCCTTCCTCTCCCCCCCCCGCCCCCCATTGTGTGTCTCTGGCTTATAGTTGCTTGTTGATTTTGATTTTTTCTTTATTATAATGAGTCTTTTTCCTGGTCCTTTATTTAGGTTTTCTAAATTCCTGCTATGAGTGAGACCATCCGGTGTTTTTCTTTTTCTTTCTGGCTTATTTCGCTGAGCATGATCCCTTCCAGCTCCATCCATGTTGCTGCAAATGGTATGAGTTTATCTTTTTTGATTGCTGAGTAATATTCCATTGTGAATATACCACATCTTCTTGATCCAGTCATCTATTTTGGGCATTTGGGTTGTATTCAACATAGTACTGAAAGCCCTAGCAGAGCAAGTAGGCAAGGAAAAAAAGGCATCCAAATCAGAAAGAAGTTAAATTGTGCCTGTTTGCAGATAGCATGACTATATTTGTAGAAAACCCTAAAGATTCTACACACACAAGTCTTAGACTAATAAGCCAATTCAGCAAAGTTGTAGGACACAAAATGAACACACAGAAATCAGGTGCACAAAAAAAAACCCAGAAATATGATTGCAGAATTGAGGCTCCTGGAGGGGGAAAGTGGAGTGGGAACAAAGCGGGGTGGGGGGTACCATTTGGGCCACGGTGTGGTGTGGTACCGTACATCTGAGGCGGTGTGAGCCATTCCTCTAGATCAGGTGCAATATAGAAACCAATGTTATCAAAATAAAAAATATTTTTTTTAATCAGTTACTTTTCTATACACTAGCGATGAACAATCTGAAAAAGAAACTAAGAAAGCAGTTTCATTTGTAATAGGATCAAAATGAATAAAACAAGTAATTATATGACTTAATATTACATAACCAAGAAGTTGAAAGACCTGAAAGACCTGAACACTGAAAGACCTGAACACTGAAAACCATCCAATGTTGCTGAGAGAAATTAAAGAAGACACAAAGGTGGACTAGTGGAAAGGCATCCTCTATTCATGGACTGAAAGATTTGATATTAAAGTGTCTGTCCTACTGCGATGGCTTATCCTATATGTCAAACTGACTCAGCCACAGAGTACCTAGATATTTGGCCAGGCATTTATTCCCACGCTCTGTGAGGGTGTTTGTTCATGAGGCTGACATTTCAATCAGTAAACTAAGTAAAGCAGATCACCTCCCTAGGATGCATGGGTCCCAGCCAAGCAGACAAAGGCGTGAGTAGAACCAAAAGGCTGAATCTGCCTCCAGGAGGAGAGAATTGCACATACATGAAGGCCCTGACTGCTTTTCCTGCCTTCAGGCCAAACTGAAATATAAGCTCTCCTGGTTCTTAGGCCTTCTAACGTGGGCTAGACCTAAACTTGGGCTCTCCTGGGAGCCAATTCCTTATACGAATCTCTTTTATATTTATATGTATTCACTACTACCATGTTGATTCAATAGGTGCACACATATTATTTTATTGGTTTTCTCTGGAGAACCGTGACTAATACACTACCCAGTATGAGATACAGATTCAATGCAATTCCAGTGGCATTTTTTGCAAAAAATAGAAAAACTCATCCTAAAAATCATGGAATCTTAAGAGACCCTAAAAAGCCAAAATATTTTTTTAAGATTTATTTATTTATACAAGAATGGGGTTACAGGCCAGAGACACAGGAGGGTGAGACAATTCACCAGAGACAGAGCGGGGAGCAGAACAGGCAGACAGATGAAAGCACTGCTGAGGGGAGCAGCGGGCGAGTCAGGAGAGGTCTGCTGCGCCATGTGGGTTTCTCCCTGGCTGGCTGGGAATAGAACCCGTGCTGCAGAGGCTGCAGACAGCTTCACGGTGCTACGCTCAACCCGCTGTGCCACCAGGGAGGCCCCCAAAATAATTTTTTTTAAAGATTTATTTATGCACACAAGAACTGGAGTACAGGCCAGGGGTGTGAGGGGTGAGAGGATTCACCAGAGACAGAGCAGGGAACAGAGCAGGCAGACTGACTGAAATACACTGCTGAGGGGAGCAGCGGGTGAGACACGAGAGGTCTGCTGCTCCATGTGGGCAGCTCCCCAGCCAGGGATTGAACTCGCGCTGCAGTAGCTCTGTGAACAGCCTCATAGGCTGCGCCTCAACCCCTTGCACCACCAGGGAGGCCCCAAAATAATTTTTGAAAAGAACAAAATTGAAGGACTCACAAAGTGATAGTAAATCCAGTGTTGCAATAGCATACTGACAGCCAAATAGACTCAAGGAACAGAATAGAGAGCTCCAAAATAATCCCTCACATGTGGCCAAATATTCACAGACAAGGGTGGTGAGATCACTCGATGGGGAAAAGGATGGTATTTTCCCAACAAATGATGTTGGGAAAACTGGATAGCCACCTGCCAAAGAATGAAGTTGGGCCTTTAACTTACACTGATACAAAGATAAACAAAAAATGGATTAAAGATCTAAACATAAGACACCAAAATATAAAGCTACTAGAAGAAAACATAGGGGAGGAAGCTTCAAGACATGAGACTTGGCATGATATCTAGGATAAGGCAACCAGAGCAAAAATAGACAAATGGGAATATGTCAAATTGAAAAGCCTTTGTGCATCAATGGACACAAACAGCAGTGAAAACACCACCTACAGAGTGGGAGAATCTATTTGCAAATCATATATCTAATAAGGAGTCAATATCCAGCATATATATATATATTTTTTTTTTAAAACTCCTAAAATTTGACAACAAAAGACCAAATAACAATCTAAAACTGCAAAGCACTTGAATAGACATTTCTTCAAAGATAATATACAAAGAGCCAACAAGCACATGAAATCCCCAGTTAAAGGCACATGCAAACCACATGAGATAACACCTCTTTAGGATGGCTACCATTAAAAGAAGAGAGCATACAAGTGTTGGTGAGGTAATGAAGAAATTGGAAGCTTTGTGCACTGCCTTTAGCATTGCAGGATGCTGCAATCACTGTGTGAAACAGTATGGAGGGGCCTCAAAAATTAAAATTGAACTACTATATGATCCAGCAAACCCACTCCTGGTATATATCGAAGAGATTTGAAAGCACAGCCTCAAAAGATGTTTGCCCGCCCATGCTTACAGCAGCACTATTCATAGTAGCCAAGAGGTGGAAGCAACCCAAGTGTCCATCAGTGAGTGACAGAGAAAAATGTTTTATATGTCTATAGTGGAATATTATTTGGTCTTTAAAAAGAAGAAAAACTTGTTATATGTAGTACGGATGAACTTTGAGAACATTATGTTAAGTGAAATGAACCAGTCACAAAGGACAAATACTATAAGATTCTGCTCATATGAGGTATCTAAAGAAGTCAAAGTCACAGAAACAGAAAGTGGAATGATGGCTACCAGAGGTTGGGGTCAGAGAGAAGCGAGATTTGCTGCTTAGTGACTGTAGAGTCTCAGATTTGCTCAGTGAAGAAGTAGGGATGTTTTACAACAGAAAGAATATACTTGACAGCACTGAACTACACTCTTTAAGAAGATTAAACTGGTAAATTTCATGTTTTGTGTTATGTGTTTCTTACTACAAAAAATGACCTAAGAAACCACATTCCTGACTGCTCTCTAGAGCCTGACTTGGAAGGCCACACAGACTGGAGCCTGGGAAGCCAGTGAGGGGACTAAAATTGCCCAGGGAAGAAATGCCAAGGGCTTGGACCAGGACAGATAGATTGGAATGGAGAAGAGGTGAAGTTTTCAAGAAGGGCCCACAGTTTAGAGAGGGAGGAAAAAGTCGAAGGTGGCCAAGATCTTGAACTTGGATAACAGAGAGAATTGTGACATCGTTAGCAAAATCATGGAATTCTAGGAAAGGGAATGACTTGGGAAGAGATGACTTTTGTTTTGAACACATTGACTTGGGGCTGCATGAGAGATTCAGTGGGCATTTAGAAGTCTGGAGCATTCCTTCCAGAGAGGGGAGAGCTGGAGGTTTCAATTGGGGAGTTTCCTGCTTGGAAGGGCTGGTTGAAACGAAGGGTCAAATCCAGCCCAGAGAGCAAATCAAACCCACAACCCCTTTGTGTGTGACTTTTGAGCTAAAAAGCTTTTATATTTGAAATATGTAGATAGTACCTACATAACGGCCTTGATTTTGCCTGTTGGCCCCCAAATCAAGAATATTTACGCTCTGCACAGTGGGCTGTGGTGGGGGACGGCAGTGCCTTGCTGGTGGGACAGCTAAGGGGGCCGCACCTGAGGGGAGCAATCACATATGGTCAAAGCATTCACAAGCATGTAAAATAATGGTACTTCATAAAAAAAAGTTCTCTCTGACCTTGAAGCAAAAAGTCTGCCGAACCCTGGTTGAAACCATGAGTAGAGGGGCTCACCGAGTGAGCAGTATCGACAGAAGACCTTGTGAGTGAGGAGAGAACACACAGAGGGAGAACCACAGTAAAGCAGCAATGCAGAGCAAGGAGGGAGGTGCTTCCAAAAAGACCCAAGTGCCAAGTGCTGTGTAGAGAATGATGGCCGCAGCCAAAAAGAATGGGGGCACAGTCGCATAGTAAGGGGTTTCCAAATGAGTAGGTGGTGGATGAGCAGGTGAGAAGCATGTGTAGACTATCCTGTGAGGAAGTTTAATGTTGCGGTGGGTTGGCACAGTGTGGGATCTGGAGTAGAGGGTCGCGAAGGTGGCTTCAGGAATGAGATCTGAGTTTGTCATATGCTGAGGGGAAGGTGTGTAGAAGGGACCCTGGAGAAGCAAATGCTGTGGGGAATCATAGTTGGAGCAAGGCCTGGAGGAGGCACCATGGGGGTGCTAGGGGGAACCAGGATGTTTCTCAGCCATGACAAGGCAAGGCAGGGAGAGGCAGGCAGCCTCAGCAGCCATGGGGGTGCTCTCTGTGGCATAGGAAGAAAAGACTTTCCCCTGCAGACCTGAACTTTGGGGCCTAAAATGGTAAGCAGCCAATTATGCCAGCCCAGAGCTCACCCGGAGAAATGGAGGGTGGAAATGCCGAGAGGCAGGGAGAGCACCCCCATGGGAGCCCTGGCACAGAGGGAACTGAGACCCAAAGAAATCCGTCTGGGCCTTCTTGCAGGGTGGAAGCCAAGCTGAAGACAGTGACTGTGATGGAAGGGAAAGAAGTGAAAAGAGGATTTCCACACTGATAATCTCAGGAATGAAACTTGGGTTGGGTGAGGGAGGCATCCTAGGTGTGACTGAATGTGTGGGAGGCTGGATGAGCCAGTAGAGTGGAGATTACTGAAATCGAAAGAAACAGTTATGTGGCCTCATTTTAATCCTCATCACAAACCTGGGAAACAGAAGATGAGCTAACAGATACGGGCAGATTAGGTAGACAGTCCAAAATCAAGACAGCTATGAAATGGGAGAGTTGAGATTTGAACCCACATCTGTGACTTCAGCATCCAGTTGACAGTACCAGGGAGGAGACATGGTACCGTTCTGTCCCTGGGCGTCGAGTAAAAAGAAGTGGACTGGACGCAGGGGTGGAGCAGACAACATCTTGCAGGGGAAGAGAGGTGAAAGCAGAAATAAGCACGGAGTTAGTTTGAACAATGAAAAAAGAATAAGGAGGGTTTTGTCGTATAAACTAGGTTCCTAAATTAGGAACTTCATTTTTTTATATCTCTTTTTCTAGGCCACTTTTAACTAAAGTGGTTCTTTGGAGGCGATTAGTTGCAGCACATGACAGTTTGCGGAGCACATTAACTTCATCCTCAGGAACTTCATGACAGTCTGAGGGTGGCTATTATTATGCTCATTTTACTGAGAAGAAATAAAAGCTTGCAGGCTGTGATTCGCCCTTAATTGCACAGGAAGTGACAGGCACAGGGGCACAGTCTAGATACTATATTCTGGTGATGAGCCACCTGAATGAAAGTTGGGTTTATGCCCCCCAACATCTCCGTCATTGAAGAAATCTCTAGTTCCAACACCTTCAGCCCGAGGAGACTGCAACCAGAAGGGGAGAGCCGGAGAATGGGGAGCCCTGGCGCCTGAACGCGTGCACTTGGTGTAAACATCCTGAGCGCCTACAAGATGGCAGGACACAGAGCCAAAAGCCAAGGCGCGCGCCTTCAAAGGGCATATCCGAACAGGAGGAAAAAAAAGTGTTTCACAATTACAAGCCGCCAGGGTCATTTCTATTCCATCCTGGCGCACGCTGTACTGGGGAGCCCCAAAGAGAAGCAATCTCCAGGGCACTTTGTATTCACGGCTAGCTCATACGTGGAAGAGCTTCCTGATGGCTAAGAGACTACTGAGTCAAGGCAGAGCAGAGGGGGACGGTATGCACAGCGGCACAGAGAGGAGCCCCTTGGCCCATCTAGTCAACAAGCTTTGCGGCCTGCCTAGAAAGTGGAGTCGTTGATAAGGAGTCTGCTCTTGAGACCTTGTGTGCCAAGCTGAGGGCATCACCTCTAATGCAGAGGGCAGTGAAGAAAAGCGTGGCAGAGCTCTGATCAGTGAAGTGATGCGATTCAGACTGTCTCCCGAGCAGTCACAGGAAGCTGTCACCGTGCACCAGGTGGCAGAGGCTGGCTTGAACCCTGGGCAGAAGGCTAGAGAGAAGGGAACCTATTTGAGGACACTCTTGGAGTTGCATTTTTGAGCACATGTGCTGTGGGGGTTGCTGGATCAGAACAGATACCCTTGTTTAGTAGATACTGCCCGATTGCTCTCCCAGAGGTTGCAACCATTTATGGAGATGATATTCTTTAGAGCACCCCAACTGTTTCCCATTCCCTCTGGGTCTTTCTGTAATGCTACTTGGTATAAACTGTTCCTTGCAGGAGATCATAGTCTGACCGTGAAAATCGAAAGCTTCATCTTCAGCATATGCTTTCTCATGGAGTCACGTGCCTTCTGTCTTCTCTCCCACTGTGCCCAAGTTCCTGGCAGCTTGAAAGGTATGTTTCTTGTTATTAGTCCCAGATCAGAAATCTGGGTATATAAGAGATAGTGCCTCTCCTTCTTGTTTCTCTAAATGAACTTACTTTTGATTCTTCACCCCACCTCGGCAGAGGGTTGGGAAATTCTACCTGAGTCATTCTGTCTCCCCGAGATGAAGGTTAGGTCTTGGAAACTTCCACAGATCTGGTCATCAACTGCTGTGGTTTGCATGTTGCCACTAAGCCATTTGTTATCCATTGCTGCTTCTGTGGGAGCTGAGGGGAACTGAGACTGGGAGCACTGGTGCTTCTGGCTGAACTAGGTGCCTACTCCACCTGAAGGAGCTGCCACTTCCTCAGAACAAGGCTAGGAAGCAGAGAGCACGGATCCAGTCCTCTCCTCTCTCTGCCAGCCTGTAAATCTCCGAGGCAACAAAGTGCAGAGCAGGCTTCATTTTGGTGGGCCGTGGAGGAAACAGGAAAATACAAGAAGGAAAATTACAGCCTTCAGCCTAAGACACCAAAAGGGATGAGCTCATCAGCTGCTGAGTGGGTTTATTCAAGTTGATGGAATATCAGAAGAAAGCAGTATTAGAACTAGTGGTTAGCACAATACTTAATTTGAAAAGCCAATGTCCACTCTAACCTTAAAACACACGTGTGTTCACAGGGCAACTTCGAGGTGATGTTGACAATTTTCCTCCTAGGAAAAGTTGACAGGTTTCTTCCCAGGCCTGTGTGGAAGGTAGAATAATCCCTCCCTGCCCCAGCCCTGACCCCACCAAAGATGGCCACATCCTGATCCCCAGACTTGGGAATATGCTGTACATGTCAAAGGGAATTGAGGTTTGCAGGTGGAATGAAGGTTGCTCGATCAGCTGGCTCTGAAAAGGAGAGATTCTTTTGAATTATTTGATCACAAATGCAAGAGGGAGCCGGTGTGAAAAACCCAGAGAGAGGGCAGCCTAGAAGGACTCAGACTGACATTACCAGCTTTGAAGATTGTAGATGGGATCCTGAGGCAAAGAATGTGGGTGGCTTCTAGAAGGTGCAAAAGGCAAGGAAACAGATTCTTCCCTAGAGCCTTCAGGATGGCAGTCCTGCCAACACCTTGATTTTAGTCCAATGAGACCCATTCCAGACTTCTCACTGCCACAACTGTGATAATAAACGTGTGTGTTGTTTTCAGCCACCCAGTTTGACAGGGGAAAACTTTTCAATTTCCTGTCATTCTTTCTAGTGTAACTCTTTCCATTCCAGGGCACAGAGGTAGCATGGGCATGCATGGCTGGTATCAGGTTTGCTACTGGCTTAGGGTGGCGGAGGCTGGGATTATAACAGATAAGCCACCTCTGGCCCTGGACACATGGACACAGGACACATGGACACATGGACACAGGGCATCTATGTCCTCCGCTTGAGCACCAATCCTTCTAAAAGCCAAGTCTTGACTAGAGATAAGTGTTACCAGAACCCAGCTTTCATGCACGGCTATTCCTGCCTGCAAGGGAGTCTGGGAAAGTGAGTATACCTAGTATTTCCAACCTCCATTGTGAGACAAAGACTCTTCTGGTGGGGGTGGGGGAAGGTATGGCTGTGGGGCAGACAACCAACAGAGTCAGCCAGGACCACTGTCTGCACAGGCTTCAGCCTGCTTCTCCACAGAAGCATCCTTGACTGGCCACCCTGCTCTCCCCAGGCCCGCCACGGCAATCCCACACTACTCTGAGTGGTGGTTTGCTGCTTCCCCACCTTCCCACGCTCCTGATGAAATGACCACCTGAATTTATGGCACAGTTGAGACACAAAATGGAGTGTGACTTAGGGCTGAAACATCACTTGAAAGTTTAATGGCAGCCTTAGAAAGTTTTGATTCCCCTAACTTTCGTGCTTACTGAAGGACCCGACATTCCTTAGAGGCAGACAGGGAAGGTTAACGTTACCTTCATGAGTTTTCCTACATGCTTAAACGCAAAAGAGTTTTCAAAAGTGCCTTGCAAAGCTTTGGTGAAGTGCTAGCTTTCTACATATCTGGTAGCAGCAGACGGGGTAGATGAAGTGAGGGCCCTGGAGCTTATAAGAAACAAACTTCTCTGACCAAGACTGGCTAGAAAATCCAGTCTCTTTCTCCCTCCAGCTCCTCCTGGAGGCTGAATGGTCACACTTGCTCCAGAATAAACACATCCCATCAGTGGAGGTACAAGGAAGCCGAGGGGGCAAGACACAGAATAGGAGTAGAGAGAGACACTAACATCTTTATTTTGGTCCTTTCTTTGATCAGAAAAAAGCATAAACGTCACCCAAGCAGAGAAGACCAGCTCTCTGACCACAGGCACTTGAGCAGGATAAAAAGGATTTCTCCATGACGGTCTCCACTTAGCGAGCCAGTGCTCGCTAAGTGCGAATAGCCAACTCAAATGGGAGCTAGGTCTGTTGGAGATGGAGGGGTGGAGAGCAGGGCAACTGCTTCTTTGGGGGTCACCTAGCCAGGCAATGAGTAGGATTGGGGTCAAGACAACATTTAGATCCTGGCCCTGCTACCTCTTTGCTGTCTGATCCCTTCTGAGCCTCACTTCCCTCTCTTGCAAAGTAAGCATTATTCACACTAGGCCCAAAGTGGAAACTCTCCACATGTCCATTGAGGTCAATGAATAAAACAGGGTGCATCCATACAAAGGAATTTGCATCAGTCCTATAAAGGAAGGAAATTCGGGCATATGTTACCACATCAACATCGAAGACATCATGCTACATGAAATAGACCAGTCTCGGAAGGATAAATACTGTGTGGGGTCCCTAGAGCAGTCGAATGCATAGACAAGGCAGAAAAGTAGCTTTGGGGAGCCGGGGGAGGGAAAGGGTGCAGTGTTGGGGGGGAGGATGAAGAGCTCATTGCGCAGATGCGGGGTACTGGTGGCTGCACACCTTTGGGGATATATTCAATGTCACTGAGCTATACCTCTAAAAATGGCTGAGAGAGTAAAATTTTGAGTTATGTATTTTTTACCACATTTTTTTTAATTTCATACCAGCTGCCAATGTAAAAGAACTTTTAAAAATGGGTGTCTAAAGTAAAGGACTTAAAACAGAGAGTTTGATTCTACACTGACATCCAGTCCTTACTTCTCTCCACAATTGTGGGGGGAGAAGTTGGGGAGTCAGACATAAAATTTAATATGGGGTAGATTCTCCCTGATAGTTGTAATTATTTTTAAAATCGTCTAGAACTCCAAAATTTATGAAAAGCACTTCAAAACCATCATCCTATTTTTAGCCTTTCAATATGCACAAATGGCTTAGAATTTTTTTTAAAGATGTCATTTTTTCTTTTAAGATTTATTTATTTATTTATACAAGCACTGGATACAGTCAGAAGCACGGGAGGGTGAGAGAATTCACCAGAGCCAGAGCGGGGAGCAGAACAGGCAGATGGATGAAGTACACTGCTGAGGGGAGCAGCGGGCACGACAGGAGAGGTCTGCTGCGTCATGTGGGACCCTTGCCGGCCAGCCGGGGATCGAACCTGTGCTGCAGAGGCTGCGGGCAGCTTCACAGTCCAGCGCTCAACTGCTGCGCCACCGGGAAGGCCCAATGGTTTAGAATTTTGAGGTTAAATGTAATATTCTATATGTGAAGAATACATTGCCTATCATACAAAGATATCTATGATTCCTGGTCAAAAAAAAAAAATATGGTGAAAATGGTAAGTCTTATGTAGACTTTACCATAGTAAAAGAAATAAGAAAAATCATGATAATGGCTGCCCGGCTCACCTCCCCAGGGAGCTGGGAGGCTTAGGGAGATAGTAGACAGGAAAGTCCTTGATAAGACTCCTAGAGAAAGGTGGAGTATTCCCTTTTGGAAACCTCAACCTCAGAGACGATTAGTCAAGCCTTTGGGAGACTTCAAACCAGTTAGCCTAAATCTCACATGTGCATTTGATACTTTAGCACTAAGAACATAGGAACCGGGCCTCCCCGGTGGCGCAGCGGTTGATCGCTGGCTTGTGAAGCTGCCCGCAGCCTCTGCAGCGCCAGTTTGATCCCCGGCCACCGGATGAGGGTCCCACATGGCACGCAGACCTCTCCTGCCGCCCGCTGCTCCCCTCAGCAGTGTACTTCCGTCCTTCTGCCTGCTCTGCTCCCCGCTCTAGCTCTGGTGAATTCTCTCACCCTCCCGTGCTTCTGACTGACTGTACCTAGTGCTTGTATAAATAAATAAATAAATAAATCTTAAAAAAAAAAAATAGGAACCATCCTAAAGGCCAACTTGTCCTTCAGGAAGTCAGCAGAGTTGCTGCAGACCCCACTCTTTGTACCAGCCATGGCACGCTTGCCCCATTTCTAGGCCAGAAGGGAGTAGAGACCACTCACCACTAGGCCCAGACCAATAACCTCCCCACCCTCCCCCAGTTTAGAATAACACCTCCCCTCTCCTCCTGGCAACCCTAAGTAGGTCTCTGCTAGCTCCCTATGTCCCCATGGCCCTATAGTCTGGGGGCTGGGGCTGCTGAGCACTGGTGGTTCCAGGGATGCGCTCTGCTTTGCACCATCCCCACACTTCTGAGCATTCCCCCTTAGGCAGCCGCCCTTAGGCAGCCACTTCCAGTGTTATTACCATACTGCTTCCTCTCTGCAATTCTTTCTTTCCTGTTCCATCACCTGGGGCCCTCAGGCAGTGATGAAGGGCCCAACTAGAGGAACTTTTTATGCCTCCATGGATCCGAGCTGCACCACTGTGTCCTGGATGGGGGGTAGGACTCAGCCAAGACAAGCCCAGCGGTGGAAACCTGGGGCATACTTGCAGCAGCATGTGACCCAGCTTGGCTAGGATACAAAATACACAAAGCAGAGTGGAGAATCAGGTGGGGCAGGAGGTGGGGGTCAGATCATAGAAGGCCTTGAAGATAGGGCCAGGAGAACAGCCCCATTCTCTAGGCTGGTATTTGCCACAGCTCGTTCTACAGACAAGTCGTGCTTTGGGATAGTTACAGCTGTAGCAGGAGTGGGTGTTACAAAAGAAAGTAAAGGTTCCTTGTCAATGGAGTTCAAAGAGGTTAAACAGATCCCTTTTATGCTGGGCTTCCCAGGCCAGACCTGAGGGCACCTATCAACCTCCCTCCCTCTAACTGGTCTCCCTACACCTACCAGCTCCCTATCTCCATCTTGCAGCTGCCTTCCTCTAGCCCCACCCACCTCCACCCACTGCTTCATATGCAAGCGCTGCTCTAGCTCTACTATAAGCTACTGGAATTAAAAATACTCTGGGTAATTATATGAAAGGCAGCTATTCACTAGCAAATATGCTAAAAATTCATTTGAGTTTTATGGAGGGTTTGTCCTAAGCCATCCTCCAAAAAAAACCTCAAGTTTTTAAAAATATCATTGAATTTTTTTTTTAGCACCAGACAGGCTGGCCTTTCAGCTTTACCACACTGTTTCCTTGGTAACCACCCCCAGTTCCCAACTTCTTTCTTTCATTTCGGTCCTGGCTCCCCACTGTGGAATGTGGGAGGAGTTCCTTTGTTTCTAGAAGGGGTCCCTCCTCTGCTCTGGAAACTTGCTTGGAGATTTGCATAAGGAGCAGCCCACCCCATCAGCAGGCCCAGCCAGGGGCCAGATTGGGGCCCTCTGTCCTCTGTCCAATTCACACAATGAACTTTTCAAACCCAAGACAGGAGAGTAGCGTGGTTGTGAGTTTTGAGGCCAGGCTGTGTGGTTTGAAAACCAGGCTCTATCACTAATTAGGTGTTTAATCTTGGGCAAGTTACTTAATCTCTTTGAGTCTGTTTCCTCACCTTTACCATAAGAATAAAATTAGAACCCATCTCAATGAGTTGTTAGGAGGGTATGTATGCGTAACAGTGCTTCAAGCAGCACTTGGCACATCGGAAGTGCCATGTAAGCATTACTGATTAATATTTTTTTAAATAATAAATTTTATTTTTATATTCCCCATACAATTGCAACCCCCCCATTCTGATCCCAATCCCTCCCCTCCCGCCCCCCACCCCCCCAAAAGTGTCTCTGTTTCATAGTTTTTTGTTGATTCTGATTTTCACTTTCTTATAGTTATTCATTTTCCTGGTCCCTTATTTAAGTTTTCTAGATTCCTGCTATGAGTGAGACCATCCAGCATTACTGATTAATATTATCGCTACTGTCTCGTCTGTCCCATCAACAACAGACATTCTGGCTGACTCAGCAAGGAACCTGGTTTTCTGTTGTTATAGGACAGGGAGAGGGGCAGCCTAAATCATGTTGGGTGCCAAATCTGTTACAGGACAGGGAGAGGGGCAGCCCAAACCCCGCAAACCTGCCTATTCTAAATGGGTTCTGCCATCTGCCGCATCAACACAAAACATATGAGACTTTAATGGGAAGGAACTTTAATAAAACTAGGAAACAACACAGGAAAGGCAAAGAGTCTAGTTTCTAAATGAAGCACCCAAAGTTACCCGTCCCCTCGTGGGTAAAAGTCCATCCATATGGGATTGGCCCAGAGCAAGGCCCCAAAGCCTGCCACAAGTCTAAAGCATCTTCCAGTGGGGACCCACAGAAAAGGGTCAGAAACAACCAGACAAGCCCAGAAGGAAAAGAGCAAAATCAACATCAAGATAAAAGCTGCCATGGTCACCTCCCCACAGGTCTCTCACCCACATCTGTGTCACCCAGTCCACGACCAAAAGACAAGCGCAGTTTCTTCACGTGTCTCTAGGCTCCATGTGCCTCCTCCAGGTCTCCTGGCTCCATCCTGCTTCCTTCCTCAGTCTCTTCTGCTGCTTCTCCTCTCCCTGCTCAGCTCCACCCTCCCTTGGGTGGGGCAGGGAACCTCCCCCTTTCCTGGGGACCACCCTGTTACACTGTGAGTGAGGAATTTCTGGTATCATGAGAGAAGTCATGATTTCAAATCGGTGTCTCCTCGAGCTCCTTTAAGTCCTGTCCCCCAGAAGGAAGGCTAAGCTTCTGGTGCCCACAGCTCAGAGTAGACAGCCCACCCAGCCAGGCTCTGCATCTGGACGGGCTTCCCACCCCATTCGCCTTGAAGACTTGGGAACTGAACTCAAATTAGCATTCAGACCTCACAGCCAAAAACATCAGCTATTTCAACCAATTCTATAGCTCAGATAGGGCAGGGCCTTAGGCTTTCCAGTTTGGGGTATGCAGTACATCAATGCAAATGAAGCTGTCTCTATGGGTGTGCCCAGTCCTAGGAGGACCACAGCAGCCACAGCAAGGGGGCTCCTAAAAATTCATATATAGCACTGACCACATGTGGGGCATTACTCTGAGAGCTTTTACTATACAATATATTAACTCTTTTTCATATGGGGAGGGAAACCAAAGCACTGAGAGGTGGAATAACCGGTGCCAGGTCACACAGCTAGGAATGGCAGAGCCAGGAATCCCATCCAGACAGTCCACACACTCCCCCTGCACCCCACGGTGCCTCACAAGAGGCCAGCTTGGCTCTGGCAGGAGGAGTACTGAAGCTGTGCCTGTACAGATGGTTTATTGTCTATGAGAGAAACACAGACTCAACATTCACAGGGGGCTTGGTCCTTGACAGCCCCGCTCAGGGTGTGTGGACAAACCCCCAAGATCAATGCCCCACCCTGTTGGGAATTTAGGAAATTTACTTGGCTACTTGAGGAATTTTCCGGAAGGTCAGAGGGGACAGAGTCCAGACTGGAGTCAAGTCCATTATCAGCGGGCCTTGTGCAGAGTTCCAGGAGGGCAGCTTAAAGCCCTATGTGGGGTGCCAGGGAGAGTCACATGGGGAGTCTTACAAGGACCCAGGGAGGATCCCTATACAGAAGCTTTGGCTCAAAGGAGCAGCTTGGGGGTCAGCACTGGTCTCCAGGGAACCCTGCAGCAGCCAGGATCCCCAGCCCAGACTGGCTACTCTCAGAGAAAGTGGGGCTTCCCAGCAGGGACCTCACCCAGCGGGCCCAGCCAAGAGCCCCGTCCCCTGAGAGCCTCGGGCACAGCCTATATTCTTTCTTATTTTTTTTTTTTATTTTTTTACATCGTTGTTCATTTTTAAACAATATTTGCTTCCCCTGCCCCCTCAGGTGCACTCCCCAGTTTCCTTCCCCAATGAACCCGTGCTCCATCACCTCAGTCCCCTGTGCTCCGCCCTCCCTCCCTCCAATCCCTCTCCCCTGCAGGATGTCTCTGATTTATAAGTATCTCTTTTTGCTTTGTTGTGTTTTGTACTGGAGCTAGAAGGAACTATGCTCAGTGAAATCAGCCAGAAGGAAAAAGAAAAATACCGGATGGTTTCACTTATAGCAGGAATATAGGGGAACAAATAAGACATCAGTGTAAAAAAATAACAGTACAAAACACAGCCTGTATTCTTTGAGCCGCCCTGGATTGTTTGGAAAAGGAGCTCTTGGGCTGCTGGGCCTTCCACCTGGTGTGCAGGCTGCGCTTCCTGTCGTCCAGGCTCAGAGGGTCAGGGCAGAGGGGGAGGAGGAAATCAGGGTTGAGAGGTGGGGAGTAGCCAGACAGTGGTTAGAGGGAAGAAGCCCAGGAGTCCAGAAGCAACGCAGTGCTGCGGGGAGGACTGAAGACTGCACTGTGGGAGGGGATGAAGCTATGGCCACAGCCAGGGAGCATTTGTTCTGGACAGCCTTCCTCCCAACCTCCCCTCAGCACCCGGCCAATTTCCTGCTTTCTTCTCCCAAGGCCTCCCAGCTGGTCCCGGGAAGAGTGTCTAACAGCAAACCCATCCTGCATGACAGACTTTCAGTAACATTTATTTTGATATAATTTTGAACATAGAAAAGTTATAAGGACAGCATGAAAGACTCTGTTATCCCCTTTCCTCCTATCACCAGCTAGTAATATTTGCTTATCCTTTGTGTGTTTTCTCTGCTCTGTGTTTGCTTTCCATGCCAGATGAAAGTTGCAGATGTGATAGACATTTACCCCTGTAAGGTCGGTGCAGGGGGCCTGGTGAGGGCCCAGGCCGTGGGCACAAGGAGGGGCCTTGAAAGCACAGAGGGAATTCCACCTTTGCCTCAGCTCCTGGAACCAGAGGCCTCCACCTGACATAAACAGTACCGGATAGCGATCAACCAGAAACCACCACAAAATAACAACTTCGGTTCCGCATACCCAGTTTCCCGCCTAGCCATTCCTCACCCTATAAAAGGACATCTCCCTCCACAATGGCACGCCCTCTTCGACCCCCGCGGGGGTCGGCAAACCTTGCCCGGGATCGCAATAAAGTTCCTGCCTGTGAGAAACTTAGCCTGGCTCTCCTTTTCTTTACCGCGCCAATCCTTTCATCTTGCTGCCAAAACCCAGGAAGGCTGTGCCCCCTGGCATCGGGGCCACCTTCTTGTCCCTGGGACCTTGCCTCTCCATTGCAGGTGCCTCACATTCACCACCGGCCTTGATTCTTAGGGTAAGTCATCTGTCTGACCCTCCTTTCTAGGAGGCCCTTGCCCCTGGCTATCCGGCTCCTCTCCTAACCCCCTACCTTGATGAGCTGTTCTGTAAACCATGGGCCCACATCAGTTGACCCCCAATACACCTAGACCTGAATTTGGGGACACCCGTCCATACTAGGTGCCCCATCCTAAGCAACAAACGAGTAGTGGAGATGTCCCTCTCCTTGTTTGCCCCTGTTCCAAAGGCCAGGACTGAGTTGTGGACTCCGCAATTCAGGGTCTGCACCCCCAAAGGCTGGATCAGGTTCGTGGGATGCTGCATTCCTGACTCTGTGCCCTGTTAATTGGGAAAAGGAGCCAACTTAGCCATGGGGTAGGCCAATTCTAAGCCTAGCCCAGCCACTCCACTGTGATGCCTTGTCTCAAACCTCAATCCTTTGGGGCTTAGGCCAGATATACGCCCTAAGTGTCTCATCTTCTACTGCAACACTGCCTGGCCTCAATATCAATTAGACAATGGCCCCACTGGCCCGAACATGGCATTTCTGACTTTTCGGTCCTTACAGGCCTAAACAATTTCTGTCACTGCAATGGAAAATGGTCAGAGATCCCTTACGTCCAGGCTTTCTTTCTCTTGCACTCCCGTCCCTCCCTCCCATCCCTCCCTCCTGGAAACCTGTCAAGATTCCTCTCACTCTTCACCCTCTCATGACCCCAGTCACTACATTAAAAAAAGACACCCTCTCCAGACCCCTCTTCCGCATTCTCTGATCCTCTAGGTTCTCTGTCTTCACCTCCTCCCACTCCTTCACCTCCTAGCCACCACACCTGCTCTCTGATCGTCCTCTTCTCCGTCCCCTTAGGGAAGTGGCAGGGATTGAAGGAGTAATTCGTGTCCACGTCCTTTCCCCTCTGTCTGATCTCTCCCTGATTGAAAAGCATCTCGGCTCTTTCACTAACGATCCCACTACCTACACCAAAGAGTTCCGTTATCTTACCCAAGCGTATGACCTTACGTGTCATGATTTACATGCTATCCCCTCTTCCATCCTGACCTTGAATAAAAGGGAACGTGTTTTTCGGTCTGCTCAAGACCATGCAGATCAGGTCCATTTCACTGACACAACCATGCCCCCAGGCCCTGAAGCAGCTCCCTGCCAGGAGCCTGGCTGGGAATACCAGACTGACACTGACGTGGGTTGCCAGGGCAGGGCTCTCCAAGACCGTTTCATCACCTTCCTCTTGGCTGGTCTCCAAGCAGCAGCCCATAAGGCAGTTAATTTTGACAAGCTGCAAAAGATCACCCAGTTCCCCTCAAAAAATCCGGCCGCTTTCCTTAGCCACTTCACTGATGCCCTCCAGCAATACACCAGGTTAGATTCTGACTGGCCTGGAGGCCACCATCCGGCTACACATTTCATATTTCAATCAGCCCCTGACATCGGAAGAAAAACTAAAAAAAGGCTGAGGATGGTCCTCAAACCCCTACCGGGATCTGCTGAATATGGCCTTTAAATTATTTAACAACCCAGAGGAACAGGACAGGATGGATAGAGACCCATAGTCGCCACAAGGCTGAGCTTCAAGCTCAGGACCTAGCAGCTGCCTTGAGGCCATCATGCCCTGCTCCTCCAATGACTGCAGCACCTGCCGCCCGACCAAGGATGACAATGGGCCCCAGTCGACCGCCACCGGGAGCTTGCTTCAAATGTGGTCAGGAAGGTCACTGGTCCAAACATTGCCCCAACCCTCACCCACCGCTGGGACCATATCCCATCTGTGGCATCCAGGGCCACTGGAGAAGTGACTGTCCTTCTGCACTTAGCCTTAGTGGACCAGTCCCTCCAACCCCAATGTACTTGCCACCGGCGGTCTTGGGTTTGGCAGCTGAGGACTGAAGAGACCCGGACCTGTCAACTCCAATAACCTTCAAGGAGCCCAGGGTAATGGTCAAGGTAGCAGGTAAGTCCATCTCCTTTTTGGTCGACATGGGGGCTACCTTCTCTGTCCTCCCTTCCTACCCGGGTCAGACTTATCCTTCTCAGATCTTGGTTATGGGAGTTGATGGCCAACTCTCTCAACCTCAAGCTACTGGCCTTATCCCTTGCCAAATAGACAACAAGCCCTTAGTTCACTCTTTCTTAGTCCTGCCTTCTTGCCCCACACCACACCTGGGTCGCGACCTCCTAACCAAACTCAGGGCTACTCTCTCATGGTTCCTAGACCCTAGCGCTGCTCTCACCCTCCCACTGCTCCAAACATCTACCAATCCTTCTCAGGACTACCCGCCGTCTCCTTCCATTTGTCGACCCCATGGTCTGGGATACCTCTACCCCAGTTGTGGTCACTCACTGCCTCCTACTGTAACAGGGTGGTCCCCAGGAAAGGGGGAGGTTCCAGGTTCCCTGCCCCACCCAAGGGAGGGTGGAGCTGAGCAGGGAGAAGAGAAGCTGCAGAGGAGACTGAGGAAGGAAGCAGAATGGAGCCAGGAGACCTGGAGGAGGCGCATGGAGCCTAGAGACACGTGAAGAAGCTGCGCTTGTCTTTTGGTCGTGGACTGGGTGACACAGATGTGGGTGAGACCCGTGGGGAGGTGACAATGGCAGCTTTTATCTTGATGTTGATTTTGCTCTTTTCCTTCCGGGCTTGTCTGGTTGTTTCTGACCCTTTTCTGTGGGTCCCCACTGGAAGATGCTTTAGACTTGTGGCAGGCTTTGGGGCCTTTCTCTGGGCCAGTCCCATTTGGATGGAGTTTTACCCACGAGGGGATGGGCAACTTTGGATGCTTGATTTAGAAATTAGACTCTTTGCCTTACCTGTATTGTTTCCTAATTAAAGTTCCTTCCCATTAAAGTCTCATATGTTTTGTGTTGATGCGGCGGATGGCAGAACCCATTTAGAATAGGCAGGTTTGCGGGGTTTGGGCTGCCCCTCTCCCTGTCCTATAACACTACAGAGTGGTCATGGGCAACCCAGGTCACCCAGACCAATTTCTACATATAGCCTCCTGGCTTACTATAGTCCCTTCCCAGCCACCTTGGTTAAAAGTTGCAGAACAGGGCCTCCCCAGTGGCGCAGCGGTTGAGCGCTGGGTTGCGAAGCTGCCCGCGCTCTCTGCAGCGCCAGTTCAATCCCCGGCTGCTCCCCGGCCACCAGAGGAGGGTCCCACATGGCGCGCAGACCTCTCCTGCCGCCCGCTGCTCCCCTCAGCAGTGTACTTCGGTCCTTCTGCCTGTTCTGCTCCCGGCTCTGGCTCTGGTGAATTCTCTCACCCTCCCGTGCTTCTGACTGTACCCAGTGCATGTATAAATAAATAAATAAATCTTAAAAAAAAAGAACTTTACCAAAAAAAAAGTTGCAGAACAACCTACTTCTGTTTTACAACCTCTGCTGCAACTCTTAAATCATAATGCAAGTTATTGCAAAGACAAAGATTTCTCCAAAATCCCCGACCCCACAAAAACTTGAGGAACCTGTCTTTTCATCCACTGATGACAAAGAACAACAACCACAATATGCCCTGGCACCCTGGAGGCCCCCCTTGCATCCTCCTCTGCCAGTCTCCTGGGAATCCCACTAGAGTGAGTCCCATCTACTTACTCCATCTGGATCTGAGTCTCAGCTGTCTCCTGCTAGTCCTGACTCTCCAGAGCCACTAGTTCTTAAGCCCCAGGTTAAAAAAAAAAACCCAAGTGTAGATTGCAGGGAACAATAGGCTCTCCAGCTCCCCTTAAGAGAGATTGGGGGACCAGTATATTACAATCCAAACGGGACTCTCCGAGGTGGACAGAGCTTATTCACAGACCAGCCCTTCTCCACCATGGACCTGCTCAGCTGGAAAATCCACACACCTTCCTATTCCAATAAGCCCTAGGCTATGATCAGTCTCAGTCCCGCAGCAAGCATGCCTAGATATCCAGTGTCACCTGGCAAGACTTTTGCAGCTTGGGATTCTTACACAGTGTCAGTCCAGCTGGAATTTCCCCTTTTACAAATCCTCTCCAGACGGCCACCCATCCCTCCTCGTCCCCCGATTCAAACCCTACAGGGTGACCTTAGCCAAATTGGAAGCATTAATATCGCCCAACAGATGCAGGCTTTGGGCACCATTCCCTGCCAATTAAATCATTGGGTACAGGAATGAAAAGCTACAATGGGTATCAGTCTTAAATTTGTTTTTTTCATCATTATTTAGATGGTGTCAAATTTCCTTATAAAACTAAGGTTTTGAGAAGTTTAGTAAAAAATTTTGTTAATCCTTTACTGAACTTTCTTTCAGGTTTCCATTTTGCTCCTTATTGAGGTAAACTTAACTTTCTAAAGATCTACTTTTTGCTCCTTGTTGTAAGGTGTAGGGTAAGGAAAAATGTCAGGCTTTTCTGCCCTCCCGCCATCAGGACAGATGATGGATCCTTGAGGTCCTGAATGCATGCCTGATGGCGGGCACCTGGAGTAGGGTATGGGCATCGGTAGATGGGATTCACCTGGGCTGAGA
The DNA here is from genome assembly GCF_964194135.1 of Talpa europaea. Classification (NCBI taxonomy): domain Eukaryota; kingdom Metazoa; phylum Chordata; class Mammalia; order Eulipotyphla; family Talpidae; genus Talpa; species Talpa europaea. Next base: position 47,827,820 of record NC_140081.1, on the reverse strand, counting down.
CTGGGCTTTTAAGGGCGGCGTCACGGGGACGCCAGTAGAAGCCAAAAGAGAAGCCAAAAGAGAAGCCGAAAGAGAAGTCGAAAGAGAATCAGAGAACACCGGAGGGCCCAGATAGAATGAAGACTTGCCCCCCAGCACCCCCTGCCTGCCGTGTACCTGGTAACCCCAATAAAAGACCTGCAAAAACCCACTGAGGACTCTGACTCCTCCTTTACCCGGTCTGCTGGATCCTAGAAAACCTGCACTGTGTCCGTTCCTGCCCCTACAAAGGGAACTAAAATTTAAAGTCATCTCAACAAAAAATTGAAGGATGTGTTTGTGTAAGTTGTCTAGCCCCTTTGAACTGATGTATGGCAGACATTTTCTTACTAACCATGAACTCCCAGTCCAACCTCCACCGTTGGCTGGATATTTTCCATACTTCTCTTTGCTCAGACAGCTGCTCCGAGAACTCGCAGACCGCTATCTGCTACAACCTGTGCATACGTCACCTGACGTGCCTGTCAACCAATACCGGATGTAAGGAATTTCCCGGCCAAGCCTTCAGGAGCTGGTCTGCAATGGGCTAGAGACTTCTGGGATCACTATAGATGCTCCTGGGCAGAATTTCACTTAGTCCTCCAGGCCCCTCTGTAGGGTAAAGAAAATGTCAGGTTTTTCTGCCCTTCCGCCATCAGGATAGATGATGGATCCTTGTCCTGAATGCATGCCTGATGGCGGGCACCTGGAATAGGGTGTGGGCATAGGTAGATGGGATTCAGCTGAGCTAAGACTGTGCTTTTTAAGGGCGGCGTCACGGGGACGCCAGCAGTGGCAGCAGCAGTAGAAGCAGCAGCAGAAGCCGAGAAGCAGCAGAACGAACGCCGGAGAGCCCAGATAGAGTGAAGACTTGCTGGGGGCTGGGAGGCCTGCCAACCTCCCAGCCCCCCAGCCAGCACCCCTGCCTGCCATATGCCTGGTGAACCCCAATAAAAGACCTGCAAAAACCCACTAAGGACTCTGACTCCTCCTTTACCTGGGCTGCATGGGATCAGAAAACCTGCACTGTGGCCTGTCCTGCCTTTACACCCTCATTCTGGAGACGCTGACATTTCTTCTCCCTGGTAAGCCAGGAGGGTCAGGGTGAGAAAAAGGGTGTAGGGTAAGGTAAAGTATAGGGCTTTTCTGCCCTCCTGCCTTTAGGATTGATAATGGATCCCTGTGGTCCTGAATGCATGCCTGATGGCGGGCACCTGGAGTGGGGTGTGGGCATATGTAGGTGGGTACACCTGGGCTGAGAGACTGGGCTCGTAAGGGCAGCGTCGCGAGACACCAGAGTAGCGGAACTACCAGAAGAGAGCACAAGTAGCAGTGGTGGACGAAATGAGCAGAGAGAACGAGAACACCAGGGAGCCCAGAAAGAGTGAAGATACACCGGGGGCTGCCTCCCAGCCCCCTGGCACCCCTGCCTGCCCTGTACCTGGTAAAATCCCAATAAAAGCCTGAAAAACCACTAAGGGCTCCAGGACTCTCCTTTACCTGTCTGCCCGGATCATAGAGATCCTGCTCTGTGCCTTGCTGGTACTACAGGCTCCCTGTGGCTGAAGCTCCCCTTGGGAAATTCAGAACTGGCAGCAGGCAGCCCAGAGTCCTGGCATGTCTAGAGTAGATCCACACCCCATCCTGGGGCTGGGACTCTTAATGCCATGCAAGAAAGATTTGGCCTCAATTGAGGCTACTGCCTGAGCCCCATAGGAAGTTTGGGCCTCACTGGGCCTGCACCCCTTATAGCCTGGGGCTGGTGATGGGGCCAGGGGTTTTTGGAGCAGGCCTCCAAGGGGCATTAGGAGGAGCAACCAGAAAGGTTGTGAGGCAGCAAACACTGAGAGGGAGAAGAAAGAAATGCCCCCCTTCCCTGGTTGGTGGAGGCCCTCCTTCCTGTGAGGGACTGGGCCCAGGGCTCAGACCTTCAAGCCTCCCAGCTCCCCAAACCACAGCCCAGAGGTGTGAAAGAAAGAAAAAAAAACAGGGGGAGGGGTGGCAGAGAAGAGACAGGTGCACATTTCACACCTTGACCACAGGTGGGGCCCGGAGCAGCTTCATTCTGACTAACTTCCTCCTCCAGCTTCCCCACTGGCTGCTCAGGAGGGCAGAAGCAGGAGGGTGCATCTATCAGCTCAGAGTGGGCCCCTGGCTGGGTGGATCTCTCCAAGGGCAGGGCCCGCGTGGCCTGATCTGTCAGTGCTTGGATCTGGAGAAGACCAAATTAAAGGGCCAGATGAGGGCCTCCCAAGTCATCTGAGCCACAAAAGGCAGCAGAAGCCCACAGCTGACCCCCTATTCTGAGGCCTGGGTGGGGTTGGTTTGGAAAGTCGCAAAAAGGTGAAGAAAGTGTTCACCGGACACCTCCCTGGTGCCAGACACTCTCTACTGTGTCACTAGCTGTCCACAGAGCAACCCTACCCCATGTGTGCTATCTTTATCCCTACTTTTCATATGAAGAAACCACGGCAAAGAGGTGAAATGATTTGCCTGAGATTACAAAGTTGGGCAGCCAGAGAATTAGACCCTCCCAGCAACCTTTCCAGAGGAACAGACTCTAGCATTCTCAGCTGCGCTCCTACTAAGCACTGGGCCCTGCGCCAGAGGCCTCACAGCTTTGGTAACTTTAATTCATCTTATTAGACCCCGCTGAGGAGACCAGCTCAAAACAGTTATGTCATTTGTCCCTGGGACACAGCTGGAGCAGGGTGGAGCCAGGGAGTTGGGAAGAGTTCAGCATTCTTCCCCCAAATTACAGCCAAACTGTCCCCCACAGCCCAGGCTGGCCTATCAGGTCACAGCCCAACTCAGTTCCCTGCGCCTTCCTGGAGCTCTTCTTGCCTAACCTCTCATTTCTCCTTCCCAGAGACCTGGGAAAGTGGCCATTGCTGTTTCCAGGTGACCAGTGAGACTGGATGCCAGGAAGGAAACCAGGGTCCCTAACTTTTATAGTTTACATGGTCTGGTAACATCCCTACGTATATTTGGGGGAGACACACTAGGCAGTTGACTTTTGCCCACACAAGATCCCAAATTATCTACTTTTACCATCATTTCATAAAGAAAAGGTCCTTTTAATACCAAAAAACCCCCCCAAAAAACAAAAAAAACAAACCACCAGCCAGGATGTGGGACGTAACTGCCAGACACAAGACCCTCCTTTAAATTGAGCAAATATAGCTTTTGGTTGTCCCCCTTCCCCCCATGTCTGGTCAATGGAAACTCTTCACAAATCAGCCTCGGGAAACCATTCTATGGCCTCAGCCAGTCCTTGCCATGTCCCAACATGCTCACTGCTGTGGCTTCTGGAATCTTCCCAGTCCCCCCCCCACACCCACACACACAGGTACTACTCCTGGCCTCATCCAGGACCTCAGTTGCCCCTCCCTGGCCCCTGCAGGTAACACACTGTTTCAGAAAAAGGGCAGTGACATCTTCTTCCCACAGACGGAAGGGCAGAGCCTCACTGTCTCAAGCGTGTGTCTCATAGGTAAGTCTGAACTAAATTCCAGGTCTGAGCTTAGAGGTTCTGGCGTAAATGTCTGACTAAAAAGTGAAGCCCAAGGCTATGAGCTAGCATTAGCACTGTCCGAACTCCCTCATCGCCCCCACCCCACATCTCTCCCTTCTTCTCTTCGTACAGAGGAGAGAGAAAACTGCTTGGGAGAGGCAAGTTAAGGGAAGCTTCCCCCCACGACCCACCCACTCCCTGGTGATAAGAACAGGGCCGTAGAGAACTGAGCTTGCTGATCAGCTGACTTTAAGATTTTCCTGTATTATCTGGGTGAACCCCCGTCACACAGGGGTGTCATCACAGGGGTCCTTAAGAGTGTAGGGGAAGAGTTGAAGGACAGGTTGGTGGAGGTGGGGAGGGAAGTTTCCTGTAGCCGTACAGGATTTGCTCTACAAACACTTTTTACAGCTTTTCCTTAAAATCAGGACGTCTTGTGTCCTCTTCCCTAACCCAGCTCCCTTTCTTCTCACTCCAGAAGCAACTGCTGTAATGTTTTAAACTTCTAGAACAAACGACTATATCCAAAACAATCCAGTGTTGGTTTTTGTACATAGCTTTTCAAATTAACTCCAGTGGTGCCAAGCTAGACATGATGTTCTGCAACTTGCCTCCTCCGCATGTGGCCTTTGCCTTTTTAGATGCCTCCAGGTTAAAATATAAAGCTGGATTCATTTGTGTTTAAGTGCATGAAATATAGCATAGTTTTTCCATTAAAAACAAAACCAAAGGCAGTGTGAAGAGTGGTACAAGATGTCAGACAGTCATGGGTTCAATCCTAGGCACCCCTACTTACTGTGCCCGGCAAAGTCCTTTCCCCTTTCAGAATTAGCCACGGAGACAGTCCCCTACCTCACAAGAGAGTCTGTGGTCGCACTGACGCAGGTCCAGAGAAAGCTTTTAAGGCAGTAAGTTCATTACTAGAAGTTCCCTCTTCTTGTCTTTGTTACTTAATGGGGAGGACTAGATTTGGGCTGATGAATTTCTTTTTTAAAATATCTGAATTTTTTGAGGTTAATCCCCATTTACAGCTTCAACATGCTTAGCGATAGTCTGCTGTGGCGCCCAGATAAGTTCTAGCAGGGACAGAGGAGCACGATTCCTCTGGTTTGCACGGTGACTATAAATAGCGCAGAAGCAGGTGGTAGAGAGAGAGCCCCCTTTTGCCTCCCAGCTGAGCTGTTTCTTCTTCAGACCTCTCTCCCAAAGGAGTAGAGCCCCACCCAGCACCCCTGCCCTTCTTAGGACCCAACCTCTGTGGTCCCAGATTTGTGGCCAGCTTCTCCAGTGCTCCAACTTCATCCAATCAGAGGGATGGCTGGGCCAAACTCAGCAGCTTTACGTCTAGGGTAGGTGCTGCGGACGCTCACGAGCCCTCATTTCCTCTGTAATACGGGTTGCTAACCACAATCGCCTAGCGGAGGGGTAGGCAGCACCAGCCCAGCCATGCTCCCTGAGGTAAGTGCTGCTGCCCAACCAGGCCCTGACCACAGCTGGGAGTGGAGAGCCCAGGACATGGGGGAACATCAGGGCTGGCCCACAGCTCAGGGACACCAGAGGGTTGGATGAGTAAGTAGAGGCTGCTGGGGTTTGCGGTAGAAGCACTGGATAGGGAATTGGGAACCCACCCTAGCCACTGACTTTCATGTCACTACAGGCTTTGGTGCCTCATCTGCAAAATGCAGGTGCTAGAGGCTCCCCCAGGTGGGCTTTGGGGCTCCCTTCAGCTGACTTGGAACTTGAGTTGTTCTGTGCTGAATTGGCAGTGGGGAGGACCGCAGCTCAGGGGTGATTTAGGGGTGGGGGAAAGCAGTGATTCCGAGAGGGGCCCTACAGGGGGGGTTGGGGGGGTGGGAAGGTGGGGCCCCCAGACAAGGAATCAGGAAGAAGAGCCAGTGGCTGGAGGAGGGGAATGGAGGGAAGCACCTGGGGAGGAGGGTTGTGGGATTGGGCACAGCTGGGATCCCGAGGACCGTGAGCCTTGAAAGCAGAGTAAGAGAGATGAGAGGGCAGGGAGGGCCCTGCACAGAAGCAGGCTCTTCCTCCTACCCACAGTCCCTGGGTTGATGAGAGGACCCAGAAGGTAAGAGAGAAGCAGTCTTGGAGAAGGGAAGTGAGCACCACCGCAGCGCCCAGGGCAGGGCGGGTGGCCTCCAGGAGGTGCGGCCCTGGAAGAAAGGTGCAGGAGGAATGCAGAGGAACCAAACAAGCGATCAGGAAAAGAATCACTATGATAAAGTAAGAGTCAAAATCAACAGGCAACCAGAGACCAGAGACATCCTGCAGGGGAGGGGGAGGGAGAGGGACCAGGACAGGGGAGGGAAGAGCCCAGGGACTGTGGTGATGGTGCGAGGGTGGATTGGTGGTGGGAATTCTGTGGGGACTACACCTGAGAGGAGAAAGCAAGCATACACAAATGATAATGAAAAAAAATATATAAATCAATTAATTAGAAAATGGGTGGTGGGAATTTCACGGGGAAACCATACATTGTGCACAACTGAAGGATGATGTAATAAATATATTAAAAAAAAGAAAGGGGCGAGACCCGTCACGGCAGGGCCTGGGGCTGGCCTCACAGAGGGGCTGCTCCAAGAAAGGCTCCTCAGGAGTCAAGGCCTTACCCTCTCCCCTCCCTCCCTCCTTCCCCCTACAGATGAGCGAACACCAGGTGCTCCTAGCCTCTGACTTAGACTTCCTTCTGGAAAACAGCAGCTCTCCCTATGACTACAGAGGAGAAAACGACAGTGACTCCTGCTGCGCCTCCCCACCCTGCCAGCAGGACTACAGCCTCAACTTCGACCGGGCTGTCCTGCCGGTCCTCTACAGCCTCCTCTTTGTGCTGGGGCTGCTGGGCAACGGCGCGGTGGCCACCGTGCTGCTGAGCCAGCGGGCGGCCCTGAGCAGCACTGACATCTTCCTGCTACACCTGGCGGTGGCTGATGTGCTGCTGGTGCTGACCCTCCCGCTCTGGGCGGTGGACGCTGCTGTCCAGTGGGTCTTTGGCTCAGGCCTCTGCAAAGTGGCCGGTGCCCTCTTCCACATCAACTTCTATGCAGGGGCCCTCCTGCTGGCCTGCATCAGCATTGACAGGTACTGGAGCATCGTGCATGCCACCCAACTCTACCGCCGGGTGTCCCTGGGCCGCATACCCCTCATCTGTATCATTGTCTGGGGGCTCTGCCTGCTCTTTACCGTCCCTGACTTCATCTACCTGTCGGCCCAGCACGATATGCGCCTCAATGCCACCTTCTGCCAGTACACCATCACGAAGTGGCGCCGCACATTTCTGCAAGGACTGCAGCTGGTGGCTGGCTTCCTGCTGCCCTTGCTGGTCATGGCCTACTGCTACACCCGCATCCTGACTGTGCTGCTGCTCTCCAGAGGCCGACGGCGGCTGCGAGCCATGCGGCTAGTGGTTACGGTGGTGGTGGCCTTCACCCTCTGTTGGAGCCCCTACCACCTGGCTCTGCTGGTGGACATCCTCATGGAACTGGGGGCCTTGGCCCGCAACTGTGGTCGAGAAAGCCAGGTAGACGTGGCCAAGTCAGTCACCGCAGGTCTGGGCTACCTACACTGCTGCCTGAACCCCTTGCTTTATGCCTTTGTGGGTGTCAAGTTCCGAGAGCACATGTGGATGCTGTTTATGCGCCTGGGGTGCCCAGTGCAGAGAGGGCAGCCGTCGTCTTCCCGCCGGGATTCATCCTGGTCTGAGACCACAGAGGCCTCCTACTCAGGTTTGTGAGGCTGGCTTGGGGGATCCCCTCTTGCCACCTGTTTTCCTCCTCATGCCGTCTGACTTCCTCCTCATGCCAGTCTCCTCCCCACTCTTGTCAATAAGCCTAGCTCCCCACACTCCTGGGATTGCTCAGCAGCCCCAGCACCACCAGGTTTCTCAGGGAGCCGCCCTCCTGCCTCCAGGGGCTGCTCCTGTGCTGCCAAGCCCCATCCTGCCGCTCCAGAGGCTGCCTCGGGTTGACTGCCTGGAGTTCCATCACCTTCTGATTCAGCAACTAGACCGTGGCTTCCCAGGTGCAGGGAGCACGAGGCAAACAGCTTAGTGGAAGCTGCCCCATGGGGCCTCGGCTCAGGCCCCCCCAGTTCTGCAGTGACTGTGGCTATGGTCCTTTCAAAGACCTCTATACTTGCTCTCTTATATTCCGGTGTCTAAAACTCTGCTTAAAGTATTTTAATAAACAGGATAATCACCCAGTGGACTGTGGTTGGGGATTATTGGGGTTTTGGTGGTGGGCCTGGTGTGGTAACATACATTTGAAAAGGTATGAACCTTATCCCCAAAACATATAGCGTTGTAAGCCAAGGTTACCTCAATTAAAACACAGGGTGGAGCCACCGCGCTGACTCCCCTAAGGAAGTGAATGTGCCACCATCCAGTTGGCTGGAGATGGGGCTGGGGAGGAGGGCCCTGAGGATTTGGCTGGGGAAGCTCATACCACTCTGGGCACATACCCAATTTCATCCAGATTTGAGAGTAGGCTTTGGTTCGTGGCTTCTAAAGGAACACTTTTAAGATTGTAAAGTGAAGGGCACCTGCAAGAAGTCTCAGTGATGCCAGACCAGTAAAGATATTGGCAGTAGGCAGAATAAAAGATGCCCACACTCTAATCCCCAGAAATTGTGACTTGTGTCCCTTGGGTGACAAGAGGGAATTGAGGTTGCCAGTTGGCTGACCTTAAAACAAGATGCTCTTGGATTATCCAGGCAGGTTCAGGGTCATCACTAGACTCCTTAAAAGTGAAAGGAAGAAATCGGGGCAGGAAGAGCACAAGGGACTATGGAGACAGTTCATGGATGTTATGGTGGGAGATTTATAGGGACTACACATGAGTGGAGAAATTAAATATTGTGCAAAAATAAACAGTAGTGTAAGAAAATAAAAAAACTTTAATAAAAAATGAAATATTTTAAAAAATGAAAGGAAGGCAGGAGAGTCGGAGACACTGATGTTGCTGCCTTTGAGGTTGGAGGAAGGAGATCACACAACAAGAAATGCAGGCAAACTCGAAAAAGCTGGAACAGACCAGGAAATGTAATCTTCCACCCCAACCCTGGTTTCCCCAGAGGGAAGTATAGCCCTCCCTGCCAACAACTTGATCTTAGCCCCATGAGGTTCATGCCAGACTTCCGATTCCTGAGCTGTAAGACAATATGTTTGTTCTGGTCACACATCCCTGGGAACTCACTGGCAGCACTGAAGACCCTAACAGAGTCCATTAGCGCCGTCTGTGCCACGCCATCTTTATGCTGCTAGGTCACCTCACCTTCTTCAATTACGGTGCTACCTAGTATCCATTAGTGCCGTGAGTACCCTGCTCTTTGCCCTTCAACTGATTTCCATCTCACATCTCTGGCCCTTTCCACATCATTCGCCTACATACAGCTTTTTAAAGAAAACATTCATGGGCCTTGGGTTAAGGCTGAAATGGAAGAACACTTGTTATGTTCCTTAGCTAAGTAAGGAACCTCCATTTTGATATTGAAGCAAGTGGACAGACTAACCTCCCAAACAGCATAAGATTTGAAAGCAGAGTTCCACCCTGGAAACAGCAAGCTGTGTGGGCGGGAGAATGGAGATCCAAAGAAAGTTAACTGAAGACTTGGGTAGGGAAGGGGCTTATCCTTTTGTTATTTTGTAGATGAACTAGCTTTCTGTGGCCTTCTTGAATTATTAACTCGCTGTTACAAATGAAGTGATGTGGTCTCTTTTTTAAAAAATAACACATCCTCAAAAAAAAGTATTAAATTTGTGCCTTAAGCCACTAAGCTCGTGGCAATGTGTCATGGCAGCAATAGGAAACAAATGCAATGCTGATTCCAGTCTCTTCCCAGATGATCTCCTACAAATGGGCAGGCCACTGAAGTACTTGTGGGACAGTCACAAGAGCAAAGAGAAACCCAGATGGAAAGTGCTCTGTGATGGAGCGTGTCTGTGTCCAGACACACCCCACAGAGACTCAGGTGTCCAGGGCCTTGGACAAAAGATCAAGGGTTTGTTCTGTTATTGGTGCAGGTTGTCAATGAACAGACTTGGCTAACATGTGAATTGCAGAAAACATTTTATTTATTAATTTATTTAATAAACAAGTACACTGGCTCGGATGGCTTTGTTCAATATCAAGAGCAACTAAATTCGTGAATGTTTCTTTTATCTCTAGGTAGGTGTAACAGGTTACATCTCCCAGCAGCCCTGGTTTTGAAATACTGCCTTTGAAACATCTCTCTCCAACATACTCTCATTCTCTCAATGTACCACCCCTGAAAGCTCACTTTTCTTTTGCATTTTGTTCTACATGTCGAAACTATAGGGTCTCAGTGAGACCTAAGTTGATACAAAGGGCACTTGAGTACCATCAAGGGCATAAAATGGTTAGCAATTGAAGCCCTGCTTAAGAACAATCATGGTTAACAACGCACAGCTTTAAAACAGTATTTAAATTCTAATACCCATAACTTCACAGAAACAAAGATATTTTTCTAAAACTTCTTACTTTTCTAAAGTGACTCATCTCGCCAAAACACATGCTCAGATAACTTTTAACGACCTTGATTCTGTTTCTTGGCAACAAAATCCTTGCCAAGCTTTTTCATCACATCCCCATGGCTAATCCCTTCGGTCTGCTGCCTTACTATTCTGTAATACTCCTTCACATACATGGCGAAGGGTCTCACATGGGGCACAATGGGGGTCCCATCTTTCCGAGTTAACGGCAGCATGACCAGAGTTCCCCTGCATTTGGCACAGATAAAGCGCTCGGTGTTCAACGATCTGGTGTAGCGGCCAACCCTATCAAGAAAAGAGACACGACATAGCAAAACAATCACCAACTGTACCCCCTGTTTCTTCTCTGAGCTGGCGGCCTTGCACCCACAGCAAGTCTTTTCTGTAGGTTCACAGAGTGGGGCACCAGACAGTGGCAGTGGTCAGGCCAACTCAAAGTAGGAAGGAAATGAAAAAGAGCACAAAAAAACAGCACATGGTCTCCCTGGTGGCACAAGGGGTTAAGCACCGCACTATGAAGCAATCCGCAGCCTCTGCAGCATGAGTTCGATCCCCAGCCGGCCAGGGAGAAACCCACATGGCACAGCAGCCCTCTCCTGTCTCGCCCGCTGCTCCCCTCAGCAGTGTATTTTAGTCAGTCTGCCTGTTCTGTTCCCCACTCTGTCTCTGATGAGTCCTCTCACCTCCCGCATCTCTGGCCTGCACCCCAGCTCTTGTAGGCATAAATAAATAAATCTTTTTTTAAAAAAAAAAGCAGCACAGAGGTGTTGCTGTTCACATCACAGAGCTGTGTACTTACTACTAAAATCACTGAAGAACCACTTGGAAAGTCACAGTGAAAACATAAACGGGAAAAGCCTGAGGAGCAAGGTCTCACCTGGTCTTGCACTGCGTGCATTCATAATGAATCCTATAGTTAATCTTGTAGTTATGGCAACGGGTGACCTTTGGCAGCTCTGGGTGCACCAGGTTAGACATTTGGGCATAATACTTCCATGCGTCGCCATGAGAGTCACGGACACCATCGAGCAGCCAGGACGCTGCATGGCATATTTCATGGATCAAAGTATCCCGGAGTCGGTCTTGAAAGATGAATGAAAAGAAATCATGAGCATTTCAAACTGATTCCCTCTGTTCTGCTCCCCAATAACCCCAGACTCTCAACCCCACTAGACGCAAAGCCCTCTTCTAGAACAGCAAATGCAAGCAAGCATGAGTATCCTCTCCCTAGGATTCTGGAAGAGAAATTTCTCCCAACTGCAACCCAGTTTTGTTAATGGCAGAGAACCCTTGGCAAGAAAGTCTTTTCACAGGAGCTCCAACAGACCCCTTTTTTGTGGGATGCTGCTGGAAATACATCCAGCCAAGACCTGGCTTCTGCCCTTCAGGAACGTAAGTGGACAGGGTGGGCGCATTGCTGGCCAAAGAATTAGACCAGGAGAAGCTCCACAAACTGAGGTCTGAGTTGGGCCCCAAAGTTGGCAAACCTTAGTTGGGCCATTCTAAGTGTGGCGAGCAAAGGCTGGCGCCAGGAAGGCATGTGGTGCATTTGGAAGGTTAGTGTGAAGAAAGCCTGGCTGAAGCACAGGGTAGTAGCAGAGCAGCGAGAGACAAGACTGGCTGAGCAGAGTGGCGGAGCACGACGACAGTCTCGAAAGCCAGGCCTCAGGTATTAGCCAGGTCAGGGAAAGCAATGCAGCAGCATTGAGGAGACTGAATAGAGCAGAGAAGGGTGCGGTGACAAAGGCCCAGACCTGGGCAGAAGCAAAGTGGAGAAGGAATGATGACACGAGAGACAGTGTGAAGATCTGGTGATTGCTACAGGGACTTGAAGTTCAGCCCATGGGAGAACAGAGATACTGCTGCGGGCGACAGGGACCTGCTGAGAGAAAGTGAGGCCTGAAAGAGAGATGGACCAGCTGTATTCTCAGGGATAGTGAGACCTCCAATAATAATGTCTTCTAAGCAGCATGCAGTAGGCCTGTTCACTCAGGAAGGGGGTAAAGCTGTGACACAGGCTGCCGGAGCATACCAACACCTGAGAGAATCTTAATAGGTGCTGGGTCCGAAGGAAAGTGTGCAGCAGAGAGGCTGCTGGGCTCCTGCCATCACCTGCGGAGTCGCAAACTTTCAGGGAGATCTCAATCTTGGCGTAGCGCTCCCTCTTCGGGTAACGTATCTCACCGGTGGTGCACAAGCCAGCAGTTCTCAGCATCTTTTTATTCCAGCCAATGTCTATTTTCTCTGGCATCTGGGGATGCAAAGCCGACAAAGTGACTAAGGAAGCAGTTCTCTGCTGACCAGAAACTATCAGCTCAAAAGGCTTTTGCAAATATAAACATTCTAGGGAGAACAAAAGCCAAGTTGAAGTACAGGCAAAGACATTTAATTGCATTGGGGATACAGGGGAGATTGCTGAGAGCATGTGAATGCAGCACTTGTGCTCCCTCCTATGGAAACAAAGTCAGGGGTAGTCGGAAGTGGAGGACAGGCCTGCTGAGGTAGGAGACAAAAGAAACCATGGCCAAAGAGTGGGGAGGCAAAATTTAAAATGCAACAAAAACACTCAGGATCCAGTAATCAGAGTTGACTGATGTAGCACCACTGTTGTCAGGAAGGGCACCAAGGGCTGGGGAACCTTTGGACAATATAAGTACTTTCCCTGCACAAAGTTCTGTCACCAAAGGCAATAAAGTCTGAAAAACCTAATGCCCCACAGCTCTCTCTGCCTCCACAGTCTCCTCAATCCAGCCCACACCCCCATGCTCCTTCCAGGTTAATGTCTTTCAGCAGCCACTTCATGTCACATCATATCCTTGTGCAGTGGTGCCACAGATTGCCATGTAAGCTCCTGCACCTGGCTCTCAGGGTGCTCCAGCATATACTTTTACACTATCCAAAAAAAAAAAAAAAAAAAAAAAAGCTAACAAGTATTCAAGTAGTGCTTAGTATGTTGGAGAACCTGTTCTCAGCACATTTAGTTAGATGAACTTCCTTAGACCTAACAATAATTCTATGAAGTGGCAGGTACTGCTACTGTCCCCATTTTATAGGTGGGGAAACTGAGGCAAAGAGGAGCTAAGTAATACTTGCTCAAGATCACATATTTCTTTGATGTTTCCCTTCAACTTGAATCCTCTAGTCCAGGTAGTCAAACCTCTACACATGCCTGCTCCCCACCACTGTTGTTCTCTCCACTTACTTCTTTCAAGAAGCAGAAAATGGTGCCTCCCTGGTGCAAGGGGTTAAGCACAGCATTGTGAAGCTATCCTCAGCCTCTGCAGCACGAGTTCCATCACCAGCCGGACAGGGAGCTACCCACATGGCACAGCAGACCTCTTCTGTCTCACCCACTGCTCCCCTCAGAAGTGTCAGTCAGTTCTGTTCCCCACTCTGTCTCTGGTGAATCCTCTCACCCCCTGCACCTCTGGCCTGTGCCCAAGTTCTTGTATGCATAAATAAATAAATCTTAAAAAAAAAAGAACCAGAAAATGGGCCTCCCTGGTGGTGCAAGGGGTTAAGTCTTAGCACTATGAAGCTATCCGCAACCGCTGCAGCATGAGTTTGATCCCCGGCTAAGGAGCTGACCCACATGGCACAGCAGACCTCTCCTGACTCGCCTGCTGCTCTCCTCAGCAGTGTATTTCAGTCAATCCACCTGTTCTGCTCTTCACTCTGTCTCTGGTGAATCCTCTCACCCACCGCATCTCTGGCCTACACCCCAGTTCTTGTATGCATAAATAAATAAAAATAAATCTTAAAAAAAAAAGAAGAAGAACTAGAAGGAAAACTCTCACTTCCTCCTGGCAATCCTACTTCCTTACCACTCAGGCTCTCGGTGATTCATCCCTCTGTGGGTCTCCCATGGTAGTGACAGTTTATACCATATATTATAACCCACAAACACTGTCTTTTTCTTCCACATATGCAAGACTCCACTCCTCCTCTAACTGACTCTTCCCAAGGGCAGGAAATACAGTTAGCACATCTCGATATGTCACAACAGCCAGGACTGCTGGGCATGCGAGAGAGGCTCACTAAGTGTTAATTCCTTACCTTTTCATCAAAGACAGTTCTGTTAAACAGAGCATAGATTTTCTGAACCAGCTCATCCTTATTTTGCTTGAATTTCTTCCCAGAATACTGCTTTGATTTCTCAAGGTCATGCAAGAAACATCCAGGGATATTGCACATAACATCCCTGCAAAGGTAAAATTGACTGAGATCTTATAGCAGAAGAAATAAGTTAGAAGAAATGCATACATACAGATCATATCAACAGAGACTCTGAAACTTGATGGCCCCTCTTTCAAGTCCTTGTGAGGGTGTTCAGCCCATGGTCTCAACCTCAGCAGGAGGGGTACCACCGCTGCATCTGTAGTCTCCGTCTCTCCCCTGAGATCTAGTTCTGAGTTTACACTTTGCCTGATGAAAATTGCCAAATAACATGGCCACGGCTCTGGTTCAACGTGTTTATTTCTCCAACTTCTGTTTGTAATGGGTGACATTTTAAAATTCATTTCTCCCTTCCCCCATATTCAGTTAAGCACAAACACAGACCTCACCATCCTACTTCCCAGCCCACCATCACCACCCCAGTTCAAGTTTCCCCGCCCTCCATGCCATGACACCACAGCATTCATCTAACCGTGTTCCTCAGCTCCAGGTTCATTTTGGTGTAATCTAACCACACCCCCTCCAGATTAATTTTGTTAGGCCTGGCTCCAGCTATTAATATGTCCCTCTCTGGCTTTTCACTAACTGCTTGGTCTCGCATTCCAGGTCTGGGTCGATCTGTTCCCACCCTCTTATTTCCAGCCCCCATTCCCACTCTGCCAAAGTGAGTAAGGTCACTGTTCCCTGAACCTCAAGTGTGATTTCCCACCGTTTATTCATTACTTGGCACAACTTATCCTATCCGCTCACATCTCCACCTCTACTGAGAACCACCAGCTGTTGTGCTTTATCATATGCAAAGAATTTCCTTCTGCATTGTCCTATTTAATCCTCCCCCACCCTCCAAAGAAACTATTACTACTCTTATGACCTCTACTTCACAGCAGTTAAGTGGCTTGCCCAAAGTTCTCTGAGACAAGGAATCTTCTGACCCAAATCTCAGGGTCTTTCCCTTAAACCATTATTGCTGCCACACTCCCAAGGCCTAATTCAAAAGGCCCAAAAAATAGTGCTGAGCACACGAAGGACCCCATGCTTATGATAACTATTTAAAATGAAACATCTTTATCTTGGCTGGACCCATCCACAAGTCCAAGGAGATGAGTCCACAGCGCCGGAAAGATAAAATAGGAGCAAACACAGGGAAGTGGGTCCTTAACTTAACAGCACTCCTGAAACTTGAAATTTTGCCAAAACACCAGAAAAGGCAAAGGCAACAGAACTCAGGGTATTCATTCCAAAGCCTGACATGAGGGACGCTAACATTTCTGTCTCCAATTACTTAGTTCTAAAAGCAATTTTGTGTCAGAAAAGGTGGCAGGTGGTTCAGATCTGCACACCTCAGCAGGGACCATGACCCCTCTGAGTGTGTGCTCTTGTCAAACAGGCCTTGTGGCTTAGCATGCCTTCACCTCAACATCTGTGCCAACTTACTGCAGGCTGAGCATCTCCACATCAGAGGAACCAACAAGACCCCAAAAGGGTACACCAGACACCATGACCAGCAAGCAGCCTACACAGAAACAATGCTAAGCACAACAGGAAGCCTACAGGCTGAAACAGGAAGTACCAAGGCAGCAGTGAGAAGCCTAAACAAATTACCTCTTTTGGATGCTGCAGATGACAATGACACTAGGGACAGCTTCTTCCTTCTTCAGTCACATGCTCTAGCAAAGCAACCTGGGAGCTACCCAAAATACACATCCCTATAGGCAAAGCAGCTGAAACATGCCTGTTAGTATCAAAGAAACTCTGCTGAAAGGGGATCCATGGAAGAGGACACGCTAAACGGCTGTCAGCTACCTTATCCGGCGAGAACAGTCTCTCTGCTTAGATCCAAGTTGCGCTGTTGCCCCAAATGCCTGACACATTGTTCTTTTTCTCCCAAGATGCATTTTTTTTTTATTTTTTGAAGATTTATTTATGCATACAAGAGCTAGAGCACAGGCCAGAGATGCAGGGAGTGAGAGGATCCACCAGAGACAGAGTAGGGAACAGAACAGGCAGACTGACTGAAATATACTGCTGAGGGGAGCAGCGGGCGAGACAGGAGAGATCTGCCTCGCCATGTGGGTTTCTCCCTGGCCGGCCGGGGATAGAACTCATGCTGCAGAGGCTGCAGATTGCTTCATAGTGCGGTGCTTAATCCCTTGCGCCACCAGGGAAGCCCCCAATATGCATTTAGTGCCCAAATACAGGTAAAAATTAAATGTACAGTCCTTCTAATATATTCCTTCTCTTGTAAGCAAATATTACTCCTGAATGCAAGCACAAACAAATAAATTATGCTCACTGCATGTGTTTATGGGAAAAGGTGAGTGCTTCCTGGAATCTAAATGAGAAAGTGTGAATATTCTGCTTCAAGTATGAACATGTCTTTGGTCTAAATGCCCTGTTTGCAGTATCAATTATATACAGCTGAATAAAAACAAAAGACCTAAGGGGGCGGAGCAACATGGCGGCGAGGAGATGCTGCGAGTAAATGCTGCGAGTAAGATCTCCCATTAAAAAAAGTTAATAGGGCGGAACTGCCATCTTCCAGTAAGTCGCCAAAATGACTAACACAAAGGGAAAGAGAAGAGGGACCCGCTATATGTTCTCTAGGCCTTTTAGAAAACATGGAGTTGTTCCTTTGGCCACATACATGCGAATCTATAAGAAAGGTGATATTGTTGACATCAAGGGGATAGGCACTGTTCAAAAAGGAATGCCCCACAAATGTTACCATGGCAAAACCGGAAGAGTCTATAATGTTACCCAGCATGCAGTTGGCATTGTTGTAAACAAGCAAGTAAAGGGCAAGATTCTTGCAAAGAGAATTAATGTTCGTATTGAGCACATTAAGCACTCTAAGAGCCGAGATAGCTTCCTGAAACGTGTGAAAGAAAATGATCAGAAGAAAAAGGAAGCCAAAGAGAAGGGTACTTGGGTTCAGCTGAAGCGCCAGCCTGCTCCACCTAGAGAAGCACACTTTGTGAGAACCAATGGGAAGGAGCCTGAGCTGCTAGAACCTATTCCCTATGAATTCATGGCATGATAGGTGTACAAAAAGAAATAAAAGAGCTCTGGGCTACAAAAATGTTTCAACTAATTGAGTAGAAGTGTGGTGTCCCCTCTCTAAAAAATATTTAAAGCAAACTTTTAATTATATCGTAAAAAAAAAAAAAGTTAATAGGGAGGAAAAGCGGCAGGTCCCAGTGAGAACTGGGACACGGAAGATAAACAGGTGACGCCAGCAAACTGCCCAAAGAAGAAAGTTGCCATAAAAGAGGACCAGAAGGGAGGAAAGCGCAGAACCCTGCTCCCCTCCCCCGCCCACAAAGTCGACTAAAACGACCAACAAGAGCAAACTACGCAGCAAGCGGGACTGTGAGTGGAAAGGAACTATTTCAGCCACCACACCCCGTGAACGGGAGCTGCGGAGAACCCTGCAGGATCCGCCACGGAGGTGAGCTCCAGGCGCCATTAAAGAGAGCCCTGCCCCCCAGGAGGAGGCCAGCACCAGCACACAGCCCCGGGCCGCCCGGTAAGCTTGCTAAAAGCGGCGCGCTGAAAAAGCAGACACGGATCGGGATCGCGCTGAAAAGCAGTGCGGTTGAAAAGCAAACGCAGATCCGGATCGGATCGCAGCTGCCCAGGTCCCCGCGCCTGCGACCTAGGCTTGCGGGGAGACCGCGGAGGCCCTCCCTGAGTGAGCAGGAACCAGGCGCCCAGGCACGGGAGCGGGATTCAAAAGGCGCCATTCCCACGCCACTGAACTGGGCTACAGCCCGCGTCCTGGAACTGAGGGCTTTGGAACTGAGACCCGGGGCACGAAATTAGGGGCGTGGGTTCCCCACGACGGTGGGGCACAAGGCAGACACAGTACCCCAAAGCCGTTGAGGTGTACCCTACCATCCCCGCTCTGTTCCCTGTCCCACGGGGTGGAAAATCAGCTCCCCAAGGGCTCTAGGAGAGATCTCTGGCGCCACCTAGCGACTTGAAACCAGCAGAGGATCCTGAAGGAGTCAGTGGCCAGCTGGGGAGTTAGCCCACGCCGGGCCCCTTCCGACCAGTAGTCTGAGCCCACAGGGGGAGCGAGCACCCACAGCCGGGGCAGACCAGGCGCGCAGAAGAGTGTGCCTGAGACCGGACACGCAGGGAGTGTGTCCCACATCACCATTTTAGAACAGGGACATTTCTTCAGTAAAGACTACCTGCAGAAGGCTTCCTCAGGAGCCAGAGGTGAGCGGGGGAAGTTCGCCCACGCCAGACCCCCTCTGGCCTGCAGTCCAAGCCCAGAGGGGGAGCAGGAACCCACCGCCGGGGCAGACCAGGCGCACAGGGGAGTGTGTCCCCACATCGGCATTTTAGAACAGGGACCTTTCTCCAGTAAAGACTGCTTGAAACTGACAGATGACTTCTGGAGGAACCAGAGGGGAGCAGAGAAGCCCACCCAAGATGCCGGCCAGTCCCAACAACACAGTGTCCCAACGCATACGGCAAATTAGAAAACAGACAGTAGGGAGGTGAAGAACCACACGCAACCTAGCAACTCTCCAGAGAAAAAGCACACCACAAAAAGAAAACCAGCCCCCAGATTGCAACGACAGTAACTTGGAAGAACTTCTGAGCCTTCCAGAAAGAGAATTTAAAATTGCCGTGATTAAAAAACTGACAGAAGTCATAAAGGAAAACAATGATAAGGGAAAAATAATCAACGATCAGAAGAATGAAATTGAGTCCCTAAAGAGGGAAGTAAAAGAAATGCAGGAGATCAAAGAATTAATGGAAGAACTAAAGAATTCTGGGAAAAGCAATGAAAGCAGAATAGATGAAATGGAAGAACGAATAAGTACTCTTGAAGACACAGAAATAAAAAGAACCAAAACAGAAAAGGAAAGAGAAGTACGAAGGAAAAAGAATGAAGAAAGACTTCGGGAACTATCTGACTCCATGAGGAAAGGAAATATAAGAGTTATAGGAATACCAGAAGGAGAGGAGAGAGAAGTAGGAACAGAGAAAATATTCAAAGAGATAATTGAAGAGAACTTCCCAAATGTGAAGGAGCTGAAAATTGATATACAAGAAGCAAGAATAACACCAAACTTCCACGATGAAAGGAAAAATACAGCAAGACACATAATAGTAAAGCTCCCAAGAATCCAGGACAAGGAAAAAATAATGAAGCTGGCAAGAGGGAAGAAACAGATAACATTCAAAGGAAAGCCAATCAGGCTGACATCACACACCTGGCAGCAGGTGGCAGGAGAGGTCTGCGCACCATGTGGGACCCTCGCCTAGCGGCCGGGGATCGAACCTGTGCTGCAGAGGCTGCGGGCAGCCTCGCAACCCAGCGCTCAACCGCTGTGCCACCAGGGAGGCCCAAGATACAGCGCCTATTAATGATAAAAATTTTGAACATGATAAAAGCCCTTGAAATTCTTGGGATACAAGGAACATACCTCAACATCATAAAGGCCATCTATGACAAGCCAACAGCCAGTATCATTCTCAATGGTGAAAAGCTGAAAGCATTTCCATTAAGATCTGGAACAAGACAAGGATGTCCACTCTCACCACTGCTTTTCAATATAATACTGGAAGTCCTAGCCAGAGCAATAAGACAAGAGAAAGCCATCCAAGGAATCCAAATAGGAAAAGAAGAAGTCAAACTATCACTATTTGCAGATGATATGATATTATACATAGAGAACCCCAAAAACTCCACAGAAAAACTAATTCAACTCATCAATCAGTTCAGTAAAGTGGCAGGATACAAAATCAACACGCAAAAGTCAGTAGCCTTCCTATACACAAACAATAAATCTGAAGAAGAAGAAATCAAAAAAACCATCCCTTTTGTTATTGAAACAAAAAAAAATCAAATATTTGGGAATAAATCTAACAAAAGAGGTAAAAGACCTATACAAAGAAAACTATAAAACACTGTTAAAAGAAATAGAAGAAGACACAAAGAAATGGAAAGACATCCCCTGCTCATGGATTGGAAGAATAAACATTATTAAAATGGCCATCCTTCCAAAAGCAATATACAGATTCAATGCTATTCCAATCAAAATTTCAATGTCATTCTTTAAAGAAATAGAACAATTATTGATGAAATTCATATGGAATCACAAAAAACCCCGAATAGCCAAAGCTCTCCTGAAAAAAAAAAAGAAGGGAATGGAGGCATCACACTCCCAGACTTCAAACTATACTACAAAGCCATAATCATCAAAACTGCATGGTATTGGAACAAGAACAGACATGCAGACCAATGGAATCGAATAGAAAATCCAGAAATAAACCCACAGATTTATGGTCAACTAATCTTTGACAAAGGAGCAAAGACTATGCATTGGAGCAAAGAAAGTTTGTTCAAGAAATGGTGCTGGGAAAACTGGGTCGCTACATGCAAAAGAATGAAGCTTGACCACTACCTCACACCATACACAAAAATCAACTCAAAATGGATTAAAGAACTAGACATAAGACCTGAAACCATAAAATATATAGAAGGAAATATAGGCGAAACACTACGTGATTTGCACATCAAAGACATCTTTACAGACACATCACCCAAAGCAGTGATAGTGAAGGCAAAGATAAACAGCTGGGACTACATCAAATTAAAGAGCTTCTGCACAGCAAAAGAGACAATAACCAAAACAAAGAGAAACCCCACCAACTGGGAGAACATTTTTGCACCCAACACTAATGATAAAGGACTGATCACAAAAATCTGCAAAGAGCTGATGAGACTCAACAACAACAAAGAAAATTATACAGTCAAAAAATGGGCAGAAGAGCTAAAAAGAAACTTCTCTGAAGAGGAAATGCAAATGGCCAACAGGCATATGAAAAAATGTTCAACATCACTTGTCATCAGGGAAATGCAAATCAAAACTACTATGAGATACCATCTTACACCTGTGAGAATGGCACATATTAAAAAAACTAGCAACAACAAATGTTGGCGAGGGTGTGGAGAAAAAGGAACTCTCCTGCACTGTTGGTGGGAGTGCAAACTGGTCCAACCACTATGGAGAGCTGTGGAGATTTCTGGACCTACTAAACATAGAGCTTCCATATGATCCAGCAATTCCACTCCTAGGTATTTACCCAAAGGACACAGAAACATCAATTCCAAAGAGCACCTGCACCCCTATGTTTATAGCAGCTCTATTTACAATAGCTAAGCTTTGGAAACAGCCCAATGCCCAAAAATTGATGACTGGATCAAGAAGATGTGGTACATATATACCATGGAATATTACTCAGCATTCAAAAAAGATAAACACATGCAATTTGCAGCAACATGGATGGCGCTGGAAGGGATCATGCTCAGCGAAATAAGCCAAAAAGAAAAAGAAAAATACCGGATGGTCTCACTCATAGCAGGAATCTAGAAAACTTAAATAAGGGACCAGGAAAATGAATAACTGTAAGAAAGTGAAAATCAAAATCAACAAAAAACTCTGAACCAGAGACACTTTTAGGGGGGCGGGAGGGGAGGGATTGGGGTCAGAATGGGGGGGCTGCAATTGTATGGGGAATATAACAATAAAATTTATTACCTAAAAAAATAAAAATAAAAATTTCAGAGTTCAAAAAAAAAAAAAAAAAAAAAAGACCTACAAGCAACCTAATGTTTAAGCTTAAAAAATTCACAAGAATATATACAAGGAGGGCCTCCCTGGTGGCATAAGTGGTTAAGACGCTGCACTATGAAGCTATCAGCAGCCACTGCAGCATGAGTTTGACTCTTGACCAGGGAGCTACCCACATGGTGCAGCAGACCTCTCCTGTCTCGTCTGCTGCTCCCCTCAGCAGTGTATTTCAGTTGATCTGCCTGTTCTGTTCACAACTCTGGTAAATCCTCTGACCCTCCACACCTCTTGCCTGTACCCCAGTTCTTGTATGCATACATAAATAAATCTTTTTTTAAGATTTATTTATTTTTATACAAGAACCGGGGTACAGGCCAGATGCACAGGAAGGTGACAGGATTCACCAGAGACAGAGCGGGGAACAGAACAGGCAGACTGACAAAACACACTGCTGAGGGGAGCAGCGGGTGAGACAGGAAAGGTCTTCTTTGCCATGTGGGATTCTCGCCAGCTGGCCAGGATGGAACCCGTGCTGCAGAAGCTGAGGACAGCTTCACAGCGCGGCGCTCAACCGCCTGCACCACCAGGGAGGCCCCATAAATAAATATTTAAAAAAATATTTAGTCCCAGCTGTTGATCTTTGCCTTCACTATCACTAACATAGAGCTTCCATATGATCCAGCAATTCCACTCCTAGGGATTTACCCAAAGGACACAGAAACATCAATTCCAAAGAGCACCTGCACCCCTATGTTTATAGCAGCACTATTTACAATAGCTAAGCTTTGGAAACAGCCCAAATGCCCAAAAATAGATGACTGGATCAAGAAGATGTGGTACATATACACTATGGAATATTACTCAGCATTCAAAAAAGATAAACACATGCAATTTGCAGCAACATGGATGGCGCTGGAAGGGATCATGCTCAGCGAAATAAGCCAGAAAGAAAAAGAAAAATACCGGATGGTCTCACTCATAGCAGGAATCTAGAAAACTTAAATAAGGAACCAGGAAAATGAGTAACTATAAGAAAGTGAAAATCAAAATCAACAAACAACTATGAACCAGAGACACTCTATGGAGGGTGGGGGGCAGGGAGGGGAGGGATTGGGGTCAAAATAAGGGGGTTGCAATTCTATGGGGAATATAAAAATAAAATTTATACCAAAAAAGATTTATTTATGTATGCATACAAGAGCTGCGGTGTAGGCCAGAGATGCACAGTGTGGTGGGGGGAGTGAGAGGATTCACCAGAGACAGAATGGGGATCAGAACAGGCAGACTGACTGAAGTACACTGCTGAGGGGAGCAACGGGCGAGTCAGGAGATGTCTGCTGCGCCATGTGTGTTGCTCCCTGGCCGGGGATCAAACTCGTGCTGCAGCGGCTGCGGATAGCTACGTAGCTTGTTTCTTAACCCCTTGCGCCACCAGGGAGGCCCCATAAATAATAATAAAAAAAAAGAATATAGGGCCTCCCTGCTGGGGCAGGCGGTTGAGCACAGCGCTACAAAGCTGTCCGCAGCCTGTGCAGCACGTGTTCTATCCCGGCCGGCAAGATACTCACATGGCACAGCAGACCTCTCCTCTCTCACCCGCTGCTCCCCTCAGCAGTGCATTTCAGTTAATCTGCGTGTTCTTTTCCCTGCTCTGTCTCTGGTGAATCCTCTTATCATCCCAGATATCTGGCCTGTACCCCAGTTCTTGTATGCATGAATAAATGAATCAAACAAAAAAAAAAAGAGGGCCTCCCGGTGGCACAGCGGGTTGATCACTATGCTGTGAAGCTGTCCGCAGTCTTTGCAGTGTGGGTTCAATTCCTGGCCGGGCAGGGAGAAACCCACATGGCACAGCAGACCTCTCCTGTCTTGCCCACTGCTCCCCTCAGCAGTGTATTTCAGTCAGTCTGCCTGTTCTGATCCCCATTCTGTCTCTGGTGAATTCTCTCACCCTCCTGTGCTTCTGACTGTACCCCAGCTCTTGTATAAATAAATAAATCTTTAAAAAAAAAAAACAAAAAAAAGAATATATACAAGGATTCAGAATCACTGCATTCATCCAAAGCACTAGAAAACCCAGGAAGACAGTTCTGCCTTCTCACCCTTTCCACTGTGTTTGCTTTGGTTTAAAGCAAACTGGTGACCCCAGGACTGTAGCTAGTCTGAAAAAAGAAAAGTGTCTTGTTTGGCTATACATCATTCTTATCCTGGGTTTAAGAACAAAGGAAACCTCAGAGGCCAGAGCTGATGTGGGGGGAAAGGGCTCCAGAGTGCCCAGGGAACTGCAGGGGCCTCTGAGGAGTGTCACTCCCTGGGATTCCTCCTCCTCCTCTCTCTCCTGCTCTTCCAGTTCAGTGATGGAAACCTTGGCCCTATAAGACTTCTTCATCCCCCGATAGTCCCCCACATGCTTTAACAAGTGACAACGGTGCAATCAATTCCTGTCAATTCAATATGAGCCAAACCTACCCGGTCTTGCTTTTTTCTTCTGTTGCATTGGCTTTCTTCTTTGAAGGCCCACGTGTCTTACGTCCTTCAACAGCTGAAAAGATAGGATTTCATTTGTCCCTGACCATGGGTACCATTAAGCAACTGGCAGGAAGGCGAACCCAGGAGGAGCCCCCAAAGCCAAGCCCGGAGCAACATCTATAAACCAAAACTGTCCAAAACCTGCATACTATTCTGTCAGTCAGCAGGAAAACTGTTGCCCATGTGAATCACAGAGCTGCCAGCAGAGTAAGCTGGGTAAGATTCTGTCATATGAACTGACAAACAGAATAAGAAATAGAAATAGAATGACCCCAATGCTGTAGCTAGCCTGAAAAAAGAAAGTGTCTTGTTTGGCTATACACTGCTGAGGTGACATGAGCATATCAGTGAAGATTAGATTTTGCAGGCAACTGAGGCACGTAGAGTATACAGAACGGTGTAGCAGAACTGAGACACTTGCTCTGAGCAACATGGCTAATGCCCAAAACAGCACCTTCACCCCTTGCCAGGCAAATCTTCCTACCTTCATCTGGCACCGACTTTGCCGGCTGCTCTAGCTTGAGGCTCAGGTAGCCAAAGTTAGTGCCATTGGTTCGTTTGTTCAAAAAACTTATTAGATATCTTTTACATGCCAAGCACCAAACTAAACCCTGGGAGAGACAAAAAGATGAGGAAGAGTCCGCCTCACTGTCTAGTGGGGGAGGCAGGGACAGATTGAGGAACATTTCAACACAGTTGTATAGAGATAGGGCCTATAATCCTTAGGAAACTAGGAAGGAGGCACAAGTCTAACTTACAGCTTCTTGTAGCTAGTGACAACTGGGCTGAGTCACTAACTCAGAAAAATGGGATATCCTCAGGACAAAAATTACAGGGAGAAAGCACTTCCAGGTGGATGGAGCAGCATATGCTAAGACATGGGTGCATAGGGGAAGACTGGACACATCTCCCTCCCACCATGTCCAGAAAGATCCTTTTCACTGGAACAGCTGTCTCCCTTGGTCACTAGAATGCTGCTAAAATGGAAGAGGGTTGGTAGGCAGGATAGGCAGACCCAAAAAGACACAGAGATATATCCAGGAAAAGGGCGCGACATACTTGCCAGGCCAGGCATACTTGGTTGGGAAAGGCACACTGAGCTTGTCTTACCAGGAGTTACAGTTATATTTTTGGTTTTTTTCTTCCTTTTCCTTGGTTGTTCCGCCACAGGCACAGGCTCTTCATCTGCCGGCTTTCTATCTGAAGCCTCTAGGTTAGCCTCAGGATCACTTGGTGGTTGGCAGAGATTTTCATCAAGATGTTGCTCACCAGCACCACCACGTGATCTGCTTTGGGAGGTACTAAGCCCATTCATCTCTTCTTCACTTGAGGATATTTGGTCCTGATCGCATGAATCTTCTATTATGATAGGGGCCTCCAAATTGCTACTCTCATCATCAGTAATAACCACTGGAAGATCCTGGATGTTAGGATGCTCTTTAATATCAGATCTGGTTTCCAGAAACTCATCTGAAATTCAAGAAACACAACCACATATGAAAATACTTCTTCCATCCCCTCTCTACACCTTCAGCTTCAGATTATTGAGCACAAATGAAACAAGCCAGGAACTGTGACATTATAAGATACAGTTACAAATCAGTTACTTTAGATCATTTTCCCTCCTTGACGTATCTTTCTGAGAGTACTGACAGATAAAATAGAAGTCCAAGTCCAGTGACAATTTTCAAATCTCATTCTCTATGCAACACAATGTGGTTCCCAAACACAGGTCTGCAGACTTGCATATTTCCACTGATCCACAGCAAAACAAGAGAATTTAGAATAAAGGGTTTCCCGCCCTCCCCAACAAATTTAATTTCTACCATTTAAAGGACTGCCCTTTATTTTGAGACTATGTCCTCACTAATCTTTTGGTGCTCTTTGAGAAATTATGGTGATTAGTAGATGATTGCTGGAATTTACTTCTGCCATTACACATATTAAAAATTGGGGCCACTCTATGTTGGTCGCCAAAATTTAACTTTTTAACTGGCCACTAAGTGTTAGGCTCTCAGAACCACTGATTTGAGAGTGAGGAATTAAGTCCACATATCAGTATTGACAGACCCATGGAACATCAGGAATGTCACTGCCCTCACAGAGGGCCCCAACTCCATCTAGAAACTGAGGGTGGCATGTCAAACACCACATGCTTTCTGGAGTCCACTCAGAGATCAACTTCTAGGATTCTGTAATTCTAGATGTAAAAAATATAAACCATGGCACAAGCAAAATGTGAACGTATATTTATGGTGCAAAAGCTCTTTTATCCTGATATTGCAGATTTGGGATGATATATTTTGAGAGTTGTATCTGCTATTTGAATTCATTATCAAAGAACTTCAGATATGCAATAAGGAAAGAAAAAGGAGTGGGTGCTCCTATGGTAAAAAGTCATCTTTCCTAGAAAATTTAAATTTAAATGCAGTTGAAATTTTTAAAGGTAGGGAAATGCTGCTTACAATATATATTTTAAAAATGACTACACAATGAGAGAAGTTAGAAAGTTGGAAGTGTGTGTTAAAGCTCCTCAGGTCTTTTTTTTTCTTTAAAATTACCTAAATTCACTACAATAACAGAAGGAATGACATGTGGAGAACAGAATAAAAACAGACAGAAATGGTCCTGTTGGAGCATTCTTCATCCTTCCATTCCTGGGATGGATGCCTACAGTTAGGGCCCACGGGTCAGAAAAATAAAAGCAGCTTCACTTGAAAATTCATCCTCTAAAGAATACAGATCTTCAGATTCAAGGCGATGAGCTGCTTTCTGGCTGTCAATCATGCCCTACGCTCAAGCTATCTATCGTTGGGCACCCTTTGCATTACAGTAGCTTGTCATGTCATATTCTACTCTGCAGGACCTCTGTCCTGCTCAGGAACATCCACTCACAGCTAGAAAGGAGGGGAAACAGTAGGAGACTAGGGTTCGAAGGCACTGCTCCTTTCCCCATGCTGATATCCCAGGTTAGCTAGGAAGCTCTAGCCAGTGGCAGCCAAGGGGTAGTCAATAATTTAAGGGTGCCAGTATATTAACTGGATGCCTGTATGGCATGTTGGCATGTTCTACACCTGGAAGTGAGCAAAGATCACTCAAATACCATCCCTGAGAAGAAGCTCCCAGTCTTCCTCCATTTCACACCCACTTAGCAGGTTCTGAACTGTTAGTAGAGCTGCACATCTTCCCGGCGGCTAAAATGGCCCTCAATTCAAACACACAAGGATCTGCTATGAGAAACAGACTCTGAAGAAAAACAGGAATCTCCAGAAAAATATAAAGGGAGGAGCAAAAGGCAAAGACAAACAGCTACCTGGAGAAAACAAGGATTCCCCTGAGAAGTTACTGCCTATTGTCCACGACCATCACCCACCCAAGTTTCCATCGAGCTGGAAAGTACAAGCCCACCTCACTCCTCTTTCCGCCTCTTTCTCCTTCCTACATGCACACAAGAGGAGGAACAGAGGGGAAGGGGAAGAGCAGAGCAGCCTTCACATTTCTCAGTCTCCATTCTTGACTCTTCCTTCTGCTTTCCCTGTTGTAATATGAGGTATGGAAGAACTCTGTTGAGGGAGATGTCTCAGGTCTAAGGCAGTAAGAACAGTTGCCATGATATTAGGAAATTTACCAGGGGCGCAGGGAACGCAGTGAATCACACTACCAAGTATTCAGAACACATCATCTGCTAATCCTTATGATGAAAGGATTGTGTGTGATGAGGCTACTCAGAGCTGTTACTTCTCTCAAGTTAGAAGTGTACTTGCCTTCACTGTTTATTTCAGTTATCTTAGCTCTTTTTATGTCTTGGAAGTGTTCATCATCAGACTCTGAGTCAATCACCATGTAGCTGAGTGACAAGACAGGAAAAAATGAGAAATATGAATACAACATTCTTCTTTTCATGGCATTTTCTACCTTTTCAATATCAATAATGAATATAATCTTTTTGACATGTTTTGTTGATTTGTTTCCCACCTAACTCTGTTGCCCTTCTTTAGAAGTATTCATTGCTCCTAATTTTCCAACTTTTCCATCTTGCAGGATGCAACAAACTGAGATCACCACTTTCCCCCTCCCAAATCCACTCTTCTTACAATTTCCCATCTACAGAAGCACCTGGGACTGGACCAAGATCAGTGGCATTCCTGGCAGGTATACACCTAAAAGGGTAAGTCATCCCTCAGTAAACCTGATTTTCAGAGCATTAACAAAATGATAGTTATCTTGTTCTAGGATTTCAGCTGACTGTAGCTGCTCACTTTAAACGACTGCATACAATGATATCAGGTTTGGAAGCTTCCATGTTGCAAAAAATCAAGAGGATAAACCAGTGCAGGCCAGAAACACAATTTGTCCCTTGACAGCACTATGTGTCTTGGTGGGGGGAGTGGCAATGACCAATTCACATTTCTACAATAATTCAAGGAGTCGATGTGGAGACGGAGTTACCTAAGCAAACATTTCAGATTCACTCCAGTGTTGTTTCAGTGCCTCCTCTAGTCTGGCACCTTGGCAATACTCCCTCATCTTGCTCCGGCTAGAGCACAGTCGTTCATGCGAATAGGAGCAAAGCAGGTTGAGAGATAGGTTAGGGCCAGATCATAGAGACCTTTAAGTATTGGACTAAATGGTTTGTTTCATATGACAAATAATTTGAATAGGGGCGCAAAATATCAAAGCAGTGCCTCAGGAGATTCATCTGGAAGTGGGATGAAGACTGATAAGGGCAAGGAGCCTACTTCAAAAGCTCTTGCTCTAATACAAGAATAAAAATTGCCCAGGGCTTGAGTAGTGGAGACTGGAAGTTAAGAGATGGGTCAGAGAGACATTCTGAGGACAAAACGGATCAACTACACAGTGGGCCGAGGCTAAGGAATCTAATATTTTGAACCTGGCTGTGAGATCAGACACCCATTGTGATCCTGAACAAAGTATTCACAGAGGAAATGTGATGATTATCCTTAAATTTTCTCATCCAGTACATCATTCCTTAAAAAAAAAAGTCAAATTTCACAGATTTTCCTACTTACCTGTTATTGTTCTTCTGTGTGCTCATTTCGGCCACAGCTAAATCAGAGAAATGAAAGGGGCATCAGAAAGCATCTGAAGCATGATCAAACCTAATTACATATGTCTTTAACTCATATAACCAAAATCCACAGAGCTGGTTAAAATTGATGGTGAACTCCAACATCCCCATGAGAGACAGGAAATAAAAGGAGACCTAGAATGAAGGTGAAGGAAGTAAATTGGAAAAGAAGCTCAGAGAACTTCCTGTGCTCCTAACAAATGGGAAAGCAAGTTTGTTTCACCAATCTAGAGAGCCCTAGAGCCTGCTGACACCAAATGTCCCAAATCGTATTTTAGTTAGTTACCTCTACAAAGACATGATTAAATTACACTTTCAAATGTAAATTACCACTTTGAGTGGACTCTACTTACAGGACTCAAATTCTTCATCACTGCTCGAATCCAGATTTACAATGCAACTGCAAAAACAAAATGTACTTTTTTAAAGGCAGGCTACTAACCTCACAAGCAACCAAATGTCAAAAATCTCAAATAAAGAGAACCACCACCGATCAGAATTTCTGAAATGCAAAAAGGTTTCAAGGGCTTTAAGTGCATAAGAAATTAAGATCAAAATAACCAGAGGCGAGGAAAAGTTAGCGGCAACCAGAGACTCAGTCTTTAGTGCAGAATCAAAGAGGGAAGTTGTTAGTTGAGAACTATTTTCAGTCAAGTGATTTATTTCTATTGAAAGATATGAAAGTGAACCCTGAGAAAGAGGTCCTAGGGGAAAGGGCTGGAGGATGAAGGGGTTGCAGCTAAAAATTGAAAGGGCAAAAGAGCAAATAGGACATCTTCAGGGGCTTTGCTGCTTGAAGAGGGCCCACTTACTGGAATCGCTAATCAGGTAAATGGCCAAATGTTGAAGTCCATTTCTTGGGAAGAAAACAAAGGGTGATTTCAAAGTTGCAACTGCTCCCAGCAGTGAACCACGATGTGGAGGCCTCTACTTCTCCATCTCTGCCTGAGGCACCAGGGTTCATTCTTCCCTGTGCCGTGGCAGGCTGCTTGGCCAGTGGTTAAAGCTGCCCAAGGGGACACCAAAGGACTTTCTGGTTCAGGATCCTTCAGCTCACCAGGTAACAACCAGATGGATCGCCTAAGACCAGCCATTCATGACAGATATCCAGAATCCAGTTCAGAGAAGTCACACTGCAAATGCACCACTTCAATGCTGGAGCCGGGCTACACTCTAGAACTTGATCATGATCATAGGTAATGTTATCCTTAGTCATACAGTTCAGAGGATACCACAAAAGTGGACATGTAAGAGCAATGAGGCTTTATATGTATTTATAAGATTTTATATAAAAAATTAGTCTTTACCACTTCTTGAGGACTTTTATTTTAGCTTTGGGATTGACTACTATACTGATTAGGTATACTTTTTCAGTCTTTCAAGACACCTGGTAGTTCAACCCATTGATTAAATTTCCTACTTATCAATCACTGTACACGAGACTTCATCAGCAATAGGCTTCAAAGTAGGTTTTGGGGCCTCCCTGCTGGCACAAGAGGTTAAGAGGCAAGCTATGAGGCTGTCCACAGCCACTGCAGCACGAGTTCGATCCCAGGCTGGCCAGGGAGCTACCAAGGCCAGCCATGCAGCGGCAGACCTCTCCTGACTCGCCCACGGCTCCCCTCAACAGTGTATTTCAGTCAATCTGCCTGTACTGTTTCCCACTCTGTCTCTGGTGGATCCACTTACCCCGCCACACCTCTGGCCTGTGCCCCACCTATTGCATGCATAAATAAATGAATCTTTAAAAAAAAAGAAAAAAAAATTTTAACGTAGGTTTTGTTTGTTGGTTTGATGTGTAATCCAGAAAGAAAACTCTTGCTGAATATAAGGTTTCATAGATACGGGTCAAAATTTTGACTTTGGTGATCTTGAAAACTATTATCAATAAATAGCATTATATACAAACTAAAAAGTGATTCATATTTCATCAATCTTCTAATATACTTTTGTATTACACACATTTTTTAAGAGATCAAAAAGGAGGCAAAAATGAGACTGGAATGAGTCTGGAAACATGACACAAAAAGATGATGAGAGCCCCACTCTAATCATTCCTAAACAAAATAGTGAATTCCAGGTTAGATAATAACCAACAGGAGAAGTTGTTCAAAGAAAGAACTAAGGAAGAAACAGATGGTCAAAAAGGACGCAGATTGTCAAATACCTTTTCCAAGTAAAATTCACCACCAGGAATACAAGGCCATAGCAAGTGTTTTAAGGTCCATGTCACTGTTATTAGAAATTATATGCACCTAGGAAAAAGCAGTTTGCTTAACCAGAACCCTATCAAAAAAGGACTAAGAAATCACATTAGTAAACTGGTGAAGCCTCTGAAAAACAGTATGGCAGTTCCTCAAAAAATTAAAATAGAACTACCATGTGATTCAACAATACCACTTCTGGGTATTTACCCAAAGGATGTGAAAACACTAATTCAAAAAGGCATATGCAGGGCCTCCTCCCTGATGGCCTAGGGATTAAGTCTCAGCACTATCACCGCTACAACCTGAATTCAATCCCCAGCCAGGGAGGTGATCCACATGGTACAAGAGACCTCTCCTGGCTCACCTGCTGCTCCCCTCAGCAGTGTATTTCAGTCAGTCCTCCTGTTCTGCTCCCCATTTTTTGTCTCTGGTGAATCCTCTCACCTCTGCACCTTTGCCCTATACCCCAGTTCTTCTACACAAATGCGCGCGCGCACACACACACACACACACACACACACGGCATATGCAGCCCAAGTTCATTTTAGCACTAGTCACAATAGCCAAGATATGTAAACAACCCAAATGCCTGAGGACGGATGAATGGACAGATGTGGTCTAAAGCAGTGGTGGAACACTACTCAACTATAAAAAAGACGAAATCTTGCCATTTGTGGCAACACATGAAACTTGAAGGGATTATGCTAAGTGAAATAAGTAAAAAGGAGAAGGGAAAATAGAATATAATCTCACTAATTTGTGGAACATAAAGGGAAAAAACTGTCAAACAAAACAAAACCTAAACAAGCCTTTAGACTCTGACAACAGAATGGAAGTTACCAGAGGGAGGAAGGAATAGGCAGAAAGGGCTTACTGGCTGGCAGTGGATAATAACTGGACATTTGGTAGTGGGAGTGGCATGATACATATAGTTAGAGATGAGAAACTGTTCACCTGCAACCTATAGCATTGTAAACTAATGTTATCTCAATAAAAAGGGGGAAAAGTCACATTAGAAGGCTTTGAACAGCAAACAAAAATGCTCTAAAACTTTTTTTTAAAGATTTATGCATACAAGAGCTGGGGTACAGGTCAGAGGTGCGGGGGGGGGGGGAGGATTCACCAGAGACACAGTGGGAAGAACAGGTAGACTGACTGAAATACACTGCTGAGGGGAGCAGCAGGTGAGTCAGGAGAGGTCTGCTGTGCCATGTGGGCCCGTTCCCTGGCTGGGGATCAAACTCATACTGCAGTGGCTGCAGATAGCTTCATAGTGCTGAAACTTAACCCCTTGCACCACCAGGGAGGCCCCCCTTCAAAAACATTTTAAAGGATCCAAAGATCTCCCCTTTAAAACCGGGGTCATAAACCTTCACAATTGTGCATAGACATTTTTATGATTATAGAAGATCTAGAAGAACCAACACAAAATAATTAATAGTTATTACCTCACAAGCATAGGAAGATGTGTGTGTGTGAGGGTGGACTTTCACTTTTTACTTTCCATGTTTCCATGCTATTTGATTATTTTTACCACAGGTCCCTATTCCTGTTGCAAATCTGAAAACTCAACAAATATGTTATTACTAAATATGATGAGTACATCTGTGTTTCATTCATTGATTTAACCTTAAGCATCTACAATAGCCAGCCCAAGCCCTTGCATTATGTATTCCAGTAGCCTGCAAACTGCCAGAAGCCTGTTCACTGTTAATGACCTTGTCTCATAAGTCACTGGGAAAACATAAGTGATTGGAAAGGAACTCCCTCCTCTTCCCATCAATAAATCTATTTATCTCTAACTATAACCGACTCTCCTTAATTATGAAGCAGTATTCCTACCACGATCACATCACCTTCTAGCCTTCTCAAGGACTTTATTCCTGCAGTTTTCCATTCCGTGCTGTATTACTGATCCCTCTCTCCTGGATGATTCATTCTACTATCTCTAGAACCCATGCCCCCAAATTCATATTTCTAGCTTTGAACTCTGTTAATGCGATCTTGGACATTTACTATTTAAAATGTAACATGACCAACAGAATTTTTTTTTAATTTTTTTTTTAAAGATTTATTTATTTATACATACAAGCACTGGATACAGTCAGAAGCACAGGAGGGCGAGAGAATTCACCAGAGCCAGACCGGGGAGCAGAGCAGGCAGAAGGACCAAAGTACACTGCTGAGGGGAGCAGCGGGCGGCAGGAGAGGTCTGCGCGCCATGCGGGACCCTCCTCTGGTGGCCGGGGAGCAGCCGGGGATCGAACCGGCTCTGCAGAGGCTGCGGGCAGCTTCGCAACCCAGCGCTCAACTGCTGCGCCACCAGGGAGGCCCCTCCAACAGAATTTTTTATTTCCTCCCTCAGTTCTGTTCCTGTACTAATCCTTACCCATGTCCCTCAATGGCACCACCATCTATCCAGGAAGGTTAACCAAAAACATAGAGGAGTCATCCTTGATTTCTGTCTTTCCTTCACATCCTACATCCAGTCCATCAGCAAGACCTGTTGGTTCTGAGCAGGTGTGACCGTGGCAGCCCAGGGCCTGCACAGGCTTCACCACCAGCAGCCTTCCTAGCCCGACCTGGCCCTGCAGACCTCAGGGCTGGCTACTACCCCCAGACTCACCCCCTAGAACCCACCCGCTGCCAGCAGACCCCTAGAACCCACCCGCTGCCCTCAGGCCCAAACCACAGATCCCACGATTCCCAGTTGCCCTCAGGTTCACTGAGACCCGGGCAGGACTCCCAGGTGGACAGCAAGTCCCCTAAGCCCAGGTTGTGACCCCCCCCCAGATTCCCTGACCCCCGACTGGGACCCCCAAGCTGGACTGCAGGTCCTGAGCCCTGGCTACAAACCCCCAGGTCCGAGAGCCCTCGCTGTGACTCTCTGACTCACGTCAGTGACCCCAGGGACCCAGATGAGATCCCTAGGTTAACCCCAAAGACCCACTTTCCCCACCAGCAGGGGAGGCAACAACCACCCCCCCTTCCTTTGGAGAAGCATCGATTTCGGGGCCAGGATCAGTCACCTGTTCTGAAGTGTGACCCAACCCCCAACACTCACCCAACCTGACACCCCTCCCAGCCACCAAACTCTGGCCCAGGAGGCCCCAGGTCTCCCTTGTCTGCCTGCTGGGCTGCCCAAGCGCCCTGGGGCAAAAAACAAACAAACAAACAAACAAACAAACAAAAAAACCTGTTGACTCTCTCTCTAAAGTATACTTCATTTAATCTAAGATATTGTATGCATTTCTAAGAAAGAAAAAAACACTACCAAATGCCATGCCATCAGACATGTGACATCCCAATTTTAGAAATGTTAAAATGTGAAAAAAAAGTATCAGAATTGACAGACCACAATATATATCCTATATTCATCCAAATCTCTCCAACTCTATTAACACTTGATGCTAAGCCACCATTGATCGCTTCTCACCTAGACTTCTGTAAGTTGAGTTCTTGGGCCACAGTTGTAAAAGAACCATTTATCTCACAGAACATTGTGAAAATTAAATGTCTGCCCTCCTTGAGGATTGTGTACTTCTCCCCCATCACAGCATTTATCACACTATACTGTAATTGTTCACAAGTTCCTGTCTTCCACCCCAGATGGCAAGCTATGCAGGGATTTGGAAGTATATCTGTTTCACACCATCTACTACAAAATTAGCACTCAATAAACATTTGTTGAATCGATGAGTAAATACCAAAAATGGTTCCTAAGGACCATTTTTATTATTTTCCAGCCCCCTCCACACCACCACAGAACCTTGGTTTTAAAAGAGTTCTGCCTACCAGATCTCACTTTTCCAATTTAAAAATCTAATTGTACATATATGCCCATCAATGTGAAGGATTGAAGTACACAGGCCAAAATTAAAAAAAAAAAACCTGACAATAGTGTCCACAATAATGAATATACAATGACCAGTGGAACACCAGGCCCCAACTCACAGCTGGGGTGGGTAAAGAGACTGCTGGTCATTGTCCAGGCTCCAGGAGGATCTCCAACTGTTATAGGACAGGGAGCTGCCCCTCTCCCTGTCCTATAACACAACCAGATGTCCAGGATCTGGTCTTTGCATCTGGAGCTTCAGGAATGCAAGTTTCTCAATTCTTCAACAACTGCTAGAAGAGTAACTCCAGTTAACCAAATTTGTTAAGAGGCTGGCTAACAAACCAGAGTGCCTATTTACCTCTAAGGAGAATAAATACCTTGGGCACTCCCGATTTGGGGCCAAGAACCTGGAGAAAGTTCTGGAGAAAGCTACAATTTTGCCTTGTACATGTTTTGTCACACACACATTTAATTTTTTAAGTTAGTTTAAGGGATTATGCTAAGTGAAATCAGTCAGAAGAAATAAGATATATATCACAGTTTCACTTATACGTGGAATATAGGAAAACCAAAGGGTCACACGTTTTTTAACTGAAAAATTTAAAAAATGCACAACAAGCAACTTTGTGCATTTAATTACTTTCATAAATTGAATGTTCCTAGGATTGATCCCCGAAAGTTAAATTACTAATCAAAACTATGACCAATTTTATGGCAATTGGTACTTCTGCTCACTATTAAGATTAAATATTCTGATTTTGCTAATTTCACAGGTAAATATTTTTAAATTTGCATTTCTTTTCAATACTTGTAAAGATATGTATTTTCCAATGTCTGTTTTCTGCATTCTTTTGCTATTCCCCTATTTTTTTAATGTATATTGATTTTTTATATTTTTTTACATCATTGTTCATTTTTTTAAAAGATTTATTTATTTATTTATTTATTTATTTATTTATTTATTTATTTATTTATTTATTTATTTATTTATACATACATACAAGCACTGGGTACAGTCAGAAGCGTGGTAGGGTGAGAGAATTCACCAGAGCCAGAGCGGGGAGCAGAGCAGGCAGAAGGACCGAAGTACACTGCTGAGGGGAGCAGCGGGCGGCAGGAGAGGTCTGCGTGCCATGCGGGACCCTCCTCCGGTGGCAGGGGAGCAGCCGGGGATCGAACCAGTAGCCGCTGTGGGCAGCTTTGCAACCCAGCGCTCAATTGCCGAGCCACCAGGGAGGCCCCCATTGTTCATTTTTAAACAATGTTTGCTTACCCCCCCCCACCCTCAGGTGTAGTCCCCATAGTTTCCTTCACCAATGCACCCGTGCACTATCACCTCAGTCCCCTGTGCTCCTCCCTCCCTCCCTCCAATCCCTCTCCCTCCTCCTCCCCTGCAGTATGTCTCTGATTTATAATTGTCCGTTTTTGCTTTGTTGTGTTTTGCAATGTTATTTTTTTACACTGATGTCTTTTTTGGTTCCCCTATATTCCTGCTATGCTATTCCCCTATTTTAATGACCATCATGAAGCAATATTTACCAAGAAGTTTTGTGACTGATAAAAAAACACTGAAAAGAGGTGCAAGGAAGTGGAACACTTTGTCCTTGTTCTTCCAACAATCCCACTCTCCAGAGATAAACAATGCAGTTCATTGTTCTAGAAAGTTCTTAAGCATAAGCACATATCAGCCCAAGTAAACTGCAGACACCTTTTTTTCCCCAAATAGTATGATTTATATGAACTGTCCTGCAGTTTGAAGTTTTTTGCTTTATTTTTCTCAGTAGTCTTTCCACTGCCATCATATACAGCTGTTACCACATTTTTTGGATGAACCATAATTTATTCAACTATACCTTTAAGACATTTACACTCCACTCAAATTTATTCTATTACAAACAATTCTTCAGTGAACACCCTTGCAGATATTTCTCTGTGACTAGTAATTGAGTCATACATTCTCCCACAAAACTGGACAAAGACAAAGCATCCTGCATGTATATATATATGATTAAAGGAACATGAATTACAGGGAGAAGGGACATACATAGAAGGGGGAAAGAAAGGAGTCAAGAGAAAAGGGTAGATTTAATAAAGAGCAAATAGGATAGGACCTCATTTATGTACTTACGTACATGTATACAGAAATTATATAAATTTGTTTGAAAAGTGATATTGCCAGATTGCCCTCCAAAAATGTTACACCAATTTATAATTTCCACCATGACTGTATGAAATTGCCTGTCTCCCTAAAAATTTGCCGACTCTGAGTATTATCATTTTTTTAAATCTTTGCCAATCTCATATATGGAAAATAGTATCACTTAAAATTTTTCAATTAAAATTAAGTTAATAAGTTTCAATGTTTATGGGTTATTTGTATTTTTTTCCCTGAGTACTACCTTCTAATATTTTTTGCCCATTTTCTATTTACTTATCAATCTTTTTTGATTTTTTATTTGTAATCACTTTGTAGATTAAGGAAAACAGGTCTTTATTAATGTAATTTTTCACTTATTATTTGTCATGTATATGCCTTTGCTTGACAGCAAACTTAGAAAGACCTCTACTCCAAAATTATTTGAAATAAAACCCATCTGTTTTCTAACATCTTTAAAAGTATCATTTTTTAAACATTTAAATATTTTATCCATACATAATTTATTTTGGTATAAGGAGTGGATAAAAATTCTATTCTTATTTTTCACAAGTCAGTTATCTTTTTTAAAGATTTATTTATGCATACAAGAACTGGGGTACAGGTCAGAGGTGTGGGGGGTGAGAGGATTCATCAGAGATAGAGTAGGGAACAGAACAGGCAGACTGACTGAAATAACACTGCTGAGGGGAGCAGTGGGCGAGTCAGGAGAGGTCTGCTGTGCCATATGGGTAGCTCCCTGGCCAGGGATTGAACTCCTTCTGCAGTAGCTGTGGATAGCTTCATAGGTTGTGTCTTAACCCCTTGCGTGGCCAGGGAGGCCCTATAGTCAGTTATCTTATGTTATCTTCCGTATTAATTTGAAATGTCACTGTTTTACCATGAACTAAATTTTCATATGTATTTGGATCTATTCCAGACTTTCTGTTCTATGGTTTATACCTTCTCCCACATCATACACCTACCCTCTTATAGGTGAAAAAGGAAAAGAGGGCAGCATCTAGGACAGAGAAATGGTGGAGGAAATAAGGTCTCTAAAAACACTTCCTGCTGGGCCACCCTAGTGGCACAAGGGGTTAAGTCTCAGCACTATGAAGCAATCCCCAGCCACTGCACCAAGAGTTCAATGCTCAGCCAGGGAGCTGACCCACATGGTGCAGGAGACCTCTCCTGTCTTGCCCTCTGCTCCCCTCAGCAGTGTATTTCAGTAGGACTGCCTGTTCTGCTCCCCGCTCTGTTCTCTGGTGAATCCTCTCACCCCCTGAACGTCTGGCCTATATCCCAGCTCTGCTTTGCATAAATAAAAAAAAAAAAAAACAAAAAAAACCACCTCCTGCTATCAAGAAAAATATATCACCTGTGTACCTTTAGAGGGCAGCACTATCAACAATGGGGTGGAAATTACAAAAGGACAGGTTTGAAGTTGATAGAAATTACACATATTCAACAGTGTGTCTGTTGCTTCATGGAATTTTGTGTTCCTGGTCATAACAGAGATGGTATAGAGGACTCATGCATTTGGTTTGGAGGCTGGACTCCTGTATCTAAGATTCCTTTTTACAATTCTCATTTTATGACTAACCATGTTATATACTGAGAAGTATCTAAAAGTAAGCATCTATTTTTGGAAAAAGTTATTTAGCCAAGAGTAGGACTAAACTAAGAGAAAACAGAATTTTTCAAATCTCACCAATTCTCATCCTGGACCTTCAATTGGCCAACGTCCTTTTTGTACATGTCTGCATCTATAGTAAGGACAAAGATGCACATTTTTAAGAAAACCAGAAGTTATAATCTATTAGACATTTCTACATTCTGTATTTATCTTTGAGCAGCTTCTTCAACCTAATTTAAAGCCAAAACGTTGTTCTGTGGAGTATTTAAATTCGTTTGTTGCAGACTTTTCCTGGCTAGAGAAAACTGGAAACAAGGAATACCACACCCCCTCCCACCTAGTCCCAAGGTTCTCCCCAGATCAACCAGAAAGCCCAAAGCACAATGTGGCCCCTGACCTGAAGTTATGACAGCCTCCACACATTTCGATGTGCAAGGAGGACAATCATTAATTAGGCCCCAGATAAACTCCTCCCCCCCCCCTAAGGCATTTCCCCCACACATTTTTGTCCCTAAACGGATTCCCACATCTGCACTGGCCCTCTACTCTCCCCACTCTTTCACTTCACCTCCTCCCACCTCCTCCCCTGCATAATCTTCTGCTTATCAGGTGTGGACCTTTCAGTCTCCCCCTCTCTACGTGCTCCAATCTTATACAAGTAAGGCCACCACAACTCCCACACACCTGCACCCCTAACTGGTCCTACACAAAGCAGGCTGCAGAGCCACCAACACCTTCCCCTCTATTCTTTCTCCCCTTCCCCCTCTGCCTTTTGATCTAGGCAATCTTGTACCAGTGAGCAAGTCTAGGCCCCTCCCCCACAACTCCAGGTCTTATACCAGTAGGCCTAGGCGCTTCTCCCTACTTCAGCCCCCACAGAATTACACCAACACACACTTCCCTCCCTACTCCACCTCCCACCTCCGGGAGGCGCTACACTTTCAGACCTAG
The DNA here is from genome assembly GCF_964194135.1 of Talpa europaea. Classification (NCBI taxonomy): domain Eukaryota; kingdom Metazoa; phylum Chordata; class Mammalia; order Eulipotyphla; family Talpidae; genus Talpa; species Talpa europaea. Next base: position 47,787,613 of record NC_140081.1, on the reverse strand, counting down.
GCCCATTGCCCCCTACTCTACCTCCCACCTCCAGGAGGTGCTACACTTTCAGACCTAGGCCCATTGTCCCCTATTTCACCTCCTACCTCCAGGAGGCACTACACCTTCAGACCTAGGTCCATTGCCGCCTACTGCACCTCCCACCTCCAGGAGGCGCTACACTTTCAGACTTAGGCCCCTGCCCATACTCCACCTCCCGAGAGCCTTACTTTCAGACCTATGCCCCTCCCCCTTTTTCCCGCCCTCAGTCTTGCACCAATCAGACCTCAGGCACTACACTCAAGCCCCACCCTTCCCTACTTGGCGCCTCTCCGTCCTAGGAGTGTTACACTTTCAGCTCTAAGGCACTCCCCGCCCCCCAGTCAGTCAGACCTTGACTCTTCTCATCCCCACCCCCATACTTACCTCTCTCTCCCAACCTCAGGCATTGATCTGATCCCCACAACACACACACACCCCTATCAGACTTCTACCTACTCTCCCACCCCTTTCCCTGACTTCACCCAGCCTGCTACCTCTCAGGCATAAACCACCCACGCCCCCATTACCACCCTCCCCAGTCCAACCTGATTTGCCGGCCATTTTCTGCTGGGCATAACACCCACCCCCACCCCACCACCACAAACCACCTCAGGCCTCCATTTCATTCCCTCATCCCCTTCCCCCCACCCCACTCCGCACTCCATCTTTGCTTTACTACAAAAAATACACATATCCATATTCCAAAAGCCTTGTTTTGTTTTGTTTTGTATTTTTTTGTGGAAACCGGCAAAATATTTTACCAGAATCTCAATCCCAAGGTTCGTGGCAATCAGTGTCCAAGGCATGTGGTGATCCTAATTTTAATCAAATCTGCTCAACTAGAGTGAGTTTCAAGATCGTCCCCACTTCCGTACCCACCGCCTCCAGCCCCACAGCCAGTCACCTACCTGCTCCAGCAGCCTCCGACGTGGGGGACTACCGCTCACGGACGACCGCAAATGCGTGAGGTCCCGAGCAACTATGAGGGATGACGCCAGGCGTGGCGCTTTTATAGAGCCCGCGCTAGGGAGGCGGGGGCGGGGGGGGGGTAGAGTGGTAGGAACTGACGTGTTCCCCAGCACCCACCTATCACAGTGTGGTCACCAGGCAAATTTGAACTTCGCGGCTTTGAACTCTGACTTGGCGCCCAGCCTCAGTGCTTCCGGAAAGACGTTCACCACTTCCACTGGGGGTCGCTTCTCTGTCCCAAACGCACCACTTCATGAAGAGCTCCATTTCTATAGTTAAGGATCCTGAAACTCATTTTGGGTCACGGGAAAACTGACCTGGATCCTCTTGAACAAAAGTTTATCCTTGTGAGGATTTGTATAAGCCAGCCCGGTTCCTTGCTTCAACAGTCCAAACCCCTAACTCTTAAGTCTGTTCGGCGGCCCTCCAAACGAATACGAGCTGGGCGGAGAGGAGAGGGACAGAGGAGTGGCGGCATGGAAGGCCACCTAAACCCCTAGATAAGAGCAAGGCAGCAATCCAACAGCTCCTGGCAACACAACTATGACGTTTGCTTCCAGAATCCTCCGAACCTTGGCGATAGAGAGGTTGGTTACTCAAAGCTTTTTGGCACTTGTTCCAGGCTCAAGAAAAACAAACAGAGGAAACAAATGCTTTCTAGATTGTGCCCATTTCTTCCAGCCTTGTTTTTCACAATTTAAGCATTTGGCCAAGAGAGTAAAAATTAAAAGTTCCTGCATGTAAAGATATTGATAATTTATTTTATCCTAGGCACTGTTCCAAACACCATGGAATAATTCTTGAGGCACTTTTAAAAAGGCTGTGTTAGCACTGAGCTAAAAAGTGGCAGTGCTGGGATTCAATTTCCTGCAGAACTAGCTCTAAAACCTAAACACTTAAAACACTGTCTACATATATAAAGGGGCTTCATAGGGAATTATGTAAATGAAGCTACCATCATAACCCCATCTCTATGACAAACTTGCAAATTTACCTCTGTAAGACTGATAAAAAATGGGATTATGGAACTGCCTCAGAAGTTTAGGCAAAGAACTTGTTAGCTGTAGTTAAGAGGAATGTACTTGAAAAAGTGGACTCGGACTGAATCAAATTCTAAAGTTACACAAATTTATTCAAGGTGCACAAGCAACTCTTTTATACCAAAGGCAGGTGCTGAAGTAGACTAGAAATAACTGATGCAGATCCCTCATGAGAGGATGGAGGTAGTAGTCTAGTAGACGCCTTCCTTATCTCCCTCATCACCTTTTAATAAACACTAATGCACATTAGCACTATGAGGGTCACAACATATATAAGTTGGGAAAGTAAACTTGCAAAATTTTATTGAAAAAATTTCTCATTTACATGCTGAGAAAACTGGCAACCAAACAGCCTGTTCTGGTTCCTAATACACTGATATTCTCCTCCCTCAGACCTGTGGCTGAATTCAGCCACCATAGGGGTTAGTAAGGAAAGCAGTTTACCCACCAAGAGCCATGAATAGTTCACAAAAACAATGAGACTACAAGGGGAAATGAAGCCAGAGTGGTCACAGGAAAAGAATGAGTATAAACAGGTGTGCCAGGAGTCACCATCTTGGTCTTTGTCTTAATGGAGTATATGCCAACCCCAGCCCTCCACTAATGCTGAGAAAACAGAATAATTCTTAATATCACAGCTGCACTAGGGAAATCTGGTCCTTTTGTTGTCCGAAGCTGTTCAAATATAGGTGTCATCATTGGATGACCCGATTATTATTTTGTCCAATACTCAATATAACAGAACACAACATACATCCATCATATTATGGGCAAATCATTCATTTATTGTTTAAAGATCGCAAGACAACATCTGGATTTCTGTAGCACAATTTAAATGTTTTACTTTTTTGATAAGCAGAGCATAATAGAAAAAACAATTAGTTTCCAGTAATCTATATCTCTATTCAGAATTAACTTCCACAGACATGTTACCTGGAAACAAAAGCCTATTACAATAAGCAAAGCTTCAACCAGAGCAGCTAACTTTTTCGTGCCAGGAAAAAGTTCATCCCTATAGGAGGAATGATGTGCTATGTAAAAGAGGCTGTAAGATCATAGCCTTGAGGGCATCAGAAGTATATTCTCCTATTCCACATTAAGTAGTTTGGTGAATTTCAAACATCAGTTTATCTGCAACCATGCTGGCAACCTTTACCTGATATTTCAATTGAGTAAAAAATAAATTAAGAAATCCCTACACTGATGTTTCTTGATTTACATTGTTAAAAAGGAACACAGTTCATTAATATGTAATTCTGGCTAAGAATTACAATTGAGACTCCTTGCTCAGATTTTGGTTAACAATAAGAATCTTTCAGAAATTCAAGCTCTTATTAATCAATAATTTGTCAGCTAGGATACATTCAGGCATCAGCTGCAACTACATAATAGGTGCACCGTCTCAGCACTTTGGAAAGACATATTCTAGAACACTACTAGCAGACAAAAAATTATCTGTTATTGGATAGCATAAGTGCAGTACAGCAAGACAAAACATATATTCATATGTTGGCTTGTTTAAGCCTCAAGCCCTCGATCCTTTGCTGAAATTCAATAATTATATTCCTATGCTTTTTAATACCAAGAACTGAAGCTCCAAGAGGGCTAGAGTCTAATTTGTACTCCAAACCAAATAGCAGTGCAGTTCACTACTACTGAGGCTGAATCCATATAGACTTCAAGACCAAGTTCAGAAGACAGTTATCATATAATACCCTAGAAGGTCTGAAAAATAATTACTCACACACACACAAACACACACACACATATATCTGATCCTTCACAGCTTTTGTTTTACCTAAACATGTTTTTTGATGAAACCTATTTAACATTGTGGAGATAACTGTGACTTACTGATCAAATATTTGAATACTTATACTTACCTGGGATTTCATTTCTGCTGAAAGAAATAGGAAGATCAAAACTCACTTAAAAAAAACAAACTTTAGAAAGGAAGGTAAAAATCTTATCACACTCATTTTTGGAAGCAGCATAAAAGGGGCAGTCGAAGGTAAAACACTGGTGAAATAGGGAAAAACTAGGCAAAACAAATCTATAATTATGATCAACAATACTACAACTGTGCCCCTCATAATTAATAATCACTCCTAAGAATTTCCATTTGGCACTAGATGATGTGTTTAAGAGAAACACTCTGGGATGTTTTCATTCAGACTAGGTTTTGTTAAGCTGAGTCACAAGGAGAAACTTCAGTGGGGAAAGAGGGAGAAAAGGAAATGGGAAATGGACCAGAAAAAAATTTTTGAGTCATCATCTAAACCAACAAAGCACTGATAGCTCCAAACATTAGGTCAGACACTAAAATGACTGATATAGGCTCAAGTGGTTTATAAAACCTATAAAAAGACTACACCAGCAAAGTCCCCATTAATCTGTAGAGTTCAAAAACTAAAACAAGGAGCAACATTTTAGCTTAAAACCTTATCTCAAGATAATCATAATACACTTCACATGAATAAAAATACCTGAAACCAAATATTTTTAAAAAGCTCCAATACCCAAAATATAAAGAAAACAAAATTAATCCAGAAGACTTAATCAATCCATGGAACCACAAAATGGCTAGACAATCTTTATCTCCCCTCCACACTAACCATCCCATAGAAAACCAAGGGAATCAAACCTTCCAGACCTATGCACCACTTGGTTGCTGCAAAATTCTATGAAGATTCCTTGTGGAACAGCAATTTCCCATCTCATGTGTCTCTCCCTATCATGCAGGACGCAAGTCTGGCTGTGCTATTCTATGATCATTTTTTGTGACCCATCTGCAACATGATACTGTACAGATAAGCAAAAAGTATGTTATCTAGTTCCTTTTCCCCCAGAATGTTGAGGCTCAGGTATAGGGGTAATTTTCCTGTGCATATTCCATTTATTTAGGCCGACTCAGTGACTTCAACAGGCTTAATCATGTGATCAGGTTTGTTGCCAGCTGCATAATGCTCCCACATCTGTAGATATAGCCGCTCTAGTTCCATTGTGTATTGTTTGGTGTTGAACAGAGGGCTAGATATTCTCTGCTTCCAAACTTTGCCACGAATTTTCTTCAGACTAATAAAAAAAAAAAAAAAAAACAAGTTTACAAATCAGAACAGAAACTCAGAACTAGGCCCCATAAATATCTAGTCACCTTTGTGATAAAATACATGACCAAGCTTCACACTACTTCATTTTCTGATTGGCCCCTGTTATCTCAATGCTGAGAAAGTAAAAGAATCAATGCTAACATTATGCTAGCACTCATAATCAAGATTACCTCCACATTCTATAAAAAATTCTTTACTAAGTAAGTATATTCTAGAGATGTTATGCCTTCTCCAATCCATCTAATTTCTATCTGTAAGATAAAAACAAGAATTGGCAATGATACTGGCTGGAATGTAAACTGCTTACCCTTTTGTTAAGTAATATAGGTATTAAGAACCTAAATGTTCATAGCGCTATCATTAACACTTTTAAACCTATAATATTCAAAAGAAACAAATGCAGACACACAGTCATGTAAAGATGTTCACTGAAGCGTTCATTTACAATAACTAAAACAAAGAACATTAAGATGAAATATTCCATTTATGAAAATGTTAATGAAATAGGAAAATACTCAAGGGGAAAAGAAATGCAATGTCTACTTTGATAGTCTCCACTTGTATTTAACTGAGTTGTTTATTCAACCTTTTTTTTTTTAAGTGCTCCTGATATTGCCAAGACTGGTCCTGTTGAGAAACAGAGTAAAAAGCAATCAATGCTTCAGGGAACAGAGGGGGAATGATCTCTCTCTACTCTCCTTCTTAATATATCATTTGTCATGAGATAGACCATTCCAATATGGAAAAAAATTTTAGAACCAGAAGCTGAAGTACTCTTGTGTATTTTTAAAAGCAATTATAAAAAGCTGACTTAATGTTTGTCATGACAGAGCAAGTAAAATGGCTGTGCATATCTGCTGGCCTCAACCCACCCATGACAATATTAACATCACCAAGGCTCCCCCATATCTCTATTAAAATTATTTACAATATTAACTGTATAATAAAAATATTTCTATTTGTTTTTCTGTATGTCAATAGGAGAGTGGTTAAATTGTGGTACATCCCCAAACAATAAAACACTACTCAGCAATAGGGATGAATTATTGATACACAGCAATACGGATGAAACGCAAAACATGCTGAGTGAAAGATGCTGACTATACAGTATACAAATACTGTATGGTTTTATTTGTATATAGTTCCACTAACTTTGGTTTTTTCCCCATTTTTAAATTTATTTATTTGTCTTTTAGTTTACAGGTCTAAAAGACAAAACTAATATATGGTGGGAAAAATATTTAGAACCATGGTTATCTCTGAATGAGAAAAGGCATTAAGGAACTTTCTCCAGCAATGATAATATTCTGTATCTTCTAGGGGTTTGGGTTATAAAGGCATTTCTCAACATTCACTTAATATCTGTGTACTACACTGTTTATCAATTCTGCCTCAAAGGGGAAAAAAAGCTGAATATTAAACTCTAATGTAATCCATTCTGAAAAATTTAAGAAGAGTGCTGTCATCTATAATTTACTTCACAATGTGCCCACCCACCAAAAAATAGATTGTTACATGGATGGAGGAGTAAATAGATGGACAGATATGTGATAAAGGAAGTATAGTAGTATGTTGGTGGTAGAATCTAGGTGGTAGATATAGAAGGTCTATTGAAAATTAAAAATTTTCATAACAAAATGTTGAGAGAAGCATTGCATAAAATCAACTAAGTTCCAAAAGTTAAATAAAACACATTATTTATCATTATATCTGGGATGAGGATGATGGTCATGAATCTTAGTATTAAGATTATTAATACTTAAAGAATCTTAATGATATTCAAGAGAAAAAATTTTTACATAAAAAATGAATGGTTTGGGCCTCCCCAGTGGCGCAGTGGTTGAGCGCTGGGCTGTGAAGCTGCCCGCAGCCTCTGCAGCGCCGGTTCTATCCCCGGCCACTGGCGAGGGTCCCACATGGTGCGCAGACTTCTCCTGCTGTGCCCGCTGCTCCCCTCAGCAGTGTATTTCATCAGTCTGCCTGTTCTGTTCCCCGCTCTGGCGAATTCTCTCACCCTCCCGTGCTTCTGACTGTACCCAGTGCTTGTATAAATAAATAAATCTTTAAAAAAAAAAAAAAAAAAGAATGGTTCAACACCTGTTGAATGTTTAGTATGTACCAAGAACTGTTTTAAGTGCTTTACATAGAACGCCTTTTTTTTTAAAAAAAATCTTCAGATCTGAGCAAGGTAGATACTACCGTTCATTTCCATTTTGCAGATGGAAAAAGGTACATCAGAGACTAACATGCCCAAAGTCGCAAAGCTTGTAGGGAGTGTCTGGATTCAAACCCAGGCAGCCTTATTCAAAGAGGATGCTACTACTTTTAAACTTTAATATGCTATTTCTCAGAAATCCAGGGAAAAACCCCACAATAACCCAGGAAAAATCTCACTTAAGAGATAAGTACTATTTCATTGTATGGATAAAGTGTCACCCCTCCAATTCCTACCCATCTGGGCACACTTAAGCTAGGCTTTATTTTTCCAATGCTACTGTGAATAAAAAGCATTATCAGAGTCACAGCCCCCTTTTTAAGGCGATTAAAACTTTTAAAAAAGGTTGTACCAATTTATTCACCAATGTATTAACAGGCCTCAGTGCTCCCTCATCATTGGGATATTTTAAGTCCTTTATTTTAAAGGCAAATAATGAGTCTGCCTCAGTATTGTTTTAATTTACATTTCTACAACAGACAATGATTTTTTTTCTTGCTACCCATTTGGGATTTTAATAGTTCAGTGAGTTGTCTGGTCATTTCCATGTCTACATTCCAATTAAGGGATTGAAAATGTAAATATTCTTCAGTCCTTATATAGCCAGGCTGATAATATTTTGACATTAGAAACAAAGATATTTTCCTTCCTGCTTGTTTTTTAATTTTCTTGACTTTCTTTTTATTCAGTCATTTACTTTTTATCTAGTAAAACCTACTGAAAATTTAGAAAGTTCTTCCATCCAGAGATAATTCAACTAATTTGCCCACCTTATATTAGCCTTATTTTATAATTTCATTTTATAACACCTATTATTCTCTAGAAAAATTCCTTAGTTCCTTCACTTTAGAAATAATTTTTTCATGGAAAAGTTTACTTACTATTCTAGGTCAGTTCCCAGTTTCACAGCTATGTCTTCATATTCTTGTCTATTTTTAGCAATAAGCTCAAGACAACCTAAACAAGTAAGCTGGGAAGCTGCAACTCGAGAAGCAAGAGTCTCTCCTGTAATAAGAAAGATTACAATTGTAATAATTACCCATCTGAGAATGTAAATAGCACATAGTTATTAATGTCCTTTATGCTAAGAATCCTCCACACAATGCAGAAGAGAAAAATGGAGCCAAGTGCTCAGACTTGAATCTAAATATTGCTGCTCCCAGTATACAGAATTTTACATCTGCAAGTGTCTCCCCCAAGAGAGATTTTTAAAAGAACAAGGAATAACCCAATGATTTACCAGCAACTCACCTGGCATAGTCACCATGGGTGTCCCTGCCCAGAGGACATCCATCCCAGTGGTATGTCCATTACAGAGAGGAGTGTCCAGGCAGACATCAGCCAGCTGGCCTCTCCTCACATGTTCCTCTTTAGGAGCAACAGGTGAGAAAATGATGCGGCTCTGGGGAAGGCCCATGTTTTGTGCGTACTGTTGAATGTTAGGTTCTCCTACTGCTGGAAAACGCAACAGCCAGAGCACACTATTGGGAACACGCTTCAGAATCTGAAATAGGGAAAATAAGAATATTTATCAAAAAGCAGATCTCTTATTAATTTCACTACACTGTTTTTTCATAGCCTACTGTGAACTTAAGTCTTTCTTTCACTTAGATAAATCTGATCAACTAAATAATAGGTTCCTCTCTTAGATGTCCCCAAAGAGAGTTCCAAGAAAATGGAGACTGATGTAAGAAAGGACAAAACAAGTAGCTAATGGCAAACTGAGGCAGTTATGTTCTTTGGGAATTGATACTAGCAGTGGTTTCGGTTAATGAGATAGAAATTTTCCAGTTCATATTTTAAATCCCTCACCATGACACAAAAAAAAAAAAAAGTTAGCTGATACTCACCTAACTTTATTTCCCTAATCTAGATAAGGTGTTAAAGATTCTTTTTGTAAAGGACCAGAGAGCAATTATTTTTGGCTTTGCAGCCATATGGACTCTTATAGGTGTTCATTTCTGCCCTTCTCACTAGAATGTAGCCAAAGAAAACAAGTAGGGTAACTATGTATGTGTCAGTTAGAGGTTACTCATCAGAAGTATGACTGCAGAATTGAGACTGGATGGGGAAAATGAGATTAACAGGGGGGAAGACTAGATGGGAGTGGGAACAAAGGGTGGAAGGGTCCCAATGGTCTATCTTTTTAAAGATTTATTTTTATTTTATTTACGCATACAAGAACTAGGGTTTAGGCCAGAGGCGGGGGAGGGATTCATCAGAGACACAGTAGGGAACAGAACAGGCAGATCTACTGAAATACACTGCTGAGGGGAGCAGTGGGCGAGACAGGAGAGGTCTGCTGTGCCATGGGGGCTAGCTCCCTGGCCAGGGACGGAACTCATGTTGCAGTGTCTGGCAATAGCTTGATAGTGCTGAGATGTTATCCACTGCGCCACTAGGGAGGCACCCCCCATGGTCTATTTTAAAGGACTATGGTTGCTTTGGTGGTGGGTACAGTGTGTTGACACACATCTGAAGTATGAATCTATTTCCCTAAATCATATAAATGTATTGTAAACCAATCTTACCTCAATTAAAAACCTACAATTCTATTTATAAAAACAGGTAGTGGGGCTGGATTTGGCCCACAAGCCAGGTTGCCAACTCCTGATTTAAATCTTTATGTGCCCAGTATGCCACACAAGTTCACCATTATTTCATCTTTAAAACCCACTGAGGAATTTCAGAACTCAGAATATTTCAGATTTTAAATGTATATATATATATTCCATAACACCCTCAGTGGCAACCCATAGTAAACATATTACTATCTCTGTCAGAAGATATAAGAATATTCATACTAAATAAAATAAAAAAACATAAATAGCCTAACTTCAATTCAGTGGTTTTGCTTCCAAATAAATCTGCCACGAACTTAATGAAAAACCTTTTGGTTTTCAGATTTTTCAAACACAGGGAAGTGAAAGGGTAGTTGACCTGTACTCATCTGCTGCTTCTCTTCTACCCTCCCCTCTTTAAATGTAAACACCAAGATAACACACATAGATATTAGTAAGAAAAAAAAAAAGGCATTATCTCCATTTTTAACTCTATGGATTAAGTGTCAGTTATCAACAGCGAACATGAGCAACTTCACAGGTCCTGCTTATACCAACTAGTCTGATGAACTGAGGTTATGGCATAATATTCACTCCTTTCTAGTTATAACTCTACAATATTGCAATAATGTTAAACATGTACATGTACATGAGAGATTTTACTATAGTTTAAATTGTGGGTTGGCAAACTACAGCCTATTAACCAAAGTCTGGCATGTTTCCTGTCTTTGTAAATAAAATTTTAAACTACCACAAATACACTCATTCATTTACATAATATCTGTGGTTTTTTTCCTGCTAGAATGGCAAAGTGGATTAGATATATCAGAGTATAGAGTGTAAAACCAAAAATCTTTACATTTAACAAAAAGTTTGCTGATCTCTGGTTTGTGAATAAAAAGGTTTGTAAGAAGACATTTGAACATTGGAAGGAGAAATAAAATGGCTGGTAAAAAAAAAAAAAAAAAAACTCTTGAAGAGTAGAAATAAGTGTAACAGCTCCTGCTTGGGGAGAGAGGGAGGCAAACGCAAAGATGGCCTGCAACAGACATTAACAGTGAAACTACACGTACTCACATTTGCCCACATCTGCAAAGTAGAAGGGTCAATTTTATATAACTGATTAAAGTTACAGTATACAATGGCATCTTCTGGTAATCCATACTGAGAACGTGTAGTTACAATAATGGTACGGGGAACCTCCTCTCCAGTTGCAGCCTTATTGTTGATCTAGACCAAGAAGAAGAATATGATGATTATATTTAAGGTGAACATAGTACAATTCTTTTTTAATCAATAAAGACCCTTAAAATCCTTAAGATACAAAGTGGTGGATAGAGTTCCACAGATGGTAGCAAAATAAAGACACTAGATTTGTCTCCTCCATATATTTAAAACCAAACTGCAGCAGAACAAAGTTAATAACCTCTGAAAGATAGACTACAGCATACAACACAACAGTCAGTGGAAAGGATAGGAAAAACTTGAATCAAACTGTGTTTGCAGCTACACCAGGAAAGTACAAGTCACAAAAACTCTACAACCGTTAACTCAGAGGCATATGTCTACATCAAGGACTTTGGACACAAGGCAGTGTGCTAGACAAAGAGGGTGTAGAAGTGGAGTCCAGGGCAGAGGGTGCACAATTGAGAACTAGAGGATCAGGGGTGCGGGCTGATGATGACTAGCTTGAACCTAAGGTTTCCAATATAGAGTAGCTGTAGCCTAAACTGGCAGGAAGAGACAGGTCAGATCACTTGTGTCTCCTCACAGAAGAGGCTACTTACAGCCTGAGGCGGTGATATTTTAAACATTGGCCACCCTCACACCCATGGCCAAAACTGAGACAACTGAACATTTTCATTAACCAGACCTAAAGTACTCAGACACTAAAAGGAGCCATCATACCCACGGTAAGGCTCTGTGCTGAAAAAGCAAAGAGAACATTGTGAGGTGTGCAAGCTGGTCTCAACTACAATCTATGCCCAGCACTGTATCCAGTGATCCAACATAGTCTAGAGGTTGAGACTAGCCCAAAACTATTTAGGCTGAGGAATTGGAATAAAGGAGGGGAGCAATATGGATCTGGAACCACACAACTCTGGTCCTTGCAACACAGTAGCTTGAATAACCTGGATATTCACTGGAGGTGACCCTTTGGTAACCTACTGTCCTATTTCCTTTCCACCTACTACCCCTTGATGGTACCAATTCTCCAACTACTGGAGCAGGAGCAAGAGTAGCAGCCTGATAGTTTATTCCCCACTATAACTTATAAAAATAACAATGTAGAGAATGTAGAAACAGAAGAACATAATATAAAAGATGCAGCAGGTGGGAAAAAAAAAAACAACCAACCCTGAGAAGACTCAATCCAGCATAACTGCAGAATATGCCTGTAGAAGTTTAAGCTAACCTTTACTGAACTTAAAAAATGGGGACCTCACTGGTGGCCTAGGGGTTAAGTCTCAGTACTATCACCTCTATGGCCTAAGTTCAAGTTCCCAGCCAGGGAGCTAACCCACATGGCACAGCAGACCTCTACTGTCTCACCCGGTGCTCCCCTCAGCAGTACATCTCAGTAGATCTGCCTGTTCAGCTCACCACTCTGTCTCTGGTGATTTCTCTCACCCCCGCACCTCTGGTCTACATCCCAGTTCTTCTACACAAAAATAAACTAAAATTTAAAAAAATGCAACAGAACAGAAAACAATGAAGATCAAGAAAATATGAGACTGGTAGAATTAATGGATCTAAAAAATACTAAAACCAAAATAAATGCAATAGAGGCCCTCAACAGTAGCAAAATGCAAGCAATGAAATTAGCTTAAAAGTACAATGTCGGAATACACAAACAGAACACAAACAGAAAAAAAAAGAATTTTTTAAAAATGAAGAGTACTTTAGGATAACCCAAAAGAAATAACATTGATATCATGGGAATACCAGAAGAGGAGAAAGACAAAGACATTAAAAAATATTTAAAGAAAATTGAAAACCTATGAAAAGAACAGAATACTAAAAACATCAAGAAAAAAGGGGTAATATTCAAGGGAACACCAATAAGACCATCCGTGCACTTTTCAGTAGAAACCCTATAGGCAAGAAAATGGCAGGAAATATTTAAAGCATTCAAAGAAAATTTTCCCAGTCTAGGATCCTCTCAATCCTGCAAGATAACATTCAAGACAGAATGAATGAATCCCAAAACATAAAAAGTACAAAGAATTTATTAACACCAAATTCAATTTTGAAAGGTAATAATATATAGAAACAGATATTACATTAAGATTAAGGGTCTAATGAACAAGAAATAACACACAACTATATATGCACCAAATGATGGATGAATATATAAGACAACAGAACTAAAGAGAGAGACTGACAACACAATATCCCACTTACAACTATGGATTGGTCAATAAGACAGAATAAATAAGTAAACAGCCTTAAAATGCTGAAGTAACCTCAAAAGACTTACCAGATATCTACAGAACACCCCACCCCACAAACCACTGTACATATATTTTTTTTAAGTGCACATGGAACATTTTCATGAACTGACCGCATGTTGGAACACAAGTCAATTATCAATAAAGCTATGAAAGATGAAATCACACCAAGTACTCTTTCTAACCATAATGCCATAAAATTAGCAATCAACTATTAAAAAAAGACAGGAAAAATACACAGCGAATAAAACAACATGCTACTTAAAAGCTATGGGATAAAAGAGATTAAAATACAAATAAATAAATAAATAATCTTTTTAAAAAATGGTGCTTAGGGGTAGGGAGGAAGAGTATAAGGGAATATGGTGATGTACTATTAGTGCTTTGGTGGTGAGAGAACTACAGTGACCACACCTGAAGGGAGAATCATATATTGTACAAAAATTAACAATATAACAAAAAGGTACTACATTTTAAAAATTAAAAAAATAAATATTAACCGGGAAAAAAAACTGAAATGGAGTTTTATTCTTAAAAAATATATAAATAAAAACAAAAAGTTCTAGCATTTTTTAAAAATGGTGCTGGGAAAAAAATCAAGGCCACATGTTAAAAAAAAAAAAGATTAAGCTTGGGCCTACCCTGGTGATGCAGTGGCGATTGAGCGCTGGGCTGCAAAGCTGCCCGCAGCCTCTGCAGCACAGAGTTCTATCCCAGGCCGCCAGCAAGGGTCCCACATGGCACAACAAAACTCTCCTGCCACTCCCGCTGCTCCCCTTAGCAGTGTATTTTGTCAGTCTGCCTGTTCGGTTCCCTGCTTGGCTCTGGTGAATTCTCTCACCCTCCCGCGCTTCTGACTGTACCCAGTGCTTATATGAATGAATGAATAAATGAATGAATGAATAAATAAATCTTAAAAAAAAAGATTAAGGTGGACCACTCTCTGACTCCATGCACAAAAATAAATTCCAAATGGATGAAAGCCCTAGATATGACCTGCACCAATAAAATATACAGAAGGAAATATTGGAAATATGTTCCATGACATCAATGATAAAGATGTCTTTATAGATTCAATCCCGATGGCAAGGGAAATAAAAGCAAAAATTAAAAATTGGGGTTACCGAAAATTAAAAAAGACTTTATAAAGCAAAAGAAAATACAGATTGAAAAGACATCCTAAAGCACCTCCCTAGTGGTGCAGGGGTTAAAGACACAGCGCTCTCCAAGGGATTAGGACACAACCTAATGAAACTATCCACAGCCACTGAAGCACAAGTTCCATCCCTGGCCAGGGAGCTACCCACATGGTGCAGCAGACCTCTCTTGACTCACCCACTGTTCTCCTCAGCAGTGTATTTCAGTAGATCCACCTGTTCTGCTCCCCAGTGTCTCTGGTGAATCCTCTCACCTCCTGTACCTCTGACCTACACCCAGTTCTTGTATGCATAAATAAATATTTTTTAAAAAGACATCCTATATCCTAAGGAATGGGAGAAAATATTTACACATTCCATAACTGACAAGGGATTAATATCCAAGATATATTTCTAAAAATACAGAATTCAACAATAGAAAAACCACCCAATTAATAAATCAGCAGCAGATATGAAGAGACAATTCATCAGTGATAATCAAGAGGCGAATACATATAGGGGGAAATATCCATTATTGTTTTTAATAAAGATGCAGGACAAAGGCCCCCAACAAGCAATGGAGAGGATGTGGAAAAAGGGGGAACCCTAGTACTGGTACAGTCACTATGGCAAACAGTCTGGATTTACCTTAAAAAAACTAAAAATGAATATAGCATTTATCCCAGCAATTCACTCTTGGGCATCTATGCAAAGAATGTGAAACCATCAACTCAAAAAAGTAAATGCTCTACAATGTTTATTGTAGCACCACTTATAATAGTTAGGACCCAGGAAACAATCTAAGTGCCCCCTGACAGATGATTGGATCAAGAAGATGTAGCAGGGCCTCCCTGGTGGCGCAGCCGTTGAGCGCTGGGTTGCGAAGATGCCCACAGCCTCTGCAGCGTCAGTTCGATCCCCAGCTGCTCCCCGGCCACCAGAGGAGGGTCCCACATGGCGCACAGACCTCTCCTGCCACCCGCTGCTCCCCTCAGCAGTGTACTTCAGTCCTTCTGCCTGCTCTGCTCCCCACTAATCTTAAAAAAAAAAGATGTAGCATATCCACACAATGGAATACTGTTCAGCCATAAGGAAAAGAAGAAATGCTGTCATTTACAGCAAAATTGAAGAAATTCATTTGTATTGATAGCAAAGCAATAAGGGCAAATACTGGACATTTACATGGCAGACAATTGGACAATGCATAATACTTAAAAACTAGCAGACATTAGTAAGTGATATGAAATTTCTGAGCTTAAGTAGAAGAGAGAGGGAGAAAATGTCAAGGGGATATAAAAAATGGTGGCAGAAGAAAGAAATTTTAAAAATAGATTATTTAAAGGAACAAGAGTTGGGCCTCCCTGGTGGCAAAGGGGTTAAGCAATGCACTCTGAAGCTATCCGCAGCCATTGCAGCATGAGTTCAATCCCCAGCCGGCCAGGGAGCTACCCATACGGCACAGCAGACCTCTCCTGTCTCGCCTGCTGCTCCCCTCAGCACTGTCATTCAGTCAGTCTGCCTGTTCTGTTCCCCACTCTGGTGAATCTCACCACCACCACCCCGCACCTCTGGCCTGTACCCCAGTTCTTGTATGCATATATAAATCCTTTTAAAAGAGAGAGAGAAAGAAAGAAAGAAAAAGAGTTGGGGCTTCCCTAGTGGCACAGAGGTTAAAGTCTCAGTGCTGTCAAGCTATCACCAGCCACTGCAACAAGAGTTTAATCCCTGGCCAGGGAACTAATCCACATAGCACAGCAGACCTCGCATGTCTTGCCTGCTGCTCCCCTCAGCAGTTTATTTCAGTAGATCTGCCTGTTCTGCTCCCCATTCTGTCTCTGGTGAATCATCTCACCTCCCATACCTCTGGCCTACACCCCAGTTCTTGTATGCATAAACAAAAATAAATCTTTAAAAATAAAAAAAAAAGAACAAGAGTTGATTTCACCCTTAACCTGATTCAGATGATTTATGACTGAGTGACCAGTATTGCTTATAATGGGTTCTTCCCAAGTGTGTTTGAATTTGCACTATCTGAAACACTAATTTCTTTGGGTCAGAGTATAAAAAGTAAAATAAATAAATAAATAAATAAAAAACAATACCTTCTATCAGCAGGCAACAGGGTCTTTCGGAGATTAAGAAAATAACAAAGGTTGAAGCAACAGAAGTCATAAGAGAGAAACTGAAGTACCAAAAAAAACCCAAGGAAACAGGTGTACTGAACTCAGTCTTAAAATTATTTGACTTTCACACTCTGATGGAATATGTACATTATCACTAGAGACATGTTAAAATAATGTTTTCCTGTTAGGAAAAACAGAACTACTAGTAGTAATTTTGCAATATATAAATTCAGAAATCCATTTTCATTGTCCAAAAGCAGCTTAAACACATGGTTTCTAGAAAGAAATCATTTGTTGTCATTATCATTGTATAATTACAATTATAGTTTAATGATTTATTTTCTGACTAAATGTGCCATTCCTTATCACTAGATAACTTTCATTGGTTGGTACTTGTTACTTTTCTTAAGTTAAAAATAGGATCTTATAAAAATTAATACATTTAACTTTGCTAACAAATAGTCCCATAATGTAGAAAAAGGACATCAACTTGCTGATTTCAGAATTATTCATTTTAAATATGCTATTTCTTTCTAAGCATCTCCCTGAGGATGGGTATAATTTCACTAAAATATCTTTTTTTGTGTGTGGCACACAAAGATAAAAATGTCTTAAACTACTTTGCACGTCAAATTTCAGATGAGGCAGCATTTTCTTGAGATAATTTTCCAAATTTCTTTCTCGTTAAATGGTACAGGATATCTCTGACACAGGAAGATATTTTCGCATAACTGGGAAAACTTGTTGCTGTAATTAAAGTTACTTCATTTTGTTTTAACAGGAGCTCAAAAGTTATTGTATTAAAACTTCTTTGAAATGCTTCTGAGAACAAAAAAATGAAATTTAAAATTAGAATGATTTCCTTAACTTCTCCTGCTTTTGTTTTTTATTTGGTCTAAAACATAATTAAATGGGGGTCCCCGGTGATGCAGCAGTTGAGCGCTGGGTAGCGAAGCTGCCCGCAGCCTCTGCAGCGCCAGTTTGATCCCCGGCTGCTCCCCGGTCACCGGAGGAGGGTCCCACATGGCGCGCAGACATCTCCTGCCACCCGCTACTCCCCACAGTGTATTTCAGTCCTTCTGCCTGCTCTGCTCCCCGCTCTGGCTCTGGTGAATTCTCTCACCCTCCCACACTTCTGGCTGTTACCCAGTGCTTGTATAAATAAATAAATCTTTAAAAAAAATTAAATGTTTGTAAATATTTTAATTTAATGTATCTTGGATACTATGAATTTATCATTTAAAACTCATTATTTTTATTCAGGGGAAAAAAAGATTTAGCAATTTTTCTTTTTATCTTGCTAGCATGTGAAGTTTGCCAACCAGTCATTTAAGAGCAATCCCTACCTCCTCAGTAATATTTATTTCAATTCACATTATTTCTGTATTACAGCAGTTTTCAAAAGCATCCAATGTACTACCAATTCTCATATTTTTGTGATGTAACATAGCCATTAAAATTGATATTAACTAATGCCTAATGTGAAGGTATATAAACTTCACAAGATCGTTTTCACATTAAACATGAGAAAATAAAAAAAATAAAAACAAGGAAACAGGTGTACTGAACTCAGTCTTAAAATTATTTGACTTTCTATATTATTTATTTTTTCATTTAAAAATCCCTTTAGTTGGAAAAATACACTAAGGATAAATGACTACAACACAAAAAATATGGTACAAGTGAATGAATGAACTTTATTATTAGAATGACTTGTACTATTCTAAAAATTTCATTCCCATACTTGTGTCACAGGTAGAAAATAATATTACCCAGTTACTACTATTGTTTTACCAAAAGTGTTCTATTAAGTCCTATTTAAAATGTCATCTTTATTATCCTTGAAAAGTTCTGTCCACAGTTGTCTTTTAAAAAAAAAAATGCAAAAAACCAGTATTATAAGTCATGTCAAAGTACTATTAGAAAATATTCATGATATCTTAAAAGTAGTAAAAAAAACTACAGCATTATTTTAAAGGGGGATAGGAGAGGACTGCTCTGTGAAACTCACTCTAGCCAGAGTTCTCTTGAAATACCCTATTAATCCAACCTCAAGATTTTGCTCACTCTTGATGATGGAAATGTCTTTTCTAAGTGATATTCACTTTCAAAGTTAAACTTAAATTACCCCTCGAAATGGTCTCTACTAAAACGCTCTCTCCCTCACATTAATCATCACTAGTTTTGAGCTTCTGTGTATAGTGTATATATTCTAGTCTTTTCTTACAATCCCCACACATCTGAGTATTGTCTACATTGTTATATAATTATTGCAGGTATGCAGGGACATTTCATATATACAGGCATTATGTTCTACACTCAAAATTCTCTGTCCCCATGCATTTAAAGAACTATACTTGCTTCCCCTAAGTCAAGCACATCTGCCCTACCATTTTAAATGTCAGGTGCAAATTTCTCCCTACTACCTGAAACACAGACTGTTCCTATGTGGTATGATTTGGTAGGTTATTTTGGGGGACTACAAATGCTTAATGCTTTTAGCACATCAATTAATAATAATAGCATTCCCAGACCTCAAAAATAATCCACCAACTCATACCACATAGGAACATTCTACTTTCAGAGGGCAGGTAAGATCTGTAACTAGAGAGGGGAAACAGACAACTGTCTAAAATACATTGAGAGCAATTTAATTTCTTTACCTGAATAGGAGGAGACAGCCTGGGAGAGCAGAGTTCATTTTAACCTCCCTTGGTATAAACTATCATACCATTAACACTTAACTTCTAAGGGGTCAGAAATCCCTGTCTTATAATCTTTTTTTTTTTAATTTATTTATACATACAAGAGCTGGGGTACAGGCCAGAGGTACAGGGGGTGAGAGGATTCACCAGAGACAGAGTGGGGTACAGAACAGGCAGACTGACTGAAATACACTGCTGAGGGGAGCAGTGGGCAAGACAGGAGAGGTCTGCTGCACCATGTGGGTTACTCCCTGGCCAGCCGGGGATCAAACTCGTGCTGCAGAGGCTGCAGATTACTTCATCGTGCAGTGCTTAACCCCTTGTGCCACCAGGGAGGGCCCTCTTACAATTTCTTGACAGAGTTCTATATTCACTTATTCCAAGTATATAATATATCCAAGTGAATATATACATTACTGTAGCTAAGAAATCCCAGAGTAATTTAGTTCAGTGAAGACTACAAACCCATTATAATGTATTGTGGCTTGACATAAAGATGTATCCTAAATACAAAACAGAAAAAGACAGGAACCAATGAAGCAAGGAAAGGAGGGAGGAGGAGGAGGGATAAGGACAGGAATTCCTAGAGGTGTCTGAAACTGAGATTCTTAAAGATGAGTAAAACTTAACTAGGAAAAGGATTTGAATTACACAGGAAGAAACTGTATGACACATATAATGTACCACTGACAAGAGTAAAGCAACAAACAGGGAATAATATTATAAACAAAGTAGAATCTCATAAACTACTGATTG
This sequence comes from Talpa europaea, assembly GCF_964194135.1. Lineage (NCBI taxonomy): Eukaryota > Metazoa > Chordata > Mammalia > Eulipotyphla > Talpidae > Talpa > Talpa europaea. The sequence goes on along the minus strand of NC_140081.1, from coordinate 47,767,525 downwards.
AAGCCAGGAGACTTTTACAATAGACAAACCTTAGATTTAAGATGCAAATTTCCACTAAACAGGTCTTCATCTATATAATGGGGAGAATGATGCTTACCTCCTAGAGTTATTAGGAGATAAATGCATGCTTAGTGGTACATACTATGGCTTACTATTCTCTTCTCACCTGGGTTGTTGCCAGTCCATTGCTAATACTGAATCCATTAATTGTTATCTGAATTTGTCCTCTGTTAATCATCTCAATAATTGCTTCTGCAATAGTATTCATAGGAATGACAGGCATATTAAGAGCAGTATTACTACTGTCTGCATTGTCTCCTCCATCAGGACATTTCATCTGAGGAAAAAAAGATACAAAATGCACCTTTAGGGATAGATTCCAAATGCAAATAATTCTATTTCATTCGCAATATTGACAGAATCTGACCTTGACAATTTTCACATCTGGTAGACTATCAAGAAATGCTTTGAGGTCGATGCCATTCAGAACAATTCGATTGTCATAAATATGCCCATTGGATTTAAAATCGATGACTGCTTTTTTCTAATGGAAAAAAATTTCAGACATGTCTTTTAGTAGGCATAGGAACAATAGCAAAAAAAATGTCTACAGTTCTTTGTAATTCCCCATAGCACTGTTTTTATACCTACCTTCAGGTGAGGGAACATATTAGCATGATCACCAATAAAGAAAGTATGAGGCATATAAGCCAGTTTCTCAGAATATTGTTCAGCAACCTCAGCTGGTGAAGTTTCCTGATCAGTAATGATATAATCCATGAAAAGTGCACCACTAGTCCCAGGGTATCCCAGCCACATTGCCTTAAAAAAAAAAAAAACTAATTAACAACCTTCATCCAAAGGTTCCAAAACTAAATAAGTGAACAAAAAAGGAGGCGCAACGTCTGTAGCCAAGAGCAATCAAGTACTATTTTACAATCACTTTCTAAGTGCTTAAGTGCTTTACCAGTTTACAGACAGAACAACTGTTTATACCCAACTATGAATACATGTCTCCATATACATGCAGGCAACTGTGTTCCACACTCAAAATTCTTAACCCCACACATTTCAAAAACTACACTTTTTTCCCTTAAGTCAAGCACGTCTGTACTATTATTTTAAATGCCAGGTAACCAGATGAGAAAAAAAAAATCTTTTATATCAAAAATATCTATCAAAATTTTTTAAAGCCCAATACACTCTGAGCAATTATCATTAATTCTTTTACCTGAATAGGAGCTGGCCTGAGAGCAAAGAGTTCATTTCGCGCACCCTTGGTATAACCATTCATATTTACAAGTATATGTATTCCATCCTGATGGATGCGATCAGCTGCTTTTCCATTGCATGGGATCTATGGAATAAAAACTTTAAGAACTCACTATGTATAACTTTAGACTAATTCAGTTAGTTTTAATAGCATTAAACAGAATTCAGATTCCAAATTCCCATTAAAATGGGCCGAAAGAATTTCTAAATCTTAAATTTATCATAAAACTTGTATGCTCCTAGAGGAAATAGCAATACATTAAGTTTAGAAATAAAGATAACCAATAAGCAAAGGCCCATAAATCAGATGCACCAAATTTCATCTACTTTCTATTTATTTTTCTACTAAGCCATCACTTTGTTCAACTCATTCAGGTAATACCAAATATATACTGGTTCAAGCTCTGTAAGTTTTACGGCCAAACACAAATATTCATTTGCAACCTAAGCAAAACCCCGTGTTTTACATGGGTTTTATTTTTTTTAAAGATTTATTTATTTACACACACACACAAGAACTGGGGTACAGGCCAGGTGTGGGAGGTGAGAGGATTCACCAGAGACAGAATGGGGAACAGAACAGGAAGACTGGCTGAAATACACTGCTGAGGGGAGCAGTGGGCAAGTCAGGAGAGGTCTACTGCACCATGTGGGTAGCTCCCTGGCCAGGGATCAAACTCATGCTGCTGTGGCTGTGCATAGCTTCATAGGTTGCGTCTTAACCCCTTGCGCCACCAGGGAGGCCCTTGCATGGGTTTTAAATGTAAATGACCAAGGAAGTACGATCAACGCAACTGCCAATATGTAGTAGCTAGTGTTCAGTAATGGTCATGAAAACTACAAGCTATAAGCCAACAGTTTTGTTCTCTATTTGCTCAAAATTAAAAGTCGGACATTTGATAGTTTCACCTACCTGAGAAAGATCAATGAAATGATTGGCTTCTGCCATTACCTTCACGCGGAAGTTTGTTCCATCATCTGGGCTCAGGGCATAACAGAATACCTGAAAGGTAGCACATAGAATATTAATATTTAATAAACTTGGCTAAAATCTTTCCAAAAGACACCAGACTTAACACCTAATGATGATAGTAAAGTCACTACTGTGGATTTGTTTGTTTATAACAAAAATAGTGAGTCTAGAAACTCCATTCTTACCTCAAACTTATCGGGATTGTGCATGCCTGGAATAGACTGCATGAGGTGAGAAGTAGGATGATTTCCAAAGTCAGAACTCACATATCCTACACGCAATCGACCATCACTGAGCTTCAAGTCTTTTGGGTGTTCATATGGTGGTTTATGAAGAACATTAATCTACCAATGGAATGCAGTGCTCATTAGTAACATTAAGTCAATAAATAAATTTTCATCCAGGAAAACTGACTAAAAACACAACACCAAACCTGTACTTCACACCTGTTGGGAATGGTTTGCCCAGAATACTTCATTTAATTCATATGTCAGTTCAACAAAACCTTAGCAGTTTATATGCTTCATATTTTGACTTGTTCCTGAGTTCTATGAAAAGCCTGAGCAAATAAATTTGTACAAAAATTTGTAGGAAGGACACAGTGTGGACAGAGCATGACAACCCTGCATTACATAAATTCTTAATGCTTTACATGTAGCACTCCAATCTACTCTGCCCAGCAAATTCCCACCTAATTCTCTAATCAGTACTCTAATTCATAAAGGTGAGTATAAAACACCAAATGCTCTATTATACCATATGATGATTTTCAAACTAAAGGATAACATGATCAGTGTTTCAGTTTAGGCTTCCATTTCATTGGATGGAGGGGGTTATGATCAAGATCAAGCTACAACACAACAGAAAAAGCCCCTGGAGTGGCTTATAAAGTTTCATTTCTCAACATGGGTGTTGTTCGCCTTGTGATTATTCATTAAGCTACACATTTGATTCATGTCATTTTCTGTATCTGGGTTTTACAACAAAAAGGATAGAACAGAACAATCGCACCTTATCCAAGCAAAGGTTCCCATGCCTCTCAGCAATCGCTTTCCTGAAGCCATGAGAAAGAGGGTATAGCATACTATGATGCGGATGCACAGAAGGCAGTCTATTCTTCTCTAACTGGTCAGCCACAATACTGACCAACTTCTTCATTCGTTCATCATAGTCTGTCCAATCACAGACAATCTAGAGGCAGCAAAAAGATGTTATTATTCATAAACTCTTATTCCAGGATTTAACATTCTGTGTCTCTAATAAAAAATAATGTCAGATAGGGTCCTCCCTGGTGGTGTAGGGGTTAAGTCTCAACGCTATCACCTCTACAGCCTGAGTTCAATCCCTAGCCAAGGAGCTAACCCACATAAGGTGCAGCAGACCTCTCCTGTCTCACCCACTGCTCCCCTCAGCAGTGTATTCCAGTAGATCTCCCTCTTCTGCTCCCCACTGTCTCTGGTGAAGCCTCTCAGCACCCCACCCCCATACCTCTGACCTATACCCCAGTTCATCTATGCATAAATAAATAAAATCTTTAAAAATTAAATAAAATGTCAGATAATTATTAGAAATAACTGTCCCTAATCAGGCTTAGATTAATAAGGCACATAACAAATTAAAAAGTGATGACTGAAAGCCAATCACTGGCCTGTTATTCTTTACCTGTAGGCAATGTGCCAAGTTACAATAAGCATCAGGAAAGTCAGGTTTAAGTTTCAGAGCAGTGCGGTAAGAAGCTATTGCTTCTGGAATATTCCCTGAATCCTAAAAATAAATAAAATGGGATGGTAAAAGTTTCCTAAAATTAAACATTAGGTGCTAAGATTCACACATTATAAAAACAGCAGTACCTTATGAATAGAAGCCAGATTGCTGTGGGCATCTGCAAATGCAGGGTTAATCTGAATGGCACGAGTATAACACTGCAAGGCTCCCTGAACATCCTGCATCTCCTTTAGAGTGTTTCCCATATTAGAGTAGGCATCAGCAAAAGTAGGACTGATTCTGAAAAGATGGGACAATTTTTTTTTATCTAGCACAAAAACCTTTAATCCCCTGTAATGTGAATTTAGAATGTTGTCATTTCAGCATATGCCAAATATTTTAAAAACTTGAAAGGAAAAAAAAAAATAAGGCTACAAGTCTCTTACCGAATAGCCTCCTTATAATGCATCAGAGCTTCCTGCAGTTTTCCCTGCTGCTGCAGTACACTTGCTAAATTTGAGTGGGCAGCAGCAAACTCTGGGAAGACCTATAGAGTCAAGATGACAGCTGAGGTTTAAAAAAAAGCTGCAGAAACAGCAGTAGTTAACTTATCAGAACTTTGTTCACATACCTTTATGTTCCTATACTTCTCTCTGTCTCCACATCTACTCATTCTTCAAAGCTCAAATGCTGCCTCTTCCTTTATTTTACACTTCACATTTCTAAACACGAGGTAGACCACTCCAGCACTACTGAAACCTCTCTTTAAATTTCCTACCACACCTGCCAACCACCATTACAGCCATCAGACACTGATATTAAAATACAGGCTAGAAGCTCTGGCTAGCTGCCACTGCCCATCATCAAAAGGGTGTCACAGCAGTTTCTACTGAATGTATAGCACTATTCACACCATTGTAAAGTCGAAAAATCTTAAGTCAAATAAGTTTAACATGGGGACTATTGTACTTATTGGTAACTTCTCTTGAATAGTAGCTTGTTTGTGCAGATCTTACTGCATGTTTGTGCAGATCTTATCTACCCATAAAATTATCTCTCAATTTAGGGATTTTCTTGATTGTCGCATAGGACCTCATACCCATACCTTAGGTACTCAGTTACTGGTTCAAAGAATGAGGCAACCACAATCTGTTTTTACAAAAGAGGTGGATGGCATGGCAAACTTAACTGTCTGACCTCTAAAACCACACAGACAAAACAACCAGCCACACCACCCTCAACATACTTCTAATGCTTTACGATACAAACGAACTGCCTCTTCAATGTTTCCCTGTTCTCGTTTGATATTGGCTAGGTTATTCAGAGAGTCGGCATGGGTAGGACACAGCCGGAGAGCTGTATTATAACAATCTTCTGCTTCAGCAACCTAAAAAACAAAAGAAACCATTCAAAACCTATATGTAGGAATTAAAGAGCTACCACTCATAGAATTGTTAGAATTGTTTTCTAACAATTGCTTAGTTACGTCTAATGACTGATAATACTACAGGTATTATTGCTATTCTTCCTCTCAACCAAAACTCCAAAGAAAGTAAAATAATTTACGAACTCAATACTTAATAGCAATAGGCGCAATGGACTTTTTTAATCCTATCAGGTAACAAAGAAATAGACTGAAAAAAAATCCTTACGCTGCCCTTCTCCTTCAGAGCATTGGCTAGGTTGCAGTAAGCATCAGGGAAATGTGGTTGAAGTTCAATAGCTCGCCTGTAGGTGTCTATTGCCAGATCTATCAGGCCTTGCTCATAGTATACACAAGCCAGATTGCCGTGTACCACCGCATGATTTGGACTCAAGCTTAGGGCACGGAGGTAAGCTGCCACAGCTCTGTAAAGGAAAAAAACATACACACATACAACTTTTAATGGATGCTTTGTTATAATTAATTTAGGATATACTATACGAAGGTATATTAGTTTTAAATGCAATTAGTTACAACTGATTCATTCTCTACTGTACTTAACTTCAAACAAAAATTGCACCTTGCTAAAATCTATTTTAACACTGAAAAAAATTTCTATTCTCAAATACTTTCCTTTGATAAAAACAAAATAAGTAAAAGTCTTAATTTACTAAGTTTCATAACCAGATCAAGGGAATAATTTAATCTGAAATATAACCATTTCAACAGTTTTACAGTAAATAAAATTTCAACTAAACTTCCAGTGAGGAGGACAATAGCTTTATGGAAAGTCATCAACAAAAAGTGAGTCAACAATACCTATAAATACCTATATAAAAAAGAAAAGTAACAGCACACACAATCAGGGAATAGTCAACATACTAGAAAAGGAAAATGTATTTAAAGGGGACCATTATCATAATTTCAACCCAAACTCTCAAATTTCAAATTTATCAAATAGAACATTCTCTTACCTGTCAAAAATCCGTGCCTCTTTCAAGACATTTCCTAAATTGATATAAGCATCCAGAAAATTGGGGTCAAGGGTGACAGCCTAAAAATCATAAGATAGTTATTTTAGAGCAAGTTAATATTTTGCCAGATTTACTTTTTACACAATTATAATTCTTTACACAATGTTAAACCTCCATTTATTTTCTAGTATAATTAAATCTCATTTCTTTCATTTCTAAAACCCAATTATTTGTTTAGCACCTGGCTCATTATCCACAAAGCTCAGCATTATCAAAATAATTTCCACTGTAGGGCCTCCCTGGTGGCGCAAGGGGTTAAGATGCAACCTATGAAGCTATCCACAGCCACTTAAGCACGAGTTCAATACCCGGCCAGGGAGCAACCCACATGGTGCAGCAGACCTCTCCTGACTCGCCCACTGCTCCCCTCAGCAGTGTATTTCAGTCGATCTGCCTGTTCTGCTCCCCGCTCTGTCTCTGGTGAATCCTCTCACCTCCCACACCTCTGGCCTGTACCCCAGTTCTTGTATGCATAAATAATCTTAAAAAAAAAAAAAAAACTTCCACTGTAATATAAGACCAAAATGTGTCCTAAAGGGAAAATGTTTTAATTGAGTCAGCTCCAAAGGCTTTATTGAGCAGAGTACTTCTAATGGTTTGGCACTATTTTATTCACTATTAATTAGCCTAACTCTTCTTAAAAAAATAATGGTAGGAAGAGACAGCAAGCTTCAAACAAAAAATATATATTTCACTAACTACAACTGTATACGCAATAAGACCTTAGTAAGACATGTAATTAGAGCTGTACACTCAGTGAGATACATTACTTCAAGATACTAACCATTACATGGTTTCATCCAAATAGTTCTGAAGTTGTCTTAACATATGGCCAAATATATCTAAAGTAGTAATTCTAAACCCTGGCAGTATATTAAGAATTCACCTTTTAAAAGGTGTATGGGGGCTCCATCATAGGTCAGTTACGTCAGACCTTTTGAAGATGGAGCCAGAACATACCTATCTTGGACAAGCTCCTCATACCAATCAAGGTAAGAAAACCACTCATCAAGAGAGGTAAGTACACCTATAGGATAATAAAATGCAAATCTTAACTGAAATGCAGAAAAGGTAAAAGTATGAGCAATTGTGAATATATTAAAGATTCATAAAGCACACTTCCTCTTCACTTAGATGGCAACTCTAAAGTAAAGATAGCACGATGTACTTAATTTATATTCTCTATAGTGACAAATGTCCAGCTTAAAAACTCTGAACTTTTTATTATGGAAAAAATTTCAAACATACAAAAATAGAAAAGTACAACTAATCCCAGGTTCTCCATTAGCCAGCTTCAACAATTAACATGTCTTCAACAAATTACAGGAGTAAAAATAAATTAAATATTTAAGGATTTTTTTAAAAAAATTTAGGTGAGGGCCTCCTTGGTGGCACAAGGGTTTAAGTCTCAGCACTATAAAGCTTTCAGCAGCCACTGCAGCATGAGTTCGATCCCCAGTCAGGGAGCTAGCCCACAAAAAGCAGCAGACTTCTGTCTCACCTGCTACTCCCCTCAGCAGTGTATTTCAGTCAATAAGCCTGTTCTGCTGCTCCCAACTGTCTCTGGTGAATCTTCTCATCTACCCCACCCCCCACACCTCTGGCCTACACCCCAGCTCTTGTGGGCATAAATAAAAATAAATCTTTTTAAAAAAAATTTAGGTGATATTGTGGCTAAGCTGTGAGGAAAAAGTATCCCAGATACATACTGAACTATTTTCATATGGACTAATTAACACCTGGGATCAGTTTCAAATGATCTAGGAAAAGGGAAGAGTTAGGTTGGAATATAGATTAAATAAGATTGATCTTTCCAAGAACACTTTTTCCTACCAACCTAACCACAATACTAGTATCATACCTACAAAAAAATTGATAGCAATTCCTTAGTATCAAATACCCATTCAGTGGTCTAATTTCTGATAAAGTCCCATGCATTTCCTGTAAAATGCTAGAGCTACCAATGTATCAGATTTTCAGATTTGCGTTTTCTCTTTTTTGCATCACTTCACTGGAGGAACTATTTACTTCTATCACATGGTACATAATGTCTGGTTGTGTCTCCTTTTTTGCCACTGATAAATGCCTAAATCTATTAATGGTGATACTCTTCTATCATTCTTTCTTCATTTATTAGATGGAATACCTCCACAAAAAGAATCTTTCCCTCATCAATTACTGTGTTACCCTGAGGTCCACTTCATACAGAAAAGACAAATGCTGTATTCTTCCCTTTCTGACTAGTTTTCAAAATCAGCTGCTACTGGGCCTCCCTGGTGGCGCAGCGGTTGAGCCCTGGGCTGCGAAGCTGCCCGCAACCTCTGCAGCGCCGGTTCGATCCCCGGCCACCAGCGAGGGTCCCACATGGTGCGCAGACCTCTCCTGCCGCCCACTGCTCCCCTCAGCAGTGTACTTCATCCATCTGCCTGTTCTGCTCTGGTGAATTCTCTCACCCTCCCGCGCTTCTGACTGTACCCAGTGCTTGTATAAATAAATAAATAAATCTTTAAAAAAAAAAAAAAAAGAACAAAATCAGCTGCTACTTATCTTCCAAAACATCATAAATTTATTTTTAGTACAATTATGAACTCATGGATTTAAACATGTAAGCTTTAATATATTCGAGTTATTATTCCTATTGATGCTCAAGTCTCAGTTTTAGTCAGAAATAGCCTCCTCCAGTTGCCTCCTACGCCTTTTGACATTCATTAAGCAATATTCAAAGCTTCCTTGGCTTTCTGGTATGACAGAGCACTCTAGATTAATTTTCTACATTTCCTGCCTCATACCTGAAATCAGCCTTTTCACCAAGGTATTTTGTTTTTTATAAAATGGGCTTTATTTAAATTACTAACATTTGTTCATTGAAGTAGTTCTTTTTGTAATTTAGATACCACAAGATCTTTTTATAGTAAAGACACCCATTAAAAATGATTTTAACTACTAAAGTTCTTTCAATGCAAAATTGGAAACTGCCATATCAGATATCATCCAACAAATGCTTTAATACTGCCAGAGAAACAGATATCTTGTTAAGTGAACTCTATTATTTGGTTCTAGTAAAAACACCCTGCACACATAAGCACTTCATTAATACCAATTATTAATTTAATGACTAACCTTTTCAAAATGATGAATTGCAAGCCAAATCTCCCCTTGTGCATTGAAAACACAGCCAAGATTACTCCAAGCTACTGCAAAGTTCGGTTGCGTCTCAATTGCTTTCAAATAACATGCCTTAGGAGGGGTTAATGAAAGAAGATGGGAGGGGGAAGGAGGTAAAGGGAAAGGGGAAAATTTGTAAAGGGGGAAAAAAAAAAGATTGGGGGGGGGGAAGAAGGTGATATCATTATTTCTTCTCTGACCAGCCAAAAGTGACCCTGCAGCATAGGCTCGCTTGCGCCAAAACTAATGCGCTGCCACAGCTGGCTGCTCCTGCGCCTGCGCCACCAGAACCCAAGTGCAAACCACCATGTTCAGTTCTGCCAACCAATGACCAAACCTTACACTGGGACTATCTGGGAAGTCAGCTCTCTTAAGGTTATGGTAGACTTATCTAAACACCCAAGGACTCTTACTATATTTTCAAGTGATCTCTAAAAGGCAACACTTAAGGACAATTTTCCCACCTTCACCCTCCCTTTTCCCTAAGTGTGTTCTACAAGGTGTTAATAGTTATCACTGGAAAAAGTATTTCATGAACAAATAAATTAGATAAACTGGACAGAACTAGATAAACAGGGAACAGGACTTTCCTAAGTCTTTTATATAATACAGGATTCCCTGAACTTAACTGATCATCGAACTTTTCTTTCACTGGGCATTTTATTAGAATACAATAAGACACATTTTGGGAAATGCTGCTCTAAACAATAAAGTTCCTCACTAACATCAAAACCATGCTACTGAAGAGGATAATGTTTCTCTGCCAAGTCAGATTACCTGTCTCCCAAGGGGCCCTGAAGCTAAAACCTCGTATGACAGGATTGCACCTAGGTTGAGGTCCCTGTAATGCGAGCGCAAACATCGCTTGCGCAACCTAACAGCATCGCTCTGCGCAATCGCTGCGAACTGCTGCGCTACATAGAACACCCCTAGACGCAGCAAACGGCCAACCAGATCCATTAATCTACTAGACAGGCCCATAGAGAATATTTGTTTAATGAGATTAGTTGGACTTGAGATATGTGAAAACCCAATTTTATCCAAAAAGGCTACAGAATAGGACTGAGGGAGCCAGTCAATCAGATTACTCATCTAGTCAACCGTTCACAGGGGCTCATTCGCACGCATTGCGCATTAAACGCTGCGCAGCCTTTGCGCTACTGCAGGGTCACAGCGCATCATCAGAAGAGCAGAATGCTGCAATCCAAACAAAGAAGAAAAAAGGAAAAAATGAACAACAAGAAGAGTTAGAAGCTTTTACTAGTATATTATCTCTAATAATTTTTAATATCAATTAACTTTTACTTATCTTTGATAGAATTGTGGCTATAGTATAAAACATTCTCTTACATAACTTGCTTGTAAATAAAATTATCTTAAGCTGTTTCTGAAGCCACAAGACAGAAGATTCAGGCATGGAGGCAAATTGTTTTGCTGTGGCAGTTACAAACCCGTTACCATATTTCTCATCATGTGACTTTTCGTTGCGTTCCTTGCTGGAAGAGGAGGAGGTGTGTGTCTGCCCTAGATCCAGGCCTCGAGCTCCCTTCAGCGAGGCACCTTACGCATGGAATAGGAGGTTTCACCCACCTGAAACCTTCTAAATACAATATCAATGGTGAAAAACCAAAAACAAGAGAGAAAATAAAAACAAGATCATTAGTAAAAGTTCAACAAAGCAATTGAAATTCTTTGGATGTCTATTACATATGGGAATGAGGACAGTCTCAAGTCTGTAATATGGGAGACATGCAGAAGGGAGAGGGTTAATCAGGGCTATTGCATACAGCAGGGATTTTTGCTGGAAGAAAGGCTCTTCATTTTCTACAAAGACAACTTAATTTTGCCTCCATCTACTAGGAATATGCTGGCTTGAATTTACAAATGCACTGATTACAAAAGAAATACATTGCATTTCACTCAAGAGTATTTTCTTGTTTGCTAAGTTCTCACAAAAACAGAATAACACTTTTCAAACTAGGTGTCTCCAGAGCTCTGAAATAAAGAAGTCAGCAACCTAAGGCAGGCGCAATGTCTCAGCCTAAACCGATCTCTAAAGCTGCAGTGAAGTGCAATTCATGTTAGCTGTCCGCTTGGTGGGGTGATAATTAATAGGAGCTTATCAAATATTTGTTCTATAAATTACCAATTAGATTTATCAGCTAAGATTGAAATCAATTACAATTCATTAGCTGGAAACATGTATAAGGTTAATCCAAAGTGTCAGCAGAATTTATGGGCTATGCACTTAAAACTAGTGCCTTTTAACATTATATGGTGCTGAAAAGCCTTCTCCCTCCCTGGATGAAGCAGTCAAACAGACAGCTACGCTGCGCATACACTCCACGCATTAGCATGCGCGTGGGGCTCAGAGCAACAGGTGGGAGTTTCAGAAGCATTCTGGTTTCTCCCCACTCCTCACCCCTGCAGCGCGGTTGCGTAAGGTGGCTTGTAACAAGACAATTCATTTGTAAGTTTAATTTAAAAATTATACCAAAAGCTTTCATTAACCCAACCTGGTGTTCAAATTCATTATTTGGAAATACAGAATGCTAAAAGCCACCTTTCCACTTTGGCAAGTTTTCTTTCGATCAGTCCATTTCCCAAACAAACCAGCTTTGTCCTTCTGACTTATTTTTTAAGGAGGTGGGATGGGGAGGAATAAAAGAAGGAAGTAAGAAAGAAAAGAAGGTAGACAACTAGGACTGGAAAAGAAGAAAAAGGATTTTGGGGGAAGGAGTGGGGACAAGAAGGGGCAGGACATTCCAATTATTAATTTGCAATCATTTTAATAGCCTTTCTTCCACTGTAAAAAGGGTGAGGAAGATGAAGGGAGGAAGGTTAAATAAGAATTTTAAATGCCGGTATTACAGGGTAACATTTGGATGAAATTCTTCTCGACTTACAAGCCACAAAGGACTTAGAAGAGCAGCATTTTCAATGGCACCTGCATCATATAGGAGTCTTGAGCCAAATCACAGGCGCTCTGCTTGTCACCAGCAGGCAAGCCTCAGATTTGAAGGAATGTTATTTATTCCCACATAAGATCATGACGGAGCCCATTGTTACAAAGATGATCTAGCTTGGCAGAAAGGCTCCAAAATGTTCAGGTTCTTGCTTTACCCCCAGATTTAGAACAGATGTGCCAAAGCCTGGCCCTGCTCTAGTCTGAGGTGATTCATGCCGTCAGTTTTCCTCAGTTTCATAGGACTGTTTTGTGAAGATAGCTCAGTGAAGAGTTGAAGACTTGGCAAAAAGTACAAGTTTTCATAACACTGATGTTTAAATGTGTTCTATCAAACACCTACCTTGGCTTCTTCCAAGCGACCCAGGGCTTTGAGCAGGTTCCCCAGGTCACTGCGAACACAGTACAAATCCTAGAAATCCAGAGGTACTGTCATTAATTATACTTCGCCCACCAAAAATAAATTACTTTTAAGCACCTAGTTCCCTGTCATTTTATCTTGTCAACCAAAGATACTTCTTGACAACCTTAAGACCCATAATCAATCCCTCATTCTCAACACCAAAAAGTTGCAAAAACTATTTTGTTAGTTAAGCCTCACCTGAACTGGCACAAAGTTACTTATGAAATTATTGATCGCACTCGCTGTGAATATTCGTACCTTCTGCTGAAGAAACGTGTTTAAAAAATTAGTTCAAAATGGATTAGAGACCATAAAATATGTAAGAAAAAAAACACATTCCTAAACATCAACCACAGATATGTAGTTGGGGACACAACTGCAAGGGAAACAAAAGCAAAAATAAACAAATGGGACTATCTCAAACTAAAAAGGTTTTGTACTATTAAAGAAACAGACACACACACAAAAAAAACAGCAACCTAATGACTGGGAGAAGATATTTACACTTCACATGTCCAACAGGTTAATGTCCAAAATAGATCAAGAACTCAAAACAACTCAACAAAAAACAACCCAGTCAAGAAGTGGGCAAAAGACCTAACTAGACACTTCTCCAAAGAAGACATCCAGATGGTCTACAGGCACATGAAAAAAAAAAAAAAAAAGCTCATCATTTATTATAAGGGAAATGCATATCAAAACGACAATGAGATATCACCTCACCCCTGTGGGAATGGCCTGTATCAAAAGACTGGAAGCAAATATTGACAAGGATGTGGAGAAAAACAAAAACCCACTCTTAGTGAGAATGTAACTTGGTGCAGCCTCTATGGAAAACAGTATGGAGATTCCTCAAGAAATTAAAAATGGAAATACCATTATGATCCAGCAACATCACTGCTAGGTATTTACCCAACAAATATGACAACAACTAACATAACAAGATGTATGCACTCCAACATTCATAGCAGCACTATTCACAACAGCCAAGTTATGGGAATAGCCTAAATGCCCAATGACAGATGACAGGATAAATTGTGGAATATATACTCAGTGGAATACATAACAGCTATTAAGATATAAAAACCTAATCCCAAAGTCATATAGTTGAATAAATGATTGGCAAAATTCAGTAAAAGTGGAAGGGGGAATTAATCACTTAAAAGAAGAAATCATAAAATGCTCACTAAAACCAGAGAAGACAGAAAATGAGGGGGAAATAAGTGGAGGGACACAAAAATATAAATGAAAAGTTATGAATGTGGTAGATATTAAATCAACTATATATTAATAACCATTTTTTTATGAGAATGGGTCTGAATCCATCAATATAAAAGGAACGATGAATGTGTTTCACTAGAAGGTGACACTCCAGACCTACTCAGGAGTTTTACATATTGTTATATAGCGTCTCCTCTCCCCCAAAGTCAGTCATGTTAAAAAAATAAAGAATCAACTATTTGTTCAACAATTTTGTTTTAAAATATGACAACTCAGTCCTATATCAAGAGCCAAAACTTCCATAGTGGAAAAAAAGTATTTTTTCCCTCATTAACAATTAGCGAACCTACCCTACCTACCCTTAGGCTGTCAGGCATATTTAGAAACCTTGACTTCATTTCACTTTAGAAAGCTTACCATCTAAGCAAAGCTTCAATGCTGGCACCTGCCACTAGATAACTCATTAGCATTAAGCGCCATTAGAGTTGAGTGAGTGAATAATGAAAAGCAGTTGACTCTGCTTTTTATTAGCAGCGTGACTGTGTTGCTAGTCATCTGACTCACCAGTCCATTTGTCAGTATGAAGGAAGCGTCAGAAAAGCGAGCTGAAATTTTCATTTGTCCTTGTTTGCCTTTGTCAGTCAAATCAATCAGTCAACAAGCAGAGACAATGATAGTAAGGAGCAGAGCTTATCACGCTGAACTGTTCCATGGGTTCAAAAGTCTTAAATCTTCTATAGTGTCAAAATTTCATCAATTGTGTCAAAGTATCATCATCTATATTAGTCAATGTGCAACTAACTGTATTACGATTTCCAGGATTAGGAGATTAATTTTATTGATAAAAAGCTTTTGAGAACCTCCCTGCTAGCACAGGGGTTAAAGTCTCAGTGCTATCAAGCTATCCCCAGCCAGGGAGCTGAATGACCCACATAGCACAACAGACCTCTCCCATCTTACCCACTGCTCCCCTCAACAGTGTATTTCAGTAGACCGGCCTGTTCTGCTCCCCCACTCTGTCTCTGGTGAATCATCTCACCATCCACCCCACCCCTCACACCTCTGGGCCTACACCCCAGTGCTTGTATGCATAAATAAAAAACACAAATCTTTTTTAAAATCTTGTTAAAAAAAATAAAGAGCGTTTGAGATCGAATATTACCATCATCAGGTGAACCAAAATTCAACCAGCAAATAGACTGCCTCAGAGCACCCTTGTGATTGACAATACATCAGCTCCATGATCTATCCAGTCTGTCTGTCCACTGAGCAGTGATGACTTGTATTTTGGGGAAAGAATCACTGTCTCCGATGAACTCAAGCACAAAAGGCTAATACTAATCCTCAAAACATCATAGGTACCATTAATCTTATTACAGATTTATCCTCCTCTAATGAGTCTAAGCACTTTTTAACCCTATTTATGCTCTTAGAAGTAATTAACTCTATAATCTTGCTTTTTCCCCCTAAACTTTAAGGACTACCCCTCTGTTTTGAGAGACCGTAACTGAATAATCTGTTCATACACGATCATTCAACTATACTAGATTATTGTGGCTAAACATCTTTGGATATTTACCAATTCCTATGCCTTTTCTGAGTCATAAAAATCATAAGTCTCCCTTGGGGCCTCCCTAGTGGTGCAGGGTTAAAATCTCAGCGCTAATCCCCAGCCAGGGAGCCAAACCCACATGGCGCAGCAGACTCTCCTCTCTCGTACACTGCTCCCCTAAGCAGTGTATTTCAGTAGACCCACCTGTTCTGCTCCCCACTCTCTCTGGTGAATCCTCTCACCCCCTGTACCTCTGGCCTGTACCCCAGTTCTTGTATGCATAAATAAATAAATAAATCTTAAAAAAAAAAAAAAACAGAAGTCTCCAACCACCAATTCACCCATGAACCAACACAAAAATGAACAATATGTAAAGTATATATATAATATTAACAAAAGTCAGAAGGGGCCTCCCCTGGTGGCACAGGCGGTTGAGCGCAGCGCTGTGAAGCTGTCCCGCAGCCTCTGCAGCACCGGTTCAATCCCCGCTGGCTGGCGAGGATCCCACATGGCACAGCAGACCACTCCTGTCACGCCCGCTGCTCCCCTCAGCAGTGTATTTCGTCAGTCTGCCTGTTCTGTTCCCCGCTCTGTCTCTGGTGAATCCTCTCACCCTCCCGCTCATCTGGACTGTACCCCGGTTCTTGTATAAATAAATAAATCTTTAAAAAAAAGTCAGAAGTCTTGCCATCATTCTCCAACAAGGACCATAATGTGCCACACACATTAGCCAACTGCTGCCTAAATTTATCCTCCAGTTTCTATAAATTCCTGGGTGATTACCATCCAAGTGCACCTATCTATATTTAGCTATATCATCTAGATCCATTATAGCATACAAAATCAGACTGTTTCTAGAAAATTCAAGGACACCACTATTCTCCCAAAAGTTCAAAACCTTAGACATCAATTCTGCTTCATTCATCAAATCTGCTACAAGAATCACATTTCTCAAACCTGGCCCATTTTATTCATTCCCAGGTTAATGCCTTTTATGCAAAGATTTACTCAATTCAATAATATACCTGGAACTGTAAGAACAAAAATGAATAGAATCCTTATCCTAAAGGGGCTTAAAATCTATGAGGAAAGACAGACCGGGCATATGCATATCAAATACCTACATGGTGGTAAGGAATTTTAGAGAAGTAAATAAATGCAAAGGTGAAATTAAAGCTAGCCCTTAAAGGATTAACAGGACTTTAACAGGCTAAGGAGGAGGGTGTTGTAGACAAGGGAAAGTAGTATGAATAAAGGTAAAGATATGGAAATGAGTGAGAATTTCCTGTAAAACCACCCCTCCCCTAAGATAGTATCTATTTCCTGCCTTTCCTCCTAGAGACCCCACCCCCACACACAACATCTACATACATGCATGTGAAGTAAAATCAGGCAGACAAAAACTTACAGTAGTTCTGAATTGCCTCTCAAATTAAATTCAAACTCCTGGGCCTCTCTATTCTTTCTAAATCTTCCAATTGACTCTCCATACTACTCACTTCTTGTTACTACTTGACTCACCACTTCAGCCAAGGAAGTCTACTTGCTATTTACCTTCCTACAGAATGCTTAGGTTATAAGCACCCACTCGAGAAAATCTTCTGATTAATACTCTCTAACAATAATCACCCAAGGAGCTTACATCTTTTTTTCCTTTATGAGTCAGGTCCTGTTCTTTATAATCCATATCCCCCGCCCCCCACAACCAACATATCCCCCCAATTCCAAACAAAGCACTGCAAGCACAATAAGCTCTCAATTATTTAAATATGACATTTGTATGGAAAACTTAACAAAAAAGCAGAACGGAAAGAAATTTATGGATTTCCATGGTTTAGCTGAGGCTTGAGACAGTAACAAATGATGTGACAGTGACATGTGTTGGTTAGGATGACAGCAGCTCTTGGTTCTATGCATGCAGAAGCAATGGTTCAACAACCAAGAAACTCAGAAACAGAAATCCTTGAGGAACTCTGGGTGATAGCCATTTTACAAGGTACAATTTTATACTTAATTCATGAAAAGGATTTCTGGATATGGGCAACTCTGGTGAGCCATCATGTGAAAGATTACCATCTGCAATAGTACCTTCAAATATGGACTAAAATCTTAGTGAAATTATCAAATCATCCAACATTACAGAAGACAATTCAGAATGTAAAAATATTAAACAGCTCAACATTTTATAATTTCTATAATCAACTAACAGAATACCTTCTAAATTGACATACCATTAACTTCAAAAGATAAACACCACTAAAATCAAGGATTGGGGCCTTCCCGGTGGCGCAGCAGTTGAGCACTGGGTTGCGAAGCTGCCCGCAGCCTCTGCAGCACCGGTTCCATCCCTGGCCGCCAGGCGAGGGTCCCACATGGTGTGCAGACCTCTCCTGCCGACCTCTACCTGCTCTGCTCCCAGATCTGGCTCTGGTGAATTCGCTCACCCTCCCGCGCTTCTGACTGTACCCAGTGCTAGTATAAATAAACAAATAAATCTTAAAAAAAATAATAATAAAATCAAGGATTACAAAGAATACTACCCTTTTCTTCCTTTTCACTGCTACAAAACAAAACTAACCTACATTTCTTTATTTTTCACAGTATGCCAACTACACATCTATGATTCAAGCCAACATTTCATGCCAACAAGAGCACAATGTAGTAACTCACTCAAGATTCTCTGTCATGGGCCTCCCTGGTGGCACAAAGGGTTAAGCACAGCACTATGAAACTATACGCAGCCTCTGTAGTAAGAGTTTGATCCTTGGCCAGCCAGGGAGCTACCCACATGGCACAGCAGACCTCTCCTGTCTCGCCCACTGCTCCCCTCAGCAGTGTATTTCAGTAGATCCGCCTGTTCTATTCCCTACTCTGGTGGGTCCTCTCACCCCCTCCACACACCTCTGGCCTGTACCCCAGTTCTTGTATGCATAAATAAATTTTAAAAAAAGACGTCGGTACTGAATAGACAAAGGCATTTGACAGTAAGCTAATGAGTTAAGAATAAATATCCTAAAATAAATTAAAACATGATCACAATGGTGTATATATATTTAGGCGAAACCAAGTCAGCTTGCACAATCCCTTTTTTATTCTTACCGGTAAAGAGAGTTTATAAAGCAGCACCTGCCACTATTAGAAATGTAGAACCTGGGCCTCCCCTGGTGACACAGCGGTTGAGCGCTGGGCTGCAAAGCTGCCCGCAGCCTCTGCAGTGCCAGTTCTATCCCCAGGCCGCCGGCAAGGGTCCCACATGGTGCCACAGACCTCTCCTACCACGCCTGCTGCTCCCCTCAGCAGTGTATTTCATCAGTCTGCCTGTTCTGGCTCTGGTGACTTCTCTCACCCTCCCGCACTTCTGACTATACCCAGTGCTTGTATAAATAAATAAATAAATCTTTAAAAAAAAAAAAAAAGAAATGTAGAACCAGGGGCCTCCTGGGTGGTGCAAGGGGTTAAGCACAGCACTATGAAGCTATCTGCAGCCACTGCAGCACAAGTTCGATCCCCGGCCGGCCAGGGACTACCCACATGGCACAGCAGACCTCTCCTGACTCACCCGCTGCTTCCCTCAGCAGTGTATTTCTGTCAATCCACCTGTTCTGTTCCCCACTCTGTCTCTGGTGAATCCTGTCAACCCTTACACCTCTGGCCTGTACCCCAGTTCTTGTATGCATAAATAAATAAATCTTAAAAAAAAATGTAGAACCAGAGAGGACTGCACAGCTGTTCAATATAGCTGTTCAATGCCTTCAAGGAGAAGGGCACAAAGATAAGCTTCCTGTTAACAGGTTGGATTTTGAAAAGCATGATTCTGTCTCCCACGCTAGTTTTCCCTTCTCAACATACGCCAACAGTTTGGTATGCTGACAGTAACAATGACTGCTCTGCTATATATGTAGGCAGCTGGAAACCTGAGCCAAGGGGATCAGAGTTCAAGATGTTTGGGGTCACAGCTGAGTAAGAGGGCACAAGTGAGTCTACATCAGAGATCAACAAGTAAAGGGTGGAATTAACCCTGATTAATAAAAGAAAAGAACTCAATGTACAAGTAGGTGCACAGGTGAGCCTTGAGCCTTGGCAAGAACAGGGTCCAAGGCCCAGTGGAAACACATGCAGGGTTCCCTAAAACTTTAGTGGGTAATTAGAGCTAGATAGTACTGCAATAAAAATTATAAAAGGTCACTCAAATTCAAATATGTGTGCACTGAGTGTCTCTGAAATGATACACTAGAAATCAGTTTTCCTAGCTATCTCCAACAAGGGTAGCTGGTAGACTTTTCACTGTATCCATAACAAAAAACAATGAATAAAAAAATCAAAAATTTTAAACTGTCAAAATTAACTGACAAGGGGCCTCTATGGTGGCACAGGAGTTAAAGTCTAGGTGCTATCAAGCTATCACCAGCCACTGCCGCATGAGTTCTATCCCCCACCAGGGAGCTAACCCACAAGGCACAGCAGACCTCTCCAGTCTTGCCTGCTGCTTCCCTCAGCAGTGTATTTCTGTAGACCTGCCTGTTCTGCTCCCCACTCTGTCTCTGCTGAATCCTCTCACACCCCGCACCTCCAGCCTATACCCCAGTTCTTGTGTTCATAAATAAATAATAAACCTTTAGGGGAAAAAATTAACTGACAAGATTAAATTGTTAACAGATGACTTGATAAAAAGCGATTTCAGATCTTGAGCAAATACTAAATTAAGCTTCAGCTTCCTAGTCTATAAAAGGATTAAGAAACAGCAAGATATGATCAATGATTTTTCAAACTGTACTCAAGGGCTGCGTAGAGGGGTGGGTTCCCTCCGGGCACACTATCACCTTTTAGTATTTTATTTCTTCTCCCATCAAGGTTAGCTTTCAAGATACACAGGGGCTCAAGTTTTAACATCTCCTTCACCATTACTTGCTGTGTGATCCCAAGAAAGTTACACAACACCTGAGCTTGTTTTCTTGCTTAAATTGGTAAAACTGGGAATATAACCATCTACTTTGAAGAAACACTGAACATTAAGACCATCATCCGACGTGGTTGACAGAGTCTGAGCACATCATACACTTTCAAAATATGGTAGTTATAATAGTTAATTATTAACCACTTGCAGGGTTGTTATAAAACTATGTGCTGATGTAGCTTAGAAATATATTCTTAAAATTTTTTTTCTGGATTCCTACAATCCCTCTTAAGTTCATATCTATCTTCTTTCCCTAACTACATCAAAAGTTCTGAGAATAAAGTTTCCTTTGGTTATTTTTTTGGGGAATTGAAAAAAAAAATCCAAAAAACTCCATCACTTCTAATTATGTTCCAAGAAAATAGAATAAGATATCGTGGAACTAATTTTGCAGCTTAGTTTTCATGTTGCTGATTCATATATTGGCATTATTAGTTTTAGCCATTTTATATTACAGATTAAGACCCTTTATCCACCATTCCTTGAAAATCAATCAACTGCTGCAAACACCCATGAGAATTTATCCTAATTTAATCAAAACAACCCAAGGAAACAATGCCATGTATTCTGTACTTTTTATGGGCATTATAAAATGCATGTAGAGTTTATAATATTACTAGGTAAAATGAAATTCTTTAAACATGATCCAGACCTGGTCAAAGCAATTTCAGCACTTTACTTAGACAAACATTGCTAAACTCTTGACTTTATTCCAAACAAATATCTATTTCAGTGTCATATCAAACCGTGTTTCTTTATGGGCTTCTGTGAAGGGGAAAATAATAACCATTAAAATTTTTACTCACAGGATTGTACTGAAGAGCGGAGACGTATGCTTGTACTGCTCCTTCCATGTCGCCTGCTGCTACCAATGCGGCTGCCAGGTTAATATAACCATCGATGAAATCTGGTTTGAGACGCAATGCATGCCGGTAATGTTCAATTGCTTCCTGCAACTGCCCTCTTTCCTTGTACACATTTCCCAAATTCGAATAGGCTTCTGCCAGAAGAGGATTCTGTTTAATTGCCAGAGTGCTAAAGTGAGCAGATCTGGAAAAGGCGAAAAGTGTTGATCCATGGGTATATGCGTTACAGAAGACGGTATGGGCCATATGCAACTCAAACAGTTTCTGAAGATCCTGTGTTTTTGCTAATTATGTAACAACACGTTATCTTTTAACTGGAGCAGAGTAGGAAAAATTTTGGCAATCAAAGTTTTTCAAAAGTACAGATATTCCAGATTTCAAATCGAAGCACTTTTTCTTTCTTGTTGAGATAAAATTCTTACTGGAGCCGTATTAACCAAACTGCCACATTATGAACCATCATCATTAAGATCAAAAAATGAAAATGCTATATGCATGAGTCTCATTTTCCATTTGTTGATAATTATTAATGACACATCTTCAAATGCCTACATAAGCCAGAATGATAATTTATTAAAAGGACAAGAACAGATTTTTCCCTTTTGATTAATTCAGCTGCTTAGCTAAAAGTAACATATCGTAACAACTTAATGATGGCAATTGCAACTTGAACCACATATGCACCTCCTACCACCTACACACCATCATTTCTGAGCATTTCTGTCCCTCAAGCTGATACATCTTACAAAGATGAGCCCAGATGTTCAGATGTATACTAATTCATTACCTGAACAGAGTTAAGAAAACAGTTGATCTAGGTGGAAAGATCTAGAAAAGGTCCCTAGTCATAGCTATAATATAACCACCACCACAAAAGGAGGGAGAAAAGCTGACAGCTGGCTATGTCACAAGTGGGCAAGAAAGCAGATGTACGTTGGTGGCTCAGCTGAAACCCAGTACTGGAAAAATTTCAAGTTCAAATAGTTAAGTATCATTTCTCAAGCTCAGAACCCAGAGGCAGCAATTACCAGCAGGTACCCCCAACATCTCCTACCTGTCCAGCCTTCGACACTGGAAGTGTATAGATGAAAGTAATAAAAGTACACCAGTATTGTCTGGCTCTTGTCTCCAGAGCTGCATGCAGTGTCTCTCAGCTGCCTCAAAATCTCCTGCCTGATATTCTCGATGTGCCAACTCAGCTAACCCTTGGAAGGAAAGCATACGTTTCGTTGGTTCTGGAGAATCATCAAAACATTTGAGGGAAGGAGGGGGGAAAACAAAAAGTTAGAATGCAAACAAAAAAATGTAAAAATATGGTATATTAAACTTAAAGATGAAAACGCTTGAAACTATGTAAAGCACTAGAGTGTTCTGTACATAATTTATACCCCAAGTTAACATCAGATGCATAACTGGCATTTTTAGAATTCACCCATTAAGTTTCCTTCCCAGACTAGACAGAAGTATTTACTTTCAAATAAGATTACATTTAATGTGCAAAAAATATTTTGTACTTTATAAATCAGAAGGATTATGTAAAGATTCACTGAATGTTATTCCTTATACTTTAGTTAACATACAGAACAAAATATGATAAAATGTGCTTTGCAAGGTCGCAAAGGTTTAATAGTGTCAGAATAACCAACCTGAGGAAAACTTAATACTTTGTCCATCATCTTAGGTTGGATTGAGGGTTAGAGGTAGCATACTGGTAACAATCTATCTCTTAACCTGCGTGAGGTCACCAGATTTGTTTTAACTCTCAAAAGCATATTGATGATTTTGTGTATTTCACAATGTAACTGTTTAAATTAAGGGCGACAGACATAAGGGGCAGAAAAACTAAAAACTTAAGGTGCTATTTTTAAAACAGCTGATTTTAAAACAGCTGATTAACAAGATGATTTCATCAGTCAAGAGGCAAATATTTAAAGGGGTCATCAAATATTTAAAATAAAGATCCAAGGTTATATATTGACCTTTTACCATCCCAAAAATCCCACCCATAGATTTAACATTAGTGTTTTCCAAAAGAGTTCTGACACTGACTAAAGGATGAAGACATTGCTAACAACCCTACATATATGTATCAAGCAGTTACCAACAACTGCAATTATTTTTAAAAATGGGAATTTACTAAAAAAAGAAAAACCTTTGATAAAGAGGGACAGGACGAATAAATGAAAGCACTTTGCTGTGTGACTTAGATAAAGAAAGGACACAGCTAAATCCCAAAGTGAGAAAACAACCAACTGCCTAAATCCCCATTGTAAATACTTAAACCCTGATCCAATACTGGAAATTTGACCATACACTTCCATTAGAGGGTTGGAATGGGAAACCAAGGACAAATTACTTAAATTCTCCCAAGGTCACATTGACAAGCTCAAAATTGAACCTGGCTCTCCCATCACTAGAGCTGGCCAGTGATATGTATACTTAGGAAAGCAAAGTAAATTTCCTGACAGAAAGCACAGCTGACCGCTAACACAAAAGCAGAGCATGGCATCCGCATCTAGAGGAGGTTCCATCTCTGACACTAGAAAATTATATTTTAAATATGTCTCTACTTTTAACACTTGTCAAAGCCTCTTATCTGATACTTTCACACTTGAAATGACAACTTTCTCAAAATAACATGCATAGAAAAGGGCAAGCTAGTACAAAATCTAGGACATAATCTTAAATCTTTAAAAATCACTTGGGAGGAGAGCGGGGAACACTATAAATCCCACTACCTACATACAGTCATGGATAAGGTACGGTTGAAGAGTCATCGGTTACAGCACAATGTCCAAAAACAAGACAACCCTGACATGTCTCAATGGAGAAAATCAAACAACAAAAAAAACCTCGTGGAAAATCCTAGAACCTCAGCCTAATTCCAAGACCCGACCCCAGCCCCGTCCCAAATAGCGTTTAATATAGAGAAGCAGCTCAAGGGCACACTCCTACAATTTGGTTGTTTTCGTATTTTTTTGTACGAAATGTTCTGGACTTAATTGTCTAAAAGTGCATCGGCCTTGCAATTTTTCAGCTACACTCCAGTTGCTTTACAAACTCTTCAAGCAGGGATGAAAACTTAAAAAACAAAACAAAACAAAACCTATGAATAAAGAAATATTGAGCTAAAGAATGGGGATGGAAGACCCAGAGGCGGCGGCGGAGGAATACAGAGAGAAAGTAACACAAAGCAGGAATTGGGCAGACAGGGTGGTCAACGCCACAGCACAAGCACCAGGGTGGTTTCTCCCCAAGGATAGGAAATGGACCGCAACGCTGGCAAGCTCCTGAGGGAAAGGGTGTGGTTTCCCCGCGGGAGGGAGGGAGGGAGGGAGAACAGGGTGGGAAATCCAGCCTGGGGGCAGCGAGTGGAATTGGGCGACGCCAAAGGAACCCTTGGAAATTTCCTATCGAAAGAGGGGCAGCTCAACCAAAGGGACCAAGAAGGCGCTGCTCAGCCGGCTGCTGCTCAAAGTCCCCTCTTCTCGAGGTTACTTGTAGCACACCGAAGAATTTTCGCTCGCCCTTGGGTGATGCAAAATGGGGATATGATTACATCGGAATGGCACCCCCTCCCCGCCGCCCTAGATTAACAGAGAAGCCCAAAACTGGGTAAAGGGAAAGGGCTGGAGGCAGACGTGGAGGAGGAAGGAGAGAGGTGGGTAAACTGGGGTTGGGAGAAATGGACTGCGAAGGAGAGTGAAAAGGGTAGGGATTCCAACGCAGTCCATTCCGAGATATTCTAACCGCGCACGTGTGCTTCGAAGCGTCCCAAGAGAGTAGAGCGTCAAAACATTGATGGGATTAAAAAGCAAGCAGGAGAGAAAGCAAAAAGCAAGAAAGAGGAAATGTTTAAAGAGCGAACGACAGCGAAACCCCGATCAGATGCCGGTGGAAGACGGAAAGCTCAGCCAATGCCAGTAATGTAATGGGGATGGCTAAAGGGAAGGGAGTGATTAGTGGAAGAGGACAGCGCGAGACCACCCACGGGGTGTCTGCCAAGGTAGAAGGGGACACCGTACCTGTGCTGTCGGCCACGTTGCCCACGGAAGACGCCATCTGGAGCTTCTTGAGGGAGAGCGAGAAGGGGGTAACTGAGTCCCGCTGCCGCCACTGCTGGCAAGAATGTTTCCAGAGGTAGTAGTAAGAGAACAACAGCCGTATCAGTGATAAGGAAGGCTTAGGCGGCGGCGGCAGCTACTAGCTTCCAACCTTAGGAACTCTAGTTGGCCATCTACCTCTCACGGTCTTGAAATGGCGGCGGCGGCTCCTCCGCCGAAACAACACGGACCGGAACTACTTTCTGTTACAATCAAGTACCAGCGCGGAGGTAGCGCGGTAACCAGCATTGCAACAAAATGACTGTAATCAAAAACTCAAGATTTTCTGTACCCTTCCGCTCTGGGCCTATTGCGACAAACATGATTGTGTCGAAAGCGCATGCGAACAACCCTGTCAACCCGACTCGCGCTCAGGGCACGGTCTGGGGCAGGAGCGTTCGAGTTTTTTAATAGTAAAGCGGAAGGTTAAAAAGAACACACACATGACGGATACATTTTTGCCGAAGTGGTACTGCCAATAATGTCGCGGTAATATATCTGCCGATGGCGTCTGAAAAAGTTCAATCAACTTTGTTAGTACAAAAATGGTTACAAGGCTGATGGATAGATTCTGAGCCAGTCAATTTAAATGGTTACATTTCAAAGGCCGTAGGAGTGTTGCTCAAAAGGATGGGGAGAGGCGGTTCCAATTTGATCTCTTAATTTTGACTCCAGCCATTAGCTTCCGCACTCTCGATGAAAAAGACTGCTACTTTCACCGGGACAAATGTACCCAAACATCTTAGATTTTGCTCTTATAGCCCAAAATTTCAAAATTGTTTAGTTATGCAGGGTCGTTCTGCCCACAGCACTAGAGCAAATGCTTCATAACTCAGGGACATGCTGAGATGAGAGTTTGCACTCCAAAGACAACCATAGAAATGTTAAAGATGACTCACATTCGTCCAAATCCATGACTCTGGGTTGTGACTTCATTTCCACATCACTTTGCAAATTGTCATAACAGGTGAGTCCGTTCAGCTCCAGGCTGAACTGTTAATGGATATGAGCACAGAGACATTTATAATAATGAAATTTCTTCCACCACATATATAATCAAGAGTCACATGCAGTGAAAAAGACGACATTCACTATATAAAATCTGGACATTGGGCATCAACTTCTTAATTTGATTTAACTGGTAACCCCCACCCCACCCCCCACAAATGCTCCATCTGTGGCGAATAAACTCAGCTTTTCAACCTTCAGAATCACTTCTCAGGTTCCACTGGCAGATGTTTAGCCCTTACTGATTAGTGGCTGCTGGCTGATGAAGTAAAACTTTTCGTTGTTAAATGCCAGCTCCTGTTCCCAGCTAGGCAGGCTATTTGGTGCATGGAAACTTCTGGTCTAAGGTTCCTTATCCTGAGAGAAGAGTCGGAAGACGTAACGATACATTTTGCTGTTGTAGAAAGCTGAAAGGTAGGGCTCAGAGTGGCTCAGTAAAAACAAAATCCCTGTGGGAGTCTCAAGAATCCCCTCCAGGTACCTTCCAGGAACAGCATCTGGAGTGTTTAGTTTCAAGGACAAACACATCTTCTTTGGCCAATCAAGTAACATTTACTAGACTTTATGCAAAGCACTGTGGGAGATCCACAAATCAACAAGATCTTCCCCTCAAGGATGTTGGAGCCCAGGTAGTGTAATGTAGGTCATTACAAAAAGTCACCAGAGCACAGAAATAGAAGAGTATTATTTAGGTGATAAAATACATAGCTGTCTAGAAATATCTGGGGGACGATCACTTCAGACATAAAGCGAGTTGACAATCAAGGCCCGACCCGGGTTTTGAAGGAGACGCCTTTGTATTTATCTTTCACACTGAATTCTGGCTGCTGTTTTCTTTCCTCTCTTTTTATGTGCAGCAATTCTAAATTCAGAATCATCTGAAATAAATCAGCTGTTTCTTCAACCTCGACCCCAAACTTTGCCATCCTAATAACACCACTAAAGGCATATCATTTTCTAATGCTGTATAACAAATTACAACAAATGTAGTAGCTTTAAGCCAACACATTCTGCACCAACACATTCTGTCCTATGCCGTCAGCATAGGACAAGGGAGCCTGAGACACAAGCTGCGGCCGCCGCCGCCTGCTGCTGCTCCGCCGCCTCCTCCGCCTCCTCTTCCGCCGCCAGGGCTGCCGATGGAAAATGGCTCCAAAGGCGAAATGCAGCTGGAAAATATGTAGATGTAGCGCCGCGGGCTCTCCAGATGTTGGGGGGGGGGATAATATTCCAGAGAGAGATTGAGCCCCCTGGAGTGGGTAAACAGTCATAACAAAGAAAATTAGTCACTAAACCTTCGAGAAATCTTTAAACTTGAGTAAGAGTAAAGAAGAAAGTGATTTCATAGTACTACAGTAACATCACTAGTCAGTGAGTTTGGGAAACGATTCTTTATTTGGCAGCACTCATGGTAAAGATATGACCAGCCGTGATGGCAACAGTGAAGATGAAAAAGATGGGGAAAAATGGATCCAAGACTAAAAGTCTAATAGGTACGTTTGAAAAGGTGACTTTTTGCAGAACAAAAGTGAAAAGGCAAGGGCAGCACACCCTCTGGGAGCTCTGCCCTGTGAGGACGCCTTTTCCCCCTCCTTCAACACCCCCCATTTTTAAAGATGTGGAAGCTCAAAACCAGTGAGGTCTGAAACTGTGTGCCAAGAACAAAACAATTAACAGAAGAGATCAGAATCTCAGAATGGAGACTGGCCTGTGCCTGTGGAGACGGGATGGATCCTTCGGAAGGATCGCCTCACTATTGTCTGAACTCTTCTCCCAGGTAAATGTCTGCAGTTCCCTCTCGAGTGGAGTTCTTTCTCTGAAAATGAAAAATCACTAGGTAGACCAGCACCTAGTTGTTGCCCCGGAGATCTTTGTGACTTAGGCTACGAATGGCTTGACGTCACAAGCATCGCGTTGGAAAGCCCACGAGAGTCTGGCGATGGCCCTCCACGCTCACCACTGCTCCCTGCAATGCAGAATAATCAAATCCAGAGGAACTTCAGTGGACTCACTGGCACAGATATCCCACGTGTCTGAAAGTAGGCGCTGCCATTTGAATTTTGATCCTGACTCTTCTCCTGGGGCTGCAAGTATTTGTGATTCAACGGAAAGTAGTGGGTACTGTGGTAGTGGGGATCAAATCGTACGCTGGGAGGCAGAATCTAGTAAATGTGCCAGATGGTTCTTTGCTTGTTAGGGAGAGTTCTGATGACCATTATCTTTTAGGCTCAAGCTATCTCTCCCATGGCAAAACACTTCATAATAGAATTAAGCACTCAAATAGTAGGTTTTGCTTTTATGAACAACCAGATGTAGAAGGACAATTTGCTGATCTAATTGAACATTCAATCAGGGATTCTGAAAATGGAGCTTTTTGTTATTCAAGGTCTCATTTGCCTGGATCTGCAATTTACCCTGTCAGTCTGCCCAAGCGAGCATCATGATTCATGCAGGTTCATTCTTCTTTAGAGTCATGTCCCATTTTCAGTATATGTCAGTATAACAGAATAGACACTTCAAAAATGGCTCTTTCAAACAAATTGAAGGATTATTGACATGAGAAACTAGACTGAAAGATTAGGAGAAACCTGAATCTTTCACACCGGGTTCAAGAAAAAGATTAAATATGATTTACAAACTTTTATTGCCACCAAAATCTTTTGCTGCCATTACTGTTTCAGTTTTAGGTAAAAAGTGTGATCTGTTTAGGGGTGGGAAGTGTCTTGAATTTCATATTGATCCTTAAAAAAAAACAGAGTGTGTTGAAGAGATGAGACCCTACTTCTTAATCATATATGATGTTGTAAACTGGTTGCCTTGGCCCTCCCTGGTGGTCCAAATGGTTACAACTCAGCACTGTGATGCTGTCCGCAGTCACTGAAGCACATGTTCCATCCCAGGCCAGGGAGGTGACCCACATGGTGCAGCAGGCCACTCCTGTCTCACTTGCTGCTCCCCTCAGCAGTGTATTTCAGTCAATCTGCCTGGTCTGCTCCCCACTCTGTCTCTGGTGAATTCTCTCACCCCCCTCCACCCCTGGCACCTCTGGCCTACACCCCAGTTCTTGTATGCATAAATAAATAAAATAAATCTTAAAAAAAAAGAAATGTATGCCAACATAAGAAAACAACTTTTAAAAAATAAGAGAACAATTTTTAAAGTATGCCAACAATTTAGAATTGTTGCCTTTTTTCATTCAACTCTGATACAAATTGGCATAGCATAAAAAGACTTATGGAACTAGAATTATTATTAAATAGTGCATGATCTTATAGTTCTATGATAGCAATTTTTGTGTTATCTATACTTTCCCTGGGGAAAAGTTTTATCTCAATTTCTTCAGCAGCTTAGTCTACATTTTCTTGGGTAGAACTTGATTGTACAACTAATTTTCATAAATGGCTTGCAATATTTAAGTTTATTTTTTTTTAATAGAGGCATGCTTTATTTATTTGTTTGCTGGTTTATTTGTTTGTTTTTTGTTTATACATGCACTGGGTACAGTCAGAAGCGCGGGAGGGTGAGAGAATTCACCAGAGCCAGAGCGGGGAGCAGAGCAGGCAGAAGGACCAAAGTACACTGCTGAGGGGAGCAGCGGGCGGCAGGAGAGGTCTGCGCGCCATGTGGGACCCTCCTCTGGTGGCCGGGGAGCAGCCGGGGATCGAACCGGCGCCGCAGAGGCCGCGGGCAGCTTCGCAACCCAGCGCTCAACCGCTGCGCCACCGGGGAGGCCCTATTTAAGTTTATATGAAGTTTTGAATTGATTTAGAAAAAAGAAAATTTGTTTATTTTTTAAAGATTTATTTCATTTATTTATGCATACAAGAACTGGAGTGTAGGACAGAGGTGCTGGGAATGAGAGGATTCACCGGAGACAGAGTGGGGAGCAGAACAGGTGGATCTACTGAAACACACTGCTGAGGGGAGCAGCGGGCGAGATAGGAGAGGTCTGTCACACTATGTGGGTCAGCTCCCTGGCCTGGGATGGAACTCATGCCAGAGTGGCTGGCAATAGCTTGACAATGCTGAGACTTTAACCCCTGAACCACCAGGGAGGCCCCCTAGTATTTTTTATTTTGAAATACAGAATACTCACTGTACAGTGCTGTAATGTAGTATTTCAGGATTTCCCTGTCCAGAAACTGTTTCCGCTTACACAGCCTTAAAGGAAAACGTTTCTATCTCAGATGACACATGTAATTCAAAATGTTTCTTCCTTTCTCATTTAAAGTTTGCTCTGCTTTCATTTAAAAATAGGTAGAATGACAAACCTATCTGTAGCCCCACTTTTTTTTCTATATTTGTTCTTTTTTTTGTGGGACCCTCGCTGGGGGCTGGGATCGAGCTGGCACTACAGAGGCAGTGGGCAGCCTCCCTACCCAGCGCTCAACCACTACACCACCAGGAGAGGCCCCTACATTTGTTCTTTTTTTTTTTTTTTTTTTTTAATTTTCTAGAGGCATGTCTTATTTATTTATTTATTATTTTGTTTGTTTGGTTGGTTTATACATGCACTGGGTACAGTCAGAAGCATGGGAGGGTGAGAGAATTCACCAGAGCCAGAGCGGGGAGCAGAGCAGGCAGAAGGACCGAAGTACACTGCAGAAGGACAGAAGTACACTGCTGAGGGGAGCAGCGGGCAGCAGGAGAGGTCTGCACACCATGTGGGATCCTCCTCCGGTGGCCGGGGAGCAGCCGGGGATCGAACCGGCGCCGCAGAGGCCGCAGGTAGCTTCGCAACCCAGCGCTCAACCGCTGCGCCACCGGGGAGGCCCTATATTTGTTCTTAAGGAAAGAACATGAGATATAATCGTGGCACAAAGCCATAATAGTGTGGTACCATGGTATTTTGACTTAAAGGGGGAAAGGGACTTAATTTGGGTGGAACATTGTACTTTGTTGTGGAGACTCCTCCTTTTGTTTCCTGGTATATTTTCACTTACTAAGACAGAATATGGAGAATATTGTAAAAATGAAATTTAAGTGTTCACAACAAGCTCTTTGGATTAAGAATTATCACAGATGTGTAAACTTGTTATCAAATGAATGCAAGATATTGAGCTACTATTGTGTAAAACTGTTTATTTTTAAGCAATTTAAAATATAGCTAAGGTGGGCCTCCCTGGTGGCGATGGGGTTAATATCTCTGGTGCAGCAGACCTCTCCTGTCTCGCCCTCTGCTCCCGCAGCAGTGTATTTGAGTAGATCCACCTGTTCTACTCCCCACTCTGTTTCTGGTGAATCCTCTCACCCCCTGAACCTCTGGCCTACACCCCAGTTCTTGTATGCATAAATAAATCTTTAAAAAAATAAAATATAGCTAAGGTGAATTAAAAGTCCCTCTGCATCTGTATTAGATAGTTGGTAGTGTCATAGAGTCTCTGCATATTAATAATAACTGTTAAAATGACTTCTCCATGTTTCTGGAAACATTTGCATGCAGCGGTTGTGAAATTTTGGTTCACAGATGTCCACATGAACCCCTTTTGACCACATGAACCCCTTTTTATAGTGTGTACATATCTTGTTCCCTCAATTTCCTAAGAACACTATGTGTGTAAGACCAAGCTATTTTGTCATGATTATTCTGATTTTCATCTGAATGTTTCTGTAATTTTTTTGCTGTTTTTTTTGGAGGACAAATGCTCATACTATTCAATTCAGAAAGCAGACTTTTAACTATGAACCAGAGACACTTTTTGGGGGGTGGGGGGCGGGAGGGGAGGGATTGGGGTCAGAATGGGGGGTTTGCAATTGTATGGGGGAATATAAAAATAAAATTTATTATTTAAAAAAAATAAAAAAATGTGTCAAAAAAAAGCAGACTTTTTGTGTGCCTTTGTATGTCCATAATATAAAATACTTTAAAAAATATGTCCTGAAATTGTTAGGTTCTGGTAGTGTAATGATAAAAATTAAAACACTTGTCAAGAGGGCCTCCCCGGTAGCGCAGCGGTTGAGCGTTGGGTTGCGAAGCTGCCCGCGGCCTCTGCCCGCGGCCTCTGTGACGCCAATTCGATCCCGGCTGCTCCCTGGCTACCGGAGGAGGGTCCCACAAGGCGCATAGACCTCTCCTGCCGCCCGCTGCCCCCCTCAGCAGTGTACTTCGGTCCTTCTGCCTGCTCTGCTCCTCTCTCTGGCTCTGGTGAATTCTCTCACCCTCCCGCGCTTCTGACTGTACCCAGTGCTTGTATAAACAAAACAAATAAATAAATAAAATATGCCTCTATAAAAAAAAAAAAAAAAAAAAACACTTGTCAAGAAATTCATTAAATTTATAAGCAGAAAGAAAGTGGTATTGCACTATTTTTGCTTTCTTATAGAGAGCCATTTGATGAAAGTAGTACAGCACAATATGAAAGGTTTGCCTTATATGATACTCAGTCTGGTGGAAAATGAAAGGGGAAAATGAAAGAGGTAAAACTTCATCCTGTAGTTTGGTCTAAGAACATTTTGGTTCTATTTTTAGATCCCATTGAGTAAGTAACTTAAATAACATAGGGGAAAATTTGTACTTGATTTTTAAATATACACTTGTAAAACTCTAAGCTGAAAACAAAAAAAGAAAGGAAACAGGAAAGCTGTGTCCATTTGTCATAAAAAATGGATCAAATTGTTTTCTGAAAGTGTTTCATCTCAAAACACAATCAAGGGAAGAGCTATTGACAGACTTGCTAGGATACTATTATGCATTTTTACAGATGATAAGCAAGCTATAGGGCAAATTTGTACAATTTCTGTCTTTGTCTAAAAGTCATCACTTTCTGCTTGGTGTACTATCTGAAAATTTGGAAGGTCAAAATATTTATCACAGGAAATGATCATGTATTTTAAGGAAACCAATTCCAGAGGGCAGCTCTCTCACTCTACAAAAATTATGTTCCAGAAGGGTAAATCAGGCCTCCCTGGTGACACAGGGGTTAAAGACAGCACTAGCAAGCTATCACCAGCCACTGCAGCATGAATTCGATCCCAGCCAGGGAGCTAAACCACATGGCACAGCAGATCTCTCCTGTCTCACCTGCTGCTCCCCTCAGCAGTGTATTTCAGTGCCTTCACCTGTTCTGCTCCCCATTCTATTTCTGGTGAAGCCTCTCTGGCCTACACCCCAATTCTTGTATGCATAAATAATCTTTTAAAAAAGGATAAATCATTGGCACGTATGAAATACACTATAAAGTACACAGAATTTATAAGCAAGTATTAAATAGGATAAAAGCTAAAAAAATCTTATATACAATGTCTCT
Source organism: Talpa europaea (assembly GCF_964194135.1). NCBI lineage: Eukaryota > Metazoa > Chordata > Mammalia > Eulipotyphla > Talpidae > Talpa > Talpa europaea. The sequence continues at coordinate 47,733,635 of NC_140081.1, read as the reverse complement.
GCTAATGCTACAAGTCTAAATATTTTCTAAAAATGCCTTCAGGGGTCTCCCTGGTGGCGTAAGGGGGTAAGCACCATACTAGGAAGCAATCCATAGCCTCTGTGGCACAAGTTCAATCCCTGGCCAACCAGGGAGCACCCCACATGGCGCAGCAGACCTCTCCTGTCTCACCCACTGCTCCCCTCAGCAGTGTACTTCGGTCAATCTGCCTGTTCTCTTCCCCACTCTGTCTCTGGTGAATCCTCTCACCCCTCACATCTCTGGCCTGTACCCCAGCTCTTGTATGCATAAATAAATCTTTAAAAAAAATAAAAATTAAAAAAACCTTCAGAAATGGCAATTTTGGGCCTCCCCTGGTGGTGCAGCGGTTGGGCGCTGGGCTGCGAGGCTGCCCACAGCCTCTGCAGCGCCGGTTCGTTCCCCGGCTGCTGGCGAGGGAGGGTCCCACAAAAAAAAAAAAAAAAAAGAAATGGCAATTTTAATTATAGTACATATCACATACATGAGAAATATTCCTTTATGAATGATTATATATAGGTATATATTTTACATATTATGTATGTTATATATTTATGTTTTAGATTTAAATATTTATATATTGTATAATATATATATTTATATATTATAGGCTATGTTTTAATATATTATATTTAACATATATAGTGGCTTTTCTTCAAATGTGAATTTTTTTTTTTTAAGATTTATTTTATTTATGCATACAAGAGCTGGGGTGCAGGCCAGAGGTGCAGGCAGTGAAAAGATTCACCAGAGACAAAGCGGGGAGCAGAACAGGCAGATCTTCTGAAATATACTGCTGTAGGTAGCCGCAGGCGAGACAGGAGAGGTCTGCTGCAACATGTGTGGGTCAGGTCCCTGGCCGGGGATCCAACTTGAGCTGCAGTGGCTGCCAATAGCTTCATAATGCTGAGGCTTAACCATTTGTGCCACCAGGGAGAACCTAGTAAGGAACAATTGACAGTTCCATACATAACTTTTCTGAAAAGTTTTCCAAACTCTACAACTAGAGATAATGAAATTTCTTCCAGAATTTTTAAATAAGCATACATGTTGGGTTCAAGAAATTTTAGTCATGTTGGAGTGCCATGGAATTTGTATTTGTAATTCAGACTGCAGTAGTTAATACTTTTTTTTGGTATATTTTGAATCACATGTGTACCATTTGTACTCAGAACCCCGAGAATGATCAATGATTCAAGTCCATTGGTTGTAATATGTAGTTTGTTTATTAACAAATTATAGTAAGTGCTTGTATATTTCTGGAAACAAATTGTATAAAAATTTGTGTATCTGCTTCTAGACACAATGCTTAAATAAAAATTTCCTCAACATACAAACAAAACGTGCGCGCTCATGTGCATGCGAACACAAGCGCGCGCGCGCGCGCGCACACACACACACACACACACACACACACACACCCCACCCCCACCCCCATCTACTTGGTTTCCATGGATTTGGAATCCAAGCACAGGTTAACTAGGTCCCCTGCTCAGAGTCTAGCACACTGAAATGAAGGTGTCAGTCAGGTAGCAAACTCAGGTGGGGCTCAGGGTTCTTCCGAACTCCTGTGGTTGTCTCAGATTTAGTTCCTTGTAGTCCTAAGGACTGAGTCTCCCATATCCTGACTCTCAGCACTTAGATGCGACCCACATTTCTTGCCGGGTGGTCCTTCCATCTTCAAAGTTAGCAATGGAGATTCTTCCTTGGGCAAATTCCTCGTACTTTGAATCTCACCAGAAAAAGCACAGTCCCTACCCCCACCTTATGAAAATTGAGATTTTAAAGGAAAGCTTAATATTTCCCACCTAAGACAGTTTAAACGTGCAGTTCAGTAATATTTAGTACATTTGCATTGTTGTAAAACAGATCTCCAGAACTTTTTCATCTTGCAAAACTGAAATTCTATCCACAAATAACCATTCCCCGTTCCCTCCTCCCTCTGGGTAACCACCATTTGTTTCTATATATTTGGCTATTTTCCATGCCTCCTATAATTAGTCCTTGTCTGTGACAGAAGAGCTGTAGTGGCAGGAAGGGCCAGAGCAGGATCTCTGATTCAAGCAGACGGGGTAAGGAGAGAGTCCTGGAGTCCTCAGTGGCTTTTGCAGGCCTTTATTGGGATTTACCAGGTACACAGCAGGCTGGGGGGCCTGGGGGCCAGGAGGCTGAGAGGCCACCCAGCCCCCAGCAAGTCTTCACTCTTTCTGGGCTCTCTGGTGTCCTCTCATGGCCTGTGCTTCCCTGCTGGTTCTCTTTCGCTCTGCTCTTTCTTTTGCTGTTTCACTCTGCTCTTCTGCTGGTGTCCCTGTAACACTGCCTTTATGAGCACAGTCTCTCAGCCCAGGTGTACCTACCTATGCATGCCCACACCCCACTCCAGGTGCCCGCCATCCGGCATGCATTCAGGACCACAGGGTTCCATCATCTATCCTAATGATGGGAGGGCAGAAAAGCCTGATTTTTTTTTTTTTTTTTTTTACCATACTCTACGAGCGCAATCCCATCTAAGAGCTCACCTGATTAGGTTAGGCTTACCCAGGATAATCTATTTCTTCAAGTTAGCTGATTTGGGACCTTAATTACGTCTGCACAATCCCTTCACAGTAGCACTGTAAGGGCAGGAATAGCCACAGTGCAGGTTTTCTGATCCCATGCAGACCAGGTAAAGGAGGAGTCAGAGTCCTCAGTGGTTTTGCAGGTTTTTTATTGGGGTTCATCAGGCATATGGCAGGCAGGGGTGCTGGGGGGCCAGGAGGCTGGCAGCCCTCCCAGCCCCCAGCAGATCCTCACTATCTGGGCTCTCTGGCCTTCTCGGCTTCTCTTTGGCTTCTTGGCTTCTATTGGCGTCCCCATGACACTGCCCTTAAAAAAAAGCACAGTCTTAGCGCAGGTGTACCCACTTCAGGTGCCCGCCATCAGGCATGCATTCAGGATCACAGGGCTCCCTCATCTATCCTGATGGCGGGAGGGCAGAAAAGCCTGATACCTTTTACCTTACCCTACAAGCACCTAGATTTGGTTTTGGCTAAATTTCTAGGAGAGGGTTTGTGTTCATCGGGTGTAGGGTAAGGAAAAAAGTATCAGGCTTTTCTGCCCTCCCACCATTAGGACAGATGACGGAACCCTGCAGTCCTGAATGCATGCCTGATGGCGGGCACCTGGAATAGGGTGTGGGCCTAGGTAGATGGGATTCACCTGGGCTAAGACTGGGCTTTTTAAGGGCGGCGTCCCAGGGACACCAGCAGAAGCCAAGAGAGAAGCAGAGAGAACATGAGAGAATGTGAGAGAACGTGAGAGAAGGCCGGAGAGCCCAGAGTAAAGACTTGCTGGGGGCTGGGAGGTCTGCCAGCCTCCCGGCCCCCCAGCACCCTTACCTGCCATGTACCCGGTTAATCCCAATAAAAGCCTGCAAAAGCCACTGAGGACTCTGACTCCTCCTTTACCCGGTCTGCTGGATCAGAAAACCTGCTCCGTGGCCATTCCTGACCTTACATCGGGGAAGCAGGAATCTTGGGGGCCATATTAGAATTCTGTCTACCAAAAATATCAATAAGTAACTCTGAGAAAGGAGGGGAGGTATTGACTGGAGCTTGTCAGATAGTTTCACATACCGAGTTCAACTTTCTGTAAGTATTGGCCCCTTCAACTGGCCACACATGTACCTCCAAGCAAGAGAGCACTGAAAAAGGAACAGCCGGAACCCATAATGTTCAAGAGATCAAATTCTTGCCTCAGATTAGCTTGAAGGACTTGACAGACAGAAACAAAAGCAAATAAAGTTAGCTGCGTAGCACTTCCACTGCCCACCTGTGCCGATGCAGGTCTTCTTTTCACCAACTCTCGCCCTCCTCAGGGCAGCAGCCTCCTGCCTGCCCGTGACCTGTCCATGCCGGGCCTTCTCTTCACCAACCTCCCTCAGCGGAGGCAGCTCTCCTCAAGGCCACTCGCCTGCAACCATGCAGGCCTCTCTCAACAAACCTGTCCCTTTCGGGACAGCTTTTCCTGCCCGCTTGTGTCTATGCAAGTGTCCTTTATTCTTCTGTCCCTTTCCCTAATAAACCTGCTCTTTAAATACAAAAAAAAGTTAGCTGAGCCCAAAAGCTTGAGATAATTGTATCCCCTGATCTGTACAGCAGAAAAGTGGAGATATGAGCAATAGGGATCCCTTCTCAAAGGTCCTAACAGCTGCTTCTGGGGTGATGAGTTAAGCCAGTAAAGCATAAACTGGAAAAATAAACCTACCAGGCTTTCATATTGAAAGCTGAAAATAGATAAAAGCTTATAGAGCTGCAAGAACACATGTGTAATATCAAAATAGCTCTGGAATTCATCTTCCACCTCCGTTGCCAGTGCCACTCCCTTGCTACTGGCCTGGGCAATCGTAATAGCCCTTTAACTGCTCTCTGGGACTCTAACCTACCTGACCCTAATTTTCCACACTTCACCTTAAAAAAATCTAAAATATAAATCAGTTAAGCCAAAACTCTTCTCATCTCCACACCATCTCCTGCCACCCCTGGGGCCGTGCATCATAGGTCAACTCCACCTGCTAATGCAGGCTCATCTGCTCCTACATTCCTGAAACTCACAGGCTTTCAGTTCCCTGAAAAGATCAGGCTGTTTCACACTTCCAACCATTCTTTTCCAGGTCTCACCCCTCTATCTTGAATGGCTATCCTTTTATCCCAGTCTGCCTAGAAAATCCATATATCTCCTGCAATTCCCTCTTCAAGAAAAGATACTGGCACCTCTCTGCCATCATTCCCAGCTCTCAGGGGTCTCATTGCCCATGGAGATGATATTACCAACAGTCTCTCAGTCCCTTGACTCTCTCAATTACCTGTTCCATTCCATTTCATCCACCCACACCCAATGCACATCTTTATTGTGGCCCAGCTATCCCTCCAAAGGGGGGGATAGCTTTCCTGTTCCCTCAGGCATTCACTCATATAACATTTGTTCTTTTACTTCATATGGCTCCCTTTGGTCCTCTGAGCCCTCAAAGAGCCCCTCCCAGCCTCTTTCCTTCCCATCTGAACCTTTCCTAACCCCATGCTTGATTGCCTGAACTAGTCTCCCACCAGAACCCTCAGTTACCTTTGCAGCCCTATCTGCTAAACCAGCCCCATAAACCTCTAACCTTGGGTTTGTACTGCAAACCAACTTTCTCCTCTCCTTCACCTGGGTGTTTGTGCCTTGCTAAAAAAAAAAGTCCTCAAAGCCACACAAATTAGTGCCTCTCCAGGATGCCCCAGGGGAAATGGGGTGACCTGGGTGAGTCCTCACCCACATGCTTTAGAACTCAGGACAAAACCCAAAATCAGACATACAGAGAGAAATTAAGAAAAAAAAAAGATTTATTTACGAAGTCAGGTGGGTGGCAGAGAAAGAATGTGAGAAAGTTAAAAGGCCAACATGTGGTCATCCTGCTAATAAGAAGTACCAGGGTCCAAGTTGGGGCCACAAAAGCAAGAAGACCTGAGTCTGCATGTGTTCAGTTTTATACTGGGCATGACTGCTTAACTCCACCTCTAGTTTCCAATAGTTGCCCCACTCAGGAAGTCCACTTCAAGTGGGGGTGGGAAAAATGGAATCTCCCCTTCATGGAGGTGTGTCTCTAACAAAATCCCCCCTTTTCATGTTTGCCGCCATTTCTATGGTGATGAATATCTGGGGGTGCAGCCTCAGGCAACAGTCTTTTTAAGGGTTCCAGTGCATTCAAAGGAAATAGCAATCCAGAGGCATTGTCCATGGATGGCCTGTGTGGCAAAGTCCTCCATTTCTAGAAAATAGTTGATCAGTCCAAGCCAAAAGGAAAAAAATTAGAAACATTAGTCAAACAAATAGCAAACAGAATACAAAAAAAAAAAAACCCAAAAACTTTAAACTGGTTCTCCTTATTTAAAATCATTTTCTCTCCACCCTCATTCCAATTCTATCCAATAGCAGTAGCAAAATGCATTTGTGAAATAAATCTAATTCCAATCCACTTGACCTATTTTTGCATAAACTCACAGGGCAGAATAACCAAGCAGCAATTTGTTGGGATGCTCCATGAGGGATCTTAGATTGGGCTCTCAACATCCAGTTGGTACTTGCTTTAGGGCCCAGGCCGCAGTCTTACCAGACTCCACCTGAGAATTCCTCTTCAAGGTTCCCAGGACTTTTTCTTTCCAGGTTTTCCAGTCCTGTCAATGGAGGAAAGCCTCTCCACCTTTGTTGGAGGTCTCTAGAATCCTGCAAGGAATGTGGCAGGCACTTTTCTTCTTGGCTCAGCTCAAACTCAATCTTCAAAAAAATTTCAGTCAAAACCACATAATGAGGGCCTCCCTGGTGGCACCGCGGTTGAGCACTGGGTTGCAGCCTCTGCAGAGCTGGTTCAATTCCCGGCTGCTCCCCGGCCACTGGAGGAGGGTCCCACATGGCGCGCAGACCTCTCCTGCCGCCCGCTGCTCCCCTCAGCAGTGTACTTTGGTCCTTCTGCCTGCTCTGTTCCCTGCTCTGGCTCTGGTGAATTCTCTCACCCTCCCGCGCTTCTGACTGTACCCAGTGCTTGTATAAATAAATAAAGAAATCTTTAAAAAAAAAAAAAAACCACATAATGAGATATATTTCCAATTCTCTAGCTTAAGGAGAGAGAAAATTCCCCATTGAAATTATGCAAAGACAGACACATTGCCATGAGTAATAAGAATTATTACCACTTTTCCATATTATAATGGTATCAAGAAGAGAGAATACGCAACACAAGTTAGCTCTGCTTACAAAAATGCAGTTTGACATTGCCACAGATCCTGGTCAGCTTAAAAAAAATTTTCCAGATCTCCCTGGTGGTGCAAGGGGTTAAGTGTCAGTACTATGAAGCTATCAGCACCACTGCAGCACTAGTTCAATCCCGGGCCAGAGAGCTGACCCACATAGCGGAGCAGACCTCTCCTGTTTTACCTGCTGCTCTCCTCAGCAGCGTATTTCCGTAGATCTGCCTGTTCTGCTCCCCACTATGTATCTGGTGATCCTCTTAGCTCCTTGCATCTCTGGCCTACAGCCCAGCTCTTGTATGCATAAATAAATCTTTAAAAAAAAAAAGAATTTTTTTTTCTTTGAGTCAAAACAAAAAAACAAAAACCAGTATCATTTTTAAACAAAAAAAACTTGATCAAAATTATGTCCATCTCCAATAGTCCAGTCCTGTGTAGAAAATTCCCACTCTTGGTTCCATCAATTAGCACGAGTCAAAGTTTTTTTTTTCCTTTTAATTTCTCCAGAAACAACGTCTGCAAATGAACTAAAATTAAAATCTGATAACATAGTAGACAAGGACATTGTTCAGCATTATAACTTATAATATTTCAGAACAATAACAATCAAATTGACAATTTATATATCTGACACTTAAAAGGTTTCACATAAAGTTTAAATCACCAATGTTAATATTTATGTCTATGCCAAGGTTAAACATTTTTGCCAAGCGACAATGTGTTTCATTAAGTTCCAGTTTACTAGATATATACCAAATAGGTCAAATTCATGTACTGTCTTTCCCATGAGGAAAGAGAGAAATTTTATGGAGTGTCTCAGGTGCTCTACTGAGGTTTCATAAAGTTCCTGCTGATCAACCAAACAAAAGACACCAATTTTCATAATTTAGATTTCTGGAAAGTTTTGTCAAAAGTATTAAAAAAAGAAAACCATCTGATTACAGTGAAAGCTCCAGCTAAGTGCACCAGTGCAATGCTAATAATCACACCTTAAACTTTTATTTTGATCCCATAACTGGAGTTTTTTTTAAAGATTTATTTATTTATGCATACAAGAACTGGGGTACAGGCCAGAGGTGTGGGGGGTGAGAGGATTCACCAGAGACAGAGTGGGGAGCAGAACAGGCAGATCTAGTGAAATACACTCTGAGAAGAGCAGCGGGAGAGAGAGGAGAGGTCTGCTGCGGCATGTGGGTTGCTCCCTGGCCAGCTGGGGGAACCAACTCATGCTGCAGAGGCTGCGGACAGCTTCGCAGGTTGTGTCTTTACCCATTGCACCACCAGGGAGGCCCTGTAGTCATTTCTTTTTTTTTTTTTTTTTCAAGTTTTAAGGTTTTTTTTTAATTTATTTTTTATTTATACAAGAACCAGGGTACAGGCCAGATGCACGGGAGGGTGAGAGGACTTACCAGAGACAGAGCGGGAACAGAACAGGCAGACTGACTAAATACACTGCTGAGGGGAGCAGCGGGCAAGACAGGAGAGGTCTGCTCACCATGTGAGTTGCTCCGAGGCCGGCAGGGATCGAACCGCCACTGCAGAGGCTGCAGACAGCTTCACAGCACTGCGCTCAACCGCCTGCGCCACCAGTGAGGCCCCTGTAGTCATTTCTTATACCATTTTTTTATTCCTGATGGCCAAAATAATTAGACATAAAAGGAGACTACATACAGACATACAACATGTAGACATAGACAGCTCCCATTGTTTTCATTTAAGCCACATGGAGTACTTTATATGACTGCAGTTTTACTTAATATTTGCAAAAACACAGTGCTCTTTCTGTACTTCTTTATGAGGACAAACCCTAGTTTTGGGGGCTTTTTAAAATTTTTATTTTTATTTATTTTTGTGTAGAACTGGGGTGTAAGCCAGAGGTTCAGGGGATGGGGGTAAGAGGATTCACTAGAGAATGAGGGGGTGCAGAGCAGGCAGATTTATGGACATACACTGCTAAGGGGAGCAGTGGGCAAGACAGAAGAGGTCTGTTGCACCATATGTGGGTTAGCTCCCTGGTTGGGGATTGAACTTAGGCTATCGTGGTGATAGCGCTGAGACTTAATCCGTGGGCCACCAGGGAGGCCCAAAAACCCTAGTTTTCTGAGGCTAGATTTTTGGCACCATTGCCTTATGGAAAGGCAGTTTTACTCACTTTGAAGTACCCAGGCTGTTTGTTTACCTAAACCATACATGTACCTGCAAAAACATTCTGCAAAGAGACAAAAGGGAAAAATCAAAACACAGGCCCACAACAAACATAAAAAGTTAGTAAAAATAAAAATTTTTTTTAAAAGCCAAAATCAAAATCAAGGTTTATTTTTCCCATGGAATCAAAATCAAATTCTTAAAACTAGAGAGTAGGGTCATGTAGTTCTAGTTGTTATCCTAAATGCCTTAGACTTTAGAAAAAGGAAAAAAAAAGTTCAGTTAGAGCTATTACCAAGGGGGACTCCTGGAATTATTTACATCTCAGGGTTTCCAGTGCTCCACTGAAATCAATCCTAGGGTTTCCTGCAACAGAAGCTGAAAGAGCAAAAACCAAAATCAAAGTACAAACCAAGTCCATCAAACTAGGGAGGGATGATAACAGAGGTATCAAAAACTGGTGTAACTGCCTCATGCAAAAACATTTCATAGAAAATAGAGTGATTTCCAAAACAGAACTTCCTTAGTAGGAAGCTAGGACTTTAGAAACTTGTCATTCACTAGCAATCAAACAACTCCAAGAATTCAAGTGGCATTTGAATTCTACCCCAAACCTTGTAGACAAAGTTTCTCAGTAGTGAACTTAATCCAGATAAAGGCACTCTACTTTTTTCTGAACCAGATCTTGCAGAACGAACTCTCCAAAATCCCATTAGGTCTACAATCATCACCAGTTACGTCTCAATCCTGAGGCTTCATCTACCTTACTTGCTGGCAGCCCCAAGCATGAACTTTCTTATTCAAACAAAGAACCATAGTTGCAAAAATCACCTGAGGCAAAGATCAGGAAATAGTCACAAATAAAAACACAAAGTCATAAAACTTAACATATTCTAGCAAAGGATGGGATAAGCTGAAAAGCAAAAAACTTAGGAGATCAACATGAGAAGATTCAAACTTCTGAGTTCCATAGCAGCCTGCAGTGTGGCCTCAGATATCAGTGGAAGGAGAACAGGGAAGTTACTTTGCCTCAGGCTTCAGACATATTTGACCCAGCCACGTGGTTTTGTTATAGGGCAGTCCCGATACAAAACGGGTATCTTGAGCAATTACTTAGAAAGCAAAGCATAACCTGCTTACAACCACACGGAATAATTTCCACAAAATCAAACCTCTGAACTAATGGATAGAAATGAATTACACACTCTCGTGGCATCATTGCTAAATTAAAAAAACCCAAGCCCCCTTTCTTTACCCAGCAGGCAAGTTTGGGAGGTGTGAATGGATAAAAGGAGTGGATGGGACTGACATGGGAACCTGGACATTAAGCTGATGGTCTGAAGAGCTGATGATCCTCTATGCTAACTCAGATCATATGTCAGGACACACCAAAGACTAGTCACCTGAAACAGTCAATGATGCCAGGAGCATAAATAAAGTCTTCGGACCCTCACTCTTTGCATAGCAGACCACTCCTGCCTCACCCGCTGCTCCCCTTAACAGTGTATTTCAATAAACCCACATATTTTGTTCTCCACTCTGTTTCTGGTGAATTCTTTCACTCCCATGCCTCTGGCCTACAACCGATTCTCCCCCACCACAAACACAAAAAAGTCTCCACAAAGTCAAAGTCACTTTTTCTAATCTAAGGGGGGATGGGAGTCACACAGAGCTGAAGCAACGAGGTATACAAACACACTAGAGAAACAACAAAAGCCACATTTGCACTTATGATAGTGCCATAGGAAGCCAACTTCCCCATAGGGCTGACTAACCACAGGTGGCTTTTTCCCTCTCACAGAGCCAAATCTGTTAGTGCACAACTGAGGGGTACCCTGAACTGTTACAGGGCAACCCTGTTATGAAATGGGTTGTCTGACTGTGGGTCCTCACTTGCACACTTAAAAGGGACTTATAAGACTCAACTACAGGCACAAACAAAAAGGTCAATAAAGGGTTTATTTACAAAAAAAAAGGGGGGGAAACAAAGCAATGAATAAGTAAGGGAGAAAGAGAGGGAGCTAAAATGGAGAATGCGTCCTACCAGTTCCACTGAGCTGGAACCCCAGTAGCCCGCTGGGGTCCAGAGAAAAGCCAAGAGCCCCGAAGGCCCACATGTCTGGTTATATACCAAGCCTGGCTGCTTAACTCCACCCTCAGGTCCCAGCAATCCTCCCTTTGGTGATGACATTATGGGATTTATAGTCCTTGGTGTCTTGGATCTCTTTGGTCTGGAGTGGGGGTGGGGTCCATAAAACCTGTGTTTGTGGAGTTCGTACAGGGCATCCTTTTGTTAGGGGGAAAGGATGTCCTGAGCTAATCCCATACAGGCTTTGTGGACTCCACCCCCACTCCAGACTAAAGCCATCAAGACACTGGAAATGACAAATCCCATCATCACCAAAGGGATAGTGGCTGGGACCTGAGGGTGGAGTTAAGCAGCCAGGTTTGGTATAAAAACCAAACACGTGGGGGCCTCCCCGGTGGCGCAGCGGTTGAGCGCTGGGTTGCGAAGCTGCCCGCGGCCTCTGCGGCGCCGGTTCGATCCCCGGCTGCTCCCCGGCCCCGGAGAAGGATTCCACATGGTGCGCAGACCTCTCCTGCCGCCCGCTGCTCCCCTCAGCAGTGTACTTCGGTCCTTCTGCCTGCTCTGCTCCCCGCTCTGGCTCTGGTGAATTCTCTCACCCTCCCGCGCTTCTGACTGTACCCAGTGCATGTATAAACAAAACAAACAAACAAATATAATAAATAAATAAATAAAAACATGCCTCTATAAAAAAAAAAAAAACTATTAAAAAAAAAAAAACCAAACACGTGGGCCATGGGGGGGCTCACTGTCGCGCGCCTCCTGGCTTCACGGCTCCTGGCTCGCAGCCAGCTCTCAGAGTGCCATTTGGGACTCCAGATCCGCGGATCGGGTAGGACTCATTTAAAACTTTGTCTCCCACTTTTCTCCCTGAGCGGTACATTTCCTCATTCCCCCTTCCCTTGTAAATAAACCTTTTATTAACCTTTCGCGTGTGCCTGCAGTAGAGCATTGATAAGTCCTTTTAAGCGCGCGGGTGAGGACCCACAGTCAGACTCCCCGTTTTGTATCGGGGCTGCCCTATAACAATTTCCCCCCCCCAACAGAACCCCAAAATGTTAAGAAGTGCATGCTCTAAAGGAAGCAAACTCTTACTGTGATCGATCTTCAATAGAATTTGTGTGCATAGACAGGAGAAAAAGGATATTCCTAATAAAATTTTCCCAATAAAACACCCAATCACCCATCCCCATGTGGACAAATGCCCAGCTAAACAGGGCAGGCCCAAAAAAGGAGCCACTGAGGTCTGAAAGCTTGCTAACAGTCTAAGGCACCTTCTGCAGGGAGGCAAATATTTTTTTTAAAGATTTATTTTTTTTTATTTATACAAGCACTGGGTACAGTCAGAAGCGCGGGAGGGTGAGAGAATTCACCAGAGCCAGAGCGGGGAGCAGAGCAGGCAGAAGGACCGAAGTACACTGCTGAGGGGAGCAGCGGGCGGCAGGAGAGGTCTGCGCGCCATGTGGGACCCTCCTCCAGTGGCCGGGGAGCAGCCGGGATTGAACCGGCACTGCAGAGGCTGCGGGCAGCTTCGCAACCCAGAGCTCAACTGCTGCGCCACTGGGGAGGCCCCGCAAATATTATTTAAAAATGAACTATGATGTAAAAAAAAAAAAAATTAATATAAATAATTAAATAAAAGGGAAAATAAATAAAAGGACGGGTTTATTAGGAAGAAAGAGGCACCTACATAGACACAGGTGGGCAGAGAGTGGCATTTTGCCAAAGCAAAGGGTATCCTATACAGTGTTCTTTGGAGGGATTCATTCTTTTGTGGAATTTTATCTATTGTGAAATCTATCATTTTTAAGGTCTGGTTGGGTTGACCTGTAAGGACTGGTGTTTCTTTGTAATGACACACAATTCTCCATCTCCCCACCTCTGGTCTGCACCTATAGATTTTCCATATCAATACACGCCAAAGGATTTTCCACAGCAGGCTGTGCCTAAGGGCCTTTCCATAGCCTGTTAAATGACACATTAATCATTTCTAACCCCTTCTCTAGTTTTGGGCCTTGTGAAGCTTCCATACTCAATTTTTTCCCCAAAGATTTATTTATTTATGCATATAAGAACTGGGGTGTAGGCTGGAGATGTGGGGGTAGGGGTGAGAGGATTCACCAGAGACAGAGTGGGGAGCAGAACAGGCAGATCTAGTAAAATACACTGCTGAGGGTGTTAGGGGGAAATGATGTCCTGAGTTAATCCCATGCAGGCTTTGTGGACCCCACCCCCACTCCAGACTAAAGCCATCAGGACATTGGGAAAGACAAATCCCATCACCACCAAGGGGAAGGTGGCTGGGACCTGAGGGTGGAGTTGGGCAGCCAGGTTGGATATAAAAACCAAACACGTGGGCCTTGGGGTTTCTGGCTCACTGTCACTCGCCTCCTGGCTTCACGGCTCCTGGCTGGCGGCCAGCTCTCAGAGCGCCATTTTGGGATTCCTGATCGGCGGATCGGGTAGGACTCATTTAAAACTTTGTCTCCCACTTTTCTCCCAGAGCTGTACATTTCCTCATTCCCCCTTCCCTTGTAAATAAACCTTTTATTAACCTTTCGCGTGTGCCTGCAGTAGAGCATTGATAAGTCCTTTTAAGCGCGCGGGTGAGGACCCACAGTCAGGCACCCCGTTTTGTATCGGGGTTGCTCTACAACAAGGGGAGCAGCAGGCAAGACAGGAGAGGTCTGCGCGCCATGTGGGACCCTTGAAGAAATACAAGGCACCTAGATCAGGGAAACTAGTGTTTATTAATACAACGGTAACAGGGTGGTCCCCAGGAAAAGGGGACGTTCTAGGTTCTCTGCCACACCTAAGGAAGCGTGAAGCTGAACTGGGAGAAAAAGCTGGAGAGGAGACTGGAGGTGGGAAGGAAGCAGGATGGAGAGCCAGAGGCGGCCTAGAGGAGGCACATGGAGCAGAGAGACACGTGAAGAAGCTGCACTTGTTTCTTGGTTGTGGACTGGGTAAAGCAGATGTGGGTGAGAGACCCTTGGGGAGGTTAACAATGGCAGCTTTTATCTTGATTTTCATTTTGCTCCTTCAGTCCCAGACGTGCTAGGCCCCTTCTGCCCCTTTCCTATGGTCCCCCACCAGGAGGTGCCTTAGACTTGTGATAGGCTTTCGAGCTTCAGTGGCCCTGCTTTGGGCCAACCCTGTTTGGCTGGGCATTTACCCATGAGGGGATGGGTAACTTCAGGTGCTTGATTTGGAAATTTTATTCTTCCCCTTTTCTGTTTGGCACACTAATTGTATTAAAGTCCCTTTCCATTAAAGGTCTTACACACTAGACTATATTTTGTCTTGATGAAGTGGATGGCAGAACCTATTTTTTTTTTAAGATTTATTTGTTTATTTATGCATAGAAGAACTGGGGTATAGGCCAGAGGCGTGGGAGGTGAGAAGTGGGGAGCAGAACAGGCAGAGATACTGAAATACACTGCTGAGAGGAGCAGCAGGTGAGACAGGCGAGGTCTGCTGTTCCTTATGTGAGTTAGCCCCGTGGCCAGGGTTCTACTCAGGTGCATGATAGCGCTGAAACTTAACCCCTACACCACCAGGGAAGCCCGCAGAACCTATTTAGATCAGGCAGGTTTGGGGGTTCTGAGGTGCCCCTCATCCTGCCCGGTAACACAACCAGATCAACAGCCAGAATAACGTTGTCACAGAAGTCTCCCACACCCAGGCCCACAGATGACAGGATGAGAATTGATGGAGACTTTCTGTGTGAGTGGCAGATTTCACCCCATTGATGAGGGATGGATTTTCCCCATTTATAACTGGGGGAGAGACAGTCAAACTGCTGCCTTCCAAAAGAAGAGAGAAAACTCTTCACTTCTTGGAAATAGGATAGAAAGGATCCTGATTCTTATGCTAAACTTTTATTTATTTTATTTATTTTAATTTTCTAGTATCTCTGTTAATTTTTGGAGAGTATCTGATTTCTCCCCTCAGGTGTCATCCCGGTCGTTCTCCCACCACCACAGGCCATGGGCTCTTCCCTCCCATTTGACCCCTCCCTTTCCCCCTCCCCTGATGTTTGCCTCCCATCTGTGGTCAGTTTGCAAGTTTTATTTTTTTTCCTGTCCCTTTGTTTGGTTTTTCTGGATTCCACATATAACACTAACTTTTATAATGTAATGTTTCCTAACACGTCTTTTCAAGGGCCAGAGAAACCCCAAGTCTCTAGTTTTCAAAGTAGCTGAGATCTGGGCTTCATCCCTTTTGAAGTGTTAATACCTAGGAAAATAGTGCTCCAGACTCCCAGGCAACAGGGGACCTAATCCTGGCTATCACCATTTTGGATTTCTTGGGGAGATAAGAGAAGTTTTATTATCCATTTGGATCAAAGCGGTTATTTAGACAAATGGCTATAGATATCATTCTCACCGCAGGTGAAAAGAGTGAAAAGTGTCCAGGGGGAGTGAAAGCAATCATTCTCTCTCTTTATAATGCAAATGTCCCCGTGTCTTTTGTCTCGGGTGGCTAGGGCTTTTAACAGGGGCACTGAGAAACCCAGGGAAGTTTTGTTTCCCATATCCAGGATTCTCTCTTCTGTCTTCTTCTCCTCTTACTCTCCTTATGCTCCCTGAACCATCCCACCAACTGTTGTTTCAACTGCTACCTGTCTGCTAAGAACTTCAAATAGCCCACCATCTGCTAGACATCTGTACTTAAATGTTCCGCGGACACCTCATATGCCACATGTTCAAAGTGGCACTCCTCAAGAACTAGGATCTAGAAACCCAGACATGAACCACACTATTCTCTCTCTTTCTAAAGTGTTACTGTAAAAGAGACACAAATATTACATGTAATCTACCACCTGTCAAGACAAAAACATGAAATTAAAATCCATCCGTGATGAGATAAAAAAAAAAAATGGCACTCCTCATCCCTCTCCCCAAATTCTCGTATTCTCTGAAATAGTTGGTAACAGCATCATCCGGGGCACATTTGTGGAAGCCCTCCTTATCTGAAGAGCCATTCTCTATATGGAAGAATTTTCTCATTTCGAGCTCTGCTTTCCTCATGTGACAATCAGAACTACTTGCCAGACTGCCTTGTAGCACTGACACCATCCCCTGATTTAGGGTCCTCCCATCAGAAACACCTGCGTGATGCTCTGATTCGGAACTGAGCAACACAGGACATGGACCCTACGTGGCACTTCCACTTTTTTGCTATCAGGGAATTGGCAGTGTTTTCAAGGTTGATTTCTTGCAGCAGCAGTGGCAGCATTTTTCTCCTGTGCTCTGGATGGGGGTACCTGTATCATCCGGTCACTTCTGCAATGGCCTGGAGCATTGTTCTTGGAAACAATCTCCAACCTGGTTCTTCAGCCCTCTTAAAAACTGTGTAAGATTTATTTATTTATGTACACAAGAACTGGGGCACAGGCCAGAGGTGTGGAAGTCAAGAGGACTCACCAGAGTCAGAGCAGGGAACAGAACAGGGAGACCAAGTGAAAACACTGCTGAGAGGAGCAGCAGGTGAGCCAGGAAAGGTCTGCTGCACCATGCAGGTACCTCCCTGGCTGGCCAGGGATCAAACTTGTGCTGCAGAGGCTGTGACAGCCCCACAGTGCTGTGCTCAACCCCCTGCACCACCAGGGAGACCCAAAAGATGTGTTTTTATTTATTTATGCATAGAAGAACTGGGGTGTAGGCCAGAGGTGCAGGGGGTGAGAGGATTCAACAGAGTGGGGAGCAGAACAGGTGGATCTACTGAAATGCATTGCTGAGGGGAGCAGCGGGAAAGACAGGAGAGGTCTGCTGCACCATGTGGGTTGCTCCCTGTCTGGGGGGGTTTAAACTCATGCTGCAGTGGCAGGTGATAGCTTGATAGCGCTGAGAGTTTAACCCCTGCACCACCAGGGAGGCCCCTCATTATCCTTTTTGAAAAAAGCCTTTTCAGCTTAGTCAACTAGTCAGCCTATTGCTGTCAACTAAGATCTGAGAAATACCATCCCCTCACACAAAACAAGAACTTGAGTCATCCTTTATGGATGTCATAACCTGGAGTCATTAATTTTATCTTCTAAGCATTTTTTGATTCTGACACTTGCTCTTTATCACAGTGACCACTGCCCTGGTTCAGGCCCTGATCATCTGGAATACTGCCAGTCTCCTAATTAGTCTTCCTGCCTTCAGTCTTGTCCGCTTCCAATCCGAGCCTCTATCTAAAACACAAGCCTGACTGTCATTCAGTTACTTAGGACCTATGACTCACCACTTCCTAGCTTGAATTTGTTTGCTATCACAACATGGAATCACTTGTACTTATTCCCACTGTGTGCACGCATACATATGTGTGCACATGCACACATACCTTCTACCTCTTGGCTCCATGTGCTATTCCCTCAGTCTAATATGTCCTTCCTTCGCCTCTTAGCCACTTGCTGCTCATTCTTTCAAATACCCCCAGTCTGTGAGGGGTGACTGTTATTTCTGTAATGTCTTGTGCATATGCCTATCAAGGCACTTTCCACAGGCACTGTAATTGTCTAGATTGTGAACTCTGAGGGGGAAAATGGGATTTGAATTCAAGACAGATAGATACATAGATAGATAGATAGATAGATAGATAGATAGATAGATAGATAGATAGATAGATAGATAGATAGAATCTCCTCAGTGCCTACCACCTACCTTAGTGTCTGGCATTTATTTTGCACACAAAAATGATAATTGATTAATAGATTGGTTGACTCAATTCAATTTAAAAATTACATCTATGGGGTCTCCCTGGTGGCACAGGGGTTAAAGTCTCAGCATTATCAAGCTATCACCAGCCACTGTGGCATGAATTTGATCCCCAGCCAGGGAGCTGACCCACATGGCGTGGCAGACCTCTCCTATCTCACCCGCTGCTCCCCTCAGCAGTGCATTTCAGTAGATCCGCCTGTTCTGCTCCCCACTTTGAATGCTCCCACCCCCTGCACCTCTGGCCTACATCTCAGTTCTTGTATGCATAAATAAATAAAAATAAATCTTTTTAAGAAAATTTAAAAATAAAAAATACTTCTATGAATGTTTCTTTTTTTAAAAAAAGATTTATTTACTTATGCATACAATAGCTGGGGCACAGGCCAGAGATGGGGGGGGTGAGAGAATTCACCAGAGACAGAGTGGGGAACAGAACTGGCAGACTGAAATACACTGCTGAGGGGAGCAGCGGGCACGACAGGAGAGGTCTGCTGCTCCATGTGGGTTGCTCCCTGGCTGGCCAGGGATCGAACTTGTGCTGCAGAGGCTGCAGATTGCTTCATAGTGCAGTGCTTAACCCCTTGCGCCACCAGGGAGGCTCCTATGAATGTTTCTTTAAACCTTCCCATTCTCCCATCTTCTAGACCTCTCTTAAACTGGCTAGTGGTTCCTTCCTCTATGCACTTTACACATTCCTTTTTTTAAGTTAAGATAAAATTCACATAACATAAAAGTAATAATTTTCAAGTGTACTATTAAGTGGCATATGGTACATTTACAATGTCATGCAACTACCTAGTTCCAAAATATTTTCATTACCCCAAACAGAAGCCCATGACCATTAAGCAGCCACTTCCTGTTTCTTCCTCCCTGCTCAGCCCCTGGCAACCACTAATCTGCTTTCTGTCTCTATGGATTTATCTAATCTGAATATTTAATAAAAATAGAATCATGCAATATGTGACCTTCTGTGTCTTTTTTTCACTTATTGTTATGTTTTCCAGTTCATTCATGTTGTATTATTTTTTATGGTTGAATAAAGTATCATTGTATGGCTAAACCACCTTTTATGTATCTACTCATCGATTCATGGCCATTTGGGTTGTGTCCACTTACTGGTTATTTTCATTTTTTTTTGAAAGATTTATTTATTTATTTATACAAGCACTGGGTACAGTCAGAAGCGCCAGAGGGTGAGAGAATTCACCAGAGTCAGAGCAGGGAGCAGAACAGGCAGACTGATGAAGTACACTGCTGAGGGGAGCAGCGGGCGACAGGAGAGATCTGCGCGCCATGTGGGACCCTCACCCGGTGGCCAGGGATCGAACCGGTGCTGCTGAGGCTGCGGGCAGCTTTGCAACCCAGCGCTCAACCGCTGCGCCACCGGGGAGGCCCTGGTTATTTTCATTTTTTCACAACTGTGCTGCTATGAACATTTGTGTACAAGTTTTGATTCCATTAACCAACTCAATAGGTTCATCTCTTGGATATGCCCAAAATAGACCAGAGCCAAGTTCTATTGCAGAAAGGAAGGTCTTACCTGTAGAGATAATGGGATAGGAAGGGTCCCAGGACAGGACAGGAGGACTCAAGGGAAAACCTTGCTGAAATTTTGCCATTCAAGTTTGCTGTTCCCACGGGCTGGTGACCAAGAGGTTAAAAACCCGATGACTTTAGGCCTGGACAACTGCCACCATAAATTCCCTTGGCACATTGTTTTGTTTTGTTTTTACTAATTCCCACCCCCCCCAACCTGGGCATTCCTGAGTTATCTTTCCACAACTTATCAAGTTAGCTGGTAAGGGAATTAAAAACCCAGCAGAAAAGGGAGTCATAGAATTGGAGACCAGACCAGCTGGACCTGGAGCTGCAGGCACTCGGCCTCCATGAAATGTTCACTTGGAGATGGTCACGAGTCCCGCAGGCCCGAGCTGCAGCTGATCGGTGCCCACAGTCAGCAACAATAGTGGACTTTAGCCAAATCCACTCTTTATGGGCTCAGAAAGCCCATAAAGCTTAACTCCTTTGCTCTCAAGCCCCAGTCCTAAAACCTACATAGGCCCCAGCCCCAGCACCTCCCCGGTCTCTCTCATGCCCAGAGAGCTCTCTTCAGAGAGCTCTTTCCTGGATCTTTCACTAATCAATAAACGCTGACTCCTCACCTGCCCTGGCCTGTGTCTGTGGAGTCCTCTTTTCAATCCTGACCAGAGGATCTCAAGAGCCCTTCCCTGGGTTTGGGAGAGGGACCCCTCGCTCCATCCCTCAATTCAGCTGGTGGAGCAGTAAACAGAGATTGGTTCCCATCCAGCTTATCTGCCTGTGTGGTTGGAGATAGTGATCCAGCTGAGGGACCCTGGGTGCCCAGCCTTATCCGACCACTGATAATGTAGGCAAAGAGGGTGAATTCCCTAGAGACTGGCAGGGGTGGGGGTGTGGGGGTGTTGCTGGGGGTGGGAGGGGCACCTTGAAGAGTTTTGTTGTGTTGTATTTCTTTTGTTGTTGTTTTAAGAAAGAAGGTCAAAAGTGAGACAGAAGAATCTGATGGGTGTTGAAGACATTGGGCGGTGCTGGTCATTTGTGCATTCTCTGGGCTTTTAAACACGGGTGACCTGCTCAAAACAAAAAGGGATGGTTGGAATATGGTTATCTATACAGACTGAAATATATATATATATATATATATATATGAAATATAGTTGGACAATCTTGCTTTTGAGTAAATTAATGAAGTATCCTAACCACCGGGCTGTGAGTCAGCAATGAGCTGTCTTACCCTGTTTCCTGCTATTTTGAGGGCCTAGAATTAACTGTCTCAACCATTTGTTTCCTGGTTTCCTGAGATCCTGGTTTGGTAACAGTTTGAATACCCATTTTCAATTGTCTTGGGTAGATACCTCAGAGTAGAATTACTGTATCGTATAATAATTCTATTTTTAAAAGTTTTTTTGGCTTGTTTCCCACACCATTTTATACCAGCAATACAGGAGGATTCCAGTTTCTCCACATCCTCACAATGTGCTATTTTCCTTTTTAAAAGAAATTATAGATATCCCAGTGGGTAAAAATGCTGTATGTCATCGTGGGTTTGATTTGAGTTTGGCTAATGACTGGTTGTGTGGAGCATATATTTGTTGGCCATTTGTATACCATCTCTGGAGAAATGTCTGTTCAGGTCCTTTGTCCACTTACTTATTTTAGTGGATTTACTTTTTTTAGTACTGTTTTAGACCAACAGAGTAATTGAGCAAATATTAGAGTTCCACATACTCGACCTGCCCTCACTACCCTCACCCACACCAACTGACACATGCAGTTTTCCCAATTATGCACATCTTGCAATAGTGTGGTACATTTGTTACAGTTAATGAGTCAATACTTCTATATTATTATATTCTATTAGTCTATAGTTTACATAGGCATAGTTTACATTGAATGTGTGTTGCACAGCCTATGGACCTTGACAAATGTATTTTGATATTTATCCACCATTATAGTATCATACAGTATAGTTTCACTCCCCTAAAAATCCCTCCTGTTCCACCTACTCAACCTCTAGCAACCACTGATCTTTTTATTGTCCATATAAACTTTTTGAAGAGGAGTTTTATATTTTTAGAAAAACTGAGAAGATAGTTGCAACAAATGTGTGTGTGTGTGTGTGTGTGTGTGTATTTGGTCATCAGATGACCAAAATATGTTTCTTATATATTATTTAGTTTTCACCCACAGTTTCAGGCTCACAACTTCCCAAAATCTTGATTTTTTTTTAAGTGTTGAAATCGCTCGAGGTGTCTCTTGTTATGTTAATTAAGAAATTGCCTGGAAAACATAACCAGTGGTTGAGGGCTGGTTGTCAGGGAAACCATTGAGACTAGAGGATAGGACTTTCAGTCTTGCCAGTCTCCTGCTTTCCTGCCAGGGGAAAGAGGCTAGAGGTTGAGTTCAATTGCCAAAGGCAAATGAGGAAGCCATGCCTAAGTAAACAAGCCTTGATTAAAAACCAAAAGGAGGGGGGTTCAGAGCTTCAGGTTGGTGAACACCTGGAGATTTGGGGGAAATGACATGCCTGATGGGAATATGGACACTCCACACTTTTCCCCCATATCTTGCCCTATGTGTTTCTTCCATCCAGCTATTGTTTTTTCAATTTTTTTTGACATTTATTTATTTATGCATACAAGAACTGGGGTAGCAGTCAGAGGTGTGGGGGGTGAGAGGATTCACCAGAGACAGAGAGAGGAGCAGAACAGGCAGATTAACTGAAGTACACTGCTGAGGGGAGAAGTGGGCGAGTCAGGAGAGGTCTGCTGTGCCATGTGGGCCTGCTCCATGGCCAGCCTGGATCTAACTCGTGCTGTAGTAGCTGGGAGAAGCTTGATAGTGTTGTGTCTTTAACCCCTGCACCACCAGGGAGGCCCTGTTTCAGTAACTTCTTTTAAAAAAAGATTTTTTTATGTATGCATACAAGAACTGGGGTAGAGGCCAGAGGTGCGGGGGGTGAGAGGATTCATCAGAGACAGAGTGGGGAACAGAACAGGCAGATTGACTGAAATACACTGCTGAGGGGAGCAGCAGGCGCAACAGGAGAGGTCTGCTGCGCCATGTGGGTAGCTCCCTGGCTGGGGATCAAACTTGGCCTGCAGTGGCTGTGGACAGCTTCATAGGTTACATCTTAACCCCTTGAGCCACCAGGGAGGCCCCAGTATAGACTACTGATGTTACTTGTTACTGTTGGTGTTAATCTTGATTCCTGTCTAAAGCAGGTAGTGTTTGTCACTATGCACACTCTATCTTTTTTTCTTTTCACTTCCTTTTATTGTGGTAACATTGGTTTAAAACACTGTAAACCAAGCACTGTAACAAGGAGGATGACACCTCCTCAGATATATGTCACCACCCCACCCCCAACATCCAAGCACCCATAGTCCTTTATCCTAGACCCTGTGCCCTCCCTCCTTTGTTCCCACCTCCACCCCTAGTGACCTCATATTTCTAGAGTTTATTTTGGTTTAGTTTGTCAGTACCTTATGTTTTTGTTGTTGGCGGTGGTGGTTTATTTTCTCTGTACTCCACATGAGTGAAGTCACCTGGTATTTGCCTTTCTCCTTCTGACTTATTTTACTTAGTGTAGTCCTCTCCAGTTTCACCTATGTTGTCACAAATGGCAAGAGTCTATCTTTTTATATATATATCCTAGTAGTATTCCATTGTGTATTTATACATTATCGTCTTAATCCACTCTTCTATCGATGGATATTTAAGTTCTTTCCATAGCTTGGGTTCTGTTAATAGCACTGCAGTGAGCATAGGTGTGCCCATACACCTTTGAATTAGTGATTTTGTGTTCTTCAGGTAAATACCCAGGGGTGGAATTGCTGAATCATATAGTAGATCTATTTTTATTTATTTATTTATTTATTTATTTTTAGTAGATCTATTTTTAATATTTTAAGGAAACTCCATACTGGTTTTCCTCAGGGCTGGACCAGTCTGCATTCCAGCAACAGTGCATAAGGTCTCCTTTTTCTCTTCATCCTCGCCAACATTTGTTGTTTCTGTTTTTGTTTTTGTTTGTGTGTGTGTATGTGTGTTTCATATGGACCGTTCTCTCAGGAGTAAGGTGGTATCCCAGTGTGGTATTGATTTGTATTTCCCTTATAATACATGCACACCCAGTCTTAAGAAATGAATAATGATGCTCCATCTCCTTGAGGGCAGAGAATGTCTATATGAATTACTTAGAATTCTTCTGCTAAAATTCTCCTCCTAAAAATCCTGGAGATTTTTCTCTTCCTGATGCTAGGACCTACGGTATGTTTTCCTTCCTACAAGAAGCAATGGCATATATTGAAATTGCTCTATACCCCTGAGGTTCAGAAAAAGGTACTTGGGGGGGGGTTCCTCCCTACACTTGTTAATGGAATGAGGACTTCCCAGACTGGATGGAGAAAACACTTTGACGGATATATCTGTGAGAGTTCAGCCAGAGAAAAAGAACCTGTAGGAGATATATATGAAAAGTTATTGCAAGAAATCGGTTTACATAGTTATGGAGGTTTGTTAGGCAAGTCCATAATCCATAGGACTGTCAAGAGGGGCAGGCTGGAACTCTGAGGCACAGGATGAACCTGTTGTTCATGGGAGGAATTTCTTCTCCATCAGGGAAACCTCAGCTCTGTGTTTCTTTATTTTCTTACATTATTGTTCATTATTATATGATATTTGATATCTTCAATCAGGTGTAGTCCCCATAAATCTCCCACCACCATGTCACTCATAAACCATCACCATAGTTTCTTGTGCGTTTTCATTCCCTCTTTGACCCCTTCCTTCACCCCTCTCCTGCTGTATGCCTCAGATCCGTAGTTTGTTACAAGTTTTGTCTTTTTTTTTTTTAAAGATTTATTTATTTATGCATACAAGAGCTGGGGTACAGGCCAGAGGTGTGGTGGGTGAGAGGATTCAGCAAAGACAGAGTAGGAAATAGAACAGATGAATCGACTGAAATACACTGCTGAGGGGAGCAGTGGGCAAGACAGGAGAGGTCTGCTCCACCATGTGGGTTGCTCGCTGGCTGGCCGGGGATCGAACTCGTGCTGCAGAGGCTGTCGACAGCCTCACAGTGCTGCGTCTCAACCCCTTGCGCCACCAGCTAGGCCCAATACCACATCTTCTTGATCCACTCATCTGATTTTGGGCATTTAGGTTGTTTCCATATCTTAGCTATTGTAAAGAGAGCTGTATTAAACACAGGAGTGCAGGTTTCCTTTCAAATTAGAACTTTTGTGTTCTTTAAGTAGATACCTAGGATTAGGATTGCTGGGTTGTATGAAAGATCCATTCTTTATTTTTTAAAGATTTATTTTTATTTATTTATGCATGTAAGAACTGGACTATAGGCCAGAGGTGCGGGGGGAGGGGGGGCATTCACCAGAGACAGGGTGGGGAGCAGAACAGGCAGCTCTACTGCTGAGGGGAGCAGCGGGCAAGACAGGAGCGGTCTCCTGCACCATGTGGGTTAGCTCTCTCGCTGGGGATCAAACTCATGTCGCAGTGGCTGTTGATAGTTTGATAATGCTGAGGCTTTAACCCCTGCACCACCAGGGAGGCCCCATTTTTAATTTTTTGAGTGTCCTCCACACAGCTTTCTATAATGGTTGGACCAGTTTACATTCTCACCAGCAGTGTAGAAGAGTATCTTTTTCTCCACATCCTTGTCAGCATTTGTTGTTATCAGTTTTTTTTTTTTAATATGTGCAATTCTCACTGGTGTGAGGTGGTATCTCATTATGGTTTTGATTTGCATTTCCTTGATTATAAGGGATGTTGAACATTTTTTCAGATACCTGTTAGCCATTTGCATTTCTTCTTTGAAGTGTCTTTTTAGCTCTTCTGCCCACTTTTTGACTGGGTTGTTTGCTTTGCTTTTGTTGAGTCATGTGAGTTCTTCGTAGATCTTTGTGATCAGTCCCTTATCAGTTGTATTGAGTGGAAATATTTTTCTCCCAATCAGTAGGGTGTCTTTTAGTTACTGTCTCTTTTGCAATACAGAGCTTTTTAGTTTGATGTAGTCCCAGGTGTTTATCTTTTCCTTCATTTTCTTTTTTTTTTTTTTTAAGATTTATTTATTTATACATACAAGAGCTGGGGTACAGGCCAGAGATATGGGGGGTGAGAGGATTCACCAGAGACAGAGTGGGGAGCAGAATAGGCAGACTGAAATACACTGCTGAGGGGAGCAGTGGGGGAGACAGGAGAGATCTGCTGTACCATGTGGGCTGCACCCTGGCTGGCCAGGGATCGAACTCATGCTGCAGAGGCTGCGGATTGTTTCAGAGTGCGGTGTTTCACCCTTTGCGCCACCAGGAAGGCCCTCTTTTCCTTCATTTTCTTTGCTTCTAGCTCAGTTCTGCTTTTAAAGCCTTTCAATAAATTGAATCAGGCCCACTGAGATTATCTAAGATAATCTTCTGTACTTAAAGTCAACTGGTTATATACCTTGATCACATCTACAAAATCTTCACAGCAACACCGAGATTGGTTTGATTCAATAACTGGAGCCTATAGCCCAGTCAAGTTGAGACATTAAAATACCATCATCACAAAGGAGAAGGAGAAAAAGGAGAGAGGAGGAGGAGAAAAAGGGAAATGGAAAGAAGAATAAGGAGTTGGGTGAGGAGGAAGAAAAGAAAGTGAAAGATAAAATGGAGAAGGACAATGCCAGGGGATCAGTAGAGGATTTCCATAACCAAAGTTATGATGACAAGTAGAAATGTGATAAGAAGGGCCTCTCCGGTGGCGCAGCGGTTGAGCCCTGGGCTGCAAAGCTGCTTGCAGCCTTTGCAGCACCGGTTCGATCCCCAGCCGCTGGTGAGGGTCCCACATGGCACGCAGACCTCTCCTGCTGCTCCCACAGCCTCCAAATTTATGTAGCTTTGTAAATCTATGGTAATGCAATAAAAAAATTAAAAAAAAAAGAAATGTGATAAGAAAGGAAATTGAAGCAGCCGTATCTATCATAGATACTAAGCATTTGCTGTGAAGAATTATACCATCCAGTAGACCTGCTATTTTGCCACATACTCCACAAAAGAGGAGGGATGCTTCTGCAACTGGAAACAAAGAAGTGGAAGTAATTACCCTTGGCAACAGTGTCAGAGACTGTGGACAGGGATGGCTTGCTGTCACAGTGTTGAAGAGATTGCTGGATAGAGCCTCCTCATGGCCAATCAGAGGTTAGTGCCATACTATTCAATATAGAAATTCTACTTCAAGGGACTTAGTCTTTATTTATTTTATATTTATTCTATGTATTCTATAAATACATGTTTGATGTTTTTAAAGATTTAGTTATTTACGCATACAAGAACTGGAGTGTAGGCCAGAAATGCAGGGGGTGAGAGGATTCATCATAGACAGAGTGTGGAGCACAACAGGCAGACTAACTGAAATACACTGCTGAGGGGAGCAGCGGGCAAAACCAGAGAGGTCTGCTGCACCATGTGGGCAGCTCCCTGGCCGGGGATTGAACTCAAGCTGCAGTGTCTACGGACAGCTTCATAGTGCCGAGACTTAACCCCTTGTGCCACCAGGGAGCCCCTAAATATATGTTTTAAATGACACATGTACAAAACTCACTGTAACATTGTTGAAAACAAAATGATAGATAAAGTATGGGTAAAGGGAGTTGATCAGTGGTGGATGGTGACTGGAATTTGGTGGTGTGTATGGTATGATATATACAGGTGTTTAGGTGAAAAATTGTGCCTATATGGTCACCATACAGTGTTGTAATGTTTCTTCAATGAAGAGGAAAAAAGGAATACTTTACAACTTTCTCAAGCCATTGATAATTTTTCCCTCCAGGCCCTTTGCTGCCCTCATCTCCTGTCTATAATACCAGTTCCACTCCCACCTAGTTTACCTGTTGAGCTTCCATATGAATGACTCATTTAACAATCTAGCTTTCCATTTCCTATCCTGCCTTTACTGCAGGAATTTCGTTCTTCTTTCCATTTCCTCCCCCTTCTCAGAACCACATCTTGGACTTCACTGTGCAGAAAAACGCAACTTCTGAAATCTTAAACCCCAGTCTCATAAAAAGCCACAGGGGACTTCCACTTGTGACCAAGATAATTTTCTCTCCTGCCTGAAACAACAACAAAGACAGGACAAGCCATATGAAATAAAAGTTTTGGACATTGGACATCAGGTTGCACATGATCATGATGACAGAGAGAGAAGAAACAAACCAAGTAAGTCTTATGACTGTCTTAACATACTATCTGGAAATAGTTTCTTGGCCACAATACAGAGAAGTGGAACCCAAGCATAACCTAGCCATCTCTCTGAGTTGACAACACAGAGTTAGGAGCCCAAAGAGGCCAAGATAATTAAAGTTCATAGAACAGCACTGGAGTGAGGAGGGCTTGGTGGAGAGAGAACCCCGGAGATCAGCAGATGACCTGCCAGCTGATTCTCCAGCTGAGTACTGGTCAGTGAAGGCATGTAATGAAACAACCTTGAACTAGAGAGTCACTTGAAAAGCTTAAAGGGAAAAAAATACACAAAGCACACATGGGAACTAGAATATTTTGTGTTCCCATCAGCCTGAATGGGAAAACTTCATAATTCACAGAAAAATGGGGTATAATTCTGAGAAGCTTTGTCTTAGTAGTGGGTCAAAAATAGCCCTAGACTAAGGAGTTTGCTTTGATCCTAGCTTTATTCATTTTATTTTTAAAAAAGATTTTATTTATTTATTTTGTAGAAGAACTGGGGTGTAGGACAGAGGAGTACAGGGTGAGAGGATTCACGAGAGACAGTGGGGAGCAGAACAGGCAGATCTACTGAAATACACTGCCTAGGGGAGCAGTGGATAAGACAAGAGAGGTCTGCTGTGCCACCATGTGCGTTAGCTCCAAACTCATGCTGCAGTGGCTGCCAATAGCTTGATAGCACTGACTTTAACCTCTGCACCACCAGGGAGGCCCACCGATCCTAGCTTTAAATAAGAGTTTAATCACCACCAAGCCTCAAAATGACCAGATTATTCCCAAGTAACATCCATAACAAAGCTTAAATACATTTATAGTAGTATAAAAATATGGGCCTCACTGGTGGTACAGGGGTTAAAGTCTCAACACTGCCAGGCTATCGCCAGCCACTGCAACACGAGTTCAATCCCAGGTCAGGGAGATGACCCACATGGCACAGCAGACCTCTCCTGTCTCACCTGTTGCTCCCCTCAGCAGTGTATTTCAGTCAGTCTCCCTGTTCTGCTCCCCACTGTGTCTCTGGTGAATTCTCTCAACCCCCAGACCCCTGGCCTACACCCCAGCTCTTGTATGCATAAATAAATAAATCTTTAAAAAAATAAATGGTATTGGAACAACTGGATACACATGCAAAAAATAAATGAAGAAAGTTAGATTCTTTCCTTATACCATATACAGAAATTAACTCACAACGGATAAAAGACCTAAATGTAACTAAAACTATAAAAACCTTAGGAGAAAACAGGAAATATTCATGACACTGGATTTGGTGTCTTGGTGACACCAAAAACACAAACAACAAAAGAAAAGTAAATAAATTGGACTTCAAAAATAATGAAATATTTTGATCCACCAGATACAATTAAATGCACAGTAACCAAAATGTTATTACAGTGGTCCAGAAATAAATAAAAAGATTAAATAGAATTGAATAGCATTCAGGAGTGCCAAGCATTGTTAACTGCAAAAAGTTGAAAATTGAATGTCCATCAATAGGATAATGAAAAAATAATGAGGCAAACTGGGGGAATCTGAATAAAGACTGATAGATCATAATATCAATGTACTGGTTATGATGGTATACTATATAGTTTCGCAAAATGTTACTATTGTGAGAAAGGGATCTCTATTATTTCCTAAAATAATCTCAATAAAAAATTCAATTAAAAAGGAATGAGGTGGTGGGCCTCCCCCATGGCACAGCGGTTGAGCGCTGGGTTGCGAAGCTGCCCGCGGCCTCTGTGGCGCCGGTTCGATCCCCGGCTGCTCCCCGGCCACCAGAGGAGGGTCCCACATGGCGCGCAGACCTCTCTTGCCGCCCGCTGCTCCCCTCAGCAGTGTACTTCGCCAGTCTGCCTGTTCTGTTCCCCGCTCTGGCTCTGGTGAATTCTCTCACCCTCCCGCGCTTCTGACTGTACCCAGTGCATGTATAAACAAAACAAACAAACCAGCAAACAAATAAATAAAGCATGCCTCTATTAAAAATAAATAAATAAATAAATAAAAATAAAAAAAAAAAGGAATGAGGTGGTTTGGCAAAAGTTGCACCAAGTATTAAAAAAAAAAAAAAAAAAAAAAGGAATGAGGTGGGGCCTCCCCTGGTGGTGCAGTGGCTGAGCGCTGGGCTGCGAAGCTGCCCGCAGCCTCTGCAGCACCGGTTCGATCCCCCGCCGCCGGGCGAGGATACCACATGGCGCACAGACCTCTCCTGCCGCCCGCTGCTCCCCTCAGCAGTGTACTTTGTCAGTCTGCCTGCTCCGCTCTCCGCTCTGACTCTGGTGAATTCTCTCACCCTCCTGCGCTTCTGACTGTACCCAGTGTTTGTATAAATAAATTAATTAATTTAAAAAAAGAAATTTAAGAGAAAAAAAAGGAATGAGGCGTGTGTGTGTGTGTATAGAGAGAGACGTCCACAATATATTATTTTTTAAGATTTATTTATTTATGCATGTAAGAACTTGGGTACAGGCCAGAGGTGTGGAGGGTGAGAGAATTCACTAAAGACAGAGTGGGAAGCAGAACAGGCAGATCTACCGAAGTACACTGCTGAGGGGAGAAGCGGGTGAAACAGGAGAGGTCTGCTGTGCCATGTGTGTTAGCTCCCTGGCCGGGGATCGAACTTGTGCTGCAGTGGCTGTGGATAGCTTCATAGTGCTGAGACTTAATCCTTTGTGCTACCAGGGAGGCCCCCTCCTACCTCAATTTTTAAAAATTAAAATAAATAAGATAAAACAGCCAAATGTTTCACAACTGAAAATGAATAAAATAATTGGAAAAAAGATTTGGCACCTGTCTCCTTTCCAGATGCATCTTCCATCATTATCTCAGATACTTGAAATCACCTGCAGATCCACAATGACATATGTTCTTAGGCATCCATGCCTATGGATATGTGGTTTGTTCTGGAATGCCTTCCCTGACTTGTAAAATTAAATAAATATCTTTCTCTTTCAAACAGTTCAATCGTTACTTGTTCTTTGAAGTCTTTCTAGCTTCCCCAGGCATGTTAGATAATGCCTGTCTGCTACCATGTTATCTATTTTATCCATTTCACAAGATTAACCTACTAGGTTGTAGAATTTGTTTACTTATATCTATACATTTCAAACACCGTGGGCTGCTTGAGCATAAGAAGTTTGTCCTAAGTGTCAGCATCGAAGATTTATCTCTCATTTAACACATATATATGCACACACAGTCTTTAGATCCTCATGCCTCCCTTGAGATACTGCCTTCATTTGTCTGCTTCCCTTAGTAAAAGTCCTCAAGTATCTATCTCCCTGTCTCGTGGTTCAGCCGCCCATTCTCTCTTAAACCAACATAATTTAAAAAGTATATTGAATAAGGTGTTCTATCATATATGTTTCAGGTGCTCATCATTATAACCAACATCTTTATATACTACATTAAGTTCATCACTAAAAGTCCAATTATATCCTTCACCATAAAATCAGTCCCTTTAACCTTACCTAAGCACACTTCTTCCCCTTCCTAAAGGGGGATGAGGTTCCATATTTGGTCTTGTAGTCTAAAAGTTTATTTTTATTTTATTCCTGTTTGCTTGGTTTCACTATATACCACATAAGATAAAACAGCCAAATTATTTCCCAAAAGTGAAATAATTAGCATTTGTCTTTCTCTGACTTATTTCACTAAGCATTATACCTGCTAGATCCTTCCATGTAGTTGTAAATGGCAAGCTTTCATCTCTTTTATAGCTGAATAATATTCCATTGTGTATACAAGCCACATCTTCCAAATCAACTCATCTGTTCTTGGGTACTTCGGTTGTTTCCATAACTTGGCTATTGTAAATAGTTCTGCAATAAGCATGGCGGGTGCATATATCTCTTCAAATTTATATTTTTGGGGGTAAATAACCATAAGTAAGCCAGCTGGATTATATGGAATTTCTGTTTTTAATTTTTTGAGGAATCTCTATATTGCTTTCCATAATGGCTGAACCAGTTTACATTCCCAGCAATATTGTATAAAGGTTCCTTTGTCTCCACATCCTCTCCCACACTGTTTCTTTTTTTAAATTAATAAGCATTTTATCTTTTTAAAAAGATTTATATTTTTTATTTATGCATACAAGAGCTGGGGTACAGGCCAGAGGTGTGGGGGGTAAGAAGATTCACCAGAGACAGACCGGGGAGCAGAACAGGCGGATCTACTGAAATACACTGCTGAGGGGAGCAGCGGGCGAGTCAGGAGAGGCCTGCTGCACATGTGGGTTATTTCTCTGGCTGGGGATCGAATTTATGTCGCAGTTGCTGGTGATAGCTTGATATTGCTGAGACTTTAAACCCTGGGCCACCGGGGAGGCCCAGATGCCTTTTCTTTAAATCAACTTGAACTACAGTCTCATTACCACTTCTTCACTGAAGCTGTTACTGTCAATAACACAGATATTTAACCTCATTTTCCAAATCCATTTTACCTCATTTCTCAGGCATCACCCTACTGGATACCTCAGCAGTATTTTATATCATTGATCATGACTTCGTTTTTGAAATTCTTTTCACTTGGCCTCTGGGAACTGTACTCCCATCCCCTGATTTTCCTCTTCACAGTCTGCTCCTTCTGGGCCTCCTTTCATGAGTCCTCTTCATTTCCCTGGCCTCCATATTCGTTGGAGTAGCCTAGCACCCAGTCCTTTACCCTCTTTTCTTCTTTTTCACTCAATTCTTAGATCCCATGACTTCAAACACCATACACATGGCAATGATTCCCATGTCTGTAACCCTAACCACTCCCCTCAACTCCAGAGTTATAGAGCCAATGATGATTCGACATTTCCTCTTGGATGGTGAAATCCTACAATATTATGTGTCAGTGTTCTCCACTTCATTAAATAGCATCTCCAGGGCCTCCCTGGTGGTGCAAGGGGTTAAGCAACACACTATGAAGCAATCCTCAGCCTCCGCAGCATGAGTTCGATCCCCGGCCAGACAGCAATGCACATGGTGCAGCAGACCTCTCTTGACTCGCCCACAGCAGTGTATTTCAGTCAGACTGCCTGTTCTGCTCCCCACTCTGTCTCTGGTGAATCCTCTCACCCCCCACATCTCTGGCCTGTACGCCAGCTCTTGTACGCATAAATGAATAAATCTTAAATAAATAAATAGCATCTCCAGCCTCTCAGTCTGGAGGCTCCATCAGCAAATTCTATTGACTTCAGGATATATCCCTACTCCAAGCACATTTCCATTACTACCAACAACATCCAAGCCACCATCATCTCTTGGCTGGATTACTATAACATCTTCCTAACTAGTCTCCCTCTGTCTACTATTGCCCCCTATTACTTATCACAAAGCTGAAGCGATCCGTTTCAAGGCATAAATAAGATCACATCACTGCCTGATTAAAATCTTCTATTGGCTTCCCACACCACAAGAAATTGCATAATTTAGCCCCTGTTGAGTGATAGTATAACCAAACTCAGATATACTAACTGAAAATCTCTGCAGCCCTCAAGTCCTCCCACTCTCCCCTTGTGTGTGCTACACCAGACACTGCAGCCGTGCTGTTCCTCTGATACAACCATCACCTCTGCTGTCCCAGAATCCTTTGTTTCTTAAATGTTTGAGGTAATGTTGACTTACCACACTGTGTATGTTTTAGGGGTATAGGTTCACATCCCTACAATTGTATGTCATCACACCAAAGCATCAATAAGCCTCCACCAAAGCCCATGGAGCCCCCACCCCACTCAGTGTTCTTGTACTTGCACTTCTCTCTGACTACAATGATCTTCCCCCAGATGTCCAGTGATTTATTGCCTCACTTCATTAATTTATGTGCTCAAATGTCACCTTAACAGAAAGGCCACCCTAATTAAAATAGCAACTTGCCCCCTTAAACTCTGTCTACATGCTACCTTACTTTAGTTTTCTTTATAGCATCACCATATTTATACAAGCACTGGGTACAGTCAGAAGCGTGGGAGGGTGAGAGAATTCACCAGAGCCAGAGTGGGGAGCAGAACAGACAGACAGACAAAATACAGTGCTGAGGGGAGCAGCGGGTGCGGCAGGAGAGGTCTGCGCGCCATGTGGGACCCTCGCCAGTGGCCGGGGATAGAACCGGCACCGCAGAGGCTGCAGGCAGCTTCGCAGCCCAGCGCTCAACCACTGCGCCACCAGGGGAGGCCCAGGACTTTCATTTTGTTTAATGTTGTATCCCCAGCACTCAGGCCACTGCTTGGCACATAGTATTCACTCCCTCATTAAATATTCTTTAAATGAGTAAGTGAATTAATGATTTCTAGTTCTTAGAACACTGAGCAACTACATAATCAAATGAATATATCTCTATACCCAGTGTAGTACCAGGTACACAGTTGGTATTCAATGTTTGCTGAATGAATGAATGAAGCCTATAAACTTGCTCATATTTTACAAGTCTTTTTAAAATTTAAAATCTTGTGATGATCTATTTCATCTCTCAGTTTAGTTATGACTATTCTTTCCATAACATCCTAGCTTTCTCATCTTTCAATCACTATCTTTTTTTTAAAAAAAGATTTATTTTATTTATTTATGCATACAAGAACTGGGGTCTAAACCAGAGGTACGGGGGGTGAGAGGATTCACCAGAGACAGAGTGGGGAGCAGAACAGGCAGATCTACTGAAGTACACTGCTGAGGGGAGCAACGGGCGAGTCAGGAGATGTCTGCTGCGCCATGTGGGTCAGCTCCCTGGCTGGGGATCGAACTCAGCCCGTAGTGGAGATAGAGCTGAGACTTAGCCC
Organism: Talpa europaea; assembly: GCF_964194135.1. Taxonomy (NCBI): domain Eukaryota; kingdom Metazoa; phylum Chordata; class Mammalia; order Eulipotyphla; family Talpidae; genus Talpa; species Talpa europaea. The sequence continues at coordinate 47,699,382 of NC_140081.1, read as the reverse complement.
CTTAGCAGGGGCCTCAATTCCACAGCCAGTTTTCTAGGGTTTGTTTTGGTTAGTTTTATCTGTTCCTTTGCTTCACTATATTCTATAATATTGAAATAAAACATTGAAATCATTGTTTTTCTCCTTCTGACTTAGTTCACTTAGCATAATCCCATGCAATTATCACTAATGGCAGGGTTTCATCTTTATTTATTTTATGATAGCTGAATGGTAATTGGTTGTGTGTATATCACATCTTCTTTATCTAAGTGGTATATATATATATATTTCATTACATTTCCTGCTTATTCAGTAATTTTTCAAGTCAGTACAAATCTATTTCCTACTCCTAACCAACATTCTAGTTGTCATCCTCAATGGATATTTTCAATTCTTGCATGAATTCTCTGTTGCATTTCAAATACTGATTAATCCTCTGTTCTTCATATTTTCTTCTCCCCCTAGCTTCTGGATTACACATTTTCTGACTGCTGGTTTTTTTTTTTTTGTTTGTTTGTTTGTTTGTTTGCAATCACCTTACTGATTCCCCTACCTTTGTTCACCCATTAAATGTTGGGATTCCACACGACCCACCCCCACAACCCCCAAGAGTTCTGCCCTTGACCTAGATCTCATCTCTATAACTTTACCATCCACAGGCTAATGCTACAACAACACATCCTCTCTCTTCAGCACCACTATTTTCAACTACTTGCTGAACATCTTTATATTTTTTTAAAAAGATTTATTTATTTATTTATTTATACAAGCACTGGGTACACTTAGAAGCGCCGGGGGAGGGTGAGAGAATTCACCAGACCCAGAGCAAGGGAACAGAACAGGCAGACTGACGAAATACACTGCTGAGGGGAGCAGCGGGCACAGCAGGAGAGGTCTGTCGCACCATGTCGGACCCTCGCCAGCGGCCAGGGATTGAACTGGCGCTGCAGAGGCTGTGGGCAGCTTCGCAACCCAGCGCTCAACCACTGCGCCACCGGGGAGGCCCTACTTGCTGAACATCTTCATTTGGGTGTCTGACAGCTCACCAAATATAACATTTCTCTCATTATCTTTTCCAACCCAAAATTTGTTCTTTTAAGTTCTTCCTCTATTATCCCCCATCCCCATTCCTAATTGCCCAAGAATTCTATTCTCCCCAACTATTTTTTTGCTTCAGAGTCTTTGTTCTTGTTGCTTCCTCTGCCAACAATGATCTTCCTCTGGCTCAATGTCAAACTGGCTTTCTCATCCTCAAGTCTTATCTAAAATGTCACCTCCTTGGGGCCTCCCTGGTGGTGCAAGGGGTTAGGATGCAGCACTATGAAGCTATCTGCAGCCACTATAGCATGAGTTCGATCCCTGGCCAAGGAGCCACCCACATAGTGCAGCAGACCTCTCCTGTCTCACCCACTGCTCCCCTCAGCAGTGTGTTTGTCAATCTGCCTGTTCTGTTCCCCACTCTGTGTCTGGTGAGTCTTCTCACACACACCCCCACACCTCTGGCCTGTACCTCAGTTCCTGTATACATAAAATAAATTTAAAAATAAATAAATAAAATGTCACCTGCTTATTAAAGACCTTCCCTGTCTATCCTATCTAAAATAGGAAGACCCCACTCCAATGCAGTCCATCTTATGGCTGTACCTTAATTGAACTCCTAATTGTTGAACATTTATTATTTTTGATTTTTAATACTAAAAATATAATGCTTTGATGAGCATATTTTTTTAATAATAAATTTTATTGTTATATTCCCCATACAATTGCAGCCCCCCCATTCTGACCCCAATCCCTCCCCTCCCGCCCCCGCCCCCCTAAAAGTGTCTCTGGTTCATAGTTTTTTGTTGATTTTGATTTTCACTTTCTTATAGTTATTCTTGATGAGCATATTTTACATAAATCTTAATGTTCATCTCTGATTATTTCCTGAGGATAACTTCAGAAATAGAGTTACTAAAAGCAAAGGGATGAAAATTATTTTTTTTATGGCATATCCAAATTTATTTTATTTTTTTAATATTTTTTACATCATTCTTCATTTTTTTTTACAATGCATGCTTTCTCATCTCAGTTATAGTCCCCGTGAAATTCCCAATATTAATTCACCCATGTACCATCACCATGGTCCCTTGTGCTCTTCCCACCCCTGTTTTAATCCTACTCCCTTCTCCCCCCGTCCCCTGCAGAATGTCTCTGGTTTATAGTTACTTGTTGATTTTGATTTTCACTTTATTATAACTTTTTTTTTCCTAATCCCTTATTTGGATCCTCTACATTCCTCCTATAAGTGAAACCATTGGTATTTTTCATTTTCTTTCTGGCTTATTTCACTGAGCATGATCCCTTCCAGATCCATCCATTTTGTTGCGAATGTATGAATTTATCTTTTTTGATTGCTGTGTAATATTCCATTGTGTATATATACCACATCTTCTTGATCCAGTCATCTATGGCATGAAAATTCTTAAGGATTTTTATGTTACCAGCAATAGGTTAATTATCTGACATACACTGAAACTGACACCATGACATCATGCTTTGAGAAAAGAAAAAAAGTTTTACTGCAAATCAGTTGGCTTTGGAGACAGGGTTGAGAACAAAGCACTTAAACTTAATGGCTACAGAGGAGACTAAGGGCAAAGAAACATGAAGTTCATACATGAAGAAGTATGAAAAGGTTTTTCTTCAAATAACTAGAGTTTTGAATTTCTGTTGGGCCCCTCACCTCTAGGTAGCTTCCCTCCTCTGCATTTTTATCATCAACTCCAGCTGGCCTTGGAGCTCAGCTCAAAGTTAGTTGATAAGCCTCCAGGCTCTGCTGTGTCTGTAAAACCAAACCTCAGAAAAGGTTAGATAAATTTTTTCCTACCCTTTGGTGCTCTAGGGTTTGAAAGCAATTTAACCATTCATTTTTTTTCAAAGATTTATTTATTTATGCATGCAAGAGCTAGGGTGTAGGCCAGAGATGTGGGGAGGGTGAGAGGATTCACCAGAGACAGAGTGGGGACCAGAACAGGCAGATTGACTGAAACACACTGCTGAGGGGAGCAGCGGGCAAGACAGGAGAGGTCGGCTGTGCCATGTGGGTCAATTCTCTGGCTGGGGATCAAACTTAAGCTTCAGATTGCTTCATAGTGCTAATGCTTAACCCACTGCGCCTCGAGGGAGGTCCCTAATTTAACCATTTAGTCTCAGTTACACTGATACACAGAGTCAAATAGCTTTCAGTAAGTTGTACTAAGTTACATTCCCACACATGGTGTGTCAGTGCCTGCTTTACCACAGCCTCAGCACATTTTCTTTGAAGCAGTGTTGTGTTTAAAAACATGGGTTTTAGAGGCCTCCTCTGGTGGCCCAGCGGTTGAGCGCTGGGCTGCGAGGCTGCCCGCAGCTTCTGCAGCGCCGGTTCGATCCCCGGCCACTGGCGAGGGTCCCACATGGCGCGCAGACCTCTCCTGCTGCACCCACTGCTCCCCTCAGCAGTGTGTTTCGTCGGTCTGCCTGTTCTGTTCCCCGCTCTGGCTCTGGTGAATCCTCTCACCTTCCCATGCTTCTGACTGTACCCAGTGCTTGTATAAATAAATAAATAAATCTTTAAAAAAATGGGTTTTAGAAAGAGACAGCCCTGTATCAAAATCCTGGCTCTACCAATTATGTTAGGAAAATCACCTAATTATTGTATTCTTCAGTTTTTTCATCTGTAAAAGTGGGTGTACTACCACCTACACTTAAGGTTATTATGAGGATTAAAGATAGTATATTGGGTTGAACCATATGAAACAGCCAACATTTGATCATTTTGTCATGCAAAAATGTTTTTCATATGTGTAGGGTAAGGAAAAATGTCAGGCTTTTCTACCCTCCCGCCATCAGGATAGATGATGGATCCTTGCAGTCCTGAATGCATGCCTGATGGCGGGCACCTGGAGTAGGGTGTGGGCATAGGTAGATGGGATTCACCTGGGCTGAGACTGGGCTTTTAAGGGCGGCGTCACGGAGACGCCAGCAGAAGCCAAGAAGGAACAGAAGCCGAGAGAGAGAAGCAGAGAAGGCCGGAGAGCCCAGATAGAATGAAGACTTGCTGGGGGCTGGGAGGCCTGCCAGCCTCCCGGCCCCCCAGCACCCCTGCCTGCTGTGTACCTGGTAATCCCAATAAAAGACCTGCAAAAAACCACTGAGGATTCCGACTCCTCCATTACCCGTTCTGCATGGGATCCCAGAAAACCTGCACTGTGTCCCTTCCTGACCTTACAATTGGCGTAAGTCGGCAAGATGGTCCATGCAGACGGGTATGGAGCCCACCAAAGACCTGGAGGGACTTAGGAGTAACAGACTGTGTGTGCCTGTGATGAAGCTGGAGGCGCCATGGCAGGACAGAAAGTGGACACCGTCCAGGAGCTGCGGGACGAGACCTCAGCTGGAAGAGGAGACGCCCGAGAGGACCAGCCAACGACCCCTGAGACAGCAAGAATCGTCGGGAAGAGAGGGCCATGATTCGGAGCTCGCCGGTGCTGATGGCAGGGAGAGGCCTAATGGACTTGGACTGACAATCCCGCCAGAAGGCGGGTTATGTCTTTTGGGAATCTGGGGGTGGCCAGTGGGCCTTGATGGCCAAAAGCAGTCTGTGCATGCCCAGCAGCCAGGCGGAGGAGAAAAGCCAACTGAGAAGGCAAAAGCTGGTGCTGATGCTACGTTTGAGAAGCCCTGAGCGGCTGCTAAGCAGCCTGAGTATGCTGAAGACCAGTGAGTCTCGTAAAATCATCTGTGGGTGATGCCCTGCTCGTTGTCGAGTGAGAGTGAGGAGCTGAGGAACCTGTCCTTGGGGGACAGGTGGGGAACGTGGCTTGGGGTGGAGCCCAAGCCGCATGTAGAGTTTGGATCCTCGACCCATGTGCTTGTGCAGTGGGTTGGCCTGCGTGCAAGGGTCTGCGAGTCGCATTGGGGGCTATGAAAGCCGAATGTTGGAGCGACGCAGACAGAAACCCTGAGGGTTGGCGATTACCCCCAACAGTATAGAATCACCAATCCCAGAGTGAGTGCATCCTGGGGGTGGATGCGGTGTGTGGCTTGTAGCCGAGACTACAGCCAGAGAAGGCCAGGAAGCCTGACGGCTCCTGGTGTGTTACAGTAGATGCCGTGAGTGGTTCCCCTCCCTCGTATGAGCAGTGCCTTCAGCAGCAGATTTGGTGGCTCATCTGCTGGTACCAATAATTGTCTTTTGCCACTAGGTTGGGGCCCTGCCTGGACTTATTTGTGTTCTGTTGTATTTTGTTATATTGTGATGCATTTGCTTTTGTGGGCCATGGCTGCATTGTTTGTTTGCTAAGAAAATTGTATACATGAAGACTATATGGCAGAAAACCCTGAGGGGGTGGACTGTAGGGTAAGGAAAAAATGTCAGGCTTTTCTGCCCTCCCGCCATCAGGATGGATGATGGATCCTTGCGGTCCTGAATGCATGCCTGATGGCGGGCACCTGGAGTAGGGTGTGGGCATAGGTAGATGGGATTCACTTGGGCTGAGACTGGGCTTTTTAAGGTCAGCGTCACGGGGATGCCAGTAGAAGCCGAAGAGAAGCTGAGAATGAACAGAAGCCGAGAGAGAAGCAGAGAAGGCTGGAGAGCCCAGATAGAGTGGAGACTTGCTGGGGGCTGGGAGGCCTGCCAGCCTCCCGGCCCCCCAGCACCCCTGCCTGCCGTGTACCTGGTAATCCCAATAAAAGACCTGCAAAAAACCACTGAGGACTCTGACTCCTCCATTACCTGTTCTGCATGGGATCCCAGAAAACCTGCACTGTGTCCTTTTCTGACCTTACAATATGGTTCAGGCTAATGCATAAAATATGATATCTGGCGATCATACGGTCAATAAATGGTAGCTGTTGAAATTATGATGGAAGCAGGATAATAGAAATGAAAGACACCCTCACTGAAACCTCCTAGACTTAGAAGAAATAAATAGAAACAAACTCTTAGAGGAAAACCTCTAGTCTTTTTAGAATAGCAGTAGAGGCTCCAAGTATAGAGGGGGAAAAGGGGAGGAAGGGACCAAAATTACAGGGAAAAGGTGTAGACCAACTTCCTTTCTCAACTGGAAATAGTTCTTATAGTTTATATTAAAATGGCCTTAATTTGTGGAAGATGGGGAAAGTACACATTCCCTAAATTTCATATAGGAAACCAAGAAAACTATAAACTATATATTGGAAATAAGGAAACTATAAACTATAGAGCAGTAAGCTTTACATGTGTGTTTAGCTATTGGAAAGCAGGGAGGAGAGAAATGCTGTCAGTGTTTCTCAAATTTGGTCTGCTAAGATTCACTTGGGATGCTTTAAAGCTTGTTTCCAAACACCCAAACTAAATTAGACTGAGAGGAGGGGCTTGGAAATCTATAGGTGAACAAGTACCCCAGATGTCTCTGATTATCAGACAAGTCTGGGAAACAGTGGTACAAACATCCACAATTTCCAAGGTGATAACAAATTCATTATAACGTCATGAAGAAATACAAAGTCAGGTGGATGATCAATATTGTAGGTAATATTGGTAATGATAACGAAATTAGGAAAAGCTGAAAGGTAAGGGATCTGTTATTAAAGTTTACTAATTACTGTGGTGGTTTAAACATCTGTCCACAACTTCCCTACTCCTCCCTCTAGGAGATGGAACTTAATTTCCTCTCCCCTTAAATGTGAACTTAGTGACTTGCTTCTCAAGAACAGAGTATGGAAAAGGAAAAATAGTAATTTTATAGTAGAGAAATCTGGCAGATGCTTCTTTTTTGATGTTCAAATTGTTTTTTTTTTAATTTTTAAACAATATTTGCCTCCCCCCACCCCCTCAGATTGAGTCCCCATACGTAGGGGCAGGACAGGAAGGACACAGAGCAGGTTTTCTGATCCAGCAGATCGGGTAGAGGATGAGTCAGAGTCCTCAGTGGCTTTTGCAGGTCTTTTATTTAGATTTACCAGGCATATGGCAGGCAGGGGTGCTGGGGGGCAGGAAGGAAGGCTGGCAGGCCTCCCAGCCCCCAGCAAGTTTTCACTCTGGGCTCTCCGGCCTTCTCTCATGTTCTCTCAGTCTCTGCTCTCCTGCTTCCGTTCGTTCTTGGCTTCTGCTGGCGCCCCCGTGAGGCCACCCTTATAAACTCAGTCTCTCAGCCCAGGTGTACCCACTTCAGGTGCCCGCCAGCAGGCATGCATTCGGGTTCCCTCATCTATCCTAATGGCGGGAGGGCAGAAAAACCTGATACTTTTTCCTTACCCTAAACCATAGAATTTCCTTCCCCAAGTGTAGGGTAAGGTAAAAAGTATCAGGCTTTTCTGCCCTCCTGCCATTAGTATAGATGACAGAACCCTGCGGTCCTGAATGCATGCCTGATGATGGGCACCTGGAGTGGGGTGTGGGCATAGGTAGATGGGATTCACCTGGGCTGAGACTGGGCTTTTAAGGGCGGCGTCACGGGGACGCCAGCAGAAGTAGAGGAGCAGAAGCAGAACGAATGGAGAAAGGAGAACCACGAGAGAAGCAGAATGCCGGAGAGCCCAGACAAAGTGAAGACTTGCTGGGGGCCAGGAGGCCAGCCCCCCAGCACCCCTGCCTGCTATGTACCTAGTAAATCCCAATAAAAGCCTGCAAAAGCCACTGGGGGCTCCAGGACTCTCCTCCTTTACCCCATCTGCTGGATCAGAAAACCTGCTCAGTGGCCCATTCCTACCCCTACACCAAGGCACCCGTGCACCATCACCACAGTCCTCTGCTCCTCCCGTCCCTCCCTATGATCCCTCTCCCTCCTCTTCCCCTGCAGTATGTCTCTGATTTATAATTGTCAGTTTTTGCTTCGCTGTTTTTGTACTGTTATTATATATATTTTTTACACTGACTGTTATTATATATATTTTTTACACTGATGTCTTATTTGTTTCCCCTATATTCCTGCTATCAGTGAAACCATCTGATATTTTTCTTTTTCCTCCTGGCTTATTTCACTGAGCATGATCCCTTCTAGCTCCATCCACGTTGCTGGGAATGGCATGACTTTATCTTTTTTGATTGCTGAATAATATTCCATTGTGTATATATACCACATCTTAATCCAGTTATCTATTTTTGGGGATTTGGGTTGTTTTCAGGTTTTATCTATTGTAAACAGTGCTTCAATAAACATACAGGTGTTCTTTTGAATTAATGTTTTTGTGTTCATTGAGTAAATCCCTAGGAGTGGAATTGCCGGGTCAGATGGTAGCTCCATTTTTAGTAGACTGAGGAACCTCCAGACAGCTTTCCATAGTGGTTGGACAAGTTTGCACTCCCACCAGAAATGTAGGAGACTTCCATTTTTTACTACATCCTCGCCAACATTTGTTGTTGCTTGTTTTTTTGATAGGTGCCATTCTTACTGGTGTAAGGTGGTATCTCAGTGTGGTTTTGATTTGCATTTCCCTGATTATAAGAGATGTTGAACATTTTTTCATATGCCCATTGGCCGTGTGCATTTCCTCTTTGGAGAAATGTCTTTTAAGTACCTCTGCCCATTTCTTGACTGGATTGTTTATTTTGTTTTGGTTGAGTTGTGTGAGTTCTTTGTAAATCTTTGTGATCAGTCCCTTATCAGTTGAATGGAGTACAAAGATTTTTTTCCCAATCAGTGGGGTGTCTCTTAGTTTTGGTTAATGTCTCTTTTGTTGTACAGAAGCTTTTCAGTTTGATGTAATCCCAGGTGTTTATCTTTGCCTTCACTATCACTGCTTTGGGTGATGAGTCTTTAAAGATGTTTCTGAGATGTATGCCTTGTAGTGTTTTACCTATATTTTCTTCTATATATTTTATAGTTTCAGGTCTTATGTCCAGTTCTTTAATCCATTTTGAGTTGATTTTTGTGCACAGTGAGAGGTAGGGGTCGAGTTTCTTTTTTTGGCATATGGAGGTCCACTTTTCCCAGCACCATTTATTGAACAAACTGTCCGTGCTCCATTGCATGTTCTTTGCCCTTTCATCAAAGATTAGTTGTTCATTTAAGTGTGGCTTTATTTCTGGGCTCTCTATTTGGTTTCATTGGTTTGTGTGTCTGTTTTTGTCCCAATACCAAACTGTTTTGATTATTATGGCTTTGTAGTATAGCTTGAAGTTTGGAAGTGTGATACCTCCTTTTGCCTTTGTTTTCATCAGTAGGGCTTTGGCTATTTGTGGTTCCATATGAATTTCATCAGTATTTGTTCTATTTCTTTGAAGAATGTCATTGAGATTTTTTATTGGAATAGCATTGAATCTGTATATTGCTTTTGGAAGGATGGCCATTTTATTATTTTTTTTTAAGATTTATTTATTTATTTATTTATTTATACAAGCACTGGGTATAGTCAGAAGCGCGGGAGGGTGAGAGAATTCACCAGAGCCAGAGCCGGGAGCAGAACAGGCAAAAGGACCGAAGTACACTGCTGAGGGGAGCAGTAGGCGGCAGGAGAGGTCTGCGCGCCATGTGGGACCCTCCTCTGGTGGCCGGGGAGCAGCCGGGGATCCAACTGGCGCTGCAGAGGCTGCGGGCAGCTCCGCAACCCAGCGCTCAACCGCTGCGCCACCGGGGAGGCCCATGGATGGCCATTTTAATTATGTTAATTCTTCTAATCCAAGAGCAGGGGATGTCTTTCCATTTCCTTGCGTCTTCTTCAATTTCTTTTAACAAATTTTCTTTGTATAGGTCTTTTACCTCTTTTGTTAGGTTTATTCCCAAGTATTTGATTTTTTTGTTTCAATTATAAATGGGATGGTTTTCTTGATTTCTTCTTCTTCATATTGATTGTTTGTGTATAGGAAGGCTACTGATTTTTGTGTGTTGATTTTGTATCCTGCTCCTTTACTGAACTGGTTATTTTGAGTAGTTTTTCTGTGGAGTTTATAGGGTTCTCTATGTATATTATTATATCGTCTGCAAATAGTGATAGTTTTATTTCTTCTTTCCCTATTTGGATTCCTTCTAGGTCTTTCAATTGTCTTATTGCCCTGGCTAGGACCTCCAGTATTATATTGAAGAGCAGTGGTGAGAGAGGACATCCTTGTCTTGTTCCTGATCTTAAAGGAAAGGCCTTCAGCTGTTCGCCATTGAGAATAATATTGGCAGTGGGTTTGTCGTATATGGCTTTTATCATGGTAATGTACGTTCCTTCTATCCCGAGAATTTCAAGGGCCTTCATCATAAATGGATGTTGGACTTTGTCAAATACTTTCTCAGCATCTACTGATATGATCATATGGTTTTTATTTTTCTTTTTGTTGATGTGTTTGCATTACACTGATGAATTTTCGTATGTTGAACCATCCTTGTGCCCCTGGGATGAATCCCACTTGATCCCACTTGGATGCATTGTTGGATTCTGTTGGCAAGGGTTTTGTTGAGGATTTTTGCATCAGTGTTCATTAGGGAGATTGGCCTGTAATTTTCTTTTTTGTGTGCTGTCTTTGCTTTTGGTATTAGTGTAATGTTGGCTTCGTAGAACGTATTTGGTACTATTCCTTCTTTTTCAATTTTTTGAGAGAGTTTGTGTAGGATAGGTACCAATTCACTACTGAACGTTTGATAGAATTCATTTGTGAAGCCGTCTGGGCCTGGGCTTTTGTTTTTGGGGAGTGCTTTGATTACTGCCTCAATTTTGCTGCTTGTAATTGGTCTGTTTAGGGGTTCTATTTCTTCTTTGTCCAGCTTTGGATGATTATGTTGTTCTAGGAATCTGTCCATCTCTTCTAGGTTGTTGAATTTGTTTGCATATAAGTGTTCATAGTAATCTCTGATTATTCTTTTGATTTCTACTGAGTCTGTTGTGATTTCTCCTCTTTCATTTATAATCCCATATGTGTTTTCTCCCATTTTTTCTTTGTGAGCCTGGCTAGAGGTTTGTCTATTTTGTTTATTTTTTCAAAGAACCAACTTTTGGTTTCATTGATCTTTTGCATTGTTTTTTTAATTTCCATTTTGTTTATTTCTGCTTTGATTTTTATTATTTCCTTTCTTCTACTGGCTTTAGGGTTTTTTTTTTTTGTTCTTTTTCTAGCTCTTTGAGATGTGAGATTAGGTTGTTTCTTTGAGTTCTTTCTTGTTTGTTGATGTGAGCCTGTATTGCTATATATTTTCCTCTTATTACTGTTTTTGCTGCATCCCATACATTCTGGAAAGTGGTGTCCTCCTTGTTCAACTCAAAGTATTTTTTTTTTAAAGATTTATTTATTTATTTATACAAGCACTGGATACAGTCAGAAGCACAGGAGGGTGAGAGAATTCACCAGAGCCAGAGCGGGGAGCAGAGCAGGCAGAAGGACCAAAGTACATTGCTGAGGGGAGCAGCGGGCGGCAGGAGAGCTCTGCGTGCCTTGCGGGACCCTCCTCCGGTAGCCGGGAAGCAGCCGGGGATCGAACCGGTGCTGCAGAGGCTGCGGGCAGCTTCACAACCCAGCGTTCAACCGCTGCGCCACCGGGGAGGCCCTCAAAGTATTTTTTAATTTCTTCTTTGATCTCCTCATTAGTCCAGTGGTCTTCCAGTAGTGTGGATTACAATCTCCATGAAGTGGGAGGGTTCCTTGTTTTTTTTTTTCATGATTAATTTCTAGTTTGATTACTGGCAGATGCTTCTTAATCAAGTGATTAAGGTTAACATCATTAATAATAAGTCATGTTGATATTGTGTGTACTACCCGACATAATGCAATGAGAAATGTACTTCACCTCAGTGGTAGTCTCCAAAATGCATAATAATAGTGTAATGAGAAAAATATCAGACAAACACAAGATGAGGGAAATTCTAGAAATTACATGACTAGTATTTTCTAAAATATCAAGTTCATGAAAAACAAGGAAAGACCAAGAAACTAGATGGAAGGAGTCTGAAGAGAATGACTAAATGCAATGTAGTATCCTGGGGTGGATCCTGGGAGAAAGAAAGAGCATAAATTAAAAAAACAGTAAAATGTGAGTGAAGTCTGTAGTTAGGATAATAGAACTGTATCAATGTTTTCTCAGTTCTTAGTTTTGATAAATGTACTGTGAGAAGATTTTTTTTTTAAATAATAAATTTTATTTTTATATTCCCCATACAATTGCAGCCCCCCCATTCTGACCCCAATCCCTCCCCTCCCGCCCCTCACCCCACAAAAAGTGTCTCTGGTTCATAGTTTTTTGTTGATTTTGATTTTCACTTTCTTATAGTTATTCATTTTCCTGGTCCCTTATTTAAGTTTTCTAGATTCCTGCTATGAGTGAGACCATCTGGTATTTTTCTTTTTCTTTTTGGCTTATTTCGCTGAGCATGATCCCTTCCAGCGCCATCCATGTTGCTGCAAATTGCATGTGTTTATCTTTTTTGAATGCTGAGTAATATTCCATGGTGTATATGGACCACATCTTCTTGATCCAGTCATCTATTTTTGGGCATTTGGGCTGTTTCCAAAGCTTAGCTATTGTAAATAGTGCTGCTATAAACATAGGGGTGCAGGTGCTCTTTGGAATTGATGTTTCTGTGTCCTTTGGGTAAAGACCTAGGAGTGGAATTGCTGGATCATATGGAAGCTCTATGTTGAGTAGGTCCAGAAATCTCCACACAGCTCTCCATAGTGGTTGGACCAGTTTGCACTCCCACCAACAGTGCAGAAGAGTTCCTTTTTCTCCACACCCTCGCCAACATTTGTTGTTGCTAATTTTTTTTAATATGTGCCATTCTACTGTGAGAAGATATTAACATTAGGGGAAGACAGGTAAAGGGTATGTGGGAACTCTCTTTACTATATTTGAAACCCTCCTACAAATCCTAAGTACTTCAAAATAAAACTATTGAAAACCAAATGTAATTTCTTAAGTTACATGTTAGGTACACATTTACTTAATGGTTTTATTATTCTTAATATCTAGTATATCCATTATATTCTTTTATACACATGAAGAATTTCACAATTTAAAAAAATAAAAAAAAATGTAAGGAACCTAAAATGAGTCATCAGAAGAAGAGATCTAAAAGATTTTAACATTCCAAATTGATTTGGGATAAACACAGGATGGATTGCTCCAATAGTTAAAAAGTTTTTATTTCATTGATTATATTGAGCTTCATCTGATGAAATGATGCATTAACAAAATAAGAATACTCCACAAGTCATCAGATAAGAGTTCAAAATAGAGACCAATATTTGCCAGCAATGTCTAGTAGGGAGATGTTCTGGGATCAAGCCCATACTTATACGGAAGATGGATACAAGAGGTTTTCAGCCTGATGATACCAGCTATTGAAATCAGCCAATGAAACAATCAGACATCCTGTACCTCCACCGTGATACAATATGAAGTACACACCATTGCTTATGAACCATCTTGTTCCTCCCTCCCCCTCGTGAATAAAAACATTTTGAACTTCAATCTAATCGGGTCTCCTGGTCTAACTACCCTTTATAAGATATACAAAGGATAGAAGAATATAGTGGGTGCTATCAGCCATAGTGTGAGTAAGTGAAAATGTCCTGGATTCCTCAATAAGGAAATGTCCGAAGGGGGGAGGGAGGGAGGGAGGGAATGGGAATGGGAAAAGAAGGGGGAGCCTCTGTAGCATGAGTTCGATTCCTGGCCAGCCAAGGAGCAACCCACATGGCACAGCAGACCTCTCCTGTCTTGCCTCCTGCTCCCCTCAGCAGTGTATTTCAGTCAGTCTGCCTGTTCTGTTCCCCACTCTGTCTCTGGTGATTCCTCTCACCCCCGCATCTCTGGCCTGTACCCCAACTCTTGTATGCATAAATAAATAAATCTTTGAAAAAAAACAAAAACAAAAATGTGTGTATGAATGGATCTGCTCAGTTCAAACCTCTGTTGTTCAAGGATCAAGTGTATAGTGAGTAGTTAATGTGGAGGTAAGGAAAAGCCTTTCTTAGTGTGTAGAGTCCTAATTGCCTTCAGCTCAAAACAATCCACATGCCAAAGTGGCAATTTCGTTAGATAATTTTCTTAGTAAAACGTTAAGTACAAAATGCAATCACTGTCCTGCTTCTGATTTTGTCCTCACTCTCTAAGCAACATTCTGATTACAATGTCTTGGGTATATCTGTCAACTAATAGAAAATATATTAATAAGAACTTGCTTATTTGTTAAATTTCTCATTATAGATAAATTAGTGTTTATCTAATAGTTTAACTTAAGGTTTAGACATAGTTTCCTTTTTATTTTTTTTAAAGATTTATTTATTTACTTACACAAGAACCGGGGTACAGACCAGATGCGTGGGAGAGTGAGAGGATTCACCAGAGACAGAGCAGGGAATAGAACAGGCAGACCAACGAAATACCCTGCTGAGGGGAGCAGCGGGCGAGACAGGAGAGGTCTGCTGTGCCATGTGGGACCCTCGCCGGCCGGCTGGGATCGAATTGGCGCTGCAGAGGCTGTGGACAGCTTCATAGTACTGTGCTCAACCGCCTGCGCCACCAGGGGAGACCCCATAGTTTCCTCTTAAAAAAAAAAAAGTTTATTTTTATTTATCTATGCATCAAGAACTGGGGTATAGGCCAGAGTTGTGGGGGGGGGGGTTGAGAGGATTCACCAGAGACAGAGTGGGGAGCAGAACCAGCAGATCTACTGAAATACACTGCTGAGGGGAGCAGCAGGCCAGACAGGAGAGGTCTGCTGCGATATGTGGTTAGCTCCCTGGCCAGCTGCGGATCGAACTCATGCCGCAGTGGCTGGAGATAGCTTGATAGTGCTGAGACTTAACCCCTTGTACCACCAGGGAGGCCTCTAGACATAGTTTCTGATTGCACTGACTGAGACCATGGACTGAGATGAATGTTACCAGAGGTCAACTAATTGGGTGGCTAATAGGTCCTCCCTGAGTGGGACATACTACCTCCCAAATTTTGCATTCACTGTTTGACCAGCAAACCTTGTCTTTTTACTTGAAATGTGACACTGGTAGATTATTATTTGGGAACTGATGATCTGTGAAATTAGAACAAGGGAAGACAGTTTGTACCTTCTCCTAAATTTATCATTATTGCTTCTGGAACTGAGTAAAGACAGAAGTAGGGCTCTGCAAATAAAGGTAAGCAGGAAAGCGCAGGCCTGCACGAGGCAGCTGGGAGCCAGCAACCTCAAGCCCCCCCTTTTAGAACTGAGTAGAAAAGAGGGAGGGCTCCGCCAACAAGGTGAACTGTGGGTCCCAGGAAAGTGCAGGCTTGCCTGTGGGGCTGTTGGAAGCCAGCAAGCCCATGAGTCCTTTCTAGAACTGAGTAAAGACAGAGGGAGGGCTCCACAAGGTTAAGAAGGGTGCGTAGGGGAAGAGACCAGCAGCATATAGAGACTTGGTGATCTTCAGGAACAGCGCGCATGAACCCATCCACAGCTTCACTATCCTTGTGGAGTCTAACATAACAGTGCTGGACTCGGTCTGGCCACCAGTTCCTGATGTCCTAGTAGGAGCACCCCAAAGAGATGCCCGCCAGTACCAGTGGCGCAGTGTTCCAACACAGAACAAATTAGAGAACAAACAACAGGGAGAAGGAAAAATACAAATAACCAAACAAGCCCTGAGGGGAAGGACACCCACAAAAAGAAAATCAGCCCCCAGAACTCAACAATGACTTGGAAGAACTTCTCTGCCTGCTAGATAGAGAATTTAAAATCATTATGATTTAAAAACATAGAGGGCCTCCCTGGTGACGCAGGCAGTTGAGCACAGTGCTGTGAAGCTGTCCGCAGCCTCTGCAGTGCCGGTTCAATCCTGGCTGGCCACAGAGATAACCACATGGTGTGGCAGACCTCCCCTGTCTCGCCCACTGCTCCCCTCAGCGGTGTATTTCAGTCAGTCTGCCTGTTCTGCTCCCCACTCTGTCTCTGGTGAATCCTCTCACCCTCCCGCACACCTAGCCTGTACCCTGGTTCTTGTATGCATGAATAAATAAATCTTTAAAAAAAAATAAAGAAAAGGAAAAGGAAAAGAATGGTATGAGAAATATAATTAATGAATTGAAAATTAAATTGTCTTTAAAGAAAGAAATGAAGGAAATGCGGGAGATTAAAAGATTAATGGAGGAGCTAAAGCACTCTGGAAAATGTAAGGAAAACAGAATTGATGAAATGGAAGAAGGAATCAGTATTCTTGAAGATACAGATATAAAAAGAACCAAAAGGGCATCCCCAGTGGCGCAGTGGGTTGAGCTCAGTGCTGTGAAGCTGTTCACAGCCTCTGCAGCATGGGTTCGATTCCGGGCCGGCCAGGGAGTGGCTCACATGGTGCAGCAGACCTCTCCTGTCGTGCCCGCTACTCCCCTCAGCAGTGCTTTCAGTCCATCTGCCTGTTCTGCTCCCCGCTCTGTCTCTGGTGAATCCTCTCACCCTCCCACACCTCTGGCCTGTACCCCAGTTCTTGCATGCATAAATAAATAAATCTTTAAAAGAAAAGAGAAGTACAAAGGAAAAAAAAATGAACAAAGACTTCAAGAACTGACACCATGAGGAAAGGAAATATGAGTTATACGAAAGCCAGAAGGTGAAGAGAGAGGGCAAAAGTACAGAGAAACTATTCAAGGAGATAATCAAAGAGAACTCCCCAAGCATGAAGGAGATGAAAATAGACATACAGGAAGCTAGAAGAACACCAAATTACCAGAAGGAAAGGAAACCTGCAGCAAGACACATAATAGTAAAAGTTCTAAGAGTCTAAGACAGGGCCTCCCTGGTGGCGGCGCAAGGGGTTAAGATGCAACCTATGAAGCTAATTTTTCATATACCTGTTGGCCATTTGTATTTCCTCTTTGGAGAAGTGTCTTTTTAGCTCTTCTGCCCATTTTTTAGACTGGATTGTTTACTGTTTTTATTGAGTCATGTGAGCTCTTTGTAGACCTTTGTGATCTGCTCTTATCAGTAGTACTGTGTGCAGTAATTTTCTCCCAGTGAGTAGGGTGACTCCTTTTTGGTTAATGTCTCTTTTGCTGTACAGAAGCTTTTTAATTTGATGTAGTCCCAGCTGTTCACCTTTACTTTCACTTTCTTTGCTTTGGGGGATGTGTCTTTAAAGAGGTTACTGAGTTGTATGTAATGTAGCGTTTTGCCTATATTTTCTTGTATTTATTTTACGATTTCAGGTCTTATGTTCAATTCTTTTATCCATTTTGAGTTGCTTTTTGTGCATGGTGTGAGACAGTGGTCTATTTTCACTCTTTTTTTAAAGATTTATTTATTCATGCATACAAGAGCTGGGGTACAGGTCAGAGATGTGGGGGTGAGAGGATTCACCAGAGACAGAGTGGGGAACAGATCGACCAAAACACACAGACTGACCAAAACACGCAGACTGACTAAAACACACCGTTGAGGGGAGCAGCGGGGAGACAGGAGAGGTCTGCCTCGCCATGTGGGCTTCTCCCTGGCCAGCTGGGGATTGAACTCATGCTACAGAGGCTGCAGACTGCCTCATAGTGCAGTGCTTAACCCCTTGCGCCACCAAGGAGGCCCTATTTTCATTCTTTTGCATGTGGTGGTCCTGTTTCCCAAGCACCATTTATTGAAGAAACTGTCCTTGTTCCACTGCACACTGTTGCACCTTTGTCAAAGATTAGTTGTCCATAAATATGTGGGTTTATTTCTGGGTTTTCTATTTGATTCCATGGTCTGTGAGTCTGCTTTTGTTCCAGTACAATACAGTTTTAATTATTATGGCTTTGTAGTATAGTTTGAAGTCTGGGAATGTGATACCTCCATTATCCATCTTTTTGGTCAGGAGAGCTTTGACTATTTGAGGGGTTTTTTTGTGGTTCCATATGAATTTCATCAATATTTTGCTCTATCTCTTTGAAGAATGTCATTGAAATTGTTATTGGAATAGTGTTGAATCTGTAAATTGTTTTCGGTAGGACAGCCATTTTGATAATGTTAATTTTTCCAATCCATGAGCAGGGGATGTCCTTCCATCTCTTTGTGTCTTCTATTTCTTTTAACAATGCTTTATAATTTTCTTTGTATAGGTCTTTCACTTCTTTTTTTAGGTTTATTCCCAAGTATTTTTTTGTTGTTGTTGCAATTATAAAAGGGATGGTTTTCTTGATTTCTTCTTCTGATTGACTGTTTGCATATAGGAAGACCACTGATTTTTGTGCATTGATTTTATTTTATTTTTTTTTTTATAGAGGCATGTTTTTTATTTATTTATTTGTTTGTTTGTTTTGTTTATACATGCACTGGGTACAGTCAGAAGCGCGGGAGGGTGAGAGAATTCACCAGAGCCAGAGCGGGGAGCAGATCAGGCAGAAGGACCGAAGCACACTGCTGAGGGGAGCAGCGGGCGGCAGGAGAGGTCTGCGTGCCATGTGGGACCCTCCTCCGGTGGCCGGGGAGCAGCCGGGGATCGAACCGGCGCTGCAGCGGCTGCGGGCAGCTTCGCAACCCAGCGCTCTACCGCTGCGCCACCGGGGAGGCCCTTGTTCCAGATCTTAAAGGAAAGGCTTTCAGCTTTTCAAGATTGAGAATGATATTGGCTGTGGATTTGTCATATATGGCTTTTATCATGTTAAGGTATGTTCTTTCTATTCCAAGAATTTCAAGGGCCTTCATCATAAACAGATGTTCAACTTTGTCAAATGCTTTCTCAGCATCTATTGATATGATCATATGGTTTTCTTTTTCTTTTTGCTGATGTGTTGGATTACACTAATTGATTTTGGAATGTTGAACCATCCTTGTGCCCCTGGAATAAATCTCACTTGGTCATGTTATATTGTCCTGTTGATGCATTGTTGGATTCTGTTGGCAAAGATTATATTGAGGATTTTTGCATCAGTGTTCATTAGGGGGATTGGCCTGTAGTTTTCTCTTTTTGTCTTGTCTTTGTTTGGTTTTGGTATTAGTGTAATATTGGCTTCATAGAACCTATTTGGTAGTATTCCTTCTTTCTCAATTTTTTGAAAGACTTTGTGTAGTATAGGCACTAGTTCATTTCTGAATGTTTCGTAGAATTTATTTGTGAAGCTGTCTGGTCCTGAGCTTTTGTTTTGGGTGAGGGTTTTGATTACTGTTTCAATTTCAGTTTGTAATTGGTCTTTTTATGTGTTCTATTTCTTCTTTACCTAGCTTTGGATGATTATATCGTTCTAGGATTTTGTCCATCTCTTCCAGATTGTTGAACTTG
Source organism: Talpa europaea (assembly GCF_964194135.1). Classification (NCBI taxonomy): domain Eukaryota; kingdom Metazoa; phylum Chordata; class Mammalia; order Eulipotyphla; family Talpidae; genus Talpa; species Talpa europaea. The sequence continues at coordinate 47,680,262 of NC_140081.1, read as the reverse complement.
TTTGCATATAAATGTTCATAGTAATCTCTGATTATTCTTTTGCTTTCTACTGAGTCTGTGGTAATATCTCCTCTTTCATTTATGATCCTAGTTATTTGTGTTTTCTCCCATTTTTAATTCGTGAGCCTGGCTAGAGGTTTGTCTATTTTGTTTATTTTTTCGAAGAACCAACTTTTGGATTTGTTGATCTTTTGGGTTGTCTTTGTAATTTCTATTTTGTTTATTTCTGCTTTTTTATTTTCTTTCTTTTACTGGCTTTTTGTTGTTCTTTTTCTAATTCTTTGAGATGGGAGATTAGGTTGTCTCTGAGTTCTTTCTTATTTTTTTTTTAAAAGATTTATTTATTTATTTATACAAGCACTGGGTACAGTCAGAAGCGCGGGAGGGTGAGAGAATTCACCAGAGCCAGAGCAGGGAGCAGAACAGGCAGAAGGACCGAAGTACACTGCTGAGGGGAGCAGCGGGCGGCAGGAGAGGTCTGCGCACCATGTGGGACCCTCATCGGCGGCCGGGGATCCAACCGACGCTGCAGAGGCTGCGGGCAGCTTGGCAGCCCAGCGCTCAATCGCTGTGCCACCAGGGGAGGCCCTTCTTTCTTATTTCTTGATGGGAGCCTCTATTGTTATATACTTTCCTCTTATTACTGCTTTTGCTGTGTCCCATACATTCTGGAAAGTTGTGTCCTCACCGTTGTTCATCTCAAAGTATTTTTTAATTTCTTATTTTATCTCCTCTTTAATCCAATGGTCTTCAAGTAGTGTGGGTTTCAATCTCCATGAAGTAGGAGGATTCCTTGCTTTGTTTTCATGGTTTATTTCTAGTTTGATGACTTTATGATCAGAGATGATAGTTGGAATGATTTTGATCTTAATGTATCTGTTGATGTTTGTCTTGTGGCCCAATATGTGATTGATTCTGGAGAATGATCCGTGCACACTTGAGAAAAAATGTGTACTCGGATTTCTTTGGGTGCAGTGTCCTATAGATGTCTGTTAAGCCCATGAGGTCTAGGTCTTTATTTAGGGCTCTAGTGTCCTTGTTTATTTTTTTGTCTCGTCGATCTGTCCATTGGTGAATGGGGTATTGCACTCTCCTACTATATATGTATTTTCTCGGTCTGTTTACAGAGCTGTTAATAATTGTCTGATATATTCTGGTGCTCCGTCATTTGGTGAGTTAATGTTGATGAGTTTTGTATCTTCCTGATGTATTGTCCTCTTAATCCTAATGTAGTGTCCATGTCTTTTTCCTTTTTTAGTTTCAAGTCTGTTTCATCTGATGTAAGTATAGCTGTTCCTGTCTTCTTTTTTTGGTCCATTTACTTGTAGGATTGGTTTCCAACCTTTTACTTTCAGCCTATGCTTATCTTTTGTAGTTAAATCTGTTTCCTGGAGACAGCAGGTAGTTAGATTTTGTTTTTTAATCCAGCCTGCTACTCTGTGTCTTTTTATTGATGAGTTCAGTGCATTTACATTTAGAGTTAATATTGATATGTTCATATCTCTCTACTCAGTTCCAAAAGGGGATCATGGGGTCCCCGGTTTCCGACAATGGTGCAGGGGCTGCATTTTCCTGGTGCCCACAGTTCACCTTGATGGCAGAGCCCTCTCTCTCTACTCAGTTGCAAAACAGTGGTGTGGGGTCTGCAGCAGCCTTGCTCAGCATGTGCTTTCCTGCTCACCTTTATTTGCGGAGCCTTCCCTCTCTCTCAGTCCTTGAAGGAGACTGTGGGATCCCTGGCTTCCGGCAATGGCAAGGGCCACAGTTTCCCAGTGCCCACAGTTCACCTTGATGGCAGAGCCCTCCTTGTCCATCCTGTGCCTTTTAATTGCTGAGTTCAGACTATTCATGTTTAAGTTGATTATTAGTAAATAAGTCTTATTTATTGCTAGTCTTGCTTTTGTTTTCTTGTTTTATCTTTCTGTTGTGTATTTTCTCATGTGTTTCTATCTGCCTTTTCACTTTCATGGCTTTCCCTGGTAGTTTTCTGAGTTCCTTTATTTCTTTTTCTAAGTGTCTCTATTCTAGATTTTTGTTTTGTTGTTACCACCATGGTTGTATGAAATTTTCTATATCTAAAAATCTTTTTTGTGCTGATCTCTACGCCGCCTCATTTGACTATAGATTCTGCCTTTTCCTCTCCTTTATTATTGTTGTCTCATGCTATTCTTGTTCATACTTCTGATTATATGCATTACTAGTAATCCTCTTGCTCAAGGCTTTGTGTTCTTTTTCTTTTTCAAGTCCTTTCAATATTTCTTGTAGGGCAGGCCTTGTGGTGGAAAACTCCGTAACTTTTGTTTGCCTGGAAAAGCCTTTATTTCTGTGTCACATTTGAATGATCATTTTGCGGGACAGCATTTTTTTTTAAAGGATTTATTTTTATTTATCCATACAAGAACTGGAGTGTAGGCCAGAGATGTGTGAGGTGAGAGGATTCACCAGAGACACAGTGGGGAGCAGAACAGGCGGATCTACTGAAATACATTGCTGAGAGGAGTAGCAAGTGAGCATGGCAAAGGAAAGGTCCGTTGAGTCATGTGGTAGCACCCTGGCTGGGGATCAAACTCAGGCCACAGTGGCTGGTGATAGCTTGACAATGCTGAGACTTTAACCCCTGCGCCACCAGGGAGGCCCAGAATAGCATATTCTTGGCTGATAGTTTTTGTCTTTTATAATTCTAAATATGTCATTCCTTTCTCTCTATCCTTGAAAGTATCTGCTGATGCCCTGGTGGCTCAGGGGTTAAAGACAACACTATCAAGCTATAGCCAGCCACTGCAGCCTAAGTTTGATCCCTGGCCAACCAGGGAGCTAATCCACATGGCTCAGCAGACCTCTCCTGTCTCACCCACTGCTCCCCTTAGCAGTGTATTTCAGTCAATCTGTCTGTTCTGCTCCCCTCTCTCTCTGATGAATCCTCTCACCCTCCACACCTCTGGCTTACACCCCAGTGCTTGTATGCATAAGTAAATCAATCTTTTTTTTTTAAAGAACGTATCTGCTAAGAAATTGATGAACATCTGATCAGGGTACCTTTGTACAATATATTCTTTAATATTTTTCCTTATTAAAGGAAACAGCCTTTAATATTTTTCCTTATCTTTTTTAAAAAGATTTATTTTTTATGCATACGAGAACAAGGTTGAGAAATAAGGAGAAAGTCAAGGAAAGTCTCAGTGTTTACGCTACTCTAACTGTAACACCTATTGCTTTCTGCACATGCTATTTTCAGAATGTAAAGATCCTCACACCATGACTTTTGCCGAGAGGTTCCCTATCTTAAACTTTCCATTTCTGCACATGCTGTTTTCAGCATGTATAGATCCTCATACCAGGACTTTTGCCCTTAGGGGGTTCCTTATAAACTTTCCCTAGAAAGTTTGTGTTTTACTTTTATTTGTGTCATAGTATTTATTTTAAATAAAGGAGAGTCAGATAAATGGCAAAGTTCTGGTTTTGTGCTCTGCTAGAATGGGAGATGAAGTCAATATAGTTCTGAAGCTTTCCCAGTAGCTTTATACATTTTCCTTTTTTAACAGTGGCTCGCCAGAGCACAAGACACCTTCAGAGAGAAAATGACTTTAAAGCTCAGATTAGGGCCTCCCCTGGTGGCACAGCCTCTGCAGGGCCAGTTCGATCCTGGCCGGCAAGGGTCCCACATGGCGGGGCAGACCTCTCCTGTCTCGCTCGCTGCTCCCCTCAGCAGTGTATTTTGTCAGTCTGCCTGTTCTATTCCCCGCTCTGTCTCTGGTGAATCCTCTTACCCTCCCGCACATCTGGCCTATACCCTGGTTCTTGCATAAATAAATCTTTAAAAAATATAAAGCTCAGATTATACTTCTTTTAAATTTAGTTTCTTAACCAGTAATCAAAGAAACATTGGATATTATTAATATACCCTTGAACAGATTTTTTTTTTCTGGAAGTAGATAGAGTCCACAGCTTTTACCACATTTTCAAAATTGTCCATATTCCCCAAACAGATTAAGATTCATTAAGATCCACTGTTTGACAGGCTGAGAGAGCTGTTTGATAGAGCAAAACAAAGACATGAGGCTGAAAATCAATCCCCTCACTGACAAGAATCAATTGAGTTTGGTAAAAGGTGAAAGATTTACATGATCTGAAGAAAAACCAGAGTCATCAATGGGTTTTTAAGTACTGAGACCTTAGAATTTGTGCAATGTTGGAGGAACTCACCTGACTGTCTAAATCAGGGATTAGGAAAGAGGGACGCAGGCCTATTACTTAGGAGGCTGAAAAACAAACTGCTCCTCTCAGATTCTGATGAGTTTCTCCACCACCACATATCTAAGAAGTCCCATTCACTCCCCTCAATCTAGATCCTTTGCTTATTAATGAAAGCCTATCCTAAAATGTCAGGGCATTAGGGGAAGAAACAAACAGACTTTTTTTAAAAAAAAATTATGTATTTATGCATACAAGAGCTGGGGTACAGGCCTGAGGCATGGGGTGGGGTGGGGTGAGAGGACTCACCAGAGACAGAGTGGGGAGCAGAACAGACAGACTGAGGGAAACACACTGCTGAGGGGAGCAGCGGGTGAGGCAGGAGAGGTCTGTTGCACCATGTGGGTTGCTCACCCTGGCTGGCCAAGGATCGAAATTGTGCTGCCAGAGGCTGCAGATTACTTCATAGTGCTGTGTTCAACCCTTGCACCACCAGGGAGGCCCCACAAAGACTGGTTTAAAACTCTTAAAAACAGAACAGATTGGTGGTTACCAGAAGGGAAGAGGTAAGGGTATGTAGACTGGAGTCTATTTTATGGTGATGGAGGATTACGATGTAGTGAATAAGAAGTTTTAAAGCTGTACACCTGAAAAGTTACACGTTATAGACCAATGTCACGTTATAGACCAAGTTACACGTTATAGACCAATGTCAAATCCCAACCCCCAAATGTGCCAAAGTAGTATATTATTTTGAATGAAAAAAAATGAGTGGACTATTAAACCTTCCTCTTTCCTAAAAGCAGTGATTTTCTGACTCTCCTCTCTGTTCCCTCTGAAAGCAGGAAATAAAATCTAAGTGAAAGGTACCCTCCCATCACAGAGATGGACAGATACCCTTACCAGCAGAGATAGTGTCTGGAAATGTCACACATTATTTGTCTAATGCAAAACTGTCAAGAATTTTTGTCCTATTCTTCACAGATTTATTGCTTTTTTGTCTAAAAACTATATAAACTGGTTGTTGTAGTCATTCACTAGGTTGCCCTATTTTATGGACCTTAGCATGCAACAAATTAGATTTGTCTTTTCTCTTGCTAATCTCTCCAGAAAAAGGAACCAAAGGAGGTGAAAGGGAGGTCCCCCTCCCAAACTTTTCCCCAGACCAATGTTACAGCTTTAAACTCTTGTCTTAATGCTCATATTATGTGCCCAGGCTATGCTGATTTTTTTTTAAAAAAGATAAGCATTATGTCAAAATTTAGGATAAAGATATTTAGGAAGTGAGTTGTCTAAAACTGCTTCCAATACATTCACTTTTTTTCCCTTTTACATATACTTTATTCTGATATTCTTACAATAGGGAAAACTGAAGCAAAATATCTCTGGCACCCTAACAATCTTCATTTCTTGTTTATAAACTCCTTTTCCTTTAAACATTTAGCTATTTGTCTAGTTTTGAGCATTTATTTGCTTCTGGTTTTCTTTTTTTTTTTTTTTAATAGAGGCATGCTTTATTTATTTGTTTGCTGGTTTGTTTGTTTTGTTTATACATGCACTGGGCACAGTCAGAAGTGCGGGAGGGTGAGAGAATTCACCAGAGCCAGAGCGGGGAGCAGAGCAGGCAGAAGGACCGAAGTACACTGCTGAGGGGAGCAGCGGGCGGCAGGAGAGGTCTGCGTGCCATGTGGGACCCTCCTCCAGTGGCCGGGGAGCAGCCGGGGATCGAACCGGCGCCGCAGAGGCCGCGGGCAGCTTCGCAACCCAGCGCTCAACCGCTGCGCCACCGGGGAGGCCCTGCTTCTGGTTTTCTAACACAGCCTCTTCTTCCCCTTAAAGCAGTCCTCATCACAAAGGAAAAAACACTGGAAGAGGGAGCAATTTTGTGATCATTGATAGGACATACCTCTGCCTACTAAAGTATCATTTAATTCTGCTTATTCCTTCGTTTGTCCACTTCTTACATAGATTACAGATTCATGAGTCAAATTTTTAGTTGACTGAAGATCTTATTTATACTATGTGAGAGAGCGCTACAAACACAGGATTTAAATGCACATTTTTGTTTTATTGTAAATCAGGATGGATGGGTATTTAAACAAATTGAATAGCTATAATATGGAGTTGACTGGAAACACTAGATTCCGAGTCCCCAAAATGTGGAATATCCAAATCTATACAGGCAAAATTTAAAAGAAATTACTTCGAAAGTTGTATGTTCATTTAAACCAACATGCAGAGTTTATAATTTCTATGTAATTTAAGCTGTCATAGTTGATATATTTGTAAACAGATTAGATACATAATATTATTTTAAAAAACCTTGACTACTATTATGAGCCAAAAAGCAAAGGATAAATTTGCAATAGGATAGTCATGAAAAAAATGTGACTCAATATTTCTTCTGAAGTTTACCAAAGGATAATTAATATTGTTGCTGTTAATAAAGACTATCTGCATCTCAAGGTGCATATTAAACATGCACATTCTAAACCTAGGAATTTAAATTTATGGTAAGTAATCTGTACTCCCATTTTGACAGAGTAGTTTGAGAACAGCTGATAAAGAGGATGACGTTAGTTATGTTGCTGAATCAAAGTTTACAACAAACTTCTCAGATAAGAATCACTTAACCAGGGGCCTCCCTGGTGGCACAAGGGGTTAAGTCTCAGCACTATGAAGCTATCATTAGCCACTGCAGCATGAGTTCGATCCCCCGCAGGGGGTTATTAACCCACATGGTGCAGAAGACCTCTCCTGTCTCACTGCTGCCCTCAGCAGTGTATTTCAGTAGATCTGCCTGTTTTGCTCCCCATTCTGTCTCTGGTGAATCCTCTCACCTCCCTAGCTCTTGTATGCATGAATTAGTTTCTGTACCACTATTGCAAAGAAACTGTTTTCACTAAGCTCACCAATCGCTAAGTCCAAATGACAAACCAGTTTAGTCCTTACCTGATTGGCCTTTCTGCAAGTACTCGAAATTGCTGACCATTCCATCTTTGAAATTTTCTTTTAAGATTTATTTTTATTTATGCATACAAGAACTGGGGTGTAGGCCAAGGGTGCAGGGGGTGAGAGAATTCACCAGAGACAGAGTGGGGAACAGAACAGGCAGATTGACTGAAATACACTGCTGAGGGGAGCAGCAGGTGAGACAGGAGAGGTTTGCTGCACCATGTGGGTCAGCTCCCCGGCCAGGGATTGAACTCGTGCTACTGTGGCTGCTAATAGCTTCATAGTGCTGAGACTTAACCCCTTGCACTATCAGGGAGGCCCCCATCTTTGAAATTTTCTTCCTTTGGCTTCCCTGTATACAGTGTATCCTGATTTCCTCACCATCTGATTTCCTCACCATGGCTGATTTCCTTAGCCATCTTTGAAAGTATCTTTTATGAGGGTGAGGGCCAGTGGGGACACTGGAACTGTGCTAAAAAGTCACTGCAAACATAGCAATACAAATCTGTCATTTTCCAAAATAAATATTTTGTGGTTCTTTCATTGATTACCTTTTCAAATTAAAAAGAAAGTTTTAACTTTATCAAAGCAATATGTGCATATTTGATGCCAATGACAGTTACTCAGAGCAAGGTCTTCTTGACCATTAAATTAGCACTTTCACCCCATATCCCCTGCTATTACTGTTTTTTCTTCATAGTACTTCTCACTCTTATTTACTTGTTTATTATCTATCTCCCCCACCTAAACTCTCTTCTGTTCCTCATAAATTTTTGGTTTTATTAGGGTGTAGGAGATGGGTTGGGAAAGGTAACCATGCTCCCCCACTAAACTCTAAGCTATTTGAGAGAAAGGATGTTTTATTCACTGCTGTATTCAAAGCACCTGGAATAATGCCTGACATCCACTAAGCTCAATCAATATTTGATTGACTAATTGACTGAAACATCCCCCTATTTAACCTGTCACTTGAAGGTTCTACCTCTTACATTTTCTCATATCTCTGCCCACTGTTCATGCCTTACAACTGACTCATATCTTGCCTGAGAGGCCACAACCCTATCCAGTACTGTTCTCCTACAATCCATATCCTGAATTGCTGAAGTGACCCAAGTCCATCAGTAGGTCTTTATTGTCTCTAGGAATAAGTCCAAATTTTTCCGCAAAACGGACAAAACTCTGCATCACCTGGACTCTAGCTAATTCTACTGTCAGCTCTTGCTGACCCTGTCCATGTATACCATGCTCTAACCATCCTAACAATTTACAGTCACGTGTTCTTTGCACATGCTATTTTCTCTGCCCAGAATAATGCCAATACCTACCCTTCAATGTCTTCTTGGCCTAATACATACTAGTCATCTCTCAGGTCTGCCTCCCCTTAGTTCCAGAGCTGATCTCTGTATCTTTATACAAATTGTATTTATCATTTCACTGATCACACTCTTGTATGAACTTCCCATCTCCAACACTGTATCCATAGCACCCAGCACAGTGCTTGGTACAAAAGTCAAGAAATGGTTACTGAAATGAAAGCCACCAATCTACTTCATATCCAGGTCTTCACCCCAAACCGTTTTACCCTTTGTGCTACTATACCCTGATAACTGTGTTGCTGACCTTTGAAAGTAAATCACAGTAAATTGGCATCATTTTAAATTAATGGTTTTTAACCTCATCTGTGGATTCAATAGCCAGCAATCCTTTCATGAATCACTCTTCAACTCCCATTCCCAAGAAATGCTCAAACATTAATAGAAGAGTTAACAATGAAAAGAAAGAGCCCTCCACTGACTCCACCTTGCTTCTAGAGGTGTTGATAGTTTGAGGGGCAACCTGACCAATCTTTCCTGTGAGTATATGCAAAAATGAATGCATTTCCTCTTTGTCCCCTAAGCAAATGAAACAAAACAATGCCTAGCACCGTATGACTTTGTAAAGGCAGGAAGACACGGAGCAGGATTTCTATGACCCAAGTAGATGGGGTAAAGGAGTCGTCCCGGAGCCCTCAGTGGCTTTTGCAGGCTTTTACTGGGATTTACCAGGTACATAGCAGGCAGGGGTGCTGGGGGGCCAGGAGACTGGCAGGCCTCCCAGCCCCCAGCAAGTCTTCACTCTGTCTGGGCTCTCCGGTGGTCTCTGGTGGTCTCTGCTGCTCTGCTCTCTCATGGTTCTGCTTCTTCTCTGCTTCTTCTTCTCTGCATCTGTTGGCATTCCCCTGATGGCGCCCTTATAAGCCCAGTCTTAGCCCAGGTGTATCTGTAGGGTAAGGAAAAAATGTCAGGCTTTTCTGCCCTCCCGCCATCAGGATAGATGATGGATCCTTGCGGTCCTGAATGCATGCCTGATGGCGGGCACCTGGAGTAGGGTGTGGGCATAGGTAGATGGGATTCACCTGGGCTAAGACTGTGCTTTTAAGGGCGGCGTCACGGGGACTCCAGTAGAAGCCAAGGAGAAGCCAAAAGGGAAGCCGAGAGTGAGTGAAGATTTGCTGGGGGCTGGGAAGCCTGTCAACCTCCAGGTCCCCCAGCACCCCTGCCTGCTGTGTACCGGGTAAATCCCAATAAAAGACCTGCAAAAGCCACTGAGGGCTCCAGAACTCCTCCTTTACCCCGTCTGCTGGATTAGATAACCTGCACCATGTCCATTCCTGCCTTTACAATTGGCGTAAGTCAGCAGGATTATCCATGCAGACGGGTATGGAGCCTCCGAAGACCTGGAGGGACTAAGGAGTAACAGACTGTGTTTGTGACGACACTGGAGATGCCATGGCGGCACAGAAGGTGGACACCGTCCAGGAGCTGCGGGACGAGACCTCAGCTGGAGGAGGAGACACCCAAGAGGACCAGCCAACGACCCCTGAGGCAGCAAGAATCGTCGGGAAGAGAGGGTCACGATTCGGAGCTCGCCAGTGCTGATTCAGGGAGAAGCCTAATGGACTTGGACTGACAATCCCGCCAGAAGGCGGAGGACCTTGGTAGGTTATGTCTTTTGGGAATCTGGGGGTGGCCAGTGGGATGGCCAAAAGGAGCCTGTGTATGCCCAGCAGCTGGGCAGGCAGATAGAGAAAAGCCAACTGAGAAGGCAAAAGCTGGTGCTGATGCTAAGTTGAGAAGCCCTGAGTGGCTGTTAAGCAGCCTGAGTATGCTGAAGACCTGTGAGTCTCGTAAAATCACCTGTGGGTGATGCCCTGCTCATTGTCGAGTGAGGGTGAGGAGCTGAGGAACCTGTCCTTGGGGGACAGGTGGGGAACGTGGCTTGGGGTGGAGCCCAAGCCAAATGTAGAGTTGGGATTCCTGACCCATGTGCTTGTGCAGTGGGTTGGCCTGAGTGCAGGGGTCTGCATGTCGCATTGGTGGCTATTGCAGCCGAGTGTCGGAGTGACCATAGACAGAAACTGTAGGGTAAGGAAAAAAAATCAGGCTTTTCTGCCCTCCTGCCATCAGGATAGATGAGGGAAAACCCTGTGATCCTGAATGCATGCCTGATGGCGGGCACCTGAAGTGGGTACACCTGTGCTAAGACTGCTTTTTAAGGGTGGTGTCACAGAGATGCCAGTAGAAGCCAAGAAGCCGAGAAAGAAGTAGCAGAAGCCGAGAGAGAAGCAGAGAAGGCCAGAGAGCCCAGATAGAGTGAAGACTTGCTGGGGCCTGGGAGGCCTGCCAGCCTCCCGGCCCCCCAGCACCCCTGCCTGCCATATGCCTGGTGAACCCCAATAAAAGACCTGCAAAAAACCCAGTAAGGACTCTGACTCCTCCTTTACCCAGTCTGCATGGGATCAGAAAACCTGCACTGTGTCCTGTCCTGCCCTTTACAGAAACCCTGAGGGTTGGCGGTTACCCCCAAAGAGTAGAGAATCCCCAATCCAGGAGTGAGTGCATTCTGGGAGTGGATGCGGTATGTGGCTTGTAGCCAAGACTACAGCCAGAGAAGGCCAGGAAGCCTGACAGCTCCTGGTGCGTTACAGTAGATGCCATGAGTGATTCCCCTCCCTCGTATGAGCAGTGCCTTCGGCAGCAGATCTGGTGGCTCATCTGCTAGTACCAATAATCGTCTTTTGACACTAGGTTGGGGCCCTACCTGGACTTGTGTTCTGTTGTATTTTGTTGTTCTATTGTGATGTATTTGCTTTTATGGGCCATGGCTGCATTGTTTATGTTTGCTAAGAAACAAAATTGTGTATATGTAGATTGTATGGCAGAAAACCCTGAGGGGGTGGACTGTAGGGTAAGGAAAAAATGTCAGGCTTTTCTGCCTTCCTGCCATCAGGATAGATGATGGATCCTTGTCCTGAATGCATGCCTGATGGTGGGCACCTGGAGTAGGGTGTGGGCATAGGTAGATGGGATTCACCTGGGCTAAGACTGTGCTTTTTTTTTAAGGGCGGCGTCACGGCGACGCCAGTAGAAGCCGAGAGAAGCAGAGAATGCCGGAGAGCCCAGAGAGAGTGAAGACTTGCTGGGGGCTGGGAGGCCTGTCAGCCTCCCGGCCCCCCAGCACCCCTGCCTGCTGTGTACCGGGTAAATCCCAATAAAAGACCTGCAAAAACCACTGAGGGCTCCAGAACTCCTCCTTTACCCCGTCTGCTGGATTAGATAACGTGCACCGTGTCCATTCCTGACCTTACGGTATCCCATCTACATATGCCCACACCCTACTCTAGGTGTCCGCCATCAGGCATGCATTCCAGACCACAGGGTTCAGTCATTTATCCTAATGGTGGGAGGGTAGAAAAGCCTGTTTTTTACCTTACCCTGCAGACTTATTTTTTCAAGACTATCTTTCTATATTAGTGTAGGGTAAGGTAAAAAAAAGTATCAGGTTTTTCTGTCCTCCCACCATTAGGACTGATAATGAATCTGCAGTCCTGAATGCATGCTTGATGGCGGGCACCTGGAATAGTGTGTGGGCATATATAAGTGGGTACACCTGAGCTGAGAGACTGAGCTTATAAGGGTGGCATCACTGGGACACCAGCGGAATAGCAGAAGGAGAGCGGAAGAAAAGTACCAGAAGAACATGCGAGAGAATGCCGGAGAGCCCCCAAAGAGTGAAGATTTGCCAGGGACTGGGAGGCCTGTCAGCCCCCCGCCCCCCCCCCCTGACTGCTGTGTACCCGGTAAAATCCCAATAAAAGCCTGCAAAAGCTACCGAGGACTCCAGGACTCCTCCTTTACCCATCTTCCCAATCTTAGAAAACCTGCTCTGTGCCCATCCTGGCACTACAATTAGCAATATAGATTTTCTTCATTCTTTAAGTTGTGTATTTTTTCACTGAAAAGAAATGCAACAATTTAACTTCTGTTACTGATGGACATTTAGCTGGTTTCCAATTTTTCATTATCTCCCCAATAGTTCAACACTTATTCAAGCTCCTATCCCATTTTCACCTTTCTCACAAGCATGATCTTTCTCATTTCACAGAGGAAATGGAAACTACAAAGAATGGACTCTTTAAACCTTCTATTCCCTTATCTACACACTGATCTGTAATTACATCCATCCTTCTCTCTCTTAGGGGAAAAGATTTCTTCTCCTAAGGCAAAGTTCTCTACCCATGGTAGCTGGTAATATTCAATTCCTGTTTTCAACAGTCTTTTCAATAACTAATCCTCTCTTGCTTTTTTCAACCCCTCCCTATCTTTTGTTTTCTCTCCTAAGCCTATGTAAGTATGCTTATTCATTTCCATCTAAAGACTGCTTTTATTCTTCACAACTGAAGAATAAGCCTCCCCAACATGTCACTTTGGCATATGTCTTATTTCAAGCTGAAGTCAATCAAGGCCTTGTACACTCACAAACTTTTACCAGTCCCAGGACAATGAAAATTGGGGTTACTACTCCACAATTAGCACATTTCCCAGAAATAACCTTTCTGTTGGAGAAAATTATTATGGCTGAGCAAACGTCTAATCTGATTTTCATCATGAGTCCCCCTCCTCTCTGACTCCCTATCCCCCTCCCCTTCCTTAGCTCAGGATATATATTTTGCTCCATTGGTTTTAGAATCCACATCCATGTGGAATTTCTCCACACACATGTAATGAAATTTGTTCTTTTTTGCCATTAATTCACCAGTTAATGTGATTGCTTGACCAGCCTGAAAAGAACCAAGAGGGGGGAAGGGAAAATTTCTTTGTTCCTACAAAGCTTAGTTTCTTGAAAGAGTAGCCTAACATCTACTGTCATGTTCTCATCTTCCCCATGTCCCTCACCTGCTGGCTGGCTTCCAATCTCACTACTCTAAAGTTACTTTTGCTAAGTTCACCAGAGACTATTCCCAAACCCAGAGGCTCTTGCTCATGCTACGTTTACTTTACCCCTATGTGGTATTTAATTTTTTTTTTCTTCTTAAACTCCTTCCTTGGCTTGAGAAATACGACTCTAGGTTTTCCTTCTATTTCTTTTTTTTTTGTTTGTTTGTATTTATACAAGCACTGGGTACAGTCAGAAGCGCGGGAGGGTGAGAGAATTCACCAGCGCCAGAGCGGGGAGCAGAGCAGGCAGAAAGACCGAGTACACTGCTGAGGGGAGCAGCGGGCGGCAGGAGAGGTCTGCGCGCCATGTGGGACCCTCCTCCGGTGGCCAGGGAGCAGCCGGGGATCGAACCGGCGCTGCAGAGGCTGCGGGCAGCTTTGCAACCCAGCGCTCAACCGCTGCGCCACCGGGGAGGCCCCGGTTTTCCTTCTATTTCTGACCACCCATCCCTAAACATTGGTCTTCACCAGGATTCTGACCTACATGATCTTCTGACTCTATATCATTTTCCTGAGTGATCTCACCTACTCCTCTCAAGGTTGCACAAATCCTATGCTTTCTATTTATTGTACTTCAATAAACGTAAATGCTTCCAACTGAACTGAACTATTTCTCCTACCTCCCACCCCGTTCAGTGAATGGCATCACCATTCACCCAAATTGGAAACCTAGGGTCCACTCTTTTACTTTTCATTTTCCAATGTCACCAAGAAGTACCTCTCATTCCATCCCTACTTGCCAATTTGTCTTCATCTTTCATCTGGCATCACCCTTCCCTAGTCCACCCATTTTCATATTGCTACCAGATATCTCTCCAAAATGAGTGATCCTGAGCTTTGTAATCACTGTATTACATGTTCCCTGTATTCCACCCATCCAAAACTACCTGTTGTTCTATGAACAGACTATGTAATTCCATGTTCCTATGCATTTTGTTCTCTCTGCTTAGAATGCCCTCCTACCTTCCCTCTTCCCTATAACTATGGCAAACTCCTCCCTACTCTTCATGCGCTATCTAAAGGTCTCCTTTGGAACAGCTACCTATTCTTAATCCATAACCAGAGTTGGTAATTCCTTCTCCACATGGAAACCTGCAAATATTTATTGCCATAACCACTTTTTATTAAACTTATTTTTATCTATCTCTCATTCTAGACCTTAAGTTCCTGCAATCAGGAACTATCATTTCTGTATCAGCATCTAGCAGACTACTTGATAAAAATAGGTGACTTGATAAAACACCAAATGAATGAATAAAACCATGTATCCACCCAATCTCCCAAGCCAAAATATTGGAAATCATCTTCCATTCCTCTTTCTCCATCCCCAAATGCCAATCGACTTCTGTTTATTCTACCCTCTAAAGATCTTTCAAATTCATCCCCCTCCTCCCCATCTTAATGCTATGGACCCAGTTCAGGCTCCATTACCCTTTATTTGAAATAGATTTGCTCCCCTCCAAACCATTCTCCACACCACTGCTGGAATTTAAAATAAAATTTTATTACAAAAATAACACATACTTGTAAAAAAATTTAAACAATACAGAAATAAAAGCACAATGCCCCACTCAGTATACATACAACCATATAACCCTCCTCCAATCCCATGTCCCAGAGGTTATCACTATTAACAGTTTAGCATATATCCTTTCAGACCTTGCATATACAAGCATATATAAACACATATACATATATACAAATAGTTTTGTCTTTTACAAAAATGGCATCATACTTGTCTGTTGCATATGATTCTTCTAATTCTTCATTCTAGAGACAGGAAATTTCTAGAACAAATATCTGATTATATCATTCCACCAGAGTTCCTCATTCCCCATATGAAATTCACTCATGAGCATCAAATGCAAAACTATTTATGATATGGTTTCTGCCCATCTTTCATTATCATCTCCAGCCATTCCAGCATTGAAGGACTAGAACATAAACCACCTTAAATTCTCTCTGGAACAAGGCAGGTACAAACAAACAAACAAACAAACTAGGAACACACTCTGCCATTTCGAGACTTTGGCCTTTTCACTTTATGTTACACTCTGCCTGACTTTTTCATCTGGCAAGCTTCTACTAATTCTTCAACAAGCAGCTTAAAAATTACCTCTAGGAAGACATCTCTGACTTTTTCAGACAGTATCACTCCTCTATTTTCCCCTACACTTTATATCTAATTCCTTAATTGCACTAATCTGACAGTACTATAATGATATATTAACATGTTTGGAATTCCATCCCCTCCCCCAACTTGATAGCGAGGTCTCTGGGTAAAAGAATTGTGTCTTATTTAACCTTTGCATCCCAAGGATCTGATAGAGTGCTTATAATGGAGCAGATATTCAACAACAAATCTGTTGAGAATTTTATAATTTAGAAATGTTAACTGAGTACCTACCATGCACAGAACCATATCCTAAGCATGAAAAGAAACAGAAGACACAGTCTTTGCCTTAAGGAACTTACCATTTTCCTACCATTTCACCAGGGGAAGGGTGGGGGAGGGACAGAACACATTTACATGGCAACATATCATTTCTGACATAATAGGCAGTTTCAAAGATTTATAGTCATTTGCCTTAAATCCATTTAGGAACAAGGCACTGTATAACCAAATAAATAATAAAATTATGGGCAGTTTGTCCAATAGGTTTATATTTTTAGTGTGGCACAGAGTCCACCAGAACCAAATCTGCTGTCCCAACAGTGGGGTTGTCACTTGTTCCAGCCTACAAATTAGAAAACTGAGATGATACCATGCTTGGAAAATTTCTAACACATCAAGAGGACACAAAGGTATTAGTCCTTGCATAATTTCTCCTTTTTCCCCAGGGGAAACAAAATGATACCAAGAGCAATAAATGGAGTTAAAGGAGGGCACTAGAGAAAGAGATTGCTCTCTTGTTATTAGTGGAAAAGGGTTGCTTGGTTTTAAGTCAAAGGATATCATTGCCCCAGGAAGATCAGGAGAGGCGATTATCATTTACTATTTTTTTTTAAAGGCTAAGGTGTTAATCTGGTGATTTCATGATCAGACACTGTACAAATATAAACAAATTGGGGAAAGGTGAACCACCTAGGCTGGAGAACAGGGAAGGCTGACCAAGGAGGCCCAAAGGAAGCCTCATTCATCAGAGTCCAAATCACTGTCCCCAGCAATGGAGTGGAAATCCTCACTGTCCTCCTCGTCCTCTGACAGGTGGACCTGGCTTAGTACACTCGGCCCAGAGCGCTGCTCTTCCTCCTCCTCATCTTCTTCCTCCTCTGATACCTCATACCCACCGATGCTGCTGAAGCTTGTGTCTTGGGTGTTCGACTTGGGATCAGGCTCCTCATAGCTCCCATAACTGAGAAGAGAAACATGTCATCTCTCAAGCTCGGGCACCATCCTCTAGCTGACCATTCCCATTCTCCGATGCCACCAAGGGATCAGCCCATCTCACCTCCCCTGGACACTAAAATGTCTGGTTCTAGACTGTTCTACAGTTTCCCAAGAAAAAAAAATGATCCTGTTCAGAAACCTCAACATGCCAACTTCATATACACCAGAACCTGAATGAAAGAAACTTCCTATACTCTGAACAACACACTGCCAACTTACATGACCATAAATGCTCTGATAGCCTCATAATTTCACCTACCACTTGCAGCTTCACTCATCTACATATCCAATTAGTCAACAGTCCTTAAGATTTTGCCTCTTCACTGTTTCCTGTCTCTATCCCCTCCTTTCCATCCCTACCTTGCCTACCTTGGCTTAGTACTTTGTTATCTCTGGCCTACACTACTGAAATCATTCTTCACATGCCTCCAGTCTTGCTCTCCTCCAATTAATTCTTCACACTTCTGCCAGAGTGCTCTTTATTTTTGTTTGTTTGTTTATTCTTAATTTTACTCAAAAAAAAAAAAATCACACAAGTAATGCATGTTCACTGGTAGGGAGGGGAGGGGAGGGGAGGAATATACACCAGAAAAAAAAGGAAAAAAAAATACCAGTAACTTCCACCACCCAGAGATAATCTTTTTATAGCCTTCCAAATTTTTTTCTATGTACTTCACTTAGATGCTTAGACATTTTTTTATTTACAAAATTGGAATACTCTACATACTTTTCAAGAATCTGCTTTTTTCACTAGTGATTATAACGAACATCTTTCCATGTCAATAAACATACATCTATAGTATCATTTTGAAAGCTGTATGGTATTCCACTACATGGCTGTAACATGATTTATTAACAGTTTGTCACTAGGACATTTAAGCTGTCTCCAATTTTCCCACTATTAAAAACAATGCTGTGATAAACATCCTTGTACAAACAACTTGATGAAGGTGTTTTTTATTATTCCCATAGAATAATTTCCTAGACATGGAATTTTGGGGCTAAAGGGGATGCACATTTTAAGTTTTTAATTTATAACGATAAATTGCTATACTTTTCTCCCATCCATCTCATCTTATCAATTTACATTACCAACCATTTGAGAATATCCTTCTCCTTATACCTTTTGCAACATTGGGTATTATCACTCACTTTAATCACTGCCAATCTAACAGGTAAAAAATTCCATTTCATTGTTTTATTGCATTTCTCTGATACTTAGGGAAGTTATTTGATCATATTACTCTCATTCAATGTCTGCCCAAATTTTCAGATCCTTTATGATTTGGTGCTTACCTCTTAAAATCACATGGTTCCTACAACCATAGTTGGATCAAGCAAAAATTCTAAGAATACTGCGCTAGCAGTGCTCCTGCTTCTGTGTCTCTATATAAGTCCTTGCTTTCTAGAGTGACCTTTGTTTTTGTATTTATCTAATTCCTATTCTGATTCAGGTTGGTTTTCTTTTTCTAACCAGTTTCCCTACCCCACTTCCACTCAAGTCCTAAAAAATCCCATGGCTGCCCATCATAGCACTTTTCATCTTATAATGTGACAGTCTGTTTACCTGTTTTAAGTTTCCCACCAGAGCGAACTCTTGAAGGAAGGGACCTGCATCTTAGTTGCTTTTGTACTTGTGATAAATATTTGCTGAATGAATAAAGATCAATTGCTTGCTGGATACCACTGGCCAGATGTACCATGTGTATCTTAAATCCAACAAGCCCAAAGACAAATTCATGTTTTTCCTCCTTTCTTAGCCCCATCTAATACCCGTTTTTCTTTCTTATCTCAGTGACATTCCCAATCATTATATATGTGATCTTACCTGAATTCAACTGATGTGCCCCTCTAGACAGCTAGTGAGTATGTCTCACCCCCCACCCACTCCTAACAGATGGATCCCAGCTGAGATCCTTCTCATTGCCCTAGAGTTACTTAACACACAAATTTGACATTACTTCCTTTTCCTTAAAGGTCCTCTATAATACAATGCATTGCTATTTCTGGTTGCCCTCAACCATACTTGGTTATATTTCTGTGCCTTTGAACATACTGTTCCATGTCTAAAGACCTCATCTGTTGCCACCATATTTACTTAGTAGATTCATTACTTCTGTAAGGCCTAGTTCAATTTCAAATGTTTCCCCATCTGTGAAACCTCCACTGATTACTCCAAGCAGAGTGAGACATTCCCTCCTCAGTGGTTACTTGGCACTTTGAATTTAACTTATGCTATGGCACTCATCACATTACATTTGTAATGATTTTGTTGTATCAGTCTCTTCCACTAGACTGTAAGCTCCTCAAGGGCAGGATATTTCTTGCTCCTCTGTGCATCCCCAAGGGACTAGCACAGTGCCTGGCCCTAGTAGGTGCTCAGGAAATGTTTGATGGATGAAAGTAATCTGATGCTGAGCCCTTTGACATCATAGCTGGGCACTGCTGCCACAGCCCTGTAGCATGTTGCTGCCGATTACCTGATGTTGCTATCCTCCAAACCACGGGAAGCCTCCCCACCATCTCCCTCATAGGACATCATGCTTTCTTCATTTTCCATGCCCATTCTTGTATTCTCCTGAAGCACTCGTGGCTGCTTGGGTCTTATCCCACCAGATCCCACATCGGAGTCACTTCCACTCTCACTCAGCTGGATAGCTGTGAAATGAGACAGATCCTGAGATAAGCTTGACAGAATTAACATCTATGGCCTAAAATCAGAGGACTCCAGGTCCACCCACAACACGGCAGAATAGAGATTGGGATCACTCTCTCCCCTAAAAACAACTAAAAAAAATAACAATATTCGCTCATAGGAAGATCCAGACACTCCATTCCTTCTAGAATACCAGGACTTTCCCATAGAGATCTCGAATTAAGGTTGGGGACTGCAGAGGGGAAGGAATTAGAAGGGAGTGTGACAGCAGATATCCCAACTGGCAGAAATGGCTGGGGGTCAACCACCCAAGCCACACTGGGGCAAGCTAGTATACTGTAAAATTCCCTGGATAAACTTTGCTGAAGCCCAAGTGGACAGAGACATGATCCAGGGCAGTGGGAATTCCGTGGGTACAGACCTGGAAGACTGTGAACTCCGTTGTTGGTGTGGGCACCAAAAATTCTCTCCCTACCACCTTCTCAGAAGAGATCAAAGAAATGCCAGGCTGAGCCAGGTTAGACTCCATAAAAAGCCCCACAGCAGAGAAGTTGTGAAATAACTCAGAAGTCCCTTGGGAAAGTAAACAAATGGCATGTAGGTACTGCAGTCCCACAGAAGCAGTAGTAGAGGTAGGGGTGGGGAGCTAATGGCCATTGTTGGTGGCCACAGCAACAAGGCAGTATACGCTGCATTCAGGTGCAGCACCGCCTGCCTGGAGCCTGAGCCTAGCAGTCCTAACTCCCACCACCAGTAGACTCATGATCTTAAGCAGAAAGGAGCATCAGGGAGGTGGGGTGGGAAGTTAAGACAATCCAAATACGGAATACAGCTTGCTGAGGAACAAAAGGAGGCAGAGGTGACTGTCTTCACCCCTCAAATGGAGATCAAGTATGAAAGCCCCAGATTCTTCTCCTGCCCCAACTCACACCAAGGTAAACTAAGAAAAGAAACAAAATTAAATCCCCAGCTTCCCAACCACACACTAACAAAACACATACACATCAAAAAAGTAAAAAATAAATAAATAAATAAATAGCACACATGCCTAGGAAGCAAGAACATCTGAAAACAAGATGGAATAGCACATAATAACAGAATCCTGAGACAAATATAAAGGGTAAAGAAATAGATCAGGCAGACTTCAAAACAACAGTATTAAAAATGCTAAATGAGGGGCCTCCCTGGTGGCGTAAGGGGTTAATACACCACACTATGAAGCTATCCGTAGCCACTGTAGTGTGAGTTCGATCCCTGGCCTTGGAGGTGACCCACATGGTGCATCAGACCTCTCCTGTCTCGCCTGCTGATCCCCTCAGCAGTGTATTACAGTACATCTGCCTGTTCTGCTCCCCACTCTGTCTCTGGTGAGTCCTCTCACCTCCCGCACCTCTGGCCTGTACCCCAGCTCTTATATGCATAAATAAAAAGAAATCTTTAAAAAAAATGCTGTATGAGCTACTGGAAGGTTAGTCAAAGAACGACAGACAGGTACAAGATCTTAGAAAGGAAATCCAGGAACAAAGAGAGTTCTTCACAGCAGATACTGAATATATAAAAAGATTACAAAAAGAGACTGAATGAAATGCAGACAAATTTAGAAAGCACTTTAAATAGAATTAAACTGACAGAAGAATTTCAGATGTAGAAGACTCAAAAGAGAATTCTGTTCCCCACTGGTAAATTCTCTCACTCCCCACACCTCTAGCCTGTACCCCAGTTCTTGTATGCATAAATAAATAAACCTTTAAAAAAAAAGAAATATCAGACTCAATTAGAAGAGAAAACGTAAGAATAACTGGGATCCCAATTATAACTTTTGCTTCCCAGAAATGGAAGCAAAAATGCTACTTAAGGAATTAAGAACTGAGAAGTTCCCAAGCCTAAAGAAACAATTAAATATAGATGTTCAGGAAGCAAAGAGAACACCCAAATTTTTAAATGAGAGAAGGTCTACATCTAGACACATTATTGTTTAACTATCAAGAATCAAAAATACAGAAAAAAATTTGCAGGAAGCAGGGAAAAAATAACTTATAAAGGCTCACAAATTAGCCTTTCCCCGAATTTCAACCCAGACATTCTCAAGCCAAGAAGAGAGTGGACAGTAGTATTCACAATCCTAAAAGACAAGCACTGTCAGCCAAGAATACTTCATACTACAAAATCATCATTCAAGTATGAAGGTGAAATAAAGGTCTTCCCAGACAAACAGAAGCTAGTGGAGTTTACCACCATCAGATCTGCCCTTCAAGAAATGTTGGAAGGAGTTCCACAAGAAAAAGTGAAACACAAATTCCCAAGCAAAATGAGAACAGGAATACAAAACCAGAAGCAAGAATATAATGAGTCAACAACAAAACAATAAAAAGAAGGAAGAAATGGACAGAAAACTGTAGTAAAAGTGTCAGAGAACAGAAAACAGCTCATAGAGGACCCACGAAACAGGAATTTAAATAAAACCCTCATGGCAACCATTAACCAAAAATCTGGAATAGAGACCCACAGATGAAGAGAAACAAAGAAATTGATAGACAATACTAAGGAGAGGCCAACCAGAGCAGAGACAAACAAATGGAAAAAGAAACAACAGAAAAGTAAAACAATCAAAAACAAAATGACTGATAACAGTTCATATCAATACTCACTCTAAATTTGAATGGTCTGAATTTACCAATAAAAAAACATAGACTAACAGCGTGGGTGAAAAAGTTTTGGTCATCCATATTTTGCTTATAAGAGACCCTTTTAACACCCAAAGACAAAAACAAACTAAAAATAAAAGCTTAGAGCAGGGCCTCCCCAGTGGCGCAGCAGTTGAGCGCTGGGTTGCGAAGCTGCCTGCAGCCTCTGCAGCGCCAGTTTGATCCCCGGCCACCAGGCGAGGGTCCCACATGGCATGCAGACCTCTCCTGTCGCCCGCTGCTCCCCTCAGCAGTGTACTTCGTCAGTCTGCCTGTTCTGCTCCCCGCTCTGGCTCTGGTGAATTCTCTCACCCTCCCATGCTTCTGACTGTACCCAGTGCTTGTATAAATAAATAAAATAAATCTTTAAAAATAAATAAATAAATGGCACTCTAAAATAAGACTGCAAGTATTAAAAAAAAAAAAAAAAGATTAGAGCAAATCCATACATGCTAGTAATTCAAAGAGGAGGAACTACTATCCTCATACCACAGAAACTAAACTTTCAACAATGAAAATTAGGGACCAAGATGGACACTATATAATGACAACTGGAACAATTCACAAAGAAGATATTAACTGTTATTAATATTATGCACCTAATATAGGAGCACCTAGTTACATAAAGCAACTAATAAACAGATCTAAAACAATGTATCAACAAAAACATAATCACTGTCGTGACCTCAACACACCACAGACAGGAAGGAAGAGATCATCCAGACAGTAAATTAAGAAAGAAATATAGGCCTTAAATAAAGTGTTAGAACAGATGGATTTATTGGACATTTTTATAGCTCTCTATTCCAAAAGAAATAGAATCCACTTTCTTATCTAGTGCACATGGAACATTCTCAAGAACAGATCATATATGTCATATAGGACATAAGCCATGTCTCAGAGAATACACAAAAATAGAAATTATATCAAACATCCTCACAGACCACAATGTTATAAAGGTAGAAATCAATCATAAAAAGAAGCCTGGAATAAACCAAAAAGTGGTGAATAAGCAAAATACTTCTGAACAACTCCCGGATCAATAAAGACATCAAACAGATCAAAAAGTATCTGGAGAATAATGAAAATAGAGAGAAAAGGTACCAGACCCTAATGTGATGCTCTAAAGGCAGTACTACGTGAAAAGTTTATAACAATACAGACCCAGATAAAAAGGAAAAAAAACCCCACAAAAATCTCAAATAAACACTCTAACTTTGCAGCTGAAGGAACTAGAAAAAGAAGAAAAGCATCCAAAAACCAGCAGAAGGAAAGAAATGATAAAAATCTGAGAATAAATGAAATAGAAAACAAAAAGTTTAAAGGATCAGTGAAACCAAGAGTTGTTTCTTGGAAAAAAAAATTAACAAAATTGACAAGCCATTAGCTAAGCTTACAAAGAAGAGTGAAACCCCATTAATCAAATCAGAAATGAAAGAGGCAAAATTCTATCAGATACTGCAGAAATACACAGGATCATAAAAACCTATTACAAAAGTCTCCATACAAACTGGACAACTTAGAAGAAATGGATTAATTTTGAATCAAGATGGATGAAATAGACAGCTTAAACAGTTTAATCACAAGTGCTAAAATTAAAAGAGTAATAAAAAACCTCCCTAAGAACAAAAGTTCAGAACCAGATGGCTTTCACAGTGAATTCTACCAAACCATCAAAGAAGATCTAATACCTATCCTACTTAAACTCTTCAAAAAGATGGAAGAGGGGGCCTCCCCTGGTGGTGCAGGTGGTTGAGCTCAACGCTGTGAAGCTGTCCGCAGCTTCTGCAGCACAAGTTTGATCTCAGCTGGCCAGGGAGATACCCACATGGTGCAGCAGACCTCTCCTGTCTCGCCCGCTGCTCCCCTCAGCAGTGTATTTCAGTCATTTTGCCTGTTCTGTTCCCCACTGTCTCTGGTGAATCCTCTCATCCTCCCATACATCTAGCCTCTACCCTGGTTCTTGTATGCATGAATAAATAAATCTTTAAAAAAAAAAAAAAAAAAACATGGAAGAGGGAGGAAAACTCGCCAACATATTCCCTCCCTCTGGCCAACATTGCCCTGATCCTAAAACCAAATACAGTACAAAAAAAAAAAAAAAAAAAAAGGAGGGCCTCCCCTGGTGGCGCAGCGGTTGAGCGCTGGGCTGTGAGGCTGCCCACAGCCTCTGCAGCGCGCTGGTTCGATCCCCGGCCACCGGCGAGGGTCCCACATGGCGCACAGACCTCTCCTGTTGCGCCCACTGCTCCCCTCAGCAGTGTATTTTGTCACTCTGCCTGTTCTGTTCCCCGCTCTGGCTCTGGTGAATCCTCTCACCCTCCCGCGCTTCTGACTGTACCCAGTGCTTGTACAAATAAATAAATAAATCTTTAAAAAAAAAAGGAAATTATAGACCAATATTTCTGATGAACACAGATGCAAAAATCCTCAATAAAATCCTAGCAAACTGAATAAGCAATGTGTCAAGAGAATCATCCACAATAATCAAGTAGGCTTCATCCCAGAAATGCCAGGATGGTTCAAAAGATGCAAATCAATGTCACTCACTAGATCAACAAAAAGGATAATAAAAACTATGTGATCATTTCAATAGATGCCGAAAAGCATTTGACAAGATCCAGTATCCATTTATGATAAAAACACTAAATAAAATGGGAATAAATGGAACTTATCTAAACATTATAAAAGCCATATGACAAGTGGTGAAAAGCTAAAAACATTCCCACTAAGATCAGGAACAAGACAAGACGTTACCACTGTTATTCAACAGAGTCCTAGAAGTCCTAGCTGAAGCAATTAGGCAAGAAAAAGGTATAAAAGGAATCCCAATTGGAAAAGAAGTAAAACTTCTTTTGCAGATGACATATTAATATATTTAGAGAAATCAAAAGACTACAAAAAAAAAAAAACGAGAAGAAATGAATACAGTAAAGAGGCAGGACACAAAATCAATGCACAAAAATCAGTTGCATTTCTTCATGTAAACAATGCATAGAAGAAAGGGAAATAAGGAATATAATCCCACTTACAAGCACACCAAAAAGAATGAAAAACAGAAGTAAACTTAACAGAGGCGAAAACTAAAAGACTCTGTTAAAAGAAATAAATACACAAGGAAATGGAAAGATAGACTGAAGACTTACATCGTTAAAATGGGCCATATTACCTAAAGCAACTTAAGGTTCAAGGCAATACCTATTAAATTCCAATGACTATTTTCAAGGAAAATTAACAAACAAGAATAAAATTTATATGGAACCACAAAAGACTCCAAATAGCTAAAGCAATCCTGAGAGAAAAGAAAAATGGAGGTATCATACTTTCTGACTTCAAACTATTAATATATTACACAGCAAAAGTAACAGAATAATAGGGCACTGGAACAAAAACAGAAACTCAGACCAATGGAATAGAACAAAGTCCAGAGATAAACCACACAAATATCGACAATTATTATTATTTTTTTTTGTGGGACCCTCGCCGGCGGCTGGGGAACAAACTGGTGCTGCAGAGGCTGCCCACAGCCTTGTAGCCCAGCGCTCAACCGCTGTGCCACCAGGGGAGGCCCTGGACAATTAATCTTTGACAAAGGCGAAGGCTACTGTCATTCAATGGAGAAAAGATAGCCTCTCTAATTAATGATGCTGGCAAACATGGATAGCCACATGCAAAAAGAAAAAAAAAAAAAAAGAACCAAAATCCATACTTAAAGGGCCTCCCCTGGTGGCGCAGGTGGTTGAGCGTAGTGCTATGACGCTGTCCGCAGCCACTGCAGCACTGGTTCGATCTTGGCCGGCCGGCGAGGGTCCCACATGGCATGGCAAACCTCTCCTGTCTCGCTCGCTGCTCCCCTCAGCAGTGTATTTCAGTCAGTCTGCCTGTTCTGTTCCCCACTCTGTCTCTGGTGAATACTCTTACCCTCCCACGAATCTGGCCTGTACCCCAGTTCTTGTATCAGTAAATAAATAAAAATCTTTTAAAAAATTAATTAATAAAAAGATCCATACTTAACTCCATACACAGAAAATAATTCAAATTGATTAAAGATCTAGATATAAGAAACAAAATCATAAAGTACTTGAAAGAAGACACAGGGGACACACTACAGGTTATTTACCAGAGAGAGGTATTTGGAGATTCAACCCCAATGACAAGAGAAACAAAAGCTTTTGTTCCTCAAAATAAACCATCACAAAAACAAAAAGGCAATCTACAGAATGAGAAAAAATATTTGCATATCACACATCTAACAAGGGGCTTATCTCCAAAAGTTACAAAGTTCTTACATGATCCAACAACAAAAAAGCAAACCACACAATCAAAAAATAGGCAAAGGACCTAAACAGACATTGCTCTAAAGACATTCAAGATGGCCTACAAACATATGAAAAATTGTTTCCGTACTGTAAGAGAAATGCGAATCAAAGCCACAATGAGATAGCGCCTCACCCATGTGAGAATGGCCCATATAAAATTAAAGAATGAAATCAACAAATGTTGGTGAGGTTGCAGAAAAAAAGGAACTCTCATCCACCACCAGTGGGAATGGAAGCTGGTTCAGCCCCTATGGAAAACAGTATGGAGATTTCTAAAGAAAATAAAAATGGAAATTCTGTATGATGCAGCAATACTCTCTATTATAAAAACTCTAATACAAAAAGAGTTACCTACGCCCATGTACATAATAGCACTGTCTACAATTGCCAAGTCATAGAACCAACCGAAGTGCCCTTCAACAACAAATGGATAAAGAAATTTTGGAATACATACTCAGTGGAATACTACACAGCTGTGAAAAATGAAATAGTGGCATCTGGGACAAAACAGATCTTGAGGTGATTATGTTAAGTGAAATAAGTCAAAAAAAATGAAAGACATATCAGATGGAATCATTTGTGAAATATAAATACCAAGAAAAAAATATATGTAGGCAAAATTTAGTAGGAATAAATCTTGAACTCAGTGAAATAATTTAATGGTTATCAGAGGAACAGGGGGAAGGAAGGAAGAAAGGGGTACTCACATAGTGGTTTGGTGGAAGTGAGTAAAACTTGCACACATGGAAGAGCAAAAATGTAACCCCCAAATTAAACATTTTTAAAAAAACACAAAAATATCTTTGGCCTAGTCTTCCAAAATGAATTATTCTCATACATCGGTCGACACATGAATCTTGCATGGGCTCCTCCCTAGAAGATTTCTCTTTTAATTGCTCAGGGTCAATTGGCAAGATTTGTAGTTTGGAAACTGAATCCAAATAACCTTTTCCTTTTTCCATCTCAGTTCAACTTACCTGTTTTTTCTCTATGATCACCTCCTATATTTTCCCCCTGCCATGTCATTAATCCACAAAATATCCCAAAACAAGGTATTTTTTTTTAATTTCCCTTCCCTGTTGTTGCATGTAACACTTCTTTCTCATCTTTATCAAGTATTCAAAAATCAAGGTTGTTACTTAGGAACTGCCTTTTCCACTGTCATTTCTTATACTCCCTGCATTTTATTTCTTCATTTCCTTCAAGATAAAAGAATATGATCATCCTGTGAGCCACTGCTTAGTACTCTTAAAGTCTACTAATGGAACTTCAATAAGAGAGTAGCTTTTGGCAATAGCATATGTGGCCAAGCACTTCTATCCAGTCCAGGGGTTGATAAAGTAAGCTACACAGGAATAGAAGCACAGGTGCAAACCTTACCAGAAAAAGGATTATCTCCTTCTTCATCACTCCCGGCATCTTCCTCATCATCTTCTCCTTCAGACATAAGCAAATCCTCATACAGGACACTGGCTTGAGGCTGTTGCACAGTTCCTTCCTCTTCATCTGCAAGTTCACCATCTGCATCTTCGCCTTCCTGAGTAAGACCAGTTAGGAGTTAAAGTCCCACCAACTGATAGAGTAGGGAGCCGGAAGCCATTACCAGTGCTGCCACCCTCTGCTGCCTCACAAGAAATTAAAAATTTTGGTGGACAGACTTGTTTAGCTGGTGCCAAAGATTAAAGTCCTCATTATGGAGACCCTATGATACCACCTTGGGATTTGGCCTGCCCTGTTCTGTTGGGGATCCTATCATAATGGTATAATGTAACCATAAGCTTCTGTAAGTACACTACCTGGGGTTGGAGTCTTAGGTTTCCCATATTCCACTTCCTCATTATACTTTTCATTATCTACATGAGAGTCTTCCTACCCACATCTGAGCAAGGAACACAAAAAGCACATCATTGAGGGACATGACTGAAGGAGTGAATAACCAAGGACTCTCACTGAGGTACAGCAAACATTCTTCCTTGATATCCCAGTCAACATCACAGCTAGCGGGGGCTGTTTACACCGTTCCAGGCATATGCATTATCAGCCTTTCATTCCTTGTGAATCATGTGTAGCATACAAAAATCCCAAAGAACAGGTAGGTCCTTGGTCTAGTCTTACTCTATCATCACAAGGAAACTCTTTTCTTTCTAACCCAAACTTTCCTTAGCTTATGTTGGTGAAAAACAGAAAAACCCTTCTGGATTTTACACTCCCCAGCGGAATCCTGACCGAGAGCAGTTAATAGTATTTCTGACTTTGGATCAGGAGTAATTTCTGGTACCTCTAGAAAATGTCAATTTAAAAAAATTAATTTCATAAATAAATTTAATTTATATATAGTAAGTAGCAAAGTAAAGTAACAGTAAAGTACAATAAAGTAGCAGTAAGGTAGGCAAGTATTTTTAATTGTGCCTCAATGCAGTTGGTCTTCTAGTCACCAGTCAGGTTGCTTTGATGCCTCATATACTTTTCACACTTGTGCCATCCCTTAAGTTATGCTGTGCCTGACTCTGCTCATGGGGGCAGATAGAAGACTATGATGGTCACGTGATCAACCAACATTTTACTTTGAAATATTTCTAAGTCTTCATTCCCAGACTAAGGGGCTCAATCATCCTTAACACACACTTATATCACCATAACCACTTCCCAACCTCCCATCCCAAAGTATACTACTCCCAATTTCACAAAGAGAGAAAGAACATCCTACCCGTGTCACCTGTTTCTCTGGGGTGGCAGTAGGAATATCCAGGACAGACATATTGCTCTCATCTTGAAATACAGAGGCATCTCGAGACATACTGAGGGATGTGTTGGTATCATACAAATCAGGAGGCTGTGGTACAAATTATACAACTTAGCTTCTATTTAGGAGAGTAGGAAACAGAGAACTCCCTTTCAGAGCATTCACTGCAGAAAAGGGTCATGCAGAGCAATCTAGCTGAAGAAAAAACATAGTTTGATGGTTTTATGGACAGGTTTTTGGGAATTTTACAAATGTTGCTCATTCTAGCAGAGAGTCATCTGATGTATATGGTCAAAGCCTGAAGCAGGAAATCATTGAAGCTATGGGACAATTCTTTGTTCTAACAATCTTTTGGTCAATAACCTAGTTTCTGCTAAGCCTTGTCTTACTGTTTTTAGACCCAAGACTTCATACCAGCGCCACTTTGATTGGCTTAGTGATATTTACTAGGAAATGGGATTGCTGTAACAAGAACAGGGTAATGGGTTAACAGCTTATGAGCTCATCAGAGGACAGTATGAGGCATAAATGGCTGTGGTAAAAAAAAACAAAACAAAACATGGATTTTGGAATAAACTGTCCTGGGTTTGAGTTCTGGCTCCACCACTTCTTGAGTAACTAACAAATTTCTTAATCTCTCTAAACCTTGGTTTCCTCAACTGTAAAACACAGATGATAATATCTACCTCACAAAGTTATTGGGAGAATTAAAGAGATATGTTTAAGGGGGCCACCTTAGTGGCATAAGGGTTAAGTCAGTGCTATCACCACAACGGCCTGGGTTTTACACCTCTACCCAGGGAGCTGCACCCACATATGGTGCAGCAGACATTCCTGTGTCGCCCACTGCTCCCCTCAGCAGTGTATTTCAGTGGATCTGTCTGTTCTGCTCCCCACTTCGTCTCTGGTGAATCCTCTCACCCCCTGTACCTCTGGCCTATACCCTAGTTTTTCTACACAAAAATAAATAAAATCTTTAAAAAAGAAAAGGAAAAATAGCAAGCTTGCTGAGAGTAGAAATATGCAGCTAATAAAAAGAAAATGTTTCCCCAAAAAGACATCCTACTGAATGGGAAAAAAATATTTGCTCTTATACATCTGACAAGGAGCTAACGCCAGGATTTACAAAGAACTCACACAACTCAAAAAAAAAAAAATCAAAAATGGGCAGAAGAACTAAATAAATACTTCTCCAAAGAAGACATACAGATGGTCAACATGAAAAAATGTTCATCATCACTTATCAGGGAAATGCAAATTAAAACCATAATGCAATACCATCTCATACCTTTGAGAACTGCCCCTATCAAAGACTAGAAACAAATGCTGGCAAGAGTGTGAAGAAAAATGAACCCTCATACACTGCTGGGAATGTCGACTGGTCCAGTCCCTACAGAAATTAATACTGAGGTTTCTCAAAATATTAAAAACAGATCTATCATATAATCCAACAATTCTATCCCTAGATATCTATCCAAAGACTGTAAAAAACACTAATTCGAAGAGATATATGGACCCCTATTTTCACTGAAGCACTATTTACAATAGCCAAGCTATGAAAACAACCTTGCCCAACAGGAAGTGGACTAAGAAGACATGGTATAAACATACTATGGAATATTACTTAGCTACAAAAAGGATGAAATTTTGACATCTGCAACAGTACAGATGGAACTGGAGGAGATTATGCTAAGTGAAGTAAGTCATAAGGAGAAGTCAAATATCAGATGGTTCAAGCATATGTGGAATACAGAAAAACCAAAAGGGCCAAATAAGATCAAATCAAAAACAAATTCTAGAAAGCTGACTGTAAAATTGAGGTTATCAGAGGGGGAAGAGGAATGTTCAGAGCAAAAGGAGGAAGGGAGCCCAATGGACTATGATAGAGGGCTATGGGTAACCTGGTGATGGGTGTGGTGTGGTAACATACATCTGAAGAATTATGAACCTGTACCTCTGAATCATATAGTGTTGTTAACCAATGTTATCTCAAAAAAAGGTTATGTTTTCAAAGACTATTTAATGAAAGAATTTGCTGATGATATAATGAAGTGAAAAGAAGACACAAACTGTATTGACCAATCTCACTTTAAAATTGTCTAGGTGGATGGACATTTGGTGGTAGGCGTGGTGAGAAAATGTAATCTTGATCCCTATATAGCATTGCAAACTAATGTTACCTAGAAAAAGAGGTATCTATAAATATGCATGAGCACACACACACATCACACATTTTGAAACAACCAAAATGCTTACAGTGGTAGGTTCTTTGAATGGTGAACTTGATTTTAGGTAATTTATTTCTTTATATTTTCCAATTTTCCCCAATGACCATGTTACTTTTATCAATAAAAACTCACGTGTGTTACCTTGCTTTTTTTAAGCAAATGGGCAAGGCTGATTGAGACGAGAGCTTGGAGAAAGAAAGGCCAAATAGAATCCAAAGCATCACAGAGCAGATAAACTAATTGTGGAACAGAGGAGAAAATCAGAAAATGAAAGACTATGTAGGGAACTGCCAGGTGAACAGTTTCAGATAAATTGTTAAACTGAATTATGATGTAATACAAGCTAGATGGAAATAAAGTATGATTACTGTTATGCTGCAACCAGAATTGTACTATGATAAGTTAAACTTACACAAATACTCTCTAATCACATTTGGATTTGACAATAGTAAGGTTAAGGATGGCCAGGCACTTACATCTTCTTCACAGTAAGAGGTAGTAAAATTGGACTTACTATTTAAAATGAAGGAAGGGGATGAGAGGGTGAACTAGAATTAACAAAGAGGTACTATCTACATGCTTCTCTTCATAGAAGACACCCTCTAACTGTACCAAACAGTAGCTAATGCTCAGGAGAGAGAACAATTGCCAGTTTTTCTCAATCGTTTAAGATCATATGGGAGGAGGAGGAAGAAAGAAAAGATGAGTTTGGGCCTAAGGCATTGACTCACCAAAGGACTAGGCTTCAGCTGTCATAGACTAGAGAAAACCATGTACCACTCAGTGGCTAGGTTCTCCTGGGGAATGAGGGCTAAAACCCAGACTCTGACTTACCAGAAATGGCCTTGTGGGAGCTGTGGGCCTATTAGCAAATAGGACCTTCCTGGGTAATATCACTCACCCAAGTACCCCCTGTCCCAACCCAATTTGTCCACACTCTTGTTCTGGGCCTGGAAGAAGTATCTTAGGGTTCTTATATATTTGGCCCCTCAGAAATCTACGTTTTGGGACAAAGGAGAAAGTAAAAGATAGATAGGGAGAGTGCATGAATGAGAAACAGCAATAACTTAACAGAGATCACATTATCAATTCAGAACGAAACCTAAGTAGAATGAAAAAAAAAATTTCCTGTGGGGATTAGGAGAATTTTGCTCTAAAATATTTGCTTGAATTTGATAGCACCTATGAGTGCTATCTGTAGACAATTTTCATACAGACAAGAAAACATTTACTGAACGTCTATGTGCCAGGAAAAATGAACTCATCTAATGTCCACAACAATCTTAAAAAGCTCATTTTAGAGAAAAGGAAACTGAGTTAGAGAGGTTAAGTTGTATTTCCAGGTTCACAAAGCCATATATTAGCAGAGTTAAGATTCAAACCCAGGCCTATTTTATACCAAACTTCAAGTACTTTCCACTTTGCCATAGTGCCTCCAGTACAGAAACCAAAAACACCAGCTAAATTCTAGTAAGTCCTATTCTTCAAATATGCCCGCCTTCTAAGAGTATAACAGAAATGAAATACACTTAGCATTCAACAGAAAGAAAAAAATTCTTATTCATCTGCTCACCAGTCTTTTACCATGTAAAGTTAAGATTGTAAGTATTACCTGTCATGTCAATCCAGGAAAATGGGTGACACCTGAGTTACACTGTAATCTCTCTGAGGGAACGAATAACCAGGTATCTATAAGGCACGGGAACAATGTGGCCCATGTTTGTAGCTGAGAAGTCTATACTCCAGGGAAGTCCTATAGCCTCAATTCATGGACAAGGGAGTACCAGAGATTCAGAGGATGCCTCTGGCCATAGCAGTCAGGAATCTAGTATTCCCAAATATTGACTAAACAACTAAGACCCCATTCCACTCATTCATCCCACACCTGCCTCTTCTGAATTCAACAAGGCCACCAAGACCCACTGGTCCTCACTCACCTTAGCCTTTGAGAAGACAAGAAAGCACACGAAAGGCATATGAAGAGGAAGGACAGAGAAGAAGGGTATCTCAGTAAACACATCTGTTAACATGCTCCCAATTTCCCAAACCAATTAAAAAACTGTTAAGAGTTTTCTAGTCCTCAGACTTACCTGAGGTGTGTAGGGCCCTGGGGTCATTGGATCCAAGCTTTCTAATTCTGCTTCCTCCAAAGCTGCTTCTTTAGCTGTACAAATATCCTTCTCAAGTTGAGTCAAATGCTCATCATACTGAGAAATAAATTTAGTGAATTCATTCACTGGTGATAAAAAAATAAATAAAGCAGACAGAAACTCGTGTCTTTGTGGAGTTTCTATTCTAGTGGCAGGGCACAAATAATTATAATAAACAATTACATAGCTGGTTAAAAAGTTAGTACTAGGTAGGAAAGTAAAGCAGAGAGGAAATAAAAGATGTGTGGTGAGGTAGAGATGGGATATACTACATTTTAAAATAGGACAAGCAGGGAAGGCCTCTTCACCCAAGGGAATGTAGGGTTTCCAGAAAGTTGGTCCCAAAGGGACCTCCTCTTTATCACCTACCTCAGTCAATGTCTGGTAACAGACATTCACAATCTCCTGAGCAGTCTTAGTATACTGACTTTCAGGCCCTATAAAATGAAAAACAGGATATGTTACTACCTTTGTAGACTTCAATTCCAGAATTTTATGTTCTGGTACCACAGCAGTGGTGTCCCATTATGCTAAGCCCAAGAGATCATGTTTCAGCTTTAACTTGAGCGCTTGCTCTCCTTTTGGGAAGTGGAAAAATTCAAATAGTCAAATATATACAAAAACAGAGACACTAATATAATGAACTCCCATATACCCAATTACCCACATTCAATTACTATAAACACATGGCCAATCATGTTTCATTTAAACTTCAACTTTCACTCTTCCCAAATTACTTTGAAACAAATTCCCCACACCCTATCATTTCATGCATATATGGTTCAGTATGTGTCTTTAAGGACTCAAAAAATAACCACTTATGATACTATACAAACCCAAAATGAACCTTAGTAATATAAGCTATGGGCTTTGGGTGAAATTATGTGTCAATGTAGGTTCACTGATTGTAACAAATGTACCACCCTGCTGGGGGATGACGATAATGGTGGAGAGAGGGCTACGCATGTGTCTCTACACAGAGTATTTGGGAATTCTCTGCACCGCCACTCAATTTTGTTGTGAACCTAAAACTGCTCTGAAAAATAAAATCTATAAAAAAACAACTATTACAGCTAAAATAATTAACAATAATTCTTTAAAATACTGTCAGTCAACATTCAAAATTGTTCAGTTGCTTCATAATTTTTTTCTTACATTTAGTTTCTTTGAACCATAATCTAAATAAGGCCAACACATTAAATTTAGCTGATATCTCTTTAGGATACTTTTACCCATTAGTTGGTTCTTAACTATACAGTTGCCCATATGGCCTAGTTAACAAGTTGCAAACTAGCGGCCTGCAGGTCAATCTAGACCACATAAAAAGTGAGTTCAGTTTGTTATAATGCAAAACCCCAAATGTCTGGCTTCTCTTAAAAAATTAAAAGATGTGACAAACATTTCCATAAGACACAAATGCACTGGAGCTAAGTAGTAGCTTCCCCTTTTACATAAGGTGACTGTGTTCTCTAGGTTACTCTAGTCCTACCAGATCTGCTTAACTTATTTATATCTGGATCCTGAAGGTTTCTGAGTTTTTAATCTCTCCTTAAGTGCCTTACTACATTGATATACTGTTCACTGACCCATTCATTCGTAAAACACCTGGGTATCTTCTATGTGCCAAACAAGACACAGAGATGAATAAGATATAGACCATATCCCTCAAGAAGTTTACAGCTTTACTAAAAGTTAGTTTACTGAAAAGAAATAGGGCAATACAGTGCAATAAAGAAGAAAAAAACAATATATATAATGTTTATTATAAATAAACATAATATACAAAAAATAATACACAAAAAAACATGCATACATAATATACACTGAGAAAGAAGTGCCAATTCTGGGAGGTAAGAGGGAAAAAAGGCTTAGGAAAGGCAGCACAGAAGAGTTGGTCCCTAAATATGAAAAAAGAAGTCTCCTTCAGGTGAAGCCTCTCACAAGTGTAGGCCATCTATTTTTTAAAAGATGTAAAAGAAAGTTTTGTCCTCATGTAAGCTGACATAATACAAACAAAAACCAGAAAGAAAAGCTGACCATCGAGACATTTAGAACACATTAAAAGACTGTGAGCTGGCTCACAAGAATTGTTTGAGTGATAAGACTACAGCTCAAGTTTCTAGGGTTCTAATCTCTTAAGGCCACTAATAGGTTGGTCCTTGGGATACTGATACAGATAGACTACAAAAGTTATCAGGCAAGATTTCATGTTGACAGTAACACATGACAAAGAACAAACTACTTATAGGTTACAGGTCTACTAAACTGAGTCAGTAGGTCAGTTTCCTACAGTTTACTGGCTCTTCCAACTACAGGGACTTGCCTCATCATTAAATGCCCAGCCTATAGGTTAAGAATTGAGCCCTTACTCTACACTTCAGTTTCAAAACCTGATATAAACCTCTCAACATCTCAATGCTCTTCATTTATAATAGAGGGACAAGTTGGTTTCACACAGTCACAAAGTTTTTTCTCTTACTTTAATTCATTTTGAAGCACCTTCCCTCCTCATTTTTTCTTTTTTTCTTTTTTAAAGAATTATTCCTTTACTGTGAGATTTTTCAGTTTATTTTGTATAGAAGAACTGGGGTGTAGGCCAGAGGTATGGGGGGGGGTGAGAGGATTCACCAGAAACAGAATGGGGTGCAGAACAGGCAGATCTACTGAAATACACTGCTAAAGGGAGCAGTGGGCGAAACAGGAGAGGTCTGCTGCACCATGTGGGTTAACTCCCTGGCTGGGGATTGAACACAGGTCATAGAGATGGGCCATTGCAGTGTTAGCATTGATACTTAACCCCTAGGCAACCAGGAAGGCCCCCTCCTCATTTTTTTGGTAACATAGAACTCTAAGGGAATAAACATTAACTCATATAACTCAATAGCAAAAAATCAATCTCATTAAAATATGGGCAAAAGATGTGAACGGACATTTTTCTAAAAACACACAGATGGTCAGCATGTACATGAAAAGATATTCAATATCACTAATCACCAGGGTAATGTAAATCAAAACCACAATGAGATATCACCCCACACGTTAGAATGGCTTTATTTAAAAGACAACAAATAAGGGGCAAGATGGCCGTGCCCAGAGTGGAAGCCAAGGTGTGACACTGAACACTCCATGCCTGCGGGTGTGGGGAGGCATGGCCTCCCCCTGGGCCAACACCTCTGCTGGTTGCTCTGTACTTTCACCTTAAAGCTTTGCCAGGCAGAGGCTCCCGTGCAGGAGGAGAAGCTGTCAGTGAGCACCTAAAATTTGCCATGTTGGCTGGCAGAGGAGTTTGTGGTGGCAGAAGAATGTGCTGTGTGTTTTAGTTTCCAGGTTAAAACTACCCGAATGTGGCTCTATAGGGTATGTGGAAAAAAATCACATGCAGTTCATCTAAGAGGAATGAGTTCAAAAGCTGCTGCTCAGCTCTGATGGAACAACATTTATTCTGAAAATTCGAAGGGGCTGTCGTGGGTGTGGCCTTGGTCTTTGCTTGCCTTTTCATCATTTGTCAGTGACAGCGGGACAGAAAGGCTCTGGAAAAGGTCCAGAAGCAAATCGAATACATATAGCTACCTTCTGCCTTTTTATATGGGTCTTAAGAGACTGCACCTCAGATAAAGTAGATTGGAGTGACTTATGCCTCTAGTTCTTTGGGACCTTGTAGAGGCACTCCCTCTCTCCCATCTTCCTCGCTGAGATCATTGATGAGCAGAATAAAAAGAATAAAATAACCTCCTTCCCTACTGTAATTTACTGGATATCTGTTTACCAAGTACCTATCTTTTCCCTTTTCTACCTATTAAAAACTTCTGAGACACTCACAGCAGGAATTTAGAAAAACTAAACAAGGGACCAGGAAAAAGACTAATTATATTAAAGAAAAATTCAAAATCAACAAGCAACCATAAACCAGAGACATAACCAAAACACAGAGACATAACCAAAAAAAATAAAAGACAAGAAATAACAAATATGGCAAGATGTGGAGAAAATGCAACCCTTGTGCATTGTAGATGGGAAAGCAAATTGATGCAGTCACTAAAGGAGACAGTATGGAGGTTCCTCAAAAAATTAAAATATGATCCAGTAATCCCACTTCCAGGTATGCATCCAAAGAATATGAAACACTAATTCAGAAAGATATATGCACTGTCATGGTCACTGCAGCATTACTTACAATAGCCAAGATATAGAAACAACCTAAATGCTCACTGAAGAATGAACAGATAAAGAAAATGTCACACACACACACACACACACACATTCAGCCATAAAACATAATGAAATCCTGCTATTTGAGACAATATGGATGGACCTTGAGGGCATTAATGCTAAGTGAAATAAGTCAGACAGAGAAAAGACAAATACCATAAGATCTCACTTACATAAGTCATCTTTAAAAAAGAAAAAAAAGCTCATAGATACAGAGAACAGATTGGTGGTTGCAAGACACAAGGTATGGAGAGTGGGCAAAGCAGGTGAAGTAGGGTCAGAGGCACACTTCTAGTTATAGAATAGTCATGGGGATGTAATATACAGAATGGTGACTACAGTTAACACTGTACTGCATATCTGAAAGTTGCTCAGAAAGCTCTTTGAAGTTTTCATCACTAGAAAAAGACTTTATAACTATATAGCTGATCCTCACATAATATTGTCTAGTTCAATATTACCATTTATGTCTGCTCTTAGTTTTGGCAATCCATGTTCAAGAGTTACAAGGGATTCTGCTATTTAACTGTGTTACTCCACTACATGTAAAGCAGCATTGAAATACTTTTAATGAAAGATGGAGATGGAGGTGGCAAACCACTGTTACCACCACCCAAAAAGGATAATACTCAGATACTTTTTATCCCTTACTATACCAGGGATTCTTGAATAGGGTGATAATGAGAAAAGATTCATGAACATCCTGAAGGTAAACAAAATTCTATGTGTAACATATATTTTTCTGGGTAGAAGAGCCAAGTTTTTTCATCTGTCTCTCAAAGGAGTCCATAACCACTCACCTCCATAAAACTAAAAATACTGCTCTCTATTCTGCAGCAATCAGGAACTTACTAAAAGTAGGATGAACAGTGTTAGGTTTCACAGCCTAGGAAAAAAAGAGGAGACCAGCAAAGAGATATACAAAAATAGCAGGGTCTCTGTGAGAGCAATAAAAGCGCTAGGGCTATTGTGGGGGGAAAAAAAGATCAGGCAGAAACCGGGTGTTGATTTCCCAGTCCCTAAAGGGTCACTAGACAGAAAATTATAATTAGTTTTTAAAGAGTAATTTCCAGAATGACTAAAAAGTAAATATGAGATGAGGCTACCTGTGAATTATCAGTGTGCCCAGTAGAATAAGCTACTCATTAATTAAAAAAAAGAAATGCGGGGGCCTCCCTGGTGGCGCAAGGGGTTAAGATGCAACCTATGAAGTTATCTGCAGCCACTGCAGCACGAGTTCAATCCCCCGGCCAGCCAGGGAGCAACCCATATGGCGCAGCAGACCTCTCCTGACTCGCCCTCGCCTGCTGTTCCCCTCTGCAGTGTACGTCAGTCAATCTGCCTGTTCTGTTTCCCACTCTGTCTCTGGTGAATCCTCTCACCACCCCCACCCCCAACCTCTGGCCTGTAACCCAGCTCTTGTATGCATAAATAAATAAATCTTAAAAAAAAAAAAGAAATGTTTTTCTGAATATATTTTGCTTTCTTCTCCTCTCATTAAATCATGGCAAAGAAACTACAAGTCTCATCAGAGAAATATACTAACTTATACTTTGCATCACTTCAAATAAGCCTACAGAAACGTAAAATCCAAATGCCCCTAAACAGTGGTAATTCCAATGACAAATTTGAAAAGCTGATATTTCAATGAAATCAAGATAACTCCTTCTATTGTTTCTAAATTAATTTACCTCTTTAGTGATGTGAGGAGAAGGAAAGTTAAAAACTTCATGGTCCTAGTCAGAGAGGCTAATCAAGTGTTAGTATTCAAAAGATTTCAGAAAAAAAAATGCCAGATAAGTTGGTCTGGCATAACCAAGGTGAGAAGGTAGTTTCTGAACCTGCTAGGCTCACATTTCCTTTGAGGACCTTTCCACAAATACTAGAAATAACCTTCCTCTTAAGAAAATGCACTCTGCCAAAATAAGCATAAATTCCTTTTTGACAGTGAATGATACAAGGAATGTGCATGTATTCCAATGTGAATCAGTAAAATTAAAAAATAAAATCTCAGTAGCACTAGGAAGCTTTTGGAAAAAATAGTCAGTGTCAGGGGGCCTCCCTGGTGGTGCAGGGATTAAAGTTTCAGTGCTATCAAGTTATTGACAGCCACTGAAGCATGTATTTGATCCCAGGCCAGGGAGCTAACACAAATGGCGCAGCAGACCTCTCCTGTCTCACCCGCTGCTCCCCTCAGCAGTGTATTTCAGTAGATCTGCCTGTTCTGCAACCCACTCTGTCTCTGGTGAATCCTCTCACCACCACTGCACCTCTGACCTAGACACTATTCTAGTATGCATAAATAAAAATAATTTTTTTAGAAACAGAAAAAAATCAGTGCCAGATTAAAAAATAAAAAAAAATATCTGCATACTGAAATCTTAAAAGGAAATAGAAATACTAAATTCAACTATGCATACTTCACAGATCCCAAAGAGATGAGCTTAGGTACCCTCAATTCTTTTAGATATTTTATCTCAAACTAGGTCTAGAAAGGTGAAAAGAGAAGTGAATCTAATCTTTCAGGCAGTAGGTAGGTTCTTCACATGTAATATGTGAATCAAATGCAAATTAAGGTATTTAGTTTTCAAGACAAAAGGTTTGATTCATCAAACTCTGAACGGACTAGAAACTCAAGCAGCTAGAAACTATCCAGAGAGGATCTGGGGTTATAAATCTCACTGGGCAAGGGTAGGATTTATGTTCAGGACCTATCTGATACAGTCCCTCAAAACCTGAAAATGTTTCTTTTTTCCCAAATGAACCACTATTCTATTCAGTAACTTTATATATAGTCTTGGCTAAATACTCATTGGCTAAACATCTCCTTATCTCTACAATAGTTAGAAAAATAACAATATGAATACCTCCAAACAATTTTTCCTACAGAATAAAACTTATAACAAGGCTTGACTCTTCATTTTGTCTTAAAGATTTACTTTTTAAATTTATTTTTGCATAGAAGAACTGGGGTGTAGGCCAGAGGTGTGTGTGGGGGGTAGAAGATTCACCAGAGACAAAGTGGGGAGCAAAACAGGCAAATCTGCTGAAATGCACTGCAAAGGGGAGCAGCAGGCAAGACAGGAGAGGTCTGCTGTGCCACATGTGGTTTAGCTCCCCGGCCAAGGATAGAACTCATACTGCAGTGGCTGGCAACAGCTTAATAGCACTGAGACTTTAATCCCTGTACCACCAGGGAGGCCTTGACTCTTCATTTTTAAGTATGTATTATGAGCCAGGTACAGTGCCAGACTCTTGTGTGCAAAGATGAAAAATAAAAAAACAAAACAGAACAACAGATCCTTGGCCTTGATGCCCTTCATGACCTCATGGAAAATACACACATGCAAATTAAAAATATCAATAAGTGACTGTAGAAAAAGAAGCAACTATGTCAGAAAATGTGTTAAGGAACACTTCATTTAAATTATTCTCATTAAGTCAACAGTGACATGCTAACTGTCAAATCCAGTGAACATTTTTTAGACTTGACCCTAGAAGAACTATTATATTTGTAACTGACATTCACTTTATATTCAAATGCTGTGGCTTCTATAACACCGTTCTTTCCTGATGCTGTATCTCCATCTTTGACCTTTCATTTATTTGATAATTACCAAGTGTCTACTATGTGACAATCATTATCCTAAGTACTAAGACTATAAGACAGACACAGTTCCTACCCTCATGAAGCTTACAACAATCATTAGATTCAGGTCACTACAATTGTGTCCACTTTTCTTTTTATACTCTGCCCAAATCTAAGTGATACTAACTATAATGGCTTACAAAGAGCAAACATGGGGAAAGTTAACATGATTTAATTCCTTTATGGTAAGGTTTTGTTTTATCTCTCTTGGCACCACAGAATTGTTTTGAAAATACACTATAGAAACTGCAGTGCTGAAAGCTTGTTTTCCTGTGTCTCCTTTATTTTAATAAATAATCCATTTTCCCAAGTGACTATTTTAAAATGTGGCCTTTGTTGTAGACTTAGCATTTCTGATGTTTATTTGCTTACTGATATATTATACTACCTCACTCACCACAGGTACAGGACCTTTTTCTCTATTTTATTTTATATATTTTTTACATCATTCTTCATTTTTTTTTTACAATGTATGCTTTCTCATCTCGGTTATAGTCCCCATGAAATTCCCACCACCAATTCACCCATGTACCATCACCATAGTCCCATGTGCTCTTCCCACCTGTTTTGATCCTACTCCCTTCTCCCCTGCTGCAGAATGTCTCTGGTTTATAGTTGCCTATTGATTTTGATTTTTACCTTATTATAATTACTATTTTTTTTCCTGATCCCTTATTTGGACACTCTACATTCCTCCCATAAGTGAAACCATCCAGTATTTTTCTTTCTGGCTTACTCCACTGAACATGATCCCTTCTAGATCCATCCATGTTGCTGCAAATTACAGGAGTTTATCTTTTTTGATTGCTGAGTAATATTCCATTGTGTATATATACATCTTCTTGATCCCGTACCCCTATGTTTATTGCAGCACTATTTACAATAGGTAAGCTAAGGTACAGGACTTTCAATGAGATGCTAATGCCAGATTGCTATATCACTATCTACTAGCACAATACAGTACTATAAGAAAAGAGGGTTAATAAGTTACGGTTATCATAAGCTTATTTCCTTTCAAATTTAAGGAAAACTTGAGCAATAAAGTAATATTTTCATCGAAATGAAATGTCAAATGACAACACTGGGCAATCTCCCTCTACTTCAGCTAGAGTATTTTTAAAAACAAAATGGAAATAGTTTTTTCCCCCAGACACATTCAAGATGACATTCATCTGTTTTGCTCTTTGAGTCACATAGGATGAATGTGATAAAGAAAAATACATACAATTTGTCTAAACAGATTTTACTAAAACAAGATCACTTACATACTCATATAATGAAAAATTGTCCATAACACAGTCAGATGAAAAAAGAAAATATAATAAAGTGGAAGGTAAATACATGATTTCATTTGTAAAAAAAGAAAATGTATACGGTATATTTAGAAAAGGTCCAGAATGTTACATACCAACCTGACACTGGCTACTCTGGAGAATGGGATGGGAAGAGGGCTAAGATAGGGAGATTTTCCCTTTTTACTTTTACAATTCCATATGGTTTGCTTTAAAAAAAAAAAGATTTATTTATTTATTTATGCATACAAGAGCTGGGGTATAGGCCAGAGGTATGGGGGGGTGGAGGGTGAGAGGAGTCACCAGAGACAGAGCAGGGAACAGAACAGGCAGATTGACTGAGGGGAGCAGCAGGCGAGTCAGTAGAGGTCTGCTGTGCCATGAGGGCTGCTCCCTGGCCGGCTGTGGATCAAACACATGCTGCAGTGGCTGTGGACAGCCCCATAGGTTGCATCTTAACCCCTTGCGCCACCAGGGAGGTCCTGGTTTGCTTTTTGTTCTAATGAACATGTGGGTTTTCATAAATTTGGTCTGTTACAATACTTGATTTTTACAGAAATAATTTACCTGTCAAAGATTTAAAAATACTGATTAATTCCCAGTGTTGGAGAGGGTACAGGGAAACAGGTATTCTCCTTCACTGTTACTTATACTATAAACACACACAACATATTTTAGAGCACCATTTCAGGACATCTATCAAAATTTCCTAAAGAGGGTCTCCCTGGTGGCGCAGCGGGTTGAGTGCTGTGCTGTGAAGCTGTCTGCAGCCTCCGCAGCGCTGGTTTGATTCCCGGCCGGCCAGGGTGAATCCCACATGGCGAGGCAGACCTCTCCTGTCTTGCCTGCTGCTCTCCTCAGCGGTGCCTTCGGTCCGTCTGCCTGTCCTGCTCCCCAGTCTATCTCTGGTGAATCCTCTCACCCTCGCGCAACTGTCTGTACCCCAGCTCTTGTATAAATAAAAATAAATCTTTAAAAAGATATTTAAAAATTTTCCTAAAGAAATGCTCCCATGAAGCAGGGCAGTGGCTATGGAATCTGCTAAGGAGTATGTAACAACTCACCTCCCCCATCAACTAGGCCCGAAAATGGATGGCGCTGGAAAGTCTGGCCCATATCCGGCCGTTGCTGGCAGTTGGAAGTACACACACCAAGAGAGGGGATGGAAGTGCGGAGGGCAGGTTTTTTTTTTCTTCCTTCCCCCCTGCCCCCTAGTTTTTGCACTCCATACAACTGATAAAGGACTAAGCATAAAGATCTACAAGCAAAAAGAAAGTAAATAATCCAGTCCAAAAGTGGGCACAAGAGGGCCTCCCTGGTGGCGCAAGGGGTTAAGTGTCACACTATGAAGCTAGCCGCAGCCACTGCAGCACAAGTTCGATCCCCAGCCAGGGAGCTAACCCACATGGCACAGGAGATCTCTCTGGTCTCACCCGCTGCTCCCGTCAGCAGTGTATTTCAGTAGATCTGCTTGTTCTGTTCCCCACTCTGTCTCTGGTGAATCCTCTCACCTCCCACACCTCTGGTCTGTACCCCAGTTCTTGAACACATAAATAAATAAATCTTAAAAAAAAAAAAGTGGGCACAAGAGCTAAAAAGACACTTCTCTAAAGAGGAAATGCAAATGGCCAATAGGCATATCAAAAAATGTTCACGGCCTCCCTGGTGGCACAAGGGGTTAAGACACAACCTATGATGCTATCTGCAGCCACTGTAGCATGAGTTCGATCCCTGGCCAGGGAGATATCCACATGGCATGGCAGACCTCTGTCTCACCCATTGCTCTCCTCAGCAGTATATTTCAGTCAATCTGCCCATTCTGTTCCCCACTTTGTCTCTGGTGAATCTTCTCACGCCCCCCCCCCACACCTCTGGCTTGTACCCCAGTTCTTGTATGCATAAATACATCTTAAAAAAATGTTCAACATCGGGCCTCCCCTGGTGGCGCAGTGGTTG
The DNA here is from genome assembly GCF_964194135.1 of Talpa europaea. Lineage (NCBI taxonomy): Eukaryota > Metazoa > Chordata > Mammalia > Eulipotyphla > Talpidae > Talpa > Talpa europaea. The sequence goes on along the minus strand of NC_140081.1, from coordinate 47,635,582 downwards.
AGCACTGGGCTGCGAAGCTGCCGGCAGTCTCTGCAGCGCCGGTTCGATCCCCGGCTGCTGTCGAGGGTCCCACAGGGCGCGACAGACCAGTCCTGCCGCGCTTGCTGCTCCCCTCAGCAGTGTACTTCAGTCCTTCGGCCTGTTCTGCTCCCCACTCTGGCTCTGGTGAATTCTTTCGCCCTCCCACGCTTCTGACTGTACCCAATGCTTGTATAAATAAATAAATCTTAAAAAAAATGTTCAACATCACTTATAATTAGGGAACTACAAATCAAAATCACAATGAGATACCACCTTACACCAGTGAGAATAGCACATATTAAAAAACTCAGCAACAAATGTTGGCGAGCATGTGGAGAAAAAGGAACTCTCCTACACTGCTGGTGGGAATGCAAAATGGTCCAACCACTATGGAAAGCTGTGTGGTGGTTCCTCAAACTACTAAAAATGGAGCTACCATAGGACCCAGCAATTCCATTCCTAGGAATCTACCCATAGGACACAAACACATTAATTCAAAAGGATACCTGCACGCCTATGTTTATTACAATATTATTTATAATAGGTGAAATATGGAAACAACCCAAATGCCCCCAAATAGATGACTGGATCAAGAAGATGTGATATAGCTACATAATGGAATACTATTCAATAATCAAAAAAGACAAACTCATGACATTCACAGTACCATGGATGGAGCTAGAAAGGATTATGCTCAGTGAAATAAGTCAAAAGAAAAAAGAAAAATATTGGATGGTTTCACTTATAGGAGAAATATAGGGGACCCAAATAAGGGATCAGGGGAAAAAATAATATCAAAAGATATTGGCAGGCAACTATAGAGACATTCAGCTGGGAAGGGTTAGGGAGAGGGATCAAAACAGGGGAGGGAAGGGCCTCCCTGGTGGCACAAGGGATAAAGACGCAGCCTATGAAGATGTCCGCAGCCACTGCTGCATAAGTTCGATCCCTGGCCAGGGAGCTCCCCACATGGCGCAGCAGACCTCTTGACTTGCCCGCTGCTCCCCTCAGCAGTGTATTTCAGTCAATCTGCCTGTTCTGTTTCCCCTCTGTCTCTGGTGAATCCTCTCACCCCCCACACCTCAGGCCTGTACCCCAGTTCTTGTATGCATAAATAAATTTTTCAAAAAAAAAAAAAAAAACAGGGGAGGGAAGAGCACAAGGTACTATGGCGATGGGAATTCTCTGGGGACTACACCTGAGGAGAAAGCAAACATTGTATAAGAATGAACAATGATGTTTTATATATATCACATTAAAAAATATATGAGGGAAAAAAAGAAGAAATGCTCCCATGAGCACACAATTGTATGATAAATAAAAATAATGAAAACTACTTGCAAACCAGCATTATGTAAATACCTTAAATGCCCTTCAATAGAAAATGGTTAAATCAATCAAGATACATAGATCTATGCTACGGAATACCTTGACATTTAAAAAAAATGAGTGCTGTCTATGTACCAACATGAAGATAGGATCAGTAAAGGTGCCATTCTCCCCAAATTGATCTATAGGTTTAATTCAATCCCTTGATAATCCCGGCAAGACTTGTCTTATAGACAAGATTCTTTTAAAACTTACATAGAACGGCAAAAGAATAAGAAAACAATTTTGAAAAAGAATGAAGTGATAGAAATCTGATTATCAGACTTACTCTATGGCTATAGAATCATGATAATATACTAGACAGACACACAGATCAATGGAACAAACCCTCCCCCTGGGTATATATCCACACACTCAACTCATTTGTGACCAAGATACTCAAAGCAATTCAATGGGGGAAGGATAGTCTTCTCAACAAATGACAATGGAAGTGGGCACAGCCAAGAACAAAACAAAACAAAAACATAAACCTCAACCTAAACTTTATACCATACATAGGAGCTAATTAAAAATGGAACATGTGGGTCTCCCTGGTGGCGCAAGGGGTTAAGACACAGCCTGCGAAGCTGTCTACAGCTTCTGCAGCGCGAGTTTGATCCCCGGCCCGCAAGGGAGCAACCCTCATGGCGCAGCAGACCTCTCCTGGCTCGCCCGCTGCTCCCCTCAGCAGTGTACTTCGGTGGATCTGCCTGTTCTGTTCCCTGTTCTGTCTCTGGTGAATCCTCTCAACCCCCACACCTCTGGCCTGTACCCCAGATCTTGTATGCATAAATAAATAAATCTTTAAAAAAAATGAAAATAAAAAAATGGAACATGAACTTAAATGTAAAACATTATATCTATAAACTTTTCAAGGAAAATGTAACAGGGAACATTTGTGACCTTGGGTTAAGCAAATACTTCTTAAAACTATACCAGAGGGCCTCCCCTGGTGGCACAGTGGTTGAGTGCTGGGCTGAGAGCTGCCTGCAGCCTCTGCAGCGCCAGTTCGATCCCTGCCACCGGCGAGGGTCCCGCATGGTGCGCAGTCCTCTCCTGCCGTGCCTGCTGTTCCCCTCAGCAGTGTATTTCATCAGTCTGCCAGTTCTGTTCCCCGCTCTGGCTCTGGTGAATCCTCTCACCCTCTTGTGCTTCTGACTGTACCCAGTGTTGTATAAATAAATAAATCTTTAAAAAAAAAAATATACCAGAAACACACCCATAAGAGAAAAAATTGGAAAATTGGACTTCATCAAAAGTAAACATTTCTGGGCCTCCCCGGTGGCGCAGCGGTTGAGCGCTGGGTGGCGAAGCTGCCCGCGGCCTCTGCAGCGCTGGTTCGATCCCCGGCTGCTCCCCGGCCACCGGAGGAGGGTCCCACATGGCGTGCAGACCTCTCCTGCCGCCCGCTGCTCCCCTCAGCAGTGTACTTCGGTCCTTTTGCCTGTTCTGCTCCCGGCTCTGGCTCTGGTGAATTCTCTCACCCTCCCGCGTTTCTGACTGTACCCAGTGCATGTATAAATAAATAAATTAAAAAAATATATATTTCCCTCCTTTAAAAAAAAAAAAAAGTAAACATTTCTATTCTTCCAAAGACATTGTTAAGACACTGTTAAAAGACACTGGCAGAAAATCTTTTTAAGTCATGTCTAATAAAGGACACATACCTGGAATTTATAAAGAACCTTCAAAACTCATTAATAAGAAAACAATTAAAACTGAAGCAGAGAAATGGACAGATACATCACCAAAGAAAATAAACAGATAGCAAATAAGCACATGAAAAATGTTTTAACATCAATAGCTATTAGGGAAATGCAAAATAAAACCACAATGAAGTAGAACAGCTAAAATAAGAAGTGGTAACACTAAAGGTTGCTGAAAAACTGGATCATTCATACATTGCTGGTGTAAATGTAAAATGTTATAGGGACTCTGGAAAGGAGTATGGCAGTTTCTTACAAAACTTATATTTACCATCATACTCTTGGGCATTTATCCCAGAGATGCAAAAATTTACATTCATACAAACCCTGTACACAATGTTCACAGCTGCTTATTTATAATAGCAGAACACTGGAAATCTGAATGTCCTTTAAAGAATGAATGATTGAACAAACTCTGGTACAACAGAACAATAGCCAACAATTTTTTAAAATGACTACTGATATATACAATAATTTGGATGGATCTCAAGAGAATTATGCTCAGTAAAAAAAGTCAATCTCAAAAATACTGCATTATTCTTTATATAACATGCTCAAATGTCAAAACTAAAGACAGAGAACAGATAAGTGGTTGCCAGGCAACAAGGACAGCAGTGGGTGAGGGGGAGGGTGCAGATACAAAGAGGCATCAAGGGGCTCTTTTCTGGTGATAAGAATAGTTCGTATACTTGACTTGTGGTGTTTACATGATGGCATACGATTACATGAAACTATATACATATACACAAATGAAAATAGATTTTTTTTTTAAAAGAAAGCACAAACTGAGTAAGATCTATAATCTAGGTAATGATAGTGTACCAATATCAGCTTTCTGTTTTGTTTTGTTTTGTTTTCTTTTGTGTGTCTGCAGAAGAACTGGGGTATAGGCCAGAAGTGGAGGAGGGGGGTGAGAAAATTCACCAGAGACAAGAGCAAGAGTAGGGGGCAGAACAGGCAGATTTACTGAAATACACCGCTAAGGGGAGAAGTGGGCCAGACAGGAGAGGTCTGCTGTGTCATATGTGGGTTTGCTCCCTGGCCAGGGATTAAACTCAGGCTGTAGGAGACTTAACCCCTAGGCCACCAGGGAGGTCCTCACTTTCCTGGTTTTGATACTGTACTACAGTTATATGTCACTATTGGAGGAAGTTGGGGGTGAAGGGCAAACAGAACTCTTTGTACTATTTTTAAATTTCTCAAGACTATTTCAAAATGCAAGTTTAAAAAAGTGAAATTAGTATATATTCATGAGCAAACAGGAAATCAGACAAGTGTAGAAATGGCAATTTTTACACAAAATGAAAAATTATTGATGTGTAATTATTACATATGTTTTGTACAAGTACAGAAAAAAAATGGAAGGATATATATACACACTAAATGGTTACCCCTGGAGAATGAAACTATGGGAGATAGGAGTGGGAGGGTAAGCAGAGTTTTAATTTTTAACTTTAAATATTCCTGTATTGTATTGTATTCATAATAAGTGATTTTTTTTTAGGTCTATCTGACAGGAATCTAAATGATAAGTAGAATGAGATAACACTAGAAAGCAGGGTTATTGACCAAATAACTACTGTAATAATCTAGGCAAAATATAATGACGACTTTTGTGAGATATTAGAGGTTGAAGATTTATTTAAGGAAAAAAATAAAATAACTTCAAAGTTTCTAATGTAGCTACTGGGTGATGCTAGCACCCCACTAAACCCAGCTTTGAAACAATAAAGGAACGAATCAAGTAAAGGACAGAGGGGGTAAAGTCAGAATAGAAAAGGATAGTAAGGAGAGAGAATATGTTCAACTTGAGAAATGTTTAAAGTTACACTGGGACATCCTAGAGGAAATGATCAGCAAGTGGTTGGGAATCTAGACCTCTGCCCAGAATAGTGAGAGTGGTAGTAGATGGGAAAGAGGTGGTAGCTAAAGTTAAAGGAATAGGCACAAAAACATTCCAGCAAAGGAGAATAACTGAAAAGGAACTGTCTAAGAGGTAAGAGGAAAAGTAGAGCTGAAAGTTGTTATGAAGTCAATCATAATATAGTTTTAAGGGAAGAACAGTCAATGATGTAAAATACCGGGATGAGATCAAGAAATGAAAAGTGACCACTGTATCAGGCAATTATATGATCCTGTTGATTTGGTATGTTGCAGCATAGAAGCCAGATAAAAGCTAAATGAGAGCTGGATGGCAGTCAAGGATAGAAGAGATATGTTACATATTCATATGAACCTTGAAAACATTATGCTAAATGAATTAAGGCAGACATAAGAGAACAAATATCCTATGTACTGCATGATTCTTACATGAGGTACCCAGAATAGGCAAATATATAAACAGAAAGTAGAATAGAGATTGGAATGGGAGAACGGGGTTTTGCTGAATGGATACAGAGTTTCAGTTTGGGAGGATTAAAAAGTTCTGGAAATGGACAGTGGTGATGGTTTATCGAAACTGTGAATGTACTTAATGTCACTGAATTATACACTTTAAAAGGGTTAAAACAGCACATTTTAATGTATATTTACCACATATAAAACTGCAACTGGAAGTATGCAGTTGGGAATTCAATCTTGTACTTAAGTTGTAGTGATGGACTATACACTAATAACACACCCTCATGCTTTCTGTCTCCCATACAGGTACTGATTCAATCTCACAGCTGGTTATGAAGAGAAAGAAAAAGAATGGCAGCAAGAGGCTGAAAGATTGAGGGAGATTTTATTCTCTTCAGAGACGAGAGATAGATGCTTGACCTATCCTTGGTTCACCCTGAAGATGATTCTTACAAACAAATTCTGGTTTAAAGAGCAGTAGAGGAATAACTAAGAAATTCTTTGGGTAAAGGGATCTCATCATGAATAGTTCGGTTTTACCTATTGGTACAGACTATGCAGTTCATTTCAAATTCAATAAAACATTAAGTATTAAAACTTCTGCCAACTACTTATATCCTTGACTTTGTTAAGACTAACAAAAAGTTTGGGGTGTTTTTCAGAAGGAATTTATCTGTATGACTTTAACTGACATGAAATGTTGTACCTGTTGAGACTACAACAAATAGTTCCAAGTTTATAGGTTTCCCTACTACCATTCTTTTCAAATGTTACTTAAACATGAACAGAAGCTGTGAGACTGAACCATTACCTGTGTGGGAGACGGAAGGCATGAGGGTGTGTTAGTGTATAGTCCATCGCTACCACTTAAGTACAAGATTGAATTCCCAACTGCATACTTCCAGTTACAGTTTTATATAGAATGTTAACATATCTTCCACTTTTATCGAATGACCCTAACCTTGGTGCTCTGGTTATATGCAATGTAGCAGCTCATGGGCTATACTTGTGCTAACATGGGACAAGTCAAATAAGAAACATAAAATGCTATGGAAACATGCTTACATATAATATATTATGCATGGAAAACATGAAAGGAGTCAAAATAATCCTCAAGATATCACTCTACTAGTTTTGGTTAGTAAAATTTTTTGAAATAAAAATTTTAAATTAGGGAACAAATTCCACATGAACTTTGCTGAGTGAAGTATGTATACAAGGAGTAAAAATGTAACCCCAAAGTTATACAGACATGTAAACAACCCACAACTTTATTTTTTTTTTTTTAAAGATTTTTATTTATTTATACAAGCAGGGTATAGTCATAAGCGAGGGAGGGTGAGAGAATTCACCAGAGCCAGAGCGGGGAGCAGAGCAGGCAGAAGGACCGAAGTACACTGCTGAGGGGAGCAGTGGGCAGCAGGAGAGGTCTGCGCGCCATGTGGGACCCTCCTCTAGTGGCCGGGGAGCAGCCGGGGATCGAACCGGTGCTGCAGAGGCTGCGGGCAGCTTCGCAACCCAGCGCTCAACCTCTGCACCACCGGGGAGGCCCAAACAACCCACAACTTTAATTAAGAAAAGCAAATCTCAGGGCTTCCTGGTGGCGCAAGGGGTTCTAAGACGCAACGTATGAAGTTATCAGCAACTTCTGCAGCACTGAATTCGATCCCCAGACAGCCACGGAGCAACCCACATGGCGCAGCAGACCTCTCCCGACTTGCCCGCTGCTCCCCTCAGCAGTGTAACTCAGTCAATCTGCCTGTTCTGTTCCCCACTCTGTCTCTAGTGAATCCTCTCACCCCCTGCATCTCTGGCCTGTACACCAGCTCTTGTATGCATAAATAAATAAATCTTTTTCAAAAAAAGCACCAACTTCAGAGCCCTCAAAAACAAACAAAACAGGGCCTCCCTGGTGGCGCAGCGGTTGAGTGCTGGGTTGCGAAGCTGCCCTCAGCCTCTGCAGCGCCGGTTCGATTCCCAGCCACCGGGCGAGGGTCCCACGTGGCGCACAGACCTCTTCTGCCGCCCGCTGCTCCCCTCAGCAGTGTACTTCGTCAGTCTGCCTGCTCTGTTCCCGCTCTGTTCTGGTGAATCCTCTCACCCTCCCGTGCTTCTGACTGTACCCAGTGCTTGTATAAATAAATAAACAAACAAATAAATAAATAAATAAATATTTAAAAAAAAACAAAACAAACAAGAGCAGCAGCAGGTTCATATCTGGCAAACCAATAAAGCTTTAAACAAAAAGTATTATTTTGTGTATAATACCTGATATTAGGAAACATCTCTTATGTACCTTCAACGACTCAACTACACGATGGATGTTTTTCTAATACAAAAGATGTCATACTTCGTATCATATGACTTCACTAACCCTTACATTCCTATCAAAAGTTTAAAATATTCTCACATACTGGTTAAGGGAGGGATGAGGGAGAAAGTCAGCCTTCTATGTTGTCCATCACTGCTACCAAATTATTTACTTTTCCTGGGATAAAAAAATCCCTCCTACTGTGAAATTCAAAACAGCAACAAAAAAATAAAAACCATTATGATCATGTCAATAGATGCTGAGAAAGCATTTGACAAAGTTCAGCATCCATTTATGATGAAGGCTCTCCAAATTCTTGGAATAGAAGGAACATACCTTAATATAATAAAAGCCATATATGACAAACCCAAAGCCATTATCATTCCAAATTAATGGTAAAAAGCTGAAAGCTTTCCCTTTAAGACCTGGAACAAGACAAGGATGTCCACTCTCAACACTACTTTTCAATATTAATACTGGAAGTCTAGTCAGAACAGTAAGACAAGAAAAGACATACAAGGAATCCAAATAGGGAAAGAAGCAGTAAAACTATCACTACTTGCAGATGATATAATGTACACAGAGAACCCTAAAAACTCTACAGAAAAACTAATTACAATAATCAACGAGTTTAACAAAGTAGGAGGATACAAAATCAAAACACAAAAATCAGTACCCTTCCTATATGAAAATGATCAATCTGAATAAGAAGAAATTTTCTTTTTAAATTCTATTTATAGGGCCTCCCTGGTGGCGCAGACTGTTGAGCGCCTCACTGTGGGGCTGTCCGCAGCCTCTGCAGCGCAGGTTTGATCCTGGCCAGCTGACGAGAATCCCACATGGCGAAGCAGACCTCTCCTGTCTCACCCGCTGCTCCCCTCAGCATTGTATTTCGTCAGTCTGCCTGTTCTATTCCCCGCTCTGTCTCTGGTGAATCCTCTCACCCTCCTGCGCATCTGGCCTGTACCCTGGTTCTTGTATAAATAATTTTTTTTTAAAAAATCCCATTTATAATTGTACCAAAAAAATTAAATACCAGGGAATAAGCCTAACAAAGGAGGTGAAAGACGTATAAAAAAATTATAAAACATTGTTAAAAGAAATACCAAGGCAATCCTGATAAAAATCTCAATGGCACTCTTCAAAAAAATAGAACAAACAATGCTAAAATTCATATGGAATCACAAAAAAAAAAAAAAAACTAAAATAGCCAAAGCTCTCCTGACTGAAAAGGAGAATGGTGGTATCACACTCCCAGACTTCAAACTATACTACAAAACCATAGTAATTAAAACAGCATGGTACTGAAACAAAAATGGACATACAAACCAATGGAATTGAATTGAAAAGCCAGAAATGAAGTCATATATATATATATATGAACAACTAATCTATGACAAAGCAGTAAAGAATATCCAATGGAACAAGGACAACCTGTTCAGTAAGTGGTGCTGGGGAAACTGGACCATCCCATGCAAAGAATATATTACTACCTCAAACCATGCACAAAAACCAACTCAAAATGGATAAAATACTTGAATATAGGCTCTGAAACCATAAAATATATAGAAGAAAACATAGGCAAAACACTCGACAACATACATCTCAGAAATATCTTTAAAGACTCATCCCCTGAAGCAAAGAAAGTAAAGGAAAGATAAACAGCTGGGATTACATCAAACTAAAAAGCTTCTGCACAGCAAAGGAGACAATAACCAAAACAAAGAGACACCATACTCACTGGGAGAAAATTTTTGAACTCCATACAACTGATAAGGGACTGATGACAAAGATCTACAAAGAGCTCACAGGACTCAACAAAAACAAAGCAAACAATCCAGTGAAAAAATGGACAGAAGAACTAAAAAAGACACTTCTCCAAAGAGGAAATGCAAATGGTCAACAGGTATATGAAAAAATGTTCAACATCACTTATAACCAGGGAAATGCAAATCAAAACCACAATGAGATAACTCACACCAGTGAGAATGGCACATATTAAAAAAAACTGACAACAAACAATGCTGTCTAAGAAGTGGAGTAAAAGGAACCCTCCTACACTGCTGGTGGGAATGCAAAATGGTCCAACCACTATGGAAAGCTGTGTGGAGGACTCTCAAACTATTAAAAATGGAACGACCATATGACCCAGCAATTCCACTCCTAGCAATGTACCCAAAGGTCGCAAAAACATTAATTCGAAAGGATTCCCGCACTCCTATGTTTACTGCAGCACTATTTACAATAGCTAAGCTATGGAAACAAACCTTAGTGCCCCAAAACAGATGATTGGATCAAAAAAAAGTGGTATATGTACACAATGGAATACTATTCAACAATCAAAAAATATCAATAAACTCATGCCATTTGCAGCAACATGGATGGAGCTGGAAGGGATTATGCTCAATGAAATAAGTCAGAAGGAAAGAGAAAAATATCAGATGGTTTCACTTATAGCAGCACATGTGGAAACCAAATAAGGGATCAGGAAAAAAATAAGACAAACTAGCAGGCACACTACAAATTGATGACATTCAGCTGGGGAGGGAGAGGGATCAAAACAGGAGAGGGAAGGGGCCTCTCTGGTGGTGCAAGGGGTTAAGACACAACCTATGAAGCTATCTGCAGCCACTACAGCATGAGCTCAATCCCCGGCCAGGGAGCAACCCACATAGCGAGCAGACCTTTCCTGACTCCCCCACTGCTCCCCTCAGCAGTCTATTTCTGTCAATCTGCCTGTTCTGTTCCCCACTCTGTCTCTGGTGAATCCTCTCACCCCCTGCACCTCTGGCCTGTACCCCAGTTCTTGTATGCATAAATAAATCTTAAAAAAAAAAAACGAAACAGGAGAGGGAAAAGCACAAGAGTCTATGGTAATGGGTCATAGGTGTCTTCATGGTGGTAATTTTATGGGGATTATACCTGAGAGGAGAATGAACAATGATGTAAAAAGTATATAAATTAAAAAAAAATCCCTCCCACTTTGAGACTGATTCTCTACTAGGCCAAAGTTTTGAAAACCAGTTGCCTGGGAGCCATATTTGGCCTGCAGAGAGATACTTTTACTTAGCCTACAGATTAATTTTTTTAATTTAAATATTTTATTTTATATAATTCTTACATTATTTTTCATCTTTGCACAATGTATGCATTTTCGTTTTGGTTATATTCCCCATACAGTTGCACCTCTCCCCTTATTCTGACTCTAGTCCTTCCTTTCCCCGCCTCTCCCCCCACCCCATAGTGTGTCTCTGGTTTATAGTTGCTTGTTGATTTTGATTTTTATTTTGTATTGATTAGTTAATATTTAATTTTTTTTTAATAGAGGCATGTTTTATTTATTTATTTATATATTTGTTTGTTTGTTTTGTTTATAGATGCACTGGGTACAGTCAGAAGCGCGGGAGGGTGAGAAAATTCACCAGAGCCAGAGCGGGGAGCAGAGCAGGCAGAAGGACCGAAGTACACTGCCGAGGGGAGCAGCGGGCAGCAGGAGAGGTCTGCGTGCCATGTGGGACCCTCCTCTGGTGGCCGGAGAGCAGCCGGGGATCGAACCAGTGCCGCAGAGGCCGCGGGCAGCTTCGCAACCCAGCGCTCAACGGCTGAGCCACCGGGGAGGCCCCTAATTTTTAAAAACTATTTGCACATATGTAAAAATCAGGAACTGTCACAGACAGAAAAAAGTTCAGACTTTCAGCTTCTTTTGAAAAATTAAGATACCTAGTAACACTAGAAACACATCTTCTTAGGACAACAATCCAATGAAGTTAGAGTATATGCCCTTTTACATGGAATATGTACTCTTCCAGTTTACTACAATCCACATGTAGCCCATTACACACATTTACATATTACTTGCTTGTCCCTTATAAGCCATTTGAATTTGCGATCGCTCCTCATTATCTTTATTCACCATCATTATTAACCCACACACATTCACCAAGGACTTTCACACCTGGCTCAAATTCCTCTTGGCTCCAAATCCCTCCTCATCATGTTGGTTTACTGTAGTGAGTGGTCACATGTACTACCCACCCATTGAAACTCCTTGCAAACCTTCACAGCAAAGGTTTGCGCCTCTGCTCCAGTCAAACATATCCATCCAAGCCCATATTCAGAATGTTGCCTGTACTAAAACTGAAACCTCTGAAAGTTTCAATTCTAATATTCTACTTTCCTAAAAACTGCATCTATCCAGTTTTTGTGTTCTCGCTCTCTCTGACATCAAGAAAACTTACAGACCCATTAATTGTTGTCTTCCAATATATAGCAAGCATCTCTTAGCTTTAGTTTTTTTCCCTAATCAGCCCCCATATTTTAAAAACTAAGACAACATGTAGCAGTATACCAAAGTATAGGACTACTAGGTAGTCAATTCATAGACTCTGAATTGGCAACCCCTTCAATATATACTGTTGAATAATTGAGTTTTTAACAATATATCATGCATAAGTTTTTATATCAGCACATACAAATACACCTCATTTATTTTTTTTTAAAGATTTCTTTCTTTATGCATATAGGAGCTGGGGTGTGGCCCAGAGGTGTGAGGGGTAAGAGGATTCACCAGAGAGAGTGGGGAGCAGAACAGGCAGATCTACTGAAATACACTGCTGAGGGGAGCAGAAGGAGAGACAGGAGAGGCCTGCTGCACCATGCGGGTCACCTCCCTGGCAGGGATCGAACTAGTGCTGCAGTAGTTGAGGACTGCTTCATAGTGCTGATGCTTAACCCCTTGCTCCACCAGGAAGGCCCCACCTCATTTATTAATCTACCATCTACCATTCTGATAGCTAAACCGTATACCATCATATAGATCTGTCATAACTTATTTAACCAATTGCCTGGATATTGTTGAATATTCAAAAATTTCCATGTTTATAATAACGTGTACATTTGTACATATACTTTTGCAAACCTGTACAGAGTTCTCCCTACAGTTAAAATTACTCAAAGGGAATGAACATTTACAGTCCTCTATAACTTTGTACCAAGTAATGTTCTTACCAAGAACATATGAACATTTGGCATCATCTTGAGTCCACTTTGTCCTTTACACATTCACCCAACTTGTAACCATTTTATGATGATAATCAAATTCTACTTCCTCAATAGCTCTACAACATATCCCCATCTTTCCATTCTTATTGCTACTTACGTCAGTTGACGACCTCAATATTTTTAAACTTGGACTGTTCAAACGTCTCTTTACTGGTCTCCTTATCTCATTCCTCTCCTATTTATTCTTCATATAACTTCCAGAATGATATTACTACAATACTGATATGGCTTCCCCCCCACTTTAAGGCTTAGTATGACATCCTAGGCCTTCATGATTTGGCCCCATCTACCTTTAAAAACTAATCTCTTACCAACAAAATCAGCTCGCAATCTGCACTCTTGTTAAACAACTATTTGCACTTCCCTATCCAAGACAGTCTCATCTATTTTTTGCTTTTGTGCTTTCTGCCTAGAACTTCTTCCCTACCTTCTTCACTTGACTTTTTGCTTGGCACAATAGGTGCTCAATAAGAACGAGTCTATTAGGAAGAGCTTCCTACCTTACATAAACACAAGAAAACGTGGGCCTACCTGGTGTCACAAGGGGTTAAGTCTCAGCACTATGAAGCTACCTGCAGCCACCGCAGCACAAGTTCGATCCCCGGCCAGGGAGCTAACCCACATGGCACAGCAGACCTCTCCTGTCTCATCCACTGCTCCCCTCAGCAGTGTATTTTAGTCAATACGCCTATTCTGCTCCCCATTCTGTCTCTGGTGAATCCTCTCAACCCCCCTACTTTGCCCCCCACACCTCTGGCCTACACTCCAGCTCTTATATGCTTATATTTATAAAATAAATCTTTCTTTAAAAATACAAGAAAACATGGAAAACTTAAAAGATGAAAATGAAGACAATTCTAAACCCCACATCTCAGAAATAACCATTGCTATCATGTTTGATGGTTCCTTGCAGTCCTCCCCCTCTCCCCCCACATATAATCTTTTCAAAAAAGTAGACCAGTAACAGCAAGTATTGGTGAGGACATGGAGAATAAGGACCCCTCCTATACCACTGGTGGGAATGTTGATTGGTCCAGTCCCTATGGTACTGAGGTTTCTCAAAATATTAAAAATGGATTTACAATATGACCCAGGAATTCCACTCCTAGGTATCTACCTGAAGAATACATAAACACTAATCCAAATGAATATATGCACATCTATGTTCATTTGAATCAGCATTATTTATAAGTCAAGCAATGGAAATAAACTAAGTGCCCCAAAACAGATGAGCAGATGAGGAAGATATGGTACACATACACAATGGAATACTACACAGCCTAAGAAAAGTATAAAACTTTTGCTATTTGTGTCAACATGAATGGAACTGGAGGGGATTATGCTCAGTGAAATAAATTATAAGGAGAAAGACAAACCAAATGATGTCACTTACATGTGGGATACAAAGCAAAGTCAAATAAAGCTAAAACAATAACATGTCTGTCCTAGAAATCTAAATGTAGAACTGAGTGTAGAACTGAGGCTATCAGAGTGGGAGGGAGTGGGGAGACAAAAAAGTGGGGAGGGAGCACACTGGACTATGGTAAAGGACTACAAGTATTTTGGTGGTGGGTATGGTGTGGTAACACCACCACTTGTAGGGGTGGATCCCATACCTCTACATAACAAACAACATTATGGACCAGTTACCTCAATTAGAAGAATTTTTTTTTTAGTATGAACTGGAATAAAAGTTTTGTGTTCTGCTTTTCTCACTTAATATTGTATTTTTTGTCATTTTAAAAATCTTTACATAAAATTCATTACACACACAAAAATATCCACTACGTACATGGCATAGTAACTAATCATTCCTTTTACATGAACTATATGGGTTAGTTCTCATAATACAAATAATATCATGAATATCTTTGTCTACATCTTTGATTAGGAAAAATTATCTTACCACATGCTAAGCACTTAGGTGCATTATTTTATTTAATCCTCACAACAGCCCTCTGAGGAGAGTGCTATTATTATTTCTATTTTTCAGCTAGGAAAGCAGAGGCTAAGTTGCTTGCCCAAGTCACAATGGTATTAAGTGATGGGACCAATATTCAAATTCAACTACACCTGACTAGAAAGTCTGTTTATCTATTTTCTCAATGCTGTCATAGAGTTTTCCAGAAATGTCTTACAATTTTATATTGCTAATAGCAAAATGTGAGAGTATCTGTGACTCACTAACCCTGAGTACTTTCAATTTAGGAGGAAACTGAGTTCATCTGACAGGTGAAAAAAGGGAACTGTTTCAATTTGTATTTTTTTAATTACTAGGTGCAACTTAAATATTTATTCCTATTCATTAGTTATTTAATTTTTGTCTTCTGTGATTTGTCCATCTATCAAATTTTTCTATTAATGACTTCAGGACTTTTCTTATTATCCTACTTGAAAATCTGCCCTGTATTTTTTAAAAGTCAGCCAGCCATCACCAGACAGAACAGCCTCTCCACAATGTGCTTATTACTTCCTATAATCATTTTTTAGGCATCTCTGTGCCTACCAACACTTCTACTACCAGAATTCTGACTAACCAGCTTTAGATCTTTTTAGAAGACAATAATGAAGAGATAACCGACCTAACAAAGGTCATTTCCACTCTCTAATTTCCGATGAGCAGTAAGAAAAGCACAAGGGAGAAAGTAGATTCTTTTAGTACAATTGAAATGGAGCAAAAATGTAAGACTCATCTCCTACCACTTCCTTTAGTGAAATATATAGGTTCTAGTCAAGTATAGTTCCTCTGAACTTGCCCCTGATTTTCTATTCCTCCACATTGAACATTCTGTTCTCTATGCCCAGATTATACATTTCTTCATCTGTCTTTCTGGTTTTCTTCCACCTTTACTTCCTACCTCCAGTTCTTTCTCCTATCTGGCAAACTCACAGCCACATTACTTGGGCTGCTAGATATTGCTAGAGAAAAACCATACAATTATGTATATTTTTATTTGAGATCTTAGTATGCTAGGCAATTCTCTCAAATGTCCTTGAGATCTTAGTATGCTAAGCAATTCTCTCAAATGTCCTTGGCTCTCTCTTTTGTTTTGCTTAAGGAGTTATAGGGGGTTATCATTTCACTGCTTAATTCCTCCAATGTCTTCCTAATGAGGGCAAAGCTAAAAAACTCAAGTATGGCATATAGCACACAGGCCCTCTAGGATTTGACTCCTATCTACCTCTCTATGCATTATCAGTCATATAACATGTACTGCAACCCCAGCAACTTATTTCTTAAGCTTATAATGTAATTTCAGGCCTCTGTGTCTTTACATATTGTTGCTGTCTACAACATTTCTACCTCCCTATTCTTTACTTAGCAAGCTCCACTAATCCTTTAGAACTCTTTCTTAGCTTAAGAAAACTTTCTCCCAGAAAGCTTTCTCTAATCTCACTGATTTAGATATCCTGTTTGTGTTCCTACAGCACTGGATGCATGCATCTAGCACACTATTTCAGTACTGTAATTTTGTTGTTGTTGTTTCTCTAACTATAACCAATTTGGGGACAGGGACCCTATCTAATTTGGGTTTATATTTGTAGCATCTATCCATGGCAGCACACATTAGGTGCTCAATCAATGTTTATTAACAGTTGAGTCAGCGAAAGTG
Organism: Talpa europaea; assembly: GCF_964194135.1. Taxonomy (NCBI): domain Eukaryota; kingdom Metazoa; phylum Chordata; class Mammalia; order Eulipotyphla; family Talpidae; genus Talpa; species Talpa europaea. The sequence continues at coordinate 47,619,161 of NC_140081.1, read as the reverse complement.
GAACTTTATTAGAATGTTTATGAAGTCTTCCCTAAACCTTAGGTAAAGATGCTCCTTCCTCTTCTCTAGTGCACTTTGTGTGTGTATCCTTCTAATATAGTCCTTGACATGCTGCATTTTAACTTTCCCATCAATTGGACTTTGCATTATTTGAGGACAGTGATCATGTCTTTTCTATAAATAGATTAAGTAGCTAGCACAGAACCTGGCATATTTTATCCAATCAGTTCACACACTGAGCGAAAACTCCAGGCTATGTGGAAGCTTGCCATAGTCTATAGTCATATATTTCCTTAGGGCCTAGGGTATAGATGAACTTTCACATCTTATAGAAAACAGTAATGGTTCAAAACAATAACATCCTTTGAGTTTTATTCTGATCTCATTTTCCTGCACTTTCCAAAGTTTAAAAAATAAATGCACATTGTTTTTTCCACTATTATTTGCAAACTTTATAGAAAATACATACTAAAATATGCCTGTTTTTTTAAAAAGGCAAATTAAGTCATTTGACTGATCCTGCTGATTATATCACTGCTCAAGGATGTTATATGAACTTAAATATTAATAATACTAACTGATGTTAGATGGACAGACTGATGGAAAGAGAGGGTGGATAAGGAGAAATACCCACCATTGTACTTAACACTGTTGGCCAGAATTAGGTTGACATCATCTAGAAAGCTCTCCCGACTCTGGTATTTGTGCTTGGAGATATTCTGTGATTAAAACAATCAGGGACTCAGATACATAAAACAAGGTTACTTGACACCAGAAAGACTAAATTTTAGATCAAACGACTGACCTTACGTATAGTTTCTAAATCCATTGGACTGACAATCACTTTGTAATAATCTGGAACAAACTTTTTATTAACTGGGTGATGAAATGGCCAAGACTAGAATAAAGAAAGCATAAGAAATTAAATGGAAATTATTCTTCATACCATAGATTCTCAAATTTCATTGGGTTAATCCAGTAAGAATGAAAAAAACCTATGGAGAACCCATTTACCCCAGATAGACATAATCATACAAAACTTTGTATGTGACTTAAATGGTCAATGAATTACATTAAGGGTTCCTATGCTGTAATAGAGTTGGGATCCGTCTATACTCACAAGTACAATGCCTACTGCTTAGTTCCATTTGTAGGTATTATGAAAGCATTACACATATCCAATATATTTGTGTAATAGGAGAGCAAACAAAAAGAAACAACTCAGAACTCAAAGTGAAGCTCACTCAAAAAAATGGTACATAAAATCAAGACAGCCCTGGAACAAAAGGCAACAAACACACAGTAATGATCAAACTGCCATTTGTTAAGAGAATCTCTGAATCCAAACTCTGACATGGAGTACATGTCATGATTACATGACATCCTGAGGTCTCTGATTTCCATAACGCACTAGCAACAAAAAGGTTGGTTTCTAAAACAATATACCAGGTTGAATTAACAAATACCATCTCTTCCAGAGTCCCCAAGATTTATTTACACAAACACCCTATTGTCATTTCCCTTGTCTCATTCTCACAAAATTTAGCACGAAGACCACTTACATCTGGAACTGCCATCATTTTCTGGGTGACAATGTTGTCCAAAATGAAAGAAAATGCCACTTGGTCATCATCATCCAGCAAAGGATTGATAGCTTTCTCTAAACGAGCCAATTTGTCTTCTTTCTGAAATGAAACAAAGAAAAGACAGAGGTTTTCCTGAGGTATGATCACCATAGAAAAGTTAAAGATGTACTCCTCATACCATACGGCCAAACAGGGAAGTTTTTATGAACTTCTGAGTACAACTAGGAAAAACTAAATTTTGTTCACAGGAAATTTTATCAGTCCACCAGCAGCAGCAGGACACAGATATACTGCACTGAGGTTGGCAGTTAACTGTGGGGGCAGAACAGTGAGGGGCAACAGGAGGGCCACAAGGGTAGGAGACATTCCAATTAACAGAACAAGCTAGAGACTGTACATATAGAGTACTTGGATGCTAGAAACATTGATTCAATTGGGGACAATCTGGCTACCACTGGCAAGGATGGCAGTGACACTTCCTACCTCCCCACTAGGAGATGAGAAAGAGACCAGATCAGGTCACTGAGTGAAGAAGCAAGGATGCTGAGCCCTGGAATTTGGGCCATTTGAAGCAGTGAATAGAACTTGCACTGGAGAAAGGGGAGAAGAGGCAATGTAAATCTCTCCACCTGGAAAAGCCTTTGCCCTCTAAAAAGACTGCAGACTGACACCGAGCCTACTGACACCAAGTCTACAGACTCCACCGTCCCACCCTTCCTCACCTGCCCACAAGTTAAAGAAATAAAACAAAAGACAGTGTTACCCAAAATAAGGCAATACACAAGGCACAGGAATCAAGGGACTTCTGAACACAAGATGGAAAAGCTGAAAGAATGAGAGACAGAGATCTCCATAATAAAAGACACAGAATTTGAGGACCTAACAAAAATCTTAGAATAATCAAAAGAAAAGCTTGATGAAGTCTGAGAAAGAAAGGCAGGTTCCAGATCTCAAAGAGTTCTTCACAAAAGAGACTGAGGATTTCAAAGAAATGCTAAAAGAGATGCTGAATGAAATGAGAACAAATATGCAAAGCATATGAAGCAGATGTACACTGGCAAAAGAAAGAATTCTGAAAAACACACAATGTACAAATGATTGAAGTGGAAGAAAAGAAACAAATAGGATTCAGGAAAGAAAAGAAACTATGAGAGATATCAAACTATCTCTATTAGAAAAGGAAACAAAAGGGGCCTCCTTGGAGGCACAGGGGTTAAAGACAGGCTATCAAGCTATCTGCAACCACTGCAACACGCATTCAATTCCCTGTTGGCCATGAAGCAACCCACATGGCCCAGCAGACCTCTCCTGACTTGGCCACTGCTCCCCTCAGTAGTGTATTTCAGTAGATCTGCCTGTCCTGCTCCCCACTTTATCTGGTTAATCTCACCTCTCCACACCTCTGGCCTATATCCCAGTTCTTATATGCATAAATAAATAAATCTTTAAAAAAAAAAAAAAAGGACAATGGGTATTCCAGAAGGTAAAGAGAGAAAGGGGCAGAGATGCTATTCGAAGAAATATTTGCTAAGATCTTCCCAAAACCAAGGAAAAGAATTAAACATGGATGTCCAGGAAGACAAAAAGACACCCAAATTTCTAAATGCAAAGCATCCTTCATCAAGGCACATCATTGTTAAATTACCATCAAAGATAAGGGAAAAAAATATTAAAGGTTGCTAAGGAAACAAAGACTCTAACATACAAAGGCACCCTGACCAGACATTCAACGGATTTCTCAGCAGATACTTTCAAGGATAGAGAGAATGGAATGACATATTTTATAAAAGACAAAAATTGTCAGCCAAGAATACGCTATCATGCAAAATGATCATTTAAACGTGACAAAGAAATAAAGGATTTTTCGGACAAAAAGCAACGGAGTTTTCCACCACAAGGCCTGCCCTACAAGAAATGTTGAAAGGGGCCTCTCCGGTGGTGCAGCGGTTGAGTGCTGGGCTGTGAAGCTGCCTGCAGCCTCTGCAGCGCCGGTTCGATCCCCAGCTGCCTGCGAGGGTCCCACATGGTGCGCTGACCTCTCCTGCCGCCCGCTGCTCCCCTCAGCAGTGTATTTCGTCAGTCCGTCTGTTTTGCTCCCCGCTCTGGCTCTGGTGAATTCTCTCACCCACCCGTGCTTCTGACTGTACCCAGTACTTGTATAAATAAATCTTAAAAAAAAAAAAAAAAAGATAAAAAAAATGTTGAAAAGACTTGAAGAAGAAAAAGAACACAAAACCTTGAGTAAGAGGATTACTAGTAATGCATATAATTAGAAGTATGAACAAGAATAACATGAGACAACAATAAAGGAGAGGAAAAGACAGAATCTCTATAGTCAAACGAGGCGGCATAAATACCAGCACAAAAACAACTGTTTTAGAGATAGAAAATTTCCTGCAACCATTGTGGTAACCACAAAATAAAAATCTAGAATAGAGACGCTTAGAAGAAGAAATAAAGGAACTCAAAAACTACCAGGGAAAACCAAGTAAGTGAAAGAGCAAATAGAAATACATGAGAAAAGAAACAACAGAAAGATAAAACAAAAGCTAGACTAGCAATAAATAAGACTCATTTATTAATAATCACCTTAAACGTGAGTAGTCTGAACTCAGCAATTAAAAGACACATGATGGGCCTCCCTGGTGGCGCAGGGGTTAAAGTCTCAGCACAATCAAGCTATCCAGTCACTGCTGCATGAGTTCGATCCCCACCCAGGGAGCCAACCCACATAGTGCAGCAGACTTCTCCTGTCTTACCCGCTACTCCACCTCAGCAGTGTATCTTAGCAGATCCACCTGCTCTGCTCACTACTGCCTCTGGTGAATCCTCTCATCCCCCCGCACCTCTGGCCTATACCCTAGTTATATTTATATGCATAAATATAAATAAGTCTTTTTTAAAAAGACACAGGATGACAGATTGGATTTAAAAAAAACAACCAGGACCATCTACATTATGCATATAAGAGTCTCACATCAGATCTAAACACAAACATAGGCATAAAGTGAAAAGCTGGAGAAAGATACTTTAAACCAAAAACACAGAAAAAAGCAGGAACTGTTATTCTCATATCTGATCAATTACACTTTCAGCCAAAAAATGAAATCAGTAACAAGATGGGTACTACACAACACTCAAGGGAACAATTCATCAAAAAGTATAACTGCCATCAATGTTTACTCACCCAACATAGGTACAACCAAAATATATGAAATACTATTAACAGAGCTAATAAACACATTGAAAGCAATACAACAATAAGTATGGGATTTGAACATACCACTTACGTCAATGGACAAAATGTCCAGACACAAAGGAAACAAGGAAATAAAGGCTTTAAATGAACTAACAGAGAAGATGGACCTCTCAGACATTTAAAAAGCCTTCTGTCCCAAAAGAAATGAATACACACTCTTGTCAAGTGCACACAGAACATTCTCAAAGGTAGATCACACAAAACTTTTGAAAAATATATGAAAATAGAAATTACACCAAGCATCTTTTCTGAGCATAACAGTATAAAGCCAAAAGTCAACCATAAAAAGAAATCTGGGGAGGGCCTCCCCTGGTGGCACAGCGGTTGAGCACTGGGCTGAGAGGCTGCCCGCAGCCTCTGCAGCACAGGTTCATTCCCCGGCCGCTGGCGAGGGTCCCACAAAAAAAAAAAAAAAAAAAAAGAAAGAAAAGAAACCTGGGGAAAAACCCCAAGATGTGATGACAAAAGGGAAAAAAAGCTTTTGAATAACTTATGCATAACTTGTGTGTCAATGAAGAAATTAAAGGATAAATAAAAAATCTGGAGACTAATGAAAATGAAGAGACAAACTACCAGATCCTACAGGATGCAACAGAAGTGGTATTAAGAGGTATGTACAGAGCAACACAAGCCCACACCAATAAACAAGAAAAATCTCACACAATTCAACTTGTATCAGAAGGAACTAGGAAAAAACAACAATGAAAGCAGAAATCAGTAAAAGGAAAGAAATAACACAAATTAGAGGGGAAACAAAATAGAAACCAAGAAAGGTGGTAGAAAATTATCAGTGAGGCCAAGAGCTGGTTCGCTGAAAGGAATAAACAATTAATAAACCCATAGCCAGGTCACTAAGAGAGAAAACCCAAAATTAAAAGAATCAGAAATTAAAGCAGTAAAATTACAACAGATACTGCAGAGAATCCTATGACTACACTATGAAGGTCTATATGCAAACAACCTAAAAGAATGGACAAATTTTTAGAATCATACAAGCTTTCAAGAATGAACCAGGATGAAACAGACAGCTTGAACAGACCCAATGACATGCACAGAAATAAAACAGTAATCAAAAGTCTCCCTCAGAACAAAAGCTCAGAAGACCAGATGGCTTTGCTAGTAAACTCTACCAAGTCTCCAAGGAGGATCAAATAACTATCCTTCTCAAACTCTTCAAAAAAATTGAGGGTGGAAGTTCCCAAACATGTTTTACAAGGCAAACATTGCTTTGAGCCCCAAACCAGATAAGGACAGCACAAAAAAAGAAAACTGCAGACTAATATCTCTGCATAACATAAGGCAAAAATCCTCAACAAGTCTTAGCAAATTGAATCTAGCTATATAGCAAGAAAATCATCCATCAAGACCAAATGGGATTCATTCCAGGGAGCAACTGAATTACGTTGGTTTATTCAATCTCATTTACCGTACTAACAAAAAAGATTTTTTTTAAAAAATCACATGATCTTTTCAGTAAGTGCTGAAAAAGCATTTGACAAAATTCAACACCCATTTATGATAAAAGCTCAATAAAATGAAGAAAAGGAACTTATCACAACATGTAAAGGCCATACTTGACAAACCCACAGAAAAATTTATATTGATAAAATATTAGAAACATTTCCCCTAAGGTCAGGAACAATATAAGGATGTTCAACATAGTACTGAAAGTTCTAGCCAGTACGAAGAAGACATACACAGAATCCAAAGTGGAAAAGAAGGTATGAGAATATACATAGAAAAGCCAAAAGACTACCAAAAACCTACTAGAAATAAGAAAAGAATACAGTAAAGTGGCAGGATACAAGACCCAAAAACAAAAGAATAAAAAGAAAGAGAAACTAAGAAAGCAATTTCACTTGCAATTCCCCCCAAAAGGGTGAAATACCTAAGAGCAAACTTAACAGAGGAGCTGAAACACCTATGCACTGAAAACTGTAAGACACTGTGTGGATAAAAATAAAAGACAAAAGGAAATGGAAAGATACCCCATGTGCATGGACTGCAAGAATAAAAAGGGTTAAAAAGTCCATATTACCTATAACAATTTATAGATTCAACACAATACCTATCAACAGCACAATGATATTTTTTCAAGAAAACAGAACAATTATAAAATTTGTAAGGAACGCCAAAGAGCCAAAGCAATACTGAGAGAAAAGCAGAAAATAGAGGCATCACACTCCCTGACTTCAAACTATACACCACAGCAACAGCATGGTATTGCAACAAAAAAGCAAAAACACAGACCAATGGAACAGAACAGAGAGAGCTCACACAAATATGGACAGTCAATCTTTGACAAAGGAGTCATGACCATATTAATGGAGAGGGGAAAGCCTCTAACAAATGGTGTTGAGAAAGTTGGACAGTCACATACAAAAAAAAAAAAAAAAAAAAAAGGAACTAGATCCTCAACTCCATACACAAAAATTAATTCAAAACGGATTAAAGACTTACATATGAGACCTGAAACCATAAAATACATAGAAGAATGCATATGGTGATACACCCCTGGGCATCAACCATAGAGATGTATTTGGGAATTCAACTCCAAAGGCAAGGGAAAGAAAAGCAAAAATAAACAAATCAGACTACAGGGATCAAATTCATGCTGCAGTGGCTGGCAAGAGCTTGATAGAGCTGAGACTTTAACCCCTGCACCATCAAGGAGACCCCGAGATGGGATTTTTTAGTTCTAAAATGATGTAATTATGTAAAGTGGTGAAAACTTTGGCAACATCAGTAAAACTTGAAAAAATAACAAAGCATGTAAAAAAAGAAAATTTAGGGCCTCCCCGGTGGCATAGCAGGTTAAGTGGTGCTGTGAAACTGTCCACAGCCTCTGCAGCACGGGTTCGATTCTGGCTGGCCAGGGAGAAACCCACATGGTGCGGCAGACCTCTCCTGTCTCGCCCACTGCTCCCCTCAGCAGTGTCTTCAGTCCGTCTGCCTGTTCTGCTCCCCGCTCTGTCTCTGGTGAATTCTCTCACCCTCCTGCTCCTCTGGCCTGTACCCCCATTCTTGAATAAACAAATAAATCTTTTTTAAAAAAGAACATTTAACAATGAATATGTAATTGTTATTGTCTTCTGTATAAGACAATCCTACCCCCAAATATGATTTAAGACTGTATAGCAAAGTTTGTGTTCTTATTACTCTATATCCTCACCAACAGTTAAGTATTCTGTTTGTTTTTTTTAAGTCTTTTCAATTGTAGCCTTTCTGGTACATATATAATTGTATGTAATCCTGGTTTAAACCTGCATCTCCCCCAATCATCAATCAAGTTGAGAGACTGGCCAATTGATTATCCTTTTATGAATTGTCTATTTCAATATTTACATCACTATCATACTCATATTTTCTTTTAGAAATTAAAATTCCCGTCAAAGACATTCTCTAGAGGCCTCCCTGGTGGCACAAGCAGGTGAGACGCAGCACTATGAAGCTACCTGCAGTCACTGCAGCACAAGTTCGATCCCCAGCCAGGGAGGTGACCCACATGGCGCAGCAGATCTCTCCTGACTTGCCCACTGCTCCTCTCAGCAGTGTATTTCAGCACATCGTCCTGTTCTGCTCCCCACTCTATCTCTGGTGAATCCTCTCATCCTCACCCCCTGCATCTCTGGCCTGTACCCCAGTTCTTGTATGCATAAATAAATAAATCTTTAAAAAATAAATTACTTTATTCTATGAACCTCAATTTCTCCACCTACAACAGGAAGGGATTGATAAACTACTCCCACATCTGTATATTCTTCTTTCTTTTTTTTTTTTTTGTCTATTCTTTCTTCTACTACATTACCTACTTCCTAAACTCTGCTACCTGCTACCCTCAATTTTCAGACTTTCTCTCATTTTAAATGTCTTACCTCTTTGAGTTTTTCATCACAGAGATCCAGCATGGACTGAGAGATCTGGGTCAATGAGTGCTTTGGCCCTAAATTATAGAGGAACAATAAGAAATGGGACCATTAAAAATGAGAGGCAAGTTGCCAACACCTTTAAACACATTTACTTAAGTACTTAATATGTTCTGAGCACCAGCCTAGCTGCTAGGTTATATAGACATACCTGTCTTATCTCCATTTTCCAGTGCCTAACACAGCAGATATACAATATGGACAAATAAACTAATTTTAACTCTCTTCTTTATTTGTATATATCCATACATAGTCACGCTACTGCTGATACTGCTGTCATTAATATTTTGAAAATGATACTATGATTAGGGAATAAAATGCGTTAAGAAAAAAAAACACAAAAAATGCATGATTTATAATCTTTCCACACTTCACATATATAATTTGTGACCCCAATTTTTGTTTGCAAAACTCATGGTTTGTAATGTGCTCCCAACATGTGGTTAATACAAAGCCTTTGTTATATAAAAAAACCTCGATCCCACCTCATACTATTACTTTTTCTCTGAAATCCATAACAAGAGCTTCAGAAAATCCTAGAACTATCTCATATATTCCCTTCTTATGGCTGTCCAAGTGTAAGCTCATCATAGGGATAGTTAAAACATTTTCATCTTGGGCCTCCCTGGTGGCACAAGGGGTTAAGCACCGCACTGTGATGCAATCCATAGCCTCTGCAACACAAATTCCATCCCCAGTCAGCCAGGGAGCAACCCACATGGTGCAGCAGACCTCTCCTATCTCGCCTGCTGCTCCCCTCAGCAGTGTATTTCAGTCAGTCTGCCTGCTCCGTTCCCCACTCTGTCTCTGGTGAATCCTCTCACCCCCCTCCCCACATCTCTTGCCTGTACCCTAGCTCTTGTATGCATAAATGAATAAATCTTTGAGAAACAAAAACATTTTCATCTAGACAGAAATTCAGACTACTTCCTTTTCCTTTTGGTATCCTTTCTTGATCATCCTCCTCTGCCTATTATTTTGTGAAAGTGGTCCCCAGAGCCTAAACCTCCATTCTATTTTTAGCTACTAATTATTCATTTAAGAAATGTTAAATGACTGTCTGTGTTCAATGATGAAATTCAAGGGAAAACAAGACACAGCCCCTACCATGGACTGTTCTTGGTTTAGTCAAAAAGAATAACAAGAAAATAAAATCATGGTAAGACCTTTAAGTGTTTGACAAGTTCATGAATAAAATGCTGTCTAGAAATACAGAATAAAAAAATATGCTGGAAAAATTGAACTAGGTGAACTGGTGCACTGAAGTTTATTTACTCTTTTATTTCTGTGTATGTTTAACACTTTCAATAACAAAGTCACTGAAAGGTGAACGTAAGTGGAAATAAGAGAAATACATTAATTGCTATGAAACGTGGAGAGACTGCATATGAAATAAGTTGTTCAAGTTGTTTTACAACAACCTATACCTATGTATTGAGAAGTAGGCAAAGTTTATTGTGACTGACATTTGAGCAGTGTCATTAGCAAAGAGAAGTCCACCAGGTAGACAATAGCATAGAAAGACATTCTAGAGGGAGAAAAAGTATGCAAAGTCACAGAAATAAACAAATTCATGGAAACATGAAGGAGCACATTTCACAATAGGAACCACAAGTGGTTTTGTACAACTAGAATACATATATATGTGGAAAAGAGAAAGAAAATGGAACTTGGAAAGGCAGGAGGAGTCATATTACAAAGGTTTTATCAGTGATAGAAAGTGACTCAAGATTTTAAGCTAGAGGGTAATTTGCAAATTTGTGTTTTAAAATAAAAATCCAGTCAGTGTGAAGAACTGGGAAGTTATTACAATAGGTCAAACAAGAGATGACAAGAGCTTTGACTATAAGAGTGGCACTGGAAACTGGAGATGTATTTCAGCAAAATTTAGAAGGTACAATTTATGGGATTCTGATCTGAGGGGTGATATCAATGACAATTAACACTTCTAGTTGTACAACTAGAAAAATGGTAAATAAGGCAATAAATAAAGAGTTGGGCCTCCCTGGTGGTGCAGGGGTCTCAGCACTGTCAAGCTATTGCAAGCCACTGCGGCTTGAGTTTGATCCCCAGCCAGGGAGTTAACCCACACAGCACAGCAGACCACTCCTGTCTCACCCGTTGCTCCCCTCATCAGTGTATTTCAGTGGATCCACCCGTTCTGCTCCCCACTGTGTCTCTGGTGAGTCCTCTCACCCACCGCACCTCTGGCCTACACCCCAGTTCTTGTATGCATAAAATAAATAAAAATAAAATTTAAAAAATAAAGAGCTTCCAGTAAGGCACTGAAAAATCAATCTGTCTGGCAGGCAACTGAAAAATACAAGGACTGGGTTCAGAAGAAAGGTATGGGCTGGAGATAGTGAAAGCAGTGAATATATGGTAGCTGAGTCATGATAATTAAAAAAAGTACAAAGTGATTGGAGAAAATATTCATGAAAAAGGAGAAAAGAGTATCAAGGAGGAAACAGAGGTCAATAATGTCAAAAACACTGAAGTTTTAGAAAGGTATTCCAAGCAATGCAAAGAGGCTCAACATCATTCATCATAGAGAAAATGCAAATCAAAATCATAGATTATCACTTCTCATCCATTAGGATGGCTAGAATAAAAAAATGGGCAATAACAAGTGTTAACAAGAATATGGAGAAATTGGAACCCTTACACACTGCTGGTGGAAATATAAAGTGCTATAACTGCTCTGGAAAGCAAGCAGTTCTTCAAAACATAAAGCTGTTGTGTACAATCTGCAATTCCACTTCTAGGTATAAATCCAAGACAAATAAAACCATATGTTCAACACAAAAGTTTGTACACAAATGTTCATAGTACATTATTGTATTAGCCAAAAAGTACAGACAAGTAAAATATACATAAACTGATGAGCGGATTTTTTAAATGGGATATATCTGCATAGTGGAATATTATATGGTAATAAAAAGAATGAAGTGTGGATACATGCTATAACACTGATAATACATGTTAAAATGAACCACTTTAACCAGGTAAATTATATGACACATGGACCTCCCTGGGCAATAAGGGTTAAAGTCTTAGCGCTATCAAGCTATCACCAGCCACTGCAACATGAGTTTGATCCCCGGCCAGGAAGCTGACCCATATGGCGCAGCAGACCCCATATGCCTGCTGTTCCCCTCAGCAGTGTATTTCAGTAGACCTGCCTGTTCTGCTCCCCACTCTGTCTCTGGTGAATCCTCTCATCCGCTGCACCACTGGCCTACATCCCAGTTCTTTGCATGCATGCATACATAAATCTTTTAAAAAATTATATGGCATATGAATTATATCTCAACAAAGCTCTTTTGCTGAAACATTTATTTATTTATTTATGCATACGAGAACTGGAGTACAGGCCAGAGGTGTGTGTGAGGGAGTGGGGGGGGGGATTCACCAGATACAGAATAGGGAACAGAACAGACAGACTGACTAAAATACACTGCTGAGGGGAGCAGTGGGTGAGTCAGGAAAGGTCTGCTGCGCCATATGTGCAGCTCCCTGGCCGGGGATTGAACTCGTGCTGCAGTGGCTGCGGACAGCCTCATAGGTTTGCATCTTAACCCCTTGCGCCACCAGGGAGGCCCTGAAATATCTCTGAAAAAGATATTTCTGCAATATGACCACTTGATCCAGCAATCAAGCTGTAATACTTCTGCAGAAGGGAATGCAGGGTTCTAATGGTTAAGAATATAAGCTTTAGAGTAAGATATACTCCGCACCTACTTCACATCTCTACTCTGCCACTTTTTAGCAGCATAACTACCTTGTTCAAGTCATTTAAACATTATAGCCCTATGTAAAATGAGGATTATAATAGTATCCAATTTAGAGATTTCTTATAGTGAAATACAGAAATGAATGCAAGTAAAGCACTTGGTGTCACTGGTTTACTTTACTATCAGCAATTGGGTATGAGGAAGAAATATTGGGCTAGAAGAGGATGTAAGGCTGTAAAAAAGATGTAACTTTTAAATAGCATTTCCACCTAAATGGCTCCTGGGCATTTTAAGCTCTGTATTCTCAAAATCAACTCTTATCTTCCCATTTCCCTTCCAACCTGATTTTTAAGTACTCACCCTTGCAACTTGAATGACAGTTGGGCCTAACAAATTTATCCTTCCCTTTTATGGGTCTGTCACGCTATGACCTAATTATATAGAGGTGAATAGGTCATAGTCTCTTTACGAGTCATAGTCTCTTACCACAAAGTGGTAAGAGAATCAGTTATATAAGAAATCACATATAACATTAAGAATTATAAAAGTTGATTTAGTTATACTAGGGGGCAGAGATAGAAAAACAGAAGCTTTTAGAAAATTTGAGTAAGTCTTCATGAAGATATACTATGAGTTCACCACTCAAAAAGGAAGAAAGGACATTCCAGGCAAAGGCTGTGTACTACTACATTTTCATAACCCCAAAATGTACTAATACATCATAGGTCTTTTAAATCAGTCCAAACTAGCCTGCATTTAGGACGTGTAAGGGATAAATAAGGATCTGAAAGGTGACTTCTGTGGTCAAGGAACAAATAAGTCTTACCATTGTAGGTTGCACTATTTTTCACAATTAGCTCCAAATGTTCTCTGAACTCTTCCCGAGATGGGTAGAGACGTTTACGCACATTTTCACGGAGTGTTTGTAAGTCCATTGGTCTAGTGATGATTTTGTAGTAGTCCTTTACAACCTTTGCATTCACTGGAGTGTGGAAAGGGTATGTCTGTGCAAACAAGAAACAACACTATCCATGAGCAAAGAACATTTGCCAAAGTCAATTACTGAAGACTTTTACATCTTCCCTGTCTACTTGGCCATCAGCTCTCAAAGGAATATTTCCATATAGAGCAGATTTAAGTGTTTCCTCTACTAAGCTGTTTTTTTAAAAAAAAAAAATAAAACAAAAAACCACAACCAAAAGAATTAAGAGTTGAGGTACCTAGGATTATATTCTTCTGCCCTCTGTCTAAAATCACAGGATAGAACAAGGGGCCTTGTCATCCCTACTGTAGATATGAATGCAATGAACTCACATTTGGAAGATCTCTCATGTCATTGATGATAGATTCCAAGATGGATGACAATGTCACCATGGGGTCTGTCCGGCGCCGGTGGATGGACTTATGAGGTCTCTAAAGAGAAACAAGAAATCAGAAAGCAAATTCTTTCTCCTGTTTATACACTCAGCTATGAAGATATAAACTCTTTTGCCATTTGTGACAACATGGATAGAACTGGAGGGGATTATTCTAAGCAAAATAATTTAGAAGGAAAGTGCCTCCCCTGGTGGCGCAGCAGTTGAACGCTGGGCTGCGAAGCTGCCCACAGCCTCTGCAGCACAGGTTCGATCCCTGGCTGCCCGCGAGGGTCCCACATGGCGTGACAGACCTCTCCTGCCAAGCCTGCTGCTCCCCTCAGCAGTGTATTTCGTCAGTCTGCCTGTTCTGTTCCCCATTCTGGCTCCGGTGAATTCTCTCACCCTCCCGCGCTTCTGACTGTACCCAGTGCTTGCATAAATAAATAAATAAATCTTTTAAAAAAATAATTTAGAAGGAAAAAGACAAATACCAGATTTAGAACACAGAGAAACAAAACAAAGTCAAATAAAGCCAAACCATTATTAAGTCCTACAAATATGACTGTGAAAATGAGGCTACAGAGCAGGATGGAGAGGAGAGAAAGCAAAGTAGGAAGGGAGTACAATGAACTATGTAGTAGACTATGGGAGCTCAGTGTGGTATGGTAACATCACCTAAAGGGGGAGATTCTATACTCTAAATCACAAACAACATTGTAAACCAATGTTACCTCAAAGGAAAAAAAAATAAAAAAGAAATCAGAATGCTTCTTTAGATTAAAAATATATAATACTTTCTAGCTGGAAAAGTATATTTTAGAAATCTTGTAGATAGAATTTTTAGAGCAATATTTAAGGGAGAATCTAAGGTTGTATCAGTCACAGCTTACAGAGCTGGGGGACTCAATGAGAACCAAATCTAGTCAGAAAGAAGCAATGTAGGGCCTCCCTGGTGGTACAGGGGTTAATAAGAACAGCACTGTGAAGCTATCTGCAACCTCTGCAGCACAAGTTTGATCCCCGAGCTACCCACATGGCACAACAGATCTCTCCTGGCTCATCCACTGCTCCCCTCAGCAGTGTATTTCAGTCAATCTGCCTGTTCTGTTCCCTATTCTGTCTCTGGTGAATCCTCTCACCGCACCTCTGACCTGTACCCCAGTTCTTGCATGCATAAATAAATCAATCTTTGGGGAAAAAAAGAAAGAAAGAAACAACGTAAATAATACTCACATTCAAATAGTCACAGTGAACAGTGGTTCCAACTCGCCGTTTCTTCTTGGGAGGAAGTTGTTGTTTCGGGAACTTGAGAACAAGAGATTTTCTGCGAACTTCATCTGCACTGCAATCAATAATACTTTCATAGCACACAACACCTATTTCTAGTCCCCAGAAAAAAAAACAACTACAATAAAAAAGTCCAAAGTACCTCTAAGCATAAACCTGAGGAAGAAAAAGTCAAGTCAAAGGCCAGATATCGACATTCTAAGGTTCAGATTGGGCAAGAACTCATTGATCTCCAAATTAATAAATGGAAATATCCAGAGCCAAACCACAAAGACATGGAACAGCTTTTTTTTTTTTTCCTAATCACAGAATTCAATATTGCTACGATTAAGAAAATCAAAGAATTGGCATGATATAAAGAAAACTCAGAAAAACAGCTCAGAGATATGCAGGAGAACTCAGAAAAGCAAATGAATGCTATGAAAAACATAATCAAGGAACAGATGATCCAAACTGAAACTTTAAATAAGAAAATAATTGAAAAAAAATAATTGAATGGCAGGATGTAGAAAGATCAATGGAGATGAAAAATTTGAGAAAGCCAAGGAAACAGAATAAACCAAACAGAAGTTTGAATCAGTAAGAATGAAGATGAAAATGGGGAAAGAATCCAAATATAAAAAGAGGCACAAAGGAAAAAAAAGGAAGCAACACCTTGAGAATTACCTGATACCATGAAAAGAAAGTAAATGTAAGAATACTAGGCATCCCAGAAGGAGAAGACAGAAGGGAACTAAAAAATTATTTAAAGAAATAATGGAAGAACGCTTCCTAAACTTGAAGGAGGAAATGAACATACAACTAATCTATGACAAAGAAGTGAAGTATATACTGGAACAAGGAAAGCCTCTTCAATAAATGGTGTAAGGAAAACTGGACTGCCACATGCAAAAGAATGAAACTAGACCACTCTCTCATACAATATATGAAAATAAACTCAAAATGGATAAAAGACTTGATATTGATAGTAAGACCTGAAACCATAAAATACATAGAAGAAAAAATAGGCTAAACACTCCATGACATAAACTTCAGAAACATCTTTGCAGATTCACCTTCCACAGCAGGAAAACAAAGGAGTATATAAACAACTGGGACTACATAAAATGAAAAAAGTTTCTGTACAGCTAAAGAGTTAGTAAACCAAAACAAAGAGACACCCTACTGAATGGGAAAACATATTTGCACACCATACATTTGACAAGGGACTGATACTGAAGATCTACAAAGAGCTCATACAATTCAACAAAAAGAAAACAAACAACCCAATCAAAAACTGGGCAGAAAAGCTAAATAGGTAGTTCTCCAAGCAAGTCATGCAGAGGTCCAATGAAAAAATGTTGATCATTACTTATCATCAGGGAAATGCAGATCAAAACCACAATACTACCTCACACCTGTGAGAATGGCCCGTATCAAAAAACAAACCAAAAAAAAACACACAGTAAGATCTGGCAAGGTATGGAGAACAAGGAACCCTCTTACACTATTGGTGGGAATGTAAATTATCCAGCCCCTATGGAAAGCAGCCTGGAGGCTTCTCAAAAGACTAAAGATAGATCTGCCGTATGACACAGCAATACCACTCTACTAATTTGAAAGGAAACCTGCACTCCTATGTTCACAAAAGCACTATTTACAATAGGCAAGATATGGGAACAACCTAAATGCTACAGTACAGAATGGAAAAAGATAAACTCATGCCATTTGTGGAATCATGGATGAAACTGGAAGGGATTATCTTAAGTAAAATAAGCCAGAAGTAGAAAGATAATATGGTTTCACTTATACAAAGAAACCAAAGGATCAAAGACAAACTTTAAAACCGACCCTTGAAATCTGACCATAGATCTGAAGCATCCAGGAGGGAAGGGGGAGGGGAAGAGAAGAAGGGGGAATGGCAAAGAAAAGCACAGTGGACTATGATGGAGGATTGTGGGTATTGTGTTGGTAGGATAACTATGGTGACCACACCTGAGGGAAGAAATCCTATATTGTGAAAAAATTAACAAGGATGTAAAATAATGGTAATTCATTAAAATTGATTTTTAAATTATACACAAAAATGAATTCAAAGACATTTTGGATATAAATACCTGACTATACAACAACCTCAGTTACCCACAGTCCAAAGACAACAAACTAAAAAACCTGAACATACTTTATAGGTTTGATTTTGGTAGTGGTATATTAGTACTCTAAGTCTCAAACTATTTTGTAGGTATAGGATAGAGCAAATAAATACATAGATTGATGCTGGCAACCAAGAAGAGAATATAAATACGAAACTGAGGAAATGAGAAACAACCTATGGATACAATTTGAATTAAAAGCATCAATATGAAGTTGTGATTTACAATGTATGTATATTCCCCAGTTCTGTACACAAAGTGCCTAGAAACAATAACATTTCAGTGGCAATGATCACACCTAACATTTAGAATTTGGTTTCTTAAAACCACTGCCCAGTTAAAAGAACCAAGGCTACTTGGAGAAATGCTTGATTCTAAAGTCTGGGACAGGGAAATTTCAAGAGCCTGAAATGTCTTGGGCGAGAAAGCAAAAGTTCCCAAAAGGGCAAAGCATCTGACTTGAAGGAGTCAAATTTAGGACAATATGGTAGTCAAAATTAATTATGGTAGTCAAAATTAATTATGATGTTAATCAAGTATAACATAGCTAAGTTTACAAGGAAAGAATTTCAGAATACGCATACTCAAACAAATAGGGAAACAAAGATCTTTTTAGAATGCTAATTAATGTAGAAAGAATGCTAGAATCAGGAAACTACTGTTTTGCAACCTCCAATGTAGTAAGTCAGGCAATGGTCATCAGTGGATGCTAAAACTATAAAGAGAAAGATAGCTGGGGAACAGGATAGTCACCAACATATTAATTACAAAATGTAAAGTATACGTTTATTATGGAGGGATCTGGAGATCACCACTTTAACAATCAAAACTGTGAGAAAACCTGTCATTATATACTTCCTGATGTGGTGTAAATACGTATCAACAACGTAGTAATCTTGCCAAAGATTTAATGTGGGTAGTCTCAATGAGAAACTAAATTGAATATACTCAAAGAGAAAATAATCAGACAAACCCAGAATGTGATTTATTTTGAGAGTTTAAAAAATTCAATGCTGGGCCTCCCTAGTGGCACAAGGGGTTAAGACTCAACCTATGAAGCTGTCCGCAGGCACTGCAGCATGAGTTCGATCCCCCAGCCAGCCAGGGAGCAACCCAATGGTGCAGCAGACCTCTCCTGACTCTCCCACCGCTCCCCTCAGCAGTGTACTTCAGTCAATCTGCCTGTTCTGTTCTCCACCCTGTCTCTGGTGAATCCTCTCACCCTGCCACACTTCTGGCCTGTGCTCCAACTCTTGTATGCATGGATAAATAAATCTTAAAAAATAAATAAATAAATAAATAATTCGATGTTGTAAAAAAGAAAAACTTATGGAGGGCAGTTCTAGACTAAAAGAGACTCAACACACTTGTGTTAAACTGGGATTGTTTGTAGATTATATCATGAATGGGGCAGGATGGTAATAAAGGACATTGAGACAAATGGGAAAAACTGAATAAGGACTGAATATTAGGTATCACTGAATTAATGTTAACTTTCTTAGGTGTATTAATAGTATCGTGTTATGTCCTTATATTAGGAGATGTGTAATAAAGAATTTATGAGTGAAATTTCATAATGCCTGAAACTCATTTTCAAATGGTTCAGCAAAAAAGTTTTAGATATATAAAGGTTAAACAAGTGAGATTAATGTTAACAGCTGGTGAATTTAGAAATAGTATTACGTGTTACTCTTTCACCTTTTCTGCAGGTTTACAATTTTTAAACTAAAATGTCGGAAGGAAAAAAATTTAATTTAAAACACTTCCATTTGATTACATATTAAATACTCTAAGGGCAAGAGACAGGTAGGTAGTATAAGCATAGTTTGTCTCCCTTTTTTAATGGTTCTTTATCAGAACACTCTGAGATTAGGGACCTAACAAATATTACAAGTGCCTGGAAGTAGAATAGGAAGAGTATCTATCTATTGATACTATATGCCAGACACTGTATTATATGCTTTATATAGTATCCTCTCATGTTATCTTTACAACTGTCCAACCACCCAGGTTAAAGGTGGTTTTATTTTGTAAATAATTGCGACTCTGGAAAGCTGGGCAGCATGCCCAAGGGTCAGAGATAGAGCTTGAGTGCTTTAATCAAGAAAGCTATAATTCTCATTATTGGTAACAATTACTGAGAATAGTGCATCAAAGTTCTTATACTCTCAGCTCCACTTCAGAGAATACATCACATCTACCCCTACCACCCAACAATATCACCAACCTCCAACAGATGTCTCTGGCAGCACTTCCTGCCAGCTATTCCTTACCTCTCAATTAGCTGTTTCCCCAAGACAATCTTGGTGCCTTCAACCTTGATAAGCTCTTCATTATCATTATGAATAACTGTCTTTTCCAATTCCTCCTCTTGCTCCTCTGTCATGGCAACAGGATTGGAAGGTGGAGCATTTGTTTGATAATAGAGGGGACAGAATTTGTTTGTTCTCATGTGCCCAATGGCACCACAAGCCCCACATTTCAGCTGCAAAAGGAAAAGCATCAACATATCAGTGGTAAGCAGGCTGCATGATGTTGACTTTAAGAAATACATATAAGGCAGGAGAGAAACAAAGGCTCGGAATTTTTGCTCTAATCGTTACATGCCTTTCAACAAAAAGCCACTGGACACACGGAAATGACACATTAAAAATAAAATGAAATTTAGAAACTGAACATTTCTTTAAAAATCAAATGAGGAGAGAGGGGCGGAGCAACATGGCGGCGAGGAGACGCTGCGAGTTAAGATCTCCCATTAAAAAAAAGTTAACAGGAAGGAAAAGCGGCAGGTCCCAGTGAGAAGTGGGACACGGAAGATAAACGGACGACTCCAGCAAACTACCCAAAGAAGAAAGTTGCCATAAAAGAGGACTAGAAGGGAGGAAAGCGCAGAACCCTGCTACCCTCCCCCACCCACAAATTCGGCACTCTCCGACCAACAGAAAGGAGGAAAAAAACAAACTAAAACGACCAACAAGAACAAACTACGCATCAAGCGGGACTGGGAGTGGAAAGGAACTATTTCAGCCACCACACCCCGTGAACTGGAGCTGTGGAGAACCCTGCAGGATTCGCCCCGGCGGTGAGCGAACAGCTCCAGGTGCCATTAGAGAACAACAGAGACTCTGGAGACCTGCACACAGCCCTGAGCCAGCCGGTAAGCTTGCGTGGGAAAGCGGCGCTTGAAAAGCAAACGCGGATCACGGCTGCCCAGGTCCCCGCGCCTACGACCTAGGCTTGCGGGGAGACGCACGGAGGCCCTCACTGAGGTGAAAGTCCCTCACTGAGTAATCAGGAACCAGGCGCCCTGGCACGGGAGCGGGGTGCAAAAGGCGCCATTCCTGCGGCCACTAAACCAGGCTACAGCCCGCGTCCTGGACCTGAGGGCTTTGGAACTGAGACCCGGGGCATGAAATTCAGGGCGTGGGTTCTCCACTACGGTGGGGCACAAGGCAGACACAGCACCCCAAAGCCGTTGAGGTTTCCCTACCATTCCTGCTCTGTTCCCTGTCCCACGGGGTGAAAAAACAGCCCCCCCAAGGACAATAGGAGAGATCTCTGGCGCCACTTAACGACCAGAAAAAAAAGTCACTAACACTCCACAGAACAGGGAAATTCCTTCAGAAAAGAATGCTTGAAAAGGGCAGAAGGCTCCCAGAGGAACCAGAGGCCAGCTGGGAAGTTAGCCCACGCCAGGCCCCTTCCAACCAGCAGTCTGAGCCCAAAGGGGGAGTGGGTACCCACGGCCGGGGCAGACCGGGCGTGCAGAAGAGTGTGCCTGAGACCGGATGTGCAGGGACTGCGTCCCACATCGCCATTTTAGAACAGGGACATTTCTTCAGTAAAGACTGCCTGAAACCAGCAGAAAGCTCCCTCAGAAGCCAGAAATGGCTCCTGGAGGAGCCAGAGGGGAGCAGAGAAGTTCATCCAACATGCCGGCCAGTCCGAGCAACACAGTGTCCCAATGCATACGACAAATTAGAAAACAGACAGTAGGGAGTAGAAGAACCACACACAACCTAACAACTCCTCAGGAAAAAAGCACACCACAAAAAAAGAAAACCACCCCCCCAGATTGCAACAACAGTAACTTGGAAGAACTTCTGAGCCTTCCAGAAAGAGAATTTAAAATTGCCATGATTAAAAAAGTGACAGAACTCATAAAGGAAAACAATGATATGAGAAAAATAATCAACAATCAGAAGAATGAAATCGAGTCCCTAAAGGGGGAAGCAAAAGAAACGCAGGAGATCAAAGAATTAATGGAGGAACTAAAGAACGCTGGGAAAAGCAATGAAAGCAGAATAGATGAAATGGAAGAACGAATAAGTACTCTTGAAGACACAGAAATAAAAAGAACCAAAACAGAAAAGGAAAGAGAAGTACGAAGGAAAAAGACCGAAGAAAGACTTCGGGAACTATCTGATTCCATGAGGAGAGGAAACATAAGAGTTATAGGAATTCCAGAAGGAAAGGAGAGAGATGTAGGAACAGAGAAAATATTCCAGGAGATAATTGAAGAGAACTTCCCAAATGTGAAGAAGGAGCTGAAAATTGATATACAAGAAGCAAGAAGAACACCAAACTTCCACAACGAAAGGAAAAATACAGCAAGACACATAATAGTAAAGCTCTCAAGAATCCAGGACAAGGAAAAAATAATGAAGCTGATAAGAGGGAAGAAACAGATAACGTTCAAAGGAAAACCAATCAGGCTGACATCAGACTTCTCTGAAGAAACACTACGGGCAAGGAGAGAGTGGAGGGACACAGTCAACAGACTCCAAGAAAACAGATGCCAACCAAGAATACTCTATCCCGCAAAACTCTCCTTCCTCTATGAAGAAAGAATAAGGACCTTCCCAGACAAACAGAAACTCTGGAATTTCATTACGACTAAACCCCCACTCCAAAAAATACTACAAGGATCCTCCTACAGAGGATCGAATAACAATGAAAGAAGGCCAAAAAAAAAAAGTTATTAAAAGAATAAATATATAAAATCAAAGGAAAGACAAACACAATGGCAAATACAGATGTTAACATATCAATATTAACTCTAAATGTAAATGGACTAAACTCTTCAATAAAAAGAAACAGAGTTGCAGCCTGGATTAAGAAACAAAACCCAACCTTTTGCTGTCTCCAGGAAACACATTTAGCTATAAAAGATAAAAACAGACTCAAAGTTAAAGGATGGAAAACAATCCTACAAGCAAATGGACCAAAAAAGAAAGCAGGAACAGCTATACTTACATCAGATAAAACAGACTTCAAACTCAAAAAAATAAAAAGAGACCCCAACGGTAACTACATTATGATCAAGGGGACAATACTTCAAGAAGAAACAACACTCATTAACATATACTCACCAAACGAAGGAACACCAAAATATATCAGACAAACTGTTGTCATCTCTGAAAACAGACATCAGAGAAAACACATACGTAGTGGGAGACTTCAACACACCATTATCAACAGTGGATAGATCAACAAGACAAAAAATAAGTAAAGAAACTAAAGCTCTAAATAAGGACCTAGAGCATTTGAGCTTAACAGACATCTATAGAACACTAAACCCCAAAAAAACGGAGTACACATTTTTCTCAAGTGCACACGGATCATTCTCCAGGATCGATCACATACTGGGGCACAAGACAAACATCAACAGATACACCAAGACTGAAATCATACCAACCATCTTTTCTGACCATGAAGGCATCAAACTAGAAACAAACCATAAAAATAAGGCAAGGAGCTTTCCTACCTCATGGAGATTAAAAACCACACTACTGGAAGACCACTGGACTAATGAGGAGATCAAAGAAGAAATTAAAAAATTCTTTGAATTGAATGACAAGGAGGACACCAATATCCTAAATATATGGGATGCAGCAAAAGCAGTAATAAGAGAAAAATATATAGAAATAGAAGCTCACATCAAGAAACAAGAAAGAACTCAAAGAAACAACCTAATCTCGAAGCTCAAAGATCTAGAAAAAGAACAACAAAAAAACCCCAAAACCAGTAGAAGAAAAGAAATAATAAAAACCAAAGCAGAAATAAATGAAATTGAAACTAAAAAAAACAATCCAAAAGATCAATAAAACCACGAGCTGGTTCTTTGAAAAAAATCAATAAAATAGACAAACCCCTAGCCAGGCTCACAAAAGAAAAAAGGGAGAAAGCACAAATAAACAGGATCATCAATGAAAGAGGAGAAATCACAACGGACACAGCAGAAATCAAAAGAATAATCAGTAACTACTATGAACAGTTATATGGAAACAAGTTCAACAATCTAGAGGAGATGGACAAATTCCTACAATTCTACAATCACCCAAAGCTAAATAAAGAAGAAATAGAACACCTAAACAGACCAATTACAAGCAGTGAAATTGAAATGGTAATCAAAAACCTCCCCAAAAACAAAAGCCCAGGACCTGATGGAATTACAAATGAATTCTACCAAACATTCAGAGACGAATTAGTGCCTATCCTTCACAAACTCTTCCAAAAAATTGAGAAGGAAGGGACAATACCAAACACGTTCTATGAAGCCAACATTACACTAATACCAAAACCGAACAAGGACAACACAAAAAAGGAAAACTACAGGCCAATCTCCCTAATGAACACTGATGCAAAAATCCTCAATAAAATTTTAGCTATCAGAATCCAACAATGTATCCATAAGATAATTCACCACGACCAAGTAGGATCCATTCCAGAGACACAAGGATGGTTTAACATCCGAAAATCAATCAACGTTATCCAACACATCAACAAAAAGAAATATAAAAACCATATGATAATATCAATGGATGCTGAGAAAGCTTTTGACAAAGTGCAACACCCATTCATGATAAAAGCCCTTGAAATTCTTGGGATACAAGGAACATACCTCAACATCATAAAGGCCATCTATGACAAGCCAACAGCCAGTATCATTCTCAATGGTGAAAAGCTGAAAGCAATTCCATTAAGATCTGGAACAAGACAAGGATGTCCACTCTCACCACTGCTTTTCAATATAATACTGGAAGTCCTAGCCAGAGCAATAAGACAAGAGAAAGACATCCAAGGAATCCAAATAGGAAAAGAAGAAGTCAAACTATCACTATTTGCAGATGATATGATAATATACATAGAGAACCCCAAAAACTCCACAGAAAAACTAATTCATCTCATCAATCAGTTAAGTGGCAGGATACAAAATCAACACGCAAAAGTCAGTACCCTTCCTATACACAAACAATAAATCTGAAGAAGAAGAAATCAAAAAAACCATCCCTTTTGTTATTGAAACAAAAAAAATCAAATATTTGGGAATAAATCTAACAAAAGAGGTAAAGGACCTATACAAAGAAAACTATAAAACACTGTTAAAAGAAATAGAAGACACAAAGAAATGGAGAGACATCCCCTGCTCATGGATTGGAAGAATAAACATTATTAAAATGGCCATCCTACCAAAAGCAATATACAGATTCAATACCATTCCAATCAAAATTTCAATGTCATTCTTCAAAGAAATAGAACAATTACTGATGAAATTCATATGGAATCACAAAAAAACCCCAAATAGCCAAAGCTCTCCTGAAAAAAAAAAGAAGGTAATGGAGGCATCACACTCCCAGACTTCAAACTATACTACAAAGCCATAATCATCAAAACTGCATGGTATTGGAACAAGAACAGACATACAGACCAATGGAATAGAATAGAAAATCCAGAAATAAATCCACAGATTTATGGTCAAATATTCTTTGACAAAGGAGCACAGACTATGCATTGGAGCAAAGAAAGTTTGTTCAATAAATGGTGCTGGGAAAACTGGGTTGCTACATGCAAAAGAATGAAGCTTGACCACTACCTCACACCATACACAAAAACCAACTCAAAATGGATTAAAGAACTAGACATAAGACCTGAAACCATAAAATACATAGAAGGAAATATAGGCGAAACACTATGTGACATGCACATCAAAGACATCTTTACAGACACATCACCCAAAGCAGTGATAGTGAAGGCAAAGATAAACAGATGGGACTACATCAAATTAAAGAGCTTCTGCACAGCAAGAGATACAATAACAAAAACAAAGAGAAACCCCAACCGACTGGGAGAACATTTTTGCACACAACACCAATGATAAAGGACTGATCACAAAAATCTGCAAAGAGCTGATGAGACTCAACAACAACAAAGAAAATAATCCTGTCAAAAAATGGGCAGAAGAGCTAAAAAGAAACTTCTCTGAAGAGGAAATGCAAATGGCCAACAGGCATATGAAAAAATGTTCAACATCACTTGTAATCAGGGAAATGCAAATCAAAACTACCATGAGATACCAACTTACACCTGTGAGAATGGCACATATTAAAAAAACTAGCAACAACAAATGTTGGCGAGGGTGTGGAGAAAAAGGAACTCTCCTGCACTGTTGGTGGGAGTGCAAACTGGTCCAAACACTATGGAGAGCTGTGGAGATTTCTGGACCTACTAAACATAGAGCTTCCATATGATCCAGCAATTCCACTCCTAGGTATTTACCCAAAGGACACAGAAACATCAATTCCAAAGAGCACCTGCACCCCTATGTTTATAGCAGTTTATAGCAGCTCTATTTACAATAGCTAAGCTTTGGAAACAGCCCAAATGCCCAAAAATAGATGACTGGATCAAGAAGATGTGGTACATATATACCATGGAATATTACTCAGCATTCAAAAAAGATAAACACATGCAATTTGCAGCAACATGGATGGTGCTGGAAGGGATCATGCTCCGCGAAATAAGCCAGAAAGAAAAAGAAAAATACCGGATGGTCTCACTCATAGCAGGAATCTGGAAAACTTAAATAAGGGACCAGGAAAATGAGTAACTATAAGAAAGTGAAAATCAAAATCAACAAAAAACTATGAACCAGTGACACTTTTTGGGGGTGGGGAGCGGGAGGGGAGGGATTGGGGTCAGAATGGGGGGTTTGCAATTGTATGGGGGAATATAAAAATAAAATTTATTATTTAAAAAAAAAAATCAAATGAGGAGGGCCTCCCCTGGTCACGCAGGTGGTTGAGCGCCACACTATGAATCTGTCCGCAGCCTCTGCAGCACTGGTTCGATCCCGGCTGGCCAGCGAGGGTCCCACATGGCGCGACAGACCTCTCCTGTAGCGCCCCTGCTCCCCTCAGCAGTGTATTTCGTCAGTCTGCCTGTTCTGTTCCCCGCTCTGTCTCTGGTGAACCCTCTCACCCTCCTACTCATCCGGCCTGTACCCAATTCTTGTATAAATAAATAAATCTTGAAAAAAAATCAAATGAGAAGAAAAGGGAGAGGATTCCCATTCCCAATTCAAATTATAAACTATGAATATATTAAATATGTAGGAAAAAGGGTTCTTGGAAGCCCAAAGCTGCATTTAGCAGCACGGGCAGCCAGCATAAGTGCATTCCCAGCCCCAAGGGCTCATTAACATCTAGTTCTCTGCCTTTTCTGCTACCAACTTCAGTTTCAACTGCAAAATGGGGTCAATGCTACCACATGCAAGAAAAAAAACATTAAGATACTCATGAATTCACTGCATGTAACAGCAGTTTACATTTGTTGAGAATTGTACCATTCATAAAAGTGTTTCCCACACATTTTATCACTTACAATAATAACACTGTGGGACACACACCATTTTATGAAAGAGAAAACGGGTTTAAAGAGGTTAAGTTCACAGAACTATTAAATGGCAGAACCAGGACCTGGATCCACAGCTTCCGTGCTTCTTTCTACTGTACCATATATACCTTATTTTATGATGCACATTACAGTTAAAATGCACAGAAATATCTGGAATTCTATTGAAACTATGCAAAGCAATCTGCATTATGTTTTCTTTCTTTTTTTAAATAAGATTTATTTATTTATTCATTCATTCACTCACTCACTCACTCATTCAAGCATTGGGTATAGTCAGAAGCGCGGGAGGGTGAGAGAATTCACCAGAGCCAGAGTGGGGAGCAGAGCAGGCAGAAGGACCGAAGTACACTGCTGAGGGGAGCAGCGGGCAGCAGGAGAGGTCTGCGCGTCATGTGGGACCCTCCTCCGGTGGCCAGGGAGTAGCCGGGGATCGAACCGGCGCCACAGAGGCTGCGGGCAGCTTTGCAAGCCAGCGCACAACTGCTGCGCCACCGGGGATGCCCTGCATTATGTTTTTTTTCTGTTGCTTCTCTAAGTATATACAATTTAAAAACAAGATGCACGCACGCACGCGCGCGCACACACACAAAAGTACATGTAAAAAAAGTAGTCCACTAAACCTATCTCAAATTCCTAGAAAATATTTCCAATGGATGAGTATAAAATGACACCCAGGGCCTCCCCTGTGGCGCAGCGGTTGAGCGTTGGGCTGCGAAGATGCCCGAGGCTCTGCAGCGCCAATTCAATCCCCGGCGATCCCCAGCCACTGGGCGAGGGTCCCGCATGGCGCGCAGATCTCTCCTGCCGCCCGCTGCTCCCCTCAGCAGTGTACTTTATCAGTCTGCCTGCTCTGCTCTCCCCTCTGGCTCTGGTGAATTCTCTTACCCTCTGGCGCTTCTGACTGTACCCAGTGCTTGTATAAACAATTAAATAAAACTTTAAAAATAAATAATAAAATGACACCCAATGGCACCAGATAAGGTTTGGTGTTGTTAGTACCAGCCACACTAATACTAATAACACATTAATTGCACTAGCTTTCTATACTACTGCCCTCATTCCCAGTAAGGCAGGATGCCAAAAATCTAAAGAAAAAAGTGAATGTTTTCTTCCTTTACTTTCTCAGTAATGAACACGCCACATTGTACTTACTTTTAGGTCAGGACGTTCCTTCATTTTTTTGGGCTTCTTCTCAGGAGGACCCTTAAGCTTCTCCTTTTCCTGGTTCCTCTTAAGGCGCCTCAGCTGCTCTTGAATTCGCCGTCGTTCTTTTCGCATCTCTTCTCGATGCTGTTCATCAAAAAGGGCAAATTTTCGACTGAAAGGTAAAAATATCAGCACTATAAGCAAACCCAAACCAAGAAGACTGCCCTGATAGCTGAATATCTCAAACTAAAGTAATCCATCTAGAATACCTGACATTCCAACCTCCAGCACTTAATGGCCTTCCATTTGCTAAGAGGCACCTCTCTCAGAATGGGAAATCCTAAGTTATCCAAAGGATAGTGCAGCGGGTGGCAGGAGAGGTCTGCTCGCCATGTGGGACCCTCGCCCGGCGGCTGGGGATCGAACCGGCGCTGCAGAGGCTGCGGGCAGCTTCGCAACCCAGTGCTCAACCACTGCGCCACAGATAAGCCCTCACCATTGCTTTTCAATATAGTACTGGAAGTTCTAGCTAGGGCAATTAAGCAAGAAAAAGACATAAAAGGATTCCAAATAGGAAAAGAAGTGAAACTGTCATTAGATGCAGATTATATAGAGAATCCTAAAAAATCCACAGAAAAACTAAATCAGTTTAGTAAAGTAGCAGGTTACAAAATCAACACAAAAAATTCAGTAGCTTCCCTATATGCAAACAAGCAATCTCAAGAAGAAATTATGAAAACCATCCCATTTACAATTGTACCAAACAAAAAATTAATACTTGGGAGTAAACTTAACAAAAGAGATGAAAGACTTATAAAAGGAAAATTACAAAACACTGTTAAAGGAAATAGAAGACACAAAGAAATTAAAAGATATTCCCTGCTCATGGATTGGAAGAATTATCATCATAAAAATGGCCTTCTTACCAAAAGCAATTTACAGATTCAATGCAATTACAATAAAAATCTCAATGGCAGGGCCTCCCCTGGTGGTGCTGCGGTTGAGCACTGGGTTGTGGGGCTGCACGCAGCCTCTGCAGCGCCAGTTTGATCCCCGGCCACTGGTGGGGGTCCCACAAAAATAAATAAATAAATAAAACAAAAATCTCAATGGCATTCTTCAAAGAAATAGAACAAAGTGTTAAAATTCACATGCAAGCACAAAAAACCTCAAATAGCAAAAGCTCTCCTGACTAAAAGAGGGGGGAGGGAAATGGAGGCTTTACACTCCTAGTCTTCAAGCAATACTATGAATTCATTTTAATAAAAACAGCATGGTACTTCAACAAAAACAGACACACAGACCAATGGAATCAAACTGAAAGCCCAGAAATAAAAACACACGTATATGATCAACTTTAATCTAGAATAAAGGAGCAAAGAATATACACTGGAACAAGGAAAGCCTCTTCAATAAATGGTGTTGGGAAAACTGGTCTGCCACATGCAAAAAAAATTAAACTATACACAAAATGCAACTCAAAATGGATAAAAGACTCAAATATAAGCTCTGATACCATAAATACATAGAAGAAAACATAGGGAAA
The DNA here is from genome assembly GCF_964194135.1 of Talpa europaea. Taxonomy (NCBI): domain Eukaryota; kingdom Metazoa; phylum Chordata; class Mammalia; order Eulipotyphla; family Talpidae; genus Talpa; species Talpa europaea. Next base: position 47,589,491 of record NC_140081.1, on the reverse strand, counting down.
CCGCTCTATGACATAAGCCTCAGAAACACCTTTGAGGATTCATCTCCAGAAGCAAGGAAAATAAAGAAAATAATCAGGGCCTCTCTGGCGGCACAGAGGTTAAAGACAACACTATCAACCTATCTCCAGCCACTGCAGGATGAGTTCGATCCCTGGAGGGCCAGAGAGCAACCCACATGAAGCAGCAGACCTCTCCTGGCTCGCCCACTGCTCCTCTCAGCAGTGTATTTCAGTAGATCAGCCTGTTCTGCTCCCCGCTCTGTCTCTGCTGAATCCTCTCACCCCCCCCCCTCAAAAAAAAAAAAAACATCTGGCCTACATCCCAGTTCTTGTACGCATAAATAAAATCTTTTGGAAAAAAAGGAACTGAAGCATACAGGAAAGGAGGAGGGAGGGACAGGGGGAAAAAACAGGAGGGCTGAACACAAGGGAATATGGCGATGGTTCACAGGTGATACAGTGGTGGAAGAACTACCCTCAAACACCCACCCTCACCCTTATTCCCCACCCTTATTATCATTCTCCTTATCAAACTCACATGAATTCCTCATCTTTTGTGGTCCGTATGCGCACATAGGCATCAATGACAGCTGGTTTTCGGACAGTCTCACAGCGAACATACTCTTTCCCCTCTTCATCTCGAAATGTGCGATAGATCTTGAGACAACGGCCAGTGGCAGAAGAGTTAAGGCTAGTCACAGAAGCTGTGTCGTCATCTCTGTGATTGTTTCCTGCTGCTGCTGAGCCTGCTGCTGCAAGGCAGAAAAAGATTTCCACACATTCCCTCCACCACCCAAATGGCCATTATCTTGGGGTTGAATGGAGACCTCAGAGCTCAACAAGGCACAAACAACAGAAAGCATCAAAGGAACCACCAATCCCAGGAATACACTGATTTGTCCTTTCCTGACCTCATTTTACCACTGCCAATGTTCCTTTTTCTAAGTACAAAAAAGTTCAGGCAGGATCTCAAAGAACTACATGCTTCTTACAGGAGACTAAAAGTAATTAATCACGTTCTGATTCCTCTGAACACCAAGAAGACGGCCCAAGCAGGAAGTAACTGATGATCACATTAAAGTGAAGAACCCACCCAAGGGAAAAAAATATCACCACAGGAGCAAACCTAGACTATACATCTCAAACTTTAATATGCATTAATAGAAATCACCTGAGGATCTCCTTAAACTACACATTCTAATTTAGTAGGTTTGCGGTGAGACCTGAAATTCTACATTTATAATAAACTCCCATGTGACGCAGATACTGCTATTCCAGGACCACAGAGATAAAAAGGCTTTATCACACCTTTACAAAATGAAATTACACAAAGCTTTTAAAAAAGGAGAAAACAAAGGAGACTATTGTTGAGTCAGACCAGCCACTTAAGTACTTCATCTTTAGCCTCTATCCTCTCTAACTACAGCCAAGTTTTCAACAGCCTGCCTGAAATCTACACTGGAAACTGTCATGGTAACTGAAACGCCACATACTATACATTCCCTTCTTAAGTCTGCTTCTTTCCCTGAAACTTACTACTTTAATCAATGATAGCACCATTTTTATAGCAAACACAGAGTGAAATCTTAACTTGATTTTTTCCTTTTCATTCCCAATACCCATATCCCCAATTCAGGCCTTTATCACTCCCACCCTCAACTTCTGCAATTTCTTTTTGGTGCTTTTTAAGTCTATCTAGTGTCTAAGACTCCTTTGAGAGTTTTCTGCAAACCATGGATCTTCTCAGAAAAGGCATATTTGCACAGAATTTTACATGTAATTTCAGAAAGTTCAAGACCACCACCCCTAATTTCATCCACAGATTCCATATTAAAAATTCTTACCCTCCAGGACCTTCCTGGTGGTGCAAGGAGTTAATAAGCACAGTACTGTGAAGCTATCTGCGACCTCTGCAGCATGAATTTGATACCCAGCCGGCCAGGAAGCTACCAACATGGTGCAGCAGACCTCTCCTGTCTCGCCCACTGCTCCCCTCAGCAGTGTATTTCAGTCAGTCTGCCTGTTCTATTCCCCACTCTGTCTCTGGTGAATCCTCTCACCCCCTGCATCTCTGGCCTGTACCCCAGTTCTTGTATGCATAAATAAATTTTAAAAAAATTCTTACCCTCCAGGATGAGTACCCAGAAAGTTCACTTGACCTAGAACACTAATAGCCTTGGTTTAGCCAAGCATGATACAAAGGCAGTAATAGATCGGCAGCATCTCTTCAATATGTGCCCTACAGACAAACCTAGGGTCTAGTTTGCAGTAATCTCTCTACCTCATCTACAGGTTTTCCTATATTCATTCCCTACTATTTTTGCCTCCAGCTTTGCATCTGTTATTAATCTGTAGTTACTCATACTTTTTGACCCTTACCTTTTTTTTAAATATTTATTTTTTATTTATACAATAGCTGGGGTGCAGGCCAGAGGTGCAGGAGGGTGAGAGGATTCACCAGTGACAGAGCAGGGAGCAAAGAAGCAGACAGACGGAAAGCAAAGCTGAGGGGAGCAGCGGGCGCGATAGGAGAGGTCTGCGCACCATGTGGGAATCTCCCTGGCTGGCTGGAAATCGAACTCATGCTGCAGAGGCTATGGGCAGCTTCACAGAGCTGTGCTCAACCCGCTGCACCACCAGGGAGGCCCTGACCCTTACCTTTTTTTAAAAAAAGATTTGTTTATATATGTATTTATATATTTATTGATGCGTAGGCGAACTTGGGTGTAGGCCAGAAGTGCAGGTGGTGAGAGAATTCACCAAAAACAGAGCAAGTTGCAGAAAAGTTGGATTTACTTAAAATACACTGCTATAGGGAACAGCAGGTGAAACAGGAGAGGTCTGCTGCACTGTATGTGGGGTTAGCTCCCTGGCCGGGGATTGAACTCAGGCCACAGGGGTGACAGTGCTGAGACTTAACCCCTAGGCTATCAGGGAGGCCCAGATCCTTTTCTTTTTTTTTTGGTCTGTGAAGGCACTATGCTCACCCAGTAGCATCCGCTGTAGTTCCTTCCGTTCCTGCTCCTCTCGTTCACGTGAAAGCTGAGAGCTAGTTTTCTTATTCTGCAACATGTTTTCAATGTTCTTTCCCATTTCTTCAAAGTCACTGTCTTCAGCTGAGCTGCTATCTGTGTCAGTTGATAAGACTTCAGTTGATGACAAAACCCTAAAAAAAATTAAAGATTAAGAGAAGAGGAAATACAAAAGTGTAGGAAGAGCTAAAGAAACATGGTTTTAGAGTAGGAAATTTGGAAAGCAACCTTTAAAGGAATACTCAAAATTCACTAAGTCATGAAGTTCTTGATAGGTTTTCATAGACATTTAGGCAATAAGGAAAGTTTCAAATATGAAATTAGATAGCCACTCAGAATTCCAGCCTGAGAAATAAATCAGCAGATTGGTAATTTTTAACAAGGACTTATCCTCTCACTATTAAGCCTTCAGAAAAACCTTGTCACCTATCACCATTGCAATAGCTATAAGGACTAAGCAGGTCACAAAAGTTGTCACAGAACCTAGAGTTTGAACCTAGCACCTCCTGCTATTCAAAATCTTTTGTCAAGTTGCTTTAAAGGGAATGAGTACTCTTGGAGTATTATAAACAGATACCACCCTGAAATTTCAGATATCTGACCACCTGGTCACATTATTATTATTTTTTAAAGATTTATTTATTTATTTATTTATACAAGCACTGGGTACAGTCAGAAGCACAGGAGGGTAAGGGAATTCACCAGAGCCAGAGCAGGGAACAGAAGAGGCAGACTGACGAAGTACACTGCTGAGGGGAGCAGCAGGCAGCAAGAGAGGTCTGCGCGCCATGTGGGACCCTCGCCCGGCAGCCAGGGATCAAACTGGCGCTGCAGAGGCTGCGGGCAGCTTCACAACCCAGTGCTCAACCACTGCGCCACAGGGGAGGCCCCCATCTGGTCACATTATTAAGTAACTTCTTCATTATAAAATAATGTCTGGGATCCCCTCCCCATTCCAGCTTGGATTTTCTGCAGCACGAAAACACCCTTGTTAGGCCTCCCTGGTGGCACAAAGGGTTAAGACACAACCTATGAAGCACGAGTTCAATCCCTGGCCAGGAAGCTGACCCACACGGTGCAGCAGACCTCTCCTGACTCGCCCACTACTCCCCTCAGCAATGTATTTCAGTCAATCCACCTGTTCTGTTCCCCACTCTGTCTCTGGTGAATCCTCTCACCCCCTACACCTCTGGCCTGTACCCCAGTTCTTGCATGCATAAATAAATAAATCTTTCAAAAAAATAAAACATACTTGTTCTGTAGGTCAAAGATGCGCTGGCATTCCTCTTTGTAACGCTCTTGATGCTCAGCCACAGAAAACCTTGATCCACGGGCAAATTTACTCATGGGTCCCTCTCCAGAGCGGGCCTGTTCTGTCGACATTGTGCGTACCACATCAATCACTTCCCAGCGGGACAACTTTTTAATCTATGAAAGAGACAGACACATGCACACATACACAAATAATTCAGGGCTTTCAAATGACAAATCAAGGCATACAGAGAGCAGAACAAACAGAAAATAAAAATATTCACCCAAAGCAGCTTAAAAAGAAAACTCTGGGAGAACTCCTCAAAAAGTACCTAAGACCCAGTCTACTACAAGATACACCACAGATTTCTCTAAATAAGTTTCTTATATCTGCCTCCTACTTTTTCCTCTCTATACAGAGCTCCTAGAAGCCTCTAAGTTTTCCTCTTCTATACTCACCTCTTCCTCAGGCACACCAAATTTACGTAGAAGTTGCTTGGCATTTTTCAGAGAAAGGCGACGGAGGTCCGCATCTGTTCCTGTAACTGTCTTCTTGACTGGCTGAGGTTCTTTATCATCCTACCTCAGAAACAAAACAAAACAGCAAGAATCCTAATAAGCTGAACTCCTTATAGAAGGCATCTAAATCATCCTGTCAACTGCATTCCAGATCCTCCATCTTATTCATCTCTTCTCCTTAACCCCCATTTCTTCCTCCCTTGATTTTCACCTTCTAAAAATTTAGTCTCACCTTCTGCTGTGTTGGCTTGTTTGGAATCTTCACATAGGAGAATCCTTCACCACACCCTGTGGGATCTGCCACCCCAGTCACCTCCAAGAGACACTTGCCCTTCATGGCAGCAATGAAGGCCCTTGTGGTATTCCAAGGAGCAGTGCGAACCTACGGTACAGAAAAAAAAATTCTAAGGGCTGTTGGAAACATTTGTTCTGTCTACCAATAATTACATGACTGGAATAATCCAACAATGTACAATTTGATATTTTCTTCAACTGTCCACAACAATTAATAGTTAGAGAAAGCAGTCCAGCACTCAGTTTGCTGTTCTTCTTCCCTATAGTACTTAAATCCTGATATTCGAGATAAAGACCTTAGCCAGGATAAGAAAGAATATGTGGAACAGCCCCATACCAGTTGGGCATCAGTAGGCATCTCAAAGACAGTGTAGCCCCTATTCTCATGATGCTCCAAAGAGTTGTTACATTGATGATTACATTTGATTGTCTAATTGCTGAAATGATTTCTCTAGAATGACTTATATATCTTCACAATTTGTGATAAGCTTTATAAAGCAATAGCCCCAACCCTAGAAGTACTCTTCTGCCATGCTACCTGTGCCCAAACCAGTCCTCTCCTGGAACCCTAAGTAGTGTTCGCTAATCCCATACAACAATCAGGGAATAAGACAAGGGGAATGTGCTTATCTACACAGAGCAGTCAGGAGTATAATTAGGGCCTCCCTAGTAGCATAGGGGTTAAATCTAAGCACTATCACACTATGGCGTGAGTTCAATCCCCAACCAGGGAGCTAACCCACATTATGGCGCAGCCACCAGGGCCTCCCTGGTGGCGCTAGGGGTTAATAAGCACAGCACTGTAAAGCTATCCGCAGCCTCTACAGCATGAGTTGGATCCAGGCCTGCCAGGGAGCCACCCACATGGCTCAGCAGACCTCTCCTGTCTCGCCTGCTGCTCCCCTTGGCAGCATATTTCAGTCAGTCTGCCTGTTCTGTTCCCCACTCTGTCTCTGGTGAATCCTCATCCCCCACACCTCTGGCTTGTACCCCAGTCCTTGTATGCATAAATCTTTTTTAAAAAGCCAATCAATAAGAAGTGTTGGCAAGAGTGTGAAGGAATCAAAACACATAAATACCACTGGTAGGGATGTAAAATGATATAGCTACTTTGGAAAACAGTAGGGAGGTTCCTCAAAAAATTAAAAATAGAGATACTGTATGATTTAGTAATCTCACTTCTGGGAATATATACAAAAGATTTGAAAGACTATTCACAATAGCTAATAGATGGTAGCAACCCAAATGTCCACGGATGAATGGATAAATAAAATGTGGTGTATAAAATCAGGCATCACTTAATGAAAGGGCTATGTTCTGAGAAAAATGGTCATTTCATCATTGTGCAAATGTCATAGAGTACACTTAAACAAATTTACAAGGTTTGGCCTACTACACACCTAGTTTATATGTAAGGGCCACCATCATATATGTAGTCCATAGTTGACCAAAACATTTGTTGTGCAGCACATGACTATACACAAAAAGAAATATTATTTAACTGTGAAAAGGAAGGAAACTCTGACACATACACCCAGCATAGATGAATGTTAAGGATATTATGTCAGTGAAATGAATCACATAAAAACAAATACCGTATGATTTCACTTAGATGAATTACCTAGAGTAGTACAATGGAGAGACAAAAAGCAGACTGTGGTTTCCAGAGGCTTGGGGAGGGAGGAATGGGGACTGACTGTTTAATAACTAATAAAGTTTCAGTTTTACAAGATGAAGAGTTCTGGAAATTGGTTGTACAATAATGTGAATGGACTTAATACTACGAAACTGTACCCTTAAAGGTTAAGATGATAAATTCTATGTTATGCATATTTCACAAGTCAAAAAAATTAAGTGTACAGAGTAGAATTCTAGAAAAGGCAAATTAATATGTAGTGACACAAAGCAGAGCAGTGGTTATCAGGGAAGAGGGAGGGTGGAGAGAAGAAACAGAAGGGCCTCCCTGGTGGCACAGGGGTTAAGTCACAGTGCTATTAAGCTATTGCCAGCCACTGCAGCATGAGTTCAATCCCCAGCAAGGGAGCTAATCCACATACAGGCAGCAGACCTCTCCTGTCTCACCCACTGCTCCCCTCAGCAGTGTATTTCAGTAGATCTGCCTGTTCTGTTCCCACTCTGTCTCTGGTGATCCTCTCACCCCCACACCTCTGGCCTAGACCCTTGTTCTTGTATGCATAAATACAAATTAAAAAAAAAAAACAGGAGAAAGAGACATCAAAGTGGCAAAAAGAAACTTTTGGGGGCAATGGATACAATCATTGTCCTGTCCTGAGTATTTCACAGCATAAACATACATTAAAACTTGGCATGGTTACCAGTGGGAACAGAGTAGGGAAGAGGGAGGAAAATAGATAAGACATTAGCACCAGTGGTCTTGTGGAGGGTAAGTGAAACACGTGCACATATGTAGAAGTAAAAATATAACCTCAAAATTATAATAAATACAGAATAGCAAGGAAAAAATAATTTAAAAGTGTACACTTTAAATATGTACAGTTGGGCCTTCCCTGGTGGTGCAGCGGTTGAGTGCTGGGCTGTGAAGCTGCCGGCAGCCTCTGCAGCACCAGTTCGATCCCCGGCCACCAGCGAGGGTCCAACATGGCGCGCAGACCTCTCCTGCCATGCCCGCTGCTCCCCTCAGCAGTGTATTTCGTCAGTCTACCTGTTCTGTTCCCCACTCTGTCTCTGGTGAATTCTCTCACCCTCCCGCGCTTGTGACTGTACCCAGTGCTTGTATATATAAATAATCTTTTAAAAATAAACAAATAAATAAACACACAAACAAATAAATATGTACAGTTGAAATCAAACAAGTATGTTTTTCAGTGCATCAATCATAGCTCAATAAGGCTATGTTTTAAAAAAGGATTAAATGTCACTTAATAATATAGATTAGTGTAAAGCCTTACCTCATCATCAATCTTCATCTGGAAATCTTCCTCATTTTCTTCTTCTGGAGCAAAAAAGGACTTCTCGCCATAGCCAGCATCCTGAAAGAGGACATAAAGCCAATAAATTGGAAAGCACAAAGTATAAGTTTCACTGACCAAATACAGAATATCTGAGAATATTTTGCATAGAGATAAATTATCTACCACCATTGTACATCCCTAGGCTATCAGAAGATATTTCAAGGAACTTATGAGCTGATAAATGGAAAGTCCATAAGGAAGCTAAACAGATTCTCACTAACTAGGACTCAGGGGTACAGAACTATGCTATTTCAACCCAGCTTATTTTGGCCTGATAAAGACACTACTATGCTTCTCTAAACCTCACAGCCAGGATCATCATCATCTCTGCCTACCTAGAAGGCTGTGGAAACAAGTGAGAACTACTTTCCCCTGCTTACATGCCTGTCTTGCATAGAACAGAGATTAAAGTCACCATCCAAATGAATGAGCAACCATTTTCAAAGCAAAATAATAGGCCCTAAGTTCCTCAGTAAGTCTTCCCACCAAGTTTTAGCTATACTGTAGTTTTCTCCACAACGGATTTACAGAGTACTTCAAACACTTTCCATTTTTACATAATTGGTACTCATCTATTAATCATCATTTCTAAGCCAATGAGAATAGTCTTCACCCTCATCTCTAGAAAAAACCTGTAGTAGTGCTTGAAAGGAAGGTGTTCACCTTCAGTCGCTGCTCTGCAGCTATCATGCTATAATAAGCACAGCATTGCTCTGGAGACACCATAGCTCTGATCTCCTCTTCAGTTGGTAAACGAAAATCAGACTTCAGCACCCACCAGTTTGAATCCATGCCTAGAAAAGAGAGAATGAGACCATTCTGAATTCTTGCCAAAGGCCCTGGCAAGAATTGACAGCAACAGGGATAGCAAACTGCGACTGAACCAGGCAATGTCCTAGAAGGGAACAGGCCTAACCACAGTTGGCCTGACTGACCAAGAAAATACCTGCTGCCAGATTTCCTACACCTCATAAAAGATACTCAACAGTCATACTGAATTTCCTGGCAGACAAAATTAAAAAGCAGTCAGAGCCTAGAAATTAGATTTGCTACATCCTCCTTTTGATGGCTATCAACTTCTATTTCTATTTTATTAACTGTATGCTATCCTTAACTGAAAGTAATCATAATTCTTTCCTTGGTGATAGGCAAAAGGACAAAAAATCATTCACAACTGATGACCTGTGCGTTTGAAATCAGCGCAGAGCTTTAGCCTCTTCCGGATGCTGCTTTCTGAATGGGAAGGAAAGGCTTTTTTTATATCTTCCATTCGGATCCGACGCGGCCGATCTTTACTCTTCCAGAAAAGGCGATAAATAAAAACCTGCACAACAATCCAAATGTTTTTTATTTGGCAAAATAAAGGATAAAGGTCCTCACAAGGGCAACTTCCTCAGCTAAGCTCTTATGCATTTTGATCTTTCCTGATGTGCACCCCCAAATCCAGATACCTTTTTACTCTTACCTGGAGAAAGTCTCGAATATGTGTATTGGCCCTTTTGGAGTTGGGACCAGGAACTTCAAACAAGGGACACTGCTGGCCAACCACAAAAATATCTACTAATTCCCGAATATAGTAACCTTGTCTTGTCCGAATGATAAGGAAGTCAGTTTCTGGCATCTTATGAAGATAAATTGGGGCACGAAAAAGGTTGTTCTCAAATGCCTACCAAAAGTGAAAACATAAAAAATTATGTAGAGAGAATCCTTAGAAAATTTGTAATCAATAACAAGAAAGGAAAATCGAGTTTGCTTGCTCTCTGTTCCAATTACACCATCTGGTGGCATAAGGGGTAAGTCGCAGCCACAGCAGCACGAGTTCGATCCCCAGCAGGCCAAGGAGCTACACACATGGCGCAGCATACCTCTCTTGTCTCGCTCACTGCTCCCCTCAGCAGTGTACTTCAGTAGATCTGCCTGTTCTGCTCCCCACTCTGTCTCTAGTGAATCCTCTCCCCCCTGCATCACTGGCCTGTACCCCAGCTCCTGTATGCATAAATAAATAAATCTTTAAAAAAAGAAAATTATACAGGGAATAACTTTATAAACTAACAAGTACTGTACTACTACCCTACTAAGCCTATACTAGACCCCAGCATAGCTAAATATTATATAATTGAGATCAAAATTAATTAAAATATTAAATAACAAAAACAGCTAACGAAATAGAAAGTGGTCTAGAAAAGAGAGACTAAACACACAGGACAGAAATAGTTGAGCTTATCTAAAAAACCCCAGATAGATGGGTATCAACTGTCAAAAGAATCCTATGATTCTAAGGAAACACTTCTCAGAAAATCAGAAAGGCAGACAGAAAAAGGGTGACTCTTCAATATGTGGGTGTGGAAAGTAAGTTCTAAATGTGAAATGCAGAGAGAAAACATATTAGTGAAGATAAAAAAGAGTCTTTAAGAGACCTCAAAAGTAGTCACCAAAAAAAAAAAAAAAACTAGTAGAAAAATCTCAACAGAAAGCTATAGGGAAAGGAATGCCAGGAACAGTATAAAGATGATAGTCAAAATCTGGTGGTAAATGAACTATAGATGTAAAGGATAAAGAAAAAAATGAGCCTTTACAAATTCTATAGGAGAATAAGCAATAATAATAACGAAATAAACTAGGTTCAAGAGCAGGCAACATGGTTAAGACTGCCAAAAGAAATGGAGGCAAAAAAAAAAAAATAGAAGCGTGTGAGAGATATCCTTATATTATTGGTAGACCTCTACACATTCCCTTAGCAAATACATGAAAGGTGGATAACCAAAGGTACTTTCTATACCCATCAGAAAAAAAAGAAGGGAGGGCCTCCCTGGTGGCGCAAGGGGTTAAGCACCACACTATGAAGCAATCCGCAGCCTCTTCACCAAGAGTTCAATCCCCCACCAACCACGGAGATACCCACAAGGCGAAGACCTCTCTTGTCTTGCCCGCCCGCTGCTCCCCTCAGCAGTGTATTTCAGTCATCTGCCTGTTCTGCTCCCCGCTCAGTCTCTGGTGAACCCTCTCACCCTCCCACACCTCTGGTCTGTACCCCAGTTCTTGTATAAATAAATAATAAATCTTTAAAAGAAGAGAGAGAGAAGGAAAAAAAACTCATTTCAATATGGGTGGGAACTGTAAATGACATGGTTCAATACTTGAAATGAGTACAAACAAGATCAAAACATGCCAATTTTACACATATGAACCAAATGTTCATAAATTACTACAGTACATTTATAATCACAAGTTGAGTTCCCTATGACATCCAGATACTTCTAGATTTCTAGCCAGTCTGTATTTTCAGAAAACTATTTTAGGGGCCTCCCTAGTGGTGCAAGGGGTTAAGAGGCAGCACTATGAAGCTATCCGCAGCCACTGAAGCACAAGTTCAATCCCCGGCCAGGAAGGTGACCCATATGTCGCAGCAGGCCTCTCCTGAATCACCTGCTGCTCCTCTCAGCAGTGTATTTCAGTCAATCTGCCTGTTCTGTTCCCCACTCTATCTCTGGTGAATCCTCTCACCGCCCCCAGCACCTCTGGCCTGTACCCCAGTTACCATATGCATAAATAAATAAGAAGAAAACTTAAAAAAAGAAAACTATTTTAAATTTAGCTTAATAATTCAATTAAGAATACATTTTATTTTATTTATTTTTTAAGATTTATTTATTTATTTATACAAGCACTGGGTACAGTCAGAAGCACGGGAGGGTGAAAGAACTCACCAGAGCCAGAGCGGGGAGCAGAGCAGGCAGAAGGACCGAAGTACACCGCTGAGGGGAGCAGCGGGCCGCAGGAGAGGTCTGCGCGCCATGTGGGACCCTCCTCCAGTGGCCAGGGAGCAGCTGGGGATCGAACCGGCGCTGCAGAGGCTGCGGGCAGGTTCACAACCCAGCGCTCAACCGCTGCGCCACCGGGGAGTCCCAAGAATACATTTTAATAGAAAGATCAAAAATCCCAATTCTTCTACACACACACAAAAAAAATATATTAGGGGAAATTACAATTATTTTAGGATTATATTGATCTTCCCTACACCTGATAAATGAATAGTATCTAAACCTACTAGAACTGGTTCTTTTTAGACTGACTAGCTACTCATCTGTCAATTTCCTCAGAAAAGAGCTGTAAGAGAAAGAATTCCTCACCTGCAATAACTGGCCAGGATGGAGAGAGCCCAGGAAAGGAGATGTATGGCAATAAACGGTTTCTCCATATTTACAATCTGGAGCTCCAGGATCTTTTCCAGGTTTCTATAAAGAACACAGCATACACCCAGTTATGATCAAAGAATATAATCAATAAGCTAACACAAAATATCGTACGAACATGGCATTTTACTATTATCAACTACAAAAAAATGCCATTCCTTTCTCCTGAGAAACTTACAGTATATACAAAACACTTGTTCACAGATTTATCTCTGGACAGCTACAGCTATAAAGATTTTTTAACAATAAAGATTTTTTAAGCAGACTCACCCGCTTATAGTAGTTTTTTATCTTCGTCGCCATGCCAACCTGCATCATTAAAGGTCCATTTTCTTCACTGTATTCTGCAAGAATAAGATCTCCATCTTTGCCTGTGAGATCCTGAGGTGTGCGCATAAAAAACATCTCTCCACCACCTGAAGCTTGCCTCTCTTGTTCTCTCATCTGCCCAAAACAAAAAGAATACAATCCACAGTTGCTGATAATAACTATACACACAGTCTGAGACAATGACACCAGAATAGATTTACTTAACTTTTTTCCTAATTTCATTGCACAAATTTCTAAAGTGGAAAAAGTAACACTATGGATACTTATCCTACCACCTAGATTTATTTATAACTTGCTCTATTATTTACTTAGAACTCTCTCTATATATATTTTGCTAAACCATTTTTGAAAGTTGCAGTCATCATGACACTTCACCCATTTAAGTTTTTGTGCACGCATCTCCTAAGAATATGGATACCATTCTAAATAACCACAGTAACATTCCATTACATCTGAGAAAATAAGCACTAATTTTCTAATATCATCTAATATCCAGTCCATTCCCCCAACTTGTACTCCAATGTCTTTTACAACTGTCCTTTTTGTAATCAGGATTCAGTCATACCTTGGCCTTCTTTTTGATATGCTTTAGCAAGGGCTGAACTGAGTGGGGACCTGGCTGCGATAGTGCCCCAAAAGAGTACTTTTTCAGAGGTGGACGATGGAACTGCCGGAGTTTGATGGGCCCCATGTGGGTGGGAAAGAAGGGCTGTCGTAATTCCACAGCAGGAATTGAGTGCTAAGACAGGAAAAACAAGGGTTCAAATTAAGTATCAACTCCAGTGTAGGCAAGATCTGCCCATATCTTCCAGAAAATAAAGCAGTGGTTCCCAGCCACCACCAAAAATAAGTGCTTTTACCTGAATAATATTGCCTCCAAAGGTACCTCGAAGACCCTGTTGCTTGGGGTAGTAATATTCATCATTGGAGAGGTTCCATGGATCTTTCACTTCTGGCTGAGACATGTTCTAGGAATAGGTCATCAAATAAACCTTAGTCAGAATACTCTTCTCCATTTACTTTTCTTTGTTTTTCTAAATACCAAGTCCCTTTTCCCTTCACACACCTGCTGTGGTTCCTCCTTGATGACACCTGTTTTCCCTAAGAGAATCCGACTCTTCTTCAGAGATGATTCCTTCTTGCTCTCCTTAGAAGGGGAGCTAGAGGTGGCCTCTTCCTTCTCATCAGGGATTTCTGAGGATGAAAGCAAAGCCACTCTGGAGTTGCTACCCGTGAAAATTCACCTTTCCTACAGCTATCTTTACAGCTTCTAACCAGATCGCTCATCCCATCCCAGGACACTTTTTAGTCCATGATTCACACTAACCAAACTACACTCCTGACAACTCAAAGGTACTACTTTCCATCATTACTATATGAGTTTTCCCTAAACAATACACAAATACTAGAAACCGACAGCCACAAATGCTACCTAGGAGCTTCTAATCTTGACCTTCCCAACCCTTCACATTTCCACCCACCCCTCAACATGAATATCAAAGTGTCAATTATAGAGGAGAAACACTGCCCCCAGCCAGTATCATACCCAAAATGAGGTTCTCATCATTGGGATCAAGAGTCAAAACAGGAGGCTCCAAGAGCCGGGGCATGGCTTGAGCATCCCAAATGATATTGTCCTCCCAGCGTCCATAAACTAGCTCTTCATTGTCAATGGGGAAAATGGAATACCAAGGCTTGTCATCATCCAGTGTGGCTGCAAAACCTAGTTAAAACAAGAGGAAACACTCAATAATAGAACCTCTTTCAAACATGACTCTAGCAAAGGGAAAAGGAACAATTGTTAGCAGACTTATTCATGTGACTATGGAAAAGGAACCTAGTGGACACAGTGTACTTTTCACTGAAAACACTGCCAAATGCAATGTATTTCTTTTTCCTCCAAACCTCTTTTTAATCACTAAATTCAACATAAAGATTGTAAAATTGCTACAGAAGTCTCTAACAAGCTATCAATTGCTATGTTTACCTTAAGACCCAGTAACAAATGGTTCAAGGAGGGACCCCAGCTTGTAGAATACACTTTGAGTTGTGCAGATGTTGGTCATGACAAAGTCATCAGAGAACTTAGGCATGCACGGTGTATATCTTACTTAAAACACTGGAGTCAGGGGCCTCCCTGGTGGCGCAAGGGGTTAAGACACAACCTATGAAGCTATCCACAGCTGCCACTGCAGCAAGAGTTCAATTCCTGGCCAGGGAGCTACCCACATGGCACAGCAGACCTCTCCTGTCTCACCTGCTGCTCCCCTCAGCAGTGTACTTCAGTATATCTGCCTGTTCTGTTCCCCACTCTGTCTCTGGTGAATACTCTCAACCCCTGCACCTTGGGCCTGTACCCCAGTTCTTATACGCATAAATAAGTCTTTAAAAAAATTGCAGTCAAAAATGTACATTGCAGTATTTGTTTACACTAGTCACAACTTAAGCAGTCAAAAGTTTAAGGGACTGGTTAAATAAATTGCAGTAATAAGTACATAAAATATGCTAACAGTAAGTAGCAGTAAGATATATATTTCAAATACAATTGACAAATCATAAAAATACCCATGTAAGAATATTATGTAACCAGTATTTCAAATGGAAATAGGAGGGGAAAAAAACTTATTTCATAAATTAAAAAAAAAATAAGATACTTTTTTTCTTGAATTATAAATGTAATTCAGGTTAAAATGAGTATTTAGAAAGTACAAAAAGGTATGAAGAAAACTGAAGCTGACTATGATCTTACAAACCAGAAATAACCACCGTGAACCCATTCGTGTATTTTCTTAGTCAGCTTTCTATGTCCACATAGGGTGCTTTTTTAAAACTTACACAAACATGACATCAAATAAGCCATTTTATGCTTTTTTGACACTTAAAATGATTTTCCCATGCCATTAAACATTTGTGAAGAACAATGAAAGGCATAATGTTTATGCTAAGTGAAAAGCACCATATATAAAACTGTACCTACATTAATGAGCTCAACTACATACACACACAGAAGACAGAAAACTGAAAATATACTAAAAAGCTAACAGTTGATAATCTCTTGATAAGATTACCAGTGATTTTTGACAATGTCTTGTATTTTCTAAGTTTTCTACATTAAGCACAGTATGATCTCTGCCTCCCCCATTTAAGGAGAGAATAGGCACATTCTACAATGATAAAGAGATATTAGAAACAAAAGCAGAGTTTAAAGCATTATTATAATTCAGAAAGGTCTTATTCAAGTGGCTTTCACCTTTTCCTAATGTGAAATCAGTCCATTCTAGCTCATTAATAGTGTAAAAAAATAAATCGACAATACAGACTAGAATCAGTGCTCAGATCTAAAACACTTCACTGTCCCTCAGCAGCAGCAAAGAAATAGCTAAACCCACTGAGATGACTGAGTTGAAGGGCAGTGTGCTGGACACAGCTGGCAGAGAAGCACACCTTGCTGGACATTGTAAGCCATGGCATTCCTAGTCATGCTGGAAGGAAGCCAGCCTGCCAGGCTTGCACGCTGAGGTTTTGTCCCTTTGTGTTTGACATCCTCCCCATCCCAGATGATATCATCCTCCCAATGCAGTTGTGTCACCATCAGGAAGTTTTCATCAGCCAGAAGATCGCTGCCATTGCTTTCCTCAAGTTTCCTAAAGTCCTGTAGAAGTAGGGAAGGAACAACAAATCCCTGAATGGTCACTGGTCAACGTTCCCACTCCAAATCCCATATCAGATACATCAAATGTGGTCCTTGACTTGAAATAACCTGAAAATGGAGGAATATCCGCTTCCTCCCATTCCTCGTTTGGCAACACACTCAATTCACAAACAGAATTTTTGCAAAGGGGCCTAGTTGCCAGAGTGATAACAGCATACCAAGCAAAGGCTGAAAATACCTAAATCTCCCACCAAGTCTCTCCCCATTTAAAAAGAAAAGTAAAACATAGGCCCTGGGCACACTGATTCCTTTCTTACATTACCAGTGCTGCTTACCTCCAACATTCTACATTTCATGACAGGTTCATGTTCCAGCTTTCTCAGTTTGAAGCCATAGTCAAACCCACTGCCATCTTCAGGGACACCCAACATATCATACCACAGTCGGGCAGGCCCATAGCGCCACTCAGCCACTCTTGGTTTGGTATCTGTCACTTTATCTATATCTCCAGTTGATTGGGAAAACTTGGACTCCACAGGAGCCATCATTGTGATCTGTAACAGAATAAAGTAGTAGAAGGGGGAGGGGGATTCTCCTGATCCCAGATGTCCTTAGGCTACAGGGAGTTAAGAGGCAGGATGGGGGAACTAAGAAGCACCATGTGGATGATTTTTGAACAGGAATGGAATTAGAATGTAAACAACACAGGTATATCACAGCACACTGCCTGTCATTCAAAGCTTCCTATTCACCCTCTGCCAGCCCCTAAAACTTTTCTACTACAGTAGGGAAGGGACAGCCACTGTAAATGAACTCCTAATTACTCATTGGTAATCATCACAGGACTCTTGTCAGCTGAGGTGTTACTTCCCATTTAAACATAACCTAGGAAAAACTAGCTTGTTCCCCTCGTAGGTCTCTATTTTGCCTACTTCATCATCAGAGAGACACTGCTCTGGAGGAGGTGGTGGAGCATAATCGTAGTTCCACAAAGACTTCTGGTCGACTTCTGATTCTAGTGAGCACTCCACCTCCTGGATCTGCTCCTCCTGTATCAGCTCACGGTGCTTCTTCTTCCTCTTTCTGCGAGCACTTCGCCAAACAGATGGGACATTCTTCCCTGGTCCAAAAAGACGCAGGAAGCGTAACACCTAGAACACAGAACATGTTACCTTGTCAGAGACTCAATGTCAGATAGAAAACAAAGTAGCAAATAGGTCTGGAAACTCCCTTCAAGGGTCTACTTAATTGCGGGGGAGGATCAAGGAATGCTAAACTGAGATTTACATCACCTTCCAAGAAAATAAAGATGTGGCCCTTAATAATTTAGACTAGTACTTTTAAGACAACAAAAACAATTTCTAATGAGGACTATATAAATTACACTTATTAGCAATGCATACACCATTAAAAATAAGACCTAATACGTTATCATTGAATAAGGAAACCTTTATTTAGCTCTTATCCATTAAATATTCAGCATCTTAACAACAGAATTCAGTATTTAGAAAAGGTCAGTGGTTTGCAGTGTAAGCATTCTCCATAGAAAGTACCTTTTGGGCCTCCCTGGTGGTGCAAAGGGTTAAGCACAGCACTGTGAAGCTATCTGCAGAACCTGGTAGCATGAGTTCGATCCCAGGCCAGCCAGGGAGCTACCCACATGGTGCAGCAGACCAATCCTGTCGCCCCGCCACTCCCCTCAGCAGTGTATTTCAGTAGATCCACCTGTTCTGTTCCCCATTCTGTCTCTGGTGAATCCTCTCAACACCCTCAGCCCCACATCTCTGGCCTGCACCCCAGTTATTGTATGCATAGCTAAATAAATAAATCTTTAAAAAAAAAAAATACCTTCCCAGGCCGAAATTCTGGGAAAAGTTCTGTGACACTTGGCAACAGCTTGGTGGCGTCATGCTGCATAATCCCAGCCAATGGTAGGGTCAGCTTTCCATCGGATTCTGCCTGTGTTGCTTCCTGAGGTCCCATCTCAGATTCTGAGTCAGATGAACTACTGAAGTCCACTTTCTCTGAGGCCAAAGAGGAAGGGGCAATGATGGAGGGCAAGATGATGCCTTCTCCATCCTCAGACACTGCAACAAGGAAGAGAAACCCCTTTGGCATGTAACTGTGAGCATATTTCCTCAAATTCAGCCAACACTCATTCTAGGTTATATGCATGGCTCAATGGCAGGGGATATAGTTCCAAGTTCCCAGATTACTAGTATGCAACCCAAAAAATTCATTCCAATTCATTATCTCCCACCATTCCCAACTCACCTTGTACTTGGTACGCTAGGGTTCTGAACAGAGAAAACAAACACTATTACTACATTTACTACTTTCTGTAAGTATTTTAGGTTAAAGGAATGTGACCAATAACAAAATTATACAACACTTTTACACCAGTCAGACCTTATTATAACCAGTTCAGAGACCCATATGCTGGAGAATTTTTTTTTTAAGCCCACAGGCTAACAGTGAAACTGCTTAACATAAAATAAGACATATAACATAAAGTTAACAGATACTACTCAGCCTGCTGACTAAAAAAAATGACAAACTGATAGAAATTTAGGATTTATGTTTGAGGAACACAAGCCTCAAAAAAACAGATCAAAGACACCGCTCCTCCCTAATCTTCTAGGACAGGGTTACTACTGTTACAGACATAGGAATATTTGAGATGGTTACTGAAGACCCAGTCTTTGAATGGTCTGAATCTGGTAGTTGCGCTATATAATTTATATATGTTCTAGGGCGCCTTCCTCATTCAACCATTTCTTTTAAAGTCATCTCAATAGGTAGTGTCCAAATATCAGTATGCATATTAGTTACATGAGAAATTACCTGGGAACTTTTTTGAATTCCTGGCCTTTACCCCAGATCTTCTGAAATACTCTCTCCAGGGGTGAGAGTTGGAAATGTGTATTTGTTTTAAAGACTGAGGTGATTCTGAGGGGCAACCAGATTTGAGAATCGCTCAGATTTGAGAGACCTAATCTGCTTTTTCTCGAGCACATGTTAAAACTGCTTTGCCAGATGTTTTAAAAACAAAACTTTCCTTTAACACTGAAAATTGTACACGTTACTTCTGGAAGTTGTATCCTCTCCTAGCAGCTTAATTTTAATAGCCCCCTAGGTAT
The DNA here is from genome assembly GCF_964194135.1 of Talpa europaea. Taxonomy (NCBI): domain Eukaryota; kingdom Metazoa; phylum Chordata; class Mammalia; order Eulipotyphla; family Talpidae; genus Talpa; species Talpa europaea. The sequence continues at coordinate 47,570,087 of NC_140081.1, read as the reverse complement.
TCCAAAAGCCTGGACTTAATGAATGCAACTAGCTCCTTAGACAAGAGTAAACAGCCTCCACTTACCACCAGTAATAGCATCCTGGTCCTTATCCTTTTTCATTGGTCCAGGGGGTGGAGGTGGAGGAGGCATCAACTTGCAATCAATGTCTTCACAATCAGCATCATAGTCATCTTCATCATAATCTATTAAAACCAAGAAGGTGACCTCAATATCCAGAACGTCACACAACAGCCTTGAGTTACCTCATCACTCAAGGATTTAAAGCACCACATGAAACCAGCTTCTGCCTTTAGGGAAAAATGGTATCATGGTATCAGCAAATGCTGTAACACAATGTATTCCTCATATAGGAATTTAGGAAGCTCTCAAGAACTGTTTAAAATCTTTCCTCCTGGGGCCTCCCTGGTGATGCAAGGGTTTAAGTCTCAGCACTATGAAGGAGGTGACCACATGGCACGACAGACCTCTCCCTCCTCATCCGCTGCTCCCCTCAGCAGTGTATTTCAGTCCGTATACCTGTTCTGCTCCCCACTGTCTCTGGCGAATCCTCTCACCCCTACACTGCTGGGCCTGCACCCCAGCTCTTGTATGCACAAATAAATCTTTAAAATAAATAGATAAAATCTTTCCTCCTAATCAAATTCTGCTTATTTTTCATTTCCACCCTGCGTAAGCTAATAATCTGTCATTTCCCTTTAAGAGTGGACTTTCTCTTCTCAACTCCCAAGGTTTTTTTTTTTTTTAAAGATTTATTTATGTATGTAAGAACTGGGGTGTAAGCCAGAGGTGTGGTGGGTGAGAAGATTCACGAGAGACAAAGTAGGGAGCAAAACAGGCAGATCTACTGAAATACACTGCTGAGGAGAGCAGCAGGCTAGTCAGGAAAGGTCTGCTGCACCATGTGGGTTGCTCCTTGGCCGGCCAGGGATCGAACTCTGCTGCAGTGGCTGGCTATACCTTGATAGCGCTGTCTTTAACCCCTGCGCCACCAGGGAGGCCCTCAACTCCCAAGTTTGTTTTTTTTTCCCTTTAAGATTTATTTATTTATACAAGAACTAGGGTACAGGCCAGATGTGGGAGAGGGAGAGAGGATTCACCAGAGAGAGAGCAGAGAACAGCATAGGCAGACTGATTGAAGTACACTGCTGAGGGTAGCGGCGGGCGAGACAGGAGAGGTCGGCTGCACCATGTGGGTTGCTCCGAGGCCGCTGCGAACAGCTTCACAGCACTGGGCTGCAAACAGCTTCACAGCACTGGGCTCAACCACCTGCGCCACCAGGGAGGCCCAACTCCCAAATTTTTGATACATTTTTTCTGTCTACCTTTTGAGTTTGTTATTCTTTCCATTGCCTTCTAATCACTGGCATCCATTCCCTTCCTCAAGAATCACCTTTATCCAGATTAAACCCAAATCTACCTATCTTGCCTCTACAAGTGCACTGCATGTTCTGCTGCCTAAAAAACCTTTCCACTCAGATATTAAACAACTATATTTCCTAGCACACTGAAATAGCTTCACCTCTTTTACAGATTAAAAAAAACTTCTTGTTAGTATCACTACTTTCATCCTCATTTTCCCAGCTTTAGTCTCCTGTCTCCATCAGTCCCTTACTCCCCACCTCCCCACACCCACACCTTTTTTAATCAACAGCAGTCATGGCAATTTTAATTTTTGAGGTTCAGTTATGTGCCAGATGTTTGTAGCTATTTTACCTGTAATCTCTCCAACGATGCTGCAAAGTAGAAAATATTCTGAGATACAGAAGACAAGTGACTTACTCAGGGCCACATATGTAACAAAGTCAGAATTCAAGTCTGGTTTAACAATAAAGCCTGTACTATTTCCCTCACTTCTTCACTCACTCACAACTTTCCCTAACTGTCACCCTAATCCCAACCTTGATAACTCTATATCTAGCCTACAAGAAGTCTCCAAGTTAGTCCGCTCCTTTACCTTTTCCTAATCAAAACCTCAAAACAATTACACCACTTTTTTTTTTAAGATTTATTTATTCATGCAAGCACTGGGTACAGTCAGAAGTGCAGGAGGGTGAGAGAATTCACAAGAGCCAGAGCGGGGAGCAGAGTAGGCAGACCGACGAAATACACTGCTGAGGGGAGCAGCGGGACCTGCAGGAGAGGTCTGTCACGCCATGTGGGACCCTTGCCCAGCAGCTGGGATCGAACCAGCGCTGCAGAGGCTGCAGGCAGCTTCGCAGCCCAGTGCTCAACTGCTGAGCCACCAGGGGAGGCCCCTATACTACTTTTCATTTTTATTGAGGAAGGGTGACTAACATATAAAGAGAATCAACCGCGACACTTTACTATGGTCGGTGCTTTCACACCACATTATAATGAAGTTAAACTCTACAGAAGCCCTACTAATAAGTAAGTATTGTCACCTTTATTGCAGCAAGAAAACTGTGGAAATGTTACAAATGAGATCCAAGTCCCAGAGATTGAGCAACTTTCCCAGGGTTAAACTAAACATGGAACTGGGATTTGAACCTATGACTTTCTGACTCCAAAATCAATTTTGTTTTACTCGACAATTAACCCTTTGCACTTGGAACCATTTTATGATATTTTGATTTAATTTCTTGTGCCATTTCAAGATAAAACTTCAGGGAAACATGCGTGTCTCAAAAAGCTGCGTTGAAATAACCTCAATTCCCCGTAATCACTAATAAATTGCAATGTCCCCTGAGAGGGGACATCCGAGTGATATGCTAGAATTCCGATGTCCTCTGAGAGGGGACAGCGGAGTGCAAAGGGTTAATGTTGGTTTACAGGGTTCATATCCTATGGGCCCCCATGTGCAGTAATTAAAATTTGCCTTTTCTCTTGCTAAATAAAAGTTGGTTTACAATTCTTTATGGCATCAAATCCCAAGTAACCTATGCATAAAATACTGACAAACTGCTCTTTCCTTGGTTCTTGCCATTTGACAATATTTTCTTTGCCTTTAGGGAAAACCTGCTGGCCATTTCTCCTCATACTACTCAGTTATCTCTATTGCCAAACCTCTAGACAAGCCATTGCTTCCAAACCAAAATACTTTATTACTTCCTCTCCATCAAACCTTTCAAAATTTTGCCCTAAATTTATTTTCACGAAGTCTTTTCTAATGGTCCCTGCCAACCTCCAATTATTCCAAAGATGTACCCTTGTAAATCAAGCTGTGTAAAATGGCCACTGCCAGGAAAGAAAAAAGCTAAGGGAATAAAGGTACCCTCAGAAGACAAGAGAAATGGGAAATGACATCACAGAGTACTGAGACACTATCAAATACAGCATCCTCCTTTTCCAGGAGGCCAGTTCATAAAACCCAACTGGGAAACCCCCACCCATGCTCTTCTTTACCACTCGAAACCTAAGCCTGAGAATTACATCCCCTGAAAATCAAAACTGCTACTACCTTCCCCTTAGCTTAAGTCAGGGTACTCAAAAATAAGTCATGCTACTGGACTCAGCTATTCTGGTAGCCCCTCAAAACTATAGAAATGTGAATTTATAATTGGTTAATTTCTTTTTTTAAAGATTTATTAATTTATGCATACAAGAGCTGGGGTACAGACCAGAGATACGGTGGGTGAGAGGATTCACCAGAGACAGTGGGGAACAGAACAGGCAGACTGACTGCAATACACTGCTGAGGGGAGCAGCGGGCAGGACAGGAGAGATCTGCTTCGCCATGTGGGTAGCTCCCTGGCCGGCTGGGGATCAAACTCATGCTGCAGAGGCTGTGGATTGCTTCACAGTGCAGTGCTTAACCCCTTGTGCCACCAGCAGGCCCCTATAATTGGTTTATTTCTTATTGTGAAATGTGCTTTGCATGTGCTTATCCCATCTTCCCCAAAAGATAACAATATCTCTCAAGGCCTGCATCTTTTGTTTTTTCTGGGTTATTTCTTGTGTACATGGTGCAGTTAATTGTCTTTATATAAGAAAACACTCACATCCATTAACTGGTCCTGAAGAAACTAATCTCAAGTATTTACCAAGTTTTACCTGCATTTCTCAGCAGACTGAAATCAAATTCAAAGAGGTGGACAATGAATAAATGGATGGGCAATCTCATATGAAAGTTTCAATCAGTGAGAGGTAGTGCAGGGCAGTAGAAAGAATGAATTATGACCAGCAGCTTTAGGTTCAAGACCAGTGAACTGAGCGCTTCAAGATCCAAAAACGGATTTTAACTTTGTACCTCACTATCAACAATTTACTGCACAGAACAGGTGCTCAATCAAAGTGTAATGAACTGAGTTGTTAAATTAGTCAAGACCTGACACTAACTGTAGAACTTCTTATAAAATTCTACATTTTATTAAATTCCTCTAAGGTTCAAGTTTTCCTTATCTATGAGAAGGTTAAGAACACATAATCACCAAGATCTTTGACATTCTGATTCTATAATTATCACACCTTATACCAGAGAGAAAAACCTATTTTTTGTAAGTAAGCATTAAGTGCACTGTGTCAGCATACTGGTAAATTGAGCCAATCAATACATTAGTTCATTTACATAGACAATGCATATACTTAATTCTTCTTGAACTGCCTATTCCTTGAAAGAAAAGACTGAGTTTAAGTAATTCCTGGCACTGAGCTGATAAAGGAAGGGAAGCAGAGTAAAGGCATACAGAACAGGTACAATGGCAGAAAACATACACAGAAACAAAGGACTACACAGAAAGAAACTACACTGGAAAGTTCTATCAATGACAACAAAAAATTACCCGAGTGGCAAAGGGGCTGCAAACTCCCCATTGTCTGCTGGTATCTTCTGCTTTCATCTTCTGCTACTTCATTGATGTCTGAATAGTCCACAGCATCTTCTGTACTTCTGATCCATCCTATAAATAAAATGGGGGAGGGGGAGGAGGGGCAGGAGTATATCTCAACAAAGAGCAAGTAACTCTCACTCCCTTAGATAATTCCCACTGAAAAGTACAGCTACAATAATTGGCTAAAGTCCTCCTCCAGTCTACAATCCATAACCCACACTTCACCTTCATCGTTTACCAAGGCACCATCAGTCAATTCTTCATTTGCCGTGAGTTCAGTGATCAGGCTGCCCAGACCCAAAGCCCCCAAGCCTGCCAAGTGCTTCTTACACTCCTGAAAAAGGGATAGCATCAGAATTGAAGACAACTGAACCGAAGCCTCCCACACCATATAAGACTTATTTCCGTGGTCCACAATAAAGCTATAGACCCACATGAAAGATGAATCTGCATGTGCTAAAAGGAGGATCACATTCCAGAACTTTAAATCTTCCACTAAAATCCACGCGGATCAGGCCTCTATTAAGATAGCAAATTCAATTTCATCACCTTAAAGTAATACGAAAGATTAATCAAAAAGACCACCACCAGGACTAAATGAATGGCACCGTAGTTCTCTTAAAAAAAAAAAAAAAGGCTAAAGCAACTGAGGTCATTCAGATTACAGAGGCAAGTACAATTTTCTTGCTATCTTGTGTGTGGGGGTGTGTTTGCAGGGAAAGAACATCGGTCAGTACTTTCTCCTTGAGAAAATGAGTATCATTTTACTACCTAAAGTAACGAAGGTGTACCAACTGGAGGAGAATAAATTCATGAATGTCACTGAACAACTAAGAAAACTACTTGAGAAGTTCATTGGGAACTGAAGAGCTCTGCCCCAGATGGTTTGAATATTCACTGTTCCAAAAACTGGGCCCTGAACCACATGATTTGCTACAGGTTTTGTCCAGTCCCCTGGCTCTAAAGCCACCTAAGGTCAGCGATGTCAGAAATGCGAAGTTTCTAAGAACCTCCTAGTTTCCCACAGCAATTCTTTTTCCTACTGCCTGATCAGGACGAACGCTATCTGCAAAACCACCCCCACCAGCGCCCAACACGCAGAGGCTTCCGCAGAGGTCTCCCCTTTCCCCATCCGCGCCCCAAACTCAGCTTCCTCACTACGTTACTGCACAAAATCGCTTCCCGTTTCCTCATAACTGCGCCCTCTCGCAGAGGGAGGACCACATCACCCTCTATTCCCCTACGCTCAACACCCAGTCCTTCCTCAGTCTACTCTCCCTGGCCGCACCACCCCGCCCTATCCCCACGCCCACCCCCTCACATCGTCCAAGACGCTTTCCCCCTCCAGTTGCCCGGCTCCATTGATGTTGCCGAAAAGGAACCCGGCTAAAGAAAATGGGCCGCCTCCGGCCGAATCTTCGTCGCTGTCCGTGTCTGACATGATGGCGGCTGCCGCGGGCGGAGGAGAAAATCCCAGCCTGGTCCCATAGACCGGAAATAAAAACATTAGTCGCCCTGAAGTGCCTAACAGGGCTACCTGACGCTACCAGCCTCTGCGGAAGCGGAATTAACAAAGAGTAACCGGAAAGGCCGTCCGTCCTACGAGAAAGAAGTGGTGTCACTACTTTACTAACGGTTTTTGATTCGCCCATACATGATCAGGAGGCTGGATATGTAGAAAGTCATTGGTCAATGAAAATGTGCGGTCCCGCCCCCTTTCACTCGCGAACGCACTAGTCTCGCACTGCGATGGGGTCTTTACTCCTATCGGAAGGAGCTGTCTGGGTCACGTGGACTACCTACGTGCTGGTAACCTTGGTTCACCACGCACAGCACCGGAAAGATTAGAACTGGTCCTTCTAGTCCGTGCTGTCAGCTGCTTCACTGCTCTGTCGCAAAGAGAAATCGGCGGTAAATGCACTGGGCCAAAGGTACCTTTGATAGTTGTTTTGAATTGACAATTCCCCATAAAACTCGACTCCCCCCTCCCCGTTTTATTTAGGGAAATGTGGAAATAAATGTACAGCCGACCCCCACACCTAGAATCAATTGTTAACATTTTGTCAGGTGGGTTTTTTTCTGAAGCGCTTGAAAATGGGTTGCAGGTGTGATTCTTCACCCCTAAAAGCAGACTTTATACGTAACCGCAGTATCAGTGTCAAGTCTTTAAAAATTAATATTAATGCAATATCATTTAAAGCAGTATTTATTTTCTTTTTAAAAGCTTTATTTAATAGCATACAGGAGCCGGGGTACAGGCCAGAGATGCGGGGGGTGAGAGGATTCACCAGAGAGTGGGGAGCAGAGCAGGCAGATGGACTGAAATACACTGCTGAGGGGAGCAGCAGGAGAGACAAGAGGTCTGCTGAGCCATATGGGTTGCTCCCTGGCCGGCTGGGGATCGAACTCAGGCGCAGTGGTGATAGCATGATAGTGCTGAGACTTAACCCCTATGCCACCAGGGAGGCCCCTTCCTCATTCTTTTTTTAATATTTTATTTTATATAATTCTTACATCATTTTTCATCTTTGCACAATATATGCATTTTCATTATGGTTATATACCCCATACAATTGCACCCCCCCCACCTTCCTCTCCCTGCCCCTCCCCCCCCATGTGTCTCTGGTTTATAGTTGCTTGTTGATTTTGATTTTTACATTGTATTGATTAGTTTTTTTCCTGGTCTCTTATTTAAGTTTTCTAAATTCCTGCTATGAGTGAGACCATCCGGTATTTTTCTTTTTCTTTCTGACTTATTTCGCTGAGCATGATCCTTTCTAGCGCCATCCATGTTGCTGCAAACTGCATGTGTTTATCTTTTTTGATTGCTGAGTAATATTCCATGTTGTATATGGACCACATCTTGATCCAGTCGTCTTATTTTTGGGCATTTGCCGCATTCTTTTTTATGGCTGGTCCATGGAGTGTTTTAACAGTGGATACATTTCTAGGCCAGATAACAAAGGTCTGCCAAAATCTGCACAGTAGGGCCTCCCCTAGTGGCGCAGGCAATTGAGCGCAGCACCTTGAAGCTGTCCACAGCCTCTGCAGCGCAGGTTCGATCCCGGCTGACTGGTGAGAATCCCACATGGTGCAGCAGATCTCTCCTGTCTCGCCTGCTGCTTCCCTCAGCAGTGTATTTCGTCAATCTGCCTGTTCTGTTCCCCACTCTGTCTCTGGTGAATCCTCTCACCCTCCCGGGCATCCAGCCTGTACCCCGGTTCTTGTATAAATAAATACAATCTTTAAAAAAAAATCTGCACAGTAGCTGAATTGCTGTACTTTGGTAATGAAAAATTAGAATACTATTGCTATGTTAATATTTAAAACAAAACAAAATAGAATGTTTTCAAATGTACTTTATCTGCCTCTTGGATGTTGGGTCATGAGAAAAAGCAGATTCTATGAGAAATAAAGATTTGTAAAATGTGGAAGGGAACTTCAGATACTGTATATATTAAAAGATGCCATTTCTGATTCAAAATGTGGGCTTTGTAAAAATTTAGCATATGACCCAACAATTCCTTTCAGGTATATACCCAAGTTGAAAACATTTACATAAGGCTTCCCAGGTGGCGGTGGCACAGCAGGTTGAGCGCAGCGCTGTGAAGCTGTCCGCAGCCTCTGTGGCGCTGGTTCGATTGCTGGCCGGCCAGGGAGATTCCCACATGGCGAGGCAGACCTCTCCTGTCTTGCCCGCTGCTCCCCTCAACAGTGTACTTTGGTCCTTCTGCCTGTTCTGTTCTGCTCCCTGCTCTGTCTCTGGTGAATTCTCTCAGCCTCCTGCGCCTCTCTCTGGCCTGTACCCCAGTGCTTGTATAAATAAATAAATCTTAAAAAAAAAAGAAAACGTATCTACATAAACTCTTGTATGCAAAGGTTCACAACTGCCTTATTGATAATAGCAAAAAAATGGAAACAATTCAAATGCCCCTCAACTGATGAATAAATGTATGTCTGTACAAATGAGTATTATTCAGCAACAAAAAGAAACGTGCTACAAAATGGATGAACCTTGAAAATATTATGCTAAATGAAAGGGAGTTCCAAATAACCACGTATTGTTTGATGACAAATGAAATGTTCAGAAAAGACTAATAGATAACAGACAAAGTAAATTAGTGGTGGGGGGGGCAAGGGGGTTGGGAACAGGGATAAACTGTAAGAGGGATCTCTTTGGGGTCACCTGTAACTGGACTGTGATGATGGCTGCAGGACTCAGGACTAAAAGTCATTAAATTGTGCACTTGAAATGGGTCTCCCATCTCACCCCCTCCCTTTCAGGGTATTTCAATAAATCCACCTTTACTATTCTCCAAATGGGTGAATTTTATAGTGTATAAATTATACCTTAATAAGACTATTTGCTAATAAACAAAAAAAACCACATGCTTTTGCTCTTCCTTATTAATGCACTGCACCATCACACCATATAATCACAGGCCAGGATGAGTCCACTTTTATTACTGGAGGATAACTGGAGAAGAAAAAGGACATCAAATGATGTCTTATTTTTATAATCCCAATTCCTCGTACAATAGAAGCTTGAAATTGTTGGCTGAATGTAGTGTAATTAAGTGAGAGAAAATAACCATAGGGAACTAACTAGTGTGTCATTAGTGGAAACCAGGAAATTATGCTAAATCCTGAAAATGAACAGGGGTGGGAAGGCAGGAACTAAAGAATCAGTGGCAGCAGAGCACACAGTATCCTACCCTGGTTGTCTAATATAGAAAAATAAGTAAAGTTATACATAACTACAGGGTACAATACAATTGCAGTTATTTCATCCTTTGCAAGTTGAAAAGTATTTAGAGACCACTCAAAAGAAAAGGTGGACGGTGAGGAACTGCTTTGATCTTTGGAAAGCAGCAGACCCAGTAAAATCTGAAAAGTTTATTATCATTCATAATGAATAATTTAAAGGTGATATCAGCATGTTTATCTTCATACAAATTCCTTTTAAGTACAAAAATCAAGATGTCAGTGTATGCTTAGGACCATCAAATCAGTCCAATACAAAACCACTTTCCCAGACTTGGGGATCACACCTCCATTTATTAGAAGACATAAGTTTGCCCAAACCAAACCCAGGCTTACTTTTGGGAATTTGCCAGGCAAGTGGGGAGCAGGAGACACTATTAAATTAAAAGCCAATTAAAAAGATTTCAGTAGCTTAAAAACGTTCCCAGAGACACAGGTGACAGCCATGTTTCTAATCCCTCTCAACCAGTAAGTCCTATAGCATCCCAGGTGGCATCAACCAAACATCCTGAGACTAAATAACACCCTTGAATGGTAAGTGTTCATTTGGCTGCCTGTGGAAAAACTCAGTGACTCTCTACAAGGGCAGTGGGCACACATGCTCACAGGCCAATTGATTCCTGTGGTCACCACACTACTATTAACAGCAGTTCAACTTCCCAAAGTGCTACTGGGCCTTAGTTGAAGAGGACCACTGTAGGGTTAGGAAAAATGTCAGGCTTTTCTGCCCTCCCTCCATCAGGATAGATGACGGATCCCTGAGGTCCTGAATGCATGTCTGATGGCGGGCACCTGGAGTAGGGTGTGGGCATACATAGATGGGATTCACCTGGGCTAAGACTGGGCTTTTAAGGGCGGCGTCACGGGGACGCCAGCAGAAGCCGAAAAGAAGCCGAAAGAGAAGCCGAGAGAGAAGCAGAGAAGGCCGGAGAGCCCAGATAGAGTGAAGACTTGCTGGGGGCTGGGAGGCCTGCCAGCCTCCCGGCCCCCCAGCACCCCTGCCTGCCGTGTACCTGGTAATCCCAATAAAAACCTGCAAAAACCACTGAGAACTCTGACTCCTCCTTTACCTGGTCTGCTGGATCATAGAAAACCTGCTCAGTGGTCATTCCTGACCCTACAACCACCATGACCCTCTTCCAGTTAACACACTTGTGCATACAGAATCCCTGCCACTCCACCCCACCACCCCAAACACACACACACACAGGAGGCCCTGGGTTATACACTGGAAAAATACAGTACAACATATTGAAATTGAGATAAAAGGCAAATATTAAACAATACTATTCATCCAGGGCCCTCCACAGTGCTAGACAATCAATGGGGTAGAAATACACACCAAGAAGTATTATATTGAAGTAGAAGGTGCAATGATGAAGGAAAAACAAAACAAAACCAAAAAAAACCCACCTTAATCTATGCTGAGAGAAAAGGGAAGGAATGGAGGGAAAGTTTCCTTAACATTCCCCTTCTTGATACTGATACCATACATGATACCTGCTTGACCTCCAGGTTTCACTTTTTCCAGATAAGGGTTGCCAGATTTAGCAGATGAAAATGTAAGATGAATTTTAGATAAACAGCAAATAATTTTCAGTGGAAGTATGTCCCAAATATTGCATTGTACACACTTCTACTAAAAAAGTTATTTGTAAGAGATGACTATTATATGTGGCAACCCTATCCAGGAAGTTCAGTTAACCCAAGGCCACTCTCATCCTAGCACGTCAAAGAGCAACAGGAGGCTACCACAGACACTTCTGCACCAGGGCTGGGGGGGGGGGCGGGGGCAGTTATTTGATCCTTTTGGCTCCATTTCCCAATCTCTCAAAAACTCAATGCTATTTTGGCAAGGTGAGGGCATGTGCATGGTGGAGCTGCCAACCACTATCTGCCAGGCAGAGAAGCAAGTTTTCCTTCCATATCAAATGAAGGTCAAAAATACAATTAGGGAGAATAAGGAGAAGCAGGCCACTGGCATATGGAATCTGACTCTTACTGAGCGAGTAGGCTGAGCTACCCCAGCAAAATCCCTACAAAGTAAACAGTCCTAGGGTCTGGAGATAGGGATCCAAAATACTCTCTTGGAGCAAGTAAAAGACACACAGGGCTGAACACACACACACACAAAAGCCACACAGGGGAGGGAGGGGCACGAAGAGAGCAAGATAGCCTTTAGAGGGTGACTCAGGAATGAAACCAGAAGGGAAGTCTCAGAAGGAATCACAGCATTCCACGACAATGACAAGAACGACATATTGTTTGTTTTATTTAAGGGGTTAAACTTGAGTGGTCTTTCCCTAAAACAGGAGGCAAAGAGAAAAAAAGGGCCCCACAGAAATCTCAGAGACACAGCTTTTTGAAGGAATTGCTATTTCCACATCACTGGGCCCATAGTGCTATCAGAACCTAATAGCAGATCTGACATCAGATGACACATCCAGTGCCCCATCATAACTAAGTACCAACCCCACTCCCAAAGCTGAGGAACTGGTAACAAATGTATGACTGATCAATATTTGTCTCAAAGGCATGAAGAGGGAAACATAAGAAAGAATGGGACCGCATGAACCTTTTTTCCTGCATAGGTTCCTCCATGGGAATTCCTGGTTCCTGCTAACCTAGCATCTCTGAAACTATTCCCAGGGATGTTAGTAGGTGTCACATGGGAACAGTCAATGAAATAAACATGGGAAACACTGCTTATAAAAAATTGTAAATTCCTGCAGTAGAGGAACCTGTTCTATGTTATTTAAATCACCGGTTCTTTTCAAGGAACATGACCATATCACAGAACTTTAGGAAATACTGCTTAACTATTTTGAGGGAAATGTCTCACCTCAAGAATGGGAAGAACTGTCAACATTTGGAACACCCAGAAATCACACATAAAATGGCTTCCAAAAAACAGTGTATCACAAAGTTTAAGACAATTTTTGAAAACTGGAGAAACTTGTCTTTCCGTGAAGCACTTGCTCACTGGTAAATATGACCAGAAAAGCTGAAATCAGATTTACAAACAGACAAGCAAAAGCCAACAAAGAACAGTACTAGGCTGCACTGCTTAGTCATGGCCTAGCCAGGACAGAAAAGAACAGCTCTTGGTGGTATCTCCTCTTACTGCCTCAACATGAGAGGCACGTGTGTGCGTGCGCGCACACACACACACCCTCAAATTTTCTCCAAAAGGTTCAGACCAAACTTCAGAGTAGCCACATACAAACTAGCCTGTCTTCATTCCTCCAAAAGCCAAATAACCTTAAGTCAAGGATTTCCAGAAGAAAAAATGAATGGCTCACGTTGGTGTTGTTAAATGCTATCAAAGAAATTGTCACTTATTCTCCTTAGGTGCAGTCCCCAAGTAGCACCTTGAAAACTATAAGAGGACACACTTCTTGGTGTTCTTCTTTGTGGCAGGGTAAAGCACAGCCCGGACAGCTTCCAAAAATACCTCATGTACCCCATCCTGCAAAAGGGCAGAACATTCCAGATACTTCACAGCCCCCACCTGCTTGGCCAGGGAGGTGCCTTGCTGAGGAGTTGTGGGCACTAGGCTCTGTTCCTTCAACTTCTTCACTGTCTCAAGGTCACTCCGAAGATCTCTCTTGGTGCCGACCAGCAGAACAGGTACATTAGGGCAATGATGGGAGACTTCTGGGTGCCACTTATGCCTCACATTGGCATAAGAGGATGGGTTGCCAATGGAAAAACAAATGACAAAGATATTGGTCTGGGGGTAGGAGAGCGTACGCAGTCGGTCATACTCCTCTTGGCCAGCTGTGTCCCACAGGTTCAGACTGACGATCTGGCCATCCACAGATGTCTGGGCACTGTAGTTATCAAAGACAGTGGGGATATACTCCTCAGGAAAGGCATTTGTTGTGTAACTGATGAGGAGGCATGTCTTACCTACAGCCCCATCTCCTACCACCACACATTTGATCGTCTGCATTCTTCCCCTGGAGTCCTGTGTAGAAGAAAGAAAGAATGTTTGCAGCTGCTTGGTTAGGGAGCATAAGCTTTGTAAACACTACTCTCTGAGGAGAAAAAAAGGAAGTAAGACTGAATACCCATCCCCTTAACACCATAGAAGAGTCAGCTGGCAAAAGTTGTAGAAGAGTTCTTACCATGGAGTCCATGGACTGCTAAAGCACCTAAAGTGTAGGCTTCGGGGGCCTCCCTGGTGGCACAGGGGTTAAAGAAAGCACTGTCAAGCTATCACCAGCCACTGCAGCACAAGGTCGATCCCAGCCAGCCAGGGAGCAACACACATGTCACAGCATACCTCTCCTGTCTTGCCCACTGCTCCCCTCAGCAGTGTATTTAGTCAGTCTGCCTGTTCTGCTTCCCATTCTGCCTCTGGTGAATCCTCTTACCTCCTGCACCTCTGGCCTATATTCCAGTTCTTGTATGTATAAATAAATAAATCTTTTTAAAAAATGTTCACAGGGGCCTCCCTGGTGGCACAGGGGTTAAAAACATAGCACTATCAAGCTATCATCAGCCCCTGCAGCATGAGTTCGATCCCAGCCAAGGAGCTGACCCACATGTGCCGGGGCGCCACCTGCCGCAGACCAGCACAGCAGTGAACGATGAGGCCGTCTCAGGGTTGAGAGATTGTGCAGGGTGGTCAGGGATTCGGCGAATAAATGACAAACAGACACACTTCAAGAGAGTGAAAATCTGAGTGTAATTTTCTTTGAGTTGGTGACCAGTATATATATGTTTTTTAAAGGCATAGGAAAGGCGAACATCAGTGAAGAAATCAGTTTGTTTATAGGTTTAGCTTATCATTGACAGAGCAGTGATTTACATCTGGACCCAGGCGCATTCCTAGTTAGGCTATTAATTTTTCTTTTTGTTTTATGTGATTACTTTTTTGTTTTAACTACTCACTACCACTAAATTACTATTAATTAGCATGGGTGAGTTATACTTTTCACAATGTAATATTTTTATCATTAAGATTAATGCTAACAAGGCTAAGTATATAACAGAGAAATTATTAAGCTAATAGTTCTATTAATACACAGTGTTTAGTAATGTTTCATTTGAATTAGTCTAGTTATTAGATTTTGTATGTTCTTTTTTAATCAGCAAACCAATGACCTTTTTAGACAGAGAAAAAGAAAAGATTTTAGAAAGAGAAAAGATTTTAGAGAGACAGTTGTATTAGAATAAAGTTTGTGGGCCTTGAGAAGGCGAGATAAGGTTCCCTGCGGTCAGCATTTCTGTAGTGGCTCCTTGGGGTCGTTATCTTTCAACAGGCTTCCGTCTTCGGGGGTTTGCTGTTCTCCCCCTGCTTCAGGGAGTTTTGCTGTTCTCCCCCGCGTGCTGGTTCCTTGCCCAGCTGGACCTAGGGACCAGGCGAAAGCCATTAGCCCTAAAGGTCACTGCAGGGGGAGGTGCAGCAACATGGCGCAGCAGACCTCTTCTGTCTCTCCCACTGCTTTTCTGAGCAGTGTATGTCAGTAGATCCGCCTGCTCTGCTCCCCACTCTATCTCTGGTGAATCTTCTCACCTCCCTGCACCTCTGGCCTGCACCCCAGCTCTTGTACGCATAAATAAATAAAATCTTCAAAAAAAAGTCCACATACAGGTATTTGTTACATTGTTGTCATAGGTCTGCAGATACCTTATCAAAGTTGTTAAAGTATAGCAGGTGTGTAATAAATGGTAACTAATTTTAAAACTGTTATAGATAGAGGGTTCCCAAGGTTGAAACAAAAGAAACACAACTCTTACTCTGAGTCTGTGGCTACAGACAAAGCATAGGGACCACCACTCTTGAAAAACAGTGATATAATATTGGAAAGCAAGGTACACCATTCAGGCTCAGTCATGTAGAGGAGTGGATAAGAGTGCAGGCTCTGAGGTCAGACCACGTGGAGTCAAACACCAGTCCTCCTTTTCCTAAGCTCTATGAACATGGGTAAGTTTTTAACTAGAGGATTAAATGAAAGAATGCACAAGTAGTAATTATTAATGACTGGCACACAGGAAGTACTAGTGAAGTGTTTTAAACTACTATGACTTCATGATAATTCTTCTATTTTACTGCTGAGGAAGATAAAAGTTCTGTAATATGATTACAATGCTGTACAAACCATAGGTCTTATTCCTTTCACCTCATCTGAGTAAAACTATAGATCAAAACTATAGGTCAATTCATGACTACATGAATCAAGTATTTGAGAATTAATGGTAAGGCACAGATGATCTCCAAGAAGCATGTTTACTATGCACTCCCAATGCTTCACCCTGTCAGTGCCCCCACGGAACTCCATTTTTATTAGCTTCTTAGCAACTGCCCTAATTTCAGACCTGATCCTTTCAGCATAACTTCTTCAAGTGTCAGAATATGGAGGAAAGGGGATAGTCAACTGTATTTGACTATAGAAAAATAACTCAGAATTGGGCCTTCCTGGTGGTGCTAGCATCAAAGACAGCACTATCTAGCTATTGTCAGCCACTACAGCACAAGTCTGATCCCCACTGGCCAGGGTGCTAACCCACATGGCGTAGCAGACCTCTCCTGTCTCGTCTACTGCTCCCCTCAGGAATGTATTCCAGTCGGTGTGCCTGTTCTGTTCCCCATTGTCTCTGGTGAGTCCTCCCACCCCCCCCCCCGCACCTCTGGCCTGTACCCCAGTTCTTGTATGCAGAAATAAATAAATCTTTTAAAAAAAGAAAAGTTGTCCTTTAGAGTATGCTTCATACAGGAACATTTTAAAGGTAGCTCTTTCCCGACAGAGTCATTTTTGACTAGCCAGGCATTCATTCCACTTTAAAAACCTTCATTAGAACAGGTCCCACAGCTCAAAGAAATTTAGAGCATAATTCAGCTCTGGTAGGCAACCATCTCAGGGTATTCACTGATCACCAGCTGTCTTTTTTCATCTAGGAATAGACATAAATATCAAACACAAGGATGATGGACATACGGCAAAGTCACCACCACATTCCTTGACAACAGCCTTCCTTGACTTTCCCAGTCAGGATCGATTTCTTTCTCTTCTGAATTTCTATAGCAATTACTGTCTGTACAACCCATCTTCCCACCCTCCTCTGGGTATCATCCAGTAACCAACATCTCTGCTCAATGTGACATCTCAGGACCATAGTACATCTGAGGGGGGTTGTTGAACTAGAGAAGAACTCTAAGGTACTTTGCATACCAAGCTCTGCTCCTTATCTCTATGTGTAGGGAGAAGCATCTATATCACTTCTACTTGCTTTTATCTACCAATATATGGTCTGCAGATGGGCTCTCAATTCACACTGATGGATGGGGACCTAGATGATGAAATGTAGCTAGAATATTCTATATCTGAAACAAAACCCCAAACAGCACACTCTCTGTGAAAGGGAGAGTTCAACAAAAGTCCCAGGTATTTGGGGGGAGCTGCTTTGTACATCTGACTCATTTGTTCAGCCCACATGTTTATTACATTATTCTCTACTTGTACATATGTTTGAAATTCTCTATAAATTTTTTAATTAAAAAATCTATCAAAAATAATTGAAAACAGGATCTTGAGGGCATATTTTCACACCCATGTCCACTGTGTCATGATTCACAATAGCTAAGAGGTGGAAGCAACCCTAAATATACATCAAATGTCTACCAATGGATGGATAAAGAAAATGTAGACAGACAGTTATGTATGTACGTACATATTTGAGAGAAAGTGCTATGATTCAGCCTTTTTTCATATGCTACAACATGAATGAACCTAGAGGACATTCTGCTAAGTGAAAGAAGCCAGTCATAAAATGTACTACAGGATTCCACTTATTTGAGGTGTCTAGAATGGTCGAACTCATAGAAACAGAAAGTACAATGGTTTGGCCAGGGGCTGGGGGAGGGGGAAATAGAGTTGTTTAATGGAGTTTCAGTTTTGCAAGATGAAAAAATTCTAGAGATTTGTTGCACAACAATTTGCATATATGGTTTATACTAGTGTATTAGACACTTAAGATGGCTTTTAAATACTAAAAATAAAAATAATACTTTTTAAAAGGGCTGGGATGGGCCTCCCTGGTGGCACAAGGGGTTAAGTCTCAGCACTATAAAGCTATCAGCAGCCACTGCAGCATAGAGTTTGATACCCGGCCAGGGAGGTGACCCACATGGTGCAGCAGACCTCTCCTATCTTGCCCACTGCTCCCCTCAGCAGTGTATTTCAGTCAATCCACCTGTTCTACTTTCCACTCTGTCTCTGGTGAATCCTCTTACCTCCCCGCAACTCTGGCCCACACCCCAGTTCTTGTATGCATAAATAATTTTTTAAAAAATGTTGGGGGTTCTGGGAGGATAGGAATTACAAGAGAAAGGCAAATATTCTAGGCTGTTCATCACCTATATAAGAAAAGAGTGTTTACCTGAGGTAGCATGATACTATCCCATTAAGGAACACCCACAGCTCCTCCCCCCACCCTATCACTACTATCCACACTCTCTCAGGTACCACTAAGGGCAATGACTGCTACGACAGATTCAAAAAAGGGTAAAAATAAAACCAAAAAAAGAATGTAGAAGTTTGTGGCCTCTTGGCAAAGGCAGGACTTATATAAAAAGGCAATCCAAAAAACAATGCATGTTTCAGAGAAAATAGGTTACTATGTGGGAAACAAAAAGAAACTAAGAATTGAGAGCCTATTATAGGAATTGTGCAAAGTACTTTGACATATCCTATTTAAGCCTCTCAGTAACACTGTGAGGTAGCTATCAGAGGAGCTCAGGGAACTTTCACGTGTGTCTGATGTTGTTTTGATGAGATGTTGGGTTCAGTGAGCAGTGTCCTTGGGTAAGTTACCTCTGAGAAAAATTTCAGCAGAGGTCCCCTTTCAGCAGCCCAAGACGAGTTTACCCAGAAGATGAAGATATTTGCACAGACACAGGCAGGAGGTTACATTTTAAAAGGACAGGTTTATTAGTAAACGGAGAGAAGACACACAGACACCAGCAGGCCAAAAAAGGGTCTTTGCCAGTGTGGAGATTTACAGATATAATGTTATTTTGGACAGGGTTCATTCCTTTATGGAATTGTTATCTATTATTAAATTAATCACTTTTAGGGTGTGACTAGGTTGAGTGATGATTCTCAATAATGACCCTCAAACTCCATATCCCTGCCTCTGGGTCTCGGGACACTTTCTATAGCAATATGCTTTATCTACACCATCTGTGCCTAGGGATTTTCATTTCTATAGCTGGCTTAACAACTATATTCATCATTTTTACCACACCTCCAGTTTTGGTTTTATGTTGCCCCATTCCAGATTTTCTACTCTCAGCCTCCGTCATGCCTCTCATTGGAAAATGGAAGAGGCCCAGAGCTACAGAGGCCAGCACCTCAGAAGGCTCCCTTCCTAGGCCTCCCTGGTGGCACAGGGGTTAAAGTCTTAGCACCATCAAGTTATCACCAGCCACTGTGGCAAGAGTTTGATCCCCGGCCAGGGAGATAACCCACATGGCACAGCAGACCTCTCCCGTCTTGCCTGCTGCTCCCCTCAGCAGTGTATTTCAGTCAATCCACCTGTTCTGCTCCCCACTCTGTATCTGGTGAATCCTCTCACCTCAACCCTCCTCTAGTCTACACCCCAGTTCTTGTATGCATACATAAATAAAAATAAATCTTTTTTTTAAAGGCTCCCTTCCAAGTTACTCATTCATTATTAACCTTGGATTTCGTTTTTTCTAAATTTCCCAATCTATTCTGCAAATCATCCTTCACATGTACAGTCTGCACAGCTGTCAGTTTTGTCCTAATTTTAATGCACAATATTAAAGACCCAATAACAATGAAGACAAGGAGGCAGCTCAAAGTACTACTATTTCTCACACACTCTCCTCAAAGTTTCTCCCTTTCCACAAGTCTGAGTCTAATAGATTTGAACTCAATAACTTTCTGAAGTCACAACAGTTCAGCAGATGTCCCCCTTTCTTATTGAAGACTCACTTCTTTGGTTTGAGTCTAATCAAAAAAGACATCAGGAGGGCCTCCCCTGCTGGCGCTGCGGCAGCCTCTGCATGGCCAATTCGATCCCCGGCCACCGGCGAGGGTCCCACCAAAAAAGAAAATAAATAAAAAATAAAAGATTTCAGTACACTTAGGGGCTAAAGTGGCCATGTGAAAACTCCACAAGCCCGAGAGTATCCTGCTGACCCATGAATAGCAACCACAAGCCGACTGGGCACTTCCCTCGCATCCTTCTCTCCAAGGGCAATCGGTTCTGGGATTCCGTATAGACTGAGCCTAGGACAGAGAGGTACCCCGCACTGCAATCATAAACAGAAGAGCTGCTCAATCTCCTCCATACACGCACACCTCATCCCACCCTCAAATACCTTCCATGTAAGTGGTGGCTCATAAGGCAACTATCTTGGGGATGGGGAGACTCTTGAAAAAGGGGGGAGAGACGTGGGGCTCGTCTGGGGGGGGGGGGAAGTTCTCAAAAAAAGATTACCGGGCAAAGTGCTCGTTCTCCCGCGCGGCTCAACCGCAGCTGGCGGAGCCTCCCGGGCTTCTCTCTCTGGGCTAGGCAAGCTCCGCCGGTTTGGCGCCACATCCGGGCGCGACCCAGTCCCACCCCGTCGTCGGTCGCAATCGCCATTCGGCTCCCAAGCCTTCTGGGAAATGCAGTCCTAGGGTCCGCCTCGCTGTCCGCAAGTCACAGGCTCTAAACTACACCTTCCGGTAAGCTACAATGACTTAGATCCTGATCCCCATAGATTTACAGGTAAGGGGATGCCAAAGCCTGCCTCTCCCTCTCCAGAACACTGTTTCCTCCTCAGGACCAATATTAACATAAAGAGGCAGTAGGGAAAAAAAAAAAAAAGAGGCAGTAGGGAAACTTGAAAAGTTTTAGGAAAAATGGAGGCGATATAAGAAAATAAGGTAGTAAGCTAATTAGGGTTGCCGTGCCACTGTATATTCATTTGCATTCTCTAGAGTTTTATATAAATGGAATCGTACAGTATGTATTCTTTTTAAAATCAGATTTGTTGAGGGCCTCCCCGGTGGCGCAAGGGGTTAAGCACAGCACTGTGAAGCTATCTGCAGCTGCAGCACGAGTTCGATCCCCAGCAGTCTAGGGAGCTGACCCACATGGCGCAGCAGACCTCTCCTGTCTCACCCGCTGCTCCCCTTAGCAGTGTATTTCAGTAGGTCCGCCTATTCTGCTCCCCACTCTGTCTCTAGTGAATCCTCTCCCCCACCCCCCACCTCTGGCCTGCACCACACCTCTTGTATGCGTAAATAAATAAATCTTTTAAAAACTCAGATTTGTTGAGATTCACATACCATACAATTCACCCATTTAAATTGTAAATTCAATAAGTTTTGGTATGCTACATTAATTTTTTTTAATTGTGGTAAATATATATAACAAAATTTGCCATTTTAACTATTTTCAATGTACAATTCTGAGTATTAAGTACATTCACAATGTTGCCCAACCATCATCATTATCTATTTCCAAAACTTTTCATTACCCCAAACAGATAATTCTATAGAATCCATTAAGCAGGACTCTTCATTTCCCCCTTCCCAGGGCTCCTAGAAACCAACCTCTGTCTACACGAATTTGACTATTCCTGCTAATCTTTTATCAATTAATGGACAATTGAATTGTTTCCAATGTTTGACTAGTGTGAATAATGCTACAGTGAATGATGACATACAAGGATCTAGTTTTGTTGATTTTCTCTACTGTTTTGTTTTCTAGTTCATGATTTCCACTTTGACCTTTGTTATTTTGGTTCTACTTTGTGTTTTATTTACTCTTCTTTTTACTAAAGTCATTGTTTTGAGGCCTTTCTTCTGTTCTAATAAGGTTTTTAATATTTTAAATTTACCCCCTAAAAAAATTACCCCCTAACTACTGCTTTAGCAGAATCCCAAAAATTATATGTTGTAAGTTTTATTTTCATTCAGTTCAAATCATTTCCTGATTTCCCTTTTGATTTCTTCTTGAACCCATAGGTTATTTAGAAGTGGATTATTTGGTTTTCAAACATTTCAGGATTTTCCAGAGAACTTTCTGTTATTAATATGTGATTTAATTCCATTCTTTTTAGAGAATTTATTATGTGTGTTTTGTGACCTAGAATTTGGTTTATCCTGGTAAATACTCCACCAAGCACTTGAAAAGAATATGTAGGTGCTCACTTCGGCAGCATATATACTGAAAAAATTGAAAAGAATGTGTAATTTGCTATTTTCTTTCTTTTAAAGATGTATTTATCTATGCATACAAGAACTGGGCTGTAGACCACAGGTGCAGGGGATAAGAGAATTCACCAGAGACAGAGTGGGGAACAGAACAGGCAGATTGACTGAAATACACTGCTGAAGGGAGCAGTAAGTGAGACAGGAGAGATCTGTTGTGCCATGTGGGTTGCTCTCTGGGAGCTGGGTATGATGGAACTCTTCCTGCAGTGGCTGGCAAAAGCTTGATAGCGCTGTGTCTTTAACCCCTGTGCTACCAGGGAAGTCCCTACCTTCTTGTTTTCTTGTGGAGTGATCTATAAATGTCAACCAGGTCAATTTGGTTGATAGTGTTTTTCACTTCTGTCTCTTTGCTGATCTTATGCCCCTTGTTCTATCAATTATTGAGAGACTGTAGTGACATTTCTGATTAGACTTGTGGATATGTCTATTTCTTCTTGCACTTTATCAATTTTTGATTCATGTATTTTGAAGCTATTATATTAGGTGCACAAATTTTACAATTATGTCTTCTTTGTTAATTTACCCTTTTATCATTATAAATTGCTATCTTTATTTCTTCTATCTGCTCTGAAATCTAGTTAGCCCAACAGTTATTATAGCCCCTCAAATGTTCTTTTGACTAGTCGTAGGACCCATGAGAAAACATAGAGTTTTCTCAGACTGTTTTTCACCATGACCTTCTGTAGGGTAAGGAAAAATGTCAGGCTTTTCTGTCCTCCCGCCATCAGGATAGATGACGGATCCTTGCGGTCCTGAATGCATGCCTGATGGCGGGCACCTGGAGTAGGGTGTGGGCATAGGTAGATGGGATTCACCTGGGCTGAGACTGGGCTTTTAAGGGCGGCGTCACGGGGACGCCAGCAGAAGCCAAGAAGCTGAGAAAGAGGTAGCAAAAGCCGAGAGAGAAGCAGAGAAAGCCCGAGAGCCCAGATAGAGTGAAGACTTGCTAGGGGCTGGGAGGCCTGCCAGCCTCCCGGCCCCCCAGCACCCCTGCCTGCCGTGTACCTGGTAATCCCAATAAAAGACCTGCAAAAAAACCACTGAGAACTCTGACTCCTCCTTTACCCAGTCTGCATGGGATCCTAGAAAACCTGCTCAGTGGCCATTCCTGACTCTACACCTTCCAGTACAGGTAGTCAAGTAGACAACATGTAGCCTTGAGATGTAGTCCTCATGTGTGAAGAGTAGTAAATAATAATGTAACATGTGTGGGAGAAACCTACTCTGTAAACTAAGCCTAAACTTGGCCTGTGCTGGGTTTGTCTATAAATCATATAAAAGCTAATAGGGCTCCTCCAGGGGAGCCTCTCACTGGCCATCCACTGGACGCTTACAGGATATTCAGCAGGCATGGTGCCACTGCTGCAGCTGGAGCCCAGGGGCTGTTGCTGCTGAATACTGCCTGTGAATCTCCTGCTGCCTCATAATAAAGACATCTTCCTGCTCCCCATATATGGACTTCCTGTTTTCTCATCTGCCACCTGTAGCTGAAGCCCTACACTAGTGTTGTCATTGTCCACCTATTTTTTCCTAATGAAGGTTTTTTGTATTTTTTATTTTGATTTTTTTTAAGATTTATTTATTCATGCATACAAGAACAAGGGTACAGGCCAGATGTGCGGGATGGTGAGAGGATTTGCCAGAGACAGAGCAGGGAACAGAACAGGCAGATGGACCGAAAACATTGCTGAGGGGAACAGCGGGCGAGAAAGGATAGGTCTGCCTCGCCATGTGGGTATCTCCCTGGCCAGCTGGGATCGAACCTGCGCTGCAGAGGCTGTAGACAGCTTCACAGCACTGCACTCAACCGCCTGTACCACCAGGGGAGGCCAATTGTCCATCTTCTTTATATACTTTTACTTTTAACCTATTTGTGTCTTTATTTTTAAAGATTTGTTTTTATTTATGCATACAAGAACTGGGGTCTAGGCCAGAGGTGCAGGGAATGAGAGGATTCACCAGAGATAGAATGGGGAGCAGAACAGGAAGATCCACTGAAATACACTGCTGAGGGTAGCAGGAGGTGAGACAAGGAGAGGTCTGCTGTGCCCTGTGGGTAGCTCCCTGCTGCTGTGGTGCTAAGAGGGCATCATAGTGCTGAGACTTATTCCCTTGCACCACCAGGGAGGCCCTATTTTTGCTTTTTTAATAGATTTTATTTTTTAGAGCAATTTTAGGTTCAAAGCAAAATTGAGCAGAAAGTACCAAAAGTTCCTATATGTTCCCTGCCCCCATACTTGCACAGCCTCCCTGTAGGGTAAGTGAAAATGCATCACACTTTTCTGCCCTCCAGCCATTAGGATTGATGATGGGGATCCTTGCGGTCCTGAATGTATGCTTGATGGCAGGCACCTGGAATAGGATGTGGGCATAGGTAGATGGGATTCACCTGGGCTGAGACTGGGCTTATAAGTGCGGCATCACAGGGACGCTAGAAGAACCATGAGAGAAGCAGAGAGAATGCGAGAGCACGCCAGAGAACCCAGAAAGAGTGAAGACTTGTTGGGGGCTGGGAGGCCTGCCAGCCTCCTGGCCCCCCAGCACCCCTGCCTGGTAAATCCCAATAAAAACCTGAAAAGTCAAACTGAGGGCTCCAGGACTCTCTAGGACTCCTCCTTCACCTGTCTGCTGGAATCATAGAAAACCTGCACTGTTCCTTCCTGCCCTTTACACTCCCCCACTATCTTAACTTCCTACAACACCAGAGTGGTACATTTGTTACAATCTATGAACCTACATTGACACATTAACTACTCAGAGTTCATAGTTTATATTAGGGTTCACTCTTGGTGGTGTACATTGAATGAGTTTCGACAAACATATAATGACATGTATCCATTATTATAATAACAAACAATAATTTCAGTGCCTGGAAAAACTCTGTGGTTTGCCTATTCACTCCTCCCTCCCCTCCAATCCCTGGCAACCACTGATCTTTTTACTATCTCAGAGTTTTGCCTCTTTCAGAATGTCATATAGTAGGAATTATACAGTATGTAGCCTTTTCAGATTGCCTTCTTCCACTTAGTAACATGCATTTGAGGTTCTTCTGTGTCTTTTTTATGGTTTGATAATACTTTTTTTTAAAGATTTATTTATATATACAAGAACCAGGTACAGGCCAAATGTGCGGGAGGGTGAGAGGATTCACCAGAGACAGAGTGGGGAGCCAAACAGGCAGACTGACTGAAATCCACTGCTGAGGGGAGCAGCGGGTGAGACAGGAGAGGTCTGCTGTGCCATGAGGGTTAGCTCTCTGGTCAGCTGGGGATGGAACTCGCGCTGCAATTGCAGTGGCTGTCCGTAGCTTCAGTGTTGAAACTTAACCCCATGTGCCACCAGAGAGGCCCCTTGTAGAGGAAGAAATGGACACGGTGCAGGTTTTCTAGGATCCCATGCAGACTGGGTAAAGGAGGAGTCAGAGCCCTCAGTGGTTTTGCAGGTCTTTTATTGGGGTTCACCAGGCATATGGCAGGCAGGGGTGCTGGGGGGCCGGGAGGCTGGCAGTCCTCCCAGCCCCCAGCAAATCCTCACTCTATCAGGGCTCTCTGGCGTTCTCTCTGCTTCTCTGCTCTTTCGTTTGTTCTGCTGCTTCTTGGCTTCTCTTTCGGCTTCTGCTGCTGTTGGCGTCCCCGTGACGCCGCCCTAAAAGCCCAGTCTCAGCCCAGGTGAATCCCATCTACCTATGCCCACACCCTACTCCAGGGGCCCGCCATCAGGCATGCATTCAGGACCGCAAGGATCCATCATCTATCCTGATGGCGGGAGGGCAGAAAAGCCTGACATTTTTTTTCCTTACCCTACACCCCTGCATTTCTTTTTCTTTTCCTTTTTTTTTATTTATTTATGCATACAAGAACTGGAGTACAGGCTTGTAGGGTAAGGTAAAAAGTATCAGGCTTTTCTGCTCTCCCGCCATTGGGATAGACGACGGAACCCTGCGGTCCCGAATGCATGCCTGATGGTGGGCACCTGGAGTAGGGTGTGGGCATTTGTAGATGGGATTCACCTGGGCTAAGGCTGGGCTTTTAAGGGCGTCATCATGGGGACGCCAGCAGAAGTCAAGACGAGAAGCCGAGAAGCAGAAGCAGAACCACAAGAGAGCAGAGCAGCAAGGCCATGAGAAAACGCTGGAGAGCCCAGATAGAGTGAAGACTTGCTGGGGGCCGGGAGGCCTGCCAGCCTCCTGGCCCCCAGCACCCCTGCCTACTATGTACCTGGTAAATCCCAATAAAAGCCTAAAAAGCCACTGAGGGCTCCAGGACTCTCTCCTCCTTTACCCCATCTGCTCCGGTCATAGAAAACCTGCTCAGTGCCCATTCCTGCCTCCTACACCTACTAAAGGACACCTTAGTTGCTTCCAATGAGGAATAACTTATGAAATTAACTGAATAAATTATGAATAAATTGTGGGGTTTTTTTGTTTTGTTTTGTTTTTTACATTTTAACATGATAGGTTTATTAGGAAAGGGAGAAAGAAAAACCAAGGCACCTGCATGGTCTCAGGTGGGCAGGATAGCTGCCTCTGCTGCCTTACAAAGGGAAAAGATTTGTGAAAAGAAACACCTGCATTAGTCACTCCTGCCTAATTTGTAAATAATTACGAATAATGGATAAAGTGCTATAAACATCCAAGTGCAGGTTATTGTGTGAATATAAGTTTCAACACCTAAAATTTATGTCATTAGGGCCTCCCCGGTGGTGCAGCAGGTTAAGCACAGTGCTGTGAAGCTGTTGCAACCTCTGCATCACCTGTTTGATTCCCGGCCAGCCGGGGAGATTCCCACATGGCGCGGCAGACCTCTCCTGTCTCGCCCTCGGCTCCCCTCAGAAGTGTATTTCAGTCCTTCTGCCTGTTCTGCTCCCTATTCTGTCTCTGGTGAGTCCTGTCACACTCCTGTGCCTCTGGCCTGTACCCCAGTGTTTGTATAAATAAATAAATCTTTAAAAAAATTATGTCATTAAAATTATGTCATTAAATAAACTCATATAGCTACAATCAAGACATACATTTCCATCTCCCCAAAGTTTTCTCATACCCTTTTGCAGTCACTCCCTAGCTCCCAACAACCATTATTCTGCTTTCTATAACTAAAGATTATGCCTTTCTAGAATGTCATATAAATAAACTTATATAGAATGCTGTAGGGTAAGGAAAAATGTCAGGCTTTTCTGCCCTCCCACCATCAGGATAGATGATGGATCCTTGCGGTCCTGAATGCATGCCTGATGGTGGGCACCTGGAGTAGGGTGTGGGCATAGGTAGATGGGATTCACCTGGGCTAAGAATGTGCTTTTTTTTTTTTTCAAAGGCAACATTGATTTGTAATATATGTATTTTTTTAGTATATTGTTATATTTTATTTTATTTTTTTTATAAATTTTATTGTTATATTCCCCATACAATTGCAGCCCCCCATTCTGACCCCAATCCCTCCCCTCCCGCCCCCGCCCCCCTAAAAGTGTCTCTGGTTCATAGTTTTTTGTTGATTTTGATTTTCACTTTCTTATAGTTATTCATTTTCCTGGTCCCTTATTTAGGTTTTCTAGATTCCTGCTATGAGTGAGACCATCCGGTATTTTTCTTTTTCTTTTTGGCTTATTTCGCTGAGCATGATCCCTTCCAGCGCCATCCATGTTGCAGCAAATTGCATGTGTTTATCTTTTTTGAATGCTGAGTAATATTCCATGGTATATATGTACCACATCTTCTTGATCCAGTCATCTATTTTTGGGCATTTGGGTTGTTTCCAAAGCTTAGCTATTGTAAACAGTGCTGCTATAAACATAGGGGTGCAGGTGTTCTTTGGAATTGATGTTTCTGTGTCCTTTGGGTAAATACCTAGGAGTGGAATTGCTGGATCATATGGAAGCTCTATGTTTAGTAGGTCCAGAAATCTCCACACAGCTTTCCACAGTGGTTGGACCAGTTTGCACTCCCACCAACAGTGCAGAAGAGTTCCTTTTTCTCCACACCCTCGCCAACATTTGTTGTTGCTAGTTTTTTTAATATGTGCCATTCTCACTGGTGTAAGATGGTATCTCATGGTAGTTTTGATTTGCATTTCCCTGATGACAAGTGATGTTGAACATTTTTTCATATGCCTGTTGGCCATTTGCATTTCCTCTTCAGAGAAGTTTCTTTTAAGCTCTTCTGCCCATTTTTTGACTGGATTATTTTCTTTGTTGTTGTTGAGTCTCATCAGCTCTTTGCAGATTTTTGTGATCAGTCCTTTATCATTAGTGTTGGGTGCAAAAATGTTCTCCCAGTTGGTGGGGTTTCTCTTTGTTTTGGTTATTGTCTCTTTTGCTGTGCAAAAGCTCTTTAATTTGATGTAGTCCCAGCTGTTTATCTTTGCCTTCACTATCACTGCTTTGGGTGATGTGTCTGTAAAGATGTCTTTGATGTGATTTGCACATCAAAGATAAGAATGTGCTTTTTAAGGGCGGCGTCACGGGGACGCCAGCAGAAGCCAAGAATGAGCAGAAGCCGAGAGAGAGGCAAAAGAAGCAGAAGCTGAGAGAAGGCCGGAGAGCCCAGAGTGAAGACCTGCTGGGGGCTGGGAGCCCTGCCAGCCTACCGGCACCCCAGCACCCCTGCCTGCCATGTACCAGGTAAATCCCAATAAAAAGACCTGCAAAAAGCCACTAAGGACTCTGACTCCTCCTTTACCCAGTCTGCTGGATCATAGAAAACCTGTTCAGTGGCCATTCCTGCCTCTACAAATGCACTCTTTCATATCCACTTATTTTGCTTAGCATAATGTTTCTGAGATATATTCATGCTGATGAGCCTGAGTTCATTCCTCTTGATAGCTTAGTAATATTCAATTGCAAGGATAATTTGTTTCCAGTTTAGGGCAATTATGGATAAAGCTGCTAGGAATATTTGTGTGTAAACCTTCTTATGGACATGTTTTCATTTCTCGAGGGATACCTAGGAGTGAAATTGTTGGGTCATTGGGAGGTATCTTTTATTTTGTATATTTAACATTATGAAAAACTACTAACTTATTAAAATATACCAAATAGTATACCAGTGTAGTGGCAGGATGGGACAGAGCAGGATCTCTATGACCCGAGCAGACCAGGTAAAGGAGGAGAGTCCAGGAGCCCTTGGTGGCTTTTGCAGGCTTTTACTGGAATTTACCAGGTACAAGGCAGGCAGGGGTGCCAGGGGCCAGGAGGCTGGCAGGCCTCCCAGCCCCCAGCATGTCTTCACTCTTTCTGGGCTCTCCATTGTTCTCCCATGGCCTTGCTTATCGGCTGGTGGTTCTGTTCCCTGTGCTTCCTTTCGTTCTCTGCTGGCATCCCTGTGACACCGCCCTTATAAGCGCCATCTCAGCCCAGGTGAATCCCATCTGCATAGGCCCACACCCTACTCCAGTACTTTTTTTACCTTACCCTATGCACAGCCATCGTACCATTTCATCCTCTAATGTATGAGAATCCTAGTAGTTCCACATCTTCACCATCTCTTAGGGTTGTGTAGGGTAAATTACATCAGGCTTTTCTGCCCTCCCGCCATCAGGATAGATGATGGATCCCTGCAGTCCTGAATGCATGCCTGATGGCGGGCACCTGGAGTAGGGTGTGGGCATATGTAGGTGGGTTCACCTGGGCTGAGATGGGGCTTATAAAGGGAGAGAGAATGAGACCAGAACGAGAGCAGTACCAGGAGAGAAGCAGAGGCCACGAGAGAATGCCGGAGAGCCCAGCAAGAGTGAAGATTCACTGGGGTCCAGGAGGCCTGCCAGCCTCCCAGCCCCCTGGCACTCCTGTTTGCCGTGTACCTGGTAAAATCCCAATAGAAGCCTGAAAAAGCCACTGAGGGCTCCAGTACTCCTCTCCTTTACCCAGTCTGCTCGGGTCATAGAAAACCTGATCTGGGCCATCCTGCCCCTACAGATTGTCAGTCCTTTTTTATTTTATTAGGGAACAGAAAAGATGGATTTATTGAAATACACTGCTAAGGGAAACAGCAGGTGAGACAAAGTGGTCTGCTGCTGCAGGATTTTCAGTCTTTAATTTTAGCAATTCAAGTAGGTACATAGTGATACATCATGGTGGTTTTATTGGTATTTCTCTGATGACTAATGATTTGAGCACCTTTTCATTTATCTATTGGCTATTCATATATCTGTGAAGTATTCAAGTATTTTTGCCCATTTGTTTTTAATTTGGTTAAAAACAAATTAAAACAGTGCCTCCCTGGTGGTGCAAGGGGTTAAGATGCAACCTATGAAACTATCAGCAGCCACTGCAGCATGAGCTCAATCGCCAGTGAGGGAGCTACACACATAGTGCAGCAGACCTCTCCTGACTCGCCCGCTGCTCCCCTCAGCAGTGTATTTCAGTCAATCTCCCTGTTCTGTTCCCCGCTCTGTCTCTGGTGAATCCTCTCACCCCCCACACCTCTGGCCTGTACCCCAGTTCTTGTATGCATAAATAAATAAATCTTAAAAAAAATTAAAACAGTAGCCTCCTTTGTGGCACAAGGGGTTAAGTCTCAGCACCCTGAAGCTATTATCAGCCACTGCAGCATAAGTTTGATCCCTGGCCAGGGAGGTGACCCACATGGTACAGATCTCTCCTGGCTTGCCCTCTGCTCCCCTCAACAGTGTATTTCAGTAGATCTGCCTGTTCTGCATCCCAACTCTGGTGAATCCTCTGACACCCCACACCTCTGGCCTACACCCCAGTTTTTGCATGAATAAATAAATCACTTTTAAACAACAAAAATTTAATTTGGTTTCTTACTTTAGTTATAAACATATGTTCTGGACAGAAGACTTTTGTCAGAAATGTGCGTTGAGAATATTTTGTCACTCTGACTTGCCTTCATTTTCTTATTTTTTTTTTAATATTTATTTATTTTGGGCTTCCCGGGTGGTGCAGCAGTTGAGCTCTGGGCTGCGAAGCTGCCCGCAGCCTCTGCAGCGCAGTTGGATCGCCAGCTGCTCCCCGGCCACCAGAGGAGCGACCCGCATGGCGCGCAGACCTCTCCTGCCGCCCGCTGCCCCCCTCAGCAGTGTACTTCGGTCCTTCTGCCTGCTCTGCTCCCCGCTCTGGCTCTGGTGAATTCTCTCACCCTCCCGTGCTTCTGACTGTACCCAGTGCTTGTATATATAAATAAATAAAATCTTAAAAAAATTTATTTTTATACAAGAACCAGGGTACAGGCCAGATGCGCAGAAGGGTGAGAGGATTCACCAGAGACAGAGCCAGGAACAGAATAGGCAGACTGACTGAAATACACTGCTGAGGGGAGCAGCTGGCGCAACAGGAAAGGTCTGCCACGCCATGTGGGACCCTCACCAGCTGGGATCGAACCGGTTTGCTGCAAAGGCTACAGACAGCTTCACAGTGCAGTGCTCAACCACTTGAGCCACCGGGGGAGGCCCCTTTCATTTTCTTAAATGGAATAGCAGAGTGTTTTTATTTTGATGATGTCCAATCAAAATTTTCTTTTATGCTTAGTGTTTTTTTGTGTTTTCCAGTATAAGAGATCATTACCTATATTTTTACATAATTTATATATACAATTTATAATATTTTCCACTCAGTTATTGCTTATGTGTAGGAAATTCATTGATTTTGGTATAAGTTGTCATCTTTCATATAAACATTTCTTTATTGTTTGATAACTTGTAAGTCGATTCTCTTGTATTTCCATATCAACTGGAAATAGTTATAGTTTTGTCTTTACCTTGCAAATATTTATCCTTATTTTTATTTCTCATTTAACTCTGTTGGTTAAGACTTTCATAATAATGCTAAATGGTAGCTAAGTTATCTATGAAGGTTGACTAATTGATTAGTAAGAAATATATATTTGGCCATTCAGATAACCAAATTATTTTTCTTATATATATTTGGTCTTCATCCACAGTTCCTGTGTCAAGGTCCCCAAAACTCTTGGAAATTCCTTAGTGTTGAGACTGATGAAGATGTCGCTTGTTATGTTAATGAGGTAACTTTTGGGGGGAAAAATCTAAGGGTGGGGGCTGGTTGCCAGTAGAGCCAGCTACTTGGTTAGGCCTTAAGAAATAACAGTGAGACTGAGAGAAGTTGGAGATACCATTAAGGAATAATCAACAGAACTTAATAATTAACTGAATAAGGGAGATGAAAGAGAATTACAGTTTAGCAGTAACTAGGTCTTTAAGCTTAGGAAAAGGGAGAATGAAGTTGCCATTATCAGAGATGAGGAAATGAGTTATTTGTAAGGAAAAATAGTAACTTCAATTTTACGTATTTTCAGTTTGTGTTTACAGTGGAGCTCTCACGCAGAAGTATCCTGTAAGCAGTAAGAAATAGAGCAGGAGGACCTCCCTGGTGGCACAAGGGGTTAAGTCTCAGTACTATGAAGCTACTGGCAGCCACTGCAGCATGAGTTCAATCCCTGGCCAGGGGGCTAACCCACATGGCACAGCAGATCTCTCCTGTTTTTCCCGCTGCTCCCCTCAGCAGTGTATTTTAGTAGATCCACCTGTTCTATGTCCCACTCTGTCTCTGATGAATCCTCTCATGCCCTGCACCTCTGGCCTGTAACCCTGTTCTTGTATGCATAAATAAATAAATCTTAAAAAAAGAGAAAGAAATAGAGCATGAGTTTGGGTAAGAGACCAGGCTGGAGATAAAAATTTTTGAGTCATCAAACAAAAGTGATAGTTGAAATGATAACCTAGCTTAGTTACCTTAAAGAAAGAAAGTTAGGGAAAATGAGAAAGGAGATCATATTGGGCCTCAAGAATGCAGGTAGGAGAAAACAGAGGAGCCAATAAAAATAGAAAAGAATTTAATGGCCAGGGGCACACTGAGCCCATGGCCATCCCCACCACCTGGCTTGAGAAAGTAGTGAAGGCAGCTCATGCTGTCCCCTCCCCAGTCACAGTCCCCTCCCTGGTGGGTCGCTATGGCCTCCCTGCAGGACACACTATATGTCACATAAGAACATACCTGTCAGGGACCTCCTTGGTGGTGCAAGGGGTTAAGACTCAACCTATGAAGCTGTCCGCAACCTCTGCAGCATGAGTTCGATCCCCAGCCAGCCAGGGGGCAACCCACATGGCACAGCAGACCTCCTGACTCACCTGCTGTTCCCCTCAGCAGTATATTTCAGTCACTCTGCCTGTTCTGCTCCCCACTCTGTCTCTGGTGAATCCTCTTACCCCCCACACCTCTGGCCTGTACCCCAGCTCTTGTATGTAAATAAATCTTTAAAAAATAATAAAAAATTTTAAATTAAAAAAAAAGCATACCTGGCAGGTGCTGGCCCCACAAATACAACTTAGCCAAGTGTGTCACTGCAGGATTTCAAACAGCTGAAGAAGTGCTGAGAGAATGTCAAGGCTCCAACCAAAATAATTATGGCCCAAGAAACGAACGAGAAAGTGAAATGGGGTATTAGTGCCCTTCTGAGAACCCATGTCCTAGGAAAAGAGATCTCAAACCATGCAGCCTGAGCGGCTCTGCTTTCTGCAGAGCCCTTGGGAAGAAGAGCCCAAATACCACCCTGATGCATCAGCGCAAGAATCATTTGCTGTGTGATGATGAGAAAGGAAAAAGTTCATACATTTTCCAGTATGCAAAGGGACTCTCAACCTGAATCCTGATGTTCAGCTGTCGGAATAAGTCTGTGAAAACCCTGAGAGCAAAACCTCTCAGGAAGATGCTTTTATTTTTTATAAATTTTTTAAAAAAGATATATTTATTTATGCATAGAAGAACTGGGGTATAGGCCAGAGGTAACAGGGGTGAGAAGATTCACCACAGACAGACTGGGGAGCAAAACAGGTGGATTTACTGAAATCCACTGCTAAGGGGAGCAGAGGCCAGATAGGAGAGGTCTGCTGCACCCTGTGGGTTAGCTCCTTTGTGGGGGATTTACTCAGGCTGCAGTGGTGATAGCACTGAGACTTATCCCCTAGACCAGCAGGGAGGCCCAGGGGCATATGCTCAAGATGCATGTGAATATGACAAAGATAAAATCATGGTGGGAGATAATTCTAACTCAGACTGATAGATAAGAAGAGCTATATCAGGTGATAATCTTTGAATATTACAAATAACTCACTGGATTTAATAGATTTGTGTAGAACTTTTTATTCCAAAATGACTACATGTTCTTAAAAGCTGTGGCACACTTATAAATTTGATTGTGGGGCCTCCCTGGTGATGCAGGTGTTAAAGACAGCGTTATCAAGCTATTGCCAGTTACTGCAGCACGAGTTCAGTTCCCCAGTGATCAGGGAGGTGACCCACATGGCACAGCAAACCTCTCCTGTCTCACTTGCTGCTCCCCTCAGCAGTGTATTTCTGTAGATCTGCCTGTTCTGCTCCCCACTTTGTCTCTGGTGAATCCTCTCACCACCACCCTCCATCCTCACCTCTGGCCTACACCCCAGCTCTTATACGCATAAATAAATACATCTTTTATTTATTTATTTTAGCTTCATAGTGCTGCATTTTAACCCCTTGTGCCACCAGGGAGTCCCCAATAAATCTTTTAAAAAATTATTATGGGGGCCTCCCTGGTGGCGCAAGGTGTTAAGCGCCACACTATGAAGCAATCTGCAACCTCTGCAGCACAAGTTCGATCCCCGGCCAGCCAGGGAGAAAGCCACATGGAGAGGCAGACCTCTCCTGTCTCGCCTGCTGCTCCCCTCAGCAGTGTATTTCAGTCAGTCTGCCTGCTCTGTTCCCCACTCTGTCTCTGGTGGAACCTCTCACCCCCCCCCTCCGCCCCACATCCCTGGCCTGTACCCCAGCTCTTGTATGCATAAATAAGTAAATCTTTAAAAATGTTTAAAAAATGATTATGTACTAGGTTACATAGTAAATAGTAATAAATTCCAAAGAATAAAATTGTAACAAGATATCATGGAAGATAGCAGAGTGGGATGCTCCAGGAACTTATTCCTCCATCTAAAGGTTTATTGCGGGGCCTCCCCGGTGGCGCAGCGGTTGAGCGCTGGGTTGCGAAGCTGCCCGCGGCCTCTGCGGCGCCGGTTCGATCCCCGGCTGCTCCCCGGCCACGGGAGGAGGGTCCCACATGGCGTGCAGACCTCTCCTGCCGCCCGCTGCTCCCCTCAGCAGTGTACTTCGGTCCTTCTGCCTGCTCTGCTCCCCGCTCTGGCTCTGGTGAATTCTCTCACCCTCCCGCACTTCTGACTGTACCCAGTGCATGTATAAACAAAACAAACAAACCAGCAAACAAATAAATAAAGCATGCCTCTATAAAAAAAATAAAATAAAAAAAAATAAAGGTTTATTGCACTTTTCATGAAGATGGTCATCTTGAAAGCAAGAACCCGGAGAGAGCTAATTCCTTACTGAGCTGGCTATAATTGTCTGAGATAATACTTTTGGATTTTTGAAGTCTTGTCAAATACTTGCAGGATCCAGGGAAGAGCTTGATATGTTTTGGTAAATCTTTTTTTTTTTTTTGAAGATTTATTTATTTATGCATACAAGAACTGGGTACAGGCCAGAGATGTGGAGGGTGAGAGGATTCACCAGACACAGAGTAGGGAACAAAACAAGCAGATCTACTGAAATGCACTGCTGAGGGGAGCAGCGGGCGAGACAGGAGAGGTCTGCTGTGCCATGTGGGTAGCTCCCTGGCCGGGGATCGAACTTGTGTGGCAGAGGCTGCAGACAGCTTCACAGTGTTGTGTTTAACCCCTTGTGCCACCAGGGAGGCCCCTGTTTTCGTAAATATCTTGATCTTTCACATACTGATTGCCACCCCTAGCCCTGTAGTAGTCAAGTAAGGGTACTGTTACTACTGAAGCTTCCCGGAGCCAGAGTGGGCAGTAAGAATATTATACTCCAAATATCAGGATTATATGATTTGTTTGCTGATTGCTGTTTCTGATGTCTTAGAAGTCGGTCCTTTTTTTCAGTCTCCAAGGCCGAAAGTAGTTTATAGGGAATTTAAAGAGATAGTGTTTGGATAAGGTTTTTTTCTTCTTTTCCACCTTTAGAGACACAGACATTTAAGAAAATGTTCCTCAGGTTACTAACTGACCACAGAAATTACAGAACAGAAACTTCAGTGATCATGTACAAGTAAAACATACTTTGCAAAAATAGTTTGCAAAAGTCATAGATATCTCCAAACCTCAAGCAAGAGTCATTAATCCAAGAGAAATTGGAGAATTAGATCTTGCAAATTACTGCAATAATAATACTCAAAGTGTCCAGTTCTCAAAAAAAGAGTACACAAAATAAAAAAAAAAAGTATGGCCTAATTCAGGAAAAGAAAGATTTGACAGAAAGCACCTCAGAGGAAGCTCAGACATTAGAAGTACTAGTGAAAGATATTAAATTAACTTAAATATGTTTTTTTAAAGATTTATTTATTTATTTATACAAGCACTGGGTACAGTCAGAAGCATGGGAGGGTGAGAGAATTCACCAGAGCCAGAGCAGGGAGCAGAACAGGCAGACTGACGAAGTACACTGCTGAGGGGAGCAGCGGGCAGCAGGAGAGGTCTGCATGCCATGTGGGATTATGACTGAACGCCTCTAAGTCAGAATCCCGCCCAGGCGGAACGATACGGCAGGTGGTCGGGGATCGAACTGGCACTGCAGAGGCTATGGGCAGCTTCGCAACCCAGCGCTCAACCGCTGCGCCACCAGGGAGGCCCTGTCTTAAATATGTTTAATGAGCTTATAAAAACCATTAGAATTAGAAGAAATCAGACAACAATGTATGGAACTGAACTGGAACTGGAACTGAAAAGTACATTAACTGTTGAATTTTTAAAAATATTTATATATATTCCTATAATTGAAACAATTTGGTATTTTTCTTTTTATATTCCTCCTATAAGTGAAGCCATCTGGTTTTTTTCTTTTTCCTTCAGACTTATTTCACTGAGCATAATTCCTTTTAGCTCCATCCAAGCTGCTGCAAATGGCATGAGTTTATCTTTTTTGATTGCTGCATAGTAGGCCATTGTGTGTGTTTGTGTGTGTGTGTATGTGTGTGTGTGTATACCACATCTTCTTGATCCAGTCATCTATTTTTGAGCATTTGGGTTGTTTCCATATCTTAACTATTGTAAATAGTGTTGCAATAATCATAGGGGTGCAGGTATCTTTCGAATTAATATTTTTGAGACCTTTGGGTACATTGCTAGGAGTGGAATTACTGGGTCATATGGTAGCTCCATTTTCAGTAGGTTGAGGAACCTCCACACAGCTTTCTATAGTGGTTGGACCATTTTGCATTCCCACCAGCAGTGTAGGAGAGTTCCTTTTTTTTCACATCCTCACCAACATTTGTTGTTGCCTGTTTTTTTAATATGTGCCATTCTTGCTGGTGTAAGGTGGTATCTCATTGTGGTTTGATTTGCACTTCCCTGATTATAAGTGATGTTGAACATTTTTTCATATACCTGTTGGCCATTTGCATTTCCTCTTTGGAGAAGTGACTTCTTAGCTCTTCTGCCCATTTTTTGATTGGATGGTGTACTTTGTTTTTGTTGAGTCATGTGAGCTCTTTGTAGATCTTTGTGATCAGTCCCTTATCAGTTGTATAAGCTGTATGGAGTACAAAAATTTTCTCCCAATGAGTAGGGTGTCTCTTTGTTTTGGTTCATGTCTCTTTTGCTGTATAGAAGCATTTTAGTTTTATATAATCCCAGCTGTTTATCTTTTCCTTCACTTTCTTTGCTTTGGAGGATGAGTCTTTAAAGATGTTAATGATATGGGGGCCTCCCTTGTGACTCAAGGGGTTAAGTGCAGCACTATAAAGCCATCCGCAGCCACCACAGCACAAGTTTGATCCCCTGCCAGGGAACTGACCCACATGGCACAGCAGACCTCTCCTGTGTCGCCCACTGCTCCCCTCACCAGTGTATTTCAGTCGATCTGCCTGTTCTGTTCCCTACTCTGTCTCTGGTTCCCTACCCTACTCTGTCTCACAGCACCACTGGCCTGTACACCAGTTCTTGTATGCATAAATAAATCTTTTTTAAAAAGATGTTACTAATATGTATGTCATGTAGTGTTTTGCTTATATTTTCTTCTACATTTTTTATGGTTTCGGGTCTTATGTTCAATTTTTTAAATACATTTTGAGTTAGTTTTTGTGCATGGTTTGAGGTAGTAGCCTATTTTCATTCTTTTGCATGTGGTGGTCCAGTTTTCCCAGCACCATTTATTGAACAGGCTGTCCTTGTTCCATTGCATATTCTTTGCTCCTTTGTCAAAGATTAGTTGTCCATATATGTGTGGCTTTATTTCTGGATTTTCTATTCAATTCCATTGGTCTGTGTGTCTGTTTTTGTTCTAGTACCATACTGTTTTAATTATTATGGCTTTGTAGCATAGTTTTGAAACCTGGGATTATGATACCTCTATTCCCCTTTTTAGTCAGGAAAGCTTTGTCTATTCAAGGTTTTTTGTGGCTCCATATGAATTTCATCAATATTTGTTTTATGTCTTTGAAGAATGTCATTGAGATTTTTATTGGGATTACGTTGAATCTGTGAGTTGCTTTCGGTAGGATGGCCATTTGAATAATGTTAATTCTTCCAATCCCTGAGCAAGGGATATCTTTTTATTTCTTTGTGTCTTCTGTTTCTTTTAACAATGTTTTATAATTTTCTTTGAATATGTCCCTTACCTCCTTTGTTAGGTTTATTCCCAGGTATTTGATTAATTTTGTTTCAATTGTAAATCATATAGTTTTCTTAATTTCTTCTTCTTCTGATTGATTGTTTGCATATAGGAAAGCTACTGATTTTTGTGTGTTGATTTTGTATCCTGCTACTTATTAAACTGGGGTTTTTTTTTCAGTAGATTTTCTGTGGATTTTTTAGGGTTCTCTATGTATATTATCATATCATCTGCAAATAGTGATAGTTTTATTTCTTCTTTTCCTATTTGGATTTCTTGTATGTCTTTCTGTTGTCTTATTGCTCTGGTTAGGTCTTCCAGTATTATATTGAAAAGCAGTGGCGAATGTGGACCTCCTTGTCTTGTTCCTGATCTTAAAGGAAAGGCTTTCAGCTTTTCATCATTGAGAATAATATTGTCTGTGGGTTTGTTGTGCATGCCTTTTATTATGTTAAGATTCTATCCCAAGAATTTTGAGGGCCTTCATTATAAACAGATGTTGAACTTTATCAAATGCTTTCTCAGCATGTATTGATATGTTCATATGCTTTTTCTTTTTCTTTTTGTTGATGTCTTGGATTACATTAATTGATTTTCAGATGTTGAACCATCCTTGTGCCCCTGGAATAAATCCCACTTGATCATGGTATATTATCCTTTTGATGTATTGTTGGATTCTGTTGGCTAGGATTTTAATTTTTTTTAAAGATTTATTTATTTATGCATACAAGAGCTGGGGTACAGGCCAGAGATGTGGAGAGTGAGAGGATTCACCAAAAACAGAGTGGGGAACCAAACAGGCAGACTGACTGAAATACACTGCTGAGGGGAGCAGCAGGCGAGACAGGAGAGGTCTGCCTCACCATGTGGGTTGCTCTCTGGCTGGCCAGGGATCGAACTCGTGCTGCAGAGGCTGTGGATTGCTTCATAGTGCAGTGCTTAACCCCTGTGCCACCAGGAAGGCCCTAGGATTTTATTGAGGATTTTTGCATCAGTGTTCATTCAGGAGATTGGCCTCTAGTTTTCTTTCTTTCTTTTTTTTTTTTTTTTTAAGATTTATTTATTTATACAAGAACCGGGGTACAGGCCAGATATGCGGGAGGGTGAGAGGATTCACCAGAGACAGAGTGGGGAACAGAACAGGCAGACTGATGAAATACACTGCTGAGGGGGGAGCAGCGGGCGAGACAGGAGAGGTCTGCTGCGCCATGTGAGATTCTTGCCGGCTGGCGGGGATTGAACCTGCACTGCAGAGGCTGCGTATAGCTTCACAGTGCAGCGCTCAACCACCTGCTCCATCTGGTTTTCTTTTTTGTGTGTTGTCTTTGGTTTTGGTAGTAGTGTAATATTAGTTTCATGAACATATTTGGTAGCATTCTTCCTTTCTCAATTTTCTGAAATAGTTTGTGTAGGATAGGTACTAGTTTATTTCTCAACGTTTGGTAGAATTCATTTGTGAAGCCATCTGGTCCTGGGATTTTGTTTTGGGAGAGGGTTTTGATTACTGTTTCAATTTCACTGCTTGCAATTGGTCTGGTTAGGTCTTCTACTTCTTCTTTATTGAAAAGTACACTAGCTGAAATGGGGAAAAAAAAAAAACTCACTAGAGGTGGTCAGCACCAGACTTGAGAAGGTAGAAGAAAGGTTAGGCAAACTTTATTTTTGTTAAAGATTTATTTATTTATGCATACAAGAACTGGGGTACAGGCCAGAGGTGTGGGGGTGGGTTGAGGATTCACCAGAGAGAGAGTGGGGAACAGAACAGGCAGACTGACTGAAATACACTGCTGAGGGGAGCAGCAGATGAGTCAGGAGAGGTCTTCTGTGCCTTGTGTGTAGCTCCCTGGGGATCAAACTTGTGCTGTAGTGGCCGCGGCTAGCTTCATAGGTTGCGTCTTAACCCCTTGTGCCACCAGGGAGGCCCAGGATAGGCAAATTTTAGATGACACCACTAAAACTGAATTTTTCCATCATGCTCGCACAACAAAATACAATCAACCCAATCAAAGATGGGCAAAAGATGTAAATAGACATTACTCCAAAGAAGACATTCAGATGGCTTGTTACAGGCACATGAAAAATATTCAACATGGGCCTCCCCCGGTGGCGCAGTCGTTGAGCGCTGGGCTGCAAAGCTGCCCACATCCTCTGCGGCACCGGTTCGATCCCCGGCCGCCAACGAGGGTCCCACATGTTGCGTAGACCCCTCCTGCTGTGCCTGCTGCTCCCCTCAGCAGTGTATTTTGTTGGTCTGCCTGTTCTGTTCCCCGCTCTGGCTCTGGTGAATTCTCTCACCCTCCCATGCTTCTGACTGTACCCAGTGCTTGTATAAATAATAAAAAAAATCTAAAAAAAAAAAAAAACAAAACAAGACCAGATCCTTAGAACATCTCAATGTAACTTTTCCAGAAAATCATTGTTCAACACACAGCATAGACCACATATCAAGGAATCTGCAAAGGTCTAATTGTCAGAGTAAGATGCTGAATGATTTGCAGGTGTATTGAGAAGCATACAGATGTTGCTTTCTTAAATGTTTCAATCACTTCAACCCATTTACATTCAATACTATAAAAAAATATTCAACACATCATTTAGTATAAGGGAAATGCAAATCAAAACCACAATGAAATGTCACCTCACCCCTGTGAATTAAATGACCTATATCAAAAGAATGGAAACAGGGGCCTCCCTGGTGATGCAGTAGTTAATTCTCAGCCCTACCAAGCTATCACCAGCCACTGTGGCATTAGTTCGATCCCTGGCCAGGGAGCTAACCCACATGGCACAGCAGACCTCTCCTGCCTTGCCCACTGCTCCCCTCAGCAGTGTATTTCAGTAGATCTGACTGTTGTGCTCCACACTCTGTCTCTGGTGAATCCTCTCAACCCCCACACAACCCCTACACCCCAGTTCTTGTATGTATAAATAAATAAAATAAATCTTTGGTACAATCTCTTTGGAAAACGGTATTTAGATA
This sequence comes from Talpa europaea, assembly GCF_964194135.1. Lineage (NCBI taxonomy): Eukaryota > Metazoa > Chordata > Mammalia > Eulipotyphla > Talpidae > Talpa > Talpa europaea. The sequence continues at coordinate 47,528,676 of NC_140081.1, read as the reverse complement.
CGTTAAAAAAATAAAAATGGAAATAATTTAAGATACAGCAATACCATTGCTAGGTATTTACCCAAAGAACATGAAAACTCTAATATGAAAAGATTTAAGCATGCCTATGTTCATAACAGCATTATTCACAATAGCCTAGTAATGGAACCAAACTAAATGTCCACTGACAAATGACTAGATAAGAAGAACATGAATATATATCCAATGCAAAAATACTCAGCTATTGAAAAAGATGAAATAGTGCCTATGGGACAAAATGGAGGGCTCTTGAGACGATTATGCTATGTGAAAGACAGATAATAGATGATTTCACTTATTTGTGGAACATAAATAGTCAAAGGCCATATACTGTCAAAGCACAGCAAAAATAATCCTTAGACTCTATGAAAAATATACTTGTAACCACAGGGAATGGGGGAGAAAGGAGGTGATAGAGGAAGAAGAGGATCGGTAATTGGCATGGGTGTATTGGTAGAGTGTGAGTAATGCATGTGTACATATGGAGATGTGAAAATAAACCCCCAAATGTGTGTATCTTTGTAAACAACTGACAAATTAATGAAAAAGGACATTACATATTGATATATGATTTGATATGGCCAGACAATATAACAACTCTAAACATATATTCACTTAACAAGAGCCCTAAAATGCTGCAGGAGGCCTTGTTGCTCCAGCCAGATAGGATACTGACAAGCAGCTAAGAAAAAAGGCCTCACACCGTGGGGCTGAAGATTTGGCATTCTTTTGATTTTTGTTTTTGGTCATAGAGAAAGAAAAATTTATCAAAAAATTACATTAGGCTATAAATTATATGTATCAGCAGACTGCAAGCAATTGGCACAGAAAATTACCTGTTTAGAAATTAGTTACTACACAATTTGGCCCAATTAACAATGGGAGACAATTTATTGTATATATTTGACAAGCAATTCAGCATAACAACTATAGTATATTTTTGTTTTGATTTTTAGAAGTTTTTTTTTTATTTAGAAGTTTTTTAGGAAAGTTTTTAAATGAAGTTAACTGTGTTAAGAAGTTTGTAGGTAGAAAAAGTTCTGATAACTAAGCAGCAGCTGGTCTCCGGCTGAAGGTCATGTGAATAAAATAGTCCTTTGATGCTTAGGATTTAGCTGATAGGGATGCACTGGCGGTTATTCACTGTTTTAAATAATTGTCTCATTCTACCTCATCCCCTTCCCCTCAGCCCTTTCGTTTTTGCCTAGGCCGTCTCATCCTTTCAGAAACCCCTGGCAAGACGTTTTGCCGGAGGCTGGTCCCCGGCACTAAAATATATAAACCAAAAATGGACAGAATTGAAGGGAGAAAAAAAAAACAGTTCTACAATAATCATTGGAGACTTCAATACTCAATACTTCACTTTCAATAATGGATAGTACAACCAGACATAAGATCAGTGTATGAACAGAATACTTAAACCGAATGAGTGGTGGCTAGGGACTTCTGGATAGCCTTAGGATGAGACCCAACCATGTAATTAGAGGATTGGAACTTCTAGCCCCATCCTGTGAACTCCAGGGAAGGGGCAAGGGATGAAAATGGCTCAATCATCAATGACCCATGATTTAATTAATTGTACCTATTTAAGACTGATTCCAAAGAACACCTGCACCCCTATGTTTATAGCAGCACTATTTACAATAGCTAAGCTTTGGAAACAGCCCAAATGCCCAAAATTAGATGACTGGTTCAAGAAGATGTGGTGCATATACACCATGGAATTTTACTCAGCATTCAAAAAATATAAACACATGCAATTTGCAGCAACATGGATGGCGCTGGAAGGGATCATGCCCAGCGAAATAAGCCAAAAAGAAAAAGAAAAAATACTGGATGGTCTCACTCATAGCAGGAATCTAGAAAACTTAAATAAGGGACCAGGAAAATGAATAACTATAAGAAAGTGAAAATCAAAATCAACAAAAACTATGAACCAGAGACACTTTTTGGGGGATGGGGGGCGGGAGGGGAGGGATTGGGGTCAGAATGGGGGGGTTGCAATTGTATGGGGAATATAAAAATAAAATTTATAAAATAAAAAAAATTAAATTATTTTATTTTCTTTTTATATATTTTACATCATTGTTCATTTTTAAACAATGTTTGCTTCCTCCCCCCACTCAGGTATAGTCTCCATAGAATTGGTGAAGGAAATCCATAAAAGTGTTAACCATAGGGGTTTGAGGAGCTTCCAGGTTGGTAGACATGTGGAGGTACCCACAAGGAGGAGCTATAGAAACACCATAGTCCTTTTTAAAAATGATTTATTTTATTTATTTATGCATATAAGAACAGAGTGTAGGCCAGAGGTGCTGAGGGTGAGAGGATTCACCAGAGACAGAGTGGGGAGCAGAACAGGCAGATCTACTGAAGTATACTGCAGAGGGGAAAAGCTGGTGAGACAGGAGAGGTCTGCTGTGCCAAGTGGGTTAGTTCTCTGGCTGGGGATCCATCTCATGCCTCAGTGGCTGGCAATAGCTTGACAGCGCTGATACCTAACCTCTGTGCCACCATGGAGGCCTAGTCCTTCTTTCATATGTTTCTACATCTCTTTCATTTTGCAGTTCCTGAGTTATATCTTTTTGTAATAAACTCATAATCTAGTAAGTAAACTGTTTTCCTGAGCTCTGAGTACCATTCCATAAATTATCAAACCCAAGGAGGTTGTGAGAACCTCTGATCTGTACATCAGTCAGAAGCATAAATGGGGCCTCCCTGGTGGCGCAGGGGTTAAAGACAGCACTATCAGGGCCTCCCCTGGTGGCGCAGCAGTTGAACACTGGGTTGTAAAGCTGCCCACAGCCTCTGCAGCGCCAGTTCCATCCATGGCCACCGGGTGAGGGTACCACATGGCTTGCAGACCTCTCCTGCCACCCACTGCTCCCCTCAGCAGTGTACTTCGTCAGTCTGCCTCTTCTGCTCCCTGCTCTGGCTCTGGTGAATTCTCTCACCCTCCCACACTTCTGACTGTGCCCAGTGCTTGTATAAATAAATAAATACATCTTTTTTTTTTTAAGATTTATTTACTTGTACAAGCACTGGGTACAGTCAGAAGCACGGGAGGGTGAGAGAACTCACCAGAGCCAGAGCAGGGAGCAGAGCAGGCAGGTGGGACCCTCCTCCGGTGGCCCGGGAGCAGCCGGGGATCGAACCGGCGCTGCAGAGGCTGCGGGCAGCTTCGCAACCCAGCGCTCAATCACTGTGCCACCAGGGAGGCCCATAAATAAATCTTAAAAAAAAAAAGAGCACTATCAAGCTGTCACCAACCACTGCAGCAGGAATTTGATCCTGGCCAGTTGGGAGCAACCCACATGACACAGCAGACTTCTCCTGCCTCACCCGCTGCTCCCCTCAGCAGTGTGTTTCAGTAGATTCTCCTGTTCTACTCCCCACTCTCTCTGGTGAGCCCTCTCACCCCCTGCACCTCTGGCCTACATCCCAGTTCTTGTATGCATAAATAAATAAATCTCAAAAAAAAAGGAAGCATAAATGAGAATTTGGATTTCTGATTGGCATCTTACGTGGGGGCAGTCTTGCGGGACTGAGGCCTTAACCTGTGGGATCAAATACTATCTCCAGGTAGTGTTAGGTAGAACTGCTACAATGCAACATAAATAATCCAACTCAAAAATGGGTAAAGGGGGGGACTCACTTGTGGCGCAGGGGCTACAACAGTGCTATCAAGCTGCTGCCAGCCACTGCAGCACAAGTTCTATCCCCGGCCGGGGAGCAACCCACATGTCGCAGCAGACCTCTCCTGTCTCGCCCACTGCTCCCCTCAGCAGTGTTCTAATCCCTACTCTCTTGGTGAATCTTCTCACCCCCTCAGCAGCTCTGGCTTACACCCCTGTTCTTTTATGCATACATAGATAAATCTTTAAAGAAAAAATTTAAAAAAGATGTTGAACATCTTTTCATGTGCTTATTGGCCATTTGTATATATTTGAAAAAATACCTTTTTCAAGTCCTTTACCCATTTAAAAAATAATTTATTAATTTGGTTTTTAAAAAATTTTATTTTTACTTATTTATGCATACAAGAACTGGGGTGTAGACCACAGGTGTGGGGGGGTGAGAGGATTCACCAGAGACAGAGTGGGGAGCACAACAGGCAAATCTACTGAAATACATGTGTTCAACATCTTTAGTCATTAGGGCAATACAAATCAAAATCACAATGAGGTATAATTTCACACTCATTGGTATGGCTATGATTTGAAAAATGAATAATAACAAGTGTTGGTGAAGATGTGAAGAGATTGGAATCTTTGTACATTGCTGATGGAAATTATATAGCAGAGAAAATGTTTGTAGCCACTATGGAGAACAGTTTGATGGTTTCTCACAAAATTAAACATAGAATCACCATATGATCCAACCACTCTACTCCTAGGTATATACCAAAAACAAATTGACAGTGGTGACTCAAAGAGATTCTTGTGCACCAAAGTTCATAGAGCACTATTCACAACAGCTTACAGTTTGAAATGACTCAAGTATCCATTAGCCAGAGAGTGAATAAATGTTATATACATACAATGGAACATTATTCAACCATAAAAAAGAATACAATTTCATTTATCTAGGGTAGCTAGAAAGGCAAAGTCAAAATGACAGAAAAGAATTGTTACCAGGGGCTTGATGGGAAGGGACAATGGAGAATTATTGTTAATGAGTACAGAGTTTCTCTTTACAATAACGAAAAAGTTCTGGAAACAGACAGCAGTGATAATTATTCAACATTGTGAATGTACATAATGCCCTTGAAGTGTACACTTTAAAATGATTAATGTGGTGAACTGTATGCTATTATACATTTTCTTACAAATAATACAAAAAGAAAAAGTAAGTCAAAAGAGAAATATACTTCAACCCATACAACAAAGGCCTGATTTCTTTAGTATTTAAAAACTTTTACAAAACAGTAAGAAAAAAAGAAGGAGAAAACTATGCAAAAGACATGAGACATACATGCACACACACACACAAAATACATGTGGTTTTTTAAGAAAGATTTATTTATGCATACAAGAACTGGGGTGTAAGGCAGAGGTGTGGAGGAGTGAGAGGATTCACCAGAGACAGATTGTGGAGCACAACAGGCAAATCTACTGAAACACACTGCTGAGGGGATCAGCAGGTGAGATAGGAGAGGTCTGCTGTGCCTGTGGGTCACCTCCCTGGCCAGACAGGGATCAAACTCTTGCTGCAGTGGCTGGTGATAGCTTGATAGTGCTGTGTCTTTAACCCCTGTGCTACCAGGGAGGCCCTGAAATACATGTGATTTTTAAGCATATTAAGAAAGATGCTTAACTTTACTCATGATGAAAAAATTGCAAGTTAAAAGTACAACAAGATACCATTCTTTTCTCATAAAAATGGCAATATCAGAAAGTTTGTTAACATTTTGCTTTGGCAAGGGTATGGAGAAAGATACTTTTGAATTTTGTTGTTGGATTGTAAACTGGTTTAACTTTTAGAAAGCAAGTTATCAAAAATCTTTAAAAGCAGGGCCTCCCTGGTGGCACAGGGGTTAAGAGGCAACCTATGAAGCTATCTTCAGCCACTGCAGCATGAGTTCGATCCCCAGCCGGCCATGGAGCTACCCACATGGTGCAGCAGACCTCTCCTTACTCGCCCACAGCTCCCCTCAGCAGTGCATTTCAGTCACTCTGCCTGTTTTGTTCCCCACTCTGTCTCTGGTGAATCCTCTCACCACCACCCCCACACCTCTGGCCTGTACCCCAGTTCTTGTATGCATAAATAAATAAATAAATATTTTTAAAATCTTTAAAAGCACATATTACCCTTTTTTAATTGGTAGGTAACAGAAAATCCAACTCCAATAGGCTTAAACAATAAAGAGGATTTATTGGCTCATGCAACTGTAGGTTCTAGGGGTTGAGTAGGCTTTTCAGTTGGCTTGATTCCATGGATCAACAATATCATGAGGTATTAATTTCCTTCCTTCTGTCAGTTCAGCCTTCCAAAGTATGATCTTAATCAAAATTTTTACTCCCATCTTGATAGCAAAAGGGCTTCAGCATTTGAAGGCTTCACACTAACCAGATCATACTGACCAAAAGAAGAGACAAAGTTGGCTTGTTATTTCTCTCAGAAGAGCAAAGAACAAAAAAAAAAACCTTTCTTCTTCCAAATACCCCAATAAACATCTATGAAATCATTGACTTGAATTAAGTCACTGGCCTACTCCTGAACAATTCCCTTGATAGGACAATGGTATGCACTGATTGACTAAGACCCAGAATGCCTGAGCCAGTTACTGAAGAGTGGGTGGGGGTTACTTGGATTGGGTTACATGGGTAGTATACCCCACCAGAAGCTGAGAGTGAGTAAAATGCCACCCCTTCAGACCATATTTTTTTTCCTTCAAACTTTATAAGTGCTAGCTAATAAGAAAGATATGAAATGAATGTTGGGCAGGGAATCTCATTAGGCCACTATATACTTTGATCTAGCAACTATACTTCTAGGAATTTATCCTACAAATATACTAGCACATGTGCACAAATAAGTATGTTCAAGGAGATTGTTCATAAAAATACATTGGAAACTGAAATGCCTGGGACTGATTAAATAAGTTATGATAGAGTCATAAAAATAAATAAGGCAGGTGTAGATGTTTTGATATGATATAATCTCAAAGATAAATTTATTTTTTAAAGATTTATTTATTTATGCATACAAGAGCTGGGGTACAGGCTAGAGATGTGGAGGGAGAGAGGATTCACCAGACACAGAATGGGAAACAGAACCGGCAGACTGTCTGAAATGTACTGCTGAGGGGAGCAGCGGGCGAGACAGGAGAGGTCTGCTATGCCATGTGGGTAGCTCCCTGCCTGGCTGGGGATCGAACTTGTGCTGCAGAGGCTGTGGATAGCTTCACAATGCTGTGCTTAACCCCTTGCGCCACTAGGGAGGCCCCCAAATTGCTTTTTAAATTTATACATATAATTAAATTTATGCATACAAGAGCTGTGGTATAGGCCAGAGGTGCTGGGAAAGGGGGGACAGCGGTGGTGAGGGGATTCATCAGAGACAGAGTGGGGAGCAGAACAGACAGAATGACTGAAATACACTGCTGAGGGGAGCCATGGTGAGACAGGAGGTCTGCTGTGCCATGTGGGTTAGCTCCCTGACCAGGAATCAAACTCATGCTGCAGTGGCTGCTGATTGTTTCATAGTGCTGAGACTTAACCTCTTGCACCACCAGGGAAGCCCTGTAGAAACATTTTTAAATGAAAAAAAGGGAAGTAAACTTCCATTTTCATAAATAAACCAGACCATTTATATTTGCATATATGAATTGCATAAAATATATATCTGGAGGATATACAAGAGCTAATAAAAACTGAAAAGGGAACCAGTGGAACCAGGAACTAGGAGTAATAGATAATCTGCATTGAATATCCTTTTATATTGCTTATTTTTTTACCAGGTACATGTATTTTTATTTAAAAAACAACTATTTACTAGAAGTTTCTATAGTTTTTTTAACCTGTCAGATTGTCACAGTTAAAAAATATTTGTAAGCAGTTGTCAAAGACATTGGGAAACAGACCCTCATATATATTGTTGGTGGGTATATAAATTAATACACCCCCTTTTGGGAGGTGTATCTGGCAATATCTATTGAAATGAATACACATAATCTTTCCTCTAGCACACATCTAGGATGTGATCCTACTGATATACTTCCACATATTGGCAAAGATGTGAATCAACATATACACTGTAGTAGTGTTGGTAGTTAACAAAAAATTGAAAACCATTTAACTATTAATAGAGGATGCTAAATAAATCATGATATATCCATAAACTGGAAGAATAAGGTAGAAATGTTACACACCAATGAAAAAAAAAAAACTACTGATATATTCAACAACACAGATGGAGTTCACAGACAATGTTGAGTGAAAGTCAGGGGCAAGAGTAACATACTCTGTATAATCCCACTCATGTGAAATTCAAATACAGGCAAAATGAATCCATGACTATATGTCAGAATGTGTTTAATCTTGGGAGTCAGTAATGACATAAGAGGTCATAAGGAGCCAGCATTAGGAATATTCTGTATTTTGATCTGGGGGGAGGTTACGTAAGTATATAAACATGTAAAAATGTACATGTAAGTATCCTGCATTTTACTATATAAAAGTTATACCTCAATAAATTAAAAAGTGAGGTAGATTATATAGTGCTATATAAAGATTTATCTATTTATGCATACAAGAGCTAGAGTACAGGCCAGAGATGAGGCGGGTGAGAGGATTCACCAAAGACAGAGCAAGGAACAGAACAGGCAGACTGACACACTGCTGAGGGGAGCATCAGGCGAGACAGAAGAGGTCTGCTGCACCATGTGGGTTTCTCTGTGGCTGGCCAGGGATCAAACTTGTGCTGCAGAGGCTGCGGATTGCTTCACAGTGAGGTGCTTAACCCCTTGCGCCACCAGGGAGGCCCTTCCAGATATACTTTTAAATGTGTGTGTAGAGATATATATCTATAACTTTATTGGGTAAAAGTGAGCTGACTCTTGCTTGGAGTCATTTGATCCTTGGTGGTCTACAGCCTAAGTTTAAAGGTGACATATAATTGGAGTTCAGGTGAATAGGAAAAACAGTGGAAGAGCAGTTTTTGAAGAGAAAGTAGCTGAGAATTGATGAAAGATGCCAATCTTCAAGATAAAGAAATTGCAAACAGGAAAAAGAAAATGAAGAAAGAAAGAACTCCTTACTCAGACATATTTTAGTGAAACTTCATAACATCAACCAGAAGATCTTTTTTTTTTAAAGATTTATTTTATTTATGCAAACAAAAACTGGAGAACAGCCAGAGGTGTGGGGGGTGAGAGGATTCACCAGAGACGGAGTGGGGAACAGAACAGGCAGACTGATGAAATACACTGCTGAGGGGAGCAGCAGGCAAGACAGGAGAGGTCTGCTGTGCCATGTGTAGGAAAATAAAGTGTTAATGTCGTTTTGCCGGGGACATTGGAAGATGTTTGACCACCTTTTGGCCCCCTGATCCGGGAGCCTGGCCAGCGCCCTGACCAGGAGCCAAAAGATAGGGCTGGTTATGTAACTGTTCGCGATGTCCGGGACCACCAAGAAATGTGTTGGTTATGCAAGTCCAGGGCATCCGTGTGCAGGAACGTGACCAGCCCACCATGAATGCCTGGGTTTGGATACTGGCCATATCCAACCTTGGGAGATAAAAACACAGTGGTCGCCCAGCTGCTGCTGCTTGCAGCTGCTGGACTCGGATACGTCTCCCGTGCTGTTCCCCGAAGTGCTGCTTCTTTGCCTCTGTGATGCTGATTTCTGAGGAAACTGTACAGTATGTATGCATGATTATCAGTTTGGTCAGGTTTGGGGCACTGTTTATAATTTTGCTTGTGCATCGCCTGTGTTGCTCACAATAAATCCTTTTTCCTTTTAATAGGGTGTGGTCATTGAATCCCACGGAATTGAGCCTCCCTCAAACACCTGTGCACAGGGCTAGCAATTATATTTTATTGCTAGTTACACCATGTGGGATTCTCACCAGCCGGCCGGCTGGGATGGAACCCACGCTGCAGAGGCTGCGGACAGCCTCACAGTGCTGTGCTCAACCGCCTGCACCACCAGGAAAGCCCTTTATATTTTTTTAAAGATTTATTTTTATTTATACAAGACCTGGGGTACAGACCAGAGGTGTGGGGGGTGAGAGGATTCACCAGAGACAGAGTAGGGAACAGAACAGGCAGATTGATCAAAATAAACTGCTGAGGGGAGCAGCGGGCAAGACAGGAGAGGTCTGCTCACCATGTGGGTTTCTCCATGGCTGGCCAGGAATGGAACCAACACTGCAGAGGCTGTGGACAGCTTCACAGTGTTGTGCTTAACCCGCTGCACCACCGGGGAGGCCCTGATATATTCTTTTTTAAGAGATTTATTTATTTATTTATTTATTTATTTAAAGATTTTATTTATTTATACAAGAACTGGGGCACAGGTCAGAGGCGCGGGAGAGTGAGAGAATTCACCTGAGACAGAGTGGGGAGCAGAACAGGCAGATGGACCGAAGACACTGCTGAGGGGAGCAGCAGGCAAGGCAGGAGAGGTCTGCCATGCCATGTGGGTTTCTTCCTGAAGGGCCAGAATCGAACCCACACTGCAGAGGCTGTGGACAGCTTCACACCAGGGAGGCCCTAAAGATTTATTTATTTATGCATGCAAGAACTGGGTACAAGCAGGGGGTGTGGGGGCAGGGGATGAGAGGATTCACCAGAGACAGAGTGGGGAGCAGAACAGGCACATCTACAGAAATGCACTGCTGAGGAGAGCAGCGGGCGAGACAGGAGGTCTGCTGCACCATGTGAGTTAGCTCCTTGGCCAACTGGTGCTGCAGTGACTGCTGATGGCTTTATAGTGCTGAGACTTTAACCCCTGCACCACCAGGGAGGCCCCCTATGATATATTCTTGCTCAAGAGAAAAAATAAAACCTCAATCTAAGTTTAATCAAGTTACTAGGTCAAATAAACATACAGGAAATACAAGGAATAGGGGAACAGCACCACAGGGATACAATCACCAAAATCCATTGTATGGGAAGCACTATTGGATAGACAGCCCAGTTTCTTCAACAAATAAATCTCCTAGGAGGAAAAAAAAGTGGGTGGGGAGTTTGAAGAGGCACCCATTAGATTAAGAGATTTAAGGAACACACCAATCAACTGCAGACAGTCTCTGATTTATTTAACAATTTTTTAACTTTACAATGGTGCAAAAACAAATAAGCATTCAATAGAAACCATACTTTGGAGTTTGATCTTTTCCTGGGCTAGAGATATGCAACAGATACTTGCTTGTGATGCTGGGCATGGCAGCAAGCCACAGCGCCCACTCAGCCATGTCATCATGAGGGTAAATAACCCTCTACCAGCTATTTTCAAGCCTTATCAGAAGAGATATTGGTGACCCTTCCAGAGTAACCTCCCCATCATTCAAGAATTAATTTTAATTCAAACATTCTTCAGGCCCATAATTTTCAGCTATGTACATTAATGGTGAGAACGCCTACAATCGTTCTGTTTTTCACTTTTAGTACAGTATTCAATAAATTACATGTTTTCAACACTTTATTATAAAATGGGATATATGTTAGATGCTTTTACCCAAGTGTAGACTAATGTAAGTGTTCTGAGCATATTGAAGGTAGGTTAGACTAAGCTATAATATTTAGTAGGTTAGCTGTATTAAATATAGTTTTCCAGGTGGGAAGAGCACAAGGGACATTGGTGATGAATTGGTGGTGGGAATTTCACCGGGACTACAACTGAGATGAGAAAGCATACATTGTAAAAAAAAAAAAAAAAAATGATGTAAAAATATATTAAAAATTATTTTTTAAATAAATAAATATAGTTTTCACTTACATCTTTGACTCATGGTCATGAGTTTATTAAGACATAACCCATTGTAAGTCAAGGGAGATGTGTTTAATCCTTATTTGGATCTTGATTCAGGCAAACTGAAAAACATACATTTATGAGATAATCAAGAAAAGTTGAACAGTGGCCATACATTTGATAATATTAAAGAACTGTTAAGTTTTCAGAGTTGGTGGTGGTGTTGTACTGTCTTATGTCCTTATATTTTAGAGATACATATCAAAGTATTTATAGATGAAGTTTTATGATTGATGTTTGCTTAAGAATAACTGTTGTATGAATTGAGGAGCAGGGGCTAGGGAGATACAAATGAACCAAAATTGGAAATACAAAGGAAACAAAATTGTTTAAGCTGGGTGACAGGTACTTTACTCTTGTATATTTGAAATTTTTCCAGAATGGAAATTGGGGGAGAGGGTATGGGCCAAAAAAGGACAGATTACTTACAAATAAATGACCGTCAGCTGACTTATCAACCACAACAACAAAATAAGGGTTTAGAATAGTCTTTGGTGGGGGCCTTCTTGGTGGCACAAGGGGTTAAGATGCAACCTATGAAGCTTCTGCAGTCACTGCAGCACGAGTTCAATCCCCCGGCTGGCCAGGGAGCAACCCACATGGCACAGCAGACCTCTCTTGACTCGCCCGCTGCTCCCCTCAGCAGTGTACTTCGGTCAATCTGCCTATTCTGCGCCCCACTCTGTCTCTGGTGAATCCTCTCACCCCCCCACACACATCTCTGGCCTGTACCCCGGTTCTTGTATGCATAAATAATAAATCTTTTTTTAAAAAAGGATAGTCTTTGGTATGCTGCTATTTGTGTAAAAAATAACATTCATACAAATATGCTTATATTTGCATCAGTTTACTTCTGATAGGTCACATATAACTTCAGTTAACTTCCAATAAGGGTACTAGGAAATTAGGGAATAGAGATAGGCAACTCTTCACATACCCTCTTGTACTATTTGAATTGTTTTTCCTTGTGCTTATCGTACCTTAAAAATATTTTCTCAGGAGACTAGGAAAAGGAGAATTTAATCAATTGATAAAGGGTAGAGAAAACAACCGTGACCATTACACTCAAAGTCAGAACAAAACAAGAATATTTACTTGATTTCACAATTGTTATTCAACATTGCAGGTTCTAGTCAAAACATTATCAGTATTGTAAAGAATCATGATATGTCCTCATTTATATATCATGTGTAGATGATCTAATTGACTAAAATGCTTTTAGAATTAAATAGAATTAAGCTTAAATCAATGACTCCTCTATATAAAAACAATACTCAATTAGAAAATATAATGGGGGGGGCCTCCCCGGTGGCGCAGCGGTTGAGCGCTGGGTTGCGAAGCTGCCCGCGGCCTCTGCGACACCGGTTCAATCCCCGGCTGCTCCCCGGCCACCGGAGGAGGGTCCCACATGGCGCGCAGACCTCTCCTGCCGCCCGCTGCTCCCCTCAGCAGTGTCCTTCGGTCCTTCTGCCTGCTCTGCTCCCCGCTTTGGCTCTGGTGGATTCTCTCACCCTCCCGCGCTTCTGACTGTACCCAGTGCTTATATAAATAAATAAATAAACCTTAAAAAAAAAAAAAAAGAATTGTAGCACGATGCCATTTATATAAAAAAAAAAAAAAGAAAAGAAAATATAATGGGGGAAAAGATCCCATTTACAATAATGGGGGAAATGATGGGAATAAACAGTGTGTAAAACATTTTTACAAATAAAATGATAAAATATTATGGAAGGCTATAAGTATGAAGATCTAATAAAGGGATAGATGTACAATATTCCTGAATGAGAAGTTTCATAATTGAAAACATTTTAAATAACTAAATAATCTTCTCATTGGAATTTTGGTGGGAGAGGGTAAGAGTACTGGACAAGTTGGTTTTGAAGTTCATTTGGAAGAAGACAGAAAAAGAGCTAAGAAACTTTTAAAAGACAGAAATGAGACTTGTCTACTAATAACAAATTATTATATAAAGCTATGATATGAAGAGACAAAGAGACCAATGGAGCTGAGTAGAGAGGTGGTTACATGTGTGAATTTAATATAAGGCAAATAAAGCGTTTCAAATTCCTTCTGAGCTCATTCTCATCATTGAGGCAGGGAGTGGGTAGGTGGCACCAGTCTGGTGGCAGATGCAGCGATATAGATCTTTGTGAAGACTTTGATGAGCAAGATCATCACCCTGGAGGTAGAGCCCAGTGACACCACTGAGAATGTCAAGACCAAAATACAAGATAAGGAAGGCATCCCACCTGACAAGCAGCATCTGATTTTTCCTGGCAAACAGCCAGAAGATAGTTACACTCGCTCAGATTACAATATTCAGAGTCCACCCACCACTTGGTGCTGAGCCTACAAGGGCAGCATCCTCAGGCTGTCTTTCCGCCAGCTCACCTAGAAATACAATTGCAAAAAGATGATCTGCTGTGTTATGCTCACCTACAACCTTGCACTGTCAACTGCTACAAGAGTAAGTGCAGCTACACCAACAACCTGGTCCCCAAAAAGGTCAAACAGGGTCCCATGACCAATCCTCTTCTGTTCACAGAGTGGACTCCTGCCAAAGTCTCATGGCCCTGGGACCTCAATAAAGTTTCCCTTTCCTTGACTGGGGAAAACAATAATAACAACAACAAAACCCAAAAAAAAAAAACAAGTTCCTTCTGAGACACCACTAGAAGTATACCAAAGTTGTAAATATGTACAAACCCAAACAGGGCAAAAAGTTCCAGGGCTGGGCCTCCTTGGTGGCCTAGGAGTTAAGTTTCAGTGCTATCACCACCATGGCCTGAGTTTGATCCCTGGCCAGGAAGCAAGCCTATGTATGGTGCAGCAAGACCTCTCCTGTCTTGCCCGCTGCTCCCCTTAGCAGTGGATTTCAGTAAATCCACTTGTTCTGCTCCCAACTCTGTCTCTGGTGAATCCTCTCACCCTCCCACAACTCTGGCCTACACCCCAGTTCATCTATGAAAAAAAAATGGTCCAGGGGTTCTCATGAGGCAGAAAAGTCATTTGAGATATGGTAACTGAAGTAACTGGGAAGAAATTCTAGTCTAGTACAGAGAAGGATACAGACACAAAGAGGTCATTTTAACTATGGAAAGCTTTCAGGATCCATGACATTAGGTATAGCAAAGGATGGGCATGACATATGAGACTGAAAACAAGAGTTTAATTATAGTTTGTGTGCGACATGTTCAATAAAAAATGCTCACCCTTTCCTGCAAGCATAAGAAATGCAACATGAAAATGAGATACATCTATTGGTAAAAAAAATAAAGATTTGTTTTTATTTATTTATGCATTGAAGAACTGGGGTATAGGCCAGAGTTGTGGGAGGTGAGAGGATTCACCAAAGATGGAGTGGGGAGCAGAACAGGCAGAACTACAGAAATACACTGTTGAGGGGAGCAGCAGGTGAGACAGGAGAGGTCTGCTGCGCCATGTGGGTTAGCTCCCTGGCAGGAGATTGAACTCATGCCGCAGTGGCTGGCGATAACTTGATAGCACTGAGTCTTTAATCCCTGTGCCACCAGGGAGGCCCTGGTAAAAAAATTAATTGGTAACATCAAGTATTGATAAGGGTACTGGAGAAACTGGTTCCTCACACACTGTTGGGTGGCCATGTAAATTGGCACAGCGTTGTGGAGGGAAACTGAAGTCTATTAATATTGTATATGTTATATGTTATAAGGCTGTTGTATGCCCTTTCCAGCAGTCATACTTCTAGGAATCTATACTCAAGAAATGTTAGCACAGATATTCAAAGATGTAAAAAAACTTAAGAATCCATCAATAGCGGAATAGTTAAATTATGAAACATCCAATACAATAAAGTGCTACACAACACAAAAATGAATGTCAAAATGTTCATATTGACATGGAAATATACTCAAAGACAATAAAGTGATATGCTTAATGATTAAGCACATTGCAGAAAAATATTATAGAATGATTCCAAATTGGCCACAAAGAATAACAATCTTCTTCATATGTATGCATGCACTCAAACATTTTTACTATGCTTCTATGGTATATGCCAATATGTATTTGCAAATGTATTGAAAATGTTTAGAAGGACATACACCAAAGTGCTCAAAGTGACTTCTTCTGAAGAATAAATTAGTGTTCAAATCGGGCCTCCCCGGTGGGTGGCGCAGTGGTTGAGCGCTGGGTTGCGAAGCTGCCCGCAGCCTCTGCAGCGCCAGTTCGATCCCCAGCTGCTGGGCAAGGGTCCCACATGGCGCGCAGACCTCTCCTGCCACCCGCTGCTCCCCTCAGCAGTGTACTTCTTCACTCTGCCTGTTCTACTCTCCGCTCTGGCTCTGGTGAATTCTCTCACCCTCCCGTGCTTCTGACTGTACCCAGTGCTTGTATAAGTAAAATAAATAAATCTTAAAAAAAAAAAGTGTTCAAATCTTTTTTTCATTTATTTCACCTCTGCAAGTTTTCTGTTTTTAAAGATGCAGGAAGCTGGGCCTCCCCGGTGGCGCAGCGGTTGAGCGCTGGGTTGCGAAGCTGCCCGCGGCCTCTGCGGCGCCGGTTCGATCCCCGGCTGCTCCCCGGCCACAGGAGGAGGGTCCCACATGGCGCGCAGACCTCTCCTGCCGCCCACTGCTCCCCTCAGCAGTGTACTTCGGTCCTTCTGTCTGCTCTGCTCCCCGCTCTGGCTCTGGTGAATTCTCTCACCCTCCCGCACTTCTGACTGTGCCCAGTGCATGTATAAACAAAACAAACAAACAAACAAATAAATAAATAAAAAAAAAAACATGCCTCTATTAAAAAAAAAAAAAAAACTATAAAAAAAAAAAATAAATAAAGATGCAGGAAGCTCATACCAGAAATTTGAATATTTGAATGTCATACTGATGCAGATGCTCAAATCCTCATTGCTGACCTTTATCATGCATGCCAATTCTGCAATTAAACTACCTGCTAGCATTTCCATTCATGTCTTGTCACATTCGAAACCTCCATCTAGGGGCCTCCCTGGTGGTGTATCACTGCTGTGACCTGAGTTCGATGCCTGGCCTGCCTGGTCAGAGAGGTGACCCACATGGTGCAGCAGACCTCTCCTGTCTCGCCCGCTGCTCCCCTCAGCAGTGTATTTCAATCTGCCTGTTCTGTTCCCCACTCTGTCTCTGGTAAATCCTCTCACTCCCTGCACCTCTGAATTACCCCCCAGTTCCTGTACGCACAAATAAATCTTTTTCAAAAATAAATAAACCCTATGTAAAGTAAAATTTATTATCAGAATATTCAAATAATATTAATTCCAGCTTCTGTTTTTTCTACTTCTGTGAAAAGCACTAACTTTCGTACATGTTATTTAAGCTTGTGCCTTGGAGTAGTCATCTCATATCCTTCCTTCCTCTATTAGGAAAACAATCACCAAGACTTTTTAAAAATAACATTTTACATGTCTCTCTCCTGTCTATTCTTTGCCATTCTGATTTAGACTCTTCACTCAACAAATTTTCATTGTGTACATGTTACGTATGTGCTAGTCAGTTTTAGGTGCTAAGAATAGTACAGAAAGACTTATATTCCAGTGAAAGAGAAATAATGTATAAGTAAACAAATAATGCAGTAACATTATCATTCTTATAATGCTTACCTTGTACCAGGCACTGTACTAAGCTCTTTGGGTTTGTCAGCTTATACTTTTAAGGACCCTATGATATATAGGGACTGTTATTAATTCCATTTTAGTTGGGGAAACTAACGCACATAAGCTCTCAAGTACTTTAAGTACTTCATATAGTGAATACGTGGAAGTCATGATTTGAACCTAGGCAGTCTGATGCTATAGTTATGCTATATTGATAAGGGCTATAGGAAAAATGAACAAGGAAAAGTGACAGTAACTTGGACAGTAGGTGCTCATTTATAGAACAGTCAAGAAAGGCCAGATAGGTTTTTTTGGGTTTTTTTTTGTTTTTTGTTTTTTGGTGGAAGAACTCTAGTAGTCTGACAAAACTGTTCGCTCTGGATTTTGTAAATTGCATAGGCATTGTACAGTTCCTGTCTGTAAGTCCTCCAAATTCACAGCTGGATCCAAAGACTACATGAAACTTGAATTTCATCTCTCTTTGGTAAGACTATAGGATGGACACAATATCTGATGTCTCTCTTTATAATTTTGGAAACTGTTGATGATTACTATGTATATCTACCTACAGTTGCAAAAAGGATAATCTAATTTTATCAGTTCATTTTAGTCATTGGAATAATTTTGTGAAAAGACATGTGATGTTATCTATATTGTTACCAAGTTCATCTAGGAGGGCAGCGATTAAAGCTTGATTCTCTCCATTTATTGATGTATTTTCAAGATAATGAATTGGTTCCCTATAAGGAGAGGTGATACCTAAATAAGGATCCAGCTATTTTAAGACCTAGAAGAGTCTTCCAGGTAGGGGTATCAGAGAGTACAGAGGCACTAAAGATGGAGTAAGCTACATAAATTCAAGGAACACAAAACACCAGCAGTCACATTAATTTCATTCCTGCCTCTGGAATTAGCTTGTTACAGTGAGTGTTTGCCAAACACCCCCCCATTCATATGATGAAATCTTCTCCCCCAATTTGATGAATTAGATGAGGAGGTCATGAATGGGATTGATTCCCTTATAAGAGTCATGAGAGAACTTGCTTCCTCTCTGCTTTCCATCTGGTAGAAGGTGCAGTAGAGGGTGCTCACCAGAATTCAACTGTGCTGGTACCCTGATCTTGGACTTTCAATTCCTAGAATAGTGAGAAATAAATTTCTATTGTTTATAAGCCACTCTATGATAACTTTGTTATGGCAGCCAGAACTGATGAAGACATATCTCTCTTTTTTTTCACATTTTATTTAAATTTTATTTTTTATATTCCCCATACAATTACAACCCCCTTATTTTGACCCAAAGCCCTCCTTTCCCCGCCCCCACCCCCCATAGAGTGTCTCTGGTTCATAGTTGTTTGTTGATTTTGATATTTTATTTCTTATAGTTATTCTTTTTCCTGGTCCTTTAAGTTTTCTAGATTCTTGCTATGAGTGAGACCATCCGGTATTTTTCTTTTTCTTTCTGGCTTATTTCGCTGAGCATGATCCCTTCCCGCGCCATCCATGTTGCTGCAAATTGCATGTGTTTATCTTTTTTGAATGCTGAGTAATATTCCATGGTGTATATGCACCACATCTTCTTGAACCAGTCATCTAATTTTGGGCATTTGGGTTGTTTCCAAACCTTAGCTATTGTAAACAGTGCTGCTATAAACATAGGGGTGCAGGTGCTCTTTGGAATTGATGTTTCTGTGTCCTTTGGGTAAATCCCTAGGAGTGGAATTGCTGGATCATATGGAAGCTCTGTGTTTAGTAGGTCCAGAAATCTCCACACAGCTCTCCATAGTGGTTGGACCAGTTTGCACTCCCACCAACAGTGCAGGAGAGTTCCTTTTTCTCCACACCCTTGCCAACATTTGTTGTTGCTAGTTTTTTTAATATGTGCCATTCTCACTGGTGTAAGATGGTATCTCATTGTAGTTTTGATTTGCATTTCCCTGATTACAAGTGATGGTGAACATTTTTTCATATGCCTGTCAGCCATTTGCATTTCCTCTTCAGAGAAGTTTCTTTTTAGCTCTTCTGCCCATTTTTGCACTGGTTTATTTTCTTTGTTTTTGTTGAGTCTCATCAGCTCTTTGTAGATTTTTGTGATCAATCCTTTATCGTTAGTGTTGTGGGCAAAAATGTTCTCCCAGTTGGTGGGGTTTCTCTTTGTTTTGGTTATTGTCTCTTTTGCTGTGCAGAAGCTCTTTAGTTTAATGTAGTCCCAGCTGTTGATCTTTGCCTTCACTATCACTGCTTTGGGTGATGTGTCTGTAAAGATGTCTTTGATGTGCATATCATGTAGTGTTTCGCCTATATTTCCTTCTATATATTTTATGGTTTCAGGTCTTATTATCTAGTTCTTTAATCCATTTTGAGTTGGTTTTTGTGTATGGTGTGAGGTAGTAGTCAAGCTTTGTTCTTTTGCATGTAGCGACCCAGTTTTCCCAGCACCATTTATTGAACAAACTTTCTTTGCTCCAATGCATATTCTTTGCTCCTTTGTCAAAGATTAGTTGACCATAAATCTGTGGGTTTATTTCTGGATTTTCTATTCGATTCCATTGGTCTGTCTGTTCTTGTTCCAATACCATGCAGTTTTGATGATTATGGCTTTGTAGTATAGTTTGAAGTCTGGGAGTGTGATGTCTCCATTCCCTTCTTTTTTTTTCAGGAGAGCTTTGGCTATTCGGGGTTTTTGCTGATTCCATATGAATTTCATCAATAATTGTTCTATTTCTTTGAAGAATGACATTGAAATTTTTATTGGAATAGCATTGAATCTGTATATTGCTTTTGGTAGGATGGCCATTTTAATAATGTTTATTCTTCCAATCCATGAGCAGGGGATGTTTTTCCATTTCTTTGTGTCTTTTTCTATTTCTTTTAATAGTGTTTTATAGTTTTCTTTGTATAGGTCCTTTCCCTCTTTTGTTAGATTTATTCCCAAGTATTTGATTTTTTTTTTGTTTTGACAATAAAAGGGATGGTTTTTTGATTTCTTTGAAGACATATCTCTTAAATCCACTACTCTCTCCTCCATTCTTACTGCAACACCCACTTTGTCTGGGTTTTCATCTTTCTCCATGAGACCATTGCAATTATGTTCAACTGGTTTCACTGCTTCCAAGCACCTCTTCCATCCTGTTCAACTTATTACTCACCAAAAGCTTTCAATTCAGTGTAGAATTCCTTTTGGAGAGAATGCATCTATAGCTTTTTTCCTCTTCCAGGGTTGGTATCTAGAGGCTTTCAGTATGGTCCAGCGTTTGGCATACTGTCATAGTCTATCCAACAGTACAGCCTCTAACAAAATAAGGCTGTCCTGAACCCCTAGTAACAGAATTATTTACCTTTATATCAAGAAGGCTGGTAAAGCACAAACATCTCATGTGGTGTGTGCTCAGGCTGACTTTGAGGAGTTCGTGCTGTGAGACCTAAAGTTCTTATGAGGCTGTCTAAAATGAAAAAAATATATCTGCGGGTCTATGGTGGCTCCATATGTGCTAAATGTGTCCAGAATGGGATCAAGTGTGTTCCTGTATACCTATGTTTATTGCAGCACTATTTATAATAGGTAAAACCTGGAAACAACCCTAATGCCCAAAAATAGATGACTGGATCAAGATGTGGCATATACAGACAATGGAATATTATTCAGCAATCAAAAAAGATAAACTCATGTCATTCGCAGCAACATGGATGGAACTAGAAGGAATTATGCTCAGTGAAATAAACCAGAAGGAAAAAGAAAAATACCAGATGGTTTCACTTATAGCAGGAATATAGAGGAACCCAGTAAGACATCAGTGTAAAAAAAATAATAACAGTACAAAACATAACAAAGCAAAAACGGACAATTATAAATCAGAAACATACTGCAGGGGAGGAGAAGGAAGAGGGATCAGAGGGAGGGAGGGAGGGAAGAGCACAGGGGACTGAGGTGATGGTGCACGGAGGCACTGATGAAGGAAATTCTATGCGGACTACACCTGAGGGGGGAGGGGAAGCACATATTGTTTAAAAATGAACAATGATGTAAAAAAATTAAAAAATATATAATAAAAAATATGCACACAAAGATTCTTTCCTTCCTTCCTTCCTTCCTTCCTTCCTTCCTTCCTTCCTTCCTTCCTTCCTTCCTTCCTTCCTTCCTTCCTTCCTTTCTCTCACTCTCTCTTTCTCTCTTTCTTATTTTTTTCATTTTTTACATATAAGAACTGGGGTGTAGGCCAGAGGTGCCAGGAGTGGGAAGCAGAAAGGGGGTAATAGGAGTCACCAGCCACAGAGTAGGGAGCAGAACATGCGGACTGACTCAAATACACTGCTGTGAGGAGCAGTGGACAACACAGGAGAGGTCTGCTGTGCTATATGTGGGTTAGCTCCCTGGCTAGGAATGGAACCTGGGCAGCAGTGATGATAGCGTTGAGACTTAATCCCTCGGCCACAGGGAGGCCTGAGTGTGCTTTTCTTATAGAGCAGCAGAAAAATCATTGTGAAAGTATTGAAGTCACAAGCAGAGTCAGTAAGCTAGATTAAAAAAATGAAGCTTTTTGAATAATAAAAAAATCAAAATACAAAAAAAAAGTGAGAGAATGCATCTCTCTCACTCTTGTATAACACATGTCCCTTGTAAAAAGATTCACCTAATGGAGGAAGGTATTCACTGGCAAGTACTAGCAAATGCCAAAGAGCGCAAGTTTGTAGTCAGACATGGACTTGAATGCCAGCTCTGGCACTTTTATAGCTGTGACCGCCCTGAACCTCAGTTTCCTCATCTGTTAAAAAATGATAAAAATGGGCCTCCCTGGTGGCGCAGTTGTTGAGCCCTGGGTTGCAAAGCTGCCTGCAGCCTCTGCAGTGCTGGTTTGATTTCCGGCTGCTCCCCGGCCACTAGAGGAGGGTCCCACATAGCGCACAGACCTCTCCTGCCGCCCACTACTCCCCTCAGCAGTGTACTTCGTCAGTCTGCCCGTTCTGCTCTCTGCTCTGGCTCTGGTGAATTCTCTCACCCTCCCGCGCTTCTGACTGTACCCAGTGCTTATATAAATAAATAAATCTTTAAAAAAAATGATAATAATGCTTTTAAAACAGTGTTGTGAGAATTAAATCAGAACATATATTCTCATTTGAGAGATATGTATAGAATACATA
This sequence comes from Talpa europaea, assembly GCF_964194135.1. Lineage (NCBI taxonomy): Eukaryota > Metazoa > Chordata > Mammalia > Eulipotyphla > Talpidae > Talpa > Talpa europaea. The sequence continues at coordinate 47,506,434 of NC_140081.1, read as the reverse complement.
GAAACAGAAATTAACAAAGATTATGTATTTTTGTGTACACATATATCTTTACACAGTGCTTGGCTCATAATAAAGGCTCAATAATTTAATTTTTTTATTAGTCTTCTTACAATGCCTCTTGTAGAAGCTTCAATTTCAGTGATGAACTCCACCTGCTTAAAACCTCAGTCATTGCTAAGAGCTGCCCTAGAGCCATTTAAGAACATCCAAAACCTAAGAACCCAACAGGGATCTTAGAGAAGGTGCTTGCCACCATGCATCTCTACCCTGGCAGAGCCTTTGACAAACCTGTCTATGAACCAGTGAAGCCCTGGGTTGATCAAGGACATCTCACATTGATATAACACTTTTCCTAACAACTCTTCTGTCTCTGATCACCTCACTCTAATCTCAGTGGGACCTCTAGGTACTTTACCTCTCATTTCACCCAGATGGGTAATTATCTCCTCCTTACACCAGATTCAGTGTTCCTGTCTCTGGGACCCTGCCTTGCCACGGACCAGCACAGCAGTAGACGATGAGGCCACCTCAGGGTTGAGAGAAGCGTGCAGGGTGGTCAGGGCGTCGGCCAAAGAAATGACAAACAGACACACTTCAAGAGTGAAAATCTGAGTGTAATTTTCTTTAAGTTTGTGACCAGTATATATATGTTTTCCAAAAGCACAGGAATGAATATCAAAGAAATTAGCTTGCTCATGGGCTCAGTCTATCACTATCAGGGAGGTGATCTACATAACAAGCAATGACCATTATAGAAGAAAGAAGGAAGTTTAGAAAGACAAATAAGGGATTAAAGTTTGTAGTTCTAGGAAGAGGGATAAGATTTTTAGCATTCTTGTAGTGGTTCTTTTGATAAGCTTCTGCCTTTTCAGGGAACTTCCGCTGAACTTCCTCTGCTTCAGGCTGTTCTCCCGCCACCAGCCGGATCTAGGGACCGTGGCGAAAGCCATTCCTAAAGATCACTGCGGGGGGGGGGGGGGGGGGGGGGGGGGGGGGAGATGCAGCACTACCTCCACTGTCTTCTTTCTCCTTTTCGGTTCCCAAAGTCACAGAACAGTGCTAGCAGGAGAACCAAGCAGACTGATATAAATCCACGTTGTCCAACTTCAACTTGACCCTTGCAGCTGCTCAGCAACCCTTTTATTTCTCTCATACGTTCCCTGGCACTGTCTCCACAAAGGCTGTTCCAGACCTTCCTCTTTCTCCTCAAACTCCCTACTTCTATTTCCACAGACTTCCTATTAGGTATTTCTCCCATCCAGCTCTGTCTTCTAGCCATTCTTTATCTCTCTGGGAAAATAACCAATGTCATCGATATCTCGTATGGAAAAGAGGGAACTTGTACTGGACATTAAAGATTAGTAGGATTTGGATAGGTGGTGAGAAAGGAGATGATACTCCAAGCAGAGGAAACATCCTTGGCAAAGGCACAGAGGTTGAAATGAATATGATATATTTAGAAAACAGGGTATAGCAAGTAGAGTAATCCCCTAAGAAATAAACCCAGTTGCTGTCTCAAGTGCTACTGCTCCTTTTCCAGTTCTGATTTCAGCCTCATCATTGCTTCCCTTGCCTGCTCTACATACCAGCAGAGTGGAAATCTGACACTACATGGCCCCTCATCCATTCAATGTTGCATGGACCTCCGTTACTATTTATTGAGCTTTGACCCCAACCATCTGTTTTAGTCCTGATAAAAGAGATCCTAGCTCCTTCCTGAGTCACTCTCCAAGCCAGACACCTTACATTTATTTAAAGATATGAACTATTTCTCTACACAACTGAAATTAGGAAGATGCATACAGAAGATACATTGTACAGATATTATAGATTTTTACCAATAGATACATGAAGGAACCAGGTTAAACTATAACATTGGAGATATGATTAGCAGAACCCAGAATGTGTGAAACGACTGAACAATCCCATTTTCCCAACAAAAAAAAATTGTAAGGAGAAAAGGAGATAAGTGGGAGCCCTTAGTATAAAAGTTATATATAATACATACCTACTACTAATGTGTAGACTATTTGTATACTCATTCAAACAAAAAAAGCTTTGACAAAGAATTATTTTCACATTTATGAAACTATTGGAAATTTAAACACCAACTTGGCGTTTGATGATACTAAGGGATCATTGCTTGTTTTTATATGTGCTAGTATATACTACAACTGATTTTTTACAGGGATCTTTCCATTTCAAAGATACATACCAAAATATTTAGGTGTGGAATGATATCATGTTTGAGACTTGCTCCAAAATAACATGGGAAGGAGGAAATAGATGAAACAAGAGTGCCAAATGTTGATACTAGTTGAAGCTGAGTGTTTGGTAAATGGGGATTCATTGTATTATTCTGTCTACTTTTGTACATGTTTTAAATTCTTCATAAAAAATTAAAACAATGTTACTGAATTGTCAAGCATCTGATGAAAGTGTGTATATTAGTCTGAAGGAGTGGAACAGGAGGAGCTGGAATTTGAGAAGAGGAAAGTCTGGAAGGAACAGCCTTTGTGGAGACAGTGCCAGGGAACGTATGAGAGAAATAAAAGGGTTGCTGAGCAGCTGCAAGGGTCAAGTTGAAGTTGGACAACATGGATTTATATCAGTCTGCTTGGTTCTCCGCTAGCACTGTTCTGTGACTTTGGGAACCGAAAAGGAGAAAGAAGACAGTGGAGGCAGGGTCCCAGAGACAGGAACACTGAATCTGGTGTAAGGAGGAGATAATTACCCATCTGGGTGAAATGAGAGGTAAAGTACCTAGAGGTCCCACTGAGATTAGAGTGAGGTGATCAGAGACAGAAGAGTTGTTAGGAAAAGTGTTATATCAATGTGAGATGTCCTTGATCAACCCAGGGCTTCACTGGTTCATAGACAGGTTTGTTAAAGGGCTCTGCCAGGGTAGAGATGAATGGTGGCAAGCACCTCCTCTAAGATCCCTGTTGGGTTCTTAGGTTTTGGATGTTCTTTATTTTTATTTTTTTTAAGATTTTTATTTATACAAGAGCCGGGATACAGGCCAGATGCACGGGAGGGTGAGAGGATTCACCAGAGACAGAGCAGGGAACAGAACAGGCGGACTGACGAAATACGCTGCTGAGGGGAGCAGCGGGCGAGACAGGAGAGGTCTGCTCACCATGTGGGTTGCTCCAAGGCCAGCGGGGATCGAACTGGCACTGCAGAGGCTGCGGACAGCTTCACAGCACTGCACTCAACTGCCTGTGCCACCAGGGAGGCCCCAGGTTTTGGATGTTCTTAAATGGCTCTAGGGCAGTTTTAGTCAATAGTTGTATGATCTCCAGCAAGCTAATTCCTTCTCTGAGCCTTGTTTACGTCATCTAAAAAAAAAATCTATAAAAATCAGGGATAACAATGTCTACCTTACAGAGCAAATGTGGCAATTAAGTAAAATAATGTGGGTAGGTGCTTAGCACAGTGGCTTTCTATACATGATTCTCTACTCCTTCAGCACATGAATATAATCTCCCTGAATCCAGAAGCTGATAAAGTATTATAATAAATATATTATTTTATAGACTAGTAAAATCCAGCTGTCAAGAAAATCCTATTTTCTTGCTGAAACATAAAATTGAACATTGGAAATGTGTCCCTGTTCTCCAAGGGGAAAAAAAAAAAACCCACAACTTTCCTAGTAGATTGAGGTGAAAACTTATAGTGAAGAGAAAAAGGATTAATAGGAAACACTTATACAGTACTTACTATATGCCAGACACTGTGGTAAATATGTGTCCACTTTTATTACTACAATACACAGATCTGGAACTCAAAGTAAAGCTATGACCTAGAGAGGGAAATGTATTAGTTGTCTCATACATGTGGATGATATTTGAAGACATGGGTATAACTGAGAGTGTCTAAAAGAGAGTTGCATGTAAGAAGAGAACATGCCTAGGACTAAGTCGCAAGGAGATTGAAAGGAATGGCCAGAGATGTTAAGACATCCAGGAGGAATGATAGAAGGCAATATGAGTGTATTTCAAAGAAGAAACCTTCATAAGTGTCATATTTTACTTGAGAGTTCAAGTAAGATAAGGACTAAAAGTATCCATTGGATTTAGTGACCGATGTCACTTGATGGTCAATGTGACCTTAACACCACAGACTGAAGGGTGTTGGAAGTCACACTGGAGTATTTTATGAAGGGGCTAGGAAGAAGGATATGGAAGAAAGGGTATTTATTTCAAGAAGTTTGGTTATAAAGGAGAGAAGGGAGTTTAGTATCTGGAAAGGAATGTGGACTCATGGGAGATTTTTTTTTGGAAGATTATAGAGAAACTTGAGTATGTCTAAACGTCAATGAAAATATCCAATGAGAGAGCAGGATTAACAGTGTTTGTGGGAAGGTGTGAGGGGATAAGATATAAAGCACAGTAGGAAGAAATGAGAAATACAAAAGGAGATGAGGGAAGGATTTGTACTAATGTGAATAAATATGTAGATTTGATAGTGGGAAGTGAGGGACTTAATGAGATAAATCATGCAAAGCACCAGCATAGTGCCTAACAGCTTAGTTTGTATCATAAATATAGCTATGATTATTGTTATCATTAATGTTACATACCTGCTTGATTCTTACATTTTAGGCTTTGGGTTACATAAAAGTAGCAAGCATATTACTTTATTAAAGCTGTGAATTTGAAATTTTATATGTCAAAATATGAAAAGTGTTACTTGGGTCCTCCCTGGTGGCACAGTGTGCTGAGTGCAGCACTGTGAAGCAGTCTGCAGCCTCTGCAGCACAGGTTCGATTCCCGGCCGGCCAGGGAGATTCCCACATGGTGCGGCAGACCTCTCCTGTCTCGCCCTCTGCTCCCTTCAGCAATGCCGTTGGTCCATCTGCCTGTTCTGCTCCCTGCTCTGTCTCTGGTGAATCCTCTCACCCTCCCGTGCCTCTGACCTGTACCCCAGTTCTTGAATAAAAATAAATCTTTAAAAAAAAAGTGTTACTTTTTTTTTTTAAAGATTTATTTACTTATTTATACAAGCACTGGGTACAGTCAGAAGTGCGGGAGGGTGAGAGAATTCACCAGAGCCAGAGCAGAGAGTAGAACAGCCAGAGTGACGAAGTACACTGCTGAGAGGAGCAGCGGGCGGCAGTAGAGGTCTGCGCGCCATATGGGACCCTCGCCCGGTGGCCAGGGATTGAGCCGGTGCTGCAGAGGCTGCGGGAAGCTTCACAACCCAGCGCTCAACCGCTGCGCCACAGGGGAGGCCCATTACTAACTTTTTGATTCCTCACCTCCTACCTCTCAGAATTCTGACTTGTTGCTGGTCCCCTGACTTTGATAAGATAGGGAAAAGTTGTACATTTAAGACTACTACACTACTATACTACTACTTTAGATATGTCTTTTACTACTTTAGTACTATAGATTACTACTTTTCTATATGCATTTTATACCTCTATTTTTTTTTTTAAAATGTCCACCTATCAGTGGAAAAGTGACATTAAAAGTGCTGCCAAGGTTAGAAAGTTTCAGTTCAAGGGGAGATTTTATTTGCACTTCAAATACATAGAATGAGAACCGAAAGCCTAGCCAGAAATGTGGCAGGAAGTCCCTTTACTTCTAAGGAAGAAGGGACTTCTACCTCAAACTTCTCTGAGGTAAAAGTCATAACTCCTAATTGCATTCCCTAACATTTCACGATCTTGCTTCAGTCTCCAAATTCTCAGCCATGTTATGTCTGTCATCCCTCATTGTTGCTTCCCATTTCCATTCTCCTACCCCTATCTTAATCCTAGTTTCCAATGAGATCATATTATGATCCTCAAATCTGAACTGAGAGGAAAGGGTGCCATGAGAAGAACTGTGATCATCTGAGGTTTTGTAAGCTTCCTGGTTTGACATCTCTTGGAATTTGAATCTTCCCAATTCTTGGCCATCCTGCTGAGGAAGTAAATCTGACAAGGGAAACAAAAGGTCTATGTCTTTTTAACTCTGCTTTAAATCATGCTCAAAGGGCCTCCTTGGTGGCGCAGGCGAATAAGCGCAGCACTGTGAAGCTGTCCGCAACCTCTGCAGTGCCAGTTCGATCCCCGCTGACCATGGAGATGCCCACATGGCGAGGCAGACCTCTCCTGTCTCGCCCGCTGCTCCCCTCAGCAGTGCATTTCGTCCATCTGCCTGTTCTGTTCCCTACTATGTCTCTGGTGAATCCTCTCACCTTCCTGCACATCTGGCCTATACCCCGGTTCTTGTATAAATAAATCTTAAAAAAATCAATCCATCAATCATGCTTAAAAATCCTTTATCTATAATTCTAGGCTCTTCCCAATCTAGATGCACTCCACTTAACTTTTTTGTCCTTTCCCTTAAATATACCCTCTGATATGTCAGCAGTGGTTAAAAACAACAAAAGGACTAAGCATGAAGAGAATCTGAAGAGAAACATTTATTTTTTACTCTACATATTTCTACACTGAGTTTTTTAATGCTGGCAATGTGTTACTTTTAGAATTTAAAATAAAATACCTTCTTGCTCCAGTCTGGCTCTATCTACAAGATTCTATACCCACCCACATTTCTCATTCTTCACATTTTTATTCAAAATATATTTGTGAACCCTCACATTTATGGTCATTTGATTTTCTTTTATTATTTATTTATTAAGATTTATTTATGCATACAAGAGCTGGGGTGCAGACCAGAGATACGGGTGAGTGAGAGGATTCACCAGAGACAGAGTGGGGAGCAGAACAGGCAGATCCACTGAAATACACTGCTGAGGGGAGCAGCGGGAGAGACAGAAGAAGTCTGCTGCGCCACGTGGGTCACCTCCCTGGCCAGGGATTGAACTCATGCTGCAGTGGCTGTGGACAGCTTCATAATGCTGTGTCTTAACCCCTTGTACCACCAGGGAAGCCCCTTCTTTTTTTATTTTTGCATAGAATAACTGTGGTGTAGGTCAGAGGTGTGGGGCGAGGGGGTGAGAGGATTCACTGCAGATAGAGTAGGGAACAGGTGAATTTACTGAAATCCACTGCTAAGGGGAGCAGCGGGAGAGAGAGTAGAGGCCTGCTGCACCATGTGGATTATCTCCTTGGCTGGGGATCGAACCCAGGCTGCAGTGGTCATAGCACTGAGACTTAACCCCTAGGCCACCAGGGAGACTCCTATTGTCCATTGATTTTCTTTATTTTTTAAGAACTGGGGTATAGGCCAGAGTCGCAGGGGGGAGAGAAGATTCACCAGAGACAGCAGGGAGCAGAACAGGCAGATGTACCAAAACACACTGCTGAGGGGAGCAGCAGGCGAGACAGGAGCATTCCACCGCGCCATGTGGGTCGCTCCTGGCTGGCCTGGGATTGAACTTGTGCCTCAAAGGCGCAGACAGCCTCACAGGGCTGTGCTCAACCCCCTGCACCACCAGGGAGGCCCTGGTCAATTGATTTTCAACTCAGGTGCCAGGACAATTCAATGAGAAATAGAGTAGTCTTTCAACAGATGGTTTAGGGACAATTGGATATCTATATTATAAAAAATGTAAAGTTGGACCCCACTGCATATTACATACAAAAATTAACTCAAGATGGGTCAAAGACCTAAATATAAGAGCTAAAAACATTTTTATAAAACTCTTAGAAGGACCTCCCCTGGTAGCGCAGGGGTTAAAGACACAGTTCTATGAAGCTATCAGCAGCCACTACAACATGAGTTCAAGCCCCAGCCAGGGAGCTAACTCACATGGTGTAGCAGACCTCTTCCGTCTCACCCGTTGCTCCCCTCAGCAGTGTATTTCAGTCAGTCTGCCTGTTCTGCTCCCCACTCTTTCTCTGGTGAATCCTTTCACCCCCCCACAACTCTGGCCTACACCCCAGTTCTTGTATGCATGAATAAATCTTTAAAAAAAAAAAACTCTTAGAAGAAAACACAGGAGTAAATCTTCATGACTTTGGATTAGGCAGTGATTTCTTAGATATGACATCAAAAGCATAGGTAACAAAAGGAAAAACAGATGAATTGGATTTCATAAAAATTAAAAACTTCTGTGTAACAAAGGATATCATTTAGGAAGTAGAAAGACAACACATGGAATAGGAGAAAATATTCGTAAATAATATCTGACAAGAGATTTGTCTCTAGTGTATTTAAAAAAAACTCTCGGGCCTCCCTGGTGATGCAAGGGATTGAGACGCAGGCTATGAAGCTATCCACAGCCACAGCAGCACAAGTCAATCCCCAGCCAGGGAGCTACCCACATGGTGCAGAAAATCTCTTCTGTCTCACCCGCTGCTCCCCTCAGCAGTGTATTTTGGTCAATCCGCCTGTTCTGCTCCCCACTCTGTCTCTGGTGAATCTTCTCACCCCCCACACCTCTGGCTTGCACCTCAGTTCTTGTATGCCTAAATAAACAAATCATTAAAAGAACTCTTACAATTCAATAAAAAGATAACCTAGTTAATAAATGGGTAGAGAATGTAAATAGACATTTCTCCAAATAAGATACACAATGGTCAATAAGCACATGAAAAGATGCTCAACATCATTAGCCATCAGGAAAATACAAATTAAAACTACAATGCAATTTTACTTCAATTTACAAGGGAGACTATAATAAAAAAGGTAGATAATAACAAGTGTGATCAAGGATGCAGAGAAACTACCCTCTTAACACTGCTAGTGGGAATGTGAAACGGTGCTGTCTCTTTGGGAAACTGTCTAGCACTTCCTCAAAAAGTTAAAGTTAACATTTGACCCAGAAATTACAATCCTAGGTATACATCTCAGAGAAATGAAAACATACCCACATAAAAACTTGCATATGAATGTTCATAGGAGTATTATTCATAACAGTTAAAAAATTAAGATAGTACAAATGTTCCTCAATTGATGAACAGATAAACAAAATGTGGTGTAATCCAAACAGTGGAATATTATCTGGCCATAACAAGGAACGAAGCACTGATACACATTACAGCATGGATGAACCATGAAAACAATGCTGGGGGGCCCTCTGATGGCGCAAGGGGTTAAGTCTCAGCACTATGGAGCTATCCTCAGCCACTGCAGCACAAGTTTGATCCCAGGCCTGGGAGGTGACACACATGGAGCAGCAGACCTCTCCTGACCTGCTTGCTGCTCCCACCAGCAGTGTATTTCACTGGATCTGCCTGTTCTGCTCCCCACCCTGTGACTGTTGAATCCTCTCTCCACCCACCCAGTACCTCTGGCCTACACCCCAGTTTTTGTATGCATAAATAAATAAAATAAATCTTAAAAAAATAAATTAAAAATGAAAATGTAACGCAAAGTGAAAGAAGTCTACCACAAAAGACCACATATTGTATAATTTCATTCATATTATATGATATGTAAATTGTATCTCAATAAAGCTGTGAAAAATTTTATTTCTGGGCCTCCCTGGTGGCGCAGCAGTTGAGTGCTGGGCTGCGAAGATGCCCGCAGCCTCCGCAGCGACGGTTCAATCCCCGGCCGCCGGGCGAGGGTCCCACATGGTGCGCAGACCTCTCCTGCCATGCCCGCTGCTCCCCTCAGCAATGTACTTCGCACTGCTCCCCTCAGCAGTGTACTTTGTCAGTCTGCCTGTTCTGCTCCCTGCTCTGGCTCTGGTGAATTCTCTCACCTTCCCGTGCCTCTGACTGTACCCAGTGCTTGTATAAATAAATAAATAAAATTTTTTAAAAAATTTATTTCTTCTATGGAGATTTCCTTTTCTACTACAGTCAGCATTAATGTCTCCATTCTCTTGATCTCCTGCAGCTCTTAAAAATTATACTCGCAATTTAGCATTCAGTTAAAGTACCTGACATTGTTTATTATTATTTGATGTAGACTGGGTTTTATTGTCAATAAGAATCTAATTTTCCCGAGAGGAATGAGTCTTATTCCACAGGTATCTCTAAACCCCTGTATGACAGGGCACATACTAAGTACTCAGGAAATGCTTAATCACTGTGAAGAACAGGTTGAATATGCATGTGCTTGTTTTTACACACGTGCTAAACACACACAGAAGTTAAGGGAATGAATATGATCTTAGATAGTGAGGTGAGAGAACGACACTATGTGAAACTGCAGAATATAAGATTTATTTAAGGGAATAAACAGCATGATTTGGACACTTTTGTTCTCCCCTCCCTTCAGCCTCCTTCTGCTCAGTAATACCACACTGCCAACATATCCTGGTCTCTAACATCTTCAGGGAGTCACTGAGGTCCTATCAAGATACTCAGCTGTCTAATATAACTATTCCCCCATCGCTTCCTCTTCCTCTTCATCTGTCCAGCTCAGATCATCATCTGAATCCTCAGATTCTTCCTCATCCATCTCTAATCCAACCCCTGCCCTAGCCTTCTCAGCTACTGCATCGGGGTGCTCCAGCTGGGCCCAGGACCCTGGGTCAGCCTTGACCAGGGAGATTTCAACCCGAGATGGCATCAAGGAGACAGAGCTCTGCTCCACGTTTATGACCTGAGAAGGAGGGAAAGATAGAACACAGAAGAAAGAGAAAATGAGGAAATCAAAGGGATTTGGGTCAGGGTAGGGTGGTAATGAATGACAGTGAGAAAATTTTAAAGTATAAGGTAGAGGGAAAAAAGATAGTGCAATTGTAAAGCAACATAGTTAGGGAGAGAGAGGAAGTAAGGAAAAGGAGAAATGGAGAGGAGAGAATATCAAAGCAAATGAAGAAAAAAAGTCCACTTTCCCTATAATTCCTTCCCTGAAGACACTCTCTGCTCATTCCATATTGGTCCTTTTTTCACCCCATCTCCCTTCCCTTCCTGGGCCCCCTTATCTCCACTTACCCCCCAGAGCTTCATCTGTGCTTGGAACACACGGTTACCATCAAAGACAATGTGGACATGAAGCTGAGAGAAAAGAATTACAGGGATAGTAACAATCTCAGGTCAGCACGAGTGATTATGACAGAGAACCAAGCCAGAGGTGTGATTCCAACATCCGCAGGTCAACCAGATAACCCTGACCTAATAATAGCTCTACCTTCCTCTCAGGGAACTACAGAACCTACACATTAACTGCATACAGCAACTCTGCCTGTAAGATTGTAGTATCACCCAATTCACTAGCCTCCCATCTAGTATCAGACATTCCTTACCTCAGTTTGACTGGCCTTCACCCAGTTGAATGCAGGCAGTGGAATCTGGCCATACACCGTCACCACTACTAAGGAATCTGTCTGGTGCCAATCATGACGACAAGATGCTGGCAGCTAAAGAGAAAATGTGAAATATGGGTGGTAAGAATGAACTCTTAACCCAAGGGGAGTTCTCATGGGATGTGTGAAGAGACAGAGAATCTCAGAAAGATTAACACTACCTCATATTGCAAGGCCTCTAGGCTATTGAGGGATAACAAGCAAAATCTTATTTGGTCCATACTAAAGGTAGAAGATAGAACCTGGCTATAAGGTATAGGGAGAAGAAATCATTTCTGGAACTGAATTCTAATTAAGAGTTCAGGAAAGTTGGGACTTACCTGCTTCCCCCAGTCATGTCTACCAACTCTGCATCCTGGTTGTGCCAGGAATGCCCCAAAATCCAGGGTCTGGATGCCACAACAGCTCCAAGATTTCATCCTGAGATAAGAAGATGATCCACTGACTCTTCCTTCTCCTCCTCACAAGCCCTCACTCCCATCTTACGATCAACATTGGGAGAAACTTGTCTCACAGTCCACACAGTCCCCTTCCTCACCCTTCATGGAATCGAGGTGCTCCTGGGTGGTAGGTACATGGAGTAGCATCACTCTCAGGGCCTTGGTAAACCTAAGAAGAATAAATCAGGATCAGGAAAAGAATCACGCCATGCCTAAGTATACCCCATACAGCCTCATACCTATACCCAGTTATCCTCATGTGTAGTATCTCTCAGTCACATGCCTGAGCCTCCCCCTGCAAACTCACTCACAGCATCACATCCTGGGTTCTGGCAGCTGGAACCAGTCTGAATCAGACTACTGTCAAGTCCTGGGCAAGGGAAACAGAGTCAGGAACCTATCCATTCCTTCTACCCAACTGCCACTTTCACTAAATTTGTCTGCAAAGCCTGTCCTACTGAAGATCCACTTACCTGCTCCAGGTTCCTGGTCTAGTTCCTTCTGTTCCAATGCCATTTCCAATGCTTGGGATATGTTTAGTGGCAGCAGCTTTGGAGGCAACTCTGACCTAGCAGGTATGGGTGAGGTGATTTAGTTCTGACCCATTAACCATTATTGACAGCTCCAACACTCCCACCAGTGGTAATGGAGTTGAAGAAGTCATCTGGTGAAAGTGGGTAGCCACCCCATTGCCAATTTTCATTTCTGTGGACATCTCAAATTCCTGAACCCTGAGGAAATCCTCAGGGCTTCTCTTGTCCATATATTCAGTTGTTCTAAATCTAACCTCATTTCTCTGCAGAACTGTATCATTTCCTCTTCCTCTAATTAACTATGAACCAAATACAACTTTCTTGTATTTTCACAAAATTCTAACTTATTCTTCTCTACAGCCTCAAGGCTGCCCATACTACATCCTTTTCTTAATATAAAACTTATCTTAAAGCTCTTTCCTGAAAGGAAAAAAAATCAAGTCATTCTCAACAATCCCCTTTGTGTAGAAACTATATATTCATGAGGGACTATCTACTCTGTTGACTTGAAATATCTATCCTATCACCCCATGCCACTTTAGAGCAAAGGCCATTACTTCCAGATGCAAATTTCCCCTAAGGCACAAAATATACACTAAGCCCTGACACCTGGCCCTCCTCATGCCTCTAGTCCTTACTTCCCAAACCCCAGTGACCTATTAATCATGCCTAGAAGCTGTATGGATGTAGGGAAAACCCAGGGATCGCCTCCTCTTTACTTGGGCCTCTCCCGGCGCAAGGTCTCTGCTGACTTTGGAAACGTATTCAGAGGTTTTTGCTCCTCAAGTGAACTGCTTGTGGCAGGGCCCTCAGGTTGAGGGTCCTCAGAAAGCTTCTCAGCAGAGTGTGGTCCCACAGTACAGCCCTAGTACAGATAAGGAGAGGATTAGGGATAGAATCCTTCTACTAGGGGCAGAATCCAAGGAAGTCAAGAATTTACCTTGATGTTTAAGAACTCAGAGAAATCTACAGTTCGCTTCCAGCAGCAGGACCAACCCTGATAACAAGAGAACCAGCTTAGCTTAGACCACCGAGCAGGCTTATGTCCTTGGGAACTGCTATGCCCTCCTTCTCACCTTAAGTGCATCATGGAAGATTGGGACCCCAGGGTGATGGCAACAGGAATCTGTAGATACAGGTAGAAAGGATCAAGGAAGAAAAGGCATCTATACCAAGTATCACTCACCTCTTTATACCAGGTTTATGATTTCTTTCAATGTAAAAAAAAAACAAAACAGTAAATATTAAAGATCACCCAAACCAATTAAACTAAAGCAGGTATGCCAGATTTCTCTCCATGCTCCTTTAATAGAGCATCCAAAGCTACAGGGCCCCTAACACCTACCAGATCATGGTAAGTCTACTCACCAGGAAGGTTGGTATTGGGGTCAAAGTGCTGCCCACAGCCTTTGTTATGGCAGAGTAGAGCCATGGAGGTGTTGGTAGAATTACTGAAAGGGTATTTCAAGGAGTCTGGCTGACGAGTGGGGGAACACCTCTTACTCTGGAGGCTTTTAGCTGCTTGGAAGGGCCAGCTGTTTCTATCTTTAGTTCAGGAGGCGTACACCTCCTAACATGGGCAAGGGAACTTCAATTGGTCTTCCCAGCCAATAGGAAAGAACACAGGAGTCTCTTTAGCTCTGAGGCTCAGGAAAAAGGGATCAGTCAGAGTAGGAATTGGAACTTGGATGAGGTCAGCTAACCACTGCTGAGACAGTTTTAGATTTACCATGCCAATTCCAAGCCTCTGACGTACCAGCAGCTGCTCAGGAAATTTTGAGACTGCCCCAGCTCAATGAGGGTACCCAATTTCCTCCAGCCCATTTTTGCTTTCAAAACAGGCTTCTTGACTGCCACCCTCCTTAATTGTATTGCCAGTCGTTCTGATCTTTGCCAACCACTTCAGCCCCACTATGCCTCTGACCGCTCCATGTTGGCCTAATGGATGGTTAATACTTTAATCAAAAGGTCATAAAGGATCATCTTCATAAAGCCCAGTGATCATCTCCTGAGAACAGAATTCCCCCACCTACCTCCCATCCCCTTCAAAAATAGCACAGAAAATTAAAAGGCTTAAAATGTTTTTTAATAAGTTGATGCTGCATTACTGCTCCATCTCAGAAAAACTCCAAAGATATCAGGGACAAATCAAACATGGTACACCAATAAAAATGCACAGCATAACTACCTAAGATAGGCAAGGCCAAGTGCTACTGTCTGACCTTCAGCATACAGCAACCCTGTTCCAAGATTGTACTAGGCCTATCAAGAAAAGCTGTGATCAGCAACATTATAGACACAAAAGGGCAATTCCTGGGATGTCCTTACCCAAGAAAAAGATGGAGGCAAGTTAACACAAGATTTATTTTTAAGATATGCTAAAATGAAAATCTCTAAGAGAAAATGTCTTCCTTAGGACACAAAGGGGTAATATATGGGATTTAACAGAACCGTATGCATGTTATCTGTGACCTCTGTGGACATTTGCCTGAATTCCCACCTGGGAGTGAATGGAGCATGGGGCTAAGGTCATTGGGGGATGTTTGGTTTTCGTGGTATATGTGGCAGTGTCTTCGGGGTTGGAGAGTGTAAGAATGAGAAAGCAAATAAAACAGGATGGACAAAGCATGGAATGATCAAGATTACTGGGGCTCTAACTGGATCCATTTTGTTATGTTCCCCCTGGGCTCTCAACAATCACATGAGACTTTAGGAATGCACTACACAGAACTGATTAGTTAAACAATGTACCACACAGAACTTACTTGTTAATTATCACCCCTCCCTTGCCCTCTGCCTCCAGCATACTCCCTAGAGTAGTACAGGCAGGGAAAACCTATCTATTGGGAGGAATCCCTAACACTTTTCCAGGGTAGAATTCTGGCTAGTCCAAAAAGGGTCCTTTTCTTTAAGGGTTTTGGGAAACTAGACACTGCAATTTTATTAGTATCGGCGACGTTTGTTTGGAGCAAATTCAGCCCCAGGAGCTGCTCGATTGAATGTAGGAGGGGTTCCACCAATCGCCCCAATTCCTTCCATTGTAGCAGCTTGGCCAAAGCGTTCAGTGGTTGGTGGAGTCTTAAAGAGAGAAAAAGAGAAAAGTGTTACAATAGAATGTATGTTCTTCTGTAACCCTTCCTTGGAAGTCATTACCACCCATCTATTCAAGGATCCTGACGTTAGAGGTGACTAAGCCTATTTAGAACTCTAGCAGTTATCTCTTAAAGGAAGGTTGCCTGATTTATGGATCCACTCAATCATCTATCTGTAACTTTTTATCCCTATCCCTATTTGCCAAACATTATTACATACTAAATTCCTAGGGGGCATAAGTTTTAGTTAAGTCCTTGTGCCATAGCTTGGTATGTGGACAAGGGCAGGCCATTACTCTTCAGCAATCTTGTGTCTATCCAACTAAAACTAAATTCAACCTTTGGGCCTCCCCGGTGGCGCAGTGGTTGAGCGCTGGGTCGCGAAGCTGCCCACAGCCTCTGCAGCGCCGGTTCGATCCCTGGCTGCTCCCCAGCCACCGGAGGAGGGTCCCACATGGCGCGCAGGCCTCTCCTGCTGCCCGCTGCTTCCCTCAGCAGTGTACCTTCGGTCCTTCTGCTTGTTCTGTTCCCCACTCTGGCTCTGGTGAATTCTCTCACCCTCCCGCGCTTCTGACTGTACCCAGTGCTTGTATGTATAAATAAATAAATAAATAAACAAACAAATAAATAAATAAATAAATCTTTAAAAAAGAAATTCAACCCAGAATTCTACAAACAGCCGTATTTTATGTGATAATACTTTATTTTTTAAAAAGCTTTATTTATGCATACAAGAGCTGGGGTGTAGGCCAGAGGTTTGTGGGGTGGTGGGGGGGGTGAGAGGATTCACAAGAGACAGAGAGGGGAGCAGAACAGGCGGACTGACTGAAACACACTGCTTAGGGGAGCAGCGGGTGAGACAGGAGAGGTCTGCTGTGCCATGTGCATCAGCTCCCAGGCTGGGAATCGAACTCGTGCTGCAGTGGCTGCTGATAGCTTCATAGTGCTGGGACTAAACCCCTTGTGCCACAAGGGAGGCCCCTGATGTTATAATACCTAACCTTCATTGCCTTCCCAGGGAGGCGCAGCGGTTGAGCGCTAGGCTGCGAGGCTGCCCACAGCCTCTGCAGCGCCGGTTCATTCCCCAGCACCGGCAAGGGTCCCACAAAAAAAAAAAAAAAAAAAAACCTATTCACCCAGGGTAGCAACTTAACAGTCAATATGACTGACCAGTCAGTCATATGACCAGACCAGACTCCTAGATAAAGTATAATTTGAGACTGTTAGTTCAAAAATTCAAATAAAAACCTTAAGGTTACATTTCATGGATTCATTCTAGCAGTCACAAAGACTGATAAATCTGTAGCAAAATTATGGCAGTCCTAGGAACTGTAAAGGCAAAGATCTTTCTCCTTCCTGTCAACATATACAGTTACTGTAAGGCTCTATAATTTATTACCAATCCCAAGGTTCCATCTGGCATCATAGCGGCAGGTCCTGGTGGAGCAGGAGTACCAGCTGGCACGGGAGCAGGGGGCATGGCACCTCTGTTGTTTATGCCCATAGCACCTAAAGCAAAGTAGTGTGATCAATACAAGAGATTGTTCATCTCTTTCTGCACCAAAGAAAACAACTCAACTAGACCTCTGGGCTAAGATATGTCATACCCCTCCCCAAAAATGGTGCTCTAGGAAATGTCAGCCCCTTAAATCAGGACTAAGTAGGAAAAGCTACATAGTTCACCAGAAATGAGACAAAAAAAGGAAATCAAAGCTGTTAACCTGCTAAATCCTTACCTCCCATAGCCATCTGGCCCATCCGTATCTCTTGCTCTCTCTGAAAAACAAAAAACACCCAAGATAGCCCAAAACAGTACTGCATTCTACCACAATCCATGGAGGATCACACACTAAGGAAAAGAGATAACGATAACACATCCCAAGAATTCTGAACCCTCACTGAGGAACACACCAGCAGCTCCTTGCTAGTTGCGCAGTGAGTTCAAGGTCAAAGCTACCAAAACACAAACTCAAGGCCTCATATTAGGAATAGGAGCTGGGAAAGGAACAGGGAAAAGGAACTGATTTCTTCTACAGTTCTAACCTGGACAACTGTGAGGACAGCAGACGACTAGTGAAGGCTGCTATATGACTGGCTATATCTGGGTCTAAATAGCATATAATGGTCCCAGCTTTTCATCATAAATTGCCTTTAAGGCAAGAAGAATGGCCCTACAATCATTATCTTTCTAAATTCCTTTTACAAGGAGTTTCATAAACTAGAAAATATTGATCATATTCTACAGTTCCAGTGAACAATTCACGGTGGGTCTGTCATGTCATGACTGGCCTGGTACATCATAGGCTTATGGGAGATATACCGCATCAGGGAAGGTTCCCTTGAATCCCTCCTGTTGTCGCCGCATCATTTCTTCCTGCTGTCGCCGCATCTCTTCTTCACGGCGCCTACGCTCTTCCTCCTGCCTACAGAGAGTCAAAGTATTTAAGCAGAGGCATTCCAGAACCTAAGCAGGTTATAAGGGACTCAGTCAAGGAAATCATACTGAAAATGACCACAGCTCTCCAGGAAACTCACTGTTAAGTGTGCCCAACCCTAAAAGCAACACAATGTATCTATCAGGAGAAAAAAGTTCTCTTTTCCCAAAGGAGTCTCATGAGACCAATACTCAGCTGCTTTCGTTTTAGTGTAGCCCCAGTAACTCCTCAAATCTAAAACATCTCTCCCAAACAAAGGCAAGACTTTAGAGGCAGTCAAGAAACATATGCCAACATATTTACAAATTACAAAAATTTCATGAAGACCACCCATGCAGACAGTGAGGCAGCATGGTGGTCAGAAACAAGAGAGAGACATTACCTTTCAGAGTTGTCATAGAAAAAAGGTTTGAGAAAAAGTTACCTGAGCTCTAACTGCTTTCGTTTCTGCACTTCCTGATTATGCAGTTCTTCCATCCTTCGAAGTTCTTCTTGACGCCTCATCAAATCTAGAGAAACAAACTAATTAAAAGTATCCTTCATTCCTCATAAAGACCAATACTTTACCCTAAAGATCCAGAAAGCAAAGTGGATACAAAAACCCCAGTTTGGCCATCTAAATTACCCAAACTCTAAAAATGAAGTCAAATTATTTCATTTCTTTTATTTATTTCATTCCTATTATTCCTATTAATAGGAATTACTTCATTCCTATTATTTCTTTCTCCACAGAATCCAGTATTCTCTCTGTTACTATCTCCAAGCTCATTTGACTACCAAAATCAACAAAATATTTCAGAACCAAAGTAGATTGAGCCCTCTCTTGACTAATACAAAGAAATTCCTTTAAAAAGTTATTCTGGGGGCCTCCCTGGTGGTGCAAGGGGTTAAGCACCACACTATGAAGCAATCCACAACCTCTGCAGCACCAGTTTGATCCCCTGCCGTCTGGGGAGCAACCCACATGGCGCAGCAGACCTCTCCTGTCTCACCCACTGCTCCCCTCAGCAGTGTATTTCAGTCAGTCTGCCTGTTCTGTTCCCCACTGTCTCTGGTGAATCCTCTCATCCCCCCCACCCCACATCTCTTGCCTGTACCACAGCTCTTGAATGCATAAATGAATCAATCTTAAAAAAAAAGTTATTCTGACCTTTTATTTGTAAGGCTTACAGGTTTACACTCACCCTGCCTCATTAGCATGACCTGGTGCTCATGGCGAGCAGCCTCCATCTCCATCTCCAGCTTCTCACGAGCTTCCTTGATGTTGCGGTCCACTTGGTCCTGCTGCTGTTTCTCCATTTCAATGAGTGCCTTCCAGCGCATGGCATACTCATACTCAAAGGAGCCAGGTTGTGCAAATCTGGGCGGCTGCTCTCGTTCCCTGTAGACAAAGTTCCTGGATTAACAACTTTGCCTAAGGTCCCCTCCACTAAGTATTACATTCCTCCTGAGGGCCAAGATAATGGCTGCTAGTGAACACATAACCAAGACCTGCTTCTTTTACACATCCCTTTACAGGATTCCTTAGGAATAGGCAAACACTGAACAGGGAACCTTTCAGGACCACATACTTATGAAATTGCTGGTTCTTTATAACCAGCTTCTCTGGAAGTCCTTCTTCATCATCTAACTGGTCCATGGGCTCCACAGTCACAGGCCTTGGAAATCTGGGGAGAATAAAGTGTTAATCAAATCATACCTATACCAGGATTCCTTTCTATAGCTGCCTCCAGCAGATAAACTAGTTACTGGTCAGGACTGGACAATTAAACTATTTTTGAAGGGTTTTATACATTGAGCCCCAGGCAATCAAGTCCTTTTATGGCATTATATAGGATCTGGGATTGATAGCAAGGATAGTGTCAAGCTTCAGATCCCTTAAAAAAGATGTTCAAATGAGGTAGATAGAATACTTGAGTGCAGCCTAAACATCCAATATTTACAGAACTCCACAAAAAGTTCTGAAACTTCAAATTAAGGGGAGACCTGACACTGATTAAATGACAACTGAATGAAAGACTGGAAAAGTTTCTTAGCCCTCCCATTTCCATTAATTAAAGATTACATAAAAAACCATAATAGAAGTATCAAAAATCTTTAAACGAACACAAGAACATGGTTCCTAGAGGCTAACTCCCTAGGACCACAGAAGAAAGCAGTAATCTAAAATCTATTTTTGAAAATGACCCCTCACTTACGTGGTTAGCAGGAAGGAGCCTTCACTGCATCTGTCCAGAGCTTTGCGAGCAGCTGGTTTCCCTGAGAATTCAACAATGCCTTTTCCTGAGGGCCTTCCTCGATCATCCACAATGACTACAGCCCTCTCCACCTGACCAAATACAGAAAAGGCTTCCTCTAGCAGCTCATTGGACACATACTGAGGAAGGTTTCGAACCGTGAGGGATGCACTATGGCAAGCAAAGCGCACACGCAGCTGCTTTCCACGGAGTGGCATGTTGTCCAGTTCCACTTTGGCAATCTCCGCTAGGGTTCGCGTTTCCTAGGAAATAAAAAAAAAAGTTAGAATAACTCAGTTTCATGAAGACCACCCATGCAGCCACCAACAGTCTAAAGTAGCATATAGTTCAATGACAAGATGTCTCAAAAAACTCTCAGCAACAAGCATACAAAGAGACATGGATAGAACTGGAAGAACTGTTTCAGGGGACCCCTTCAGTAGCCTAAATGCTCTGATGGCCTTGGACTGAATCAATTGGAAATCCAAGAAATCAATACCACTTACATGGATATCAGTACCATAGATTTATTCTTCCAAGTGGTACAGATCTTCTGGACAATGCTCAATCTAAAACCTACCCTTGCAATACATATATTTTAACCGTAATATTTTAATTTTAGCTAGCTACAATTATTTTTAAATTTGTGATAAATTTCATTTTTATTTATGATTGATTTCTGCAGTTTGAAATTTTTCACATGTATTTTTCTCAGATGAGTTCTATATAACCTTACCTCATTTATTTAAGGGGATGTCTAACAGAAAAACTTTTATAGGCTAAAGATCTTTACCTTTATTGTTAGAAGAGTTTTCTTTAATTCCATCATTTGCCTTCCAATTTTAAAAATTAGTTTTCTCACAAGTGTGAAATGGATATCTCATTGTAGTTTTTGATTTGTATTTCCTTGATGATATGGGGAGCTTTTTTTCCCTTAACATGCATATTGTCCATCTGTTTATCTTCTTTGGGGAATTATCCATTTAGCTCTGCTGCCCATTTTCTTAATTATTTTCTTGTTTTTGAGTTGTACGAGTTCTTTGTAAATACTGGAAATTTTTCTAAAGATTTATTTATTTATGCATACAAGAACGGGGGTACAGATCAGAGGTGTGAGGGGTGAGAGAATTCACCAGAGACAGAGGGGAACAGAACAGGCAGATTGACCAAAATACACTGCTGAGGGGGGAGCAGTGTGCAAGGCAGGAGAGGTCTGCTGTGCCATGTGGGTTGCTCCCTGACTGGGGATCAAACTCGTGCTGCAGTGGCCACGGTTAGCTTCTTAGGTTGCGTCTTAACCCCTTGCGCCACCAGGGAGGCCCAATATTGGAAATATTATGGGTTATTTCTATAGCCTTAAAATTCAACTGTTTCAGCATGATATTTCCAAGTTTTAGTGTTTGCTTGGTACTCAGTGAGCCTTGTTAATCAAAGTGATTAAAGATAAGGAGGATGACTGCAAACCCTCTAAATTACCACCAATGTCTTTTTAAATGATAACAGTTTCACTTTTACTATTTGATTACTTTTTAGGGTGCTGTATATTATTTCATTTGGGGAAAATTAAAAACTAATTTACATTTATTTCTCAATTATAGTTTTGAACAGTATGTACAAACAATTTTAACCAGAATCAATTATTCCCTCCACGATGCCTCATTACAAGCACATATCTTGATTTCTCCCTTCAAATTATTAAAAAGGAATTTGGGATTTTTTGCATTTTATTTTTTTAATATCAATTTTTTTTACATCATTGTTCATTTTTAAACAATATTTGCTTCCCCCCCCACCCCATCAGGTGTAGTCCCCATAGTTTCCTTCACCAATGCACCTGTGCACCATCACCACAGCACCCTGTGCTCCTCCCTCCCTCCGATCCCTCCTTCCCTGCAGTATGTCTCTGATTTATAATTCTCTGTTTTTGCTTTGTTGTGTTTTGTACCGTTACTATTTTTTTTTACACTGATGTCTTATTTGGTTCCCCTATATTCATTCCTGCTATAAGTGAAACCATCCAATATTTTTCTTAAAAAGAAATTTGAGACCCAGGAAAATGACTTGCCTATGTAGTCTCAAGATCTGGAATAGAAACTAGTTCTGACCACTACATCCAGTGATCTTGCTGGCACATAACTCTCATATGTAGATAATGCCTAGAAATACTCACCCCAATACACAAAAACATTTTTCCTAAATCAATTAATTTTTTAAAGTTCCACTTTAAAAAAACAGATCAAAAAAATTAATCTTACATGTATTTTTGCACAATGAAAATTAAAAACAAAACCAAAAACCCCAGATACAAGTAAAACTATCCCCTCATGGTTTTAAAGTATCTTAATACATATGTAAGGGTTTGGGAAATAAATTATATAAACCTTGATCATTACTAAAATAAAAACTTTACATTTCTTCCAAAAAAAAAAAAATAACAAGTTGAAAATTATTGAGGCCAGACAATGAGTAACTGTAAGTTCATTATAGTATTCCGTCTACTCCTGTATGTTTGAAATTTCTCAGTTAAGACAACAAAGCTCTAAGGGGCATACTTTAAGTTCCAGTATCCTAGGTAAATAAAACAAGTAAAACAAAAGGTAAGTAAAACAAAAATCTATGAGAAATATAAAGAATCTGCATTTTTTGGTCCTGTTTCACCAGCTACAACCACAGGCTTTTAACAAACAGATCATGTCAGAATTATTTGCACTGCTTCATTTTCCATATCCACCATTCCCCAGTTTCTCCACCTTTTCCCAATTGCTCACCAAGCGAATAAAGCCAAAGCCCTTATCCTTATGAATAAAGACTTCGCCTGCCTTCCCGTATTTCTCAAATAGCTTTCTCATTTCCTCCTCAGTGATGTCAGGAGGAAGATTGCCCACAAAGAGTCGGCTACGTTGGGTGAAGGTCTTCTCTCCTGGTTTCCTAAAATTCTTCAGGTCAATAGTCAAACCTTCATCTGAGAGAAGACACACAGTCACTCAAAAGATAAGGGAAAGAGAATTACAGTCACATTCTCAAAGAGCTACAACTACTGCTCAATTAGGAAGCCTAATTGCTGTAGAAGTCAAATACCATTTCCCAATGCAACCTATATACTGGCCACTTATCAGTAAATTGCACCTTAGAATGTCAAAGCAGTATGTAGAGACTTAGGGGGACGTCTCAACAGTTCTACTATGGGCCAGAAGAGAGCCTGGACTAAGTCAGAGATAGAAAAAAGACAAAAAGGAAACACTGGCCAAAGTGAAAATAAAGTAAGTCAGGAGCCCTGTCAGAGGGATCAGACCTTATAATTTAAAACACAATTGCCCCATTTTTCCAATTTCTCACCAGTCTTCATAATTTTAATAGTTCCCATTATTTTTTTAAGTTTGTGAGGTAAGAGAATAAAAAGAAATGAATTGGGAGAGAGTATTCTTTGTAAAAATCCCTGGAAAAAGAGAACTGAGGTTGGTTCTAGTCTTAGAGGAACATATGTGCTAAAAGCTTACTGTGTCAGAGGGAACATACCTTAAAGACTATTTACTCTGATGAAAAATAGGCAGGTATAGATCCAGGATAAGAGTGTAAATACTCACGAGCAGAATTTTTTCTCCATTAAGTCTTAAAGACTTGTTCTTTATTCTCTAACTACCAGTCACCTGATGATTACTTCGAAAAATCAAGTTCTGACATTAAATCACACACATATCTATTTAGCAGTAATATGTGCCAACACAGCAGAGCAACCTATACTTAACTGCTATCCTACATGTCTGCTTCTTGGTTTCTGAGAATCAGCCCTTTACTATTATAAGATATAGTAAGAGGTAAATAAGAAAAAGAACAAAGGTGTGTCACAAAAGCCTAGTCCTTTACATATAATCCCCAGAGACTAATCTAAAAACCAAGAAACCATCCCCAAGAGGGAACCTATTTCTACCCCATTACCTAGCATGTACTCACTTTGGCTGCTGGCTTGCTGCCCATTTGCAGGTATTGGTGGTGGCGGTGGCTGCTGCTGTTGCTGCTGGTGGTGCTGCTGGTGATGATGTTGATGATGCTTCCTTGGAGTATGGTTTTGTTTCTCCAAGTTAAAGGTTTTATTGCTCTGCATTTTTACACCCTAAAAGAAAATCTATAGACTGTCAAAAACATTCAGTTATAAGAATGTAATGAGTCAACATCCAATGACTTAAGTCATTAATCACCTTTAGTAGCCTGGCTTTTGCCAGATTCAAACAATTGGCTATTTTGAACAAGTATGACAATTAAAAAATCTAAAATAATGAGGCAATAGCAGTTATGTTGCCCATATAACTAGGCAAGTGCAGATGAGAACAGCTGGCAGTAGAATGACCTAAATAACTTTCCAGTTCAATATTATACAATAGGAAACTACCAAAAAACAATCTACCACCTAAAAATTGGCCCTATTGTAATATTTTTTTAAAGATTTATTTATTTATGGATACAAGAGTTGGGGTACAGGCCAGAGATGTAGGGGGTAAGAGGATTCACCAGAGACAGAGTGGGGAACAGAACAGGCAGAATGACTGAAATACACTGCTGAGGGGAGCTGTGGGCAAGTCAGGAGAGGTCTGCTTCACCATGTGGGTTTCTTTCTGGCCGGCCGGGGATCGAACTCATGCTGCAGAGCCTGTGGACGGCTTTGCAGTGCAGTGCTTAACCCCTTGCGCCACCAGGGAGGCCCCCTATTATAATATTAAAGCACATTATAAAAGTATAATGATTGAAATAGATTCTAGTTATCACAAGATAAGAACTAAGTCTTGTTCTTCTCTGGCACTTTGTCGTAGCCTATAGTAAAGACTGAGGAATGAAAAGCAGGAAAAGTATGGATTGTGGAATTAGATAAATTAAATTACTTTTGCATTGGTTTCCTAAACTGCTATAAAGGGGATAATAAAAATATTCACCTTTCAAGGTGGCTATAAGGATTAATAATTAGTTAAAAACACTAGTTCAGTGCTGGCATATGGTAAGCACTTGGTAAATGTTGTTAATCACAACAGAAAAAAAAATGAGTATCAAAGCAATAAAAGTAGCAAATACAAGATGAACATGTAATTAAGAAAATGTTAAATTCTTAAATTCTGTCATTTAAAAATCAACGTAAAATTAAAAGAAAACGATGAAAATTCCTGGTATAATCCAGAATGAACTCACAAGTTGGTGGTTTTAAAATGGAATTATTTTAACTGACTCAGTTAATAAGCTGAGGATCATCTTCCTCACTCAAAGACAGTTCTCCAGTAAATGAAATAAAAGGGCAAAACCAATCTTAAATCCTTTCCCTTAAACACAAGACGCTCAGATTTTATCTGAAGGAAAGATGCAGAAAAAGGCCTTATTATGACAACTGTATTAACACGACTCCTTTAAAACAGAAAAATTACTCATCAGATGAAGAAAATGTGACAAAGACTTGGTAACTATTGATTTTGGATGGGTATATAGCTACACATAGTTTTTATCAGTATAAAAACTTTTCCTAATATTTTATATCACACCCAACCAAAACAAAAAACATCAATGCAACATCAAATTCTGTATACAAGTTGTTTCCCAAGACAATCAGTAACAATAACTATTAAGATGTTTATACTACCAAATCAGTAAAATTCTATTAGAAAATTAAATGAAAAAAAAAAAAAGCTTATATTATTTAACTCAGGAGTTATACTCCTAAAATTTATCCTAAAAATATAGTTTAGAAATTTAAAAAGCTATATATTCACTGTAATGGCCTTTATGGTAACAAAACAATAACAAATATCCAAAACTGGTTCATACTTTTAATAAATTAAGGTACATGTACACAATGGCATGTTATATAGTATCAAAAATTATGAAGACAATATAAACACTAAAAATGGTATTAAGAGGGAAAGGTATTTTTTTTAGTGCATGACTGTAGGCAGACAGTAATGAAAATTGTCTTGCTTGTGAGCTATTTTTTTCCACTAATCCATCAATGAATATTCACTGAATGCCTACCATTTGATAGGCACTATTCTAGGAGCTTAGGATACATCAAGAAAAAAAAAGATTTCCTTCTGTGTTTACCTTCTAATGAGACAATATACATAACAAATTACATAATAAAGTAGAAAAACTAAGTGCAACAGGGATATAAAGAAAAATGAAGGGGGTGTGTTTAAAAGTGGATAGGAAATGGAAGGGGGAAGGTTGTAATTCTGAATAGAGATGTGAAAAGCTGAAAAGCTGACATTTAAGCCAAGACTTGAATTTTCTCATTTACATCATTTCATCAATCTTATGTTCTCCACAACAGGGTGTCTATTACAAAATGCATCTTTTATATTAAAAACAAAAATAAAAATTCAGAGATGCACCAAAGAAAAAGGCACTGTTTAACATTTTGGTATACCTTTTCAGTCACTGATTTATGTATTTATATGAACTCTAAATGATACCATAAAAACTATTTTGTAACCTGCCTTTTCTAATTTATGATACATGATTACATAGTTAATGGACACAGAATTCAGTGCTCAACCAAGCCCCTACTGTGTTGGACACTTGGCTTTGTTTTTAACTTTTCACCATTATAAACTATGCTCATATAAACCTTTGGGCACATGGGTAAATGGTCCTCCAACAACTTCCATTTTTGTTTATTTACCTTCCAAAACATACATCATCATTTCAATAACTGCAATCATAGTGCACCATTGTCGTCTAGTTTCCTCACTTCTATATTATCAACATAACCACAATTTCTTCATCAAGTTAATGTTTACAATACTGTATGTTATTTAGGGGTCAGGGTTCACCCCTCTTCTGATGTATGTTACCACACCATACCTACCATCCAAACACCCACAACCCTCCACTGTAATGCAGTCTCACACCATACCCCTCGTAGCCTTAATTCTGCAATCATTTTTTCTAGGATTTTTTTGGGTTTACTTCTGTCTGTTCCCTTGTTTTGTTTCTTTATAGTCCACATGAGTGAAACCATCCAGTATTTGTTCTTCTTCTGACTTATTTTGCTTAACATAATTCCCTCCAGTTCCATCCACGTTGTCACAAATGGCAAGATTTCATCTTTTTTTAAATAGTTGAGTAGAATTCCATTGTGTAGCATAATTATAACTTTTAACAGAAATATGACTGCAGTCATCAAGTCCATCTGGATGTACTCTTAATTTACTAAACTATTCCCTCCTATGAGATTTTTAGGTTGTTTCCATCTCTTTCTCATTATAATGCTGCAGTAAATGTCGTATTGCTTATAGCTTTCTATCTCCTTAAAAATAGTTCAATCTATGTAACTCGTGCCAGATAGCACATTACTTTTTCAAAAAGCTGTAACAACTTAAATGCCATGTAGCAGTTTTATTCTCCCAAATTATGTTTAATGAGGTAGAGTAGGCTTAAATCTTTGTATATGCTCCAGGGCTTATAGTTTCAAACCTCTACAAATGCATACTTTCACACCCTGCCTGCCACCAGTACTCTTAAGAACCCTTCCCCATGTTCCACTGGACCCCTTCCCTACCCCAGGTGTAGCAGCAATTTTACAGTAAATGGGTTAACCGCCCCCCCACCAAGAAATCAAACCATTTTTTTTAAAGTTATAGAAATAAAAATGAAACATGTAAAATAAAGTCTACTCTAGGAACAGCTGGGGATGTAGTAGGTGGACAAGAAAATTATATCTTTCCCTATTTAAGTCCTAGGTATTAAACACCTCTCTTCCCTTGACCCCAGAAAATTGAATTATCTTCACAGCCACTTCTCTTCCCACTTAGGTCCTCTTACAGTCTTACCTCTGGCTAGAATCTGGGGAACCTCTTTAATTTAGGAGTCAGTGGCCTCAGCTTCAGTACTTTGCATCCCATTCATGAATCCACAACATTAATATTAAAAACTCTGTATTTACATCTTAACTACACCTCACCCATCTGGTTCAAAAATGCCATCTTATAACCTTGTAAAAATGATCTACCTCCTTCAGAATAAAGCAGTGGGATATTCTAAACCATTTAAGATTACTTCAAGGGAGGTTACATTTGGTTTGAAAAGTGTAACTTGGTAGGTAAGATAATACCAGATAGTTACTAACCATTACATGACAGCCACTGTGAAGTCTGCATTATCTCATTTAGTGCTTACAACTATTATTCTTCTGGATAAGAAAACTGATGCTTATAGAAGCACTTGCCCATTCAAGGTCACACAAGAGTGATGGAACATGGAGTAGAAGTCAGGTTTGTTGAACTTTAAAGCTCATAATCCTCACTAAGCTACAAGCTTTGTGATCAACTAAACTTGATTTCAGAATCTAGAGTCCAGCAAACTTACTAGTCATTCACCATGGCAGCCTCAGTTTCCTCATCTGCAATATGTAAGTAACAGTCTCTACCTCACAGGTCTGGCTGTTTTACGAATGAAATGAGATCATGTACACAGCAGTCACTCGTTCCTGCTGGAAACCACTAACCTGATTTCTACATAGGCAAACGTCATCAATTACGTTATTCATTTTTCTCTTCAAGATTCTAGCAAATGTCATTCTTATAACCAACTTGCCTACTTTTGTGTTTTTTTAATAAATGTCTCCATAATGTTAATGTTTATAATCTGTTTATTTTTCAAGGAAGAATTCAATGGTGAAGACTACATAGTATTGTATAAATCACCCAAAACAGTGCCCACAAAGTAGCAAGTACTACAATAAACACTGTTCACAACACCTACTTACATGATCACCAATATAATTTGGAAATACGTGCAAACATTTCTGAGAGAAATTCACTGCCCCCTAACTATTGAGCCTTGGGGAATAGAACAAAGCATGAAAATCAGCAGCAGGGATTTCTACTTTTTTGTCCTACAGGACTTTCTGCAGAGAACATGTATTTTTGACATAGAAATACTGTGGCTATTGAGCATGATATAGTTGCACAATGTTGTTTAGGTACAAGACCAAACACCACATCACACTTTTCTGAAATGTAAATGAACGTTCCTTTAATTTGCAGGCGAAGCCACCACTCTCTACGTGGAAAACGTGTGTGGGGGAAATCCGGTAAAAATCTACCAGACCCAGCTGGCTGCCTGGATATGGGCCATCCTGAAAACTACAGAATGCACTGCCATGGTACGGTTCTTTTCTTAGTTTCTGAAGACATTTCACTTAATAACAAGGAAGTTGGCCAAGACAGTGTAAATCTAGCCAGTGCCTTTCCCACTAAGAGTTGCCAGATAGATCTAATAAAAATACCCCACAGCTAAATTAGAATTTCAGATTAGAAAATAAACGACTTTTCAAAGTCCCATGGAATGTATATTAGAAAATTCGGTGCCTGTTTAATTCCAATTTACCTGGGCGTCCTGTTTTATCTGGCAGCCCCATCCCCTACACATCGACCTCAACTTCAATTTAGATGCAAAGAGCCTTCCAGTCCTAACCTCGACTTCTCCGTTGAGAAGACAAAGAAGGGTGTCAGCTTACGACAATAGTTTCTCCAAGTGGAAAATACCGGATAGGAAATCAACAAAATTAAGTTTCACTTATGAAAGTGTCGAGCAGCTGGGCAACCAGACTTTTTTAAAAAGCATCCAAAAACCTGATTGGGAAAGCGGCTGGGTCTGGACTAGCTGATGAACTTCGCAGCTCAGAGTTTTGACAAAGGAACGTTGCTTGGAGGGGCCCCGCTTTCTCCTTCTGAATTAATGGCCTCACGAGGCGAAGAGGAGGAGCGCCCGACAAAGCGCCTCCTCCTCTCGCCGCGACTTCAGGGCTCTGAGATAATAGACCCCACACCCTCAGGCCCAGCGCGGCTCAAGGGCCGGGGAACTTCTTAATAGGGTTACGATTCTACGAGAACTCGCACAAAAAAAAATCGGCGGGAAGGGAAACCCGAGCCAGGTGCAGGCAGGAGGCGAGGCGAGTTGAGAGCGATGGGCCCCTGCGGGTGGGCTGCGAAGGCCAAGCGGCGACGGGGACAAGGCCTCAAGGGGCCTAAGGAACGTAAGACTAACCTCCCTCCAAAGCTAACCTCCTCCTCCACTGATTGTCGCGAGAAACCCTACTACCCTCTCAAACAAGAACCAAGTCGTCCCCAAACTCACCCTCCACCTACTGTTCTCTCCTCAGAGTAACGGCGACGCTACACGGCCTCTACCGTCCCGAGAAAAGAGCGCGCGACCGCCGGAAACGAGACGACGGAGCTCGGTGCCTCCCAAGGGGTACCAAGCAGCGTTCTTGATTGGTTATCTAACTTGCCAATCAAGTTTTATCTCCAGAGACAGAGTCATTTTTCCGCCATTTCTCGGATCCCATTGGCTACCGAACGCGAAAGATTCGAGTTCGTGTGAACGACAGATGGGGACAAAGAGGGAGGCTGTGGACCTAATGCGCATGCACAAGTTGCACTCTGCTTGCAACGGAAAAGGAAGGGGGGAGGGGGGCAGCGGGATGGGGGCAGGATATGGAGGGTCGGAAGGAGAGACATAATCTTACTAACCGAAAGACTGAAAGGCCATATGAGGGCAGGGGGAAGCATAGGGGGAAAAGGGAGAGCAAGGAAAGTGGAAAGAGAGGGAGAAGGGGAGAAAATGTGCGCGTAGGCGTGATCTAAGGATTCCTGCACTGCGCCTGTGCAAGAAGTAAGAGTAACAATGTCATTGTATTCAACGTAGTAGATATAGTCTTTTCCTACTGGAAAAAAAATGCCCCGCCATGTTTCTTTTTTCATACTTCCTCATTAGGACTTGCACTCTAACACCCCATGCTTAATCAGATTTCTAGCTGCTTCTGCTGCATGGTCTACTCATAAAGACCCACTGAAAATAGCCACCACATGGTATTGGTTATGTAGTTACGGTTATAGTTATAGAAAGGGGAGGAGAGGGGTGGGAATTGGGATTGATACTTGGTATCTGTGATCACACAGATCACATAGAGTACCCACATTTTCCCGGTTACCAAGTAGCCCAGCACTCCAAGCACCACTATTGTTTCTAAGATTTACTGAGAGATTCAACAGGTGTCATCATTGCCATGGATACATTGTAGCCCTCCAGCTCAGATTGATTTTATCTTCCTTAGGCCAATAAGGTGATCTCCCTTCATTTTTCCATAAGGACTAGCAGCCCTGAGGTTAATCAAGGTTTACAAGGCTCAACTGATCTGTGTTTGTAACTGATTCCCGCTAATTGACTAATTCACCCTCTGGGTTTCAGGGTGTCTCAGCTGGCACCACCTAGTGTGGGGACAGTTATCTAGACCTGCACCGTCCAATAGAAGTTTCTGCAGTGTTAGAAATGTTCTGTGTCTTCTCTGTTCATTCGTGACCTTTCAGTGCTTGAAATATGACTAGTGTCACTGAGGCGCTGAATTTTCTATTTCATTTGAAAATAAATAAAACACCTCCATACGAAAAAAAAAAAAAAAAACAACTACAACCTGCTGAGGGACGTGTGTGTGTGTGTGTGTGTGTGTGTGTGAATCAAACAATATATCTAAGAACCTAAAGAGGAATGTTCTCCTCCACTCATCCCTCATTCCCACTCTCCAGGGGTTACACAATTACACTTTCTTGCATTTCTATCTTTTATGTACTGTCCAGGCAAAACAAAAATATTTATACATTTTTATTCATGTAGGATTACCCTAAACATACTTTCCTGAGCCATGACTTTCTCACTTTAAAAAATACTTTAGTCTGGCCTCCCCAGTGGCGCAGCGGTTGAGCGCTGGGCTGCTGGGCTGTGAAGCTGCCCGCAGCCTCTGCAGCGCCGGTTCCATCCCCGGCCACCAGGCAAGGGTCCCACATGGCGCACAGACCTCTCCTGCCGCCCGCTGCTCCCCTCAGCAGTGTATTTCGTCAGTCTGGCTGTTCTGTTCCCCGCTCTGGCTCTGGTGAATTCTCTCACCCTCCCACACTTCTGACTGTACCCAGTGCTTGTATAAATAAAAAAAAAAAAATACTTTAGTCCAGGCCTCCCTAGTGGCACAAGGGGTTAAGACGCATCCTATGAAGCTATCCACAGCCACTGCTGCATGAGTTAGATCCATCGCCAGGGAGCTACCCACATAGTGCAGCAGACCTCTCCTGATTCCCCCACTACACCCTCAGCAGTGTATTTCAGTAGATCTGCCTGTTCTGTTCCCCACTCTGTCTCTGGTGAGTCCTCTCACTGCCCCCACACCTCTGGCCTGTGCCCCTGTTCTTGATTCATAAATAAATCTTTTTTTATACAAGAACTGGGGTATAGGCCAGAGGTGCGGGAGGGTGAGAGGATTCACCAGAGACAGAACGGGGAACAGAACAGGCAGACAGACCAAGGACACTGCTGAGAGGAGCAGTGGGCGAGCCAGGAGAGGTCTGCCGTGCCATGTCGGTATCTCCGCGGCCAGCCGGAATTGAACACGCACTCCAGAGGCTGCGGACAGTCCCACAGTCCTGCACTCAACCGCCTGCCCCACCAGGGAGGCTCATAAATAAATCTTTAAAAAAATACTTTAGGGCCTCCCGGTGGTGCAGCACGTTGAGCACCATGCTGTGAAGCTGTCCGCAGCCTCTGCAGTGCGAATTCGATTCCTGGCCAGCCAGGGAGATTCCCACATGGTGTGGCAGACCGCTCCTGTCACCCACTGCTCCCCTCAGCAGTGTATTTCATCAGTCTGCTGTTCTGCTCCCCGCTCTGTCTCTGGTGAATCCTCTCACGCTCCCATGCCTCTGGCCTGTACCCCAGCTCTTGTATAAATAAAATAAATCTTAAAAAAAAATACTTTAGTCCTAGACTCCTCTTTTGGAGCTGGAGCTGGCAACAGACCAGCTCCATGGACTACCTGATCCGTAGACAGAGGAAAGGCGACGACTCAGCGTTGTGAGCACATGTGAAGCACAGCAAAGGTGCAGTGTGTCTGCATGGTAGAACTTCAATAAGTGTGAAGGCTACATCGAGCACATCGTGAAAGACACCACCCACGACCTGGGTACCAAGCTGTTCTTTCCAGATACCTACCCATTTAAGAAGCTGATGGAGCTGTTCACTGACCCCGAGGGTATCCACACTGGGCAGTTCATGTTCTGTTTCATGATGACCCAGCTCAACATTGGCGATGGCTCCTAGTGGGCACCATGCTCGAGGGCACCATTGTGTGTTCCCTGATGGAGAAGTCTGATGTTTACTTCGATAAGCCTGAGCCTTGGGGAACTATGCCACTGTTATCTCCCACAACCCTGAGACCAAGAAGATCCAAGTCAAGCTGCCTCAGGCTCCAAGGTCATTTCCTCTGCCAACAGAGCTGTGGTAGCTGTGGTGGCTAGAGCTGGCTGATCGACAAGCCCATCCTGAAGGCTGGCTGTGCCTACTTAGTATGAGGCAAAAAGGAATTGCTGGCCACAAGTGTGTGTGGGGCGGGGGTGTTTGCCATAAACCCAGCAGAGCATGCCTTCAGAGGTGGCAGCCACCAATATATTGGCAAACCTTCTCTCATCCACAGAGATGCCCCTGTTGACTGCAAAGTGGGTCTCACTGCTTTCTATGGGACTAGGCATCTCCAGGGAACCAAAATTGTGCAGGAGAAAGAGAACTAAGGCTGGGAATTCAATGAAGTTTGTCATATATATAATATGTGTGTATAAACATATAGAAGTACATATGTATGTTACTTAAATGACATACATGTAAGTATAGCACTATATACTTTAGCATATAGCAGATATATCAAATAAAACTACTTCAGCTATCTTTTTACATAAATTCATAAAGATCTATGAGGATATTTTAATATCAGATATTTTATAGACTTCCACATGTTGGTTTTTAGTATCTGTTAAGTAAAAATACATAATTACAAAACAAGCTGCTATAAAGTCAATACTTTAATGAATTTATACTTTGCTAACCACAAAAACTAAAGTAGGGCCTCCCCTGGTGGCACAGGTGGTTGAGCGCCACGCTGTGAAGCTGTCCACAGCCTCTGCAGCGCCGGTTTAATCCCGGCTTGCCGGCGAGGGTCCCACATGGCAAGCAGACCTCTCCTGTCTCGCCTGCTGCTTCCCTCAGCAGTGTATTTCTTCAGTCTGCCTGTTCTGCTCCCCACTTTGTCTCTGGTGAATCCTCTCACCCTCCCGTGAATCTGGCCTGTGCCCCTGGTTCTTGTATAAATAAATAAATCTTTAAAAAAAAAAAACAACTAAAGTAGTGTAGAGTCAGGAATGGACACTGAGCAAGTTTTCTATGATCCCATGCAGACTCGGTAAAGGAGGAGTCAGAGTCCTCAGCGGGTTTTCAGGCTTTTATTGGGGTTCACCAGGCATATGGCAGGCAGAGGTGCTGGGGGGCCGGGAGGCTGGCAGTCCTCCCAGCCCCCAGCAAATCCTCACTCTATCTGGGCTCTCTGGCGTTCTCTCTGCTTTTCTTCTTCTCTCGGCTTCTGTTCGTTCTTGGCTTCTGCTGGCGTCCCCGTGATGCTGCCCTTAAAAGCCCAGTCTTAGCTCAGGTGAATCCCATCTATGTATGCCCACACCCTACTCCAGGTGCCTGCCATCAGGCATGTATTAGGACCATCTATCCGAATGGCAGGAAGGCAGAAAAGCCTGACATTTTTTCCTTACCCTAGAAGTAGCAAATAAAAAGTTTTTGTATATTTGTGTATCTCTTCAAGGCAATCATAACATAAGCAGACATATGTTTACTGTGAACAAAGAATTGTGCTACAGTAGCATGTTGTAGATAGTGGTAACTCAAAGGTGGTATGGCTTTGTTTGACTGGATCAGAATAGCTTAACCATTCTTAATCAAGAGAATGAAGTCAGTAGGGCCTTCCTGGTGGCCTAGGAGTTAAGACTTACTGCAGAGGCCTGAGTTCAATCCCCTGCCAACATGGCACAGCAGACCTTTCCTGTCTTGCCCACTGCTCCCCTCAGCAGTGTATTTCAGTCAGTCTGCCTGTTCTGCTCCCCACTCTGTCTCTGGTGAATCATCTCACTCCCCACACCTCTGTCCTACACCCCTGTTCTTCTATGCAAAAATAAATAAAATCTTTTTTTAAAAAAAAGAGGATGAAGTCAGAGAGACCAATGGACAAAGGGTGAGAGGTAGAATTACCCATGTCCTAATTCCTGGTTTCCAACGTAGTTTTTGTACACTTTGTTACTAACTGGGCTCCATCTTCTCCATCCTCCCACCATCAAAGCAGTCTACATCACATGGTAGGAAAGATGGGAAGACAGAATTAGGTAATTGTCATGCCTGAAGAGAATTGGAGAGGCTGAGTGATAGGAAATCATGCTTGAGAAACAGGCATAAGTTAAATAATTAAGGGCCTGTGCCAAGCTTAAAAGTTTATACTTTAATCTGTAGGTTATGGGGAGGCATTGAAGGGTTGTTGTATTTTTGTATTTTTTTTTACGTGTTAAGAGGACAGGTTTATTAAGGAAAGGAGAAAAATAGAGTCACTTTTTTTAGTCACAGGTGGGCAGGAGAGCTGCCTCTCCTGTTTTGTAAAGGGAAAAGATTTGTAAAAGGAACACCTGCATAGTTACAGGTAGGTAGGAGAACTGCTGAAGGGTTTTTAAAAACTAATTTGTGTTGTTTCTTCTGACTACAAATGTAGTATATGCTTATTGAGGGAAAAAATTAGAAAATAAACAGAAGTATTAAAATCATGATAATCCCACTATGCAGAAATAACTGTTAACATTTTGATATATTTTCTTCCATACTGCCACAGATATATACATGTGTGTGTTCCTATGTGTACATATGTGTGTGTATACAGACTGAGAGAGACAAAATAACATGTATGATAGGTTTGAATATCAGAAAGATCACGGTATTAGTGTCCTGAGGCTACTATAACAAATTACCACAAATTTGGTGGATAATACTACAGAAATTTATTCTCTCACAGTTTTAGAAGCTAGAAGGATGAAGTCAGTATCACTGGGATGAAATCAAGGTATGACAGAGCTATGATTCCTATGGAGGCTCTAGGGGAAACTGTCTCTTCCAGCTCTGGAGGCTGCCAGCATTCCTTGGCTTGTGACTGCATCACTCTAGTCTCTGCCTCTATGATCACATGGTCTTCTTCCTGTTGTCAAATCTTCCTCCGTCTCTTGTCATTAGATTTAGGGCCCACTTGGATATCCACCACATTTTAAGATCCTTTAATTATATTTGCAAAGTCCTAGGTTTTGCCCATAAAAGGTAACATTCACAGGCCCCAGGGATTAGGTCATGGATATTTTTGGAGGAGTCATTATTTAACTTACCACAATCACCCTGGAAATATTGTATAGCATAGCTTGGAGGAGATAGGAAACAGAGACATCAGTTAGAATACAATAATAATTATTTCAGGTGAAAAATGAGGAAGGCCTGAACTAAGGTAGTGGTTGTAGGGATAGAAGAGAACGCCAACTCCAAATTTTTTAAAAAGATTTATTCTATTCATACAAGAACCAGGGCACAGGCCAGATGTGGGGGAAGGTGAGAGGATTCACCACAGACAGAGCGGGGAACAGAACAGGCAGACTGACAAAATACACTGCCGAGGGGAGCAGCAGGCGAGACAAGAAAGGTCTGCTCACCATGTGGGTTGCTCCGAGGGCGGCGGGGATCGAACCAGCACTACCGACGCTGCGGACAGCTTCACAGCGTTGCGCTCAACCGCCTGCGCCACCAGGGAGGCCCCCAAATCCAATTTTTTTAAAGATTTATTTATTTATGCATACAAGAGCTGGGGCACAGGCCAGAGATGTGGGGGGTGAGAGGATCCACCAGAGACAGAGCAGGGAACAGAACAGGCAGATTGGCCGAAATACACTGCTGAGGGGAGCAGCAGGCAAGACAGAAGAGGTCTGCCTCGCTGTGTGGGTTTCTCCCTGGCTGGCCAGGGATCGAACTCGTGCTGCAGTGGCTGCGAATTGCTTCATAGCGCGGTGCTTAATCCCTTGCGCCACTAGGGAGGCACCCCAAATCCAAATTTTAAAAGGTCGGATCAAGGTGACTTAATTAAAACAATTAAATATAGGGGATAAGGAGTAGAAGACTAGAATGATTCCTGGGTTTCTGGTTTGGGTGCCTGGTTAGTTGTGTCACTAACCAAGATAGGAAATAGAGGAGGCAGAGCGCATTGGGGGCAGAGGGGTCAATGATCAAAGTGAGTTAAGGTAACAGGAGTCAAGCAAACAATAGAGGAAATCGGTCCAAGCAAGGCCTTGAGAGCTCATTTTTATTTATTTATTTTTTGAAGATTTATCTATTCATGCATACAAGAACCAGGGTACAGGCCAGATGCAGGGGAGGGTGAGAGGATTCACCAGAGACAGAGTGGGGAGCAGAACAGGCAGACTGACTGAAATACACTGCTCAGGGGAGCAACGGGCAAGACAGGGGAGGTCTGCCATGCCATGTGGGTATCTCCCAGGCCAGCCAGGATCGAACCTGCGCTGCAGAGGCTGCGGACAGCTTCACAGCATGGCGCTCAACCGCCTGTGCCACCAGGGGAGGCCCAGAGAAAGGTCATTTAAAAAAATATATCATTATCAATAATATAATATTTTTTTTAAAGTTTGTTTTTTTTTTAAAGATTTATTTATTTATTCATTTATTTATGCAAGCACTGGGTACAGTCAGAAGTGCGGGAGGGTGAGAGAATTCACCAGAGCCAGAGCGGGGAGCAGAGCAGGCAGAAGGACCGAAGTACACTGCTGAGGGGAGCAGCAGGCGGCAGGAGAGGTCTGCGCGCCATGTGGGACCCTCCTCCGGTGGCCGGGGAGCAGCCGGGGATCGAACCGGTGCCGCAGAGGCCGGGGCAGCTTCACAACCCAGCGCTCAACCGCTGCGCCACCGGGGAGGCCCAATAATATAATATTTTTAAATAATATCTTTTTTTTAAATTTGAATACCTTCAAGGTACTGAACATAATTTCATGGAGGTCATCAGTTCCTGGAATGATTTCTGTCCCAATAAATTACCAAGTAGCTAGATAAATAGGAAACATTGATCCAGGAAAAGTAAATAGACTGGTATATAAGACTATGTCTTAAGAACTACAAGTGGACACCACCTGTATTCAAAATCATACTAGAGTTTCTAGCCAGGGTAATGGGCAAGAAAAAGAAATAAAAAATATCCAAGATGGAAAGGAAGAGGAAAAACTATCTCTCTTTGTAGATGAAATGATTTTCTGTATAGAAAATTCCAAGGAATTCACTAGAATTAGTAGAAAATGTGTTTTTAAAAAAGATTTATTTATTTACGCATACAAGAGCTGGGGTACAGGCCAGAGGTACAGGGCGGGGCAGTGGTAAGAGAATTCACCAGAGACAGAGTGGGGAACAGAACAGGTGGACTGACCCAAGTACACTGCTGAGGGGAGAAGTGGGCGAGTCAGGAGAGGTCTGCTGCGCCATGTGGGTTGTTCCCTGGCCGGCTGGAGATCGAATTCGTGCTGCAGAGGCTGCGGATAGCTTCATAGGCTGTGCCTTAACCCCTTGCGCCACCAGGGAGGCCCAGTAGAAAATGCTTTTAAAGTTTATTTTTTTAAAGATTTATTTATTTATGCATACAAGAACTAGAACTAGGGTACAGGCCAGAGGTGTGGGGGATTCAAGGATTCACCAGAGACAGAGTGGGGGAACAGAACAGACAGAATGGGGAACAGCAGGCAAGAGAGGAGAGGTCTGCTGCGCCATGTGGGTGCTGCTCCCTGGCCGGATGGGGATCAAGCTTATGCCACAGTGGCTGTGGACAGTTTCACAGTGCTGTGCTTAACCCCTTGAGCCACCAGGGAGGCCCTGTTTTTATTTATTTATTTATTTATTTATTTATTTATTTATTTATTTATTAAAGATTTATTTATTTATTTATACAAGCACTGGGTACAGTCAGAAGCGCGGGAGGGTGAGAGAATTCACCAGAGCCAGAGCGGGGAGCAGAGCAGGCAGAAGGACCAAAGTACACTGCTGAGGGGAGCAGCGGGCGGCAGGAGAGGTCTGCGCGCCATGTGGGACCTTCCTCCTGTGGCCGGGGAGCAGCCGGGGATCGAACCGGCACTGCAGAGGCTGCGGGCAGCTTTGCAACCCAGCGCTCAACCGCTGCGCCACCAGGGAGGCCGGAGGCCCTGTTTTTAGAGTTTAAAAAATGAGAACCAATCAAGTTTGGCAGTGTTGCAGGATACAAAATCAATTAATAAAAAGTCAATTGTATTTCTATACACTGGCAATGAACAATTTGAAAATGATATTAAGAAACAATTCCATTCACAATAACATCAAAAAGAATAAAATGCTTAGGAATAAACTTAATGAAAGAAACATACAATGTATGCTCTGAAAATTAAAAAAAAAGTATATTGTTGAAAGAAATTCAAGAAGATCTAAATAAAGGGTCTTTGATTAATTGGACAGCAAGTGTTAGCAAGGATGTGGAGAAACTGGAACTTTGCTGGTGGGAATGTCAAATAGTATAACTACTTAGAAGGGCAGTCTCACAGTTCCTCAACTAAACATCAAGTTGCCATGATCCAGAAATTCCACTCGTATCTATCTACCAAAGAGAACTGAAAACATGTTCACAGAAATATTTGTATACACAAATGTCTATAGTAGCATTTTTATTATAACGGCTATGTTATACTGATGGCTTTTGGTAGCCAAGAGGTACTTCAACTGATGAATGGTTACACAAAATATGGTATAACCATACAATGGAATATTATTCAGTCATAAAAGGAACAAAGTTTAGATACATGCTACAACATGGATAAGCCTTGAAAACATATGCTGAGGGAAAAACACCAACCACAAAAGACCATATATCATATGATCCCATTCATATGAAATGTCCAGAATAAATGCCTCTTTGGAGACAGAAAGTAGAATAAATCTTATATAAGGCTG
Source organism: Talpa europaea (assembly GCF_964194135.1). NCBI lineage: Eukaryota > Metazoa > Chordata > Mammalia > Eulipotyphla > Talpidae > Talpa > Talpa europaea. The sequence goes on along the minus strand of NC_140081.1, from coordinate 47,466,629 downwards.
GGGGTGGGGAGATGGGAGATGATTGCAAAAAGGCACAGGTTTCTTTTAAAAGTTATGAAAACATAAATTTGACTGTGATGATGATTGCAAATATACTGAAACCTATGGAACTGTCCACTTCAAATGGGCAAATTGTGTAGTACATGAATTATATCTCAATAAATCTCTTACTTTGAAAAAGACGTGGAACTCAACAAAGTAATATTAACAAAGTTTATTTCCCAAGGGACCTGTGCCATAGCAGAAAGTTTTGTAGAGACCTGGGACCCACATAGTATGGTAGGGGTTTCATGAAGTCAGTTGACCTCTTATTGGAGTAAATTGAACTAGGTTGCCCCCAAAGTTGGGAGAGATGTTTGGAGAGGACAGAGAGAATGGTAAAAAGTGGAGTATAGTGGAGTATAGTCAGAGTCACACTACTAAGTCAGACTTGCCAATAAGAATAGGTGTCTTTTCACTTACCCTTCTTTTTAAAGATGAAGATGAAGATCCCTTATCCTTGCCTGCCTTTGCTCCCCTCTTGTTTTACTCTTATCTCTTTTCTTAAGCCTTTTATTATAGAAATATGACTACAGTTTGAGTTCATTGGACTTTTCGCTCTCCTTTATTTGATCCATCCAATAATCATTACTAAGTGTCTACCAGGGATTATACTAGATGCCAGAGATAGAGTTGAGTAGGAACTGGTCACTATTGTTCAGGTATTCATGGTCTAGTATTTTCCCAGTGTCTCCACAAATATATTTTCTTTATTCCAGGGTACTTTAGAATGCTATAAAACAGTAAAAAAAATCATGTGTTTACAAAATTGGTTCTAAAAAGTGAACCTCGCTCTAATCAAATGACCGCCAAATAATCTGTAACTTAACTCTTCTTTCAGAGTTACCCATCGTCTGTTTACTTAGAAATAATGAGTACCTGTTGGTGTCCATGGAAATCCGTGAATTCAGAAAATATTATACCTCCATTTATTGACCAAGTTATGTGTAGCCTTGCCTGTCATAAAAGAAAAAAAAGCTTGACATCCTTGCAATCAGTTAAATAAAGCATGGTGCATCCAAATGATGGAATAATATACAGCCATTACAATTATATTGTGGAACATATTTTGCAAGGTAATCCCACTTTTGTAAAAAAAATATATATGCAAGAAAAAGGACTGGAAGGCTATATGTCAAAAACAGCAATGGCTATGTCCAGAAATAACAGGTAGGGTATAAATGAAGATTGCTTTCTTCTTCAGACTATGTGTTCCAAAAACTTTACAGCAAATATTTATTTATATTTTTATAATCAGAAATATATATATAATTAAAATAAAAGAGTCCTTATGGAGACTGATTTTTTACACATCTTATAGTGTTTACAGTCCTTTAGGAGAGCTTTATAAATGGTGAACAACAAGTAACAGAATTGAATAATATATGGAACACGGCTGTAACAAGTCTGAAAAAATGATAGCATTGAGTTGCAGGCCACACTTTTACCCACTTCCCTCCCCCAATATCAGCTCTTCTATATTAGAGCCTCTCATCTGTAATAATATTCTATATTAGAGCCTCTAATACATACTCAAACCTATCAACTGTGGGCACTCATGGCTTAGTCAAAGACAAAAAAAAAAAGGAATTTTAAGGATACAAAGGCTACTGGGTGTGAAGTCTCAGACCATACATGAACGCATGGTAACCAGTATCTTATTAAGCACCTACTATATGTCAGGCAGGTGTACATCTCACTTAATCATAACAACATCCCTATGAAGTACTATTATCTCCTCTCTGTCTTTTTCCATGCATACCAGTATTTAGACTTTCTCTACAAAGTTACTATCATATTTTAACTCCTTTAAAAAATGTAACATCATATCAGGATCATTTTTGCAGGTCATGAGTTTTGTAAAGATGTTATTGCTTGGAGTTTTAGTTTTGCAGCAAAACTGAGCTGAAAGTACACAGTTTCCACATACTTCCTGCTCTCTGCCTCAAGGTTCCCTGACTAGTGATACATTTATTGCATCAACATCCCTTACCAATGATACATTTGTTATAATTCATACATCCATTCTACTCACAGCCCATAGTTTATGAGTTTATTTGGGTTGCTGTGCACTCCAAGAGTTTCTGTTGTTGTCTGATCATACAAAATAGTTACACTGTGGTGGTGGTGGGGAATCCTCTATGCTCTGCATTCTCTTTTAAAATACCTTTGTTAATGACTACATCCATTGTATGAATATAACCAAAATTGATTTAACCTATCCCCTATTATTGGACATTTAGATTGCTTTTTTTATCTGTTTTACAGATGAGAAAACTAAGACTCAGTGACTTGACAATTGAATTATCCAAAGTGTCCTGGCTAAAAAAAAGGGGGAGGTCTCAGAGTTTAAGTTAGAATCCTGGTCTGTCTCCAGACTCTGGATTAATAATTCATTATTAACCCCCCTTAGATTGTCTCACTGAAACTGTAACAGGGTGGTCCCCAGGAATGGGGGAGGTTTTCTGCCCCAACCAAGGGAGGGTGGAGCTGAGCAGGGAGAGAAGAAGCTGCAGAAGAGACTGAGGAAGGAAGCAGGATGGAGCCAGAAGGAGACCTGGAGGAGGTGCATGGAGCCTAGAGACGCGTGAAGAAACTGTGCTTGTCTTTTGGTTGTGGACTGGGTGACACAGATGTGGGTGAGACCCATGGGGAGGTGACAATGACAGCTTTTATCTTGATGCTGATTTTGCTCTTTTCCTTTTGGGCTTGTCTGGTTGTTTTTGACCCTTTTTTATGGGTCTCCACTAAAAGATGTTTTAGACTTGTGGCAGGCTTTGGGGCCTTGCTTTGGGCCAATCCCATTTGGATGGAGTTTTACCCACGAGGGGATGGGTAACTTTGGGTGCTTCATTTAGAAACTAGATTCTTTGCCTTTCCTGTATTGTTTTTAAATTGTATTAAAGTTTTTTTCCCATTAAAGTCTCATATGTTTTGTGTTGATGCGGCGGATGGCAGAACCCATTTAGAATAGGCAGGTTTGCGGGGTTTGGGCTGTCCCTCTCCCTGTCCTATAACAAAACCAGGCATTCTCCACAACCAGACCAGCCAAGGATCCAAACATGTGTTGAGAAGGTCAGGGAATACAAAAGAAAGAAGTGATCTAACTGAGACAGAACAAGTTTGAAAATGCAAAAGGAGTTACAGGGATATAGAAATAAGCAGAGCGGGGGAGGTGGGTACACAGAATACCAGTTAAGATAAAGAGAAAGCTGGGTTTGGGAAACCTAAAGGAAAAAGTTTTGCTTTTATCTCTGTATATAGGAGAGAGCAAAGATAACCTCAAGGCCATGTGGGGAGCTAGGAAGGACAAGGTTTCTGGGAAAGTGACTGAGACAAGGGAGGATAAAACTCCCTAGGACTCTTAAGGCTAGGAGAGGCTTAGTATGGGAAGTAAGGCCTAGCGCCAAGAGGCAGGCTAGAGCAGGCACTGGACATCAAATATACCTGTTCGTAAGCCTGTGGGGGTACTCCCTTCCAGCCTGAGCTTCCTCCAGTATCTCAGATACTAAATGCTCTCAGCCCTCAGGAGTTGCAGGGGGAAGTGGGGAGGGAGGAGGATTATAAAGTGCTCTAACTATAATGAGGATTGGGAATGGATCCTGGCACACATTTTTTTTAAGCAAGTAGGCTTAATGCTAGTGCCCTCTATCCCTACCCCACTTCTCTAAGCCTCAACCTCAGCCCCACCCACATGCTAAGGACCTTCCAGGAAGGGGGGAGGGGTGAGGTAGAGAGAAGAAAGAGAAAGGGGAAAGAGGGAGAGAGGGAGAGGAAGAGAGAGAAGGAGAGAGGGAGGGGGGGGAGAGAGAGACACACACATACACACACACACACACAGAGAGAGAGAGAGAGAGAGAGAGAGAGAGAGAGAGAGAGAGAAAGAGAGAGAGAGCGAGAGAGCGAGAGCGTGAGAGAGCGAGAGAGAGAGCGCGAGGAAAGCTGGAGCGCTACCGGCCTTGATGAGGAAAACTACTGAAGATAAAACACAGGGAGCTCCTGCACTCCTGCAGGAAGACTCAGGGAGAAGATCCCAGAACTTAGCCTAAGACTATTGAGAGAGTGAAGGGAGGGGTCTTTGCAGGACCTGGTTTTGGGGTCATCATGCAGTAACGGTTACTGCATAGGCGTTGTCACTGAGCCAGAGCTATTTAACCCGCCCTGGGTGCCTGGTGCTAGAAACCACGCTTAATGCACCCCACAACTATGACTCTTAGAATGGTTAGCCCCCCAGTCCAGGCTGCAGACAAGGGAAGGAGGGGCACGTAAGGGCTCAGTCCCTGCCTCCCCCCCCCCCTCCGCTGTCACTCATTACCCCAACATTCACCCAGGGGGCGGGCCCCCAGAGAGGTGGAGTTGGGGGAGGGTAATCTTGGCAGGCGCCTGCTGCATGGCGTAGGTAGGGACTGTAGAGGGGGGCGCATGCGGGGGGAGGAGGGTTGAACACGAGTGGGAAGCGAAGAGAGACACGGGGAGGGGGAGGGGACCGGGAACCATTTGAATGAGAGGAGGGGATCACGGGTAGAGTGGGCTCCAGGAGGTAGGGCGGGCACGGGTGTGACGGGGGTGGGGGTGCCAGACTGGAGCCAGGTAAGGGAAGCAGGTGCGTAGATGTTTTTTTGTGGGTTAGCGTACTAGGCCCTTCGGTGGAAAGGGGGCACCCTCTTTCCCGGGGGGTAGGGCTTCAAAGCTCCAGGGGCTATCTTTTCCTTCTTAACTAACGGGGCCCCTGGTGGGGGCTCGAGCTCCATCTCCAACGAATGTGTTCCATTCCGCAATTTCCAGGCGGCCACTGGGCTGGGAGTCTCGCGCCGGGGGCCGGTGCTGTCTCGCGAGCCCCCTCCTCGAGCCAGCCAATGGGGTTGTTTGCTGGCGCCGCCCGCCCGCCTGGTGCAGAGCGCTGGGCGCTGTGAGCGGCGCTGCCATTTAAAGGGGCCGCGACCCCTGTCCCGGCTGCTAGGGAGGGAGGTGGAGAAGGAGCGCGGGGCCGTCGCTGTCTGCAGTTCTAGGCTTGTAGCCGGTACACTAACCCTGCCGCAGGTAGGGGTCGGGCCTGATCAAGCCGAACCGAACCTGCAGGCTGGATCTCGCAGTAGTCGGGAGGGGGGGGGGTCTAAGGAAAGATCGTAGCTCCAAAATGTCTTCCTGTAAATGCCTGAGGTTGGGGGTGGGCAACAGGAGAAGGAAGACTGGGGGGGGGCAATAGGAAAGGGGGACAGGGCTGAGGAAGTGGGTGACCCTGAAAGGTAACTGGGGGGGAGGGATTAGGAAGGCCAGTTTGTGGGGGCGAGGGAAGGGCTGAGGGCGGACCATGCAACGCGGGGGGGGGGGTGGGGCCAGACAGGGTGGGTAAAGACTGGGGCGCTGGGGGGCTCTAGGAGAGTGGGGAGGGGGTAGAAACTGAGATCTCGGGGGGGGGGTGGGAAAGGCTCCTGGGGGCAACGGCCCTGGGAGACTTAAGGGGGCGTTCAGCCCGAGTTGGGGGTGGTGAGAGGTAAGGGGGGAGGGGAACTAGGACTTGCAGTGGGGTGGCGGGGGCAGGCGGGAGGAAGGACTGACTGCCTGGCAAGAGTGGGCACAGAGCCAGGCTGGGGAACGCCTCTCCCCACAGGGGGCGCTGTATGGGGGGGGAGTGGTCATTTGGACTAAAGCCCGTGGAAATGCTTGTCGGTTGTGGTGGGGGCTGTTCATGAGAAATCCAAGTGGATGATGGGGTGTGTCCCAGAGCCTATATAAGAAGGAATTCTGGCGAAGACTATCTCCTCTGCCTCCTCTTCTACCCCTAATCTACAGCCCAATATCCAGTCATCCTCATGGACCCCAGTGATTTCCCCAGCCCGTTTGACCCATTGACCCTGCCAGAGAAGCCCCTGGCTGGAGACCTTCCAGTAGACATGGAATTTGGAGAGGATCTACTGGAATCCCAGACTGCCCCAACTCGAGGATGGGCCCCCCCTGGCCCTTCTCCTTCCTCGGGAGCTCTGGACCTGCTTGATACCCCTGCTGGCCTGGAAAAAGACCCTGAAGTCCTGGATGGAGCCACTGAGCTGCTGGGGCTGGGGGGGCTGCTGTATAAAGCCCCCTCCCCCCCAGAGGTGGACCATGGTCCTGAGGGGACCCTTGCGTGGGATGCAGGAGATCAGACCTTAGAGCCTGGACCAGGGGGCCAGACCCCTGAGTTGTTGCCACCTGACCCAGGGGCTGGGGCAGCCAATCCCTCTTCGCCAGAGGGGCTACTAGAGCCTTTAGCTCCAGATTCTCCAATAACCTTGCAGTCACCCCATATTGAAGAGGAAGAGACCACCTCCATAGCTACAGGGAGAAGGGGCTCCCCTGGGCAGGAGGAGGAGCTTCCCCAAGGGCAGCCACAGAGCCCAAATGGACCCCCCAGCCCTTCAGTGGGAGAGACTCTGGGGGATGGAATCAACAGTTCTCAGACCAAACCTGGGGGCCCTAGCCCCCCTGCACACCCTTCCTTGCCAGGTAGGTTGCCAGATCAACTGGAGAATGATGAAGACTGGGGCAATGGTGGGGATAAGGAGGGCTGACTGTTTGGGGGAGAAAATAGGGGTGGAGGACGGTGGAAAGTTAAGAGTTGGGATATATGTGGGGAACGAGTTGGGGGTTTGGAAGGGAGGAGTGGGGGTGTGGTGAAGAAATTAAGGAAAGTAGGGCTTTGGGAGAGGAGTAGGAGTGAGGCTGCAGGGGAAGGTTGGGAAGAGTGGATTTGGTGGGAGAAGTTTTATTTTCCTTATCCCAGTGGGTTTTTGGTGCCAGGGTCCTTCAGGATTTCAGGAGGGCACGCACCAGGCTTCTTGATGCTAAGATTTTTCCAGCTGTATTGTTGTAGGTGACAGTGGGGTTTCAGGGTTTGATGAATGATAACTAGGTTCTGGAACCACCAACAGCATAATGATTTCAGGGGATTGGTGCAGGGCCTATGACTATGCCTCTGATAGGGACGACCTGGACTTGAGAGGCTCTCGCTACTCCCCTCTGCTTCTCCCCTGTCCTGCCTAGCAGTGTGTTTCTCCCAGCTTGTGACCAGGGTCGTAGGGCTTATATAACCACCTGAGTTCAGGGGAACCTAACCGTACATTAGTATTTCCTTTTCCCCATTGCTACTTTTTGGGTGATTGCATTTATTTCTGTTGGTAAACCAAACTCCATGAAAGGTGTGTTACCTGTATTTCCTTAATTCCCAATGATTGGGACAGAAACCTGGTGAGAAGGGTATGATTTATTTTTTTTCATGGAGAATAGCTGTGGTCCCCTCCACCTTAGTGCAGAGCTTGAGGTAACCCTGAGAGGGGCCCCAAGAAGCCACAGGCACTCAAGTTTTCCCTTTCAGTTTTGAGTAGATTCTTCCCCAGGAATTGAGGTGGGGGTTGGGCCAGGGAGGGGGTGGTGAGAGCAGGCTGAAGATTTAGGCTGCTTTCTGCTTCCTTTGCAGGAGATGGCCTGACTGGGAAGGCGAGTGAGAAGCCGCCAGAGCGGGTGAGGGGGAGGGGATTGGAAAGAGTCTGGTTCCCCCTGTAGCTCTGGGAAGGACAGACCCTTCATTTCCCCTCCCAGATGTTGTTGGGTGGAGGGTGTGTGTAGGGAGAGTTAGGAAGGAGGGAGCTCTTGTGTCTACTGCTTCTTAAGGGGAGAGTCTACTCTCCTTTTCTCCCCTCCTCCTAAGGTCTGGGCTGAGGGTCCCTATTCTCCCTTCCCTCTCCAATCTACCCCCCCCAAAACCTGTACTAGTGCAGCTGACCCTTTCGCCTGCCCCTGGTGTCAGCTTTCCTCCCTCCCCGTGTTTCCAAGGTACAGAAGAGAAGTGAGCGTGTTCGAAGAGTAGAACCTCCCAAACCTGAGGTGGTGGATTCCACTGAGAGCAGTGAGTAGGACTTGAGGAAGTATGACCTGGGCGTTCTGGGTGTGGAGAAGAGCCAGGAGCAGGATGTGGCAGGCTCCTGCAGCCCCTCACCATGCAGAATGTGAAGTGCCTATCCCTGCCGTGGGTTGGCATGGGAACCAGGGGCAGTGGGGGAAATTGAAAACAAGGGCAGTGAGAATGGAGTTTCCGGTTTCAGCTCTGCCATCCCTATCCCCAGTCTTCCCACTTAGAGCCCTTCTTGCCCCTCCTCAGAGATTGCAGAATATCTAAGGGGTAGTGACACCAGTAGCTTAAGATACCAATGTAAGGGGGACCCAGTATCAGTTGAGCTACCTAGGGGTGGCTGGAGACCTAGCCTGGGAGGCTTTTCTCACCGCCCCCCCATCCCCCTACTAATCCAGTTCCAGTGTCAGATGAGGATTCTGATGCTATGGTAGACGACCCCAACGATGAGGACTTTGTGCCCTTCCGGCCCCGGCGCTCTCCTCGAATGTCCCTACGCTCAAGCGTGGCACAAAGGGCCGGGCGCTCTTCAGTGGGCACCAAGATGACTTGTGCACATTGTCGGACACCACTGCAGAAGGGGCAGACGGCCTACCAGCGCAAGGGGCTGCCTCAGCTCTTCTGCTCTTCATCCTGTCTCACCACTTTCTCCAAGAAGCCCTCAGGCAAAAAGACCTGTACCTTCTGTAAGAAGTACGTGAGGATCTCTGGGTGCAGCGAGGGCAGGCTTCAGGGTGGGAATAATGGATGAGACAGACTGTTGGCAAGAAGCTAGCAGAGCGGACCTGGGAAAGGAGATTTAGGGAGAGGGAGGATCTCAGAGTGTTTGGCTCTGTGCTCATTGATCCCAGAGTGTGTGTGTGTGTGTGTGTGTGTGTGTGTGTGTGTGTGTGTGACTGATGAAATGAAAGGGTAGTATGTCAAGTAGGCCTTCAAACCTGTTCCCACCTGCAGGGAGATCTGGAATACCAAGGACTCGGTTGTGGCTCAGACTGGTTCGGGAGGCTCCTTCCATGAGTTCTGCACATCTGTCTGCCTCTCTCTGTATGAAGCCCAGCAGCAGCGCCCAATCCCCCAGGCTGGGGACCCCGCCGATGCCACCCGCTGCAGCATATGCCAGAAGACTGGAGAGGTGAGGAAGCTGAGTAGGGGCTGATTGACAGAGCCTGGCCAGCCCTGACCTGCCCCTGTAATCCTGGGGATGCAGGGCCCAGGCCCTGTGAAAGAAGGGAGTGGGGAGGAAAGGCAGCCACCATGAGGGAGCATATTCAAGGATAGAGCTTCTCCAGGATGTATGCGGCTGGCCTGCCTTGCCTCCCAGGACCTCACCATCAAGTCGGCAGCCTGATGTGCAGGTTGGGGGGTCCCTGGGCCCACTGTCTGCTGTGAAGGTCTAGGGTGAGGTGGGGTGGGTTGCCCTCGCATCTGGGTGGGTGGTGGTTGGCCAGGCCCCAGCTCAGGGTGTGTGTGTGTGTGGCAGGTCCTGCATGAGGTCAGCAATGGCAGCGTGGTGCACCGACTCTGCAGCGATTCTTGCTTCTCCAAATTCCGGGCCAACAAGGGACTGAAAACCAACTGTTGTGACCAGTGCGGGGCTTACATCTACACCAAGACCGGGAGCCCTGGCCCGGAGCTCCTCTTCCACGAGGGCCAACAAAAGCGGTTCTGCAACACAACCTGCTTGGGGGCGTACAAGAAGGTGGGGCCGAGGGAGTAGTGCATTAGAGGGCTCTGGAAGGGGGTGTGGTCCTTGGGAGATAAATAAAGGTGCCTGATGGGACTAGGGATGGGAGGAATAAAACAAATAAAGGGGGTTTCAATTGTATCTGTTATGTTTTATTTTTGAAGCTGGCTGGTGGATACACAGGTCTTTGTTATATCATCATCTATACTTTTTTGTATGCCTGAAATATTTCATGTTTTAAAAATTTAAAAAATAAAAGCAAAGGGACAAACCCAGCCTCAGCCTCTCCTTCCCCATCCTCACAGAAAAACACACGTGTGTACCCATGTGTCTGGTGCAAGACCCTGTGTAAGAACTTTGAGATGCTATCACATGTGGATCGTAATGGCAAGACCAGCTTGTTCTGTTCCCTGTGCTGTACCACCTCTTACAAAGTGAAGCAGGCAGGGCTCACTGGTAGGTGCAAAGCCCTCTTCTCTGAGACCCCTGCTGGCCTTCCTTCTGCCTCCCATACTCCCCCCTTCTAAAGTAATCCCTGCTGCCTGACCTCAGCCCCGACAACATCTTCCCGTGGATTTCCTGTTCCCTCTCTGCACTGCCTTACACCTTCTGTGTGCTCTCTCTCCCTCTCTCTCTCTCTCTCTCTCTCTCTCTCTCTCTCTTTCTCTCTCGTTCTCTCTTTCTCTTTCTTTCTTTCTCCCTTTCTCTCTATGCCCCAGGCCCTCCCCGACCCTGCAGCTTCTGCCGCCGCAGCCTCTCTGACCCCTGTTACTACAACAAGGTTGATCGCACAGTCTACCAATTCTGCAGCCCCAGCTGCTGGACCAAGTTCCAGGTACTCCAGACCCTGGACCTGGGAGAAAGGGTGTGGCGACATAGAGAGGGTATGAGAATTGGGGTAGGTAGTTCTGGGAAGAGCAAAGAACGGACCTGGCTTCCCTTTCCCTCCACTACCACACACGTCTTGCCCCTCCCTTACTTGTCTTCCTTCCCTCCAGCGCACAAGCCCTGAAGGGGGCATTCACCTGAGCTGTCACTACTGCCACAGCCTCTTCAGTGGCAAGCCTGAGGTCTTGGACTGGCAGGTAAGACCCCCACCCCACCCACATATTGCCACACAGTCTGACTTCTGGCTGAAGGGGTCCTTCCACTTGGCTCTCGCCAGGTTCAGATGTCACAGTTCTGTCCTCTCCCCGTCCTGTGCCCCCCAACCCCAGGACCAGGTGTTCCAGTTCTGCTGCCGAGATTGCTGCGAGGACTTCAAGCGACTCCGGGGTGTGGTGTCCCAGTGTGAGCACTGCCGGCAGGAGAAACTCCTGCATGAGAAACTTCGGTTTAGTGGGGTGGAGAAGAGCTTCTGTAGTGAAGGTAAGGATACAGGGTCGGGGCAAAAAATCCTGTGCCTTGCAGCCGGGGAGGATGTCTACGGAAGGAGGAAGGTTTGGAACCCCCTCATGGGTCAAGCGCCTTTTACTCAGGGTGTTTGGCCCCCACACATCCTCGGGCTTTGGGCATGAGCAGCTGTCCAAGAGAGGTTTTATGCATAACTGCTTTGAAAAGGTTGGGTCTTCCACCTATGCAGATGTCTGTGTCTCTGGACTCTTTTCTCTCTTGCCTTCTTCCAGGCTGCGTGCTGCTGTACAAACAGGACTTCACTAAGAAACTGGGCTTGTGTTGTATCACTTGTACTTACTGCTCCCAGACCTGCCAGCGTGGAGTCACTGAGCAACTGGATGGCAGCACCTGGGACTTCTGCAGTGAGGACTGTAAGAGCAAGTACCTGCTGTGGTACTGCAAGGTAAGGGGGCAGTGTGTCAGAAAAGAGAGAAGTACAGCAGAGAACCCAGCACCCTGACTGCTGGGTCAGGGTGTGTGAAGGGGGCTCCGACAGGCCATCTCCCAGGGGAGCAGTGTGGCTGGCTCATCCCAGGACAAAGGGCCCAGCGCATTTTAGGGAATGGGCCTGACCATTTCATCGACACCCACAGGCTGCCCGGTGCCATGCCTGTAAACGCCAGGGGAAGCTGCTGGAGACCATCCACTGGCGTGGGCAGATCCGTCATTTCTGCAACCAACAGTGTCTGCTGCGTTTCTACAGCCAGCAGAACCAGCCAAACTTGGATACTCAGAGTGGACCTGAGAGTCTCCTGAACAGTGAGTCCTGGCACACTCTGTCCAAACTGGCCCAGATCCTACAAATCCTGGACCCAGCCCCTCTCTCCTCCCTCTCTTGCTTTCCCCTCATCCCTGGCCAGGACTCCTGGTGCTGTGTCCTCTTGTAACTTCTGGACTGTGCAGGTGCTAGGGGAAGGCTGATTTGAAGGTTCTTAGATTTAGATTCTACTGTTATTTCTGTAAAGGAGTATTTTCAGGGAATGGATACCTACCCAGGCAGGATGGGACATGTGGGGGCTGTGGTTAGCTTACAGAGAAAAGGAAGTATTAGCATAAACTCTACCTTTATTGAGGCTGAAGATTGTTACTGTTTCTAGAATGTTACCTCAGCCTCTATACTGTTCCAGGGTCACCAGACTCCTGAGGGCCATCTAAATGAAAGGGCTCAAATTATGAGTTACTGGTTTTCAGTCTTCTTGGCATCCAGGAGCAAAGGATCTTCTTAGTCACTGTTGCTGAGGCCTAGAGAAGACAACCTGGGGTGGTGAGGAGTGGAAATTCTAGACTTCCCACTGCCATTTGGTATACCTCCCCGTGAAGCTCTCCTGCAACAGGGGAGACGGAAATGGAGAGACTGTTCCTCAGATGAAAGCATTCATTTGTTTTGACCTACAGGTCAGTCTCCTGAGCCGAAACCTCAGACACCCTCTCAAACCAAAGTGGAAAACAGCAACACAGTGAAGACCCCTGAGGAAAATGGGAATTTGGGCAAGGTCCGGGCAAAGCCCCGAGGGAGGATGGTCTCAGAGGAGGGCCTGGTAGTTGGCAGCATTAATGTTCATTGTTTCTGCAGGTCCCTACTAAGACCCGATCAACTCCTACTGCTCCCACACCTCCTCCACCCCCACCACCCCCAGCAACACCCCGCAAAAACAAAGCTGCCATGTGTAAACCACTGATGCAGAATCGAGGGGTTTCCTGCAAGGTGGAGATGAAGTCCAAAGGGAGTCAGACAGGTAAGCCAGGATACCTAGATACCACAGACTATATTCCCTGGGCCTAGGTCTCCAGCCCTGTGCTGGGAGCAGAACAAGGGGGTTTCTTAGGTGGCTGAAGGGTCATGCATGTGGTTATCCTAGAGTCACAGAATTGTCTCTTTGCCTTGGGCTCAAGGGTGTTTTTGTGACACAGCATATTTTTTTTAAGATTTATTTATTTATGCATACAAGAACTGGGGGTATAGGCCAGAGGTGTGTGTGTGGGGGGTGGTAGTGAGAGGATCCACCAGAGTGGGGAACAGAACAGGCAGATTGACTGAAATACACTGCTGAGGGGAGCAGCGGGCAAGTCAGGAGAGGTCTGCTGCACCATGTGGGTAGCTCCCTGGCCAGGGCTCGTACTCATGCTGCAGTGGCTGCGGATAACTTCATAGGTTGTGTCTTAACCCCTTGCACCACCAGGGAGGCCCGACACAGCATATGTTAAGAGGTGCTGGGGCTGATAAACAAGTATCAGGTCCTGTGTTGGGTGTGACCTGCCAAGCAGGGACTCTGAGAAGGCCCCTTTCTTGTCAGCAGAAGAGTGGAAGCCACAGGTGATCGTGCTGCCTATCCCAGTGCCCATCTTTGTGCCAGTGCCTATGCATCTGTACTGCCAGAAAGTCCCGGTGCCTTTCTCAATGCCTATCCCGGTAAGTTTCCCCTGCCCTTCCTGGTGGTGGTGTCGTCTACCCTTCTAGGATTGAGACCCAGTACTCCCCTTTTCTCTGTCTCATCAGCTGTCCTTCTCTAGCTGCTAGTTTGTTCTTGGCATTTATTGGCATTTGTGCCTCTAGGTGCCTGTGCCCATGTTCCTGCCCACTACCTTGGAGAGCACAGACAAGATTGTGGAAACCATTGAGGAGCTGAAGGTGAAGATCCCTTCCAACCCCTTGGAAGCTGACATCCTGGCTATGGCAGAAATGATTGCAGAGGCTGAGGAGTTAGACAAGGCCTCATCTGACCTTTGTGGTATGCCATGGACAGCGGCAATGAGGGAGACATGGTGCCACCAGTCTGTCTCTGACTAAGGGGCAGAGAGGGGTGATCTTGATACCTAGTGGGATGGGGGGATAATTGGGATCAGCCTCTGAAAGCTTGTGATGGCACTAGGCAGGCTCTGTGGTGACCAAGCCAACTTCTCTACCTCTCAGATCTTGTGAGCAACCAGAGTGCAGAGGGACTTCTGGAAGACTGCGACTTGTTTGGGCCAGCTCGAGATGATGTCTTGGCCATGGCTGTCAAGATGGCCAATGTTTTGGATGAGCCAGGGCAAGACTTGGAGGCAGACTTTCCCAAGAGTGAGTAGGGCTTGAGGCATGCCTACTGGTACTGTAGCATTTGTACCATCAGAAAAAGAATTTGTTAAAAAGAAATGAAAGGAAAAGGAAAAGAAAAGGATAGGTGTTGCTTGTGGCCCTGTGACAGAGGCTCTCAGAAGCAGTAGTACCAGAGGTATCAGGACAGGTGCACTATTCTATAGCAGAGTCTTGTTTCCTTCAAACTTTTAATTGCGGCAAGAAACACATAACATGAAATTGACCATTATTAAAGATACAGTGTAGTAGTGTTAAGAATATTCTTGCAAGTTTTTATTTTGTGCTTCTGAGCATGTTCTTGGTAGAGCTCTGCTGGTTCCTACTGATTACAGTGTAAGCTGCCTGGGAGGCCCTGCTCCAGTTAAGAGGGCAAGTAGCCTGGGCAGGGTGGGGGGACTGCAGGTCTGAGATCTGAAAATATTGATCTCTTCCTTTCCCCTTTAACAGATCCTTTGGACATTAACCCCAGTGTAGACTTCCTCTTTGATTGTGGCCTAGTAGGGCCTGAGGATGTGTCTACTGAACAAGACCTGCCCCGGACCATGAGGAAGGTAAGGGTGGGGGCTGCTGCATCTATAGACGAGGGAGAGAGGCTTAAAGTGAGGGGAGGCTCTCGGCTCTCTAGTCAAGTCAACAGCCTTCATTTCACCTTATCCAACTCCTTTCCCTACCACTGTGAGTACTGAGATACAGCCATACTTTGCCCCCTCAATTCACAAGGTCATTTGAGCTGTTCTGGGGCCCTGTGCTGTGGAAGCTTGTTGTGTTCTGACACCAGTCCCCCTGTCAATGGTAAACATTGTCCTGACTATCCTCTGTGAGGCCCCTGGCCTTACCTCCACCTCCCCCACCTTCCTCTCTAGGGTCAAAAGCGGCTGGTGCTTTCGGAGAGTTGTTCTCGGGACTCCATGAGTAGCCAGCCTAGCTGTACTGGACTCAACTATTCCTATGGTGTCAATGCTTGGAAGTGCTGGGTTCAGTCGAAATATGCCAATGGAGAAACAAGCAAGGGTGATGAGCTGCGCTTTGGTCGTAAGTACTGAGGGGGAGGAAGGGGATCAAAGGAAGGGGCAGGGAGGTGGAGAGGAAGATGAGAAGGGAGAGGACTGATTCAGCTGGCAATGTCTCAGAGAGATAGGGGTGCCCTGTGAAGATGGGGTGCAGTTGCAGAAGAAGGGAAGATGCCTTATAGGTTTCAAGGCTGAGGACTCATAAGTGGTGGGTTTGTTCTCATAAGATGTGACTAAGGGGTGAAGGGGTTCATGGTGGAGCTAGATGAAAGTCTCCACGTGGAGTTATTTTCATCCCATCCACCTCCGCTGTATATCACTGCAGCCAAACCTATGCGTATCAAAGAGGACATTCTGGCCTGTTCCGCTGCTGAGCTCAACTACGGTCTGGCCCAGTTTGTGAGAGAAATCACCCGACCCAATGGTGAACGATACGAACCTGACAGTATCTACTATCTGTGTCTTGGCATCCAACAGGTACCCCTTGCGTACTGCCTCAGTTGCTGTCACTCTGGACAAAGGCAGGGTCCCCCCAGCAATGATTGTGTCCCACTCTCTATTCCTCACCTTGTCTCCTACCCCAAGCAGGCGGCTCACCTTTCACTTCCTTTAAACATGTTAAGCTATGTCACTACTCTTCTAAAATCAAAGCTGCATTCTGGGACTGTTGGCCAAAGAAGGGTCTTCATTGCCCTCCAAGTCCTTTGGTGACTCACAGACCTATTCTGGGAAGATAGGTAGAGGGGGGCTTTTTGGATGGCGGGACAATGCCCAGTTCGCACTGGGAGAGGTCCGCCATGTGTTACTTGACAAGGGGGTCTGGGGTTGTGAAGAACCTGCTATGGCACGTCTCTTCTAACCTCCTCCTCTTCCAGCAAGGCCTTTGGGCCACAGAGTTGGAGATTCAACCGGGAAGAAGCACTCTAGGTCACTTATTGAGCAACCATTTCCCATCATCTCCTAATTATCAAGGTTGCCATGTCTGGGGCCCATGGCATCATTGTCTCTCCTCTAGGACCTGGAGTCTAGGTTTATGTGTGTCTGTTTTTCCTCTTCCAGTACTTGCTGGAAAATAACCGAATGGTGAACATTTTCACGGACCTTTACTACCTGACTTTCGTTCAAGAGCTCAACAAGTCTCTGAGTACCTGGCAGCCCACACTCCTCCCCAACAGTAAGGGACAGGGACTTAATAACACCTATGCCCTTACTTCTGGTCTCCTGATATACCTTTCCAAGGGTCCTGGGATCTTTGTTTCTCTCCCCAAACAGGTGGAGGGCAGGAGCACATAGCTGGGTGCCTCAGGGTTTAGGGCGAGAGGAGCAGGAGGAACCTATGTCCTTGAACATGAGTTAAGGATCAAGACTTAGATGTGAAGGACTATCTCTGGGACCAAAAAGTGGTGGCCTGGGTTTGGGTAGTAGCGAAGAAAGAGAGGAAGAAGTCATGGGACTCCACGAAGTGTCTGTCTACCTGCCTATAACTTGGGGGTGATGAGAGAAGCTATCACTGCAAACTATGAAAAAAAAAAAACAAAAAACACTGTACAATCCTACTGTGTAAATGAAGCAGGACATTGGGGTTGCATATACCTGGTTGCTTATAGAACACGTGTGCTGGGGTAAATGCTCCTGAGCAGAGCAGTGGCATCTGAAGTGGTTGGTTCGGGTAGCTGATCACTTCTGACTGGTCTCCCCTTTGACTGTTGCAGATACGGTATTCTCCCGCGTGGAGGAGGAGCACCTCTGGGAGTGTAAGCAGCTGGGAGTCTACTCACCCTTTGTCCTTCTCAACACCCTCATGTTCTTCAACACTAAGTTTTTTGGGCTGCAGACAGCTGAGGAACACATGCAGCTCTCCTTCACCAATGTGGTGCGGCAGTCCCGCAAGTGTACCACCCCTCGGGGCACCACCAAGGTAGTGAGCATCCGCTACTATGCCCCAGTACGCCAGAGGAAAGGGCGAGGTATGAGGCCATCCCCTCCTTTCAGCCTCTCCCCTTTTCTGCTTTCCCCTTCCATGTCCCACCATAACTGCCAGATGGACCCTCTCCTTTGCCACAAGCTTCCCTACTCTTCCATTCCTGAGTTTGCAGGAAAAGTGAAGCCAGCCAGGGCCTCCCTGGTGGCATAAGGGGTTGACTCAGCACTATGGGGCCTCCCCGGTGGCGGTGGCGCAGCGGTTGAGCTCTGGGTTGTGAAGCTGTCCTCAGCCTCTGCAGAGCCGGTTTGATCCCCGGCTGCTCCTTGGCGACTGGAGGAGGGTCCCTCATGGCGCGCAGACCTCTCCTGCCGCCCGCTGCTCCCCTCAGCAGTGTACTTCGATCCTTCTGCCTGCTCTGCTCCCCGCTCTGGTGAATTCTCTCACCCTCCCGTGCTTCTGACTGTACCCAGTGCTTGTATAAGTAAATTAAAAAAAAAAAAAAAGACAGCACTATGAAGCTGTCTACAGCCACTGCAGCATGAGTTCGATCCCTGGCCAGGGAGAAACCCACATGGCACAGCAGTCATCGCCTGACTTGCCCGCTGCTCCCCTCAGCAGTGTATTTCAGTCAGTCTGCCTGTTCTGTTCCCCACTCTGTCTCTGGTGAATCCTCTCACCCCCCAAACCTCTGGCCTGTACCCCAGTTCTTATGTGCAAAAATAAATAAAATAAGTCTTAAAAAAAAAAAGTGAAGCCAGCTAGTCCTTCAATCTGATGGGCAGTGGCTGTTGCATAAATAGGAACTCATCTTTGCTCCCCATTTCCTGCTTTTCCTCATTTCAAGGCAATTTACTTGCTTGCTTACCTATATTGATCGGGGGTGGGGGGTGGACAGATAGGGAGCTGTCGGCTGTGTATACCTGTTGAGGAGACTTGGCAGTGTGTGACAGACTTGCCATGCTTCTTTGCTAGTGGGCATAACAGAAACTGCACCTACGTTTCTGTTCTGGCCCTGGCATCCTGTCCTGTCAGGGGGAGCTTCCCAAGGACCCTTCCGTGGACCTGAGGAGCTTCAACCTGGGGCTAACTTAGGGATAAAGGGACTGGGACCAGTGTTGTTTCTCTATTCTGAAAGGCAAGTCCAATCTGCCTTAGGATCTGTCCTGTCCGTTTGTATGTGTCACTTCTGGGTTCACCTCTTAGGGCGATCATAAAGAGAATTTACCAGTGAGAACCAGGAAGGGCTGCAGAGCAACACCCCCACCGAGCATTTAGCTGTTGTGGGGAGCACTGACTGTTTCTTTTCCCTTTATTTCTCGATGAGACAGGCCTTCCCCTTGTGCCCTAGACTGCATGCCTGGGGTGGCTCGTTGAGACTGCCCTCTTGATGAGTCTGGGTCATTTGCCTCCTCTGCAGACACGGGTCCTGGGAAACGGAAGAGAGAAGATGAAGCCCCTATCTTAGAGCAGCGTGAGAACCGTATGAATCCTCTCCGCTGCCCTGTCAAGTTCTATGAATTTTATCTCTCAAAATGGTGAGTTGCTGGGTTTGCAGGAATGACATGAGCATGGGGGACCAAGGGCTTTACTGTGCCTTGGTTCTGATCTCTGTCCTATCACCCCCACACGCCACCACCCCTGCTCCCACCATTGCAGTCCTGAAAGCCTCCGGACTCGCAACGATGTGTTCTACCTGCAACCTGAGCGGTCCTGCATCGCCGAGTCACCCCTCTGGTATTCTGTGATCCCCATGGACCGCAGCATGTTGGAGAGCATGCTCAATCGTATTCTGGCTGTGCGTGAGATTTATGAGGAGCTGGGTCGTCCTGGGGAGGAAGATCTGGACTGAGCCCACTACCACCCATGTCCATCTTTCACACCAGTGTCTGTTCTGTGGCCGTGCCGCACAGGGCACCTGGCCCAGGAACCAATACTACTCATTCTGCAGGACCTGACTGCCCTTTTCTACTCATCCATTCCCTGCTGTCCCTAGGAACCTTTGGCTTTTACCTTTTTCCATACCACTTGACATCCACGGGGCCCCAGTCCTCTCTGCTCAAGGGGCTGGTCTCTCGGTGATGGGCAAAACCCAATTAGGCCATTTTCTTTACACTTCAGAGTAAACCCCTTCTCCTGGGGCCAGACTCTGGGTGGAGCATTAATAGCTCTGGTGATCCTGTTGACTTTGGGCTTCCTGACCCATCCCACATGGGGAAAGCCCCTTGTTCCTAGGTGTGGCCAAGGGAAGAACCTGGCTGCCTTCTCTGCCCTGTGTCCACTCCCTTCTCTACTCTTCCCCCAGTACCACACTAAAGGGTCTTGTGTGAAAGAAGCTATGAAAGTAACGAGGGGACCATTTACCTAAAACACAGAGCTTAGGCACTCTTCCCCTCCTGTGAGATATCTGGTGGTTGGAACCCCCTCACTACCTTGGCCCCCCTCCCTGCCCCTGCAGGCACCAACCCTTGGTGCTGCAATTTAAAAAACTTCCAAATGCTTTCTTTTCTTCAGAAGCAGAGAGTGACCCTTAAGTACCGGGAGCAGATTCCTGTCCCCTTGGTTTATGTGTTTTTCTCTCTCTGCCATCTTAGGTTGGCATGAGCCATGGTGTCAACATGCTTAGCCCCCTTCTGTAACTGCCTCCCTTTAGTTCCGTGGACAGACTTCCCAAGGCAAGAACTACCTTGTGACTTGGGTTGGGGCTGGGTTCCCCACTCTTTTTCTTTCCCCATCATAAGAGCCAGGCCAAGTCTGTGGGGCCCCTTGGTCATGCAGGATGGCATCTGTGGTGAAAGGATGGTGAGGAGCTGTGGGTAGTCATGCCCGACTGCCTGCCACTTCTCTCTTTCCCATCTTGCCTTTGTACTTCCAGAAAGTACAGAGCATCCAGCAAAGGGGGTACCCAGTTCTTTTCCTGTTGGCTTCGCTGTTCCCCAGCCTCCTTTTTGTGTTTTTATAACTGTCACCAGTTTAGCCACTGTTTAAATTGTATATATTGTTCTGAGGTGCCTGGCCTGTACCTTCAGTGAGCCATGCCCACCCTTGTGTTGTAGTGAGAAGCTGTTGTCACAACTAACCTTATGTCTCTGAAATTGTTTGTTTCAAATAAAGAGTTAAAATTGTCTATTGCCTTCCCTGGGGGTGGGAGAGCGGTGTTTGGATAACTTCAGAGGTGGGGGATATTGAGGAGTGGTGCTGTATAACTTCAGTTCTCTCAAGGGGTAGAGAAGTGAGGTGGCCCACCTCATGTTTGGGAATCATTTTTGCCTACCTCTCTGAATGAATCTACTAGGAATATGGTCCTTTAAAAAAAAAAGAACAAGATTCCAAACACTTAAGGGGTAAATTTCTTCAACAGCCATATATTAAGGGCCTAGATTACATGCTTCAGAGGAGACAAGGATTAATTAGACCAGGATCTTATCCCCAGCAGACTCCCAGGCTAGAGGGGAGACATGCCAGTGCCCAATTAGTCCTAAGACAGGCAGAATGAAATAAATACCTAATGCTGCAAGAGAGCAGAGGAATAAGGAACTCGTTTCAAGTGTATAGGGAGGCTGTGAGTTCACCTGGGGAGGTGGCATTTGACCCGGGTCTCAAAGAGTAAGTGGGAGGAGTTAGGGGACCAGCAAAGGTGTGGAGGTGGCTGAGATTTTTCCAATTTGGGAATGACAGGATCAGATCTGTTGCTTTAGGGGGAAGATTCCTAGAACAATATGGAGGATGAAGGTGGTGGGGGCAGTTCTGAAGGCCAGGTGATCAGTGAAAGGAGTATGACTGTGGACGTCAGTGGAGGCTGTGGGAATGGAGAAGAAAAAAAAAAAAAGGATGGATTCAAAATAAGTCTCAGACACTGAGAAGGTCAAGCCTGCCAAATCTGGAGGAGAGGTAAGACTCCATGAATCTCAGGTTTCTTACCTTGATGATTGGGAGAGTCAGATGCCAAGATCTGAAAGGGCAGGATACTTTTTGTTGTTTATTTGTTTTGGTGGGGAGGTGGAGTGCTAAGGGAAGGTTGGTAATAGATTATAGTTTTGATCATCCATGGAGACTCCATTGAAACACCCAAGAGGTGGGCCAAGCAACATGGCATACAGAAAGAACCCTCAAACTTGAGTTTCTAATTATATGGCTCTGCTACTAAAAACTTGGGCAAGTCTACCTTTTTGAGTTTCACCTGAAAAATGTGTTCATATTTTGCCCTGACTTTTCCACAGAATTCTTGCAAAGGTCAGATGCAAAAATGGGTCTGAAAGAACAATATCAATGTTAGATGTTACCATATATACTAGGTGGGTGGAAATGTGGGTCTGAGATTTAGAAGAGTGATATCTACTTTTTTCAACTTTAATGAGATACAACTGGCATATCTAAGTCTAAGTTTAGGCTTATCAAGTATAAAGCATCATTGTCTTAAGTTTAAGGAGTATATAATGTGTTGATTTGATATACTATTTTATTATTATTTTTTAAAGATTTGTTTTTATTTATTTTTGCATACAAGAACTGCAGTGTAAGCCAGAGGTGCAGTGGGTGAGAGGATTGGCCAGAGACAGAGTGGTGAGCAGAACAGGCATATCTAGTTAAAGACACTGCTGGGGGAGCAGGGGGGTGAGACAGGAGAGGTCTGCGGCACCATGTGGGTCAGTGCCCTGGCCAGGGATGGAACTCATGCTGCAGTGGCTGCCAATAGCTTGATAGCGCATGACTTTAACCCCTGCACCACCAAGGAGGCCCGATTTGTTACCCTTTATGTTGCAAAATGATTACCACCAGAGCATTAGCAAACACCTCCATCCTGTCACATAATTACCTTTTCTTTTTTTGTGGTGAGAAAATTTAAGATGTACTCTCTTAGCAGCTTTCAGGTATGTAATACAATATTGTTAACTGGAGTCACCATGTGGTACACTGGATCATTTTACAACTGGAAGGTTGTACCCTTAGACCAACATCTCCCCATTCCACTCAGCCCCTGGCTGTTTCCTTGAATTCAGATTTTTAATATTCTTATAAGTGATATCTTTCTCTTTCTGACTTATTTCACTTAGCATAATGCATGAGGTTTCAATTTAAAAGTCATTTGCAAAGAGCTCCTAGCTGAAGTTCTGGGAGTAGATAAGATCACTCAGGGGAAAATAGTATGAAGAGAGAAAATGATAAAAAACGGTGCCTTGAGACTATCTCCAGTTAACCAGGGAAAGAAACTGTCCAGAGACATAGAAGCCCCCAAATTTTTCAGATGCTACAAGTTGGACCACCTGATGAAAAGCTTCCTCAGGGCCTCCCTGGTGGCGCAAGGGGTTAAGCATCGCACTATGAAGCAATCCACAGCCACTGCAGCATGAGTTCTATCCCTGGCCAGCCAGGGAGCAACCCACATGGCACAGCAGACCTCTCCTGTCTCACCCGCTGCTCCCCTCAGCAGTGTACTTTGGTGGATCTGCCTGTTCTGTTCCCCACTCTGTCTCTGGTGAATCCTCTCGCCCTCCCACGCCTCTGGCCTGTAACCCAGCTCTTGTATGCAAAAATAAATAAATCTTAAAAAAGAAAAAAGAAAAGCTTCCTCATATCCCAGGCCAAGATGAATTCTATTAAGTTTTCCTTCCTCTTCTCTCATTCTCAACAGGGCCCAAAGCCATTTGGTTCTCTTACCTCCTTCCCCTGTGGGAATAGAGATGAGTCTGATGTCCTTTGTTCAAGCAGATTTCTACCCTCTGTGCTAGTTAATAGGGATACAAAGATGCGCGAGAACTTGCAGTCTGATCTTGAGAAGTCCCCAGTCAGTTAGGGAGGACCAGGGCTGGGATGAGAGCGAGGCCACCAGGGCTGGGATGAGAGCGAGGCAACCAAGGCAGCTAGGGTGCAAAATATAAGAAGGCACTTGCTGTCAGGGTCATGCAAGTTCAGGGTTGGCACATGTGCAGCCCCAAAAGCAGGCACCTCCTGAAATTTTGCCGTCTAGGTGCTGAACTGTCTCACCCTAGTCCTGACTCTAGGGGAGACCCAGAAATCAATTCAATGACTTGGGCAGAGTGTAATGTTACTCCTTTTCTCCCAGAAAATCCAGAAACACTACAGATGTGACCTGGAAGCTGGGTTTGCTTGAAGAGGGGCAGTTTGTTGGGCAGAGCAGAGGTGTAGGATCAGTGTGCCCAAAGGCATGGGGGTTTTGGAGAACAGATTATCTTGAGAAGAAGGTTGGGCTGCAGAGGAGGTAGAGAGGGCTCAGTAAAAAGAGTCAGGAGTGATGGGAGGTATTGCTGGGAAAATAGAGAATGGGTTGGAAAAGGCATTGAATGCCAAGCCATGCTGTGCCCTGCTGGGGTGCCCAACCATCTCAGTTTGCCCACAACTTTTCCAGCAAGAACTGTCAGACTTTATTCTTGAAGCAGTGGTAAGCCATTAAAGGATTTTTACTAAGAATTGGCAGGATATGCTTCATGTTTTAAGATGACTCTTGCACGTCTGGGTGAGGTAGAGGATGGATGAGGGCCGAAGAAACCCAGGAGGCCTGCTTCAGGGGACAGTATGGTGCAGAAATGTTGTTGTACCTTTGGCATGCTTTGCTTTGGGTATCTGGCAGACATGAGTTCCAGTTCCCCAACTCGGACCCTTCTTTCCTGGGCCAGTTACTTAACCTATGTGGACCTCGGCTTCTTTATTCATAAAATGGGGGCCTCAATGAATGGTGAGGATTAAAGGAGATCCTGTTTAGCCCAGTGCCTGGCACACAGCAAGTGCTTAATACCTACTAGCTTTGACTGTCCACAATGTCAGTTAGGACATAATTACAAGATCTGAAGGAAGGCAGCACAACGGGAATGCGGAGAAGCTTTTCTTTTGGACTTGAGAACGATTTGGAAAGCAGAATTACTAGACCTTATTTGTTGGTCAGCTGATTACGTTTCAGTGTGAATGAGATATAGCTGGCATTAATTCTCCAAGGTATCTGCATCCTGAGACTTATCTGTAAAGACAGAATGAAAACGTGTCCTGTTAAGGAAGCTCAAGAGGAGACAGAGGAAGAGGAGACAGCTGGAAACCCCAGCCTGGACTGGAGCTCTCTGAAGTTAAGGGAGAGAAGTGGGGAAAGCTGCAAAAGCTTCTCTTGACTTAGGGGTTTGGCGCATAGGGATTCTGAATCCCTATGTTCCCTGTCTTCTCTGTGCGACCCACATTGCCTTGCTCCCTGGGGATGGCACTTTCTGAATCCTGCTCCAGGCAGAAATCTGGAGAAGCCCTCTCTCTCTCCAGACTGCCCTTCCCTGTCTGAGCAAAAGGCATCCCCCTTTTCAACTTTTTCCATTTCTCTCACTTAACCTTAGAGATACCCAAACATATGGTTTTTTTCAGTAGGTTAATATTTAGGGGTCTTACCATATACTGAACTCCCCGCAACCCTGTATTGTAAAAACACTTCCTAAGGCAGCAAGGGGTGGGTACTTTGGTATGGAGGAAACAATGCAGATTTTAAATTAGGATTGGCCTAAATTTTAATTCTAGCTCTGTAGTTTTAAGCTGTGCCACCTTTGGATCCTCATCTACAAGTATGGGGGTAGTAATAGCCACCTTGCCAGTATCAAGATTATGTATGGAAGAGCCTAATATAGCACCAAATCTGGTCCATACCAGATGCTCCATAAGAACAGTCTCCTTTCCTCTCATCCACTGAAGTTATTTCTAAATCTGATAGTAAAGTTTCAGACTAGATTACAATGGAAACACACCACTTTTATTAAAACTACATTCAGAATGAAGGTACTCGCCTCACAGCCATCCTCACACATTTACATGAACGTAGTTGTATGTACCACAACATACACATGCAAACACTCAGATTTGCTTGCTTAAGCATGACACACCACACATTTAAGAGAGCACGTTAATTGGGCGAGACAGAAGTGTAACTCAATGTATGAGAGAATTGGTGTGTTGTTGGAGGATGGCAAAGATAGATGAAATAATAACAGCACACACTTGTGTAGAACTTATTCTGGACTAAGCACCATTCTCAGTGCTTTCTGTATAACTAACACGCTTAATTCTCACTGTAGCTCAGTGACATAGGTACTGTTCTTATCATCTCTGTTTTACAGATGAGGAAACTGAGGCACAGCATGGCCAAATAACTTGCCTAAAGTCATATAGGTGACTTAATAATCACTGTGCTACATATTAAAAAAACTAGCAACAACAAATGTTGGCGAGGTTGTGGAGAAAAAGGAACTCTCCTGCACTGTGGTGGGAGTGCAAACTGGTCCAACCACTATGGAGAGCTGTGTGGAGATTTCTGGACCTACTAAACATAGAGCTTCCATATGATCCAGCAATTCCACTCCTAGGGATTTACCCAAAGGACACAGAAACATCAATTCCAAAGAGCACCTGCACCCCTATGTTTATAGCAGCACTGTTTACAATAGCTAAGCTTTGGAAACAACCCAAATGCCCAAAAATAGATGACTGGATCAAGAAGATGTGGTACATATACACCAAGGAATATTACTCAGCATTCAAAAAAGGTAAACACATGCAATTTGCAGCAACATGGATGGCGCTGGAAGGGATCATGTTCAGCGAAATAAGCCAGAAGGAAAAAGAAAAATACTGGATGGTCTCACTCATAGCAGGAATCTAGAAAACTTAAATAAAGGACCAGGAAAAAGAATAAGTATAAGAAAGTAAAAATCAAAATCAACAAACAACTATGAACCAGAGACACTCTATGGGGGGTGGGAGGAGGGGAAGGGAGGGCTTGGGGTCAAAATAAGGGGGTTGCAATTGTATGGGGAATATAAAAATAAAATATATATAAAAATAATAAAAATAAAAATAAAATAATCACTGAGCTATCCTGAATTCTCAGAGGAGCTTCAGATGAAGTGGAGAAAGGTTGGTGACCATCCTGTGTAAATTACCCTTTGTCCTTGAAGTCCACTGTCATATCACACCGCCCTCTTTTCCATACTTCAGCACTAACCTTCATGCATCTCTTTGTGCAAAGATCTATGCTGACCTGGACCTTCTTAAGAGCTGCACAGTCTCTGTAATCATGAGTACAGGTTGCCTGGGAGTCTAGCAAGTGCCTAACTTATAGGTCAGAAGCTTTCCGACATGTGATCACTAAGTCCAAACTCCTGTGCAAACTTCTATGCCCATTATCTGAGACCTTTCTGAAACTGGCCCTAACCTGCTTTGCCAGTCTCATCTCCTCTATGCATCCCCAACCCCCAGATCTCATAAATTCTCAGCTCTAGTCACACTGAACCAACTCTACTCTTTCAAGACTCCGGAGCTTCACACATACCTGTGTCCTCTTTCTGACCACCCTTAACTTGATAGACTGAGCACCTACTGTGAGTTAAGGTTATGCAAGTCGTTATCACACAGTGTGATAAGCATTCTAATTCACACACACCAGTGATGCACTGTGGGAATTCAGAATGACGAAAACTTTTTCTTTGAGGGCATTGGGGGCTGGGAGGAGAAGAGAGTGGAAGCCTTCACACAGGAAATGATATCTGAGCTGAGTCTTAAATGATTAGGAAGGAAGAGGAAACCTACAAATTCTTTTTGGCTCCTCCATTGGCCGGTGCTCAGACAAGCCCTGCTGCAGACATTACAGTCAAAGAGTCTACAAGGAAAATGAGTAAATCAGGCTATTTTTCACCTTCCACACAACAAACAGCCCATATACCTTGAAACGCTGTTTTCCACCATTCGGACATCTAGTAAACAAAGGATGGGCC
This sequence comes from Talpa europaea, assembly GCF_964194135.1. NCBI lineage: Eukaryota > Metazoa > Chordata > Mammalia > Eulipotyphla > Talpidae > Talpa > Talpa europaea. The sequence goes on along the minus strand of NC_140081.1, from coordinate 47,439,864 downwards.
TTGCATTTTCAACAGTGTATTGGTTGTGTGGCTATGGGCACTTAACAGTGTAAAGGACGCCTAGTCAGGGAAGTTGCTATTCTCCCTCTCTCAGTGTTGGATTCTCTCTTGCTCTGTCTGCCTGCCTGTGTCTATGGTCCCCTGTCTCAGCATTAAAGGACTGCAAAATCCACCAAAGGCTCCAGTGTTATCTTTTCATCTGCGAGAACTGTCGGTGAACCTACCCAGCCTGGGATGGTTGCACGACAGAGTTGTTCACATCTCTTGTTCCTTCTGTTGTGTCCTAGCCCTACAGATTCCACTTGGGCGCTTGCAGCAGCTCCACAACTGGTCATTCTACCTCTTATCTTTCCAATCCACAATCCATTCTCCCTGTAGCTGCCAGAGCAATCTTTGAAACTACAGATCTGAAGGTGGCACAGCCCTATGCAAAACCCTCAATAGTTTCCACCACTCACAGTGACAGAACAGTCTTAACACCTCATAGTGACATACAGGCCCATCCAAAGTAGTTATAGTTTATCTTTCCCACCCCGCTCTAATGATCCCACTCCTTGAATCCTCTACAGCAGATTTGTGGGGCTCTGAAGTCAACATCACACCCTTTCAGATATCTGTGTGTTTTCTGTCTGCTTTATTCCCTGTCCCTGGAATGCTCCGATCCTTTCCCCACCTGGCTCAGCAGATTCAGCCTGGCCTAGTCCAAGAATGAAAAGGAAGGCCAGCTTTGTGGGCTTTTATAGCCCCTTTCCCACCATAGTTTAGGTCTGGTACTTCAGTGCTGTGGAGTCAGTAAGTGGAGCAAGCATTCCCCTCTAGCCACCACTGACTGCACCCAGGCTATCTGATTGGGCATCTGAATCAGTTCATGGTCGCCATGCCAATTCTCTATGGATACTGCAGCCTGCTTTGAAACCCCAATTCAACTGCCTGGGACCTTGACTACTCTCCTAGTTCATGTAGTCCCTTCATCCAGGAGCTAATTCTGTCCCTTTGCCCCCAGCTTCTAGTACCTCTCCCTCTAAAAAAAGTAATAATAAATAGCCCTAAAAGTGGCAATACCATGAGAGACAGTGTACAAGAATCTTCTGAGACTAGCTTTTTCTGCCCCTCCCCCAATCAGATCCCTTAAGAACTGACCTTTAAATGGATCATGCACAAGAGAAGTTTGCAACATCTCTTAGACTTTGCTGTTTGAACTGCCTTCCACTCCCTGGGACGATCAAACCTGTTATCGCCATGTTCTTTCCACTACTTCCTTCCTAGTGGAACAGCCTCTCTCTTTTCTGGCTCATTGGGAGTTCCAGCATGCCTTAAGGTTATGGTCTTGGTGCTTATGATACTGCATTACCTGACTTTACGTATGACCAGATTTTGGAAATATCTTGTTTGAGTCACACAGAAGCTCTATGAGTCATACCAAAGCTCTATGAAATAGGCAGAGAGGCTACTATCAACCTTTTATTACAGATGAGGAAACTGACACACTGAGAGGGTGTCCAAAGGGATAGAGCTGACAAATAGAGAACCAGGTCTCCTAATTCTGATGCACTCTTGGCGACCCTGGTCACTCAGTACATTGAGTGTTTACTGTTTCTCCCTTATGTTCTTGCAACAGAGACTGGAATAAAGAAATCAGTCCTGAGGGTAGTCAGACACCCACCTCATGCAACACTGTGCACATCAACTCCCTTCAAGTTTCCTTTGGCCTGCTCCCACCTGGTTCACAGGCCACTAGTACAAGTGTCCTCCCTGTGGATTTAACACATAGTCCCATAGCTTCATTGTCCCACCAGTGACCCCTGGAGAGGAAAACCTTGATCTGGAGTTGGAGCCTCCTTCCAAGCAGAATTGGCAGAATCTCGAAAAGAGAAACTAGACTTCTGAGGTGATGATAAATTTAGCAACTCTCCAGGTGAGGAGGGCACCAGGTACCATTGTGGCACATGGGTGGAATTTTATTTTATTTTTATATATTTTACATTATTCTTCATTTTTGTACAGTGTATGATTTCTCCTCTCAGGTGTAGTCCCCATAACATTCCCACCACCAATTCACAGGGTGCAATTTTAAAAAGATCTTTCTCTGGATGACCCTTTGGTCAGGAAAGAGATGCTCTATGTTTGTTGTGGGTGGGGGATTGATTTCAATAAGAAAAGGAATCTCTGGGCCTCCCCGGTGGTGCAGCGGTTGAGCGCTGGGCTGCAAGGCTGCCCACAGCCTCTGCAGCACCAGTTCGATCCCCAGCCACCAGTGAGGGTCCCACATGGTGTGCAGATCTCTCCTGCCGCCCGCTGCTCCCCTCAGCAGTGTATTTCGTCAGCCTGCCTGTTCTGCTCCCTGCTCTGGCTCTGGTGAATTCTCTCACGCTCCTGCGCTTCTGACTGTACCCAGTCAGAAGTATAAATAAATAAATAAATAAAATAAAAAAATATAAATAAATAAAAAATAAATATATATATAAATAAAAAAAGGAAAAAAATAGGAATCTCTCTCACCATGAGACCTCTCTCACCACAGGACCTCTCCTCTGAAAGAGTGTGATGAGGTGTTTATTTTAAAATTTATTTATTATATGCATACAAGAGCTGGGGTGTAGGTCAGAGGCACAGGGGGGTGAGAGGATTCACCAGAGACAGAACAGGGAGCAGAACAGGCAGATCTATTGAAATACACTGCTGAGGGGAGCAGCAGGGAGACAGGAGAGGTCTGCTGCTCCATGTGGGTTAGCTCCCTGCCCGGGGGATTGAACTTATGCTGCGGTGGCTGCTGATGGCTTCATAGTGCTGAGACTTAACTTGCACCACTAGGGAGGCCCGAGATGAGGTCTGTTTCTAAGGGAAAGGAAATTTCTTGCAGTAAAAGAGTCTCTTTTAAGAGGAGGGGAAGTTCTCTCTCAGGGATTGCTGAGTGTGGGAGGGAAGAAATACTTGCTTTCTCCTTTTTTTTTTTTTTTTCCCAAAGGAGAAGCCTTCCTTGAATGAGGGAAACTTCCAGGCTTTCTGTGGGAAGGAAAAGACACTTTTCTAGAAAACAAAGGTTGTTTCTAGAGGACAATTCCAATGAGATTATGCCTGGTTTTCTTCTTTATTTTTTTTTTTCTTATCTGCTTCCCATGAGGAGTCAGCATGAACTGAGAGAGCATGGAATACTTTTTTATTTTACCAGGTAGGAAAGCTGAGGAGAGAAACTTGCTGTGAGGGGAAAGTTTTATTCTGGAAGAGTGTTGGTGGCGGCAGTCAGAGATGGGGAACCCCCATGAGGTTGGCGAGGTTGGGAGGAATCCCAGTAGCAGAGTGGTAAAGGAGCTGGGAGGTGTGCTAGGGCCAGCCCTTGTTTACTCACAAGGAAAAGGAGGCTTGGGGAAGGGAATGCTAATAAGTGACAGATTTGTCAGGCCCCAGCCCCAGGGCTTTTCCTACCACAGCTGATAGGAGGTGGGCAGGCTACCTGCTGTGAAGCTGGTGATGAAACTGCCGCTAGGAAATGTTTGACCTGTGCTGGAGACAGATCTGTGGTGGGAGGCATTGATTCCTGAGGGAAGGATAACAGGCAGGAAGATAAGATGAGGGGCAACATGTGGAGAAAAGGGGTCAAAAACATCCCCAGCCCCATGGGTGGCTTGCTTTCGGGCAGCAGTTGCAATGAATGCCAAGCTTCAAGGGAGGAAGGGGAGTACTTTTCCCAGGAGAGCAGGGGAGGGGGCACTTGCCAAGGAAATGTGTGCTGCCCTCTGGGACCTGCCAAACTTCTCTATCATTTCTTTTGTCTCCAGAGCAAGCCGTTCCTTTTTGATTTTTGTAACATCATAGGTAAGGGACCCAAGGCAAATTTTTGAGGTAATGTCCATGTTTTATAATACATTGTGGCCAGGTTTACAAAGCTGCACACACACTTACCCAAAACTCAATAAACAGTATACTTGAAAAAAACAAATAAAATCAGAAGAAGGGGGGGGGGGTGTCTGAATTAGATCCCAATAAAGATGTTACTAAAAAAATGGAGAGAATCCCCCAACCCAAAACCACCATAATGAAAACAACAGGCAAGAAAGTCTCAAGGTCAGGTTTTGCCAGGCCAAGAGGGCAGTGGTTCCTCATTTACAGCTTTGGCTACTCAAATTGCTATTTCTTTTGCTCAGTCCTTTCTTGATCAGCAAAAAGCAAAGGCCACCTCCTCCAGGGGGAGGTCAGAGGTTGCAGGAGAAAAAACTTGACAAACACACAAGCTACCTCCTCGGTTACTGTAAAATCCTGTTTAATGTGTAACATTCCAGGCAGAGAGAGGCCTTGGGGACTAGAGGCAAAGGCAGCCCTGACCAACCCCCACTCCAATTTATCTGCCTGCAGGGGCTCCCTTCCCTTGTTTTGGGTAAGCACTTCTGTAAGCCCAGTTCCTCCCTTTCTCGCATCAGACACCCCTCCTCCTTCCACCCACAAGTCCACAGCACCCTCCCATGACTCCATTTGCCCACATCACTCCCCTCCGATGTCACTCCAGAAATAGGGTATCTGACAACATGGGGTTAAGATTAGTTTTATAGTTGGAGGTGCTGTCTGAACATCCCATCTCTTGTCCCCAGTGGCCCCAGGGGGGAGAAGAGAGGAAAGGATACAGGGAACAAGGGCTGCCCTCATCTCCAATAACCTTAAGCGCTGGCGTGGGCGGCCTCCAGCCCAGCACCCCTTCAACCTCTGAGACAGAGCCCTGGGAGGAAGGGGAGCAGGGTGGGAAGGAGGTTTGGCCAGAGCAATCCCTAGCACCTGTGCACCGGCAGGGGAGAAGGAGGGGTAGGCTCAGGGCAGGGCTGGGGGACAGGAGGGGAGGTTGCCTGGTAGGTGGCATCAGCAGGCCGAGCAGCGGTCGCTCTTCTCAGCCAGCCCGGCCCCAGTGCCAGGGCTGCGACGCAGTATGTCCTTCAGGGAGCCATCCTGCTCGCTCAGCAGCTTGTTGATCTCATTCTGCTTGTATTCAGGTGAGAGGCGGTGGCTGAAGCCTGAGCCCTTGCGGGAGGGTGGATTGGAGCGGCGCTGGGCTCGGCGGGCACAGGCCCGGATGATGAGGTACACCACCTCTGCCACGTTGAGGATGATGCAGATGCCAGAGGTGGCCAGCATAAAGACGGTAAAGACGGTTTTCTCGGTGGGGCGGGACACAAAGCAGTCCACTGTGTTGGGGCAGGGGTAGGCCTCGCACTTGACCAGCCGCACCATGGCGTAGCCAGGGTAGAGAAGATAAAAGACGTACATGAAGACGGCCTCGAACAGCAGCCGAAAGACCACACTGATGACATAGGTCCACCACAGTCTCCCTGAGATGTGGACCTTGTGCCTCTTCACCTCCTCCAGGTGGAGAGGGTCCGCGTGGCCTTCAAGTCGCAGCATTTTCTTTTCTATGTGCTGCTGGTGAGCCACGTGCATGGCCACGAGGAGAGCTGGGGTGGAAACCAAGATCAGCTGCAGAGACCACAGGCGCACGTGGGAAATGGGGAAAAAGTGGTCATAGCAAACACTGTTGCAGCCTGGCTGGAGGGTGTTGCAGATGAAGGAAGACTTCTCATCCCCCCACACACTCTCAGCAGCCACCACCAGCACCATGATTCTGAAGATGAAGATGACTGAGAGCCAGACCCGTCCAATGGCAGTAGAATGTCGGTTCACGCCACTGAGCAAGGTGTACAGACCTGTCCAGTTCATCCTGCCTCATCCACACCTGCAAAACATGAGGCACAAAGCAAGCTGTCAGGAAGCTGGGGCAGAGAGCCAAGCGTCATAACCCTGCCTGACCACCCCCGCCCCTCCGCCCCACCGCCTTTCCAAGAGCCAGTGACAGGCAAGGAAGGAGGATAATCACAGCTTTCCTCATCACCCCATCTCCCTTGCCAGTCTCTCCTCTTCTCACTCCTCCTCTTCCTCTTCCTCCTCCTTCTCACTCACTCACTGGACTTGACCTTCCCAAGCCCCAACTCCTTTCTTCGCTTTCGTCCCATGACTTTTTTCTCTTCAACCCCTTCCTTTGACAGGCCCCTCAAAGTTCTGCCATCAACCATCCGCTTTAGCCTCCCATCCTCCAGCTCTTTAACTGTTGGTCGTGGGCAGACCCAACAAAGCCCGTTACCTTGGGAAGCGCCTATCCCTGAGGCCACCCAGACAGGTCCCCTATGGTCTCATGTCTGTGCAGGGGGAGTGGCCCCTGGGTCTGCGCCTGCGTCCCAATTCATCACCGCCCGGTGCTGGGGAGTCATATGCTGCTTCATACCCAGTGTCTGCACAATGGGACCTTTGTGGGGCTCTGAACAACGCCCTTTAGAATTCAGATCAAACGCCCTGACTTCCGCCCACCCTACACACAGAGCACTTGTGTCCCAGTGCCCGACACCCAGCCTGCACCCACCTGTTCTGTGCCCGCCCGGTCCATCGCCGCACCCGCCCCAAAGCCCCACCAGGAGAACGGTCAAGGCGGGGGGCCCAGGGTGAGGGGGGAGATGGAATGAAGACAGGTGCATGTAAGAGGAGAGCCCAGGAGAGCAGGAGGCTCTGGGCTAAGGCCCTCCCCCATGACCCCACTAGAACGTTAGGGTCAGTGGGATTTTTTTCCAGAATTAGATCCCCTCTGGGGAACGGATGAGCTAGAAGACAGCAAAAGAAGCTCATGTTTTATCAAGCCAGGAACTGTGTAAAATATTCCCATATAGTCTTTTCTTCTGAGCCATTTAATAACAAGCCTCCATGGCTTGTCATTACCCTGTCCTTCCAGATGAGGAAGCTAAAGATCAGATAAGTTAAGGATCTCACCTAAGGTCACACAGCCAGAAGTGCTAGAATAGGATGAAATACAAAAGTTCTGAAGCAGAAATCCAGGCTCTTTCCACAGTTTGTCTGCGTGCTCTTGCAGACAGCGTTAACAAAAGCAAAGACTGGCCGTTAACACCATCACCGCCACCATCACTGCAGCCAAACATCAACAACAACCAACGCAAAAGCTAACGCTACCCATAAAAGCACAGGGAAGCTGTTGACTGGTGAACACATTACAACTCCAGTGTTATGGAGTAAACCCTAACGGTGTCTTCTCGAGCTTTAGGAAAGGAAACCTGGAATACAGAGGGTGAACAGAGGGTGGGCTCACGTTAAGTCCTAGTCAGAAAAAATATGTACATGCTGAGCAAGCAATAGAAGGGTAAAGATGCATTAGGTAAGAGTCACATAACTTTGAATCTTGGTTCTTCACCCAGTGTGACGTTGGACTAGTTTACTGAACTTCTCCGAGCCTGCTTATTCATTTATAAGTGGGGTCAATAATCAGGATTTTTAGGGCCTCCCTGGTGGTGCAAGGGGTTAAAATGCAACCTATGAAGCTCTCCATAGCCACTGTAGCATGAGTTCGATCCCCGGCCGGGGAGCTACTCACATGGCACAGCAGACCTCTCCTGTCTCGCCCACTGCTCCCCGCAGCAGTGTATTTCGGTCATTCCTCTTGTTCTGTTCCCCACTCTGTCTCTGGTGAATCCTCTCACCCCCACACTTCTGGCCTGAACCCCAGTTCTTGTATGTATAAATAAATCAATCTTTAAAAAAATAATCAGGGTTTTTACCAGCTTTCATGAAGCAACCAGCAAAGGTTCTTAGCCCAGCTCCCTTTTCTAGTTGGTGATCTAGGGAAGTGAGAATGGCACAAAGAGAAAACAATGTTGCTAAGTGATCTACCAAACCCAGCACGTTCCTTCTTGCTCCCTAATGCTGTTGCTGACCTGAAGTGTCTGTCTTGAGATAGAGCAGCCTGTTCCTTTGCTGCCCTGCTCGCAACGTCAAGTGTACATTGTAACCTCCTGGTTTCCTTAGTTTGTGAGTTGCTCTAGGCAAGAAATTCCCCTCTATCCTTCAGACAGGCAAAGAAGACTTTTCCCTACTTCCCACCACCACGGCCACTCCAGTTGTGAGAAGATGGTGCTAGAAGAAGGGAACTAAGTGTGAGAGGAACACACAGGCTGGACCTGCAGGAAATGCAGGGGCACCAGTTGTGCCAGAAACCCCATATCCATGTCCTCTCTGTTGTAAGGGGAAGGGATAGGGTATTAGCAACTAGAAAAGTTAGGGAATGGAAAGAAAGAACTTCGGGGGGAGTAGAGATGATCCACACAACATAGATTACTTCCTGAATAAGGTTTCTTCACCTAGAAAAAAATGCCTAGTGAATTCTTGCTATGGGCCTAACCCAGCTGGGGAGGCAGGAACACCAGTGCCCTTTCTCCCAAGCCTAGAATTCCCAAGCAGGACTGCTGCAAGAGGCCCCGGAGGTTGGCTGTAAAGAAATGCTTCATCCTGGGAGACATGTTAGACTCAAAAACAGGTGGTCAAGGAGCATGATTAAGAATAGCCATTTGCTTGTTCAGAATAGGTAAATCCCTGGAAACAAAGAGCAGATTAGTGGTTGCCAGAGGCTGGGGAAGAGGTTCGGGAGTGATTGCTCATAGATACAGGCTTCTTTGGGGGGGGGGGTGATGAAAATGTCCCCAAAGTGACAGTGATGAAGGTTACACAACTTATTATATTAAAAGGCTGAATTTTATTTTTTTAATAGAATGTTATTGTGAAGAGGGAACCAAATATATTCCCCCAGCTTTACTGAGGTGTAATCGACAAGTAAGATTGTAAGACATCTAGAGTATACACATGATGGTTTGATATACAAATATGCTATGAAGGATTCTCCCTATTGAGTTGATGAACACATTCCATAACCTTGCATATTAACATTTTCGTGTGTGAATAATAAAGATAAATGTTTTAAAGATTTATTTATTTATGCATACAAGAACTGGGGTGTAGACCAGAGGTGTGTTTGGGGGGTAGTGTGAGAGGATTTACCAGAGAGAGAGTGGAGAGCAGAACCAGCAGATCTACTGAAATACACTGCTGAGGGAAGCAGTGGGTGAGACAGGAGAGGCCTGATGCGCCCTATGGGTTGCTTCCTGGCCAGTTGGGGATCGAATTCGCGGCATTGGCCGCTGATAGCTTGATAGTGCTGTCTTTAACCCCTGCACCACAAAGGAAACCCCAAATAACAAGGATATTTTCTTAACGTTATTGAATGATATCATGTGTGCATCCTACCGTTTCAATTAGCGTAGCATTTCTAAAAAGGCTGAATTTTAATGTGTGTAGATTATATCTCAATTAAAATAAAAACAGTTGAAATATCACACACACAAAAAAGGAATACCATTTACTGTGCACTTGTCATGTACCAGGCCCTTGTACACGCACCCACTACTCACGTAATTCTCAGAATGACTCCGTGGGGTAGGTGTAATTTGTAATCCTCACATTATAGATGAAGAAACTGAGGTAAAGAAAGGTGAAGGGACTTGTACCAGGGTCACACAGTTAGTACATGACAGAGCTGGGATTTGAGCCAGGCCAAACTGACGCCAGCGCTCTTTCCCATAAGCACTATCACCCTGACTAGAGTTATAATTTTTCTTTCTCTGAGTGTTTTTATTTAAAACAGGGCAATTCAAAAGTAGTCCGGCTTTTATTCTCGTTTAGCCCCCCTCCCCTTTCCTATCAAACAACAACTTTCTTCTGCTTCTTCCTTCCCACAGCTTTCTGTTGCCTCCTGATTTGTTCTGTTTCCCCTTCCTTACCTTTCTTGGTCTGTTTCTTCAAATTCCAAAGCACATTTCAGCTGTTTTGTTCTCTCTGCCCCTCGGGGGTGCCCCCCAAAGCCTGACTACTCCTGACTTTCTAGGTCTTGTAGCTCTCTGCCTCTCATCTTGTGCCCTCTGGGACGTAGCCACTAACTCCCTGTGGGCCCCTAAGGACTCTTGTGTGGGCACTGGGATCTCAATTTTTGCTCTCCCCTTTGGAAGAAGAGCTGATTCCTATGTCAACATCAATACTTCAAGGGTTTCATTTTAAAAACATTGAGGGCAGTGACCTGATTTTGAAATCCAAACTGTTTTTGTGACTTTGGGTTAAAGTCCAGGTATTGATATGCTCTGTGTTGCTCCAGGGGAGTTTTGCTCCCATGTTCATGTTTAAATTGGGCAAGACTTATCTGGCCATGCCAGGCTTTGGTCTGGTCCTCAGACTCTGAGTAACCCCAACATCAAACATAGTTCAGAATCAGGAGATTGTTCATCCTCCTTACAACAGGCCTGTAATATTCTCCCATGTCTTAAACAAGACAAACGAGGTGGAGAGAAGTTAAATAACTTGCTTTGGTGTCAGCTGCACTGTTACTAAAAGGTATAGTCAAGTTTCAAATTTATTTTCCTCAAACCTCAAAGCCTTTGTGCATTGCCTTGCTTTTGGCGGCATGGTGAGACCAGGTCCAAAACTTAAAAACTTACACTCCTGGGCCTCCCTGGTGGCACAGGGGTTAAAGACAGTGCTATCAAGCTATCTCCAGCCACTGCAGCATGAGTTCAATCCTCCACCTGCCAGGAGCCACCCACATGGCGCAGCAGACTCTCCTCTCTCACCTGCGGCTCCCCTCAGCAGTGTATTTCAGTAGATCTGCCTGTTTTGCTCTCCATTCTCTCTGGTAAATCCTCTCACCCCGCCCCCCAGCACCTCTGGTCTACACCCCAGTTCTTATATGCATAAATAAATAAATCTTTGAAAGAAAACTTATGTTCCTTCCCACATGTGTTGCAAGTGTGGGTGCACACCCATGCACACACATGTCACGCAATACACACTTGTCAAGTTCATAGCTTTTTCTGCCCCCATCTCTCTCTTGTTCCCCACCTCCAGCTACAGGAAATTCTTATGTGCTTTTTGGTTTGGGGAAGAGAGGTCTGGCTGGACTGGATGGGGTGCCATTCAGACGCAGAAGTCACAGTCCCACCTCCATTTTCACAGGCAGCCTCTGGCCAAGAGAGGACAGTGGGGGGGGGGGGTAGGGGGTCTTCCTTCGAGGTTTCCTTCGGAATTCCAGGCCACCTTCATCCGTATGGCCAGGTTAGGCAAACTCTTCTAAGCCCTCTCCCTCTTCCCCTGCTTCTCTTTTCTGCCTGCACCCCGTAGTTCCACAGCACTTCAGTCACTACACTTGTCCTGCGCACCCTGCCATATGTATTGTGTAGCCAGGCTTGCGTCTGGGCCAGTCTAGCTCATTTCAATTCCTTCTCTCCATCTGCCATGGTCTTTTCATAGAACTCCTGCTAATGTCAGCTTCCTTACTCAGTGTTTGGACTATACCCTCTTACTCCTCCATCAACTATCTGACTTCCTGTTGCTCTTTACTGGGGTTTATTCTAACAGCCACCATTTATGGAATTCTTACTAGAAGCTGTAGGTTCATTAATGCTCATCCTCACAACCACCCTGCGAGCTGTGGGTTATTGCCTTGAACTCATGGATGAGGCAATGACGGCCCTAAAAAACCAAGTAACTTCTCACACAGCTGGTAAGCAAGTGCTGGAGCTCAGATTAAAACTCATGTTGGTGTCTCACCAAACCTGGTTTCTTTCTTATTGCTCTGCTCCATCCTAATCTATACTTCTCTCCATTCAAACTCCTCTTATCTATAATCTCCTCTCCTCATCTCACTTTCCAAGTCCCATGCATTCTGCCATGCCATTCCCAACAGCTGGAACAACTTGGAAACAGCTGGAGGGAAAAACTTTCCTTTAGGTCTCCAAATCATCAGTTATTCCAAGATCTACTTGAGTCTGTCTGCCTCCCTCAAGATAATGGAAAAGCATACTCCCAAATTTGGCCCCCATTGGCTGACCCTCTGAGTTCACCGTATTCATCTGCCTGCAGCCCCCGTGTTGGTGGCATGCCTGCTTCACCTTCTCATCAGGGAAGAAAAGCAGCACCTGGCAGTGCACAATAGTACCTGAACCCTAAGGGGGTGTGTGTGGGGGGAAATGTCTTAAAGAGAGAACTTATCCTCTGTATGCCTAGGGGGCTCCTTAACTCTGCCTGGGAATTTGCCTCTGTGGGAATGAGAGCAATCCTTGACTGGGGAAAAAGAATGAGAGGAGAAGTAACTTTGAGCCTGGAAAGAAGATAAAAGTTGGAGACCACAGAGAGAGGCTCAACAAATCTGGCACCTGGCAGGGGGATCTTCACCCCAATTCAAAGGGAAACACAGAAGGGATCTAAGTGGCTGAATGCTGAGGCCAAGAAAAGGCAAGACCTGGGCCTCTCCCCAGTCCCCGTTTCTGTCCCCCTATGCCACACCAGTACTCCTGGACCACCTCCCTCAGCCCCCAGTCTCCTCACCTGGCTGTTGCTGCCTTTCCACAGTGAATGTCTCCAGGCGTATCTGTACTGTGTCACTAAGTAGTGTCAGCCCAGCCCAGGGGAGGGACAAAGAGCCTAGGGCTGGAGGCAGATATGGCCCACAGCCCAAGAGGAACCAAATATTAACCAGCTCCACCTTCTCTCACACACAAGATTGATCCCCAGTTCTCCCAATGAGTTTGGAGAGACAAAATACATAGCCTGGAGTTAGTGCCCTGAGAGAGGGCGGCATCTTTGTCAGCAGGCATCCATGTTTAACCCATCTGGGCTCATCAGCAGCCCTTGACTTTTCCCCATGCCCTGGCCAGAAGAGGAGCCAGTGTGTGGACAAGCTGCAGCTGCAGCAAGGGCTCCTCCATCAGGTGTCATGCCTTAAGGCTCACAGCCTCTAAAACAATATGATTACTGGGAGGAAAAAAAAAACAAACAACCATGGACAATGCTTACTGGCACCTGAGGTCGAGGTGGGGGATGGCAGTGGTTCCCACCCATATGGCAGGACGAGGGTGCCCTTTGGCCCTCTGTGTATGGTCCATGTCCTGAATGGCTGGCGATGGACTAAACTATTTCCAGTCCCATCCCAGAACTTTAACCCTCCTCAAAAATTGCCTTCTATCTCGGGGCCATGTCAGTTGAACTGCAAATGTATCATGTGCAGTAACAGATCTTGGCAATCATTAAGGTAAACAGAGAATGTCAACCATTAACTGTGCAAGCAGTCCAGCTGAAGGAGTACTTAGCTGGAAACCCTTTCCATTCTATGGTGTGAGTGGCAGTGAAGAAATAATGAAGTCAGAATCAAGTCCCTGCCTTCTGCTCTTCACCTCAACCTGAGCTCACGGGCAGAAAGAGAGCCAGTGCCTCGGTTTCCCTGGGCCAAACCTGAGCATATGGATACATCAATCCCTAAGTCTTTAGTGGACATCTATTGAGTACCCAGTACTAAGTACATTTTGGGGGCAGGTGCCACAGGAGGGGGAAACAATCCCAAATCTTCTGAAGGAATTTATCAATTTTCTGAGGCGACAAGATGAAGACTCAAGAAGCTGCCAGAGAGGGCCTCCTCTGGTGGCGCAGTGGTTGAGCACTGGGCTGCGAAGCTGCCCGCGGCCTCTGCAGTGCCGGTTCGATCCCGGCCCCGGGCGAGGGTCCCACATGGTGTGCAGACCTCTCCTGCCGTGCCTGCTGCTCCCCTCAGCAGTGTATTTCATCAGACTGCCTGTTCTGTTCCCGTTCTGGCTCTGGTGAATTCTCTCACCCTCCCGCACTTCTGACTGTACCCAGTGCTTGTATAAATAAATAAATAAAACTTAAAAAAAAAAAAAACTGCCAGGGAAAATATCAGTGTCTGTCCAGTTATATGGTTCTGACTTTGACAGCTGAGGGAGTTCAAAGTAAGGGGAGATTAGAGTAGGGGGCTAGCACTGCAAGAAGGAGGGACAGTGTGAATAAAAGTGCAGAGGTAGGAATGTGGCAGGGCATATCTGGGAGACAGAAAAGAGCCAGGACAGTGTTGGGTGGTTGTGGAAGATACCAGCAGTGAACTAAGGACTTAACTTTAGTGAGTATCTGGCAAACTTTGTGTAAGACAAAATGAAGCTAGCAACACTGGCAGGTTGAATGCCATTCTTTGGCATTGGTAATTCCTTCTGGTAGTCCAAATTGGAGAGGAATACTCACTTCTTGATTACTTCATGCATGAAAGGCAATGTTCAAAGTGCATTGCAAGTATTACTTTGTTTGACCCTTAAAATAACCCTAAGAGAGGGCATGGTAAATATCCCCATGTTACAGGGGAATTAAGACACACAGAGGTTAAGTAACATAACTTAGGTGGTTCTGCTAGTAATCGACAAAGCTAGATTTGAACCCAATGGTCTGGCTCCAAAACTTCTATTAGTCACTATATCACAGGGCCTCCCTGGCGGTGCAGTGGGTTGAACACAGAGCTTTGAATCTGTCCACAGCCTCTGCAGTGCGAGCTCGATTCCCAGCAGGCCAGGGAGATACCCACATGGCACAGCAGACCTCTCCTGCCTCACCCACTGCTACCCACAGCAGTGTTTTTGGTCCGTCTGCCTGTTCTGCTCCCAGCTTTGTCTCTGGTGAATTCTCTCACCCTCCTGTGCCTCTGGCCTGTACCCCAGTTCTTGTATAAATAAATAAATAAATCTTTAAAAAAGTCACTATATCATAGCTGATGAACTCTACACGTTCCATTGAGAATCTGGGTAAGAGTTGCTCCTTGACTTCAGACAGTTTTAAGCTACAGGAGAGATGAGACATGCCTGAGTATCTAGAATAATAGAATATGTCCCAAATGCCACAGGTAGATGCCAGGAGCCAGAAGGTGTTCAGACATAAGAGAAAAGACTAGGTTTATCAGGTCATAAAGGAGATGGAGAGGCTAAGCATTCCAGGGGACAGGAAGCTGTGTGATGTGTTTAGGGAATGGTGGGCAGACCTGTTTGACCAGAAGAGAGAGCTTCTATAGCAAAGCTCTTAGGCAGGAAAACGGCAGGTCAACATTAGTGTGTACTCATTGTTCCTTTGGCATTCTGGCAGGGTTTCTTTAAGGTGCTTGTCATTTAAGGCTACAGAAAGTCTATATGAGTAGTTTGTAGCTGTATAAAAAATACTGTTGTTAGAATCGACTTGTCCTTTGCCTGTTCGTGGCACCTTGAGCACATTCTCTGGACAGAGTGCTAGGACAGAGGCAGCCAAGGAGAGAGAAGGCATGGGAGGGGAAAACGGAGGAAAATGCAGAGGCCAGGAGGAAAACAGTACTGTAATGAGCAATATAAATCCATTTTCTCCTAGTGAGCAGCTAAAATCAGTTTCTACTTTGAATTCTAAACAGACTTCTTTCAACGGATGTTTTGGGGGGAACATTTATAATTTTTACCTCAGCTTGCTTATTTCCTCAGATTCACTCAGGGATCCTGATTAGGTCTTGAAACATGCTGTAAGAGGCCCTAAGCATAAGCTGGCTCCAGCATGGCTCAAAGATTAGCCCAAACAAGGGCTTTCCCTATTCCTGTTCCACCCAGGACCAGGGGAGTTCATGGAGGAAACTTATTACATTATTTAAGAGCACACAGCACCAGAGCTCAGAGGTTTGGACCTCATCACCAGAATCAGCACGCCATTGAGAGCTCTGCTGGTGACATCAGGGTGCCGGGAACCTCGCGCAGCAGTCTTGAGGTTTCCTCCGATGGCATGTGGCAGCACTGCTTCACATGTGGAGTCCATCATCCCATCCTTGGGTCTCATTACTGAATGAAATGTGGCATTTTGTATGGCTTTGATCAATGAGACAGCGTTGCTGGATGGCTCAGAAATCAAAGGGACAGTTTCCAATATAAATGTTGCTTAAGATACACAGGCAAAAGCTCTTCCCAAACGAGTCCATAGAATTAAGAAAATGGCTAACACTGAAAATCTGCAGGAGGTTTCAAAAATCTCTACTCCTGCTCAGGCTGTGGAAGGTTATGTGAATTGGTCCCAGTAAGGTCTGCCAGAGAAAGATGGACATGGTCCTGTATTCATAATTGGCATTGTTTCTCATGAATTCTTTTCAAAAAGACATAATTATATCAATGAATCTTTGCCCCAGAGATTCATGTTCTTAGGATAAGTCAACTACAGTGAGTTATCAATATTTCCCCAAGGTGGTTTCTGAAAAACTGTAGCCAGATAGTGCTCTGATTCATTTGACAATTAGGCATTTGCCTTTTGCTCTTAAGACGGTTTGGAGTGGGCCTCCCTGGTGGCATAGTGGGTTAAGCACCACACTATGAAGCTGTGGAGTTCAATCTACAGATTGAACTCTGCAGCATGAGTTCAATCCCCTGCCGGCCAGGGAGAAACCCACATGGTGCGGCAGACCTCTCCTGCCTGTACACATCTCTGGCCTGTACCCCAGCTCTTGTATGCATAAATAAATAAATCTTTTAAAAATATTTTTTTAAAAAAGACAGTTTGGAGTGAGGAACAAAAGCAAAGTTGTCTCATCCCTGCCCCTTCCAAAATCTAACTGCATGAAATATCCTGAAACTAGTCCCACAGTCAGGATAGTACACTCATTCCACCAATAATAAAGCCTGAAGGTGAGGTGCTTCTTCTTGGAGCCTGTACATTTCCTGGGAATAAGAACCATAAGCAGCAATTTGGAATTCATTTTGCCCCTGTTCTTGTGTTTTATGGAAGACCCTAATGCCTGGGGTTGGAGCAACAGGACTATATCACACGGATATCTTTTTGCTAGACCAAGAGAGGGTATGTTTGCAAAAGTCTACAGAAAGTTCTTCATCCTTTTGCTAGACCAGTTAACCAAGTGAAAAAAGCGAGATGGGAAACTGAAAATTCTGGGCTCCCGGTCTTAGTGTTGTTTATATTCAGCCAATACAATTTGATGTCCATTTCCCGCTCTTGAGGGTAGAGTGTGCAATAGGATCTAATGAGTGGCACAGGGGTAGAGAGTTCCCAGGTGGAATCTAGTCCTTGATTTTTTTTTTACCCAAGGGTGCTACAGGTAGCATGGTAGAGGTGAGGAGTTAGAAAGGAGTCCGGTCATAGCAAGGAAGTCAGAGCCAATGTTGAGTTTTAAGGGTGAGGCAAAAAGGAAACAGAAGGGTTGTGCTTGTTCTGCTAATTTTCCAAATTTGAGCAGTAGACCTGATGATCCAACACCCTGCCCATTAAGCCATTAATAAATAGTTTAGTATTTTCCTTCCATTTTCTTTCTTTTCCATATGCACTCACCATTGAAATCACATTGTATATACTGGAGATTTCCCCCCAACCCCAAGATTTTTTTCAGGTCTTCCAAATAGAAATCTACTGATCCATCACCCCCCAACCCCGCCAACTTATAATCCCATAAAACATGTAAATGGGGCCCTAACTAGAAGCCCTGATGCCAATCCTTTCTGTTGAATCTTTGGGGTCCCCTGTCAGCCAAATTTGCCAACAATAACTCTATGAATGCCTCATTTGGAATCCCTTTGCCTCAGTAATCACAACCACTACCCTTCCTACTTTTCCAAACCACCCAATACTATCAGGTCAGTATCTAGGCTCCTGACAACACCCTGCAGATTAAGGCTTCTGCTGACAAGCATTACTCATAGAAGGGAGGAAACCCAAATGGTTTTCTTCCTATTTCACCTGCTCCCAGTCAGGTGAAATGCAAATTAGAGGACTGATTTCTAGACTCATTCAGATTTCTGAAAATATGAATTCCATTGTCTTTTACCTGGGCACGCCCCCACCTTCACCTCCCCACCTGTCTATGCACATCCATCCATTTTATCAGTACGTGTTACAGGCATTCCTGAACAGCTCCACCAATGTGGATTTCTATACCTGGTTTAGGGAGAGAATCGTGGGCCAGGGGGGTACTCATAAGAACTTGAGTCCAATCCTAAATCCCATCCTTTTTTTTTTTTAAAGATTTATTTATTCATGCATACAAGAACTGGGGTACAGGCCAGATGTGCAGGAGAATGAGAGCATTCACCAGAGACAGAGCAGGGAGCAGAACAGGCAGACTGACTGAAATATACTGCTGAGGGGAGCAGTGGGCGAGACAGGAGAGGTCTGCTGTGCCATGTGGGCATCTTCTCGGCCAGATGGGAATGAGACTATGCTGCAGAGGCTGCAGACATCTTCACAGCACTGCGCTCAACCACCTGCGCCACCAGGGAGGCCCAACTAAATCCCATCCTTAATGCTTTGTGTCTTCCGTAGAGCCAGCCCAATACAGCATTTTGCATGTGTGTGTGTGTGTGTGTGTGTGTGTGTGTGTGTATGTGTTTATGAAGGAAAGATAGGATCTTGTCCCGTAGACCTTCTTTAAACCACCAAATCAGGGCCTCCCCGGTGGCGCAGCGGTTGAGCGCTGGGTTGCGAAACTGCGCGCGGCCTCTGCGGCGCCGGTTCGATCCCCGGCTGCTCCCCGGCCACCAGAGGAGGGTCCCACATGGCGTGCAGACCTCTCCTGCCGCCCGCTGCTCCCCTCAGCAGTGTACCTTCGGTCCTTCTGCCTGCTCTGCTCCCCACTCTGGCTCTGGTGAATTCTCTCACCGTCCCGCGCTTCTGACTGTACCCAGTGCATGTATAAACAAAACAAACAAACAAACCAGCAAACAAATAAATAAAGCATGCCTCTATAAAAAAAAAAATTAAAAAAAAAAACAAAAAAACCACCAAATCAGTGCCTGAAATAGAATCCAAACATCATATCTAATACGTCTTCAACCTTCACAGCCTTCATCCAAACTAACCTGCTCGTCTCAATCTGTCCCTTGTGCCTGCAAGGGACAATCCTACTCCTAAGCCTCCAAGACAAAGATTTTTGTCTCCCTTCCTCTATTTCCATTCTCATCTTGCTCTTTGTTTTGTTTTTTTTGTTTTTTTTGGTTGTTGTTTGTTTGTTTTGTTTTTTAAGATTTATTTATTTATTTATACAAGCACTGAGTACAGTCAGAAGCGTAGGAGGGTGAGAGAGAATTCGCCAGAGCCTGAGTGGGGAGCAGAACAGACAGACCGACGAAACACACTGCTGAGGGGAGCAGCGGTACAGCAGGAGAGGTCTGCGCACCATGTGGGACCCTCGCCCACGGCCGGCCGGGGATGGAAACAGCGCTGCAGAGGCTGCGGGCAGCTTCGCAGCCCAGCGCTCAACCGCTGCGCCAACGGGGAGGTCCTCTCATCTTGCTCTTTGTTTGAAGATCATGGTTCTCTGAAAACCTCTTTAGTTGGATGCCCCTATGACCCCTCTCCTCTGCTTACTCCAGAAGCAGACACACTCAGAATAAGGATTCGACATCCTATGGGGCCTCTTCTTCAGATAAAATGTAGGACTTCAAGTTCTCTGAAGAAGCCTCCATTTTGTCTTTACCTCCTACAAAAGACAAAGGTGATTGAGCTTCTTCATTGTCTTCTAGAAAATGGGTGTTTGGTGGCATTGGATTTGCCAGGATGAGGGTGATTTTCAAAATGGCAAGCAGTTATTGATTTCTGAATCTGAGCTAGTGCTTTACAATAAACACTAACTGTTGTCTCACTGCTGAGAGTGCTGACCTCATAGTGATGGGGCTGGTTTGAACCATAGAATGTGCTGAGGTTTGGCATTATTCCTGGAGAACAATATTGTCTACAGAACTGAGTTACACACCTTGATAAGAAAACCATGACTGTTACCACATGAGTCACGAGAACTTCCACCACTGTCTCATCCCCATTACAAGATTTTTTTGGAGGGCTCTTTTCTAAGGATTAACCCACACTGTAAATTATGCTGTCACACATCCTACACTGGAATATTTTGTTCAGTTTTAATAATGGTAAGTTTGTCTCTGTGGTCAGAAGAGCAATTTCTGATGTTGGTTCCCTGGGTTGGCTGCCACTTTCAATTCTAAACTATGTTGTAGCCCTTCTGATGAAAATCTGGATGTCAGAATCAATCTCTCTTCAGAGTGCTCGAAGTCCCCATATATAGTGTGAGATTCTCAAACTGGATAGTATCTTAAACTGGGTTTTTAACCTATCTCTTCCCCTTCTTAACCAAGTTTTCCCAAAACCACTTCTCTACTTGCTGCCTACACTTCATCTCTCATTCATGCCTCAATTCCACTCCAATCTCCTTCAGCTCCCACTCCTGACTCCACTGAACTAATTTTCACCAAAGTCCCTTTGTTCCTAAATCAGATGGACATCCCGCAGAAAGAATCTTACTGAGTGTAAAGCATTTGATTCAGTGGAGCATGCCCATCTTCTCAAAACTTTCTTCTCCTTTGATTTTTTCCCTTTTTAAAAAAGATTTATTTATTTATACAAGCACTGGGTACAGTCAGAAGCGCGGGAGGGTGAGAGAATTCACCAGAGCCAGAGCGGGGAGCAGAGCAGGCAGAAGGACCGAAGTACACTGCTGAGGGGAGCGGGGGCAGCAGGAGAGGTCTGTGCTCCATGTGGGACCCTCGCCCGGCAGCCGGGATCGAGCCGAGCCGGCGCTGCAGAGGCTGCGGGCAGCTCCACAACCTAGTGCTCAACCGCTGCGCCACCGGGGATGCCCTGATTTTTTCCCCTTTATATTTGCTGATCACAAAGTAATGCATATTCTTTTTTTCAAAGATTTATTTTTATTTATACAAGAACTGGGGTACAGGCCAGAGGCATGGGAGGGTGAGAGGATTCACCAGAGACAGAGTGGGGAGCAAAACAGGCAGATGGACTGAAAACACTGCTGAAGGTAGCAGTGGGAGAGGCAGGAGAGGTCTGCTGCGCCATGTGGGTAGCTCCCTGGCTGGCCAGGAATCAAACCCGTGCTGCAAAGGCTGCGGACAGAGTCACAGCTCTGCGTTCAACCCGCTGCGATACTGGGAGGCCCAGTAATGCATATTCTTTTTGGAAAAACTGGAAAATACAAATTTCACAAGGATGAAAATAAAAATAGTCTGTGACACCACCACCATTACTAATAGGTACAAAACCTTACGGACATTTTTCAGTGAAAACATATACATATACTTAAAAATTAAAATTGCCATAATGATACATATTGTCTGATTTATTGAGGTAAAACTGACATATAATGTATTAGTTTCAGGTGTATAACATGATTAAATATTTGTATATATTGTGAAATTATTATCGCAATAAGTCTAGTTAACATCAGTTGCAATACATAGTTACAATATTATTTCTTGTGATGTGAACTTTTAACATCAATGCTTAGCAACTTTCAAATATGCAATACAGTATTGTTACAGTCACCATGTTGTACATTATACTCCCAGGACTTATTTATTTATTTATTTTTTTAAGATTTATTTATTTATGCATACAAGAACTGGGGTATAGTCCAGAGGTGCGGGGAAGGTGTGAGAGGATTCACCAGAGATAGAGTGGGGAACAGAAAACACGGATCCAGTGAAATACACTGCTGAGGGGAACAGCAGGCGAGACAGGAGAAGTCTGCTGCGCCATGTGGGTAGCTCCCTGGCTGGGGATAGAACTCATGCTGCAGTGGCTGGCAATAGCTTGATAGTGCTGTCTTTAACCCCTGAGCCACCAGGGAGGCCCCATGACTTATTTTTTTTTATAAGTAGAAGTTTATACCTTTCGACCTCCATTCATTTCACCCAGCCCCAATTCCCCCCACACCCCTTCTCCCATCAACTTGTTCTCTGTCATACATATTATTTTATATCTTGTTTTGCTTGCCATTTGATCGTGACCCTTATAAAATATCATCAAACATTGCTCTAAAACATGGTTTTTAATGCTACATAGTCTCCTTTGATTTTTGTTGCATTTTTCTCTACCCTGCTCTCTCATCTCTCTGACTGCTCCAAGCTTTCTTCTTACTCTTCACCTTAAATGTTGATGTTCCTCAGAGTACCATTCTCTCTGCTTTTATCATTTTTCTAACTTTCTCTGAGAAGTCTCATCTATTCCCCTAGCTTCTACTATCCAAATCTGCATCTTTAGGCCAGACTTCACTTCTGGTTTCCAAATACATTTCATCCATCTCATCTCTTCTGTTCCCAAACTTGCCTGTTCTTCCAATCTTCCTTTGTACCATTGGATGGTATCATATCTACCCATTTGCCCAGGCCAAGAATCTGGGGAGGCAGAATTAGCTCCTTCCTCTTGCTTACCTTCCTACCACTCCATAATCAATAAGCAACTAAACCCTGTAGGTTTTACTTCCTCATATCACTTGACAATTTCTCTTCCTTTCTATTTTACTTCCACTGCCTTAGTGTAGATTCTGATTGTTTCATAATTGGATTGGTAAGCCAACTTCCAGTCTCCCTGCCTCCATTCATGACCTCTTTCAATCCATTCTCTAACCTTTATTCAGAGTGATTTTCTAAAGTATGTATCTGATATGTCACACCCTTGTTTAAACTCCTCCTTGCTAAAAAGGATAGGGTATAACACCTTTCCCCCATTTATTTACCAATTCTTCCTCATTCTTCACGACTCAGCTCAGACAGTGTGCCTTACACATATAAAGGCTGAGGAGTGGTAAGAGGTAGTTAGCAGCTTTTTGTGCTAAATTCAACAGTTTAGGTTTTATTCCCTACACTTTCTTTGTCCCTCAGTTTTTCCTCTGAGCTGTAATAACACTTATCATAGTCCTCCATTAGTGTCCATTTACGTGTGTGTCCCCTCCATTAGACTAATACTTTTTTAAAGATTTATTTATTTGTGCATACAAGAGCTGGGGTGTAGGCCAGAGGTGTGGGGGGGGTGAGAGGATTCACTAGAGACAGAGTGGGGAGCAGAACAGGCAGATTGACTGAAATACACTGCTGAGGGGAGCAGCGGGCAAGACAGGAGAGGTCTGCTGCCACATGTGGGTTGCTCCCTGGCTGGCTGGGGGAACGAACTCATGCTGCAGAGGCTGTGGATAGCTTTACAGGTTGTGTCTTTACCCATTGCACCACCAGGGAGGCCCTGTAGTCATTTCTTTTTTTTTTTAAGTTTTAAGTTTTGTTTTTTTTTAATTTATTTTTTATTTATACAAGAACTGGGGTACAGGTCAGATGTATGGGAGGGTGAGAGGATTCACCGGGGACAGAGCAGGGAACAGAACAGGCAGACTGACGAAATACACTGCTGAGGGGAGCAGTGGGCAAGACAGGAGAGGTCTGCTCACCATGTGGGTTGCTCTGAGGCCCGGGGTTGAACTCATGCTCTGGTGGCTGCTGATGGCTTCATAGTGCTGAGACTTAACTCCTTGTGCCACCCAGCGAGGCCCTAGACTAATACTTTTTAAGGATGGGGACCATTCAATTCTGTATCAGCACCTATGAGCCTGGCAAACAGTAGGTGTTTAGAAAAAAATTGATGAGACAACTGAATGAATCAATGGGGGTGGCCAACAAAGAGATGACTTTGAGGCCTTCAAGCTGTCCTTACTCTGTCAACATAAGACCAGAGTGATTTTTTTTTTCTCTTGGCCATACTATTGGCCAGGCATCACTTCCAGAACTGGAGTGATCTGCACGGCAGCCTTCACTAAAAGCTGCATCTACAGTGGCCTGGAGTAGACCCTGCTACTGAAAGAATATAAAGCTGCATCACACATGCCAACTAACTTGACCTGCGTTGCTCATCAGCTACCCACTCTTCTAAGGGAAATGGTCCAGGGAGCTCAGTCAAGAATCTCTTTCCAGGGTAAGATTAATATCTGGATTGTGGTAGCCGCCTTTTACAAATTACTCCAAAGAACTTCTGCTTCCACCTCCTCACCTCTTCAACACTAGTCACTGCTTTTTCTAGCTCCTGGTAACCATTGGCTGGGGACTTCAGTTTATTTAAGAATAAGTGGATAAGCACTTGATGTGAATATTGTCACCTTTCCTTTCTCATCACCCTCAAGCAAACTGTCAGGTCAAAAGTTCCCCAAGCTGCAACATAGCACATTGTTGGAGATTTGCCAACAAAGTTTCTGAGATTTCCCCACTCTCAACTTGTCACTCCATGTTCGGCCCTAAGAGGTGGTCTTGCTGAATTACTAATGAAGTGATATCTCAAGATTGGCTCCACAGTTTTCATTTTGATAACTATTTGCTAAGTATTGTTCTGTACTGGGAACTCTGTTGGGGGCATTGGAGGGTTCAAAGAAGAATGACACAGGTCTCTCTACTTGAAATATGTTATGGGAACACAGGTGAAAAAGGATGGGAGGGGGCCTCCCTGGTGGCACAAAGGGTTAAGTCTCAGCTCTGTGAAGCTATCAGCAGCCACTTCAGCAGCACGAGTTCAATCCCATGCCAGGGAGGTGACCCACATGGTGCAGCAGACCTCTCCTGTCTGGCCTGCTGCTCCCCTCAGCAGTGTATTTCAGTCAATCCGCCTTTTTTGCTCCCCACTCTGTCTCTGGTGAATCCTCTCACCCCCTGCCCCTGCACCTTTGACCTGCCCCCCAGCTCTTGTATGCATAAATAAATAAACCTTTAAAAAAAAGAAAAAAAGGATGGGAGACAGGAACTCACATTAACTAAACACCTATCTAACCCTGGGAATCTGAAAAATTAAGCAAGAATTTGACAGGCGTAAAATCAAAGGAAGAACACTCAAAGTTAAGAGAACAATATGTAAAAAGGCAACAGGGCATGAAAGGGCATGAACTATTCAGGGAACATAGAGTATTGGGCATGGCTGGGCCATGGGGTTTAAAAGTGCAGTGTGGGTAATGAAACATGGAAAGAAGGGCTGACCCTAGATTTTGGAGAAGCTTTGTGACCTAGTTTGGCCATTTGAATTTTATTTATTTGGCAATGAGGAACCACTAAATGCTTTTGATGCATTGAATGATAAGATACAAATGATGCTTTAGGGAGATTAATTTGGCAGGATGAACAGGGAATAGGGTAGAGGAGAGGTTGCAAGAATAAGTAGGAGGTGATGTCAATAATCCAGGCATGAGGTTCAATCTAGGGAGTGGTGACAGATCCCGATACAACTAAAAGAGGGAATATGGTGTCGTACAGAGTACGTTGGACTGGGGCTCTGATAGCCCTGGGTTCCAGTCCTCACTCTGTTTACAAACTATGCGGTTTTTACCTTTCCAGGAGTCAATTTTCTTTTCTGCAAAAGGTGCAGCTGGGAAAAATAAGTATCTTTAAGGTCTCTTAAAACTCTTAAAGCCTCTAGTTCAGGCTAAGTCACTTGCCCAAGATCACAGAGCCAGGATTTGATCTCAAGCAATCTTGTCCCTCGAGGCAGTGTGTATAACCACGGCACTATGTAAACATTTATATAGGATTAATCAATCAGATTTAGTAAGGGATGAACTAAGAGAATGGAGGTACCATTAGTAGGACAGTGGAATCAAAGAAGGTGGGGAACATGATGTTTCAGACACACTGGGGTGTGAGGTGTTAGTGAAACATCTAGGTCACTGGGTGGGATAGCATTGCTGGAAAGAGGCAAAGGTGGGAGATTTAAATTTGGCAATCAAGACAAAAAAGACAATCATGGAAGCTATGCAAACAGATGAGTTTTTAGAAAGAGGAAGTGAGTGTAGGAGAGAAAAGAACTGTGGGAAGTGAGAAAATAAAGGAGGGAGACAAAGAAGGAACATCTGACTATGAACCTTGAATCTACTTCCATTTTCTGACTCTAAAGTCTCTTTTGTAAAATGAGGGGGTCGGAGAAAGCAAGCTCTGTAAGGTTTTCAGCTGTGGCATTCTATACATAATCAGAGAAGATCAAAGAGGAAAGAATGCCATGGAAACTGATAAAGAGAGTTTCTAAAAGATGGCTTTAAGAGGTCACTGGCATCCAATGCTGCAGAGATGTCAGGGACTGAGGACTTAGCCAAATCCACTGTATTTGGCAATTAAATGAGCCTCTGCAAGACAAGGACCTCCCCCGCCCTTTCATGCTACTATTTTTCTGTACCCTTTCTCCTTCCTCTTCTAAATGTAGACATTCTATAATATTCAGTTCTGACCCTTTCATAAAGACTTGAACACTCGCCAAGATCGACTCTTACCTGTTTAAGGTGAATCAGAAATCTCGGATTCTTACCTTCCTTTTGCACTTCAGCTTACATTTTGAACTGCCTATTGGATATTTCCATCAGTCACAAAAATTTAGTTTGCTGTAAAAATAGCAATATTAAAAATGGTAGTTAACATGTGTTGAGTACATACTCTCTTTTGTCCTATAAAGTAGGTATTTTATTATCCCCACTTTGCAGATGAGGAAGCCAAGGCTCAGAGACGTTAAATAATGTGTCCAAGGTCACATGACTGGGATATTGCAGAGCCAGGATTCTCCCTGATTCCAGAGAGCTCTAGAGTTTAATAATTTCACTAGGATAAATCAAGTCATCATCCTTATTTCCTAAGGCACCTCAGTTGTCTTCCTTCTCCATTCCTGTTTCATTGTCCTCCACCATCTTGTCACTGTCTCAGAATAGGCTCTCATCCAATCGTGTACAGATAATTATGGAAGTCTCTCAACTGCACTCTTCACTTGGCAGTTTTACCCTTCCAGTGCTGGACATGTAGCCCATTTGACATAAAAAAAGCTTGGGAGACATCTCATTATCTACATTAAATCCAAATTTGCAAGCGTGACTGAAAGACACCCGCCCGCCCCACTTCATAGTCTAGTTCTGCACTAAACTCTGTCCCCAAACATAACAGAGAAATTTATATCTGCAAATTTTCAGTTGTGAGTCCATTCTACCTAGAAAGCCCTTCTAAACTTCCGTGGGAGAATTTCCAATTATCTTTCAAATCCCAGTTCCTGTGTCATTTCTTCTGTGAAAACTTCTGTGATATCCCAGCTTGTTCTACTGACATCATGTTCCCTTCTCTATGCTCCCTGACCTCTATGTCTGTCTCCTACTACACTTTGAGCACTTTGGAGATAGTGACCACACATGTTCTTCTCCACAAACCCAACAGCCACACACCCAGTCAATGTCTGTTTGCTGGAATTGAAAGAAATTTTAATACTCACTTTCTATACTTTTGTTACTTAACATGTGGCAACTGGTATTACTACTTTGAAAAGAAATGACCAGTTTCTGATTTTCTGAAAAAATTGTCCCCACTCATTATCTCCATTTCCTTACTTCCCATCACAGTTCAGTCCATTGCAATCAGGCCTCTGCTCCCACCACCCACTCAAAGTCCTTTCATTATGCTAAGTAACTTCCATATCGGAAAATCGGGCAGACATACTTCAGAGGGGAATTCTCAGTAGTATTTAATGCTATGAACTAATCTCTTTTCTAAAAGATTACTTCTCCTTTGGCTCCCATCATAGCTTGCTCTTGATTATCCTCCTCATTCTCCCCCTCTGGTTCCTCCTCCTCCTCTGTAGATGTTCCCCAGAATTCTAATGTCAATTGTCTTCTTTACTCCAAGATTTGCTGAGTAATTTACTTGACTCTCTTGATTTCAAGTACCATTTGAATGCTGATGACTACTATAGCTCTATTTCATGCTTTGGTAGTTCTTTCCCATCCTCCACCCCTCCAGCTATTTCCAGTGTGAATATCAATTTATCTGCAGACTGCCCCACTCCTCTCCTGGAATCTGTGCAAGGTCAGTGAGTGAATATGTCAGTTGTCCTCACCTCACATCTGGAAAGATCTTTAATTCATTTACATCCTGGGGTGAAGGACAAAGGTGCTGGACACTTCAGTTACTGTTTTAGAGAGTGTCCATTGGTGGATATATGGCATCTATCATAAGCACATTAAACTGAGATGGATGAACTCACCTAAACATTTATATAGAGATAAAACAATATTTTAATAGTTCAGATCCCACTACTTCCCTGCCCCCATTAGTCCCAATCAATGAACCTGTACATTGAGGCAAGGTACCATAAGAAATGTGGCTCTTTATTTTCTCTTAATTGATTTCCTATGAATCCCACGGGAATCTCATAATATCAAGTAGGGTCCAAATTTACATATTTTTCAACAACAGGGCTCCTAACTGTATGCCTATGACATGCCAAGGGCTCAACTCAAGAAATGCAGTCTAAAAAGAGCCAAGAGTATACAATGGAGAAAGGAAAATCTTTTCAGCAAATGGTGTTGGGAAAACTGGACATGCAAAAGAGTGAAAGTGGATCTCTATTTCACACTGCACACAAAAATTAACTCAAAATGGATTAAAGACTTAGATGTAAGCCATAAAATACATAGGAAAAAACAGGTAAAACACTCCATGACATTGACATTGACATTGTCTTTGGGATTTGATGATTATGACAAGGGAAACATAAGGAAAAGTAAACAAATTGGACTAATTCAAAGCAAAAAGCTTCCGCACAGCAAAATAAATTATCATTAGAACAAAAAAGACACATTACTGAGTGGGAGAAAATATGTGTACCTTATACATCCAGCAAGGGGTCAATATATAATATCTACAAAGAACTACAACTCAACAAGAAGAAAACAAAAAACCCAACTTAAAAAGGCGGGGGGAGAAGCGCTCGCTTCGGCAGCACATATACTAAAAAAAAGGCAGGGGGAGAAGGGCTAAATAGACACTTTTCCAAAGAAGACATATAGATGGCCAACAGGCACATGAAAAATGCTTGTCATCAGGAAAATGCAAATCAAAACCACAATAAGATACACATCACACCCATGAGGATGGTTCATATCAAAAAGACCAGAAACAACAACTGTTGGCAAGGGTGTGGAGTTAAAAGAACTTTTTTACACTCTTGGTAAGGATGCAGACTGGAAAACAGTATGGAAATTCCTCAAAATATTAAAAATAGATCTGCCATTTGATCCAGCAATTTTACTTCTAGGCATCTACATGAAGAATGCAAAAATACTAATTTGAAGGGATATATGCACTGTTATGTTCATTGCAGCAGTGTTTACAATAGCCAAGTTGTGTAAATAACCGAGTTCACAGGAGAGATGAATGAATTAAGAAGATGTGGTATATATACACAATGGAATATTACTCTGCTACAAAAAAGGATGAAATTTTGACATTTGCAACAACTTGAATGGAACTAGAAGGAATTATGTTAAAATAATAATAAGTCAGAAGGAGAAAGACAAATACTGGATGATGTCACTCATATGTAAAATATGAAGAAACAAAACAAAGGAACAGATAAAACTAAACCAAAACAAGCCCTAGAAATCTTCAGAATTGTGACTACCAGAAGGGAAGAGGTAGGGTAGGAAGCAAAGAGGATGATGGACTATTGTGAAGGATTATGGGTGCTTTGGTGCTTTGGTAGTGGGTGTAGTGTGTATCATATATCTGAACAGGTATGAACCTATACCTCTAAATCATATACAGTGTTGTAAACCAAAATTACCTCAATAAAAAAAAGTAGCAAACTGTCCCAAACTAACTATGTAACAGAAGGTGGGCCCACTGCCCAATGGCACAGAAGCCAATAACTATGCCACAAGTTTTTGAGAAAAGAAACTGTTTAATGGCAGGAGACTGGAGGTAAGTTGCTTTCAAATCAGTCTCCCCGAGGGTGGCACTTTGGGCAATATTGTGGGGTTAAGGATCAAAGAATTAAAGAAAATGCATGTTGGTAGAATCTGATTGGTTGCTTTCTGTTGAATCATGGTGTAAATTGAATTTGGCTCCAGAATTGCAGCAAAACTGAACATCCCTTTCTTCTGAATGTTGTCCCTTTAACCTTAAGCCAGGCATCTTAATTCTGTTTTCCATGGTCCTTTTTTTTTCTGTCCAGGCAATGTGAGGAGGCAATGCCTCCAGGCATTCTGGAGGACAGAATGTTCTTCCAGACCTGTGGTCTGAAACACAACTTGTCAACTTATGAAAAATCTGTTTTTTCCTCATTTAAAATGGGTATGGGTGTTTTTGTCCCATTGTTTCACTCTTACAAGCCCATCCTGCTGTTTGTGCAAGATAAGCAAAAACAGGAAAGGACCACCACAACCACGACCACCACAGTTTCAACTATGTTGAATTTCTTAAGAGAAAGTATGTTGGTCTCCAGCGTGACATCTTCCTCATGTTTTTTTTTTCAAAGGTGAGTTTATTATTGCTTGGGGAGAAGCATAAGTGCAAAAGGAAGGAGGTGTTACTTAAGGGGAATTTAAAGAAAAAATATTAAGTAAATAATAGTATAAGTGAAGGTGATTCTTGAATGACTAAACTTTGGGAAATATTTCCAAGGTACTCATGTGAGAACTGGGTGAAACTGTGGAGAGACTGGCAAGGCACTCTTATATTGAGTAGCTGAAAAGATTAAGTCACAATCCAATGGGATTTGTGGCGGGAAGATTCCCGCATCTAACTTGCTGGTCTCTGAGATAAGGCTGATGGAGCCTAGTCCAAGAGGGCAAGTGCATGGTCATTCCAATAAGAATAGATGGGGCAGAGCAAGGATCTGGGCAAAGGCAGAGCAGCCCCAATCTTTTTTGATCTAGACCTGTGTCGCCAACGGCCTTCTAAACTTTCCCTGGATGTTCTTCAGGCACCTTTATTGGTATGCTGGCATC
Source organism: Talpa europaea (assembly GCF_964194135.1). NCBI lineage: Eukaryota > Metazoa > Chordata > Mammalia > Eulipotyphla > Talpidae > Talpa > Talpa europaea. The sequence continues at coordinate 47,409,593 of NC_140081.1, read as the reverse complement.
AGCTTGTACTTATGACAACTGATGGCTAATCTTTGTTTAAGATTTTATCTTTTTTAGAGCAGTTTTAGGCCCACAGCAAAATTGAGAAGAAGGTACAGAGATTTCTCATTACTCTTTTCCACCACACATGATAAACCTCCATTTTCAACACTCCTCACCAAACTGGTACATTTGTTACAATTGATGAACCTACACCAACACTTGAAGTTCATAGTTCACCTTAGGAATCACTCCTTTTTTTTTTTAAAGATTTATTTATTATACAAGAACCAGGGTACAGGCTAGAGGTGCGGGAGGGTGAGAGGATTCACCAGAGACAGAGCAGGGAGCAGAACAGGCTGACGGACCGAAGCACACTGCTGAGGGGAGCAGTGGGCGAGGCAGGAGAGGTCTGCTGCACCATGTGGGTCACCTCCCTGGCCAGAGATCAACTCATCCTGCAGTGGCTGTGGATAGCTTCATAGTGCTGGTTCTTAACCCCTTGCGCCACCAGGGAGTCCCCAGGCTTATTAATTCTATTGAGCTTTCAGAAGACTCAGATTTTGTTTTTTCTATTGAGTTCTTGTTTTCAAATTCATTGATTTCTGCTCTAACTCTTATTATGTCTTTTCTTCTGTTTACTTTGGATTTGTCTTGATTTTCTCTTCTTATACTTATTTCCTAAGGCAGAAACTTAGATTATTGATTTAGATCTTTCTTCTTTCCTGAAATAGGCATTCAGTGCTATAAGTTTCCACTGCTTTTGTTGTATTCCACACATTTTGATACATTGTTTAATTCAAGATATTAAAAGTTTTCTTCTGAGATTTCTTCTTTGGCCTATCTGTTTGTTTTTTTTTAAAGATTTATTTATTCATGCAAACAAGAACTGGGGTACAGGCCAGATGCGTGGGAGAGTGAGAGGATTCACCAGAGACAGAGTGGGGAACAGAGCAGGCAGACTGACGAAATACACTGCTTAAGGGAGCAGCAGGTGAGACAGGAGAGGTCTGCTGCGCCATGTGGGATTCTTGCCTGCCGGGATGGAACCCACGCTTCAGAGGCTGCAGATAGCTTCACAGCGCTGCACTCAACTGCCTGTGCCACCAGGGGAGGCCCAAACTATCTGTTGTTTAGAAGTATATTGTTTAATTCCCACATAGTTTGGGGTTTTACAGTTCTCTTTTTGTAATTGATTTTTAATTTAATTCCATTGTGGTCTAAGAGCAGACATTGTATGATTCCTATTTTTTTTTAATTTGTCAAGGTGTGTTTCATGACCAAAAATATGGTCTACATGAATGTTCTATATGAACTTGAGAAGAATGTGTATTCTTTTTTAAAAAAAAGATTTATTTTATTTATGCATACAAGAACTGGGGTACAGGCCAGAGGTGCAGGGGGTGAGAGGATTCACCAAAGACAGAGTGGGGAAAAGAACAGGCAGACTGAAATACACTGCTGAGGGGAGCAGCAGGAGAGTCAGGAGAGGTCTGCTGAACCATGTGGGCAGCTCCCTGGCCAGGGATCAAACTCATGCTGCAGTGGCTGCGGTTAGCTTCATAGGTTGTGTCTTAACCCCTTGCGCCAACAGGGAGGCCCTTCTTTTTTTTTAAGATTTATTTACTTATGCATACAGGGAGCTACCCACATGGCACAGCAGACCTCTCCTTTCTCACTCACTGCTCCCCTCAGCAGTGTATTTCAGCAGATCTGCCTGTTCTGTTCCCCACTCTGTCTCTGGTGAATCCTCTCACCCTCTGTACCTCTGGCCTATACCCTAGTTCTTGCGTGCATAAATAAATAAAAATAAATCTTTAAAATTTTTTTCTCTACAATCACCTTCTTTTTTGGATTCTTATTTACAAAATAAATGATCTCATTAGATTTTCCCTGATTATTTACATAATGCAACAAGAATTGTGACTGGCCACAAAGATCTTTTTAAGTTTGCTTTGCTGAAGCTTTTCATAAAGAATCTTATGTTAGACTTTTTAAAAGCCTTTAGGAGACTAGGAAGACAGCTAAGAACTCATCACTAGTTTCACCTGGAATATCTATACTACAGATTTGAGTGAATTCTTCTCTTCTTGTGGTTCCCAAAATTACCTCAGATTCCTGAGCCTTCCAGGAAGTGAATTTCCTTACTCACCTGTAATCATGGGAGCCCTGTACCAGGCCAGTTTTCTCAAGAGGGCTTTGTAAGCATTGGCTCCGTAAAGTTAGCCTAGCTCCTTAAAATTATCTGGCCATATCAAATTCTGTGCACATCATTCTCAAATATGCATATAAGAACTTAGGAGTAGGCCAGAGGTGTGGAAGGCCAGAGACAGAGTGGGGAGCAGAACAGGTGGATTTACTGAAATACACTGCTGAGGGGAGCAATGAGCGAGACAGGAGAGGTTTGCTCTGCCATGTGGGTTGCTCCCTGGCCGGGGATCGAACTTGTGCTGCAGTGGCTTTGGATAGCTTCATAGTGCTGAGACTTAACCCCTTGTGTCATCAGGGAGGCCCCCTCAGCAGCAATATTCTAAACAAAAGCCATAATCATCCTTCATGAGGTCATTCAGTCCCATGTAATTAATTCTTGTTCTACTTGATCTTGGGTTAGTAGTTATATAAACCCATTAGCCACAGGAATTCTGAAAATCTTGACTAGTCTATTAGTGTAGCGTCAAAATTATATAAGTGCCAACAGACGCTTACGCCCTCCAGATTACCTCTCATAGTCCTCTCCATGGGTCTCCGAGACTGGTTGTTGAATTTTCAGGGATTTTTGTGAGTTAGTTGACATCACATTGGTAGCTTGAAATTGACCATGGTGGGAATATTTATACCACATAAATCAGTAAATAAAGTCCCTACCACCACCCAGAGCTGATAGTTAAACATTTACCAGCATTCCACTGGGAACCCCAACTCAACTTGTTCACACTAAACTTGTTATCTCGCCCCACAAAACCCACCCTTCATCCTAGATTTCCAATTTCTACATAAATGATGTCGCCACAGATCCAGTTGTCAAACAAGAAATCTTTGGACTTGTCCATGACTCTTTTGTCCCCATCACTCACCACATCAATCACTGTGTCTTGTCAACGTCTCCATCAGAAATGTTTTCTTAAACTTATTCTCTTCATCACTATCTTAGTTCAAGCACCTATCATTTCTTTTGCCTACAGTTGCAGTAATCTCCTGAGTGATCTGCCTATCTCCAGTGCATCTAGCCACTGTTTCCCATATTGCCTTCTTTTTTTTTTAATTTTATAGAGGCATATTTATTTATTTAATTGTTTGTTTGTTTTGTTTATACATGCACTGGGTACAGTCAGAAGCGCGGGAGGGTGAGAGAATTCACCAGAGCCAGAGCGGGGAGCAGAGCAGGCAGAAGGACCGAAGGTACACTGCTGAGGGGAGCAGCGGGCGGCAGGAGAGGTCTGCGCGCCATGTGGGACCCTCCTCCGGTGGCTGGGGAGCAGCCGGGGATCGAACCGGAGCCGCAGAGGCTGCGGGCAGGTTCGCAACCCAGCGCTCAACCGCTGCGCCACCGGGGAGGCCCTCCCATATTGCCTTCTTAAGATACTCAATGCAATCTCGTCACTTTCTAATATAAAGACTGCAACTGATTCTTCATCACCTATGGGAGCATGTCTAAGATCTTCAGCAGCATCCACAAAAGTCTTCATAATCTTGCCTTAGGTCTTCAGACTCACGTTCCCCACCCTTTCCTACCATATACTCCATGGTCCAGTATGAATTGCTTATTGTTTCCCCAACATGGCTTACTCTTTCAAAACTTTATGCCGTGGTCCATATTATATACTCTACCTAAAATCCTTTCTGTCACTCAGAACTTGGGAAATTTCTCCTCTTATTTAAAGACCCAGCTCAGAGTTAATATTCTTTGTGAACTCTCTCAAGAAAAGTTAATCTTTTACTCACTCCACACACTCTGTCTGTCTCTGATATAGAACTAATCACATAGTACTATATTGACTGTTTTATAGGTCTAGCTCTTCCATTAGACTGTCTTACCCCAGAACCTAACATGGCATTTGCAACATAGTGAGAGACCAAAAAATGTTGCTGAAAGCATAGATGGGAGGATGAATGAATGGAAATGGTCCCTAGCTCTAATAACTGGGCTGTTCCCTGGATTGATATATAAAAACCCATGCTTAAACCCCATATTCTGGTGTCCCCTAGCTCCTAAATCTTACCTGGGTATTTTTTCCCACATTTTAGTCTTTGCAAGAATAGTGCTCCATCTAGCTGGTGACAGATCTCTGGACATCTGGCATCCTGTACTGGAAGCCCAGACCCCATGGCAGAGCCTCTGTCACTGACTGCCAGATACTCTGCCTGATAATCGCCTACTTGTCTGGGCTTCCTCTAGTGTCTGTTATATCCTGGTTACTCAGGTGTTTGTTCTACCTGCCTGTCTAAATAGATGACTGGGGGCCTCCCTGGTGGCATAGGGGATAGTCTCAGCGGGGTCACTGCTGAGGCCTGAGTTCGTTTCCCAGCCAGTGAGCTAACCCTCATAGTGCAGCATACCTCTCTGTCTTGCCTACTGCTCCCCTCAGCAGTGTTCTGTCTGTTCTGCTCTCCACTCTGTCTCTGGTGAATCTTCTCACCCCCTTCACCTCTGGCCTCTACCCCAGTTTGTGTATGAATAAGTAAATAAAAATAAATATTTAAAAAAGATAAGTAAATAGATGACTGAGAGCTCTGCTGCTGCATCCTGAAAATTCTGCTTCATCCTGGTCTGCTCTCAAAGTCCTGGCCCTCCCTATTCTAGCTTCCCCTGCCACCAAAGGAGTCCCATTTGTATCATCGTCCAATTAGATTACATGGAACACACTGATTACATTTGTGGTCTCTGGGCTCTAACTGCCTAGATTCAAATCTCACTGCTTTCAATTATAGCCAGCTGTGTGATCTTGGGCAAGTCATTTCATCTTTTTAAACCACAGTTGGTTCATCTGCAAAATGGGCATATTCATGAAACCTACATCATCATGTCAATATGACATTTAAGTCGTATAATATGCTTGATGAGTTCTTGCTATTAGCAAATACTTAATAATTTGCTACTATTATTTTTATGTATCTCGGACAGAGTTGGCACTCAACAAATGTGTGTGTCGAGAGGGGAGGAGGAGAAGGAATTACAATCACTGGTTTCCTGATGAAAACCTACACTACCTTGTAATTCCACTCTGCCCCCAGGATGGCCCCTTATGGCCATTTGGTTCTGTCCCTCCAAATGGCTATTTCTGAAATTCCACCCCTGTATAGGAATCCTTTACAGTTGAGATCCAATAGCTTTGCTGGTCCCAATCTGCCTAGATCTAAAACTCACAATTTCCCGCTCCCCTTTTTCATCACAATCATATATATCTAGCCTGATCTATTAACCTCAAATCACACTGACCTGCAGTTGTTACTGGTGTGAGCATTTCTGGACTACACATTTTACACATTAGCCCCATTCCCTCCCTCCCTTCCTCCCTTGCCATTATGTGCTTTCTGCATTGTACTGTCACTCAACCCTTATTACCGCTGGTTATCACAACAAGGACTGTGTGTAAACTAATGAGGACAGACAGTGCCCTGGACAGAGAAATGCTTCAGAACGTTGTGTGAGGAAGATGGAGAGGAGCTAGAAGCTGAAGCTAGGGAGGGGATAGGATTTGTATCTCCACTTACTCTTCACCCCAGCAGGGGCAGAAATCATGCTGCCTCTTTCCTGTTCTTTGGCTACATTCCTCTCAGAGGCCAGAGGGGCAAGCCTGGACAATGCAAATGAATTGTGGATGGGACTTAGCCAAGGGGCCTCCAAAGGGAACACAGCAGGGCTGGCTAGGAGAGAATAAAAGAGAAAGGTGCCTATGTATTTTTGAACGCCTTCTTTGTTTCCCTCAGCAGCAAACAACTCTCTTCTCCCAGAGACACAGTATCAAAGTGCAAAAGCCCCCTCTGATTAGGTGCCTAAGTTCCAGAGCACTTTGCAGCCTGGGTGTTCCTTGTGTCTCTATCCTTTAATATGCTACTGAAACTGAGGGGGATTAATTGTGTACCTATTATGTACAAAGCCCTATACAAGACACTGTTAAAGCTAGGGCGAACTGGAAGCTTTCAACTGTGGCATTTGGCTATGGCTTATGGCACATCGCAGATAAGTGGTGATGATTATGTGAGTATGAAAGAGCTAAGGAAGACTACAAACAACTCAAAGGGGACAAATTGAGCAAGTACCTTGCTAACTCCCTAACACAGCTCTACAAGCTTCTCTTGACCCAATTGAGGAAAGCAAGCAGGGAGGATATGCCCGGGCACCCAGGGCCCCTTCCCCAGGTGAAAGTCCATTCATTCATCCATTGCAATGGACTGGGTAAAGACATCTTCTTTTTTTATTTAAGATTTATTTATTTATTCATACAAGCACTGGGTACAATCAGAAGCGCGGGAGGGTGAGAGAATTCACCAGAGCCAGAGCAGGGAACAGAACAGGCAGACTGACGAAATACACTGCTGAGGGGAGCAGCGGGCGCAGCAGGAGAGGTCTGTCACGCCATGTGGGACCCTCGCCAGCGGCCGGGGATCGAACCGGCCCTGCAGAGGCTGCGGGCAGTTTTGCAGCCCAGCGCTGAACCGCTGCGCCACCAGGGGAGGCCCAAGACAGCTTCTTAATTCAGTTTCAGTAGCTACTTACCTCGGCCCCCCACCATCAGTCCCCATTAACCAGGCAAAGTCTGTTTGTTCTTTAGGACTGCAGTCCCCAGAAAAGTGGTTATCTGTGACTGATAAAGATGCCCAAGACCCACAAAATATGTTTGAAAACTTCCAACCCTGTGTCTCCCTCAATGAAGTTGGCTATTGGAGCAGCGCAGCTTGACCTCTTCTATGAACTCAGAGCTGCCTGGGGTTTGGAGTTGAACTGGAAACCGAGGCAGAAGCCCTGCAGGCTTTTCTCCCTCACCCAGCCCCATCCTGTGAAGGGAAAAGCTTAGAGCAGTGACGGGTTAAGCTCCTTATAAGGAAATGAACCTCCTCTTCCTTGTGTGGAAATTGTGGTTTTTTGCTTGTATATGTCTAACGCACACTGTAAAAACTATTCCTGATAAAATTCACATAAAACATTCCCCCAAGGATGGCGGGGAGGGATGAAAAGGCGCTAAGGGAGAAAGGACGGGCGGGGCAGGTAGAAGGAAGGCGAAGGAGCGAAGAATTTGAGGGATGAGTCATCAAAAAGAAGCTGGGTAAGAAAGCGGAAATAGTCATGTGGCCTGAGAAAGAAACGTGTATTCATTAGACAGAGGTGGTGTCAATCACATCTGCTCCACAAATGACCTGAGCGCTTCCTGGGCTTCTCAGACCGGAAAAAGGGTCTCCGTGGGCGGTCTGAAGACTTTGAAATCGGAAGAGACGGAGCGCCAGCCGCCGTCAGAGGAGACTGGTACGGCGCAGGCTGGTTTCATGGAAAGATGGCGTTTGCCGTAAAGGTCACATGGCCGCTTTCGGGGACTAAAGGAAGTAATAGCTGCGCATAATAGGAACGGCCACTATTGGCCGATCAAAAGCAGTCGCGAATTGAAATTTTTTTTCCTGAGTTGGACGCAAGCACATGTCCTAAAAATCACCATCAAAACAATATGTGAAGGTGTGGAGTTTCACTGGGGCGCTTCTCTCTCAGGGAGCAGGAAAAGGTGGGGGAGCCTAGGGGCCAGGGAGACTGCAGAACCAGAAGGCAGCACAGTCATCAGCAAGGAAGCAGATTCTGCCAGGAATGGCCATTCTCACCAGGTCCATGTGGAGTTCAAGTCTAGGCAACTCGGGCAAACGCCTGACCGCTCACCTCTTTTGAAAGATCACCCTGACAGAAAAGGACATGTTTGGGTGCCTTGTACATTGCACTTTCAAGTTCACCTGCAGTTAGACTTTAGATGTGTTTCTTAAACCCATTTGTTAGGATTTTTGTTGTTGTTAATTTTCTTATCCCTTAGTTTCCTAGCAAATATTACTTTTGTAAAGTTGTTGCAGCCTGTTACTAGAGGATAAAAAGGGACTTGTTAATTTCTTGGCCAGTTTATTTATGGGGGTCAAGGAAGAGCTGGGGTATGCATAAGCAGTGAGCAGAGAATTAAAGCATTCTAACTCAGTTGATTCCTCACTTTTGCACCTCAGTCATTTTCATGCCCTCCCCCCCCCCAGTCCATACTTCTAACAGAGCTGGCCCCACATTCACCCAGAAGAACTTGAAAAGACTTTGCCTGAGAGGGTGGGGCACAAGCGAAAGTCTGATTTCTAGGGTACCTAGACTGGAGTAGGTGGTGAGATTAACCTCTTCAGCTTTCACTAGCTCAGTCTTGTCTTTCTTTCCTCAGCTCTGGCCACCCCAATTCAAGACTGCACCCTTACCCCCTTCCTTGCCTCCTCTCCCTCATTTACCCTTGGCTATTACCCCATTGAAAGGCATCATCAGACCCACTCCAATTTTGGTTTTATTGATTGCTTTCGATCTATTCGGGACTGGGATTTGAAAGGAAAAGGGGCCAGCCAGCATGTGTTCTATTCTCTGAGGCCCCATTTCTTCCTCTTCTAACCTCTTCTTGATTTTTTTTTAAGATTCATTTATTTATGCATGCAAGAGCTGGGGTACGGGCCAGAGGTGGGGAGGTGGGGGGGTGAGGGGGGGGTGGGGTGAGAGGATTCATCAGAGACAGAGTGGGGAACAGAACAGGCAGATTGACTGAAGTCCACTGCTGAGGGGAGCAGTGGGTGAGTCAGGAGAGGTCTGCTGTGCCACGTGGGTTGCTCTGCGGCAGGAAGGGATCGAACTGTTAGGGGGAAAAGGATGTCCCAAAGCGCGCGGGTGAGGACCCACAGCCAGGAACCCGTTTAATATCAGGGTTGCCCTATAACAGAACCGGTACTGCAGTGGCTGCGGACAGCTTCATGGCTTGCGTCTTAACCCCTTGCACCACCAGGGAGGCCCTCCTAACCTTTTAGAAGTGCTGTAGGAAGCTAAGTGTAGCCTCCAGGTAACAGGTTTCTTAGGGAGGATTATGAAAGAGTTCTATACTCTAGAAGAGTTTAACCTGCCCAGGAGGAAACAACACTTAAACCTGGGCTAATGGGGCCTCCCCGGTTGCACAGGAAGCTGCCCGCAGCCTCTGCAGCACCGGTTCGATCCCCGGCTGCTCCCCGGCCACCAGAGGAGGGTCCCACATGGCGCGCAGACCTCTCCTGCCACCCGCTGCTCCCCTCAGCAGTGTACTTCGGTCTTTCTGCCTGCTCTGCTCCCCACTCTGGCTCTAGTGAATTCTCTCGCCCTCCCAAGCTTCTGACTGTACCCAGTGCTTGTATAAATAAATAAATAAATCTTTAAAAAAAAAAAAGTGTATATATATATATATATATATATATATATATATATATATATATATAAACCTGGGCTAATGAAGGAAACAGACCCTTTTACTGTTACTTCCTTGGCCACCCTAGAGGTTCACAACAATTTCCCTTGGTCAGGTCTAAAAGAGATCTTGTATCATGTTACAGCTATTAGAGCCATCATAAGAGAGTATGTGTGAGTTGAGTGGTGGGTGGAGGGAGGGGGATGTGACAAACACAATCCCGAAGTACTCCGGATAATACACATTCCCTGGGGTACTCTGGGGAAAATAGCTCCTTTGGCGGCAGAGGAGAAAATGGCCAAGAGACCTGGAGCAGCAATTTCCCTTTCTTCCTCTCCTTTTGTAACAGGGACGCCCCTCTCCCCACCCTGTAACACTTTGTCATTACCCAGACTCCAGAGGGCCCCTGAATTGCCGGCTCTACGCTACTAGAAGGAAGTTAGCAGCGTCCCTAGATGTTCGGCTGCAGTATAGTACAGTGCTCTAAATTTAGGAAGAAGGGGAAGGAGGCGGCAACACTAGTATGCTCTATTCTGTCTCTGCCGCCAGGTGGCACCAGATCATAACCATATTTCCAAGGAAACCGTCAGAAAATGGACCTTGAGAGCCCTTGAACTATTTTCCTCTCTCTCCCTGCTCCGTTCATGAAGAACAAGAGGCCTTTCAGGTATGGTGGATACCTCTTCTTGCATGAAAACACTTTCATCCTTAAGCTACAGCCACGTCTAGTTGAAGTGACCTAGGATTTTAAATGTGGCCTTAGTTTCCGACCTTCCCGGAGAACTAGTTCTCAGCTTCAGGTAAGAGAAACGGCGATTTTCCTGGAATCTTTCCAGATGTTTCCACTCTCCAGAAGAGTTGTTTTCAAGGAGATCAGCTAAAGATCAACAGAAAGGACACGTAGGAGGTTCTGGTCAAATGTTGGCCCCCCTTCTGATGGACTAATTAACTCTATCATGGACCTTCTGGGATGGAACATACCTAAAATTAAAGTTGTGATGTGGTCAACCAGCCTCGCTTTCTCTTATAGTCAAATAGGGCTGATATCAACACCTCCCTACGTTCCCATTCCTAGGCTTCTCTACCTGGAAAGCTGGCCTTTATCAGCCTTTTCTGTCCATTTGTCCCACTTGTCAAGCAGCAGAAAGAACTCCATGAAGCCTTCCTCGATTTCCCCATCTGAAGCGACCTCCCACTATTCTAAATTACCGTAACAACCTGTGCCAATTGACCTATTCTACTTTAGATTATAATTATTTGTGAACATATCTCCCCTACAATATCATGAGCTCTCCAAGGGCAAGGACCATATCTTATTTATCCTTTTATACCCAATATTGATGATCACAGCAGGCACCGAGTAAGTAATGTCTTACATTTGTATGGTGCTTACAAGTTACAAAGTACATTCACATCCATTTTCTCATTTAAGCTTTGCAACAACCCTGCTACAATGTAAGTGTTACCATCCCTATTTTACAGAGGAGCAACAGACTTGGGGAAGTTAAACAAGTTACTCTAGGAAGGGGCAAAGATGGGTCTGAATGAAGCTTTTCTGACTCTAAATTTCCGTGGACTGGAAATTCTTTCATGGAGACTGAAGCCAAGGGACTCATCATAAGGACTGGGGAAAAGGGAGAAGATCCAAAGGTCAAACTCCTCTTGTTTCATTTCCACCTCCTTCTCCCCACTCCCTTGTTTTCAAAGAGGATTTCAGATCTTATTTTGTTTAAGAATGTTCTGGTTTGAGATGTCCTTGTGGATAAGAAGGGAAAACAGGTGAAGAAGAGAGAACAGGAAGGTGTACTCACAGCTGGTGACTAATGGAGCTTTGTCAGCCTGGAGGGAGGTCCCTGTCCAATGGTTTAATTAATGACTTGGATCAGGACATTGATGGCATGTTGATCAAATTTGTAAATGACATGAAGCTGGTTTTAGGAAGATTCTGAAAGACCATAATGAGCCAGGAAAATGAAATATAAAGTTTAATAATTGAGTTTGTCAAAACCAAATGTTTAAGTGCAAGGTAGGAGAGATGTGACTTAACAATCTGTGTAAAAAGGTTTTGGGTGTTCAAGGTGTCTGTAAGCTCATTATTTTTGACACTAGCTGCCTGAAATGCTGATGCATTTGGGTTAGAATGTGGGAGATGGCTACTGTGCTTTCTTCTCTGCTCAGTAGATCACAGTGGAGGATTGCCTTTGGCCTTGACACCACACATGACCAGGCGTGTTAGTTATCTGGTGCATACATGAAAGATTGAGACCAGGAGTGTGTGAGGACTTACAAGCCATTGTACATAAACTACTGAAGCTGCTTAACCCAAAGGAAGGGGCAACAGGATAATGGTGGTGGTTCAGGATCCAGTGTTCAAATTTGGAAGGTTCATTATATAGAAGAGGGATTCACCTTGTTTGCTTTGTTAGAGGGTGTCATCAGGAGCAAAGGGTGGGTGCTATGGGAAAACAGATTTTGACTCAGCAGAAGAACTTTATAATGGTTTGAGATGAACAAATATTGTGCAATGGCTGCTTTGAGAAGACAAGATTTTCTCATCACTGGAGGTATTTAAGCAGAGCAAGATATCTATTTGGCAAGAAGGTTGCAGAAGGAAATCAAGCTTCAGATCATAAGGGAAGGGAATTAGGCAACCAGTAAAGCTGCTTCTGACGCTGTAATTTTGTGATTCAAGTGAGGGGGGTTAGAGAAGAAAATAGTTGGAGCCTCAGAGTAGATACCTCTTCCCAAGTTATGTTTTTGCTTCCAGTTTCTCCTTCTCCAGCCTGCCTTACACCAACCTGCCTTACACCTTCTAGAGCCTAGGCTCTAGAAATATTTTCCTGACTATTTTTCTCTGATCAGGGAGCATAGAATTTCAGTAACCCTACTTTATATGTATCGATGTTATAGTGATCCTGGAAATGGGTGTCATTGAAATGGAGTGAGTTATACTAACAAGCTAAAATGAAAGCCACCACTTGTTTACGAGGACACTGATAAACAGACACCAAAGCAATGGTAGATAAAAGCCTAACTGTGCCAAGCTGCCAAGCCCAAGAAACTAAGAGGCAGCTTTGATGATGTATTTCTGAAGCAGTATAAATATGGGAGCTGAAAGTAGTCAATCTGAGATGCTTTGGACTCCGTGCCCATGGGAAGTTTCTGATGCCTTCTCCAGATTTGGCATCTGCCACCAGAGGCATTGCCTGAAGAAGCAGCAGTCCTCCTCCTTGGTCCCCTCCCCGCCCCCAGCTGACAGCTGAAGGGAAGTTCTGACCCTCCGCCCCATACGCACAGGCATCTGCTCTTGTGCTGTTCTCCTGAATTTCATTTGACTGGTTCATAACGCCTCCCTTCCCTTTGCTGTCAGTTGAATTGTATGCTTATATTAGTGCAATGTGGATTTTCCCCCAATAAATCATACTGTAATTATATGTGATTGACTTGAGTTGTAAGTGAAACCTCTCCACCCAAGTGGAAGTTAGCATGTTGAGATCCAAATCGCACACTACATCCTAGAGATCATCTGGTTCAGTCCTTCAGCAGAGGCTCTCATTGCCTCTGTAACAGCCACATGGAGTGGTTGTCCAGTCACTACTTCAACATCTCTGGTGATGGAAAGCTGCCTACATTTTGGGGCAGTGCATTCTAATTTTAGAGAGTACTGTTAATCATTGCAATGTCCTTCCTAAACATGACAAAATGCTTATATTAGGATGTTGCAACTGGGCATCTTTTTCTTCTCTGTTTTTGAAACTGTTGGTAATAAATTTTACTCATTCTTTTTTTCTCCTTGGTAATACATTTTAAAAGAACTTCAAGAGGCTGTAATCATGAGCTGAAACTTTTATTATCATTTTTTTCATTATAAAAAAGAAAGAAAAAAAAAGCACCTTCCTTATGTTGGCTCAAAATCTGCTTTCCTATAATTTCCACCCATTAGATCTTGGAGCCCTTAGAGTCATACAGAACAAATCTACATCTTCCTCTTTCCCTTGAGCCCACTAATGATTTGCTTACAGTGGACAGATTTCTCCTAGGATTTGCCAGTCCCTCACTATATCCATCACTCTTTCTCAGGATATACTTTTGTTGTCATCTCCCTTGAGGTGTAGTGCCCACCACTGAACATAGAGCATCAGATGTGGTCTGACTAGTGCAAAGCAGCATAGAAGATCACCTCCTTTATTCTGGACATTAAACTCTTATTAATAGAGCCCAAGGTCACAATACTTTCTGTAGCCACCAAACCATGCTTTTAACTTATGGATCATAATGAGCTGTTATGTACTCTAAACCCTCATATCCACATCTCTCACATCCTACACATGTACTATTACATTTTGGAATTCAAATAAGTAACTTCACATTTGTCCCTCTTCATTTTCATTTTGCCATAGTGAGTCCATCATACCACTCTTGACAGCTCCATGATTGTGATTCTGTGATTTCACCATTTGGCTCTTTCTTAAACCTATGTTTAATTCTCAGATTCAATCTAGTAACATTGAAGCAGAATCCTTTTGTGTGTGGTCATTCAACTGTTTAAGAATCTGCTGAAGTTTATCTCCACACCCCATATTTCTCCATATTATCCAGAGCATCATGAAAGAATGTTTTTTTTTTTTTTTGAATTCCAGATACACTGTAGGCATAGCATTCTACTCATCTGCTTATCTGTCCCATCAACCTATCAAAGGAAAAGGGCTGAGTGGGGAATGATTTTCTGAATCTATGTAGGGGCTGGGTGATCTTTGCTTCCATTTGCAAGGCTCACCTACCATCCCTTTTGTCCTAGAATCTTGCCCTCAATCAATATTAAACATATTGACCTATACTTTGTAGAATTCTCTTCCCATATGTAAAACTGTGGAGTCACCCTTGACTAACTCTGGGTTGCACTGTATATCTCCTTCATGCTCCATTGGGTTTTCAAAGCTACCATCACAGTTGTCCTGCCTCTTGACCTGAAAGTCCTTGAAATGCCCGAGGCTGTTATTTACGTGGACTATGAGAGGGAGTTATTCAGAGCAGCTAAAGGATTTGAACTACCCTGTTTTGAGGAGCCTCTCACTGGTATTCCATTTATCCATTCTATTCGGAAAATCCTTCTTACAGAAGAGAAGGAGCAAAAGAGGAGCTGAGGGGCTTTTGTTTCCTCTCTATCAAACCGTTGGCAAAAAAGCTGGGTCAGGGCGTCCATCACTAATCCAATAACAGCTAGATTCTTGCTGTTCTGAAGACCTCTACAACCTGCCTTTCCAATCTGATTTCCCACCCTTTAATTGGAACTTGCTGCTTTGGTCAAGTTAGTGCCTCCACTGCTCCTCAAGCACGTCTAGCTGTTCTCATTGCCATGCTCTGGCTGAGGTCTTTCTCCCAATCTGGAATACCCACCCTCTCCTCAAATCCTACCACACCCTTTCATGCAGTTTCTCTAACCTCCTAACCTTTACCACACAATTGAAATCATATAGTAGATGATGCATCTCATTTATTTTAATCAGAGTTTAGTTTTGGCTTTCTGACAGTATGTACCCCAAAGAGGGTATCTTCTGATCCTCATGGTACATATAGGTTAGCAAAGGGCCAGGCCAACAGTCCTGATGGCCATACTGGCTTCCTATGGAGATTCCCACAGTGATCAATGTCTGGCCCTTAAACACACACCCTAAGTTCGGATCCCTAGATAGTTGGTTCCTGCTCCCCCATGACTTAAAATAGAGTCCAGGTAATTCTAGGGATGCAGGTTGGACTCAGCCTTGGCACAGATGATTTTTGCAATGTGAAATAAAGTCTAAATATGTCCTCAGCCCCTTTTCAAACAAGGAGCTGGACTTTTTAGCTGGGCTCAGGGCTACAGTCAGTAACAGGGCTGATAACACTCTAGCTATCCTGGCACAGCACTGTCAATCAGATTGAAATCCCCCCCTGGCTTGTGGCTCACCTTTATTACCTAGACCTTTCAAAAGTGTGAAAACCAAATGTAATCTCTCACTGATGGCTCACTCCAAATAGGATTGGAGTCAGGTTTGCTATAGCACCTTGAGTTCTTAGAGGAGAAACAATGTCTAAGTCCTCCCCAAATAGAAAGTCTCCTAATTTGGAGCACACACGCGCGCGCGCGCACACACACACACACACACACACACACACACCAGAAAAGGAGGCCCAGTTTGGTAATATCTGAGATGGAGCAATGAAAGGATCAGAACAACAAAGATACTGAATTGACCTAAAAAGGTCATGTAACCCAGCCAGCCCCCTGCTTTCTAGGAGGTGAAGCACCCCAGTAGTTTCCTTAGTAGTCATCTGTTCAATTTGGCAGTTGTTATCAAGGACTCACTAAGTGTCATGATCATCTCCTATCTAGAGCAAAGTTTTTCCTTGTGTCGAACTTAATCTTCTTTCTCTATCACTCTCAGAAGAAATGGAGAACAGATATCAGTTCTGTTCTTATTTAGGAATAAAATTTTTGAAGACGGCTATGGCACACTTGTCACATAGTAGGTGCTCCACAATTATTAAAAGTTAGCACATTGGCTTCCTCCTTTCTAAATAATAATAATAATAATAGTAATAATAATAATAACAATAATAATAATAAAACTAGTCCTTTGGCACATTTCTGTTCTGCTCTTCTCCAAACCCCCTCTCCAGTTTTTCTACAAATGCTGAAAATGTGTTGACCAAGGGCAGATCCACTACCTCTTTAAAAAGCCTAACCAGTGCTAGGTAGAGTGGAAAAAGCTGAGGGCCAAGGAAAAGGTCATGTATTACTTACTGTTTCTAACGCTAGCTGTGATGCACTTTTGTGGGCCCAGTTTCCCAGTTCTAAAATAAATGGGTTGGACTAGATGACTCTGAGGTTACTTCTAATTCTAAAACTCAGACTCTGATTACTTCCCAGCAATTCCATGCTATATTTCTGTTATTATTTGCTAGAATCCATGTTAGGGTTAGAAAGGAGGGAAAGAGGGAATGGGAGGGGAATGGGAGGGAAGAGAAAAACAATTCTACACTATGGACTCATTCTGTTTGAGGCCCACCCTGACGCCCTCCCCCAGGTCTTTTTTTCTTTCTTAAGTATACTTGTGTCCAGTCAATCATTGTCTGTCTCTTTTGTCCCCATGTACCTTGTCAGCACATTAATTCTTGGTTTTGGTCTTTGAACTACTACCTTATGTTTGTCCCCTCTGACTTCATCCTGTTGTGTTGGTTCATCTCCCTCATTTTGTCAGGGTCACTTTGAAGAATTCTATTCCTGGTTTCTGAGGTGTCAGCAACCCCGCCCAACTGTCACACTTGATGAGCAGACTCCAGTTCTGCCCTTCAAGTCACTGAGAATGATATGAAATACCAGAATGCTAGCCTTGTGGATCCCCTTTGAATCTGTCCCCCAGGGTTGACAGGGAGCCACTGATAATCATCCTGGAGAGAAATCACTCCCAAGGCCCCAATGACTTCTCCAATTCTAATTCACAGAATGGGAAACAAATATCCCTGGGGAAGGAGAGGGGCCCTACTCTGTCAGTCACCCAAGACCAGAGTCCACATATCTGATGCCACACTGGATTCAGATAAGAGAAAGAATTTCAGCATGTTAGAGGTCAAGCCTCCTCCCAGCCCCCAGTCCAGGATGAGGGCAGGGTTGCAAAGGTGGGTGGTGGTGGCAATGGCAGGAGCAGCGATGGCGGCAGCAGCAGCGAAGTCTTTGTCCGTGGTGGTGTTGGCAGTGGCAGTGATGGTAGTAGAGGAGAAGGAAGTGTTATTTTTGCCATTTCATTAGGAGGCCCGAGGTGCTGAGAGAAGGCTTCAGTCACAGGAACCCAGAGCACTGGGAGGGGAGGGAGCGGGAGTTGGGGGGTAGGTGGCAACAGCGACCAGATTAAGATTGGAAAGGCCTTAGGCCCTGCAGGGGACCAGCAGAATGCAGCCCAGACTTGTACTACTTTAAAGGCACCAGGCCGAAGGAGCAGCAACTCAGAGCAGCAAAGGCACCCTGCTGGGAGGTCTGTTGGGGCAAAGGCCTGTGTAAGGGAGGCAGGGTGGGAGTGCTAACTGGATTTTTTATTTTTATATCAAGACACTGTTTAAAATTTTTACAAAGGACAAACTCCATGGGTTTCCGTTAGTGTTTTAAGAACTTTTCTTTAAAAAAAAAAAAAAAGCCAACAACAACAAAAAACATGGCCTTTTTGAAAGAGAAATGACAGACACAAAAGAGACTCTGTAAAGAAAATGGGGTGAATTACTGATAGCATTACCCCAAGGGCAGAGGCAGAACCCAGATTATACCCAGGAGCCTGATAATGACATGGCCTCCACAGAACCTCATTCGCCAAATCTGGTGTCCCCTGGTCTAGCCAGACTTATGCTCCTGGCCTTTGGAAGAAGCAGCAGCTCACCGGCGGCTGCTGCAGCCCTCCATGGAGACACAGAGATGGCTGGGGAGCTCTCCCCTGTATTCCAGCCCCATCCAGCAGTATCCCCTTTCTCCTTCCACCCCATGGTCTCACTCAAATATGTTTCTTTCTTGGGGTCCTGTTCCTTGGTCAAATTGTGTGAGTATTGGTGGTGGTTGCTGGGGGAGGGATCCAGAACCAGAGAGGTCTGGGCCTGGAGCCCTCCCTACCGGAGCCTCTTTGCACACATGGTCAGTTGAAGGAGCATTTGTTCCATTTTTTTTTTTTTAAAATTCAACAAGACCCAGAAAAAAAGACCAGGTCTGCGGGAGAAAGAGCTACTCTGCTCTTTAAAGCTCCCAAGTCTGGAGTTGGTCGGTGGTGCAGTTCCAAGAGAGGCGGAAGGTGAGCACCAAGGGGTTGTCCAGCTGGTGCCTTCAGGCCCCCCGGAGTGTGTGTGGCCAGGCTCTGGGAGCTGGCTGTAGCTGCTGCTCCCTGGGTCCGTGGCTTCCCAAGGGTTCATTTGTGTCCCCATTTGTAGGGCTTGTTCAGGATTACTTCCATGTCTGTGTTTTTGTACATGCGGGTGCATGTCCACACCTGTCTATGTTTGTGCAGGTGGGTCTGCTGTCAGGTGTAGGTGCGTGCGTATACATATATGTCTGTAAGTGTCTGTGTGTGTGTGTGCGCGCGCACGTGCGCCTGCATGTGTGTGTGCATGTTTCTCCATGGGTCTGGGAGGGAGCCGGAGCATAGGCTGTGCTCTAGCTTGGAGCTATACCCGGGTAGTGGAGTGTGAGTGGGGCAGCCCAGTACTGTTGAACCCTGCGGCGAAGGTGTTATAGGGGTGCAATGTTTGCAGCCCTACCAGGGAGTTGGGAATCATAGTGATGGTGTTGGGGGTCATGAGTGGGATGTCATCTGGAGAGCGCCTCAGGGTCAGGGTGTAGTCGGGCAGTGCAGTGAGTCGCAGTGTATCGTGGGGGGGGCCAGCCTCACATTCATGGTGGGTGGGGCCCAGCTGTAATGCTGCCAGCTCCTCCTCAGGAGCAGCTCCCAATTCAGGGGCCCCGGCTCCCCTCTGAGGGCTAGGCTGCCGCAGGGGCTCCTGACGCCGTTTGTCTTTACGGTAGTAGAGGGCCGCAAAGGCCAGAACATTAAGGAACAGGAGGGAGGCCCCCACAGCGATGGTGACACTTAATTCAGTGGAGTAGTCGCGGGGATTTTCCACCAGAAGTGGTCCTGCATCCTGATCCCCATTCCAGGACCCTGGGGCATTCTCGTTGCTGTAGGCAGGTGAGATGGCTGGCCGCTTGGTGCTCCAGGTCTTGCCGTTGGGCCTGCGGGTGATGTGGGAGCTGTGGGTGGTATCCGGGGGCGGCACTTTGGTGGTTGTGGATGTATAGTGGAACATGTCATGCAGGTTGTATAGGTGGGGCACCAGATGTTTCCAAAAGGCCACCTTAGTGGCCCGGTAATGATCTCGGACTCTGGGTTTCAGCCCGATGTGAAGGTAGAGCTGGTCTCGGGGATTATATTTAGACCAGGCCACTTCCTCAAAGCGGTTGGCTTTGGTGTGAATGAACTTGGTGTCCTGGGGGACCGGCTTGTTGGGATCCCTGCAATATCACATGGAAATCTGGGGTCACCACTCTACCTAGATGAGGAAAGGGCCCAACATTCTGCTTCTCGCCCCTACCCCAAACCTCGTTTCCAATCTGAAACCACCCAATGTTTCCATCTTTTTCAGGGTCCCTCCCTCTGTCCACATACCTCCACTTCCCCAGGCCTTGAACTCCTATTGCCCATGGTGCCATGGCAACTGTCTCATCCTTCTATGTGCTCATCCTCTAAGATCATGCTATAGACCACTTTTCTTCTCACAGGCTACTAAGCATCCACCCATCTGTTCAGCTGCCTGTTTTTTTTCCAAGAGCCCTTTAAAGGCTCTTTCTGGAAGTATTTTGTTCCCACTTCACATGGCCTCTGATCCTCTAACCTGGAATCCCATATTTCTGCTAGTACTCTCTTTCGCTCCAGCTCAGTCCTAATGTTAAACTGAGTTCTGAGCCTCAACATTTTTGAGGGGAGAAAAAGACATGAAAGGCTCAAGAGAGGGCAGGCAGGGAGGGGCAAAAGAGTAACCAAGCAAGATTTGGAGAGTATTTTAAGAAGAGAGATGAGGGAAGAGTTTTAAATGGAGAGGCAGAAGGGAGGGCATATGGGGCCCCAAAGAAGAAGAATCCCCACTTTCTCCTTACCCTGTCTTGGCAAAGTTGGTCCAGTAGGTCATGACAACAGCACTGAGCATGACATCATTCTTGGAGAAGTTGCAGGGGAAGAGGTCAGTGGGACCTACCATAGGGACACCAAAAACGTAGGGTACTTCATCCCCATGAGCTGCATCTGACCAAGCAGGCTTCATGAGGCTCTGGCAGTGATGGTAGAAGGCGTAGAAGTAGGTTGGTGAGCCATAGCGGGCGTGCAAATCAGCTGTCACTACTGAAGGCTCCACCCACTGGTGGTCAGTAAACAGTGCCACCAGAGTTTTACGACGGGTCTCAGGGTTGTCACGGTCTGCCCAGTCTGTGTACATGAACTTGATGGTCTCTCGCAGGGTGTCTTTGCCCTCAGGATAGCCATAGAGATTGTCCACAAAGTTGGAGACTGAATAGTCAAAGTCAGTGCCAGAGACACCATCTTCAGGGTCCACCACCCCTTCCACAAACTTGAGCCCCTCGCCCTGGTTGACGCCCAGCATGATGTCATAATTGAGGAACTCACCCTGTTCCATGAGGATCTCGGGGTCATCAGGGATGACGTCACCATCGATCACAGGGCCAAAGGCCACATGGTAGCGGGCTGGCTGGATGTCCTGCTCTACCAGCTCCTTGGCACTCTTTTGCCGAAGACAGTCCACCATGTCCACTGTGTCTAGCACATTGCAGCCCACCTTGTCTGCCAGCAGGCTGGTATACTTCACTGGTTGGTAGTTCACGGCCCAGCTGGACAGAGCAGAACCACTTTGGATGATGGCCCTCTGGAAAAGCCCTACAGGAGACAGGAAGCACCAGGTCAGTTCCTTTGAGTCATCCACAGCCTAGGCCTCCCTTGTTTGTCCCCGAGGGACAATGAAACACCTCCTCATTCCTTTGTCACTGAGGCTGCCCAATGGGTAGAATGGGCCAGGAGGGAGACATAACCCTCTGAAATGCGGCGATGGGCTAGGGCCAGGCAAGGGGTTGCAGACCTCTTCCCTTCTTGCCTCCTTGTCCTGGGTGATGGTTGGCAACTTGGGGGTTAAGGAGATGCCAGGGAGAATTAACCCCTTGGGACCCAGGCACCAGCTTTCTTATGTTCCCTCTCTTTATCTCTCCTTGTCTTTCCCTCTTGCTTCCTGCCCAGCTGGGCCCAGCTCTGTGCCAGCGCACCACCAGGGAGCTGGCGCTTCCACCACAAAGGGGTCTTTTTCATGAGAGATGAGAAATACAGGCAGGAGCAAGCCTCACATTCTGTGAGTTTGGGGAAGAATTCCCAAGGGCAAAGGCCTGGGGGTCTGAAAGGCTCCAGGAACATACCCAGTTTTCAGTCTCCACAGAGACTTTCCTTTTCCTGAAGCTACTGATGCCTCAGGGCCAGATTTCCCCTTCACTGAGAGGGAGCCAGTCCCCCAGACTCAAAAAGTAGATGATTCTTCCCCTGACCCTAGGATTAAAAAGGGTATCAGTCTCTTCCTGGCCCCAGCATTCCCAGGAGGAGCCGGCCTTTGGACATACAATTCCATTCCTCTAGGAGAAAGGCAGTTTGCCCAGGTGGGAAGAGAGGTAAGGAAATATACATTACTACTTAAGAGAGTAATAATAATAATCAAAAGATTATTCTTCATGAGTCAGTTACAGAAAGAGCAAATCATTAAAGCAGTTAGGTCTCAGGGGACACAGATCTCCTGTGGGATACAGCAAAGACCCATTCCAGGAAAAGCCTTCTCCTCACGGAGGAAAAGCCCCCCACCAGAGGAGGCCCTGTTCCTCTCTTTGGATACAGCCTGTCACTTCACACTTTGTGGCAAAAAGACATTCCTGTTCCCATTCCTGTCACCTAGAAATATTCCAAGGTGGGGTGTTCTCTTGCCAGGACAGTCCCTGGAGGGACAGAGACAGAATTTCTAGGTCATAAAACGTGATTTTGGGCTCTCAGAGAGACGGGCCTTCTTCAAAGAGAATATCACTAACTCATGGGGCAAATCAACCCCACCAGCGAGAAAAATCAATGCAAAAAGTGTCCTCTCTCACAGATGCCCTTACTTTAGAGAAGGACACACATTTCAGGTAGATCTATTCTTTGTGAGATGCTCACCTTTGCCTCTCAGAGGGAGAATGTGCTCTGTGGCCCAGAGGAGGAGAGAACATTTCTTTTTTTTTTTTTTTTTAAGATTTATTTATTTATTTATACAAGAACGGGGTACAGGCCAGATGCGCGGGAGGGTGAGAGGCTTCACCAGAGACAGAGCAGGGAACAGAACAGGCAGACACGAAATACACTGCTGAGGGGAGCAGTGAGCAAGGCAGGAGAGGTCTGCTGCGCCATGTGGGACCCTCCACAGCCGGCGGGGATCAAACCAGCACTGCAGAGGCTGCAAACAGCTTCACAGTGCTGTGCTCAACCGCCTGCGCCACCAGGGGAGGCCCAAGAACATTTCTTGCTGAGTGAAAAAGGGCTATTTATCCCCTTGGGAGAGTCACTGGCAGGGGGACCCACTGTGAGGAGAGAGGCTTTCCTTCCTGTTAAAAATGAGGGTCTCAGGCCTCCCTGGTGGCCTAGGGGTTGTTTCAGTGCTGTCACAACTACTATGGCCTGAGTTAGATCCCTGGCTAGGAGCTAACCCACATGGCTCAGCAGACCTCTCCTGTCTCGCCTGCTCCCCTCAGCAGTGTATTTCAGTCGATCTGTGGTTCTTCTCCCCACTGTGTTTCTAGTGAATCCTCTCACCCCCTGCACCTCTGGCCTACACCCTAGTTCTTCTACACATACACACACAAAAATAATAAACAAATAAATACATACATACATACATACATACATACATAATAATGAGGTTTCTCTGGCCTACAACCCAGTTCTACACACACACACACAATGCATACATACATACATACATAAATTAAAATGAGGGTTTCTCTTAGGTGGGCTGGACAGCCTGGGAGGAAGTCTGAAGGCCAATAATGGACAGCAATCCCTCAAAATAGTCCTCTCTAGAGGTTTGAGGTCCTTATTCTGGCCAGTCTCCTCCCTCAGGGGCAGTTCCCTCTTGCATGCACTTGTTCTTTAGAGAGATAAGGCAGAGAATGAGTGGTTTTTTACATCTAAAAATTAATATCCACCCTAGCTCTCTACCCTGATGTCACATGTTCTTCCCAAATGGAAAGATTTCCCCTGCTCAAAAAGAACTATTGTCCTTTCAGAAAGAGGCATTTTACTTCCATGCTGCCAAATAAGATTACCACACCAGAAGAACATTATTTTCTGGGGATGTAAATGGGATTCTCTCTTCCCTCTCTCACATTGGGTGGTTCCATAGCGTAGAAATGGACGGCTGGCTGATTCCCCTGGGTGTCCCTGGGGCAGAGAGCTGGGAGCTCAGGAAGGTGGGAAGCCTGAGGCTCAGGATGGGCAGCCAACACTTTGCTAGTTCATGTTTTCCCAAGAGCTACTCACCCTCGGAGTGGTGGGACAGCGTAAGGAGGCTGACACAGGATGCTCCAATGCCTGAGCCAAAGACAGTAATGCGGCGGGGGTCACCACCGAAGAAGGCAATATTCTCGCTCACCCAGCGGAGGGCCTGGATTTGGTCGAGGAGCCCATAGTTGCCTTTGGCAGCCTGATCTCCAGTGCTCAGGAAACCTGGATTCAACGAAAGGCAGGAGGAAGTGAAAAGGGAGGCATGAGGATTGGGGTTGTGATGGCCAGCAGGGCCGGGGGCCTGAGGACAGAGGATGGGCTGGCAGCACAGTGCTTTCCACCCAGCTGACATCAGCCACGGACCCTATCTGCGAGACCAGGCAGCATCAATATGGGAAAAATCAATTCCCTGCCGCCCACCCATTCTCCAGTTTGGAAGAAGTCACCAGGCCCTTTGAAGAGAATGTCTTGCATTCACTAGAGACAAGCCACAGGAATCTCCAACAGCCAGGAAGGCAGCTTCTGCCCAGATGCACTCTCTGGGACATTAGCCTGCCACCCGGCAAGAGAGCGTGGAAGGGCAGTGATGCTGGAGTCAGATGGTCCCTGTTCGAGCCCTGCCCACCACTCACTAGCCATGTAACTGTGGGCAAGTGATTAAAAACATCTGTGAAATGGCGATAAAAATACTGCAGGATTGCACCATGGAGAAAATGAACATAAGCATCTTTAGCATGCTCAGCACGTTGTCAGTCTACTGGTACTTCTCTTTTCCTTTTCTCTCTGGGGAGAAAGCGAGGACCCCTTGAAGCAACAACCTTTACACTCTCCTTGCCCTTCCTATGCAAGTTAGTCCAGCTCCATCTCTTTACAGAACCTTGGATGCCCCCCGCCATCCCTTATCCTTAGGGCAGGTCCTCATTTCTCTTTCTCCAAGACATAACAAACCAGAAACTCTGGGATGGGGCCCAGCAAACTGTATTTAACGAGCTCTCCAGGTGATTCTGATGCCTGCTAAAGTTGGAACACCACTGGGTTAGACAAGCTTTTTCCTCCAGTGGAGAAATGGGGAAGCCAGTGCAGTGTGTTACCACAGAAACAGGTTTTCCCGCCCACCCACTGAGATTTGCTGCTGAGGAGACATATCACCATGGAGACTACCTTCCCACCCACCTGCTGGGATTTGCTGCTGTGGAGACTTGTTGCCATGGAGACTACCTTCCCGCCCACCTGCTGGCTATCCCACAGAGATGTCCTATATTCCCCCACCCTGCTTCCATTTTAGACTAATCCTGCCGCCTCATTTCATCTCCCTTCCCTGGTCCTTAGGCTCCTTGGGAGGTTCTGTCTTCTCCTGCCAGAGGCTTTTGGAGGGGTTCTTTCGAGGCGGGTAGCCAAGTTGCTCCGACACATTGGAAACCCATACCTGGATCAGTGTTTTTTTACTGATGAGTTAAAAGCTCATCCTCAGTACCTGGAATCAACTTTGTGAGAGGACATGTTTTAGGAGGCTCCCTCAGCTCACAGAGGGCTCTCCAGGATTCTGGGTTCACAAGCGGAAGCTGAACTCAAACAGTCCCCGACAGGCCAAGACCTCATCACTGTCTTTCTCTAGCCCTTCTGTTTCCAGCTTTTGCAAAAGAACTCATTTCCCCCACTTCAAGTGTGTTAGTGATTTACCTCTGGTGCAATTAAGTATGTAAAGAACTTGGTTATTCCTCTCAGACCTAGTCACAAGCCCTGTTTAGTCCCAGGTTCCCAATGAGGAAATGAGAAAGAGTTAGAAAAAGCCTGAATGAGAATGAATGGATAAGCCCTTGTTCTTCTAGACAAGGCAACCAGCATCTGCTTTGCCTGGCCCATTCACTCACTGAAGCTGCTCCTGTGAGTCTTAAACAGTATGCTGACCAAGATCCAAAGCAACTGTCCAAGCCCTGAGACACTCTGGCAAAAATCTCTAGGTGCTGGGCCTCCCTGGTGCCACAGGGATTAAAAATCTCAGCGCTATCAAGCTATCACCAGCCACTGCAGCATGAGTTAGATCCCAGGCCAGGGAGCTACCCAGATGGCTCAGCAGACCTCTCCTGCCTTGCCTGCTGCTCCCCTCAGCAGTGTATTTCAGTCAGTCTGCCCATTCTGCCTCCCCACTCTGTCTCTGGTGAATCCTCTCCCTCCCCCTCCCCGCTTCTCTGGCCTACACCCCAGTTCTTGTATGCATAAATGAATAAAAATAAATCTTTAAAAAATCACTAGGTGCTTCTCTTAGCCCACTTATTCTTCCCTCCCTCCTCTCTCCTTCTCTCACATTATCTTTTCCTTTTCTCTTATTTAGGCAATAGCAGACTTGGCTCCAGCCTTTGCCAAGGAATCACTCAGTGAAATGTGTCAAATACATCTGTCCTAATCAGCAGGAAGAGCCTGCAGTTGGATGTAGTAAAGTAGGCGTCTCTCACATGTACTGATTCTCTGGGTTAGGAACAAAGGGTTGAAAGGGTTGAGTGCAGGATTTGACCATCGGTCTCTGCTCCTTCAGACCCCAAGTCTCCCACAATAAGGGTGCTAAGCATGTGGATTATGCCAGGTCAATCATCCCTACTAAAAGAGTTCTGCGTGAAGGGCTCTATAGCACTGGATAGAGCAAATGCAACTGGTGGCAAGCTCGAACAATCCAGTAGTCTGGGAGAGCAGTCACTTACTGCTAGTTCCCCAGTAACCCAATCATCCCGACAGTACTTGAGAATCAGGACTGAAACATCAAACTCTACAGGCTGTCAGAATAAATCCCAGTCAGTCTCCCTGAGAACAAGTTTACACCGCAGGAAACGGTGAGCTGCTTGTTAATAGAAGGAGGCAGAATCTGGCACATTGTATCAAAACCAGATATCTGTGTCACTCAAGACTTGACATTTACCAGGTTTTCAGTTTGCCTGAAGGGCACCTGAGCAAGGATATTGAATTAAATTCTGGAACCCTGAATAAAAATTGGCAGGCCCATACTTCCTCAGCCCCAGGGATATCAACATCCTATGTATTATATCCTTTCTTGTGTTGGTCTCAAGTCTAGTAGGGGCATCTCAAAGAATAGCTACCCCTCTGCCTTGGGCTAACCTGGGACCTCCAAGTTCATGAATCATCCAAGATGCCTAGAGTAGCACCTTAAGAGTGAGCTGTCTGGGCCTGCCCTGGTGGCGCAGCGGTTGAGCGCTGGGTTGTGAGGCTGCCCGCAGCCTCTGCAGCGCCAGTTCAATCCCGGGCCACTGGCGAGGGTCACACACACACACACACAAAAAAAAAAGAGTGAGCTGTCTGCTTGGGCTCAGTGCAACAGAAAGGCTGATGGCATGGAATTGGGGTCCCAAAGCAGCCACTCACTCTGAGAAAGAAATCAAAAAAGCCTCAGCCACACAGCAAAATCCCCAAGCGACAGTGACAAACACAAGTTCTACAACTGACACCAGGAGACAAAACATATTGTATGTACCCAGAATCCAATCGATGGCTTATTGGTCACCTTCATGTTCCAGAGCAGGCACTGAAGGGAACTTCTGATGGGGAGCTTCCAACCAATGATCAGTTTATGACTTTTTCTGAGGTTTGGGTAATAATATTTTGATCATTAACCGCTTAAGCCCAAAGAATATTTCTACCTCCAAATGTGCTATTCTGGTTATTCAGATGAGAGGAGGTGGTAAAGTGGGGGTTCTTAATCTGAGTTTCATGGATGAGCTTTAGTGGAACCCTTCAAATTGTTTCTCTGTGTGTATGCACACGCACACTTATTTTTCTAGGAGAGAGTCTCTGTCTGAGAGCTTTCATCAGCATCTCAAAAGGGTCCAAGACTGCCCCAGAGGTTAAGAACTTCTGCTATAGAAGCTGCAGACTAGAGCAGCTGAGGTGTGGTGGAGTAATCAGCAAATCAGGATGTTATAGGGTGTGTTCACCAGCTTGTGGCTGACACTTCCAATCCTACATGAATCCCTTTCCTGCCTCCTTTCTCTGCATCACTCTTGTCCTTTTCTCTCCTCTTTTTTCTTTTCTTCCTTACTTTCTTTCCTCTTTATTCCTCCACATCCACTATCTCTTTTCATTCATCCCTAGCTCATTTAACAATAGGGAACTGAAGCATATTAGTCTTCTCTGTGCTTCCCAATAAACCTTATCGAATGGATCTTTGTGTTTATAATTTGTAAAATCATCTGAGTTGAATATTTTCTGTCATTCTCTTGAAGAAAATAAAGCAGCAAAATTTCATCTGGCCTCCCACTACCACGCATATATGCCTGCATACCTGTGAGTGTTCGTTACTCCAGAAATTGTGTGGCCTTAGCATGAGGGTTTACAGTCACTTTCAATGGCACTGTTTTCACCATCAGACTCAGATGTCCTTTCTCAACAGGACAGAAGAGCTTACACGAGTCTTGCCATGATGTCTGGGGTGACTCAGAAAGACAGAGGGACTGCAGAAGAACCATGAAATCCAAAGCCCACCAGACAGTAAAGAGACCAGAGGGGCACCTGCATGCTTCATGTGGGGTATTGAGGTGCCACTGAAGGGGACACAGGCTCCACCTTTTTTCATGGGATATAACTTCTCCTGTCTGAACCCAAAAAAGTGTCCTGCCGTTCCACATAGTACTAAATAGGGTTAGCCAACAGGACAGTGCCTTCCTCTGTACATCCAGAAGTAAAACACAGTAGCAGGGCCTCTGGGATTCAAACTGGCAAAGAAATACACTCCAAAGCAAATTCAAAGACGATCCACTCAGCCAGCTGGTCATGGAGTAAGCCAGACCTAACTGCTGGCTTAGCACCCAGACCTACGGACCTAACAGAGAGCTTACACTCCTCTTGGAACTCTGAGGCTACGAACCCTGCAGGGGAGAGGTTGGCTTCTTCATACTACCCTAGGGATACGGGGCTGCATACTCCCTCTAAGACCTGTGTGCTTAGTTGCCCCTCTGAGGTACTTGTTTACCTCAAGACCTTGGCCATGGAGAGGTACCATCCATCGGCAAGGGAAGGTACAGGGTAGAGTGTACGGATGACAGAGCATGCGTGGGTAGAGGATGATTGGGCGCATTTGAAGAGGCCTTTGGAAAATCAGTGTGTATGTGTGGGAGTGTGTGTGTGTGTGTGTGTGTGTGTGTCATGGGATGGGAGCGCAGGGGTTTGTATTCATGGAGGGAATAGAAGAAATGTGCACATGTGTATATATGGGCTATGCCAAGTATGGAGTGTGCATGCATGAGTGTGGGGGTGAACAGAGGTTTGTGTACATGTGTGGATATGCATGGAAGGTGTGGGTAAATGCAAATGTATATATGTGTGTGGTCAGGTGGGAAGGTGTACCCATGTATGTGTTGGGGTATATACGTGGGGTATGTATGGGAAGAGTGTATATGTATGCACATGTGTGTATGTGTATGTGGGGATCTATGCAGGGAGCCTTAGGGTGTGTGCACATGTGGAGAGAGTATATAAGCGTGATGCATGATTCAAGTTCAATAGTCCCTTGCCTTAAAAAAAATAGGAATGATGCATGGGATATGTGTACAGATGTGGAAGCAGAAAGAAGAGGTATGCATGTGTGTGGCTAGTATTCGTGGATGAGTGGGCTGGGGAGGTGTGGCTGAGCAGGTATGCACATATACAGGAGGGAGGGGAGTGCTGCCTTGTGTTTACGTGGGGGAGGCAAGCGATGTATGTGTGTGTTTATGGGCATGTGGAGTGGGTGTGGAAGTACAGTGTGTAGGGGGATATACAGAATGCTATTTGTGAACATTAAAGATACACACATGTGGGATTTAGTGTGGATATGGATATGCAGGATGTGGGTCATTGTGTGAAGCATGTATGTGGAGGTAGAGGGAAGTGCGGATGTGGTTATGTGTAGCGTGTGTGGGTGTAGATGTGGATACAAGGTCTAGCGAATTGGAGGGAGGAATTTATAGGAATGTGTGTGTATGTGTGTGTAGAAGGTGAGTGAAATCTGTAGAAGTGGGGTGTGGATGCACAGTATATAGAGGTACACAAACAAGGATCTGCATGTGAGAGAGACTAGATGTGTGGAGTGCATATGGCATGGGTATGTGTGTGTGCATACGTGTGGGGGCTGGAGGTGTGGATATGGAGGGGTCTATGTGTGTACGGGTATATGTGTGTGTTCTGGGGGACTGAGAAATGATTGGATATAGGAGGGTGTGAATGTGTGAGTCTGCGAGTATATGGGTATGTGATTTGCTGGAAGGAATATCTGTATATATGTGGGGTGTTTAGGGGTGAGGACAGGACATGAGAAAATTAAGGGACTCTACAAAACTCAGTCAAGCAAAAGTCCAGAAGCAGAGGCCTGGCTTGAGACCTAAGAGAAGGTGTGAGATTTGGATGGAAATTCTACCGGCATCTAAACATTCCAGGAAAGGGTCTGGGGACATGGGGAAGCTCTCAGCACTTGGGTAGGGGTCAAGTGGGATACCATTTTGGCTATGGTAGTTAGCACCAGCTAGAGAGCCAAGACCCCCTGTTCTGAACTTCCCAGCATTCTCTCCTCCCTCCTTAAGAAACTAGGCTTTCTTCTAGGTGCCTTGTGGGCCTAGAGTCCTGGGACCTGACATACCTAGCACTCCAACACGGTAGTTGAGGGTGATGACGATGACGTTGCCATAACTGGCGAGGACGCTGCCATCAATCATGTTGCCTGTCCCTTCCATGTAAGAGCCTCCATGGATGTAGACCATGACAGGCTTAGCTCCACTGTCCCGGATGTCTGCAAGGAGAAGGGGTGAGACACAGGCTGGGTTAGATGCCCTTCCTCCCCCACCCCTGCCAGCCCTGGGTGGGGGGGAGCAGCAAAGCTATCCCAGGTGCCAGGACACCACCACCAAGTCTGAGGGCGGGACTCATGCTCATTCTGGAGCTCGAGCACTGGCCAGAGATGGTTAGACTCCAGTGATGTTTTGAAAGACTCTGGTTTTAAGCATCTCCTAGCTCAAGGCAGCCAGGCATGCCTGATACAGCTGGGCCTACCTAGGCCATGGCTAGGCCCCGGGGACGGTGGGAGGTGGGGGGACAGGTGGAAGCAGAAGGGCTATCCCTTGGCTTGATCTGGTGAGTCTGCCCTGGGCACCCAGGAGTCCTGGGACCTGACATGGCTTTAGAGAGTAGGGGCTGTGGAGCCCTGAAACCCCCAAGACTAAACCAGTAACATGGAAATATGGCCATAGGCAGCAGCTGGCCCCCCAGTGCAGACAGAAACAAAAGGGGTGGGAATAAGGGGTGGCACAGGGAGAGAACAAGGAAGGAGGTGGGGAGGGGGAGTGAATGGCAGAGATGGGGTAGGGGGAACCTCATTGACATGGTTTCTCAGCCATGTGTCCATTTACCCCATTCTCCCTGGGCATCAGGCAGGCTTAACAGGAAACACTGGGGATGGGGGAGAGGAAAGAGGCAGAACTTAGAATGAGAGAGCCTGCCCCCAGTCAGCATTAAGATGAAGATGGAGCCTCTCCAGAGACCATTCAACAAGGGAACTTCAAAAATGGCTGCCCCCAAGCCCAGGCAACATGGCGGGACTGGGCAGTCAAGAGCAGGCTCCTAGCCTGGTCGACTCTACCTGAAGCCTCTCAGTCTGTGAGCTGGATCAACACTCTGCCACACAGAACAGCCTTACAAACCAGAGTGGGCCCCCTGAGCTGGCTGGCCCCCCAGGGATGGAGGGGCAGGGCCAGGGCCTGGATGTTTTCCAAGGAGGAAGGAATACTTGTTCAACTGTCATCTGAGGGCCTTATGCTGCTTACTGACTGGGCTGTGGTGTCCTGGAGTGTAAACCCATAGTCTTTCTGGCCCTGGCCTGAACCTACCACAGCCCCAGGCCTTGAGGTCACATCTCTCTTCCTGGGAGAAGGCTCAGGAAGTTCTAGGTGGTTCTATTTTCCCGCCCCTTTGGATGTCACTGCTTTACTCCTCAGTTCAACATCCGGTGAGACTCCTCTCCCAGGAGCCAGTCTCCCCATGAAACACAGGTGGGTCCTCAACAAAACTCAGGCCTCTTCTTGCCATCCAGTTTCCTTTGTGGACTCTCCTTACCTTCCCCCAGACCTGAATTTTCCCTTCTCTCCCTGCTGTTTAGTAGAGCCAGGTGCCCATGAGCCACAGAAGATGGGGGAGGAAGCCTTCTCCAGCTTCTACAGTAGGACTGAGAGGGGTGGGGGACCCTGGTGAGGAGGATGCCCTCCCCATAGTTCTGCTGTGGTCCCTTGCTCCCGCCAGCTATGTCCATCGCCCTGGAACTCCCAGTGGCCAACCAGGCCAAAGATGGATGAACAGCCAAACGGCCTTATACATAACAGAAACACACCAACAGACGGACAGACAGACAGATGGGGCTTCTCCCCATCAAGAGGGGGAGGGGCTCTGTGCCATGCACCAGCCGCCGCGCCCTGCAGCCCCCAAATACCTTCATCTTCATCCCCGTCATTATCCGCTAAGTCCTCGCCCTGTTTCTTAGCGCCGGATCCTGGGGACCAGACACGGGGAGACACAACAGCACAGAACAGAGAACAAAACAGAGAGAGAATTCAAAAACAGCATGACTGCAGTGTGGCCCAGCGAGCCAGCTCTGGGCCTGGGCCCAGGACAGGCAGGACGGATGGCAAGAACTGAGGGAATGGGTGGGCTGAGGCCCAGAATTTCATCAGGATGATGGTGTTGCAGGCCCCTGCTGTGCTGGCCTCCCTGCACCTTCCTGGCCTGCCTCCTTGTCCCCAACAGCCCATCTCAACCAACTCCCTTCCCAGATAAGGAGGAGGTAGCACCAGGTGGGCCAGGGCACAGAGCCAGAGACCCCCCCCAAGGGAAATAATTTCTTCTGGGTGGAAGGGGCTGCATGTGTTTACACAGGCAGTTGGAGATGGAGAGCAGGGGCAGGTACTGAAGGGCAGAGGCCGCACTGCCAACATGTGTGCATATGGAAGTAGCTGCCAGGGCCGAGATGGGTGCTGGGGACCCCAGACCTGAGCTGCCATGGCTCAGTAGGAAGACTCAAGCTGGGCCTCAGCTCACCCTGATTCCCAGAGGAGAAAATGGGAGATGATGTATTCCCTCACTGGGGCCCCCCTGTTCTGGTGGGTGGCAAAAGGGCTCTGTGCCCACAGGAACCAGGCCTGAGAGCATCAAGCATTGCTGATATGTAGAGAGAGCCTGAGAGTGAGGGAGGGAAGGAAGGAATGGGAAAAGGAGAGAGGTACAATGAGAGAGAGAGAGAGAGAGAGAGAGAGAGAGAGAGAGAGAGAGAATGGCAATAACTCCTACCTAATGTACTAAGTTACCAAGTTCCAGACACCCTACACCTGTTTGATCCTCACACCCCAATGGGATAGGTACTATCTTTATTCTTGTTTCACTGATGGGAAACTGAGGTTCAGAGAGGAAAAGTGACTTGCTTAAGATCACACAGCTAGGAAGCACTAGAGGTGAGATTCAAATCCAGGTCTGCTTGACTCCAAAGCCCATGGTCTTTCCACTGCACCATGCCACCTTTCTGAGATGGGGAAGGGGAAGAAAAAAATGAGAAAAGAGGTGGAGCATGGAGGGGCAAGGAAAGGAGGGAGAGAGAGAAAAGGAGAGACTAGAGGAGAGAGAGAAGCAACATTTAGGATCTGGGGTAAGCTGGCACCAAGTCTCCTTCCTGTTCTAAGGAGCCAAGAAGTGCACCTTGAGCAAGGCTGTGGAGAAAGGGGGCCTACTATTGCCTGCATGATGGTTAGTGTGTGGAAACAAAAGTCATCCTACTGGCACCCCAGGGCTTACCCCACCCTCCTATCTGTGACACCAGATACTCTCAGACTGGAGGCAGCAAGTACCCCTTTCTCAGCTGTTTGGCCTCTGGTGACCAAACTCCCTTACAGCTACTAATCAAGACAGGAACAGCCCTCACATTATAAAACGGCTTTGAACACAAGCAAGAGTCCAGCCCGAGGGGCAGAAACCACCTCTGGCTTCCTGAGGTACCTACCATCTTAACACCTGCCAGTACAACCCTCAGAAACTCTGTGGGACCTGGGACACCATTACCCATACCACATCCCTACCAGAGGACAACCCCCTAAACTGAAAGGAATCCCTCATTCCCAAACCTGATGGAGGTAGAGGTGGGAATGTGGTCTTCCCTAGGAAATCCTTTCCTTGCCACAGGTCCTGACTTAGAAGATGTGTCCCCTTTTCCCCCCCTGGGAGTGTCCCTGGGTTCCTGCATTGCCCCAGTGTCCTCCACACAGATGCCTTTGTGGGTGCTTCATCTTAATGCCTGCCAGGTACCTCCTTGCTGCCATGCCTCTCCCCAGGCCAGCTCCACCACCATTCCCCATGCAGATGCTGCTGCTGCAGGATCCCAGCCAGGCCAGCCCTGCCTAACCTATGCACGCCAGCATGTGTGGATAGGGATATGAACTACTTGGGCAGAAATTGGTACTGGGGACCCTAGTTCTGCACTACCTGGGTCCAGTGGGCAGACTCAAGCTAGATGTCAGTTGACTCCCATAGGAGAGAATTCAAGATGAAGCTTTTCCTCTGGTCTTCCTTGTTGGGTACCCCTTGGTCTAGTTAATGGCAAAAGGGGTTCATGCCCACAGGAACCAGGCCCCCCAAACCAAGCATTGCTCCGAGATGTGGAAAGATATCTGGGCATGAGTCTTCCCCCAAAGACAAGATCTGTAACTGTTCCAGTGGTCAAGAGGCCTTGGCTAGGGACCTGATCTGAACAGCGGAAAGATCAAACGCCCTTTCCCATGTTGTCCCTCCCAGCTTAGCCGGGGGAAGCGGGGCTTAGGGGAACCAATTGAGTTTAAATACTAGGCCAAGAGATTCTTCACAGCAGCGATCAGGTCTTCAGTCATTTCTTGATCTGTCCTCTACCTCATATCCCAACAGCACCTAGCACATGGCCTTGCCCACGGTGACCAGTCATGATTGGGAAATATTTGCATTCGAGTGGAGCTTCCAGTCAGCTCTTGAGCCAAACTCGCAGGGCTGGACTGGACTGCCCTAGGTTCTCCTCTCCCTGGAGCCCTAGGGAGATCATTCCTCCCGAGAAATGGTAGTTACATGTCATCGTCTCCTTCCTGAGCCCTCAAGTAGGTAACTCATAGGAACTCATTTAAGAAACACTTTTCCTGAATTCATTTATAGGCCAAAGGAATGTTAAGGCCAGAATGACCCCCTACCACCTTCATCTGTGGAAACAATTTCTGAAAGGAAAAGATTTGCCTCAGATCTCACTGTGAGTTAGCAGCACAGGTGGGACTCAGTCAGGCTTTGCGGTTCCCAGATCTTTCTGCAGCACCGATACTTCTTCATTCACACACACACACACACACACACACACACACACACACACACACAAAATGTTTACTGATTGCCTACCATATGTGAGGTCTGGGGCTGGGTGGGGGATGTGGTGGAAGTCTACCCGGAGGTGTAGCAGGCCTCACCCATGCTTGGGTGTGCATTGAAAGCACTCAGCACACAGGCTGCTCAGCACGTACATTCTGGGCTCTGCCCCTAGATCCTAACTCAATAGGGAGCATCCCTGTCCAGGCAGCCTGAAAGCCCTTCTCTGGGGCTCCCTGCCCTAGAATTTCAAAGGCAAACCAACTCCAAGTTTGCCAAAAGAGTTGCAGGGATCAGGCTAAGATTTCCCACCTGTTCCTAAGGTGGTTACTCTTTCCGATTTGGCCCAACCCATCCATACTTTGCCAATTTTTTTCAGAGTTGGGGCGGGGAGAATGACCAGGTGGGAGCCACCTCTGCGGCTACAGTGGAAAGAACACTGCCCTGAGGGCCAAGAGTCCCAGGTTTTGGTCCCACCTCCGACACAGACCAGCAACAGGGCTGTGAGCAGCAGCAAGTCACTCCCCTGGGCCTGTTTTCCTCACCTGTAAAATTGAGAGGCTCATTCCTGCCTTAGAAGCTTCCAGAGATGTGAAGACCTTATGAGGTTAATTATGAAAGTACTTTGCAGAAAGCCCGAAGTGGTATTAGAACAGGGAGAATTCCTCTATAGCAGGAACGAATTCCTCCCAGCAAGAGGGGGCATTTTCAAACAAAGATCTCACGTCCGTTTAGAGTCGCAGTTCCCAGAGACCTCCAAGGTCAGCCGCCACACCCGTCTGGGTCACTCAGCTACACTCTGGCTAGCGGTGGTGGGTGGGATGGTGGGATTGCTCAGCCTGTGTGAGTGGGCGTTTGCTCTAAACTTCAGGGCTGGAGAGTTGAGTCTAGGCTTTTGACCCAGGGAAGGACATGAAGGGAAGAGCCGGTGGCACCCACACTAGGAGAAGGGCAGAGTCTCTGGCTCCATCTTGGCTGCCTAGTTTCTCCTGAGGTGTCTGGGAGAGAAGCACTGGCTCTGTCTTTGGCCCATACTTTAGGGTGGAATTTGGGGGCTGGCGAGATTGGAAGAAATGGGACTGCTGCTTCTGCTCTGAACCTGCCTGAGGCCCCCAAATCCTCCCTGAAGAGCAGCCAGGGCCCTTGGATGACATGGAGCTTATGCCCGCTCACCGACTGCCCCCTGAGCCTGGGATACTTGAAGGAAGGCTGGGTCCTCAGGGGCAAGGGCAGGTGGGCAGGCAGCCCTCCCTCTCTCTCTCTCTCCCTCCCCGCCGGCTCGCTACCTACCTCCTTTCCTACAAATTTTCTTGTTGGGCTTTCGGGCGCATTCCTTGGAAATCCGCTTTACTGTAAAATGAATAAAAAACTAAAAAATAACAGGAGGCCTCTGCCCAGGGGCATGCACCCCCCAACCCCCAGGCCCCAAGAGCTGCTCTGCAGGCAGCACATGGCAGAGAGCCTGTCCCACCATCTCCTTATTTCTGTTACTTACCTTAGTGTGACCCCCGCGGGAGGAGGCATCAGCTAGTGAAAGAGGAGTCACCTAAGCAATGCCCACCAGGCTTGCCCCCCGCCCAGCACACACAACCAGCGCCCTTGGCCACACACACCTACACCTTTCCAAGCAGGTGGGATGGCAACAGGGGGGCCTGGTGGAGCCAGCATCCTCCCGCGGGCAGCTGCCAGCAGTGACCCATACTCCCCCAGGGAATCCCCATCCAGCACTCTGGCCCTAGACCTGTCAAAGCTCTCAGGACTGGCCAGGTCCCTCCTGAAAACAGTGTCACTCACACATGGGAGCTCAGACAAGGCTGGGAGAGGGAAGAACAAGGAGGCGGAAGGGGGAGGCCAAGCAGAGTGATGGTTAGAAGCATTTTCATAGACAGACGGATGCATGCTGCAGGGCGCACAACCACATGCCAGCCACAAACACAACAGGGCAGGTGGGAGGCAGGAAGGGCACAGTGCCTGGCCGCCGCACTCACCATCCTCCGTGGGTACATAGACATTCAGGTAGAGGCAGTCTTCATTGGGCTCCTGGATGTAAGTAGCGACGATATCCAAGTTGGCAGTGAACCAGACAGGCAGCATGACTTCGGGCACAGCTGTGTGGATGTTCTGGGGGCACACTGGGGGAAAGTGTGTGGCGTTCCGGATGCCGGACCAGGATGGGGGTGGTTCAGGGGGCAGGAATCGTTTCTCGCCGATAGGGGGAGCTGCATAGGGCACCCCCAGGTATTGGTCCACAGGCCCCAGTATCTCACTGGGCAATGGTACCCGGGCACCCCTTAGCTTCCCAAAGTGAGTATTGACTGTGGGTGCCGGGGCCTGGGTGCTGGCCCTCAGCACCAAGCTGAAGAACCACAGGGTGAGGCACAGGCTCCGGCCAACTGTGGGCTTGGGGCTCAGGGACAGTGAGGGCAGGCCAAGCTGCAGCCACATGTTCCGGGCAGGGGGACTGGCAGGAAAGGCAGACTCCAGGGTCACAGCATCAGCCCAATAGGCAGCCCCTTCATGGCAACACTGACTTGAACCTCAAAACTGAGCTCTCAAGGGACAACTACAGGTGCCCAGCAACGACGAGAGTGGTCTTCCAGGCACCACGGCTTCAGAAAGGGGACTCCCTCAGGGCCAGACAGGCCTGTGGAAAGAGGGAAGTAGTCGTCATCCAAGATGGTCGGTCTTTGGGGCCCTGCAGGGCTTCCACTATTCTCTTGCAGTTAGGAGAGGTCTCACATGCTCAGGGCTCCAGGGACGCACAGATGAACTCCACTGCCAGTAGGAACCACTCTATGTGCCTGGCGGTTAGAAAATTCAGGGGGATTGACAGAATGACAGTTGTTGCCACTGCAAATTCCCACTGCCCAACTTCAACTCCTCAGCCAGTGGAAATCACGGGGGAGCCAGAGTGGTAAGTAGTAGGAGGGCATGGAGTGATGGAGTGATCTGGAAATGGAGCTCAGGACCCTTGTGTGCTGCAGGATCACTGAGCTTTTGAGCCCCAGAACCGGTAACCCCACACAGGAACCGCCACATCAAGGAAGGAGAGGAGAATTAACCTCACTCCAGTCCTTCTAAGGCATAAAAAGGGAAAGCCACAGATAGGCAGAGTCTGCAGGGAGAAACTTCACCTTCAGGCAGGGCAGGGCAGCCATTCACCAGAGTCCCCAGACCCTCCTCTACCCCTCCTCAGCCCTCATGCCTCTCAAATTGTCAAGACCTGGTCCATTTCGTGGGCTATCTCTAATTCATACAGAGTGCCAGAACTGAGGCAGAAATCGTTTTGCCTAGCACCCTAGGCATTGTTGATGCTTAGCCAGTGTAAAATAAACAATGAAGTATGGGGAGGGTGGGGGGAGAGGCGCACACATTGAGAGACTCATAGAAATAAACTCACAAAGACTCAAAGAGGCAGAGAGGCAGTGAGAGATCAAGCCAGGATGGCAGACACTGCGATATTCACTCACAGAGACATACATTCCAAACCCACAGAGATTCCCTCATATAGTCCCACATTCTTAGAGAGAGAACCTCATAGGGCCAGAGACTAACAGAGAGATACATTCAGAGACACACAGACACCTACTGAAATATAATCACGCACACCGCATAGGTAAATACCCAGAGACACATGCAGCAAAATAGTAACACATAAGTGGGGACAGAAACAGTAAGACATTCAAGACACACACCTTCTGATACATATATTCTCAGGCACACATAGACACTCCTGCATGGACACACACACACACACACACAATTTCATTCCCCCCCCCCCCATTTCTCCTGCCTTCAAAGACTGCAGGCTTACTCCTTTAAGAAGTGACTGAAGGGGTGGGGGAGGGAGATTGGGAACGCCCCAGCAAGCCACCACGAGAGGGGAATGAGAATGTCAGAGAAAGACTACGAGACAGAAACAGAGAGAGAGAGAGAGAGAGAGAGAGAGAGAGAGAAGAAGAAGAAGAAGAAGAAGAAGAAGAAGAAGAAGAAGAAGAGGAGGAGGAGGAGGAGGAGGAGGAGGAGGAGGAGGAGGAGGAGGAGGAGGAGGAGGAGGAGGAGGAGGAGGAGGAGGAGGAGGAGGAGGAGGAGGAGGAGGAGGAGGAGGAGGAGGAGGGGGAGGAGGAAGAGGAGGAGAAGGGGAAGAAGGAGAAGGAGGAGGAGGAAAGGAGTAGGGAGGAGAGCAAAGCAATTAAAAGGGTGGGGGCTCAGAGGCTATGGGGAGCAAAGCATGGGGGTGTAGATCTCAGACAAGGACCAGAATGCACCCGAGAGGGAGGGAGACTGTAGGGAAGAGGAAGGAAGGGGTAGGAGTAGGGAGGTGGGGCAGGAGGGAGGGAGTGTATGTGTTTGTATGGGGGGGGGGAATAGTCCGCAGCTGAGTTCACACAATCCCCCCATTCACTGTCTCCATGGCAACTCTGGGGCACAGACCGCTCATTCACACGGCTTCCCCGCCAGCAACCCCCCCACCATTAACCCCCTCACTGCTGCCCCTCCCCACAAATTCCATTAACCCTTTTGGGATGCCTCCCCCCTCCTATAACCCTTAGGCGCCAAATGTCATTCCCCTTTGAGTCAATTCCTTGTAGCCCCTCCCCTGCGAACACCTAGACAAATCAACCGACCCCCAAACGCCCTCTGTACCCTAGAACCCACTATGAGTCCCCAAGGCCACGATATCCATCCTGGTCCAACTTGCAATTTGGGAGAAGACAAGGGGAGGCAGCAATGCTGGGGATTAGAATGGCATCTGGGGGCTCCGGGAGCCAGAGCAGTATTGGGTGAGGGGCATTGTGCAGGAATGGACTGGTATTGAGAACTGCAATACTGGGGGCTAGGGGAGTTCAGAATGGTATTGGGGGATGGAGCTGCATTGGGATGGGGGAGGATAGGATAAAGGCCTCCGTTGGGGGGGCCTGCAGAGAGTGGGGGAGGGAACCTGGGTAAGAGATGCTACCATGGAAGAGGGATGGGGCTGCACTGCGGGGGAGGGGGGCTGGCAATATGCAACGCCAGAATAGGGCTTGGGGCCCTCAGCAGGGGTATTTTGATGAGCATGCGGGCCGGGCTAGGAAAATAGAGGGGCCACAGGCGGGAGGATGGTAGGGATGCGGGATTCAGGGAGGAGGTGAAGAGAAGCGGGGGAGGATTGAGGGGTCCGGGGTGCTGATGGAGAGAGAACACGGGGTTGAGAAGGATGGGGAGCACTGACTGGGGCGTGGAGGAGCCCAGGATTGGGAGGGGATAGGATCGGGGCAAGGTATGGGCAGCTAGAGGATGAGAGACCGGGGCAGGCGGCCTCACCTGTTCCCCCGGCTGTTGCGAGCGAGTGTACCGGGCCGCGGACCACCCATATCGCCTCCAGGCCAAGGGCTCCGCACCCGAATCCCCGAGATCTGCTCTCCGGCAGCCTGGCTGCTGTGCCCGCGCACCGAGGGGGCGCGCTGCGCGCGCCCGGACACGGGGGGCGCGGTCCCTGCCATTAACTCCTTTTGTGCCAGAGATGGCTCAAGTCCTGGGGCATGGCCCAATTCTTGCAGTACTCCAGCACCCAACTTGCTCTCTCTCCCTTCCTCCCTCTCTCCCTTTTTCTCAGCAGTGCTCTCTCTCTCTCTCTTCTCTTACAAATGCACGCACGCACGCTCCTGCGCCCTCGCGCGCGCGCGCGCGCGCGCGCGCGCACACACACACACACAGCCCTTAAGTTAGACAGGTGATGTTCCAGGTATGCTAAACTTTACCTGCAAAGCATGAGAGCCTTAAAGGGAGAAACTGAGGCACTGCCTACAGGAACCCTTAGCTATATTCCACAAGGGCCCCCCTGCACTTCCCTCGGCATCCTTCACCTCTTTTGAGCCCCAGCACTATACTATTGAAGCACCAACCAGGGTGTGTGTGTGTGTGGGGGGGGTGTTTTGCCCTCATCTTGTCACTGTCCCAAAGGTCAAGGCCTTTCTGTCAGCTCTGCTAGAGCACATCAGTGTCACCATGCCACTTGTCTGCCAGTTTCAATCTCTCCTTTCCAGATCCATCCATCTTTGTGTCTTGTTTCAGTATGTGGTACACCTGTGCTGTTCACCATCCCCCCCCACCCCACCTCCAGTTGCAAGTGTTCCTTGTCCCAGCAAGTCACTACCCCTGCATCTCCTCAGAATGTACCAGAGAATGGGTCAGAAGCAAGCTGGGGTCATGGCTGCCTTTGCCTTACTGGGCGCTCCACTCCTTGTGCACACAACTCTTTAAACTTAAGTCCTGTATGAGCAAGGGCTTTTTGGACCTCAAAGAGGGGTTGTTTTTTTTATTTCTTATAACTTGAGTATTATTGATGCTCTTGGTTTTACCAGCATACTTGGCACTTCCCAGTGATGTGGGGTAGCTATCCCGGATGTTCTCCTGAAGTTGTCAAAGCTTCCTGTACCACCCACCCACAAGGCTGGGGCTGGTCCCTTCCAGTCGCAGCTAGGCACACCAGAAGATTCCATTGCAGTCAGCTAGCTGGCTCTTCTAGATAGCCTGAGATCTAGGGTGCAAAACCCAAAGGCCAGGAGGCTGCGCATGGCCCTGAACAGTTCCAAATGTGACTCTGGAGCAACAGTTTTCAGTTTCCTCTACTGTAAAATGGAAGTGAGCAACTGTCAGCTGGGTAACTGCCAAGGAAGGTCATGTGAAAACAAGTTGTTCTAGCAACAGAGCAGAGCAAAGGGTGTTTCCTTTTGCTGGCCCCCTCTTACTCCTAGAATCGCACTGTCCTTGCATACCTGTTCGATGGTGATACTTGCCAACGGAGGGCAATTTTTCATCTCAGAAATGTGACTCTCAGGGAAGCTCTCTATCTAGGATACCACTTGGTGCTGGGGATGGGGACCCACAAGGTGGCAAAAGGGCAGGCAACCTCTGTCATCCCCACAACCTGTAACTTGTCAGGGCTCAGCATGAGGGGTATAGAAGAAGAATCAGATTCCACTGATTTTTCCTCTGGTCGAATGATCCCTCCCTAATCCCAGTGGCATAGCCCCTATGGAGAAAAGCTGTAAAGAGCTTCAACATTGAAATGAGAAGGTAAGCTGTCCTCCCTAAGAGATGAAGGGCCCAAACCTTAATATGCTGCCAGGTGGGAGAGGGAAGAGAGGGCAACAATCCAATAGAATTCAGAAGATGGAAGGTAAACAGGGGAGATGATCTGAATGGAATAAAGGCTCTGACTTGCTAACCCAGCCCTCCCCCTGACCCAGACCCCGGGATTCTCCCAAGTGCCCATCTTCCCGGACATGCAGATCTCACACACTCCCTTTGCAAAGAAGCTCTGTGTATTGGGTGCAACAGCTCTGGGGTCTCTATATAAATAATATACAAAACCCAACAGCTCAATGCCTCACATTAACAAAAATACTAAAAACGCATTAAAAATGGAGCCTGAGGGAAAAGGCCCAACCACTACTGGTGCCAGCCTGGGAGGGGGATTGGGAATTAAGAGGAAAGGGTGGGCCACATCCAGTGCACAAGCGGTTCCTCCACGTGGCTCAGTAGCGTCCAAATATGTTGGTACTGGGCTGTGGCTGGGTATCTGTAGAAAATGAGAGGTTATCAGGGGTGGGAGAGCAAGCAGGGCATGGGTGTGCATGAGGACCCACCCCCACTGATTCTATGGGGCTCTCCCTGGAGGAGGGGCAAAGGCAGGCTTACTGGAGAGCTGTTGTTGGAGTTGCCGAACCAAAGCAGCTGTCTGTTGCTGTTGCTGCGTCTGTTGAAGCCCCTGGCGCTGGAACTGAGATGAAAACACAAAGCAGAGGATTGAATTTGAATCTTCACTACCTCTCCAGTCTCATTTTTCAACCCCTTTTTAGAGAGCCATAGCTAGCCTCCCCCTCTCTACCCCCTTGGACATTGTACCCAACCTAATCCACTGGCTGCACGCCCAAGCTGCGCAGCTGTCCCTGAGCCCAGGACTGTCTAGTCTGGCAGCTACCTGGGGCTGGGACTGGGGCTGAGGTTGGGGGGGAGCCGCCTGCTGCTGCTGCTGGTGTGCTTGTTGTTGCTGCTGCTGTTGCTGCTGTTGCTGCTGCTGCTGCTGCTGCTGCTGCTGCTGCTGCTGCTGCTGCTGCTGCTGCTGTTGCTGCTGCTGCTGCTGCTATGAAAACACAGAGATACTTCTGAAGGGGAGAGAAGGCGCTGAGTCTCAGCGATGGGAGGGGTGAGGACAGGGGAAGAAGCAACAAGGAGGGAACTCTGAGTCTACTGCCTGCTCTCCTGAGAAAGCTGCAAAGAAACCAAATCAAGAGTAGCTAAAAAACAAGTCCCAACTCTCTCCCATCAGGAACCTCTGAAAACAAAAGAAGGTGGGGAGGAAATTCACTTCTCAGCTCCGACTCTGGGCCAGTCACTCTACTTGGTGCTTTACAACCCTGCCTCAGCCATGCTAACCACCTGGCTGAGCAGGCACTTCTTCCTGGGCTCCCAGCGGCCAGATGAAGTTCCAAGGTCTTACCCGTAGGATCTGCTGCTGCTGCTGCTGCCGGATGTGGTACTGTTGCTGCTGTTGCTGCTGTTGCTGCTGCTGTTGCTGCTGTTGTTGCTGCTGTTGCTGCTGCTGCTGTTGCTGTTGTTGCTGCTGGGGCTGTTGCGGCTGCTGCTGCTCAGGCAGGATGGAAGCCGATCGGACGCCAGCCTGGACACCCTGGGCACCCAGTGGAGCCATGGTACCTATCATGGGTGTTTGCTGCAACGCCTGGTGGGAAAACCTATAAAGATAAGAGGCCTAGAGGTCAAGGACTGGCGCAGGGTGGGGAGAGCGAGTATAAACCCTGGGTCCCCAACCGGAAAGAATCTTCTGCAAATCATTTCTTCCTGTCATGAATGTTTTGGGTTCTGACAGTCTTCTAGGTTGGGGAGTAAAGGACAAAGACAACACTCCATTTTGAAGTCTCATGACCCTAACAGTTAGGAAGTTTTTCAGTTCTGGTTTAGTTTTTTTTTTCCCTTATAAAAATGAGAAACAGTCTTAGTACACACTAGCATTCCATAAACACACATCGAGGTTGTTTTTGTTATTGTTGTTCCCCAATAACATTTCAGGGCCTTAAAGACTATTGAGGTCTGCTACTCCTTATACTTTCTTTACCCTAATCTGTCATCACTGCAACAGGCTGCTGGCTGGGCCCATCCTAAGCCTTCACTTACCTCCCCCATGCATGTAATCGATATTAATCTCCCAACACACTCAGCACATCACATCATTTTCCTGAGTAAGAGTCCTTTCTGGGATTGTGTCTCAATTCTACACAGAGCAGTCACGGCCCTGTATCAATCTGCCCACTCCCTACTTCTCTGGCAGGTTTTTTTTTTTTTTTTAAGATTTATTTATTTATTTATGCGAGCACTGGGTACAGTCAGAAGCGTGGGAGGGTGAGAGAATTCACCAGAGACAGAGCGGATAGCAGAACAGGCAGACTGACGAAATACACTGCTGAGGGGA
Organism: Talpa europaea; assembly: GCF_964194135.1. Classification (NCBI taxonomy): domain Eukaryota; kingdom Metazoa; phylum Chordata; class Mammalia; order Eulipotyphla; family Talpidae; genus Talpa; species Talpa europaea. The sequence continues at coordinate 47,365,248 of NC_140081.1, read as the reverse complement.
GCAGCGGGCGGCAGGAGAGGTCTGCGCACCATGTGGGACCCTCGCCTGGTGGCCGGGGATTGAACCAGTGCTGCAGAGGCTGCGGGCAGCTTCGCAGCCCAGCGCTCAACCACTGTGCCACCAGGGAGGCCCTCTCTGGCAGCTATTTTACACTCCATCCAAGTTCTTCTCCTTCCTGTCCTCTCAGCCACCCTGCTCATTCCAGTCCCCATGTCTTTGCTCACACTTTATCCTCAACCTGGAATGTCCTTCTTTCTCCTCTCCACAAATCCAAATCACAGCTATCCTTCAAAGGCCAACAGCAGTCATGAAACCATGATGTTACTATCCCACACTTTTTCTGAATTCCCTTTTTCTACCATAGCACACAGCTGCACACCTGATTACATCTTTTCTCACTGTGTTTTCTAAATGTTTTTCTGGCTCATTTCCCCAAATACAGTAAAAACTCTGTGGTCAGGGACTTTGTATTCTTTTTATAACTTTCCTCACCCCAATTGGTCCTAGCAGAGTGTTGGCCACAGGGTGAGCAGTTGGTCAACACTTCTAAGTAAAAGATCTTTCCTCTGGCCTACTCTGCATGTTCTACATCCTAAGCCACAGAGCCCCAAGGCACGAGGATGGTGTCTTAACTGTGGCTTGACATTCAACATGGCGGGAGGACTCATCTGCTAGTCTGTTCTGGTGGTAGACTTTTCCAATACTGGCTTGATGACTCCCAAACATGCAATGTACCTATAAACCACAGCTCTTTCCTTATCAGAGTCCTATCAATGATTTCCCCTCTCTGGGGCTTGCAGAAATTTTGGAGAAGGGTGAAACACCTGGTTACCAGGATCCCCTCCAGCTCGGCATTTTGTGGCCACAGGCTATATGACTACATCAGAGTCCCTGACATCTCCAAATGGTCTGTCTAGTTGCATCACCTGTAGGAACAGGTTTTCCCAAGTCAAATGCTCCCTTCTATGTCAGTGTATCCTCCCAGTCCCCCTATTCCCTTGGGTACCTTTGAGTGGAGGTGAGCCCATGTCCATAGGTTGGGGCCTGCTGGTGCACATAGCCACTGGGCCGCTGTTGCAGGTGGCGAGTAGGATCTACAAGAGTAGGATTGGTAGAAGGGTGGGTGCTCTGATAAGGCTGGCTGGAGTAGTTGGGGGGCACCATGGTACCTGCGGGGCCTGCGTGTTGCTGCAATCCCACATGAGAAACATAAGGAGTATAGCCCTGGAGGAAGGACAGAGGGAGTCAGGGCTAAGAGTGAGCAGAGTTGCTTGCCTGCAACTCCCCAATTCGCACCATCTCATGCCCTTACCTGGGAGGTCTGCAAACCATAGGAAGAGCTGGGAGTCATCTGATGGACTGATGATTGCCCCAACATCCCCTGACTCTGCTAAAGGGAAAAAGGAGACAAACTCAAACTCAGGAAACACTTTCTGCCATCTTGTTTCTTGTATCTCCCACTCTGCATCTCCTAGCGAAGATCTCATGAGTCTCCTCAGTCCTGTGACCCTCAAAACCCCCTCTCCCTGACGGCCCTCCCTATTGCCCCTCTCACTATCTTTGCCTGGAGCTGTTGGCGAAGACGTTGCCCTTGGGGCACCGCAGGCTGCTGCTGTCGGTACACAGAGGTCTTGTAAGAGGAGGGTTCCAGTCCCATGACGCCAGTCATGGTTGTGGGCAGCACTCCAGGGTAAGGTGGTCGGGTTGGCAGCTTCTGGATTGGTAACCTCACAGGGCGGTATGGGTCCACACGTGGGCCACCTGGAAAGAGGAACAGGCTGACCTCTCTAGGCCCCTTGTCCCTCCATCCCCTGCTCAGTCATCCAGAGCTGCTTGGAGGAGTGCCACCATCCCTTGGGCAGGAGGGGCTTTCAGATAACCCCCTCATTTCCAGTGGTTAGTATTCACCTGCAGGGAGTGGCTGATTCTGGGTGTAGAGGCCTATGGAGCTCTGCCGGTAGCTAAGGTGGGATATGGAGCCAGGGTTAGCGTGGTGCAGGAGGTCTGGAGGCACCGTCACACCATAGGGGCCACTCCGCCCTGGGCCCATTCCATAGTCCTGCGTGAGTGGCAGAGGAAGAAGGTGAGTGGGCTAGAGCTGAGGGAAGGAGCGAGGTGGAGTCAGGGGTGAAGTGGAACCCAATGGACACAGTTAATTTCTGTGATTCTGATGGAATCCCTTCCCCCACACACCCCCACTCCCCACACAAAGCAGAGAGCGGAAAGAATGCTAAGGATGGAGAAGTGGTGGGAAAAGTGTACTGGGCGGCACTAGCCTCTGTCTTGGTGGTTGGCTGGCTGCGTTTCTTGCCCTTGGTAGACTTTTTCTTGCGTTCCTCAGTACTGGGTGGAGCAGCCCCAGGTTTGTCAGTTTTGGGGGGCTCTGGAGCCTTTTTCTCAGGTTCTAGCAGCGTGGGGGCAGGGGGTTCCTCATCTTCTGGTGGTAGCGGCAATGGCTCCAGGTAATAGGCCCGGGGCCGGGGCCTCAGGTGTGTGTGGTAGAGCAGCAAGCGCTGCTGCTCCTCTCCTCGGGCCACTCGCCGGTCGACCCGGACTGTTCCGAACCAGCCCCAAGAGAGTGCTGCTGATGGCTTCAGTCCCTCAAAAAGATCCCAGGGGGAGATCTTTTGTTTGGTGGAAACCTGCAGACCCTGCTCCAGAAAATGAGAAACAGTGAGCTGTTGAGACTTGGAAAACAGAAGACAGACCTTGAGGACTTGGAGGAGAGAAAAAATATCTGTGGGCAATAAAAGAAAAAAAAGTCATGGGTAGATACAGGGAGATGGTGAGTGGAAGACAGATAGACATGGACACACACACATAGGAAGGAGAGACAGGAGAGAAGAGGGTGCACGGGTAAGGGGAGCAGAGAGGAATACACAGTCACAGGCATTGATGTTCAGGGGAAGACAGACAGGCAGAGAGAGAGAGAAAAGGCAGTGAGAGACTAACGACAGGCAGAGAGAGAGAGAGAGAGAAGTGGAGAAGGAAGTGGAGACAGACAGACATAGGCAAAGTGGGAATCTGGTAGAGACACTCAGAAGGACAATATGCATTGTGCAATGTGAGTACAGAAGTGTCTAAGAACACTTGTAACAAAGATGTTTCTAAGAAAGCTCAAGGAGGAAGGGAGGGGAACACAGATGGTCTGGGAAATGAATGCAATGTATATATGGGTTGGACTTTGGATTTTAAACTCTTCAACCTCTTCTTCCTCTCCCTCTCTACCATACACAATGATTATGGCTGCTCAACTGACAGAGAAAGGAGAAAGAGAATGTTGTGGGATATGGGTGGATGTGGGAGAGAAATACAGCAATAAAAGAGATACAAGCTGTCAGACAGACAGATGGGTGGGGTACAGGCAGGGATGGAGTACGACAGCAGGCAGGTGGGGCAGAGGAAAGAGGAGGAGGGCTGCTGAGAAATGAGTGGTATGTTAAAAGGTGGGTGGGGGTGGTGAGAGGAAAGCAGGGGTTAGGGGAGACTCAGGAAGAAAAGTGAGACTCCAGAAATGGGGAGAAGAAATGTAAATCAAATCAAGTGATTAGCTCAAAACCCAAGAAATGGTTTGGTTCTCGCTGGCAGAACCAGATGGACTCCTGAGCCTGATAAGGCTGCTATAGAACAAGGTCAACACTGGGAAGGTTCTTGACCCAAAGGGAAGAGGCGGTGAGGCGGGGAGTGTTGGGGGCAGGGAAGAAAATGGAACATGCCTCCTTCTTGAAGATGGAATCGAAGCCAGCAATCTTGTTGCCCTTGGTGTCTATAAGGGAGCCCTGTGGCTCACACGTGATGACATCTCGGTTTTGCTTGGGCAGTGGCAGCAGCTGGCGAACCTTTTCCAGACTGTCTGATTGGTGTTCCCCCAACTCTTTCTGCAGGCAAAGGAAGATGGGATAAGAGTTCAAGGACACAGAAAGTCTCAGGCAACAGCACATAACCTGGCATGATTAGCTGAGTTAATCCTCATTGTCTGAATAACAAAGAAAAAAATGGATGAAAAGCAATGGTGGCTGGTGGGCTCTGGCCGGAACACAGTCCCAGAGGCTAACTAGCAAACACAAAGTCAGGGGAGAAGGAGCTAAGATTCAGTCCCCCAGGCCTCACCCTAGCCAATTTGCTCACCCGAAGCTTCTTCACCAGATTCATGTATGCTCGTTTGTTTTCCTCCATGCTGCCCTGAGAGATGCTAGACATGTCTGCAGCCAGGGTCCCGTTGATGAGCACACTCAGCATGTCCAAAACAGTAGTGAAGAGCTCACTGCAACAGGAGAAAGGCAGAGAGGTGAAGACAAAGGCCTCAGGGTGAGACATAAGCTTAAGATGTCACCCCAGGACACCAGAAGCGGGCAGGGAACCCAGGACCTGGGAGTCCCCGGGTATCAGCCACATCAGCCATACCAGTCGCAGCAGGTTGTGCCCCTGGTGTGGGGGGAGGGGGCCTCTTAGGTACAAAACTGAAGGGAGAGGGCGGGCATGCTTTACTTGTTGGACTGCATGTCAACAGTGCCGCTGATGATGATCTCCAGAAGCAGCACAGCCCACTCCGTGGTCTGCTGGGTGCTGCGCTGCACCGTGTCAAACATGCCCCCCACCTGCCGGGGCCACAACAAATCAGTCAGATGGCTCAGGGATGAAGCATTAAGGGAAAGCTTAGATTAGAACCTGGGCTGGGTGTGAGACCTGAGGCCACGTTCCAGTTTTACCTATGAGTTGTCTTGTGATCTCAGACCAATGAGATAATTCTCGACATTGCTGGGCCTTGGTTTCCTTACTTATAAGACGATACAAGTTGGACTAAAGGATGTCCGGGATCCCATTCAACATTCCAAAACAGATTTTTAGAGCTTCTAGAGCCCAGTCAGGATCTACAACACTGAAGCAGGGTCCCTGCAGGGATCCAGTCCCCTGAACCACTTTCAGGTCCCGCATCCTTCAGGAGAGCTGAGTAGATATGTGATGACCCAGGAGAACCTGGCCCCCTCCCCGCAACCCGCCTCCCAGGCTGGGTTTCTTTGCTCTGCAGTTTTAGCCCCCTCCCAGACCTACCCCATTCCGGCTCCCCCTCTTACCAGGTTGAGCCGTAGTTTGAGTGCCTCATGCATTAGCTGCTTTGGTTTACAATCATCTAAGTACTGGTCATCCCGCCAATTGGTGACAATCTAAGACAGAAACGAGTACAACACACACTTCAGGGATCTTGTTTCCATCCTGAAGTACCCGAGGCATTCAGCAGAAAGGACTGAAAGTTCAGGTACACATTAGCCTCTTATTTTATTTTTTTTAAGATTTATTTATTTATGCATAAAAAAACTGGGGTATAGGCTAAAGCTGGGGGAGGGGTAAAAGGATTCACCAGAGACAGAGTGGGGAGCAGAACAAGCAGATCTACTGAAATACACTGCTGAGGGGAGCAGTGAGCGAGACAGGAGAGGTCTGCTGTGCCATGTGGGTAGCTCCCTGGCCAGCCGGGGATCAAACTTGTGTTGCAGGGGCTGGCAATAGCTTGATAGCACTGACACTTTAACCCTGGAGCCAACAGGGAGGCCCCACATTGGCCTCTTAGGTGCATCCTTCTCCATCTTCCTGCCTAGCTCTGAGGCCCAGAGACCTGTACCTGGTGCACCTGGCTGAAGAGAGAGGTGAGGAGTCCCTCACGCTGTTCATCCTGCCCTTTCAGACACGTCAGCACCAGAGATAAGAAGGGCTGCTGGCTCAACAGGGACATGCTGGAGATGGGAGAAGAAAAGAACAAAACCATGGCTTGCAGATCTCAACTTCTAACCCAATTCCTCAAAGGCCCAGACTCCACTCCCCTGAGAGCTAGCCTCATGCCCATTCTTATTCTGTGATTTTTCTACTTTCCTATGACTTTTATACTCAGCCAACAGCCCCAACTTTTCTTCTTCCATGGGCTTGTCTATCCTTTCCACCCTTCAATCCTGGTGATCCCCCTGCCCCCAACCCACCCAGAGCTTCTTTACCTCTTCTGCTTTTGTCGATCACGTTCTTTGCGTGAGGAAGAGGAAGCCAGGTGCTGGCCCTTCTCCAACTCCTCCCCAGCAGCCTTTAACACATGTCCCTGGACTGAGGTAGGCAGTTTAGCAATGAGAGGGGCCACCAGCCATACGCCAGAGCGCTCTAGAGAGCTGGAGGACAGATGGAATATAGAGGGTTACAGAGGAGCCAGATAAGGTGGAACAATTCATCCTCTCCTTTCCCTGATGGACACGCCTGGCATCTCCATGTGGCTGGAATCACGTATGCTACCAGAAGAGAAACTCATAAGGGGATGGGTCCTAACATGTTTCTACCCAACCTGAGCACAGGCTTGGTCTTGCTGCTGCTGGGCATGTTGCTTGCGGTGTTTCCAGAAGATGACCCTGTCTCCGCTGACTGTTGGAAAACCTCGATTGTAGCCTTGGCAATATTCTCTAAAAGGGAGTTCATCTCCTGGGGAGGATGAAAGGCACATGGGTGCTAAGTAGATAGCTGGGGCAAAGGAAAACAAATGGTAGAACAGAGAGGAGATGAGAGTGGAAGGTGGCATCTATGGAAGTTGATGGGAGGTTAGGGACCAATTCTGCCAGGTGCCCTCTAGCACCTCCATCTCTCTCCAACTCCCCACGACCTTCCCCTTTACATACCTCCTAGCAGTTATGACCACAGAAACAGCCTCCAACCACCGCCAACCTTCCCCACAGCTCAGAGCCCCAACACTCCCAAAACCCATTTCCCTGATCATCTGTTCCACATGTTTGCCATCTTCCTGTCCTCTCTTATTTCTCTCAGCTCAAGAGCCCAAGAGCAGGACCTAGGTTCTTCTCTGGTAGCCCACCTCCCTGACTCATGGAGCCAGAAGTGGGCATGGGAAAGGGAGGACCGGGCACCACTCACATTGTTAGGGGTCTGCTTGATCATGAGCTGCAGCTCCAAGGAAGACTGGCGCATGGTCCACTGGTCCAAATTCTGTGATAGAGAACCCACCCCCAAGCTTATCATCATCATCATGTCACCCCCAGCCACTCATCAACCCTGAGGCCAGTTCCTGTTCTCTCACAACCTTGAATCACACATGCCTAGTGGTCTGACATGGACCTCCACGACCCTGTCTTTATCAAAGACTCCACGTAAATCATCCAGAATGGTTGAAAAACCTATCCAATCTTAAAGCGTTCAAGAAAGAGTCACATCTTTCCCCTAGTTTCCTGTTCCAGAGTCTCACATTCCTTCGCATCAGGAAGTATCTGCTAATGCTTAACCTAAATCCTTGATGTTAAAGTTGAAGCCTGCTTCTCCTGTTTTAAGCAGCTGCTCAAAGTCCTTTAGAGACCCAAAGGCTACAGTTAACTAATCTCTCTTCAGCTTTATCTCTTGCAAGCTGAAGAGAGCTCACTCCCTTAGCTTGTCCTCAATGACTTTATTTTTCCACCTTTTGCAGTCACCTGAATGTCTGAAGTAGTGTGGCAAAGCAGAGAGTGCACACGTGTATCGAGGTTCATGTACTAACTAAACTTACTAGCTGTGTGACCTGGGGCAAGTTACTTAATCTCTTCAAGTCTTGCTTTCTTCAACTGGTCAGAGATACTCATACTCACTTCACAGGATTATAAAGATGAGATGAGAAAGCATACGGAGGGGGAGGGCCAAGTAGAGTACCCGAAACAAAGCAGATGCTCAATCAATAAGAGTAACTGTTACTACTTGTCACTGAGCAGCGACCAAAATGCCAAACCTACAAGGCCCCAAACTAGGCCTGCCAGATGTTCTGCTTCCCACTGATAAGCTATGTAGTCCCGCTCCAGAGAGCTATACTCTCACCCAGTAGTCCATGTAGTCTAGACTATTATTGACCTGACTTTTAAACCCACGTTAGAGCTGTTTCTCTCACCAACTTTCACCTACATACTCATTTGCCTTCCTCTCTACCTAACACCCGTTCTTTTTCTCTCAAGGTTCCCACTGTTTCACTCCAATTCTGGGCCCCACTGCTTCCTCTAAGACCTCCATCATCTTTGCCTACCTGGAGAATACGCTTAATACGTTGCCGCTGGGGGTTTTCCCCATCTTCATTGTCCAGCAGTCGATGTGGATAGCAGATGAGCTGCATGAGGCGCTGGGCCTGGGCACTACTCAACACCGGGTCTTGTAGGTCATTGCTGTCCTCACACAGCGATTTAAGGCAACGTTCTCCTACCCATTCCTGAGGAAGCTGATCATCAGGGGTCTGGGGGAACTAGTAGGGGGCCAGATGTAGGGGGATGGACTGGGGTCTGGTGAGGGGCATGATGTATGGTAGGGAGGTGGCTTGCTCATGGCTGGAAACAGGACTATATTACACAGAGGCATTTAGGAGGTGTGGGGGGAAGGTGAGACTGACCTGTTGGCAGATGCTGCGTAGCACGTACTTGGCATAGACATCCAGACTGGCTGTCTCCACAGAGATGTTGCGGCCACTCTGCCTCCGACCGCCACTGCCACCTCCTCCCTCCTCCTCTGGAAGTTCTTCTGCTCCTCCTGTCACAGTGAAGCCCGAACCCTTCAGTTCCGCATCCCCTGTGGTTCACAGGCAGGAGATAGGGAGGGCAGAGTGAGATCTGAACACCGTGTGGAGACCCACCCTGGGCCCACAGAGGGAGCAACTCTCCAACTCCTGTCCCATGGAACAGAAATACACCTCCCTCCCTCTTCTCCTCCCCAAAGGTCAGAGACCACCTTCAGGAGAGAGACTGTCCTTTGTAGTTTAGCTGGCATTGCACCCTCTACACACTTCTGGCACTGCTTCCCCTTCCTACCCCCATACCAAGTACAAACACAGCCTTGAGAACAGCAAACACAGCTCCATCCACGATGCGGTTCTGGGAGGCGGCCAGCAGGTGGCGGTCACAGGAGGAGCGGATTCCTACAGCAGGCTTGTCTGGGGAGGAAGCTGAAGTCAGGGGAAGCAAAAGTAGAATCTGTGGGGTGGGGCAGCCATGCTTTCTACTGCCGGTTGCCTGGATGGGGTCACCTACTTCCATCTGACTGGCAAGGATTGAGCTGAGGTGTCTTGAAAAGGTGGAGGAGGATGCGGCAGGTAAGTCTGGCCCCTGGTTCAGAGTCCTGCTCGCTGCAAGCTATAAAAAGCCAGACAGACCACATTGAAGCATGTGTAGGCAAACTGTATATGGGTTTGCAGGTGATGGGGGGCTCCAAGGGGAGACAAGATAGGGTGAATAGAGAATAAAAAAAAAAGGTAAGAAAAGGTAGAGGGGAGGTGGCACAGTCAACTGCTCTGTAGTCTGGGGTGAATGGCCCTGGGGTCTAAGGGTCAAAACACAGGAAGATTAGGCTACCAAGACAGGGTTAAAGACCCTCCCAGCTTGAGGCACACCACAGGATGGCCTGGTGACCCCAGGGAACCCCAATGGACAATGAGAGTGCAGCCATCAAGTGTGTACTGCAATGTAGAGTGCAGAAACTAAGGGTCACGGATTGGCAGATCACCAGCATTAAGGAGTGAAGGGATGGCAGCACAGCGAATCAGGTCTTCCAGGAGCAAACACTGCCGCGCGATGAGGATGGCAACAAAAGTAGCCAGGGAGTCGTGAAAAGACAGGTCACTAACCTGGAGGAAAAAGCAGATGGAAGTGGTGACTTGGTGTGGGGAGAGGGTGCCTATTCAAAGTGGTATGTCTCCAGTCTCCAGCACTCTGTTCCTCTATTATCTGAATTCCTGTCACCAGATCCCTGCTCAGGTAACTGCCATGGCCCCCCACCACCTTTCACCATTCCCCAGCAAGACCCTGCCAAGTCTCACATCTACGTTGCAGAGGAGGTCATTGAAACCACAGGTGCCATTGTTGGAGGAGCAGCACAAGGCCTTTAGGACTCCTAGCCACTCTGCACTCAATGACTTGCAATAGCCAGTCAGCTCTGCACACAGGATTGCGATGTCATTCACCCTGGGGAAAAGTACAAATACCCTCAGGAAAAACCCTGTTTCATAAAACCTCAGGCTCATTAACTTTTCATCTCCACCTAGGCAATAACCATGGCTGCAAGCTCCCAGGCATCTCATCCCTCCCACTCTCAGGCAACAGTGTGGTGCCCACACTAGCACGGCCCGTACCTATCGGGATCATGGTGCCCCACACAGACGTGCATGAGGGCGTTGCAGACAAAGCTGTAGCGGTTAGCAGGGTTCTCGCTAAGACTCTTGCCTAGCCCCGTGTAAGTGAAGGTGTGAGCTGCAGGGTTCTCCAAAGTGTCGATCATGAACTCAGGTGCCCAGCGCATATTGGATTCTGATGGCTCCACGTTGCAGTAGATGGTGTTCTTCACCTTGGAGCAGAAGTCACTGCAGGGGTGGGGGAAAAGAAACAGTTCGTCGAAGAAGGTCTGGTGGTACAGGGATGGTCAGGGAAGGGGAGGAAAGAAACAAAGGAGAGAGTGAGGGACCAGGGACATTGGGACAAGAAGGGAGATGGGACAAAGTAGACTGGGCAAGAAAGGAACCCAGGAAGACTAAGGTACAGAAGCCTGTGGAGGCAGGGAGGCAGAGTGTATGCCCCATGGAGGTGGGCTGGAGGCAAGGTCGACAAGGAAGAAGGCCCACTCTCCGGAACCAAGAATACATGGAGGACGCCATCCCTGATGGACCCTGCAGAGACAGCAGGGTCTTGGGCTGTGTTGTGCTCCTGAGTTAGGTGGTCATGGGAAGGAGATGGGACTAGATCCCACTCTCTGTCCCTTACTTCCGTCCTCCCTTACCTGAAGAGCTCCCCAAATTTGCTCTTTAAATGGCTACAGGAGGTGTACAGATCATAGAGATAAGCAAGGATACAGCGTTCTGCCGAGGAGCCATCGGATCGGTTCATCCCATGCTTCACTACACCACACAGCCTGTCATGAGGGGATAAGGTCAGCAGGGTCAGCAGATAGTGGGCAGGGGCCGGGGCACAAAGGTCCCAGGACACAAGTCTCTTGGCGATCCCTTTCCCCTCCCCTACCTGAATGGCATGCACTTTCCCACAGTGAAAGCCCCACATGTTCCTCACAGGTCACTTCCACCAGGCAGCACCAGAGCCCTGTGTGGCTTACCCCTCAAAGACCTGTGCCATCTGGTCCTGGTTGAGGATGAGGCAGGCATGATAGTGCCGCAAAACAGCTACGATGCACAGGCACAGGCTGGTAGTGTAGCTGCCGACCAGATCGGAGGATTTGAGAAGCAACTCGGCCTCAACTACGCTCAGTTCATTCAGTAGCTAGCAGAGCGAGTGGGGGGTAAGAAGTGAGAAGAGGCCCCTCGTGTTACACATAATCCACTGCCTGTGAGGAAACTGGCGAGGCCAGGCCTGAGCCCCTTTCTGCAGGAACCGCCTCAGTCCAGAAGGGCCCTGTTGCCATATGCCACTGTCCTTTATTCTATTAACAACACATGCCTCATCGACAATCTAACCAGTCTCCAGGATACAATTCTATGAACTCCACAGTGGGAGGACAGCTTGTTCCCAATGTTCTAATCCGTCCCTGGGGCCTCCCCGGGGAGCTCTTGAGTCTCTATTCCTGCCATCTTAGCTCATGTTCCACTCCCCTGTGCTAGTATTTCTGCTCCTCCAAATAGACCCGGACACTGGCTTAAGCCTCTACTCCTGTCCTTATGGCCCCATATAGCACAAACTCCTTCCACCCTTATCTCCCCAATGTCCCCACCTGAATGGCAAAGTCGATGAGGCCACTGATGCTGAGTGAGTATTCCATGAGGTCGAAGATGAACTGCACATGCTGCACCAGAGGCAAGTGGTATGACATGCCAAGGGCAAAGCTCGTGATCTGCTCCAGAACATTCCGGGAGACCTGATAAGGGCAGTGGGAATGAGTGAGACAGGGAGTGGTGAGACGTGGGAAGAACCAGGGAAGCAGGAAAGGATGATGACGGCAAGGGATGAGATGGGGAGGCTTGGTCTGCCTGGGGGTAAAAGATAAGGAAGAAAGGCAAACAGGACAGAATGTGGGAAGGGGGCTGGACTTAGGGCCACACCTGAGCTGTGACCTGGTGTTGGTCATAATGTGAAAGGTGCTGGAACTTAGCAAAGATATCTTCAGCAGTGGGAAAGGCTTCAGGCCTGTTGCGCCGCCGCTTCTGTCCATCCTCCCCACCTGAGGGGACAGTTGAAAGGGACCAGTCAAGACGGGAAAGAAAACTAGTTGATGAGGGGTGGGGAGGGGGTTATGGAGAGAAGGATATGGGAGGGAAGGAGGAAGGGAAAGGGAGGGAGAGGGAGAGGGAAGGAGGGAGGGAGGGAAGGAGGGAGGGAGGGAGGGAAGGAAGGAAAAGGGAAGAAGGGAAGGCAGGGTCAAGGAAGAAAGGATGGGGGAGGGACGAGGGAAGGGGACAGTGAAGCAAAGGTTCCGAGGACCACAGACTATGTGGACCTTAGAGGAATACATACAGGGAGGTGCTAGGTGGAGGGGAGGGAAGGGAGAGGGAGGGCGGGCATATGGGGCTTACTGTGAGGTACCTAAGAATGTCAGGTCTCCAGGATTCAGAGGCACAATAGGAGCAAGCTGGTCTGCAGAGGGGGGGAATGAGGGGGGAAGTTTCAAAAGGACTAGAGCTCTCAGGAGACTCCAAGAGACAGGACATTGGGACATGGCTGGGAGTTCCCTATGCTGGGGAAGGGAAGACTGACTAGGGCGTTCTTTGGGGGAGATCTGTTTGCGGGGCCTCAAACCCACCAGTTTCTGCTGTTCCCTTGCGGTTCAGAACCTTCAGGATATCCTTGGTAATTTTCTTGATGGCATGGCGGGCATCATCGCGCTGCTTTCCCACCCCAAACAGTACGACCAAGCGCTGGTTGCACTCATGGCTGCATGACTCCTCCTGCATCCCAGCAGCACTGTCAGATGCCAGCATGGTTCTCCTGCCCTCCTCTTACAAGCATGCTCCATGCCCCTCAGCACCCCTCTGCTCAAACCTTCCCAACACACCAAACCAACACCCTCAAGACCAGCTCCAACCCCTCAGCACAGTCCTTGGACAGAAACCTGGGCTCAAAACAGATGGTCGCAAGGTGTTGGGGAAAGGTACCTGGGGGATGGGAAAGTGTGTGGCATACTGCACGTGCCGTGGCTGGTCATAAAGAACCCCAAGGGTCCCTTCTATCTTCTCCTTGGGTGGGGGCTTCACCTCCTTTTCAACATCTGGTTTCTCAGGGGATGGACTGCCCTTCCCCTCACAGGGCATGGTAGGGGAGAACAACTGAGAGAAAGGCGAGAGGGCAGAACATTTAGAGGAAGCAAAGGGGGTGAGGGGCATAAAGAAACCCCCTAAAGAGGCACAGAGGAGGACGTCAGGAGCTGAATTCTTCCATATCGGGATCCAACTTACTGAGAAATCAGGCTTCTCCATATCTTCAAAGAGTACACTGGAACTAGGGTCAATATCCATAGATTCTGAGAGCCCTGGATCCTGAGGGCACAGAACATAAGCAAAGCTGCTTTAGCCTCAGGGAGCTGTTCCCCCCATGGAGGGAACCTGACAGGGGAGTTGGAAAGAGGAGACCATATCGGGCAAAGTACTGGATCTGGATTCAAGACTTGACTTGACCGGGTCACTCAGCCACCTCAGGCCTCAGTTTCCTTCATCTTTAAAGTGAGGATTAAGAGGACCTTGCAGAGCTGCTGTGAGGATTGAGTACAAAATACAAATTGATGTGAGAGTGCTCTCTGTAAACTCCAAAGCAGTACACAGACGCCCCCTCATCACTAAGTCAAGGATACTCAGAGGCCTTTGGGAACCAGGAGGATGGGAGTGTCAGAACAAACTATCTAGGGCAAGGAAAAGCCCACTCACCTCCAGCTTGCTACTGCTGCTGCCCTCAGCCTCCTTGCGTTCTGGGTCATCGGCAGGGTCATCAAAGGGGGAGGGAGGCCGGGGTCCAGGGGCTCCAAAGGCAAGGTCCCCTCGGGAGATGAGGGTGCAAGTATACATGTTGTGGGAGAAAACATCATGTCGAATCAGTTCACAGAACAGCAGTACCAAGTTAAAGAATTCCACCCGCTCACTCTCACTCCGGGGGTCCGCTGGAAGGGGGGAAATGAGAAAAGAAGGGTTAGGAGAGCACAAAAGAGGTGAGCAAGAAGAGAAGGACACAGCTAAGTCTCGGTGCCTGCAGAAGACCTGAGGTAGACGAGAATAGGAATTAACAAAAAAATAATTTCTACAAACTGCCAAGGGACAAAATGTGGTGGGTTACTGCACCTCCTGCCCCCCACACCACCCCAGAGAGAAACACAGCATGTTTGTTGCTATTACACAGTGAAAGTGCTTCAATCTCGTGTTCTTACTTTCATTCTCCCTTTTATTTCTCTACATTGTTAAACTAAGATCATCAAAGAGCAGAATTATGTCTATACGTCATTCTGCATAAAGTGCAAGACAAAGATAGACCAGAAGGCCCTTAAATATGCTTTCTGATGCCAGTGAAGGTTAACAGTCTAGGCAGCGACAACTACAAGGTACCAGGGGTCCATACTCAGCATGGGAGCCTGTGTATCCAGAAATTGCAGAAGGACATCCTGGAAAATGGGAGCACTGGGAGCAGAAAGGGAGCCAGAGGCGACAGACCCCTTCTCATCTGCTGCTTCTGATTCTCCACAACGCTGTAAGACAACAAAACGGTTGGTTTTTACCTGTTCCTTCGCTCCTCCAAGTATAATCCTTGAACTACCACCTGTTTTGCTTCCACCCCAAGTTTACTTCCATTTCCCCTGACCTCCATTTTCCTTACCATCTCTCTACTGAAGCCTTGACCCTTTCTGACATCAATCCATTCCTTTCTTTCTACCTTTGCCTCACCTCCTTTAGGTTTTCTACCATTTTTCTGGCTCTCGCAACTTCGACTTTGGCCCCTTGACCAGCTCAATCTCTGTCTCCAATCTCAGCTGTCACATCCCCCTTGCCCAGTCTCATCTTCTTAGCTCTGCCCCCTAACCTCAGCCTCAATCTCTGCCTGTCTCTTCTCCAGCAGCTTGGCCACCACCATTGCACGATGACGCCCAGAACGCTTGCAGCTGACGGCCCATTCACACAGTAACGATACCACGGCATCATCATCTGAGGAGATCTGGAGACCAAAGAAAGACAGCACTATGTAAGGTAGGGATGGAGACAAAAAACCGCATTCTGATTTTGTCATGACCTTAAGACACCCCCCCCCCGCCCCCAGATCCAGGAAGAACGTCTCTTCGAACATCCTTTAGTTTTAGTGCCTCACCATGCCTTCCCCTCACTCTTGCTTTTGCAATGTTTTTCAGTCCTTCTGTTCCCCTTCTTGCTTACCTCGTGCCCATCCTTGCTAGGCCCCAATCCAAAGATTCGGTTACAAAGGGAGTCAAGAGAGTTGCTGAAGTCTGAGCGCTCGAAACTGTGGCTGTCTAGCACTTCCAAAGTATGGAGAACCCGTCCAATGGTGAAGCCTACGGAGGAAATGCATTAGACAGTACTTAACTACAAGCCCAGTGCGTTCCAACTCTCAGATCTACATGTCCTTACCACCCCCATCCTTTCCTCACACATATTCTCTTCTCCCTATTCTCTGACACCCACCTGCAGTAGCTTCCTGGCACTTATCAAAGGACCAGCGAACCTCAACTGCCTGTCCTCGTTCCTTGATCTGCTGCTCAATCTCCCGCAACTTTGCACGGACCTGCAATATTGAAAAGGAGGGCTTTACCTATGGACCAAAGCATACAAAAGGCTAAACTAAAAAAGAACAGTGATAGACTCCAAGGCACTACTTCTGAGAATAGTTTGATTTAGCCTTGCATGCTGATCTGGCAGTGCTAGGCCACTGGCCAAACTTACCTGCTGAGTGAAGGCACTGTTGCCCTCTGGCATAGGCAGGTTGGAGGGGGCAATAGGCAGGTGGTCAAGAGGTGAACCAGTCTTAATTCGGCTATCAGTCAGAGAGTAGTGCCAAACCAGGGCACTGGGACAACACAGGAGGATGGTCTGCCAGACAGAACATCTAAGTCAAACTTCATCATCACAGCTACCTCTCTAGAATCCCATACCAAGACCCAACCCTTAGACTCCTGACCCAAAGTTATTCTGAGGGCCTCAGTTCATCTTGGAGCCTCTCCCCTTGCTCATTCTCCTAAAAGGCTTGGGCCTATTATGTAACCCTTGAAGGGCACTAACTAACTAGTATACCCCTTGCACGAGAAGCAGCAATCACCAAATGAGTATTCAGTGTCTACTCCCACCTTCATTTAGAACAACCCCCATTCTCTAAGATGGCACCCAATTCTTCTCAGACTTCCTTGGGCCTACCCAGTACCTACCTGAAGGATACAGCTGAGGCCAAAAACCAGGGGCCGGTGCTGAGGGCACATAAGCAGATCACTAAAGGGTGTGGTGGGCATATTGCTAGTTGGGGGCTGGGGAGCAGGGGTGGTGGGCAGTGTGCTTGTTGACTGAGCAGACATAACATGTGACGAGTGACTGCTCACACCATCCAGCTGCAGGGCCAGTCTCCGGGTACAGAAGTAGGCAAGGCGGCGGGAGAGGTATGCAGACTGAACGAATTCCCCAGAGTACTGTGAAGACATGATGATCAAAACCCCCAATTCTCTTCTCCCAGGGACACTGCTCCCACATCTTATTTCTCCTCAAATCTTCCTTGTTAGCCACCGCCCCCCCCCCCCGCCCCCAATTCCAGGTCTTACTCGAAGCAGCAAGGGCAGCAGCAGTTTAAGCAGTTCATCCTCTCCAGGGCGGATTTTCTCGAAACACTCAAGTACCCAGGTCAAGAACTCATGCCTGTCCAGCATGCCCTCCTATGGGTAAGCAAGGGTGGCAAGAGTATTAGTTTAGCCTGGGGACAAATAGAAAGAGGCAGATAAAGTAAATGAAAGGACAAAGAGAACCACAACTGGGACAAGGTAGCAGGCAGATTCTGTTCTACGATGGCAGAGTACCTGTGGTCAGTTCAACCCATGCCCCACGTGCCATGCCCTACTTCCTACCTGAAACATGAACATGGCCAGCTTCTCATTGTAGTCCCACTGCCGAATTGCCACCTCTACATCATGGGGCAAGGGCCCTATAGTAGAACCACAGCCCCCAGTGCCTGCAGGCCCTGGCCGATAGTATTCAGCCATCTTCTGTAGTTGCTCCCATAAGTACTTGGTGATGATCTGAGTCCATTCTAGAGGAAAGATGGAAAAAGGACAATTTCATACTGTTCCTCTGCTTTGAACATCTTCACTTTCCCACTGCCACACACCATATTCCTAAATCCTATTCATCCTTAGACTTTAGTCATAAGCTACCTTTCTAAAACCTTCCCAGGCGTCCCCCCAAAAAAGTAACCTTTGTGTCCAGCAAAGTCTCAGAGAACTTTCTGCCTCCTCTTTGGACAACTTACTACTTTCCATGTGACTCATACATATGCCTTAGCATCCCCAGGAGACTGTAAGCATCTTAAGAGCAGGGATTAATGCTGGTCATCTTTATAGCCCAGTACATGCACACAGAAGACATGCAAGATACTGCTTGCTTGCTAACTGAAAGAATGCAAGAGATAAGCAGAAGCAAGAATCTAGAATGAGGAAGGAGAATAATTCCAAGGGTCCCTCCCTTACTTCTTGAAGAGATCAGTGGTGGTACCATTGGCATCAGGAGTTACTCACCCATGAAGGGGTCGACAACATGTCTCTTCTTAACCTTGGTCTCAGTGATTGCTGCATAGTAGGCACAGGTCATCTTAATGAGCCAGGCGGCCCGCATCACAGGCACTGTATATTTGGCTAAGTACCCAAACACTTCTTCCTTCTTACTGAAAATGGGAACCTGGATGGATATCACAAGGAATGAGACCTCTAGTACCCCCCTGATCTGGCATCCATGTAGCTCAGTCTGGGAGTAAAAGGATGCCTAACCTGTGCTGCCCCCTCCCCTGGGCCTGAAGAACAGGAAACAGTATCTTACCTTTTTGGCCAGTTGTGTGAGTGGCTTGGTGCCAGCCAGATCAGTGAACCAGGTGTTAATGGCACTCTGGGATCTTGCAGTCACCAGCCAGAAGTTGTCTTTCTGGTTCACTTGGGGCTTCCTGCGGCCAGTGTCAGGGAGGGTGTTACAACGTAACTTCTCTGCAATAATGCTGCTGAAGTTGGAACTGATCTGGGGGAAGAAAACCATACTTCAGGGTGGAAAGAATGGGCAGAGATTTGGTTGTGTTTTTGATGGGCAAATGCCAGTGTGGTAGCATTAGGTTATGAAGGAAAACTCAGCTGTTTAGGTTGTCCCTTTAAGTCTTCCCCACTCAGGGCCTTTGCTCCTTCTCAGATTCTTCCAGCCTTTTCCTTCAGCCTGGCAGGGTTGTCTCACCTTGGCAGGATTGAAGTTGACGTTTTTGGCACTGCCATGTTCATCCCCAGAGACAGCAGGCTGGTTATTGAAACCTTGTTTTACATTCAAGGCCGTCAGTTCATCCTGAGGCATAAAAATGACATTTTCGGGTTTTTATCCCCACGTTTGGGGTTGGTAATGGTGGGAGAGGAGGGCAGGAGAAGAGAAGGAAATGGGGTGGGGGTAGGTAGGAGGAGGATTCTTAGTAGAACAGATTGTTATTTCAAGCTAGGCCCTTATATTCACTTGGACCGCACCCTCATCCTCGACAACCTCCCAGCTCCCCACCCCCCAACCCCCCCCCCTCCCCAGTCACTAAGATTCCCAGTCACCCAGTGCTGCTGCTCAAGCTCAACATCACTCTTCCCTGGCAAGCAGTCATAGCTCACCGAGCTGCCTTAGACAACTTTCTGAGCTGTGCGTGTTTGGAGGGGGGTGCCTCCGGCGTGGTCTCTACATCAAGCCCTACTCACACCCGGGCACACCGCCCCCTCCCCCCCAGATCCTACTCTCCTACACCAGCTCACTTTACTCTTCCCCCTTTCGGGACTTTCGCTCTCAGCCAACCGCCCCGCCCCCCCCCAAACCATCAATGCTTCCCCCTATGCTGATCGCTTGCCCCTGGTCCCTAGGGAGTCCCGATTTTTGAACGCACCTCCTTCTGTTTGGGATCTTGAGGGTACACATCTGGAGGCCCAAGCCGCGGCCGCTTCAGGGGCCGGTGTTCGTAGCTCAAGATCCCGAAGGCCGCCATCTTGCCCAGCCCGTAGCGCCAGAGGCGCCAGCCGGGGCAGGCTGGGGTGGGGGAGGGGGGAGAGAGCAGAAAAAGGGGGCGGCGGTTTCGAGGACGGCGGCCGAGAGACAAGGGGGCACGTTAGAAACTCTCGATCATTGCCGGAAAGTACCGAGGGAAACCGAGGGATGCCGGGAACCGTCGGACAATGCCGACTGCAGCGGGGGCGGGGCCCGGCCGGAGTGGGGCGGAGCTTCGCACCAGAGGCTCTTCCTGGACTGGGCCGCGCAAGATTGTTGGAGTCGGCAAGGATCAGTGAAAGGGCCAGCGCCATGAGCTGCGTGCGGTGCTGGCACTTGAGCCTGCCAAGCGGGAGGCAGCCTCGGGGCTCAGCCCCGGCTGGAACCGGGTTCCCAGCGCCTCGCTCAGTTCTTGGCCTACAATTGGCGTACTGGCTGGTAGTCGTATTGGTTAGGAACTCCCGTACTTAGTTTCCGCATCTGAAAAATGGGTGCACTAAAACCTCCTTCAAAGGACCATTGTAAAGTTTAGAAACTCTAAGCATAAGTAAGCAGCCATTAAACTCCTGAAAGGCAGACTCTAATCCCTCAGGTCTTTCTGGCCCAGCACTGAGGGGCTTAGCCTTTTTTGTTGTTGTTGTTCTTTGTTTTAAATTCACAGTCCCTTTAAAATGCTGATGGAAGCTTTGCGGGTTCTTCCTCCTTCCCAGAAAGGAAGGAGGAACCTTCTATGCATGGGTCCTCCTTCTCAGAAAAATGCACGTAGAGACTTTGTTAAATATTTCCCTAGGAGTCTTTAAAGTACTTGAAACACAACAATGTATCTCCTAAGTATCCACGAATTCCAGGTCAAGAACCCTTGCAGTAGCGAAAGAGGCATCTACTAAATGTCAGATATTTTGCAAACTTCTCTATCCTCAAACAACTACGCGAATTAGGGAGTATCATTGTATCCATTTTGTTCATGATGAACCTGACCTTCAAAGAGTTCACTTCCCTGATAATATACAGCTACTAAGTAATAGCACTGAGACTAGGATACTTTCTTGACTCAAGGTCATATTCTATTATGGCATCTCCTTTTTGAGAAAAAACAGTGCTATAGGGCCTCCCTGGTGGCGCAAGGGGTTACATCGTCTTCACTACCATGCTAGCTGACCCACATGGTCCTGCAGACCTCACCTCACCTGCCTGCTGCTCCCCTCAGCAGTGTATTTCAGTCAATCCGCCTGTTCTGCTCCCCACTCTGTCTCTGGTGAATCCTCTCACCCCCCTCACGCCCCGCACCTCTGGCCTACACCCCAGCTCTTGTATGCATAAATAAATAAAATAAATCTTTTTTAAAATAGTGCTATATAATAAAGGCAATACATGATAAACAAAAATAATAAGGGTAGCAATAACAAGAGGCCACTGAACCACTATGGGAAAAGTAATTCCAATTGGGAGAAAGGAAAAATATTGGAGGAGCTCATTAACATTTGAGCTAACCCTGAGGAATTTTAACCCACAGAAAAGTAGGGTATGTTAGAACATAAGTACTGTGTCGGGTCACATATTAAAAGCTCAATAAAGGTTTGTTGAATGAACAATTTCTGTAAGTAGTATCTCCAATCATCTCTGTGTTTGAAGGGAAGATAAAACTGGCAACAGTATAAAAAATGGATTAGAGAGTAGGCAGCCTTAGAAAGTAAGCTCAGTTAGTGGATGCTAGTAATAATCATGGCTAGAGGGAATGAAAGGCTGGTTTAGCACAGTGGCTGTGGTCAGGGAAAGAAGGAGGCTGCTGGGAGAAGCACCACAAAAGTAGAGCTGATTAGATTCTCAGGGTGAGAGAGGCTTCAAGTCTGGGTGACTGAGAGGGTGATGATACCATTAACTGAGATAGGGAACACAAGAAAAGAAACATGTTTGGGGGAAGATGAGGAGTTTGAAGCTGGTATTGTGGTTTCTCCATTTCCAGAATCTACATTTAAGTCAGACCTCCTTGCCAGTCTTAACAGGGACCTAGCTCAGGCAGCAGCTAGGGGTGAATACTCTGGTTTGGTAAGGCCAGAGGAAAAACAGCTATCTGTGAGCCCACAGGGGTCAAGACTGTATTTTCCATCAACCCAAGACTGTAGAGCTTTGTCAGAGATTTCAGGATGACTGAGCTAAGGAAGGAGCATAGCATAAGATGGGGCGGGGGGGATTCAGACTCTGAGATAGGAGATAAAATGATTTAGGTGAGAAGATGCTTAGGAGTAGTAGTGATGATGGGGAACAGATTCTTCCCAGGATCTAGGTGGTCTGAGGATTCTTGATTCTGTGACAATATTGTATACCCAGGCCTAGTCTCTACTAACCACCACTTTGCAGTGGCAGCTTTATACCTACACATTAGATTTAACACCTAATCTGCCAGAGGACTTTGCCTGTGTCACAGCACACATTTGCCACACCCTCTGTAGAACCCTGGTTTTCTAAGGTTCTTTCCACCGGAAGCTATGACAGAAGGAAATGTGTGGGTGGGGAAGGGTAGAGGGTGAGGGGCCCAGGTTCCTGACACAGTCTACACCCAGGGAACGACGAGAAAGCGCCATGTTGAAGTCACTATCGCCACTCAGATCCTTCTTATTCCTGCAGCTGCCCCTGCTAGGGGTGGGGCTGAACTCCAAGGTCTTCGCATCCAGTGGGAATGAAGACATCATAACTGGTGGGAAACCTGGGGCTGGTGAGAAGGGAGGCTGTGGGAAGGGACCTTGTGGAAATGTGGAAACTGCCACTAGACATTACAATGATACAGGCAGAATTTAAGAGTGTTGTGGGGGGGGGGGGCAAGGGAATGATTCCTGGCCTCATACTGCTCCTTCTTCTGACCACCATTTCTTCTCTTCCCCTCCCCCACTTCATCTTCTCCCCAATCCAGATTTCTTCCCGACCTCTACCCCCACTGGAGCCCATGCTATTTCCACCCTGCCCCTTCCAGTGGTTCAGTGTTTAGTGTTCAATGTTGAGTACATGAACTGCACTTGGAACAGCAGCTCTGAGTCCCAGCCCACCAACCTGACTCTGCATTATTGGTATGAGAAGGGAAGAGGGGATTGCACAGGGGAGGGAGAGGAGGTGGTTGGATGAGAGACTATATGGTGACCAAGAAAGAGGGTAGTCAGTACCCCAGGCTCCCCGCTAATTTCTCCTGGGGCAAGTCATAAGTCAGTTCAGAGGAGATGGGGCTGCACCATGGATTTCTGTGGTCCCCAAGTTTACCCCACTGTTGCTCTTCTGTCAAACCTCTCTCCAGGTACCAGAATAATGATGAAGTTCGGGAGTGTGGCCACTACCTAATGTCTAAAGGCATTACTTCTGGCTGCTGGTTTAGAAAAGAAGAAATCGAACTCTATTACACATTTTTTGTCCAGCTCCAGGACCCACAGGATCCCCAGCGCAAGGCCATACAGACACTGAAACTGCAGAATCTGGGTAATTTGGAAAGGTGGTTAACTGTCTGGGGGTATTAGAAGGTACTGGAATATTTGGGATGGTTTCTTTTTGCCATCAGGGCAGAAAAGAGGCAATGAGGGACTGGGATGGGGAAGGGGAGGGTCTGGTGCATGACCTTCAGGATCCTGACTTGTCCAGCCAGGACATTGACCACACATGCACACATATCTCCAGTGATCCCCTGGGCTCCTGAGAATCTAACACTTCGCAACCTGAGTGAATCTCAGCTGGAACTAAGCTGGAGCAACAGCTACTTGAACAAATGTTTGGAGCACTTGGTGCAGTATCGGAGTAACCGGGACCAGAGCTGGACCGTGAGTGACTGGACACCTGAGCATAGAAGTCAAGGCCAAGCAAATGGGGATAAAGGATTTAGCCAAATGGGAGGGCCTGTTGTGAAGCTTCTGTTGTATGCCCATTCTCTGCCCTGCTCCAACTCCTTTCCTTGTCATCTCCATCAAGTCTTCATTAAGATTTCTCTCCCATACCCAGAGATAGGCAATTAACACTTAAGAGGATCAGTAGAAGAGGCAATTGACCTAGCCAGTGAAGGGAGTAGGTTTGGCTTGCCAAGTCCAGAGGAAGGGAGGAATGGAAAGAACAAGATGACATGGGTGGGGGGTAGCAGTTTTAATTTCCCCTTCTTTTATAGACATCTATGCTTTTCTTACCCTCTTTCTCCCCAAGGAACAACCAGTGGATCACAGACATAGCCTCTCTCTACCTAGTGTGGATGCACAGAAACTCTACACATTCCGTGTTCAGAGCCGGTTTAATCCGCTCTGTGGAAGCGCTCAGCTTTGGAGCGAATGGAGTCACACAATCCAGTGGGGCAGCAATACTTCAAGGGGTGAGATGGGCCTAATGCATGGCTCTGACCTATGAACCCAGCACTGCAACCTTTCTAGCACCACTGTTGTTTCCTCTAACTCCCTACCCTTAGGCCTCAAAGTTGTTGGTCTAGCTCAGCTCACTTTTCAACCCTAACCCCCAGGAAGCAAGGTCATTCTGAATAGGGTTGAGTCTGAGTGTTGTTGGGGTAGGGGGTGTGGATTGAAAAAGAAGCCAAAGAGTGCTTAAAGGGGAGCATTTCCAGAAGGTGGCAAGAAGATGGCTTTGGAGTCAGACAGATATAGGGTTTAAACCCCACGTCCTTTACATACTATCTCTTTGACCTCGGGCACATTACTAATGTCTTTGATTCTGGTTTGTCTTTTTTTTTTCCATCTTTGAAATGGTGATAATAATTGTTCCCCTGCTGAGGAATTTTGAGGATTAAGTATGCAGAGGGTGTCTAGCTCAGTGCCTGGCATCAGGTTGGGTCTCTACAAACATTGGCACATATTAGGGGCACTACAAATGCCAGATTCCTTTTCCTTGCTTCTACTCTATAGAAAATCCTTCGCTGTTTGCATCAGAAGCTGTGTTCATCCCCCTTGGCTCCATGGGATTGATTTTTATTAGCCTCATCTTTGTGTACTGCTGGCTGGAACGGTGAGATTTGGGGAAGCCCAGAAAAGTGAGGTGAGGGTGGTGGGGAATAGCAAGAGGGTTACCGGGTCTACAAAGCAGAGGCCAGGACTGTAAGGAAAGAGAGATCACCAAGTGGGCATGGTGACAGATGGAAGCTGCAGACACAAAATACAGAATCACTTTACACCACATGGCAGAACAAGGAGAAGGGTAATCAAAGAACTTAACCCATGTGCTCCTGCTCCCCTTTTCTCCCCCCCTCAGGACCATGCCCCGAATTCCTACCCTCAAGAACCTGGAGGATCTGGTTACTGAGTACCACGGCAACTTTTCGGTGAGAACACTGTCATACGCAGACTGCAGTCTGTCAACTGTCAACTGTCTACCAGCAAGACAGAGAATGGGGAGGGAAGCAGAAGCAAGGGGAAGGGGGGGGGCGCTTCACTGTCAGGATGTGGCCAACTGATGCGGGTATGGGCTAGACAGAGAGACACAGGAGAACTGATTATAGATTGATTGAGGCAGAAGGAAACAGTGGTATTGGGGGCCAGCAGTGTGTGTCTCTTCTGTAATCACAGTGGTTGCTGATGCTGTGACAGCTCCCTTAGCGCACAGCCTAGGCCTTTTACTTCTAGTCCCTAATTGACCTCTGACCCAGAGATCTCTGTCTTTAGGCCTGGAGTGGTGTATCTAAGGGATTGGCGGAGAGTCTGCAGCCAGACTACAGTGAACGGTTCTGTCATGTCAGTGAGATTCCCCCAAAAGGAGGGGCCCTAGGGGATGGTCCTGGAGGCTCTCCCTCCAGCCAGCATAGCCCCTACTGGGCTCTCCCCTGTTACACCCTGAAGCCTGAGCCCTGATACTGACTGTACCCCAGAGTCTTATAGTCCAAATTTGTACTAACTTTCCTCACACACCAGCCTGGGTCCAAATCCACCTTTCCACCCCCCTATCCCTTGACAGATTTTGAATTCTGTGCCCACCTGTAACTGTGCCCTCATTTAGTATTGCCTACTTAACCGCCTGCCCCTTTACCCTGTACATGATTCTCATCTTCCCTAACCCAGCCCTCCTCTTTATCAAATCCTTTCTCTTTTATCCCTCCCTCTTCCCATCTATCCTCCAATTGTTCCTGAATCAATTCAAAATAAAGTTTCTGTTGATAATCATCAAGAATGTCTATTGTTGGGGTGGGGAGCCAGGGAAATGGGGGAGGCATGGTACTGAGGGTTGGACGTTGTAATAGACTCACACTATGGCAGCGCCAGTACTACTAACTCAGAGGATGACTGTTCTAGAAAGCGACTTTTCTCTCTATGCCTGGTGCTCCTTCCAAGATCCAGTTTAGAGCTAGGTTTACATGTTGCCCCCATCCCAACAAATCTTACAGACCTCATCCAGGTTCATCTCTCCTAACCCTGACTCCACCTTGCATCACACATACCACTTCTGATGTCATAATCCCTCTACTGCTGCCTCAGGCCCCACCCCTAGGGATACTGGACGGTTACAACTGCCAGTAGCACTCCCCTGTCTGCCCTGTGTGGACTTCTTCAGATACAACCCATCTGCTTCTTCAGTTCACCAATCCTATGGCCCACTTGCCCTCCCCCACAAGACCTCTAGAACACCCTCCTCCTGTATGATTGCTCAATCTTCTCTCTGAAGAGTGACATCTTGACAGCATGTTTATCTTTATCAAACATGGAGGTGAGGGGCATCATAGAGATCTACTCTGTGTGTCAGGCCGGGGAGGTTTGAGGGTGGTAAAGACCACAGGAATGGCATATCAAGGGAAGGGCCATGTGTCCCATCCTTTCTTCTCAGATAATCAGCAATTTCTGGCCAATACCAACTGCTCTGTCCTCCTGTTGCTACATTACACACGCAGTAAATTGGGGTTGGCTAAAAAAGGTGAGGAGTTTGGGGAGGGGGCTAATGGCCAAGGGTCAAAAATAGTGGGGTCACATCCAGACCCCAAACCCTTCTTCTGATAAGAAGATGGTTTCTTGAATCTATTCCGTATAGGATCCCTACCCCCACCCCATTGCTCCTACTCCCAGAGGTGCGAAGGGTGTCTCTGGATTCACCAGAGATAGAATGTGAAACAGAACAGGCAGACTGACTGAAATACACTGCTGAGGGGAGCAGCGGGCGAGACAGGTCTGCTGTGCCATGTGGGTAGCTCCTGACAATAGCTTCACAGTGCTGTGCTTAACCCCTTGCACCACCAGAGAGGCCCCCACTCCCTTTCTCTAGTTGCCCCAGTTATCCTGTGGCCTCCCTCTAGTCACCATCGATTTGTGTGATGAAGCGGGGACAATGAAGATGCTTTTCCTGATCAAGACCCCTTCGGAGTATGCCACCAAATACCTCACGGCTCGAAACACCTACTACGTTTGTAAGATCGAACGTGGGCCACCAGGTAGAGTCTTCGGAGCATTCCCCAGGGATAGAGCAAGACCCTCAAGGTGGATTGTGAATCTTGTCCTTAAAATTGGGCACCCTCAACTAGATGCAAATTGACCATGTCCAGCAGTCTAAGAAAGATCACTTTTTAAAGACTATTGGCTAAGTTCACACATACCATGCCCACCACCTGATCCTAGGGATGGACTTAGTGGGAGGAAAATATGGTACACCACTTCAAGGTAGTGTTGAGTGTTAAGGTCCTGAAATCTTGGAAGGGTGGAGACTGGGTGACAGGACTAGGGATAGTGCACTGCTGTATCCACAGGAACCAGATTGGAAAATGCCTACAAAGCCTTTGTGCCCCTCCTGAAGAATCCTGAACCTGAGCTAACAGGTAAGGTGCATGATGAATGTGGAGAGAAGAGCACAGAGAACACTGCACACAGCTGGGAGGTGGAGAATATAGGGTGGGACTAAGGTATTACAGCAGGTAGGATCACAGGATCTTAAGAAAGAAGGAAGAACATCTAGGTCAAATTTAGGAGGATGTGTTGCTCAAACCAGGCGCAGTGGGCATGTGTCACCTCTCCCCCATCTTCTCGGCCATCTTTTCAGTATATCTCCCTACCACCACCCCATTATTTCCTCTTCCCCTTCATTCTTTTCTCTTGGTGTCTTGGTGTCCCAATTCCCACTGAAAAGGGCAAAGCTTAGGCTCCTTCAGGTCACTCCTCAGCCTAGCTTTAGACCCAGTTACTCCAACTGATCATTTGAATGACAGGAGGAATGAGCATGGCAGGTCTCTGGGCCTTGGATGTGGGAATATTTTTTCCTGGTTCCTAGATGCCTTGCGCACACAGTGTGACTTCCTGGAGCGAAGCCGAATAAAGTTGCTTAGAAGCCAAGAAGCCAAGAAGCTTGCTCAAATTGAATCCTCTATGAACCTTCCAGTAAGACTTCCTAAATGTGGTCTGTCCCAGTACCCACCTTTTCCCACCAGCCAGCCAAAGGTTCATCTACCCTGGCTCTCTGGGCGAATTTCCATTCTAAATCTGACATCGATGCCCGAGGCCTATGCCCAACCTCTCTTGTCCTGCCTTTGGCCCTAGTTGGTAGAAATCATCCCGGAAGGGGCCGCTTATTTTTTTTTTTTTAACTTACTGACCTTTTCCTTTCTCAGTCCAAGTCATCAAGATCTGATGAAGATGGACCCGTTCGCAGGGGACCACCTTATAGGACCAGAGTGGAATTTTACAGGAGGGATAGACATCGTTAACTAAATAAAATGACCAAGTGAGAGCAGTGATACTAAGTATGAAATGACTGGAATTTTATGTGAGCTTCCTTTTTTGAGAAATATTTCTCCCAATATCTGCACCAAGGCATAATGGTGCCGCAAGCACCATGTAGGCCCTCGGAGTGGATAGGAACGGCAGGAGCACGCACATGGGTGGGGGTGAGGAAAGACTGTGAAGTCTAGTACAATGAGTCTTTAAGGGATGGAGTAGGGGGTGGGGTCTTCTCCAACCAGACTATCTCCCCTAGGGAGGCCTATCAGCCGTCTACTCCTGCTGAGGTTAGGTGACTAATCGGCATCTCCCCCACCCCCCCCAACTCCACCACCTCTCCCAGCCGGAAATTCCCCCACCCCCCATCTCTCTGCCTCTGGGAAGTCCCTCCTCTGGCTCTTTGCCTCCCCCTCTTCCTCCCCCTTATCCGAGGGGAGCAGGGAGGCAGCAGAAACCAGAGCAGGTTATAGGCATTTATTGAATTTATTCATTTATTGATTTGACACACTTCTCCACTCCAATCTAGCACATGATACAATCTGGGTAGGCCAGGCGTTGACACAGGAAATGATGGGAACCCACAGCAGGAGTGGGGGAGGGGACAATGCAAAGGGGACTGGGGGAGGGGCTGCTTTGGGGGCTGGGGTGGAGGAGCCCCAGATGGCCTCCCTGGCAGGTGCTAGTAAACCTGATCCACATTCCCTTCCATCCCCACTCATTTCTCATACCCTCAGCCAAGCTCCCCGGCTCCCCCTTCCTTGTTCTACCCCTCCCCATTTGCCAACACACACACACACACACACACACATACTCACATTCACACACACACACATGCATGCACCAACGAGCTTCCACATAACCCCTGTAGTCAGGCAAGGGGAAGAAGGGCAGGGACAGCTGTCAGGGGCCTTGAACAGGGAGGTCTCTGTACCTAACTTTACCACCCTAAATCCTTCCCGCCTCTTTCCCCCCTCCCATCCCCTTCCCAGGCCACAAACTAATTCCAGGCCTCCGACACACTCTCCCCCCATAGCACAAACCCACAGTGATTGGGCCATGGGAAGGTGTGGCTGCACCCCAACACCACACACTCGCAGGCACAGGTTGACAGAATAAGGGGACCCGGCTTAGCTCTTTCCTTAGGGAAACTCCAAGCTAGCTCCACCCAGACCATGTTCTGGTCCACATGAGTGCTCTTCTCCTGGCTTAGTGCTGTTCCCTACTGCTGTTCTCTACCCTCTCCGTGGGCCTGGAGCTCTCTCTCCCACTTCCCCTTTCCTGAGTACTGTCCGTAGTGTTTGCATCATATCGCTTTGACAAGGCCTTCAGAAAGAAAAAAGCACTCTCCCCATCACTAGCACCTTGCTACTATTAAAAATCTCTATATTTGTGTTTAGAGTTCTTTAAAAGTTCAAAAAAAGTCTTTCTGTTATCTGCAGCCTTCCAAGGGTGATTTGGCCTGGTGAGCCACTCCAGTGCTCAGACCTTGACCCTTCCAGGTCCCCGCTTCCCCCCCCAACCCTATTGGCTTAAGGGGCCACTGCATAAAAATCCCAGGCTCAACCTAGCTTGGACCAGCTTAGATAAGACTCTACAAAAAGTCCTGCCCCAAAGGCAGGGGTAAGGCCACTGGTGACTTCACATTTCCAACAGCATTGCCCACCCCTGCTACAAGGCCCAGGGGGTAGGAATGGGGGGGGGAGTCAAGGATGGCTCCCAAGAGGGGGCCTTACCCCCTAATTGGCACAGTGAGAATAAACCCTCTCCCTTTCTCCCACCCCTTTCCCTCCCCCCGCCCCAGTCCCCTTGAGGCAGCTTTCCTTTATAATTTCCTCAACACCCATGTGAACAGACCCCACTCTAGCTCTAAAGTAGGGTCCCAATTCCTGGGGAGGGGTCAAGGGTAAAGAGTGGATTTGGACACGCCTGACTCCACCTCTGAAGCAGGGGCCAAAGCTTCCAGCCATGGCTCAGGGATCTGTGGGAAGAAGAAATAGAGGACAAAGTAAGAGGCTCATCCGGGACATGACAAGTTTCTACCATCAAGGGTCACACTTTGTAAGGATGGGTGCTGCTGGGGGGCCCAGAGGTCCTATCTGGAAAGGAAGCCACTCCACTATGACATCTTCCCTCTAATCCCTGGGATTCTGGCAATTCCTAGTTCTAAATCTCCCCCTTGCTCAGATCATGGGACTAGATGGGCACCCAGGAGTGGGTAGAGGTTGTGAGAGGCTACCGTGATCAAGGGGTGCCATACCTGGCTCAAAGTTGAAGTCCAGTCCCTCGCCCCCATCCATGAGGTCGCTGATAATGTTATCCATGTCACACTCCAGGTTCTCCATATACATATCAAGATCTAGATCCTGAGGCATTCTGTCTTGGCTTGGAGCTTCAGTAGGGGGTGTGAACATGGGAGTCCCCAGGGTCTTGGGGACGGACACATCCCCCATGACTGGAGGGGGTGTTAGCATAGAAAGGCTGGGAACCAGACCACTTGGGCCTGCAGCCTCTAGGGGCTTGGGACACAGGCCAACTCCTGTGGCTACCTTACTGGAAGAAGGTATCCCTCCCAGCAACAGAAGTGTTGGAGCTTGGGACAGAATTGGATCTACCTGGGTCATGAGGACATCGGCAGGGGGTGGTGGCGTGTCAGAGGTGAGCAGGGCCTCCAGAGACTGGGAGCTTGAGAAGCACCCTTCTGCTGACAGGGGCCCCTCTGCTGGGCTAAAGAGGGAGGTGCTGTAGGTGTGCAAGGGGCCTGGAACCCCAGGATGCTGCAAAGAGAAGCCAGAGAGACTATTCCGAGATAGCAGGGAATGGGAAGATGCAAGATTGAGCCCGTCTAACAGCTCCAGGTCTTCATTAAGGGTAGGGGGGACTCCCCCGGCGTAGCTGCTGACAGAGGCTGGCATTTCCTCCTCTGCCAGCACCTCAGGCTCTGGTCTCATGGGGGAGAGCCGAGTGCTGACAGTGCTAGCATTTGAACTGCTCCGTGGACGGAAGGCGGTCCACACATCGGCTTCCTCACGGCTTCGAGAGCAAGGGCTACCTGACCACTTGGAGAAATGGCCCACAGGACTCTTTGGAGTGGCACCTTCAGGTGGAGCTGGCAGCACGGTTGGTTTCTTCTTGGGGGCCTTGCTGCGGCCACGGAGCAGCTTGCTGCTGCTATCCATGGAGGCTGCCCTGCGGCGGGGTGCCTTGCCACTCTTGCCTCCCTCCGGGTTCAGCATCCACCAAGAGCTCTTGCCGGTGGCTTCGTTGTGAACCTTGATGAATTTGCTGTGCAGGGACAGGTTGTGACGGATCGAGTTCTGGAGGGGACAGAGGCAGCAGGAAAGTGGCATGAGGTGCATGTAGGGGAGGTGAGTAGCCAGCAGTCCCATCTAAAGGGATGCTGGGGGGCCTCCCTGGTGGCACAGGGGTTAAAGACAGTGCTATCAAGCTATAGCCAGCCACTGCCTCAAGAGCTCAATCCCCAGCCAGGGAGCTACCCACATGGTGCAGCAGACCTCTTTTGTCTAACCTGCTGCTCCCCTCAGCAGTGTATTTCAGTAGATCTGCTGTTCTGCTCCCTACTCTGTCTCTGGTGAATCCTCTCACCCCCCCCCCCCCAGTACCTCTGGCCAATACCCCAGCTCCTGTATGCATAAATAAATCAATCTAAAAAAAATACAGGGATGCTGGGACACAGAAGGGCATTCCTGGAAAATCAGAGCTAGTTGAATCAAGGGGAAAATGGGCAGGTGCAGGGGCAGGGACTAGGAACAAGGGGGGAGTTGCAAACAGTTCCCACCTAGAGACAAGCTGCTGAGCCTCTGCTCCAGACTTCTCCACACAAGGGTTTGGGAGACAACCTGAATAACTACCTATTGCAGAGGGCCATGCACCCACCCTGGAAAGGTAGCTCCTGGCAAGCTCCTGGCAAGGTAGTCCCCCCAATCTCTGGGGGAGGTGTCTGGGGTGGGTGGGCATGGGGGAGATGTGCTCCCAGCTCAGGTAGGAAAGAGCACTCCACAGCTCCACCCTGTTCCTTGAGTGCATGCTTGGGTAGAGTTTACAGGACAGGGCAGAACACCAACCCAGAACTGACCCACCCTGTCCTGAGCCAGTTCTCTGACTAGGTGGGGGGCCTGGAAGCTCAACCTGACTGCTGCTCCATTCCTCCCAGGGCACTCGGGACCCAGATCTCTGTAAAATTAAATTCCTTTAAAAAAAACTTTTTTTTTTTCCTGGGCCTTCCTGATAGCACAGGGGTTAAAGTCGCAGCACTATGAAGCTATCTGCAGCCACTGTGGCATGAGTTTGATCCCCAGCCAGGGAGCTAACCCACATGGCACAGCAGACCTCTCCTGTCTCTCCCACTGCTCCCCTCAGCAGTGTATTTCTGTAGATCCTCCTGTTCTGCTCCCCATACTGTCTCTGGTGAATCCTCTCTCACACCCCCCACCCCCGCATCTCTGGCCCACACCCCAGTTCTTGTATGCATAAATAAAAATAAATCTTTAAAAGAAAAAAAAACTTTTTTAAAGATTTCTCTCAATTCGAGGACATAGGTCCTTCACTGTCCTTAACATTCAGGCCAGGTTTCTTACTGTGCCACAAACACAAAAGGCACATTTCTCCTTCCCTCCTTGTTCTGGGAAGGCTCCCCTTCCCTAAAGTCTACAGTTTATCAAGATCAAGTTTAAGTCCCTGCTCTTTCATAAGGTGGTTTGACTCTTGCAGCCAAATTTCTTATACAGTATTTTCAATCTGTTCTCCAAAATTTTATTGAACCTATATTGTGTTGTTTATAGTTTTTGATTAGTCTCACTAAATGGAAGTGCCAAGGACATGGATCACGTTGTCCAGCTGGGCAGTCCCCAACAGTGAGTGCCCCTCAGAGTGCCAAGTTCCCAGCACGTATTCAAGCTGCCGGTACAGAAGCTATACTATTTGTTGCCTGATTGGTGGGTGAGCCCTGGGTGATGGTGGTGAGGCTTCCCTTGAAGGTCTGTTGGTTCCTGAGTGCCTTAGATATTGTTCTCCCTTCTTCCCTGGCTGTTAATATTCTGTAAGAGAGAAGTTTTTTCCAGGGGTACAAGTTGCTGAGACTGGCAGCTTCTTGAGCCCTCAGAGCAGCTTATTTCTCCTGGTTTCCCCAGGCTAGTCACACCATCCTTTTGTGTTTCTTCCCTTCCACCCCCAACCTCCCTTGTCCTCCCTACCCCTTTCCCCTACTTCTCAAGAATTTGTGCACAAAGATCTCTAACCTTAGGGGCATTTGACCTCCCAGATGGAGCTTAGTGTTTAGAAAATAGGGTGGAGCCCAGAAGGGCTGGAGCAAATAGGAGCTGAGGTTCTGAAAAGTTCGAAGTCTCTTTCATGTTCTGACTGGTGCTCTAGATAGAGACCTTTTGCCTAGGGAAAGATGCTTAGGAGCTTTTAGTTCCAGGGTTCTTTAGCTTGGACAACTCCATGTTTGCCTGGGACCCTGCAGTAATGGCACTTCCAATTACTATGGCTGCATGGACACTCCTAATTCCTTCAAGGAACTAGTTACTAAGGACCACAGTGACTTCTAGTACCATGGTTCTCCCCCTTTTCATCCTCTAACTCTGGGTCTACCAAGAAGGCCCATTCCTTGCCCTGCTACACAGTACCCATGAGGTCCATTTGTTCATCTCTTTTTTAGGTCTCAGAACATGTACAACCTCCTCTTTGGAAAGGTCAGCTCTCAAGAAGCTCATAATTACCCATTATAAGAGGATGACTGCTAATTGATTCCCATGCCACCTAAATTGGCTTTTTTTTTTTTTTTTGGTTCTAAGTGAGTGTGCCGCCCCCTGGTGGGGTGGGAGGAACCCTGGCATATCACCAGGCTTCCCCCTTGGAGTGGGGGACCAGGGAATGAGACCCTTGGCGGACCCAGGGTCTACTTGATTTGGCTTTGCCATCATTCCAGAGAAGAGAATCTGGCAGCACAACTTCAGAAAGAGCACATGATTTATAGTTAGACCCGAGTTCAAGTCCTTATTCTACTATCAGGAGAGTTTCCTAGCCTTTCTCTACCTTATGTAAAATGCGGAATCTCAGAATTGCCATGAAGATTAATAAAATTAAAAAGGGAAAACTACTTTGTAGACTAAAAAAAGTCCCATATATGTGTAAATTATAAGGAGGGGACGATACTCTTACAGCATAAATAACAACTCCGGAAAATGAACTTAAGGGAAAAGAAAAACAGCTGTGTAGGCTGCTTCCAAGGAGGGGATCTCTTTATGAACAGAGATGGTGGTGTGGCAGTCTACCCAGAAATAGTGCCAAGGGTCTCTCAGTCAGCTGTCCTGTTTTCTGTTCTGCCCAACCCCTAGGGACACTGCAGATCTTATCCCTGGGTTTCTTATGCCTAGGGGATGACCCACTGCTCATTCAACCTTCTGGACTTCCTTGTTTGCTGACCTCACCACTTATGGGGAGTACAAGACATCAATAGGAGTTAAGCCTCCCCAATCTTGTGATTAGAGCAATTTGTGAGATCTTTTCTCAGTTTCTTCATGGGAGACCAAAGGCACTGCCAACCTGTGCTCTAATGTCTATCTATTTTCCTCATGACTAATGTTCCTCAACAATAAATGAAGACGTTCCCAAATTTGGGTAGTCCCTTATGAGGAGGGAGTTTCTTGGTATTATCTGGTAAAATTGAGACAGGTACCAGCTAAAACCCCTCTTCCCTCCTTAGTGTGTAAGATCAGCTGCCTTACCACATAAATATCCCATAAAAGGAAAGAAACCAACCTTTTGCCTCTTCACTCCCTCTTCTCAGGTAGTGAGCAGTTCCAGAACAGTACCTCACACTGAGGTTTTGGAAGGCAAGCAGGGAATCCAAGTAATCCCACAGGAATGGGAGAAAAGGTGTTGGGGTGGGAGGTGGGGGAGGAGGGTAGGCTAGGTTCATGTGGGGGAATCCACACAGTTCCTGCTGTACATAGGATAAAGACTTCTCTGTGGGAATAAGTGTTTGGGGTGGCCCAAGCCAAAGTGCTGGAAGTGTTGAGCAGTGAGCAGAGAATTAAAATTTCTCCAAGGCAAGGACAGTGTCTTATTCATCTGTGATCCTCCAGCATCAAGCATTGAGCCTGGTATATACTATGTTCTAAGTAAATGTTTGTCTAATTGACCATTGAAGGTGGATATCTGGGTTGGGGCTGTTAAAGGGGCCCCAGAGTAGAAGTAAGGAGGTTAGGGGGCCCAAGGGCATACAGTTTTGGGACTGTGGTAAGGGGTCATAGTTACCTTCCATCCTGCTGAGCTGTTGCTGTCACCCTTGTCCTTGAAGTAGGGCACAGTGCGGACCATCCACTCATAGATCTGGGCCAGTGTCAGTCGCTTCTCCGGGGCGCTTTCAATGGCCTGGCTGATGAGTTCTGCATATGACTGATTTCCCCAGGCATTCCGGCGGGAGCCTCCCTTCCGAGGACCTGTTACAGCTCCTAGGATCGCGGGCTGGGGGCCCCCTGCCGGCTCTGGAAGCCGGGAGGGCAACAGGATCGGCTCCGAGCGCCCCTCCGGGTGTACCTTCTCTCCCAGACCTGACTCCACCTCGGGCGGTTCGGAGGGCTCGGTAGCGAGCTCAGGTCGGGGAAGGGGCCAGGTGCAGGAGCGGGGACGGCTCTGGGGTTCGAAGTCGGGGTCGAGGTCTATGATCGCGTCAGCCTCTGTGGCTGAATTCTCATTCCCTGGATCCATACGTGGAGTTGGACCTCCGCCGCTCAGCGTTCAGAGGAGCCTGCCACAGTCCCTCACGATGCCTCCCCCGAGGGGGGAAGCACCGAGGGCCAGGAGGCACATTCCTGCCAGTCTTCAGAAAGTCGAGAACTCCCCCACTCCGCGCGCTCCGGGACACTAGCCCCCTAGCTGTTCCTTCCACACACAGTTCTCTGATCCTCTTCTCGACTACAGCCTGCAGCCTCAGAGCTCTTTCCGAGACACCACCTGTAACCTCCGCCTAGCGAAGACACTTTTTCTCCAACCTCTCACTCAGCTTCCTGCTCTTTTAAACCAGAGGCACCGTATCCCCTCAAATATTGCGCTCCCATCCCCGAAAGTCTCTTTAGCCGCAGTTCCCTCCGCCTTTTAAGTTGCTGCCCCCCGGACACTCCTCCTAAATTTCCTCCACCCGGATCACTGCCCTCCCCCACGCCCCGCTCCCCGCGTCACTTGCCCCTCCCCTGGCTCCCCCTCCCCCCCGCCTCTTCCCTTCTCTCCACTCTTAATAGGGTCCACTTCTCCGCCACCCCAGTCTCTCTTACTCCTGCACTGATTCCCCGATCAAACCCCCCCACCCCCCGCCCCCCGGGTTTCCCTTTTGTTTTGCTCCAAGCAGCAGCCCCCGCCTGACGTCTCTGTTTACCACTCGCTGGGGCAGCCATCTGCGCACGCGCTTGAAGAGCCAGCTGGGAAATCGAGTTCTTTGGTAGTGCCACCCTGGTCAGGCTTGCGGACTACATTTCCCGTCCTCCCTCGCGGCCAGGAGCCAGATAAAGAGCGGCAGGAAAGCGGCGTGGCAGGATATAAGGAGGTGGAACTTTAATTATTAGAGGTCGTCGCGGACTTTTTCTTTTCTTTAAAAATCATTTCCCACCTTTCCCTCCATCCTGCCTCCTCCCTTGTGTTTTGAGGTCGCCTAGGTGACCGTGCCAGACCTTTCAGTTCGGAGAGTGCAAAAGGGACAAATGCGGTCTCTACACGAAGCAGAAAACCATTAAGCAAGAAACAAATAACTGACTAGAAAATGGGTTCTATCCCTATTGGGGACTTGGGGGTGGAGGACTGTGTAACAGAAATGGTGAGCTAATGATAGTATCTCTCCCCTCCAACCCCCTCATCTCCCAACCTCCAACCCCACTCCCCACCACCCCTGCCCTTCACCTCTCCACATGCAGTTCATACTGACAGTGCGGTTGCTGACCACTTTTCTCCACTGGCTCTCCTGGCCTTCCCCTTAAATGTTGATGTTCTCCAGGTTCCCATCTTCCTGGGCTTCGCTTCTCAATCTCAATAGGTCCCAAGTCGAACTCATTAATATTTCTTCCTTCACCCACTCCCCTATCCTTTGGCTATCCTTATCTCTGAATTTGGTTAATGGTTGTCCCTGTCTACGAGCTAGTGTCCCAAGCTAGACTTGCCTGTCACCTTTTCATCTCCATAACTTCCTACATCCAAATTCCAGTTCAAGACCTTATTTATCACTGGATTAAGCTGCAATATCATCTTAATTGGATCTCCTGTCATCAGTCTTTCCCCTATTACACTTTATGTTCCCTGCTGCCATTAAACTTACCTCTCTAAGAAACACTCAAGATGATAACAGCTAACACAGAGCACTTATTATGTGTGAGGCAATGTGCTATTGCTCCACATACATCGGTTCACTTATTCCGCAAATCAATTACCCTGTGAGGTAAATACCACTACTGTCACCATGTTACAGATGGAGACACTGATGCTCAGGGATTTAGTGACTTGCCCAAAGTCACAAACTAGGGGGCAGGATCATTTACATGTGATCATAAAATTTCTTTGCTTAAAATTCCCTTTTTTAAAAAAAATATTTATTTATGCATACAAGAGCTGGGGTACAGGCCAGAGGTGTGGGGGTGAGAGGATTCACCAGAGATAGAGTGGGGAACAGAACAGGCAGAATGACTGAAATACACTGCTGAGGGGAGCAGCGGACGAGACAGGAGAGGTCTGTGGCGCCATGTGGGTTGCTCTGCTGCCGGCAGGGATCTAACCGGTACTGCAGAGGCTGCGGAAAGCTTCACAGCACTGTGCTCAACCCCCTGCACCACCAGGGAGGACCTTAAAATTTCTCCCCAGTGGTGCAGCGGTTGAGTGCTGGGTTGCAAAGCTGCCTGCAGCCTCTACAGCGCCGGGTAGATCCCCGGCTGCTCCGTGGCCACCAGAGGAGGGTCCCACATGGCGCGCAGACCTCTCCTGCCACCCGCTGCTCCTCTCATCAGTGTACTTCATCAGTCTGCCTGTTCTGCTCCCCGCTCTGGCTCTGGTGAATTCTCTCACCCTCCCGCGCCTCTGACTGTACCCAGTGCTTAAATGAATGAATGAATGAATGAATGAATGAATAAATAAATCTTAAAAAAAATTTTAAAAAATTCCTTTGATTTCCCCCCTTTGCATATGTGATAAAGTTCTCACTCCCTAACAGGCATAAACTTTTCTTCAGATTCAGGTCACTTCTCACCTTTTCTGATTCATCTTTCACTGGGCACACTAAGTTCCAACTCTTTCAGACTCTTTCCCAGAAATGTAATACTATTTTATACCTTTCCCTGCACATCCAGGGGTGTCCTCTCTTTGATCAACCCCTCCCCAAGTCTCACATTCTGGAAGACTCCTATTCACCTCCCCCTTTCTCCCTCAAGTTCAGTTAGTTTTCCCTTTTTTTGTACAGGTTTGTACAGCACTTTGTACAGGTTTATGTTATACAGACCCTCCCCAACCCCCCAACTTGTGATGAGAATACATCCCAATAAACCCAAATACGCTGAAACTATCAGAAGGTGAAAGTGCTAACTGGGAGTTCTGGCTAGCTTCTGCTGTGCTCTCTCTCTCTCACAAGTGTATTATTTCATGGTTTCTACTGAATGCATATAGTTTTCACGCCATCGTAAAGTCAAAAAATCCTAAGTTGAACCATTATAAGTCAAGGACTGTCTGTATGGCATAAGCCATATTGTATTGCAATTATTGGTTTCTCTTCCACTAAACTGAACTCCTTGAAGGTAGGGGCAAGTTTTATGTATCTCTGTGGCTCCAGTTGGGGTCATATAGTAGACATTCAATAAATGTTGGTCAAATGGATGGGAATAGAATGATATCACACTTGTACATTTGACAATTTTTAAATAAATGTATCATATATATTATCTGCCTAGCCATGTCCTAATTTTCCTGTTAGACAGCAAGATCCTAGGGGCAGAGATTGTAATTTAACTTCTTTGTATGGCACCTTGCAGTGTACTGTGTACTTTGTTGCTTGATATATGCTCTGTGAGACCAGGCTCTCCTGTCAGGAAGGAGAGATAGCCACACTACCTGGGATTTTTCATAGGTGGCAGCACATGGGACCTTCAGAGTGGTATTTGCCTGCTGGATAACACGACCATTTTGGTGCTACATATTTCTGCCTCTTTCTAATCCAATATGCATTTGTCCTACCTCTGTCATGTACAGGGTAAACAGAAAAGCACTATTCCTGCCTGAGGTCTTGACTAGATAGATGGGTCATAGTGGCTCACAATGCCTGCAAACATTCCTGCATCTGGAGTACTGGAGTACTGGGTATTTAGTGCTGCGTGGGTTGTGTATTTGATAAAGGAGAGAGCCTGGTGGGCACTAGGTCACAGGGAGATCTCTTCTAACTGAAACAAGGTATGGTGGCAGATCATGTAGAGCTGCTGAGACAGGGAAATGCTTGGGTGGGGCAGGCATCTGCCCTGGATTGAGTTATATAATATCTTACATTGTCTCCCTTTGTGCATTTGTTTGAAAAGGTCCACCTCTCCACCAACTCATGTCCATCACCTTCTTAAATTTCCATTTCAAAGCTCAAAACTTATGTGCTCTTGGAAACTTTACCCAACTAGCTCAACCTGACAGATCACTTACCTACTTTGTATCTCCTGAACCTTTGTGAACTCAGTTTGTATTCTTTAATTTCTATTTTAAAAGGATTTATTTTATTTATTTATGCATACAAGAACTGGGGTGTAGGCCAGGGGTACTGGGGGTGGGGTGTGTGTGAGAGGATTCACCAGAGACAGAGTGGGGAGCAGACTGGGCAGATCCACCGAAATATACTGCTGAGGAGAGCAGCCAGCAAGACAGGAAAGGTCTGCCGCACCATGTGGGCCAGCTCCCTGGCCAGGGGCTCAAACTCAAACATGTGCTGCAGTGGCTGCCTCTAGCTTCATAGTTCTGAGACTTAACCCCTTGAGCCACCAGAGAAGCCCCTGTATTCTTTAATTTCTGCTTGTGTTTACATGGCTTTTTGTTTCATGAGGGCATATTGTCTCCCCAATTAGGTTATAGACTGCGATCAATCAACAAATGCTTATTGAGCCCTTACTGTTAAGATGAGAATATACTGGGCCTCCCTGGTGGTGCAAGGGGTTAAGTCACAGAACTATGAAGCTGTCCGCAGCCACTGCAGCATGAGTTGATCCCCCACATGGTGCAGCAGACCTCTCCTGTCTCACCTGCTGCTCCCCTCAGCAGTGTATTTCAGTCAGTTTGCCTGTTCCGCTCCCCACTCTGTCTGGTGAATCCTCTCACCCTCCCACACCTCTGGCCTGTACCCCAGTTCTTGTATGCATAAATAAATAAATCTTTAAAAAAAAGATTTGAATATACCTTGAAACCCTGCTAAGTGAAGAACGATTGTAAATGATTGGACCCAATCATTAGGAAGCTGGGTTAAAAATCAGTGGAATGGTGAAAAAACACCAGGACTTTTTACGTTTCTAGAGAGGTCAGGGTTATTCCCCTTATTGCTGTGGGAGTATTAGAATATACATTAGTCAAGAGACCATTAGCAAGATGGCCTTGGAAAATAGAAGAGACATTGGTCAGGAAAGAGGACTAACAGGAGCCTCCCAGAAAACCACTGTTGTCATAAAGTATGAACAGATATGGCAAGATATGGGGAGCCATAGCCCTTTTCCCCAGTTTTAACCCCAGAGTTTATTATCTCAAATGGCTCCCCATTCACCACCATTTTTTCGTCTCTTGAAGGTCACAGGGGTTTGGCTCTCTGTCTCTTTCACTGCTGCCACCACCTACTCTTCTACTGGGTGCCACCCCCAACCCCCAAGCCTGCTACCAAAACGGCTTTATTCATTTGAATCAAGATAGACATTTCCCCTACTTCTTTCTTACCCTGCCCAGCTCTGAAAAAAACACACAACCCCCACCTAGCATTTGTATAGGATTTTTGTTTGTAGCTGCAGAGAGAGATGCAGGTTAACAAAAATAACAAGGAAGTTTGAGGAATCTCATAAAGTACCACCTCTACTTGTCCCTGGTCTCCACAGATGTGTGTGGAATACATGTATTTTTGGTAGCACTTTTCTCTAAGTCCTTCTTTATATGTTTCTGTGAAAGATTTCTAGACCTTCTCTTAGGAGCCAGTACCACCCTTGTATTCTGTTGTTTTTCAAACAATATTTTTATTTAATAACCCTTTCTTAAGGGTTTACTGTTTTCCAGACACCAAGTTAGGTGTTCTTTCAAAAGTTGCTCCCCAGACTAAAGTCCTCAGGATTAGCCTCAAGTATATTTGAATTGGCATCATCACTAACTTCGAGGCAATTTTCAGTCCCTTTTGGACCCTGGAAGTCAGTCCAGTGCAGTGAAAAGAGCACTAGATTGAACTGGGAACTATGAGTTCTTGTTCTGGTTCTGTCACTAACTAGTTGAGTGACGATGACAATTATACTGCTATCAAAAAGTAGCATATATAATATATATATATTTGAAAGATTTATTTATTTATACAAGCACTGGGTACAGTCAGAAGTGCGGGAGGGTGAGAGAATTCACCAGAGCCAGAGCGGGGAGCAGAGCAGGCAGAAGGACCGAAGTACACTGCTGAGGGGAGCGGCAGGCGGCAGGAGAGGTCTGCGCGCCATGTGGGACCCTCACCCGGCGGCCGGGGATCGAACCAGTGCTGCAGAGGCTACAAGCAGCTTCGCAATCCAGCGCTCAACCGCTGCGCCACCGGGGAGGCCCTATTATATTTTTTAACATTTTTTTAAATTTATGCATAGAAGAACTGGGGTATAGGACAGCGATGGGGGGGGGTGAGAGGATTCACCACAGACAGAGTGGGGAACAGAAAAGGCAGACTGACTGAAATACACTGCTGAGGGGAGCAGCGGGCGAGTCAGGAGAGGTCTGCTGTGCCATGTGGGTGCTGCAATGGCAGCCGATAGCTTGATAGTGCTGTGTCTTTAAATCCGGTGCCACCAGGGAGGCCCCCGCATATATTGAATTTTTATTATGCATTAGGCACTGTGACAAGTGTGTTATATGGATTATCAGATATAATGCACACAATAAGCATGTATGTTAAATGTTATTACTATTTTCATCTCACAGGGGAAAATGAGACTTAGGAGGGTAAGGGGATCTACTTGAGGATTGGAGTTAATAGATAGTAGAGCAAAAGTCCAAATCCAGGCAGTCTGACTCCAGAGCCTTATACAAGTCAGCTCACCTCTTCTGGCCTTGGTTTCTTCTGTTGTAAAATGAAAATCTGTTAGAGGATAGTTAGTTTTTCCTAGCTCTAAAATTCTGTTTCCTGTGATCTTCAATGTGGGCACTTGACCTCAGGTTGTCTTTTTGACCTGAGGTTACCCTGAGCTTGCACTTCACATCACACATATTTGGTCCTGGTTCCCTGTAGGAATAAGGTCCACAAGCTTCATTGCTCAGGTTTGGGGCTCACTTGAACTAACCTTAGAGCTTCCTCTTTTATTATTCCTGTAGACCTCTATATTTCCAACCTTTGAAAGTCCCCAGACATGGTATTCATCAGGGTTATTCAAAGAGTTCCCAATACACAAAAACATGCTTATGTTTTAAAGTTATGTAAAAAGAGCAGTGTAATACCTTATATACTATCTGCTCATAATTTTGTTCAAAATACATTGAGAAAAGATAGGAAGAAATTTCCAAAAGTGCTCACAGTGGTCATCTTTTTACTTTCTTATAGTCTTCCAATTTACTATGAATATATATATATATCATATAATATCTATCTATATATCACTGAATATATAAATGGGGGAAATGCTTTATATTTTTTCCCTTTCTGTGAGGGTTTGAGGCACTTTGCCAAAAAAAAGTACAAATGTAAAATGATTATAGAAATGGAGCATCAGAGGCATGGAAAAGAAGAGGTAGCTAATGTGCCATGACTGAACATTAAATTACCTTTTTGCAAAACGAGGGGGGAAGGGGAAAACACTTTAAATTACAGAATTCTTGTCATCAGAAAGACACATAGCAACTCAAGAGACAGAGATTTTCTGTGACCAAATTCCTTCCCCTTCCCCGGCCCCAAGTTGTAAAGATGGGGTTGCAGAAAGCAAAATTTTTGAAAAAACGAAACACTCGTAATCCCATTGCTTTCATACAATTTTCATCTTTGCCTATCAGATTTCAGTTCTTATCCACAGACACAAATAATTTTACAAGGTTGCAATTAAAGTCTAATATACCATTTTGTGTTCTGCTTTGTTCAATGAACATATCATAAACATGTTTTCATAGACTTCCAGAATTATAATTTTTAACAGCTACATAATGGTCCATTGCTGGCATTAAATTCCATAAGAAATTTCTCATGTGGGATTAACATAAGTGACAATGGCCTCAGTAACAGTTTCATAACACACACAGAGAGATTTTCATATTGCTTTCTTATAACTACCCTGGCTAAAATCCAAGGGTGTAACATTCAAGCATTTCTGTAGGGGCTGAGCTAATACAGTTCAGGCATGTAACCTTCTGGTACTCTAACTTGATCTGAGGACACAACTTAAAATGCCACCTAAAGGAGTGGATGGATAGAATGTCCCTTACAATGTATTCCATAAATATCTCCTCACATCCAGGCTTTTGACAGGACCTCAGTGGCTGACCACGCTTATTCTCTGGTGAAGGCCTGAAGTGTTGGTATGCTCTGTTGTTGACTGAGGCAGCATCCATATGTTTTGGAAGCCAGAATAACAGGTGGTTGGATGACAGGGTTAACATTCTGTCTTGAAAGTTGAGAAGCCCTACCAGTATTGTTGCCCGCATGGATGTTTACCTCACATCCCCTAGAGGCAAGGTACAGGTAAAGTCAAATTCTTAGGAAATAGCTTTTAGATACGAATTCCATACCACAGAGAAGGGATTTTTGATCTGAACCATCTTCAAAGTTTATAACCAGTCAGGTGGCCTGGACATGAGAAGTTTCTAAATTATTCCAGTGGGCCCATTGGTTTTAGGAGCTCTAGGGTCCCAGTGTGATTGTCAGTATGAATTAGCTGTAGGATGGGGTTTTATATTGACCAATTGAATTTTGGAGATCACCTTTAGGGACAATTGTTTTTTACATAAATGGTGTCGAGCTATTATTTCTGGCATTAATTCTAAACCAGAGATTGTTGCCTCTTAAGAACAACGCCTAATAATATGATAAAACTATGTCAGCAGCATGAAGGTAAATTCACTTTTTATTTATTATTTTTTAATTAATTTTTATTAAA
Organism: Talpa europaea; assembly: GCF_964194135.1. Lineage (NCBI taxonomy): Eukaryota > Metazoa > Chordata > Mammalia > Eulipotyphla > Talpidae > Talpa > Talpa europaea. The sequence goes on along the minus strand of NC_140081.1, from coordinate 47,321,116 downwards.
AATTTTTATTGTATTAAGGTTTCATCCACAAACAGGAAACTTTTTAAAAGCTAGAGAAAAAGAAGAAATTATCCACAATTCCTCTATTGTTAACACAACTGTCTTTAGGGTTTTGTTCACTTCCCTTGTTTTTTTCACCACCATATTTTCACATATTTATATTCACATTGTGTAGATGAATTTCTGTCCTGTTTTAATAATTTTAATTATACATGTATACATGAATATATTTTCCTTAAAGAATTTAGAACATTACATGAAAAGCTAAAAGATCCTTTGGTCCCCATCCCACCCAGCTTTCCTCCTCCTCCCTGAGGTCATGTTCAAATGTATTCTTCCAGATCTCCCACAAAACATCTCTTAGGTAAGAAAAATACGGTATTGCTTTGTTTGCTTTTCTGTGCAATAAGTGATTATCTTTGGTAACTGGCTTTTTTCACACAAAAATATTTTTGAGATCTATATTGACACATCTACTTAATTCCTTTTAGCTGTTCTATTCTATTTAGTGAATATGCCACATTTTATTTAGTTATTCCCCAAAGGAGAATTCTTATTTTTTTCCCTGTGTCAAGAGGGCTGATGTCAGCTAAACTGCCTCAGTGTCCCCGGTATCACTCTGAGCACACCATGCAAAGAAACAGCCTGATGTAAAAAAAAAAAAGTCACGTAACAATCACTTAGTAGATGTTGACATAATAGATCCCCAGAGCTCTATCCTGTGAGTTTAGATTCACAATGCTATCCAAAGTTATGATGTTACTGTTCTAGATCTGTACTGTTTAATAAGGTAGCCTCTAGCCACATGTGCCTATTGAGCATTTGAAATGTGGACAAGTAACTGAGAAGCTGAAGTTTGGATTTAATTTAAATTTGGTCACATGTGGTTAGTGGCTACTGTATTGGACAGTGCTGGAGCATAGGATGGTGGAAACCACATCCTTTTTAAGAAAGATTTTTTAAAATTTATTTATGTGTGTAAGAAATGGGGTGTGGGGTTTGGGTGAGAGGATTCACCAGGGACAGAGTGGGGTACAGAACAGGCAGACTGACTGAAATACACTGCTGAAGGGAGCAGCGGGCAAGACAGGACAGGTCTGCTGTGCCATGTGGGTAACTTCCTTGGCCAGCTGGGGATCGAACTCGTGCTGCAGAGGTGGCCAATAGCTTCACAGTGGTGAGATTTAACTCCTTGCACCACCAGGGAGGCCCAGAAGCCACATCCTCTATATTACAAATTATATCACTAGAAGCTCTAAGAAAACTGCATCTACCCTCTAAAGGTTAATGGATGATGCTAAGATCTTGATTCGGTCCTCTTACATGTCCCTCTCTTAAGGTTAAGTCTCCTTGTTCCTGGTTTCCAGGTGGGTTAAAAGATGTATTATCATATGGAAAAGTCAAAGTTGCACAGAGCCTGTCTTTCTGGGAAATGACTGTACTCAAACCAAACCATGTAGAAATTCATTTCTAATCCAGACACCCTCACTTGACATTTAATAAGCTAAAATTCGCCATCAGTCATCCTTTAAGGATGGCAGTAGTACAAAGTCAACAGAATACTTTAAACGTTACAAAAATGGCTACAAGCCAGCATTGTCCAGTTAGTTAGGTTGTGTGTCAGAAGTGGGGTTCAGACCCATAGAGAACTGACTTCAGTAAATGCCTCTGGGACTCCCAGAATCCCCATTCAGATATCATTTATCACCCAGAAGGTTCCTGACTGTCCCATATAGCTTGCTAAATCTGTAGCTCATATAGATAGGCATGTAGTTATGCAATTCTCTCAGATGAGGCTCTGGAATGTCCAGATCTAGTGTCCAGTTGATCTCCCCTGGCAGCGTTAGGCAGATATGAGAGCACATGTGGGCTGAAAAATACACAGCCTGTGCCTGGGAGGAATGGTAAGGCACAAGGCACAAATACACATTCTTAACACAGACAAAAATAAGATAACATGAAAAATACACTAACTATGCCTGTTATGAAAATCCATTACTAGCAACTCTGTTTTCATATGTATGTCCACGTACCAAAGAAAACTTACCCTTGTCTTTCCTTCCCTCTCCCATTTCCTGATCTTTTATGTTTATTTTCTCGGATCTCTTTGCTTAGCCTCTCCTTCTGCCTCTGGCAGTTTCCACTGCTGATCCTCTTTCTTCTTTTTCTGGGGCCAGTCTTATAGCATCTTTCAACAAGGTCACACACTCGGTTAATCTATAGGTGGTATCAGACCATTAAGATATAAGTTCAAGAGAAAGAAGGCTTAAATATAGTCCTATTTTATTTGCGATTGTTGTCTAGTGTACCAGGGGACGTCTACCCAAGTTCTATTTTAAAACTTAAAAATAGAGAGTCTACCCTATCCACTGAAGGAGTAATGCACGTTTATTAAAGAAAAAATTATAAAGTACAGAACAAAATTTTAAAGTACTCATGGTCTCATCACCCAGTGAAAATAACAGTTAATATTTTACTATATTTCTTCCAAGTGTTATTTTCCCTACTACATAGATTTAAAAAAAAATGCTATTGTAGGGGCCTCCCTGGTGGTGCAAGGGATTGGGACACAGCTTATGAAGCTGCCCGCAGCCTCTGCAGCACAAATTCGATCCCCCGGCCAGCAAGGGAGCCACCCACATGGTGCAGCAGACCTCTCCTGACTCACCTGCTGCTCCCCTCAGCAGTGTATTTCAGTCAATCGGCCTGTTCTGCTCCCCACTCTGTTTCTGGTGAATCCTCTCACCCCCCACGCCTCTGGCCTGTACCCCAGTTCTTGTATAAATAAATCAATAAATCTTTTTTTTAAAAAAACACTATTGTAACACATTATATGTACAATTTGTTATCTTAGGGTTTTTCTCGCTTAACATAGAAGGGTATTTTCAAATGATTACATAGGTTCATCAATATTCTGTCAGTTGAATATACCACAGTGTAATCGTTTCCATATTCTTAGATATTTATTTGGAAGTGGCATTAAAATAAACATTAATTGCTAAGGATCTATGTTAAGCACACACAGATTGTCCCAATGCAGTAATTACCGATGTTACTAAAAGGAAAGTGATAGTTCAATGAAAGCTGCAGTTTTTTGGAGAGCAGTTTTCTCTATAATGTTTAAGAGAGTATAATAGTGAATCTTATACAGTAAGTCCTTGCTGAGCTTTTTTTTTTTTCTGTTGTCTTCTAGTATCCAGTTTCTGAGAATTCCAGAGAGACCTTGATCTTTGTTTTTCATCAGTTTGACTATGATACACAGAGGTGCTGTTTTGTTCACATTTGTCCTATTGGCATTTTGCTGAGTTTGAATCTATAATTGTCTTTTGTCAAATTTGGGAAATGTTCAATCATTTTTTACTTCCAATAATGAGAATAAATAAAGAGAATGTCCCCTTTCCTCTCCTTTTGAAACTCTAATCATACATATTTAATACCTTTGTTGTTGTCCTATAGGTCTGTGATGCTCCAATCATTTTTTTCATTTCCCCTTCTGTCTTCATCAAATTGCTGTTGTTAATTCACTGACTATTCTTTGTTATTTCACTCTGTTATTAAATCTATCTAGTTAATTTTTATATCAGATAGAGTGTTCATTAGTTCTAGAATTTTGTTCTTTAGTTCTAGTTCTCTTTCATATTTTCTACTTTTCTGTTGAGGTTTCCTATCATTTTATTCCTTACCAGGTATTTTTCTTTCCATTTTGGGCATCATATCAGGGGTGGTATCCATTAATTGTCTTTTCCCTTGTGAATGGGTCACATTTCCTGATTCTTCATACATTGAGTAATTTTATTTATTTATTTTAAAAATATTTATTTATTTACTTATACAAGCACTGGGTACAGTCAGAAGCGCGGGAGGGTGAGAGAATTCACCAGAGCCAGAGCTGGGAGCAGAGCAGGCAGAAGGACCGAAGTACACTGCTGAGGGGAGCAGCGCCGCAGCAGGAGAGGTCTGCGTACCATGTGGGACCCTCCTCCAGTGGCCAGGGAGCAGCCGGGAATCGAACAGGCGCTGCAGAGGCTGCGGGCAACTTCACAACCCAGCGCTCAAACGCTGTGCCACCAGAGAGGCCCCATTGAGTAATTTTAGAGGGTTTCCTGGACATAGTGAATGCTAAGTTGAGGAGACCCTGGTTTCTGTTATATTCCTCTGAAGAGTATGCATGCATTTGTTTCAATAGTCAATTAACTTGGTTAGATTAAAACTGAAACCTCTGCCTTGTCTGTGATGAGTGGCTGCTCAGATCTCATTTCCATTCTTTTATTTTTGAATTTTTAAAGATTTATTTTTATTTGTGCATATAAGAACTGGGGTGTAGACCAGAGGTGCGGGGTGTGTGTGTGAGAGAGGATTCTCCAGAGACAGAGTGGGGAGCAGAACAGGCAGATCCAATGAAATACACTGCTGAGGGGAGGAGCGGGCAACTTAGGAGATGTCTCCTGCGCCAAGTGGGTTATCTTCCTGTCCGGGGATTGAACTCGTGTTGCAGTGGCTGGCGATAGCTTGATAGTGCCGAGACTTAAATCCTTGTGCCACCAGGGAGGACCTCATTTCCATTCTGTTAGTCTTAGATGGAAGCTTCTTTGAGCCTGCTCTATACATCCATGGTCAGGTTAAGTCTTGCAAAGAGTTTATATGTACAATTGAGCACTCCTTTTTTTACGATCACTTTCTGAAATATCCCTTCACTTTCTAGATACTGTGGTTGCCCCAGGTCCTGTCCTGGTTTTTTTTTTTTTTTTTTGGCTAACAAAATAAATCCTAGTGGTGAGATTGGTGACTGCAGTCTACCCTTAGGCTAAAGTTAGAAAAATGGGAGCTTATCCATTTCATTGACCTTATTCATTGACCTTATTCCCTCTGGTATCTGCCTGCTTTTTAATCACTCTTTGGAGCTTTTAGGTATGTGTCTGCATATGGACGCATGTGGGAGCATGTGTTTTGTCCAGAGTTTATTGTTGTTACCTATTAAGGTTTTATTCCATTATACTGAGAGTGGAACCTGTTGAGCTTATTTCTTATTTTTTGGGGGGAAATTATAGCCCTTGACTTCTTTCTTTTTCACCTTAACATTTCTCTATGTTACCACCCATATTCTCCTCTTGCTCAGAAAAGAAAGGCTAACTTGTTAACTTTTTCCCATCACTTGCTGTTTTTGGCAGGACCTACAATTCATCCATCCAATTATTCAGTTATTCATCAAATAAGTAGTGAGCCAGGCATTGTGCTAAGCATTAGGGGGAACAATTGTAAGAAAAAAACAGATTTACTTCTCTGAGCCTGCTTTCTTTAAGGTCATCAAAGGTCTGACTTTTTAGTTGCCAGATCAAATACTTTTTTCTTCAGTCTTTTCTTTTTTTTTTAAAGATTTATTTATTTATTTATACAAGCACTGAGTACAGTCAGAAGCGCGGGAGGGTGAGAGAATTCACCAGAGCCAGAGCAGGGAGCAGAGCAAGCAGAAGGACCGAAGTACACTGCTGAGGGGAGCAGCGGGCGGCAGGAGAGGTCTGCGCGCCATGTGGGACCCTCCTGCGGTGGCCGGGGAGCAGCCGGGAATCGAACCAGCGCTGCAGTCGAACCAGCGCTGCAGTCGAACCAGCGCTGCAGTCGAACCAGCGCTGCAGTCGAACCAGCGCTGCAGAGGTTGCGGGCAGCTTCGCAACCCAGCGCTCAACCGCTGCGCCACCAGGGAGGCCCTTTTCTTCAGTCTTATCCCCTCTAATTTCATTGCACCATCCTTCATTGGCTGTGGTGACGAACCTCTTCTTAAAACTCCTTTGTATTCCAGCTCTCCCACTTCACTGAATTTCTTCTCTCATTTTCCAAATACTGGAATTATCAGAGACTTTGACCCCTTTCTTTTCTGGTCTGTAATAGTCTTACGGAATCTTAGTGTTTCAATTACCACTTCTATGCCCAAGATCCAGAAGCCTCTATCTTCAGCCTGGATCTCTCTCCTGAGACTAGGATTTGGATTTCAGCTGTTTGTCTCTACTTGGTTGTCTAACAACTTCATTAAACTGCACTTAGTCAAAATGCACCTAAACCTACTCTTTCTCATATATTTCCTAGTTTGGTTAATTTCTGGAAGCATATAATTAAATAAGAACTGGATCAAGGCAGCTGAAAAAAGGGTTCTTGCATTGTGTGGGACGTTTAACAGCAGGGAGAGTTCTAAAATCCCTTCCAATTCTGTGGTTCTATTATGTTTCCAGTACTGTGCTATCCATTTCCTACAGGGAGCTCATGATCAAATTGGGGGAGACAGAATAATTGAGTGATAACTGGTCCCAACTTCACATGCGGCAGGAATTCAGAGAGAGGATATAGTACGCATTGTAATGAGAGAAAACTCAGCTAAGCTCTTCAAAGGTAGAAGTTATGTGTTCTGTTTATTTATATCCCCACAACACCATTCTCTACATACTATAGAAACTCCATAAAGACTTTTTTGAATGATTTTGTAATCATTACTAACGTTTATTGAGTACACATTGAGTGCACAGTTCTTCACTAAATGAGGCAGGGGTTGACCATGATTTGATGTAGTCTCTGACCTTTTTCAATCGGTCAACCAACAAATATTTACTGAGTGCTTATTATTTGTAATACACCCTGCTAGGCATTATCGGGGATGCAAGATGCAAGAGAAATAAAAGCCTTAGTCTCTTCCCTTGGGGAGTTTACAGTATGGTTGGTAAGATGAGACATAAATGCACACAAGGCTAATTAAGAATGAGGGTCAGAGCCAAAAGAACACTGCGAACAATAAGTCTGTAAATTTTTTTTTTTTAAAAAAAGTATACAGACTAGATGGATATAGAGGCTTTGTGGAGAAGATGGGAACTGCATTGGACTTTGAAGGATGGGCATAAATTAAATAGGCTTGAAGTTCTCATAGTTATTAAGAAGATAAAATTCAACACTCACAACAAATTCAGGCTAAAGACCAAACAGATGAAGAACAACTTCTAGGCAGGGTAGGCAACTTACACAAGTAGGTTACTAAGAATTTGTTAGTAACATTTTATCCTTCCCACCATATATGCATTTTTTTTTGGTCTTCCTCTTCTTCTAATATTTTCCTCCATCTTACTCCTTTTGCGGTGACATACAGGGGTAAAAGAATCTTTGAGAGGTAGGTTAAAAGCCTTGGCTCCAAAATCAGACTGTCTGGTTTCAAATACTGGCTTTGCCATTTATTTGCTGTGTGATTCTGGTAGGTTGCTCAATCTGTCTGTGTCTCATCAGTAAAATGCAGATATAAAAGCAGTATATAAGTTGGGCCTCCCCGGTGGCGCAGCGGTTGAGCGCTGGGTTGCAAAGCTGCCCGCGGCCTCTGCGGCGCCGGTTCGATCCCCGGCTGCTCCCCGGCCACCAGAGGAGGGTCCCACATGGCGCGCAGACCTCTCCTGCTGCCCGCTGCTCCCCTCAGCAGTGTACTTCGATCCTTCTGCCTGTTCTGTTCCCTGCTCTGGCTCTGGTGAATTCTCTCACCCTCCCGCGCTTCTGACTGTACCCAGTGCATGTATAAACAAAACAAACAAACAAACAAATAAATAAAACATGCCTCGGGCCTCCAGCGGTGGAGCGCTGGGTTGCGAAGCTACCTGCGGCCTCTGCGGCGCCGGTTCGATCCCCGGCTGCTCCCCGGCCACCAGAGGAGGGTCCCACATGGCGCGCAGACCTCTCCCGCCGCCCGCTGCTCCCCTCAGCAGTGTATTTCGGTCCTTCTGCCCGCTCTGCTCCCCGCTCTGGCTCTGGTGAATTCTCTCACCCTCCCGCGCTTCTGACTGTACCCAGTGCATGTATAAACAAAACGAACGAACAAATAAATAAATAAAATAAAATAAAACATGCCTCTCTAAAAAATAAATAAATAAATAAATAAAACATGCCTCTATAAAAAAAAATAGTATATAAGTCAAAGGATAATTTTGAGGATGAACTGAGTTAAATATATGAAGTACTTAAAAGAGTGCCTAGCACATAGTAAATGTTTAATAAATGTTAGTTTTTATTAAGGGAAGAAGGCTGGCTAATTGCAACATTATTATCTTTTCAGGTTTTATTGTAGCTAGGTAATTCATTATGCAATTAACTAATCTATATGGAAGCAGGAGGCCAGACTCCTGTCAGCTAAAGGATTAGGTCTTTAGCAACCCCTGATAAACATGCATAGACCTCATGCACTTAGGCCACATCACTTTCTCTCAGGCTGCCCTCATCCCTAGGCTATCCCGAGATACTTCAGTAAAATAAATACAATCATCAACTTAAGTAGGTAAGTTGAGTATTTAAAGGACACTTCATCAGCATAGGGAAGGAACTGACAACTTTCAGAAGGGATTTAGTTTAAAGTAAAGACTATCCCTATAGAGGTGCAGGTGAAATTAGGGTTAAATGAACTTCAAAAAGGGGAGAAGTCACTAATGGTAGTAGGCAGCTGAATGGGAGTGTGTGGAAAGAGTGAGGCCCATATAAAAAAAAGCAGCTAATCTCTGTATCCACATTACCTGAGACTGTATTTCATGAGCACGGCTCTCTAGTTTTTCTCTCTGCGCTACCTCTTTTATACTCAGACCCTCCCCTAATTTCCTCCTTGTAGTTCCAGACATCTGACCCACCAAACACCCCAAATTACAGGGACTTTTGATTTGCCATTTATTTGGGACAGACTGAGTAGAGACTAGAAAGAAGTTCTTGTCAGTATGTTGCATAACATTGAGTTGGAGATTGTGCAATCCCCTTGGGAAAAATTTAAGGGCAGGAAGATAGAAAGGTGTCTACTTGATTCAGGTACAGTATAATCTTAGTACGGGCTGGAGGATAAACTAATGAGATTCCTTCCAACTCAAGGATCCTAAATCTCTCATGTTTTCCCACTCTGGACTCCTTTTGCAAAGAATGACATGGTCAAGGAAACCTAATGGAGAGGAAAATGAGCATAGCTCATATCAAGTTCTGATGTCACCTGTTTGCAAGAAGTATTGACTTTTTTGTGTGTGTGCCATAATTGAGTACAGAGGATAACTGCCTTGGCCAATATCCCTCGTTTACTGTGAAACTCTCTAACTCGCATGAAAAGCATAGAGGCTGTGTGTGTGTGTGTGTGTGAAATGCATGAATGCCAGCTGGTAACAGCTGTTATCTTATTATTACTGCAAAGGATTTTTTCAAATGATAGAAAAATGTATTTGCGTAAGTTATGACACAAATTTTTGAATACTCATGTAATAGAAATGTAATATATTCTTACATCAATTGAAAATTAAAAGTTAACAGTGAAATCATGGAAGTGAAAGGTTTAAAGGGGCCTCACTTAATCACTCTTTTATTTTTTTAAAATTTTATTTAAATTTTATTTTTATATTCTCCATACAATTACAACCCCCTTATTTTGACCCCAAGCCCTCCTTTCCCCACCCCCACCCCCCAACCCCCATGGAGTGTCTCTGGTTCATAGTTTTTTGTTGATTTTGATGTTTTCTTTCTTATAGTTATTCTTTTTCCTGGTCCCTTATTTAAGTTTTCTAGATTCCTGCTATGAGTGAGACCATCCGGTATTTTTCTTTTTCTTTTCGGCTTATTTCGCTGAGCATGATCCCTTCCAGCGCCATCCATGTTGCTGCAAATTGCATGTGTTTATCTTTTGTGAATGCTGAGTAATATTCCATGGTGTATATGTACCACATCTTCTTGATCCAGTCATCTATTTTTGGGCATTTGGGTTGTTTCCAAACCTTAGCTATTGTAAACAGTGCTGCTATAAACACAGGGGTGCAGGTGCTCTTTGGAATTGATGTTTCTGTGTCCTTTGGGTAAATTCCTAGGAGTGGAATTGCTGGATCATATGGAAGCTCTATGTTTAGTAGGTCAAGAAATCTCCACACAGCTCTCCATAGTGGTTGGACCAGTTTGCACTCCCACCAACAGTGCAGGAGAGTTCCTTTTTCTCCACATCCTCGCCAACATTTGTTGTTGCTAGTTTTTTTAATATGTGCCATTCTCACTGGTGTAAGATGGTATCTCATGGTAGGTTTTTTTTTTTTTTTAATTCTTGGGTGATCACATGATTTTTTTTAAAAAAAAGAATTATTTATTTATTTATACAAGCACTGGGTACAGTCAGAAGTGCGGGAGGGTGAGAGAATTCACCAGAGCCAGAGCGGGGAGCAGAGAAGGCAGAAGGACTGAAGCACACTGCTGAGGGGAGCAGCAGGCTGCAGGAGAGGTCTGCGCGCCATGTGGGACCCTCCTCTGGTGGCCAGGCAGCAGCCGGGGATTGAACTGACTCTGCAGAGGCCACGGGCAGCTTCGCAACCCAACGCTCAACCGCTGCGCCACCGGGGAGGCCTCATGGTAGTTTTGATTTGCATTTTCCTGATTACAAGTGATGTTGAACATTTTTTCATATGCCTGTTGGCCATTTGCATTTCCTCTTCAGAGAAGTTTCTTTTTAGCTCTTCTGACCATTTTTTGACTGGATTATTTTCTTTGTTGTTGTTGAGTCTCATCAGCTCTTTGTAGATTTTTGTGATCAGTCCTTTATCATTAGTGTTGTGTACAAAAATGTTCTCCCAGTCGGTGGGGTTTCTCTTTGTTTTTGTTATTATCTCTTCTGCTGTGCAGAAGCTCTTTAGATTGATGTAGTCCCAGCTGTTGATCTTTGCCTTCACTATCACGGCTTTGGGTGATGTGTCTGTAAAGATGTCTTTGATGTGCATATCATGTAGTGTTTCACCTATATTTCCTTCTATGTATTTTATGGTTTCAGGTCTTATGTCTAGTTCTTTAATCCATTTTGAGTTGGTTTTTGTGTATGGTGTGAGGCAGTGGTCAAGCTTCATTCTTTTGCCTGTAGCAACCCTGTTTTCCCAGCACCATTTATTGAACAAACTTTCTTTGCTCCAATGCATATTCTTTGCTCCTTTGTCAAAGATTAGTTGACCATAAATCTGTGGGTTCATTTCTGGATTTTCTATTTGATTCCATTGGTCTGTGTGTCTGTTCTTGTCCCAATACCATGCAGTTTTGATGATTATGGCTTTGTAGTATAGTTTGAAGTCTGGGAGTGTGAAGCCTCCATTCCCTTCTATTTTTTTCTCAGGAGAGCTTTGGCTATTCGGGGTTTTTGGTGATGCCATATGAATTTCATCAATAATTGTTCTATTTCTTTGAAGAATGACATTGAAATTTTGATTGGAATAGCATTGAATCTGTATATTGCTTTTGGTAGGATGGCCATTTTAATAATGCTTATTCTTCCATTCCATGAGCAGGGGATGTCTTTCCATTTCTTTGTGTCTTCTTCTATTTCTTTTAACAGTGTTTTATAGTTTTCTTTGTAGAGGTCCTTTACCTCTTTTGTTAGATGTATTCCCAAGTATTTGATGTTTTTTTGTTTTGATAATAAAAGGGATTTTTTTTTGATTTCTTCTTCTTCAGATTTATTGTTTGTGTATAGGAAGGTTACTGACTTTTGCGTGTTGATTTTGTACCTGCCACTTTACTGAACTGATTGATTACTTGAATTAGTTTTTCTGTGGAGTTTTTGGGGTTCTCTATATATATTATCATATCATCTGCAAATAGTTATTCACTATCTTTTAAATTTAGACAACAACAATAAAAAAATCCAGCGCATACACCACCACCACCACAATAACAAAAAACTAGTGACATAAAGGAGTTCAGTGTCTGAGACCCGTTATTTAACAAATTATTTGGATTCTTGGGTCTCTGGAAGTTGATAATTCCTGCCAAACTGTCTAGCAAAATATGGTCTTGTTAACTCTAGATTTGAGAGAAAAATCTTTCACTTACTAACAAATCCAGAAGTTTGTGCCATCCTCTTCATTATTGTCCTCATTTAATACTTGATCATTATATTAATACTATATTCAACAACTCTATTAGTCAAGTCTTTTCACTTGTTTTTTGTTTTTAATTTTCTTTTTAAAATTTATTTATACAAGCACTGGGTACAGTCAGAAGCGCGGGAGGGTGAGAGAATTCACCAGAGCCAGAGCGGGGAGCAGAGCAGGCAGAAGGACCGAAGTACACTGTTGAGGGGAGCAGCGGGCGGCAGGAGAGGTCTGCACGCCATGTGGGACCTTCCTCTGGTAGCTGGGGAGCAGCCGGGGATTGAACCGGCGCTGCAGAGGCTGCGGGTATCTTCGCAACCCAGCGCTCAACCACTGCGCCACCGGGGAGGCCCTTTTTTTTTTTAATCTTCCTCTGTATAAACAAAAACATCAGCTGCAGGACTCTCCAGAGAACCTTTTTTATTTTTATTTTTTTATTTTTTAAAAGATTTATTTATTCATTTATTTATACAAGCATTGGGTACAGTCAGAAGTGCGGGAGGGTGAGAGAATTCACCAGAGCCAGAGTGGGGAGCAGAGCAGGCAGACTGACAAAATACACTGCTGAGGGGAGCAGCGGGCGGCTGGAGAGGTTTGCGCGCCATGTGGGACCCTCACCGGGTGGCCGGGGATTGAACCAGTGCTGTAGAGGCTGCAGGCAGCTTCGCAACCCTGCACTCAACCGCTGCGCCAGGGGGGAGGCTCCAGAGAACCTTTTTTAAATTTTTAAAAATTCCATTACATACTCTTCAACAGGTGTGGAGCAATACATCAACTCCATGATAGTAAAAAGTTTTTATTTATTTATTTATTTATTTATTTATTTATTTATCTATCTATTTATTTATGTTTATTTTTTAGGTCTTTAAAAAATTATTATTATTATTAGTTTTATTTTTTACATCATTTTTCATTTTTAAACAATATTTGCTTCCCCGCCCCCTCAGGTTTAGTCCCCATAGAGTTTCCTTCACCAATGCACCCGCGCGCCATCACTTCAGTCCCCTGTATTCCTCCCTCCCGCCCTCCCTCTGATCCCTCTCCTTCCTCCTCCCCTGCAGAACATCTCTGATTTATAATTGTCCATTTTTGCTTCGTTGTGTTTTGTACTGTTATTATTTTTGCACTGATGTCTTATTTGGTTCCCCTATGTTACTGTTATAAGTGAAACCATCCGATATTTTTTCTTTTCCTTCTGGCTTATTTCACTGAGCATAATTCCTTCTAGTTCCATCTATGTTGCTGCGAATGGCATGAGTTTATCTTTTTTGATTGCTGAATACTATTCCATTGTGCATATGTGCCACATCTTCTTGATCCAATCATCTATTTTTGGGCGTTTGGGTTGTTTCCAGGTTTTACCTATTGTAAATAGTGCTGCAATAAACATAAGGATGCAGGTGCTCTCTTGAATCAAAGTTTTTGTGTCCTTTGGGTAGATCCCTAGAAGTGGAATTGCTGGGTCGTATGGTAGCTCCATTTTTAGCAGGTTGAGGAATCTCCAGACAGCTCTCCATAGTGGTTGGACTAGTTTGCACTCCCAACAGCAATGTAGGACATTATGGTAAAAAGTTTTAAAAGATGCTTATACTTAGCAATTACTTCTAACTTCCTGTCACCACTTAGTGAACAAAATCTGACTGTTCATTATCAAAAGGAGTCAACATAACATAAAGGACAATATTTTCAGAGCCTGTTGCTACTTTTTGCTTTCAGCTTGTATAGAGGGAGCACTGCATATTGCTCTGTAGTGCTTACACATAGACAAATAAGACCCCTCATACTGATTTAGCCAAATCATTGTCTTAGTATTTTGACTTTAATCTCTTTGCATTTTCTTCCCAGAAAAATCTGGTATTAATTTTCTTGCTGATGATTTGTATATGAATGTAATCCTTCACAGCCAGGCAGAGCCTCATTTGCCCTCAGATAAACTACACTAACTTTTTCTTTTCCATTGACCCATATATTTCTACCTGCAGCTCTTGTAAAATGGAGGCTGACTCTTCTGCACAGCAAAGGAGACCACAACTAAACAAAAAACACCCTATGGAGTGGGAGAAAATATTTGGAAACCATACATCTGAAAAGGGACTGGCATCAAATATCTATAAAGAGTTCATACAACTCAACAAAAAGAAAACAAATAACTCAATTAAGAACTGGGCAGAGTGGGCCTCCCTGGTGGTGCAAGGGGTTAAGCACAGTACTGTGAAGCTATCTGCAGCCACTGCAGCATGAGTTCAAACCCCCCGGCCTGCCAGGGAGCTACCCACATGGCGCAGCAGACCTCTCCTGTCTGTCTTGTCCTCAGCAGTGTATTTCGGTAGATCCACCTGTTCGGTCCCCCACTCTGTCTCTGGTGAATCCTCTCACCCCCCTGCACCTCTGGCCTGTACCCTAGTTCTTATATGCATAAATAAATATATCTTAAAAGAAAAGAAATGGGCAGAGGATCTAAGTAAACACTTCTCCAAAGGAGACATACAATGGCAAATAGGCATATGAAACCACAATGAAATACCATCTCATACCAGTGAGAATGGCTCACATCGGAATGAAAAGAAACAACAAATGCTGGCAAGGGTGTGGAGAAAAGGGAAACTTCTTACACCTTACACTGTTGGTGGGAATATAGACTGGTCTAATCCCTATGGAAAGCTGTCTGAAGGGTTTTCAAAAGACTAAAGATGTATCTGCCATACAACCCAGCAATTCCACTCTTAGATATCTACCCCCCAAATAGAAAAACACCAATTCCCAAGGAAACCTGCACCCCTATCTTCATAGCAACATAATTTACAATAGCCAAGTTATCAAAACACCCTAAGTGTCCCCAAATAGATGAGTGGATAAAGAAGCTGTGGTACATATACACAATAGAATATTACTCAATAATCAAAAAACTAAACTCATGCCATTTGCAGCAACATGCATGGAGTTGGAAGAGATAATCCTAAGTGAAATAAGTCAGAAAGAGAAAGATAAATACCAGATGGTGTCGCTAATATGTGCAATTATAGAGAAACCAAACTAAGAACTAGAGAAAGACAACCTAAAAAGCTGACTCTTAAAAACCGACAATACAACTGAAGCATCCAAAGTGTGTGTGTGTGTGTGTGTGTGTGTGTGTGTGTGTGTAGTAGGAACAAAGAGGGAAGGAAGCACAAAGGGCCATGGTGGTGGACAATGGGTGATTTGGTGACAGGTACCTACGTGGCAATACTTGATGGGGAGAATCCTAATGTTACCACAAATAAAAAGAATAAAGTATAACATAAAAAAGGGGAAAAAAACGGAGATTGCCTCTTTCATTGTCACCATTTTTTTTTATAATGGCTAATGTTTTAGTCAGCAGAGAATGCTCAATTTCAACATAAATCTTTCCTTCTGTAACCATTTGTAGAATACCAATTAATCAAAGTTTGATTGGAAGGTGATTGCCCCACTGTAAGCACAGCACAGCTGAACCACTTTTGCAACAGCTTGTTTTTCTGTCTTTTTTGACAAAAGCATAATATTTTCATTAAGTAAATCCCATTCTTTACCCTCAAGCACATCTTCCCTACTGCAACTAAGATACAGGAGGTACACACCATATCAGAAGCAGTGCGGGTCTGTTTTTCCAAAGAGAGAAGGGTTTCAATGATTTTTTGACATCTTCCTTCTTTGGCTAGCTTCTCACACTTTGGCAGATGCTGGTCCACTAAGGTGCTGTAGTCCACCTCCATCTTGACAATGCACCCATCAGCCCACTACAAGTCATCATCTGCCATGGTCCCTGCTTGAGTGTCTCTTGACTTAGCCCTCCTGCAAAAGATTCAATTAGTTCAGTACCCTTTACTTTCTGCTTTCCATCCTATCAAATCTTTCTCTTAATAATAAAAAGGACCATATATTACCCTACATTGTGTATTGAACCTGCACAATTTTCCTAGGGCTATTTGATTTTTAAGTCTTATTTATGCCTTTACTTGCCTGTATATTCAACTACTCAATTTCTATAAAATCCTTCCCTACATCCAAGCTGTTAAATAGATTCAAGTCTCATGGAACTGGAGAGGATAATGCCAAGGGAAATAAGTCAGAAGAAGAAAAACAAATACTGACTGGTCTCACTTCTATATAGAATACAGAGCAACACAACAAAGGGTCAGTCAAAACCCAACCAGTAGTAAACTCTCTAACTGTAAAACTGAGGCAACCAGAGGGTGATATTGGTGGGGTAGGAGTGGGAGAGGGAAGAGATCCAAGGGAATATGGTGGAGGATTGTGGGGGCACTGGTGGTGGGCAGGGTGTGAAAGTATGCATTTGTAGAGGTTTGAATCTATAACCCTCAGAGCAGATACAAAGATACATACCTAGTTTAGCTCAATAAACATAATTTGGAAAAAATATATTCCAATTGACTTTTTTAAAAAAATGAACAAACAAACCCTTCTTTGACAACACATTGCCCGCTAGGTAGTGCGCTCCCATCCTAGGCAAGCTTCTCATGAGAATAATTTCTATTGAATATTTCTTCTTCCCCACTTCTGATTCAGTTTTCAATCCACTGCAGTCTGGGTCCTACCTCCAGTGCTCTACCGAAACTACTCTCTTTTAGGTAATTGTCAGATTTAGTGGCCACCTCTCAGACTTTATCTTATTTGACCATTCTACTGTATTAAAAACTATTAAGCACATACCTGCTCCTTTTGGAAACATATTTTATCTCCCTTTCAGATCACTCCTACTTCTCAGGCCACAAGCTTCTTTTCTTGTGCCTGCCCTTTGGGTGTTTTCTTCTCTAAGTGGAAGTAGTTTTATTTTTCCTGATGAAAAAAGAAGCATATGTTCATTGTTTAAACATCAAAACCTTTAAAAAATCATAAATAAAAACATAGACTCCAACACATAGGTAACCATTGCTAGCACTTATTTATATCTTTTTAGTCTTTAAAAATTATTTATATCATATACAAGAATACAAATGGCATCATATGACAATATTTTTACCAGCTTTTTTCACTTTTTTTGTGGTCATCATTCCATATCAACTAGTATAGATCATTATTTAAAATGGTTACTTAGGAGAACCTTGAATTTTGGCCATTTACACAAATTTACACATGACATTGAATTTTATTTTTTTTTTAAGATTTATTTATTTATACAAGAACTGGGGTACAGGCCAGAGATGTGGGGGGTGACAGAATTCATCAGTGACAGAGAGGGGAGCAGAACAGGCAGATGGACCAAAAACACTGCTGAGGGGAGCAGCAGGCAAGACAGGAGAGGTCTGCCACGCCATGTGGGTATCTCCTGGCCAGCCGAGAATCGAAACTGTGCTGTGGAGCCTGCGGACAGCTTCACAGCGCTGTGCTCAACCCGCTGTACCACTAAGGGAGGCCTGAATTTTATTTTGTTAAAATTTTATTTATTTATGCATAAAAGAGCTGGGGTGTAGGCCAGAGGTGGGGGTGGTGGTGAGAGGATTCGCCAGAAACAGAGTGGGGAGCAGAACAGGCAGATTTACTGAAATACACTGCTGAGGGGAGCAGTGGGTGAGACAGGAGAGGTCTGCTGTGCCATGTGGGTTAGCTCTCTGGTTGGGGATCGAACTTGTGCTGCAGTGGCTGCCAAAAGCTTGATAGTGCTGAGACTTAACCCCTTACGCCACCAGGGAGGCCCCAACATTGAATTTTATTTTGAATTTTATAATGAAAGTGACTGAGGTACAAAGTGTAAAATATAGAACCCACTAACCCTTTGTAAGTCTCGTCATATAAACAAATCCATAAGTTAGGAAAATATGGCTACAAAATCATGGAACAAACATATATGCCTATTGACAAATGACTGGATAAAGAAATTATGGAATATAGACTCAGTGAAATACTATTGAGCTATCAAAACAAAAGAGGAAACCGTGTCTTTTGGCATAAAGTGGGTGGATCATGAGGTGATTATGTTAAGTGAAATAAGTCACAAAGTGAAAGATGGTTTCACTCATTTTCAGACTATAAATGCCAAAACCAAAAAAACTGGCAAAGTACAGCAAAAATATCTTAGACTCTGTGAAAAATACACTGACTGCCAGAGGGAATGGGAGGGTGAGCGAGGAAGGGATGGGGAGGAATGGAATATGACATTGGCAATGGAACTTTGGTGGAAGGTGAGTGAAGGAGGAGCAAAAATGTAACCCCCAAAATTAAAATAAAAATAAAAAAATTATATTCAAAAAGTCATTAAACATAAATGAAATGAAAATGAAAAACAACTCTCTCTGCTATCGCTGACTCCTGTTCTCCAGTTCTGCTATCCAGAGACAACCAGTATTACAAGTTTCTAGATGTCAAGTTTTTTTTTTTTTTTTATACATACTGCCAATTTGTCTCCCAGAAATACTGTATGGATTTACACTTTCCTCAACACTTCATGCTCTCACCAATTTTTTTTTAAGATTTATTTATTTATACAAGCACTGGGTATAGTCAGAAGTGCGGGAGGGTGAGAGATTTCACCAGAGCCAGAGTGGGGAACAGAACAAGGAAGTACACTGCTGAGGGGAACAGCGGGCATGACAGGAGAGGTCTGCGCACCATGTGGGACCCTCGCCCGGTGGCCAGGGATCAAACAAACCGGTACTGCAGAGGCTGCGGGCAGCTTCGCAACCCAGCGCTCAACCACTGTGCCATTGGGGAGGCCCTCTCACCAATTTTTAATACTTCTGTCCTTGCCTCTTCACATTTTGTTTTTATACTGTATGCTGATGACTTCCATTCTCTATCTCTAACCCTGATCATATGCTCAAGCTCCAGGCCAATATTTCTAGCTGTCTGCTGGACATCTCTACCTGAATTTCCTACAGAAACCCCCCTCCCCGATTTATTTAAATGCTTACTATTTTGCACATATTTTATTTCATTGAATTCTCATAAAAGCCCTGGAGGTAGCTTTAAGTCTTATCACTTCTGTTTTGCAGATGAGGAAAAAATCTGGCTAAACTGTTCGAGGTTATGCAGTTAGAAAGCAGGGATTAAAACCTAAACCCCTGGCTCACATGCTTAAGTCCTACACTATATTCCATCATATCTAATCAGATACAAGTCCTACCTATTACCTCCAACTCGGTCCTCCCTTCCCCTTTCTCCTTTCCTGTCATCACTACCTGATTACAAGGCTTATCGATACTCTCACAATTAGTCTTAGTCAACTCAAATACCTCGTTTATGTGGTCTGCAAAATAATTCTTCTAGAGCACAAATCTGATTATGTCTTTTTCCTGAAGATCCTTCAGTGGCTTCCTGTCACCTACACCATAAAGCCAGAGATCCTCACCTGACCATTCCTAACTAGTCTACTTCTCTAAGCACTTGTATTACACAATCAGAATTGTTGATAATTACTTAAAAATACCAGGCTAGTTCTTATCTGGATGACTTTGCAGATGCTACTCCCTCTGTAAGAAATTACCTTTTCCCACTCCTCTTGTTTCATGTCTGTCAAACTCAGCTCTCTCCTCCTGGAAATCTTCGCTAATTCCACCAATTATTTATGTCATATGTGCTACTTTGAACATTTGATTATTTTGTATTTGTCACATTATGTTAGTTGTATTTACTTGTCTCCCTCTCTAGAACGTTAGCTCCTTGAGGTCAGGGACTCTCTCATTTAGCTCTAAGTCTTCAGTGTTTAATTTAGCATGGTTTCTGGCACATAAGTAGTTGATTAGTAGCTGTGAATTAAATTGGATTAAATAACTTAATTGTGAAATTATAGGGTCTTATACACTTTTTTTTTTTTAAACATGAACTCCTATTTTTTTTCTTCTTTTTTTTTTAAGATTTATTTTTATTTTATTTATACAAGCACTGGGTACATTCAGAGGCGCGGGAGGGTGAGCAAATTCACCAGAGCCAGAGCGGGGAGCAGAGCAGGCAGAAGGACCGGAGTACACTGCTGAGGGGAGCAGCGGGCGGCACGAGAGGTCTGCGCGCCATGTGGGACCCTCGCCCGGTGGCCAGGGAGCAGCCGGGGATCGAACTGGCGTTGCAGAGGCTGCTGGCAGCTTCGCAACCCAGCACTCAACCGCTGCGCCACCGGGGAGGCCCAGGGTCTTATACACTTTTGAAAGAATGTCAGGCATCAGTGATATGGAAACTGTTTTTGAGCAGAAGAGGGCAGGTGCAACCTCTTCTAATAGCACTACAATGAATGTGGTGGGCTGTCCCCCTTTATGTGGGTTATTTGTCCATCAGCCGTATGAATATTACTATTTCTATAGATTTTCTCATGTAGATATGCATTCTATCTCCATTATGGGCTGCAAGCAAACCTCAGAGCAGGGCCAAGTATGGAATTCTGCAGAGTAGAGATAGAAGGTATGAAACAAAGGCCGTCAATTTGTGGAGAAATAATATGAGTCCATCTGGAGTTAGTGTTCATATGGCAACAGTGGAGGATGAAGGTATGCCCCAATTTTCCTGAAAAGGGAGGATAAGAAATCATCTTTGTTTACTCCCACCGTCGCTGCTTTCCCAGCACCATAATCCTGAGTGGTCAGCTGCGTGTGGAATGAATTGAAACTATCAGTGGCACAAGCGGTAGGGCTGCGTGCTAGGTTCTTGGTACTATTGTGGGAACCCCACCCTCTGGAGAAGGCCCAGGGTTTTCGCGTAAAACCCTGGCTTATTCAGGTCACCCGGCTTCGGCCTATCACCGAAGGATCCTAGCTGGCGGTGCCCAACGTTGACTGAAACGCGGTATAAGCCAATTTCTGGGGTTGAGAAGGGGCGATGGGCGGAGCCGGCCCGTAAGTGCTTCCCAGGATATAGGGTGGAGCGTCCGGGGCATGCAGGTTCCGGGGCGGCCACAAACTACGCCCCGAAGCCTGAATGACTCCACCTAGCTACTGAACGCTCCATGTCCGCTGCGCCGCTATTCAGGGCGCGGGGCCCGGGGCGGCGACGTGCGCGAGCGTGCGTGCGTGGGCGCGCGTGCGCAGCGCCTCCATCAGTGGCCTGGCTGGTTATTTTGCAAGCGGGAGGGGCCGTGCGCGCTCCTGCCTCCGGTCTCTGTCCCCCACCCCCTTCCCCGGTCCGGTTCTTTCCTTCGGAAAGATGTCGGACACGGCCGTAGCTGACACTCGGCGTCTTAACTCGAAGCCGCAGGACCTGACCGACGCTTACGGGCCACCAAGTAACTTCCTGGAGATCGACATCTTTAATCCACAGACGGTGGGCGTGGGCCGCGCGCGCTTCACCACCTATGAGGTTCGCATGCGGGTGAGTCACGGGGTGAGGGGGACCGCTGAGGGAGGACAGGGCGGCTGGGCGGGGAGGCGGGGAGGGGGGCGGGTGGCTGCCATGGGGACGACGGAGCAGACTCCCGGAAGGGTCATTTGGAGGTTAGGGGCATAATAGATTTGGAGAGAGGTCAGCAGACTCGGTTGTGGCCCGAAGGTACCGAGAACTCCTGAGGGGCACGTCGGACCGGGGGATGGGAAAACAAGTACCCATGAGCAAGAAGTGAGGCGTGGCTGACTAGGGTGGGGAGGATGGAGAAGCTTAGAGTGAGGTATAGGAATCATCACGACTGGAGCGACAGAAGGAGGGGAGGGAGGGTGCCAGAGGGCGGGGGGATGGAAAACCTGGGCGGTATGGCGCTGGGTCCCATAACCAAACTAGGTTGTGGGAAGTCATTCCGAAGACTGAGGGCAGGGAGGCCGGGCATCTTCCTCAGCAGGTCTCCCTGGGATGGAGTTAATTTAAGCAAAGCCTGGATTAAAAGGAAGGTAGACATCAGGAAAGGAAGACCTTGGACTTGGTGAAGCAGAAATAAAGGAGTCTCCTTGAGAGGGAGTGCTTCCCAGACTTGTGTCGAATTAGCATCTGAGGGAGAGCCGAAGTGTTAAGTGCTTAAGTTTTCTCAGATACCACATGCTCTGGCTCCCAGTGAAAGCTGGCCTGGCTTGCACCAGGAATGGTGGATTGTCAGTCCCTGCTCTCTTCCTCTGCTGATTCTTTGAATTTGAAGTATCCAGAATGTTCACTTCAATATTTACTGGCTCTCATCTTGATTTTCTGTAGTGTAATGTAAAGTACTGTCTTTAAGCCCTAGATTAACCTTTTGAATCCAGACCCTGGTCTGTAGTTACTTGAATAGATGACATTTCACAAGTGACTTCTTCCAGTGTACACTACCGAGGACTTTGTTCTCTAGTTCTTAGTACACAGTGCAAAGATGGGATGTGCAGATAGGATACTTGATTGGTAGGTTCTTTTGCCAGTTGACATGGTTATAAACAAAAAATTTTAGAGCCATTTTCTAATATTTTCTTCTCAGACTAGAGGACTTGAATATTCTTTGTGACAGCATGCTGCACAAACAGTATTTGAAGACCTGAAAGAGTGTATGAGCTTCCATTCATGAACAAATGAATGAACGAATGAATGAAATGAGTGTTTTCCTACTTTGGCTTTCACATCCAATGGAGAAATGATGATCCCAAATTTCATGTTTGTCAAAGTTCAAACTAAAGAAAGAAAAGTGAATAACAGGAAACAAGAAAAACTTGTCTATATAAGAACAACTTGAAATCATTTCTTTGGGGAAGAAAGGAGAGTGGATCCCTCAAAATATGATAATATCTGGAAGTTATTAGTGCTAGAGAGAACTCAATTATCTGAGGAAGCCTGGGCATAACTTGCTCATTATAAGGACTCTGGCTAACGGGGTGCTGGGAGACATTGTCTCATGCATTACCCAAGAGCCTTAGGGATGGTGAGTGAATTAGTTCTCTACTTCAGGCATTCTAATAAGAACAGGGGCTGTTCTTCTAGGGCCTACAATGTGCCAGGTATTGAATTAAGTTTTAGTTTCTAAATCCTTGCCAAAACCCCATTTTACAGATAGGAAATTGAGGAGAACTGCAATTTAGGTAACTTGCCCATGTATACGTATCTTACAAGTGGCAGAGCTAGGCTTTGCACTCAGCTCTGTCTAATGCCAAAGCTCATCATGCTCTTTGCTTTACACTTTAGTCTCTTTGGTCATTGCTTAGTTGCATAACTTTAGTATACAGTTTTTTTTTTCTACCTTCTAAGCTTTTTATTAGTCCTTTCTGCAATTTCTAATTGTATAGTGATACAGTTCCTACATTTGATGGCAATTCCTATTTCTGTGGGCTTGATTTAATTTGTATATATGTTGATATGTATGACTATATAGGCATTTATTGAACTCTGTTTTGGGAAAAGTTGGTAAAATCATATTTGGGTGTACATAGTTGCTTTTAAGTAATAGATCATGGTTGGCATTATTGGGAGCATGAGACAGAATGGGCTTTGGGAGTTAGGCATTCTGTACAGTAGAAGCAGATGACACTGACTTTTTGTATAATAGCCAAATATTTCTCTCTTTTTTGTTCTTTTGTTTCTCTTTAAATATTTCTGAAGCTGTTCTCTTTCATATTCGCTCAGGAAAGAATTCCTCCTCTCCCACCACCCTCAAGAAATGAGTCTGGAGAGGTGTCATGGTGACTTCACATGATGAGTATGGAACAAATGTCAGTTGTCCTGTGAGCTTGAACTTTGCTTCTTCCTCTCCTTTCCCTTGACTTTGTGTTGATCAGAGCCAAAGGGCTGTCTATATCCTATTCTACACAATCCTGACTTCCTCATATGATTTGTAGGTTGGAGCTGGGAGACTACCCTAATACATAGTAGCCCTTTCCTTCAATGGCTAGGTGCTGAGAAGAAAGGCCATTATTGTCACTATCCTGTGGGGGTAGGGAAAGAATAGCATTTTTGTGAATCAAAGAAGGAAGTCCACAAAATGGCAGCATGGTTCAACTGTGTCTGGGAAGAACCTACTTAGTAGGTTGGCTTCTGTAAAAACCAACTATGTAAATACAATAGCGTTTATAATAAACTCTGGTGTAAACCTAGAATGACATGATACTGAAGGACTTTTTTCTTTCTTGCATTATTGTTACACCCCCCAACTTTATTGAGATATAGTTGACATTTAATATAATGTAAGTTTAAGGCATACAGTGTAATGATTTGACACAAGTATATATTTCTTGCCAAATTCTGAGAATGTTCTCTGTAAGGGTTTATTTTGGATAGTTAATGCATGTACATGGTACAAAATTCAAATGATACACTGTAAAACCAACCCCCTTCCCTTTGTCCTCTAGAGGTTCACCTTTCTAAAGAAGCAGCTGTTTCTAGTTTATTATTCTTCTAAAGACTAGTTTGGGCAGTTTTACTTTACATATGTCTGACTCCACATTGACATTCCTTGGATGGCAGTAATCCTGGGTAGAGTTGTAACTAATGTAATTTGACCAATTATTTGGCTTTTGATGACCTATATCTAAAATTGGACCTTGAACAATTTCCAGACTAGAGAACCACAAAGCATGATGTAGTGGGGATTGTGTGAAGCTATAGCATAGCTCCAGCCAGCTCTTTTCTCTTTCTGAGTCAGTTTTACACAATAGAACAAAACTAGTTTCTTTTATTTCCAGGTCCTTATCTGAATTGGCTTGCAGGAAATACAGTCAGTATTAATACATGTGGCTGGCCATTTCTATGTAGAACTTGTAGACAGGAGTAGAGATTGGGGCTTTTTTGTCCAGGGAGTCCATGTTGGTAGTAGAGCCTTGAGGAGATTCTTAATGATTTGGGAGTAAACTGATTCATATCAGGAAGCAATCTATGGTAAGCCAACTTAATGTGATGACTATTTCTGCTGCACTTATTTTTTAAAATTTATTTTTATTTATTTATGCATAGAAAAACTGGGGTTTAGGCCAGAAGTATGGGAGCGGGGGTGAGAGGATTCACCAGAGACAGAGTGGGGAGCAGAACAGGTGGATCTACTGAACTATACTGCTGAGGGGAGCAGCGGGTGAGACAGGAGAGGTCTTCTGCGCCATGTGGGTCAGCTCCCCAGATCGAACACGTGCTGCAGTGGCTGGCTATAGCTTGACAGCACTGAGACTTTAATCCCTGTACCACCAGGGAGGTCCTCTGCACTTTCTGTCAATAAAGAGGGTGTAAGCAGATACATAGGGCCTCAGTAAGTCAATTGAGAATTTATTAAATAGCTTGCTTACTCTGCATTTAGGGAGATGCAGTAGTAGTCATGGCTCCTGATTTCAATTAAATTATAGTTCACTTAGGTAGTAGCAAGACTAAGATGAGGCATAAAACAATAGGGATACTACTAGAGTATAAGTGTTATAGGAGTTCAGAGGAGAGGGAGGGAGGCCAATAAATTAAGCTGGTGTAAGGAAAGATTTCCAGAATGAAGTAGGACTTGTAGAATGGAGAATATTTTGACAGGAAAAGCAGAGGAAGACATTACTTGGAGGTATTTATCTCTTACTCTTTCCAGGGAATCTAAATTCACTTTTCAGTTGAAAATGTAATATATTTACATTATAATTCAAATTGTACAATGAAAAGTGTGACGATTCTACCCATTCCAGCTGTATAGCTTTATTCTCCAAAGTCTATCACTGTTACCAGTATCTTTTTATAAATATTCATAAATATATACATGTGTCTATCTTTTTTTAAAACACAAATAGAGGCAAGCTGTATATTCATTTCTGTACCTTGATTTTAATGCTTGATAGCTTTCTGAACTGGCACATATATCTCTCTTACATTCTTTTCATAATTGTGTAGTATACCACTGTACAGGTGTAACTTAATTTATTTAACCAATTAAAGAATGTGTCCATCAATCATAGGACACATTATTACAAATAATAAAATGCAGTGAAAATCCTTATTTTTACATATTTACATATAACTTCAAGTCTATTCCAGGATGAGTTCTAAGCAAAGGACTTCTGATCACGAACTGTGACAAGCGTGGGTGTGGTAAGGATTGATGTTCACCAAGTGGTATTTTGAAAGGGTTATGGAGCATGATCCATAGGAGCTGTCTTCATTGGTTCCTGTCCAGATGGTTATGACAGGTGGCCATCTGTCATTATTACCATCATTATTACCAACATTATTTACCATCTCTCTTCTCTCATTCTTCCTTCCCTATAGACAAACCTACCTATTTTCAAATTGAAGGAGTCCTGTGTACGAAGGCGCTACAGTGACTTTGAGTGGTTAAAAAATGAGTTGGAGCGTGATAGTAAGGTACGGCCCCATTCCCTGTGTGTTACTGTTGGAGGAGGAAATTCTTCTAGATTGAGAGGGCATAAGAAAGATCACCGTCTGTAAAATCTTGAAAGCAACGGAGAGGGTGAACATACTCTATCTACCAAATTTCTGTATATTGGATCTTTGAAACTTGAAAGTAGTAACTTCAAGACAAATTTCAAAGAAAAAGTAATACTCAGTGGCTAGTGAAATCATCAACTTAATGCCTGTGGGAGCTAAGAATGGAAAATATACTGTTAAGGAAAGGCCTAGCTAAATTCTTGGTTGGGTGGTTAAGGAAAGGGAGGAATGTTTGGAATTTATTTCCTTTCTTTTGAGATAGTAAACCTGTCTTCCCATCAAAAGAGTTGTATTAATTTTTAATACAACTCTGGTTCTAAGCCATCTTGTTCTCACGGGTCTTGGCTGGTGGGTCTCAGCTGGTGCATGTTGCTGGCTCTGGGACAGGATGGACCCTAAACCTAATAGGAAATGAGGTACACAGTGCTTCACCATCTCATTTCCTTTCTGGCTTCTCCCATGGGATTGGTATTCTGTTCTCTTCCAATAGATTGTCGTACCACCACTGCCTGGGAAAGCCTTGAAGCGACAGCTCCCTTTTCGAGGAGATGAAGGGATCTTCGAGGAGTCTTTCATTGAAGAAAGGAGGCAGGGCCTCGAACAGTTTATTAACAAGTAAGTCAAGTTCCTGGGAGCTCCTCTTGCTACTTTTGCCATCATGGTCTTTTCTGTATGTTTCTTCTATCCTCTTTTATAAAGGGTAATGTGGCGCAGTGGGGTGACTGGACAGTAAAACTCTGTTCCTTTGACCAGAATTCTGATCCTATACTTCAGGGCCTAAGCAAGTGCTGCACGTTGGATGTGTCTAGGGGTTTCCTGACCTTATTGCTCCCTCCCCCTCTACAATATTAAGGTTGAAGTGGTTCCCTGCTGCTGTCCTCTACTTGCTAGAACCTCAGGACTGGCCTTGCCCTTCCTCCGCCGTTCACACCCCCATCCATCTGTGAATTCTCTCTGATCCCAAATAGTACTGATAATCATCTTGGTCTCTTTATAGAATTGCTGGCCACCCACTGGCTCAGAACGAACGCTGCCTACACATGTTCCTGCAGGAGGAGGCAATCGACAGGAACTACGTCCCTGGGAAGGTGCGCCAGTAGGAGTGCCTCTCACCACTTGACCTCTGCGTTCCTGCTGAAATGACATTGGTTTTTACACTAAGCCTCTCTCTCTCTTTGATCTGAAGTTGGCTGCCCATCCCCCGGCCTGATGAACTGTCTGGTATTGTGCTCCTTGGTACCTGACTGCACCATGGGCACTCTGCTAGGATCCTCTTCTCTGAGGAGAGATGGGAAACCACAGGCAGATGCCCTTTGGGATTGGGGTGGGTGGGTGGGAGGATTGAACTGGAAGGCAATTTCTTGGGCATTTACCCATGCTAGAAGGCTAACCTTGGTCAGTGGGTGGGTCTTGTGCTGGTGAGGCACTTGAATACATAATGATGCTGCAAGTCCAGGGAATTTTTCTTACTCTTAGGTTTAACCAGGAATACTGAGCAGGGAAAAGCCCTGCCTTTCCCACCTGCATGAACTTTTTCTTCTTTGAGAAAGTGGTAGAAACCCAAAAACTCTCTGTTTTCTCTAGGCCTGCTCCCAGTTTTCTCAACAGTTTCTTTTCTTCCTTTCTGTCTCCCTTGTTGCTTTTCATGGCAGTAATCCTAGAATCTAAGCAGTCTATTGTGTGGAGCAAGGTGTGTGGGTTTTCCAGACCCATCATCATGGCTGCTTCAGAGTCAGAAGAAAGCCATAGGGCAGTAGGGGAACTCCTGTTGCCTAGACCCTCTCCTTTGTGGCACCCCAGTCTGGCTGCCCGTTCTTGCTTACAGCTGGTGAGTCAGTGTGGGTAAGCAGTTCTCCCTCCCAAGTCCTTGCTACTTCATGGGTTAGCTTTGCAGGTTTGGTGGCTTGAGGGGAGGGGGTAACTCACGACTGCCAGGTAACTTCCTGAAAAGTGGGAGTGGTTCATTTTTTAGGTACCTACCATGGTAGGGAAGGATATCACCACTCTTCCTTCCATTTTCCCATTCCCCCATCCCATTTAGTGCTGCCACAGGGCAGAAGCACATGAACAAACCACACAATCTCTGACTTCTAAGCACTTTGAGCTGTTGAATGGGGCTTAGGGGCAAGAGTTGTCGCTGCCCTCCTCGGCTGGTCACAGGGTTATTGAACTGCCTGCACTGTTTTCCATGGAACTCCAGCTTTCCCTCCAGAAGTTGAGCTGAGGATAGCAGCTTGGCATGGATATCTCAAATCTTTTGAGTCTGAAGCAGCTTCTTGAGGCTGGCAAATTTCCTGGGCAGCTGCCTGGAAGATAGTGGTTTGTTTCGGGGGGTCCAAGTGGTGGGATGGGAGCAAGTTAACTCTGGTGTCAGGTCAAAAGTGGGAGCTCTTTGCCTAGACTCCCTACATGAAAGAATTGGCGTTCTTTTATACAGGGCCTTTTGGGAAAAGATTACTGATTCTGACAAGATCCTAATTGGAGATATTAGGATTGGATTTTGACATGGCTTTGGAGTCCATCTAAATGTTGACTTTCCCTGAGACAGATGAGCTCTTCAGCTGTCGCGCCTGTGCCAGGGGCTGAGCAGCCCCTAGAGAGAGGCTCTGCTCCCTTCCCCATTTCCCCAGTGTTGCTGTTGTTGCTGCCTTTTTGATTTGTATCCTGTTACTGACTTTTTAAAAAATTCTTTTCATTGTGAACAAGTGCTGAGAGCCTGAGGCCTCATTTCTGCTGTGGATACGTTTCTGCTGTGTATATATCTTGCCTCGGGGCTTTTATTCAGCAAACTGTTCATTCTTCTGTCAGACAATGTCATATTCAATTCTGTTCATATTAAACCACTGTGAAGCAAGCCTCTTTTCTTCTGCTTATGTTATAAATTTACTGGTTTTTAGTGCCTAGAATATGATGGGTACTGTGCAGAAATCATGCAATGTGGTCAAGAGTCCTGAGGTGATAAGTTTTGCATTTAAATTAAAAAAAAAACAGCCAGAAACCTAGCTGCCTGTAGTCACATTTACCTATCTTTCTTGCAACTCAAAATTGACTGTCACAGAGGTAATACCTCTGCTTGCAGGAAGTAGCTGTTAGGACTCAGAACCTTTGGTTTGTGTTAGATTTAGCAAATTTGGTTTTAAGCTCTGTGGTTTTGTGATAGTTTGGGCAGAATATATTTAGAGGATGTGTGTGCATGCGTGCGTGCGTGCGTGCATACATGTGTATACATATGCATGTATTCGTGTACTTAAATGCATGTGGGCATGTGCTCTCCAACACACCCATACACCACCTATAAGCACTTTGTTTCATGGGATTTTTACCTCAGCTGATATTTTTTTTATTTCAAATAGATTCGATTCAGGCAGAAAGGTGAGTGTATCCTGATAACTTTTGATTGGTGGATATTATTATCTGACCAAATGTGTTCTGAAATGGCATCTTACACAACTGGGTTTTGGAAAAGGTTTGTCGTTTGGAAAGTCAAAGCTAGTTTTAATCATGTAGTTGAACATGGGAAGGTGTAGAAAATGATGTGTTTAAAAAATGAATTAAGGCGACTTAATGATACATCTAAGTAGAGGAGAGGGGCCTGAATTGAGGAAGTTAAGAGGTTTGGTAGTTTAGGAATTAGATAAAGATATCTGAGGGGATAGGGAAAAGTAGATTTTTTTTTTTAAATAATAAATTTTATTTTTATATTCCCCCATACAATTGCAAACGCCCCATTCTGACCCCAATCCTTCCCCTCCCGCCCCCCGAAAAGTAGATGTTTTTGTGAGATAAGAGTAATGTTACCTGCAGAGGCAGCAGAGTTAGAGAGTGAATTAAGACATTAACTACAAAAAGCAGATATAAAATAAAATATTAACAAAATGTTGGACAGATGGCATTCTTTTAATAAGTACTAATTGTGGGGCCTCCCTGGTGGCGCAACAGGTTAAGACGCAACCTATGAAGCTATTAGCAGCCACTGCAGCATGAGTTCGATCCCCGGCCAGGGAGCTACCCACATGGTGCAGCAGACCTCTCCTGGCTCACCCACTGCTCTCCTCAACAGTGTATTTAAGTCAGGCTGCCTGTTCTGCTCCCCACTCCATTTCTGGTGAATCCTCTCACTGCACCCCCCCCACACCTCTGGCCTGTACCCCAGTTCTTATATACATAGGTGAATAGATCTTAAAAAAAAAAAAAGTACTAATTGATAGCCTTTTGTTTGCTCAGTGTTATGTTAAAGCTGGGCTTGGCCAGGGTGGTATGGTACAAATAAAATGATTACATTCTCTGTCTTCACAGACTGTATTTTAGTTTAGGAAATGTCTGTCTATATAAGATAAGAAAATGCTAGAGACAAAATAAGAGGTCCAGGCAATCTAGTTAGTAATACAGTCTTTTTTTTTTTTTTAAAATCAGGTCAGTAAATTCCCCCTTTTTGGAATTAACTTGGCCATTTTAGCACAGTCACTGGGTCCAGAAAGAATCTCAGTCCAAGCCCTCTGACCCATCAATACTGAGAAGAGGGCCTCCCCGGTGGTGCAGCGGTTGAGTGCTGGGTTGCGAAGCTGCCCACAGCCTCTGCAGCACCGGTTCGATCCCCGGCTGCTCCCCGGCCACCAGAGGAGGGTCCCACATGGCGCGCAGACCTCTCCTGTTTCACCCGCTGCTCCCCTCAGCAGTGTATTTCAGTCCTTCTGCCTGTTCTGCTCCCCGCTCTGACTCTGGTGAATTCTCTCACCCTCCCGTGCTTCTGACTGTACCCAGTGCTTGTATAAATAAATAAATAAATCTTTAAAAAAAATACTGAGAAGAAGCATGTTTCTATAGGAAATTCAAGCATTACACATTCATCTACATGTTTACTACTAATGAATTCCCTTTCTTCATAGCACAGAAGCAGTTCAGCCTCACACTGGAGCCTGGGAGACAGACTAACAAATACTTAACATAGTAGCTAGACTCAAAAGTCCAAATCTTCACATTCCAAAGATATCTTATAAACCTTTGACCCATTCTTTGGGATGAGCAGTTGAGCTAGTAAAGGGTGGGAGAGGTAGACAGCATACAGGCTACTCTGGGGTTTTTATTTGATGAGCTATCCTAGGTGAAAAACTTCTATGTTCAAGTATATGCTGTACTAAGTTCAGTAAAATTACTTTCTGTTGTGGAAATGCAGACCAGTTGCTCACTGAAATGGATGGTTCTTCATATCCTTAAGGACTGTTGAGTCACCGCTGGTCTTCTTAGACATAATTGCAGTTTTAATTTTTCCTCACTTGGCTCATTTTAAACCCTTTTATCTTTATTATTCTGAATTTTTCCCAAGGCCCTCACATGTCTCTAAGTCATAGTCAAAAACTGGACACTGCTTTAATTATAACTTGAAGGTTAGGTGGTGTTTAGAGTCCATTTATACATTGCAGTATTCAAGTTACTTTTAAAATATAAACACTTTGTGACTATTTTAGCTTGTGGTTCTTTGCCACTCCCTTCCCAACCACCCACCATCCCTCATTCCTCTTATCTTTTTTTCCCTTGCTTATACAAAAGAACAATCGTTCTTTATTTTCTCTATCTGTCTTTCTATCTTCTGTTGATACTTTTGAGAACAGAAAACTAATTTCTTATGAAACAGAGAAAACGGGGTAATTATTAACATTACAAAAGGATTCTTTAAATCATGGCTGGCTTCCTTTAAATAGATGCTTCCTGTGGTGGTGTGGTAAGTATTTGAATGTAGATCATCAGTTACTTGATAAAGAAAAACTGAAGGTAAAAGATTAAGAGGCACTGCCAATTGAAGGTCAACCAGAAACTGGATAAAGCCATAGTACTTAAGTGAACAGTAAATACAGTTAGATTCATAGGAATATTTCCTAATATGTCATCAGAATGAAGGCTCGGGAAGATCTGAAAATAAGATTAGGCCTGGTGTAGAAACCTGGATTCTGAAGTTGGCTATCCTGTTAGATGAGCATAGCACCTTAAGCAAATTGCTTCACCACTCTGAATCCATTTACTCTAAAATGAGGGGATTTGACTGAGTGAGATCTAAGGTATCTTGAAGCTCTAATTTTTATGGTTTCCCACCCTTGCCAAGGAATTGATTAAACCTTGAAGGTGATGCCAGCAAAAAGATGAAGGCACACTGTTTTCATATGATAAAATTTGCTGTAGAGCAGTAAGTTTCCTCTCCTGGAAATGAAGACTCTTCATTTAATTCTGATTAGATTTTGCTTGCCCACATCCTGTTGTATCCAGTCATGAGTACCCAATTGAAACTCAATGGTGATTTGATTTACAGTTGCCCTGGTTTTATCCTTGGTCTTGTGGCTGAAATTTTTTTAATGAAATAGTCGCTTCATCCCTATATGGAATTACTCGTATTTAAAATATATAAATTATACTTTGATTATTTTGATTTTAAAAGTACCTATTTTGTTAAAATGTTTTAGTATGGTGACAAAATTTAAAAGAATCTAATGCTAACTGACAATATGCAAACAAAATGTTAATGTATAAAAAAATATTTCGCTACATCTCCCTCTCCACTTCCATTCTCTAAGAGTAACCTAATTTGGTATGTCTTCCTAGACATTTTGCTTATGCACAAATATATGTAAATGTATATTCATTTACATATATATGTATGAATAGCCATACACTTTTATGTAGTTTTTTTTTAAACAAAATGGGATATTAAATGTACTATTTTGCAACTTAATTTTTTCATGTTGCAATGTATTGTGGACTTTGTCACATTAGCACATGGAAATTTTTTAAAACAGTGGCATACCTTCGTGTTACAGTACTATAGCAGCTCAATAAACATTTCTCCATTCAGCAGCTCTTGCTCTCTGAGTTTGACTCTGCAGAGTTGTGGTTGCAGAGGTGCAAGTCCTTCATCTACAGAGCTGAGATCTATGTGTTTAAGGAACCACCAAATGGCGAGGACCTAATAGAACCCCACAATAATCCAGTCTACCCAATGATAGTTGGGCTCTCTGAAGTCATCACCAGAACTTTCTAAATACCAAAGGTACAACTTGCCATGCTATTACATTGAGTAACTAATTGTGCAGCTTAAGCACTAAATAGCTGAGTGATTTTTGGTGAAGTACTTAATTTCTCTGAGCCTCAGTTTCCATATATATATAAAATGGGCACGATATTGGTATTTACATCACAAGTTTGCTGTGAGAATTAAATGAGATCATACAGTAAAGTGCTTAGTCCAATGGCTGGAAAAGAGAGAACTCATGGAACAATACCAAAAAAAAAAAAAAAGGCATAACATTTCATGGTACCATATCATGATTTAATTATTCACTCATCAATGGAAGTTTGTCTCCAATCATTCACTATTACAGGTAATGCTACATACAACCTTGCTTGTGTATTTATTTCTGTAGGATGGATTTTGAGAAAAATTGCTGGGTCAAAGGATGTGGGCATTTTACTTTTTTTTTTTTTAAGTATTTATTTGTTTATTTATTTATACAAGCACTGGGTACATTCAGAAGCACGGGAGGGTGAGAGAATTCACCAGAGTCAGAGCATGGAGCAGAACAGGCAGAAGGACTGAAATACACTGCTGAGGGGAGCAGCGGGTGAGACAGGAGAGGTCTGCACACCATGAGGGACCCTCCGCCGGTCCGGGGAGCAGCCGGGGATCGAACTGGCGCAGCAGAGGCTGCGGGCAGCTTTGCAACCCAGCACTCAACCGCTGCGCCACCGGGGAGGCCCGCATTTTACGTTTTGATAGGTACTACCAAGTTGCCTTTAAGAGTCAGTTTAAGTTTCCGTTTATAGGAAGTGAGAAGTAAAAGTTCCTGTTACCACACAAAAAGATTTCTTTTTTTTTTAAAGATTGATTTATTTATGCATACAAGAGCTGGGGCACAGGCCAGAGATGCTGGTGGGAGTGGGGGGCGGTAGGGTAGGGAGGGAGCGGGGGTGAGAGGACTCACCAGAGACAGAATGGGGAACAGAACAGGCAGGCTGACTGAAATACACTGCTGAGGGGAGCAGCAGGGGAGTCAGGAGAGGTCTGCTTTGCCATGTGGGTTTCTCTTTGGCCAGCCGGGGATCGAACCCGTGCTGCAGAGGCTGCGGATTGCTTTGAGTGTGGTGCTTAACCCCTTGTGCCACCAGGGAGGCCCTCCACACAAAAAGGTTTCTTTGGCAAAATACTGAACAATCGATAATCAGACATTTTGATGAAGATGGTATTTCTTAGTTCTAATTTGCATTTTCTGATACATTTAGTTATAATACCACTATCAAGTTTTTAAATCTCCCTCTCCCCCCGCACATTTAATTTTAGTCATTCCAGCAGTATTTATCGCTGCTAATTGAGCATTCTACCTCTCCTCATTGTGGACAAACTAATGCTCTTGAGACTCTGAATGTTATTCTAGGTTTCTTCCCACCTGATTTAAGGGGAAAGGAAGCATTTAGTCCGGTGGCAAGGCAACATCTGAGACTCTCATGACCAATACTTTTCTGAGTTAGGTACTACTTGAGGCTAAGCCCAGAACAACACTGACAACTCAACTACAGATTCATTTGACCGTGTGGCCGACTTCCTTAGAGACCAGGGGAAATAACTGATTTGCCTCTTGGGCCACCCCCTCTCCAACCTAGAGCTCCGTTTTGGTTATTTCTCCCAGCTCCAAACCGTATATACCAGGCAGAGACTCTAGATCGAGCGTGAAACAGGAGGATGAGCCATCAGGTCTCGGCCCTTTTGATTGGCAGTACACGTGCCTGTCAGAAACAAGCATTTAGTTGGACCTACGCAGTGAGAAGCACAAAGCTTCTGATTGGCCTCAATCTGAAGGATGGGCCATAGGGAGACCTGCTGGTTGGAGTAGAAGACCACTGGGAAAGCTGTGGTGCTGCTTTCAAAAGTGAGTCCCCCCTCTCCCCTTTCCCCTCTTAGAAGAGGCGGCAGGTTCCCTCGTAGCTCCAGCAAGCAATTAGGTAACTGTGCCCCTTCCGCAACCTAGCTACCCTCTACCCCCGTCACGCTTCTAGTGTCTAAGGGTGTCACCGGTTGTGTGAAGGCCACTCTAGCTGTAGTCTCCCTTCTGGTGCTTAGGGAGGTCTTGCCTTAGCCTGTCGTCTCTTACCACCCAACTTGGAGCACCTCAACTCGCCGTTGAGGTCACGGGTCTGGACCCTGAAAGGGGCAAGAGTTAGCAGGCTTCTGGCGAGGTTCATGATGGCTGTGCTCTGCGGCGCTGAAGGTCTTTGTATTAGGTTCTGGGTCCAGAGCAGGAGGTACCTGACCAGATGACATCTAGGTGGCCACCATCATTTAAGCTAACCACCCCTTCCATCACCTGATTTTACCCCTTGTGGCTCCTTACTAGACTCATCAGCTTCAGAACCACTGCTGCAAATGCATTGGTCCTTTCAGCTTGGACTCAGGGGGAGTTCCCTTTCTTCCCTCAATGTTGGTGGATTTGCCCTCCTTGCTTTATCCCCTTTTTCCTAATTATTTAAAGTATACTAGTACATTCTCCTAGTTAAAAAAAAAATACACATAGATGGGGCCACACTGTGGCCATTACCCACAATCTATGTCCTCTTTTGCTGTTCACAAAGGTACTAGCTGTTAGCAATTGGTATGTATTTTGGTAACTTTATTTTCTTTGAAAATACATTGTGTTGTGTTTTTATTTCTACAAAAAATTCTACCATACTATACATATCCTACAAGTTTTTTCATTCAATGTTTTAGGAACTTTTATTTCACTACATCTAGATTTACACCATTTTAAAAAATGACATAATATCCCATAGTATGTCTATAAAATGGTTTATTTACCCATTTCCTTGTTGGTAGACTACTGGGTTTCCCCAATGGTTTGTTGTTACAAGCAGTTCACTAAGAACATTCCTAAGTACCACTCCTCTAATTTCTTTAGAGTAGTTTTGTTTGAACTATATGTTTTGGTTGAAGCAAAGCACACAGATCTGTAATTAGAAGAATGAGGAATATTTAAAAAATTATTAAAGGAACATAACACTGTTTTGTAAGTTCCAGGTGTGCATGATTGAAAGTCAATATGTGTATATACTACATTAAGTTTACCGCTAAAAGTCCAATTTTGTCTTTCACCA
Source organism: Talpa europaea (assembly GCF_964194135.1). Lineage (NCBI taxonomy): Eukaryota > Metazoa > Chordata > Mammalia > Eulipotyphla > Talpidae > Talpa > Talpa europaea. Next base: position 47,284,868 of record NC_140081.1, on the reverse strand, counting down.
TACAGTTGTCCCCTTTGTCTTGATTTACCTTTTCCCTTCTGGCAACCATGAAATGGCCTTATAGTCTAAAAGTTTATTTTTGGTTTATTTATTTTATCTGTTTATTTTCTCTATTTACCACATGTGGGTGAAATTTTATGGTGTTTGTCTTTCTTCACCTGGCTTATTTCATTAAGTAATATCTTCTAGGTCCATCCATGTTGGTGCAAATGGCAGTATTTCATCTTTTTAATAGCTGAATAGTACTCCATTATTTATAATGAATAAATAATACCACATATTCATTCATCAGTAAATAATGCTGCAATAAACTTGGAGGTGCACGTTTCCTTGAATTAGTATTTGCGTAATTTTCAGGTAGATACCCAGAAGTGGGATAACTGATTCATATGGAATTTCTGTGTTTAATTTTTTGAGGAATCTCATACTGTTTTCCACAAGGGCTCCACAAATTTACATTCTTAGCAACAGTGTATCAGTTTCCCTGTTCTCCACATCCTCTCCAACACTTGTTTCTTGTTTTTTGCATAATAGCCATTCTCACCAGGTGTGGTGTTGTTATCTGTTAGGGTGAGGGGAACCCCCGACTCCCAAACCCACCTGCTCTAAATGGGTTCTGCCATGTGCCACATCATGACAAACATACTCTGGTGCATTAGACCTTAAATATAAAGGAACTTTAATACAATTAGTGTGCAATAAAGAGAAGAGATGAGAAAGAGTATAGGTTCCAATTAAACACCCCAAATTACCCATCCCTTCATGGGCAAATGCCCAGCCAAACAGGGTTGGCCCTAAGCAACAGGGCAGCTGAGGCCCAAAAGCTTACCACAAGTCTAAAGTACTTTCTGGTGGGGACCCATAGGAAAGGGGCAGAAGGGGCCAGGCATGATTCAAAGGAAAAGAGCAAAATGAAAATCCAAGTCAAGATAAAGGCTGCCATTGTCAGCTTCCCCACGGGTCTCTCACCCACATCTCTATATCTTTCAAGTGTCTCCTTCCATGTTCCCCTAGTTTCTGGTACAAGGCTGAGAAGTAAGCCCAGCTTCTTGACATGCCTCTCTACTCCAGGTGCCTTCTCCATCTCCTCCCTTCCTTCTCCCTGTCTTTTCTAGCTTCTCTCTACCTAGCTCTACCCTTCCTTGGGTGGGGCAGGGAACCTGGAACCTCTCCTTTCCCTGGGGATTACCCTGTTACAAGGTGATAGCTCATTGTTGTTTTGAGCTAGTAATAAAAGATGAGGAACATCTTTTCATGTACCTGTCAACCATCTGTGTATCTTCTTTGGAGAAATGTCTGTTCAGATTATGAGGAGTATTTTAATAGCCCTTTCGGATAATTCTGAATAGTCTTTAATACTGCATCAATCTTCAACAAGTGGTAGTTTTTAAAAAAATACTTTAATGTAGATTTTAAAATCACATCGACGGTATCAATCAACTTTCCATACTTTGTTACCATTAAAACCTACTAGTCTACATTGTACTTGAATATTGGCTTCAGTCAGTTATGTAGATCTTTCAAATGTTGACACAATTCATTATACATGCATTGTCAAAAAAATCTCATTAATATCATTTCCGCTCTCCTCAGAAAAGTCTTTAAGTATTAGAAAGTTGCCGAGCATATGATGGAGGTGCAAATTTTCCAAAATTGTAATTTTTCCTTGAAAGTTCAAAATTTCGGTTGTAAACCAGGCACCTCCCAATCGCCCTGTAGAACTAGGAAAGGGCACACTCTGCAAACAAAGGTGAGCAGGATAGTGCGCTCGCCAACCAAGGCTGTGGCAGGCCCTGCACCCCTATTTTGGGACTGAGTAGAGCCAGGGAAGGATCCACCATCAAGGTGAACTGCGGTCCCTGGAAGAGTGCAGCCCCTGAGCCATTGTTGGAAGCCAGGGACCCCATGACCCCCTTCAGAAACTGAGGGGGGGGCTCTGCAAACAAAGCCAGGGGCCCCACAATTCCCTTCTGGAATTGAGTAAATACAGAAGGAGGGGATCTTTAGGGACAGTGCCCATCAACATATCCACAGCATCACTACCCTTGTGGAGTTTTGGTGTAACAGTGCTGGAGTTGGTCTGGGCATCAGATCCCAACATGCCAGAAGGAGTACCCCAAAGAGATTCCTGCCAGTACCAGTGACACAGAACAAATGCATAGAACAAATTAGAAAACAAACAACAGGGAGAAGGAAAAATACAAATAAGCAAGCCCTCAGGGGAATGACACACCACAAAAAGAAAATCAGCCACCAGAACTCAATAGCAATGACATGGAAGAACTTCTCAGCCTGCAAGATAGAGAATTAAAAATAGTCATGATTAAAAAACATAAAGAAGACAAAAAGGAAAAGAATGATATGAGAAAAATAATTAATGAGCTGAAGAATGAAATTGAGTCCCTAATGAAGGAAATGAAAGAAACGCAGGAGATTAAAAGATTAGTGGAGGAGCTGAAGAACTCTGGGAAAAGCAATGAAAATAGAATTGATGAAATGGAAGAATGAATCAGTACTCTTAAAGATACAGAAATAAAAAGAATCAAAACAGAAAAGTAAAGATAAATACAAAAGAAAAAGAATGAAGAAACACTTCGAGAACTATCTGAGGAAAGGAAATATAAGGAAAGGAAATGAGGAAAGGAAATATAAGAGTTACAGGAATCCCAGAGGAGAAGCGAGAGACCAAGGAACCAAAAAACTAGTCAAGGAGATAATTGAAGAGAACTTCACAAGCTTGAAGAAGGAGATGAAAATAGACATACAGGAGGAAGCTAAAAGAACACCAAATTACCACAATGAAAGGAAACCTACGGCAAGACACATAATAGTAAAGCTTCCAAGAGTCCAAGAAAAGGAAAAAAAAAATGAAGCTGACAAGGGGGATGAAACAGATAACCTATCAGGCTGACATCAGATTTCTCTGAAGAAACACTATGGGCAAGAAGAGAATGGAGTAACATATTCAACAAACTCCAAGAAAACAAGTGCCAACCAAGAATACTTTACCATGCAAAACTCTCCTTCCTCTATGAAGAAAAAATAAGGAACTTCTTAGACAAACAGAAACTCCAGAAATTTATTATGACTAAACCCCCACTCCAAAAATTACTACAAGAAGTCCTAAAGCCAAAACCAACAGAGGAATGAATAAGAAGAACAGAATAAAGCAAGGAATAAAACCACAAAAGACAGCAAAATAGCAAATACAAATGCCAGCATATCAATATTAACTCTGAATATAAATGGACTATTATTATTTTATTGTAATAAAATAATATAAATCCATAAAAAGACACAGAGTAGCAGGCTGAGTTAAAAAACAAAATCCAACATTCTGCTGTCTCTAGGAAACACATTTAACTACAAAAGATAAGCATAGACTGAAAACAAAAGGTTGGAAAACAATCCTACAAGCAAATGGACCCAAAAAGAAGGCAGGAACAGCTATACTTTTATCAGATGAAATAAACTTCAAACTGAAAAAGGTATTAAGAGACATAGATGGGGGCCTCCCTGGTGGTGCAGCTGTTGAGCGCTGGGTTGTGAAGCTGCCCGCAGCCTCTGCGGCGCCGGTTCCATCCCCGGCTGCTCCCCTGCCACTGGAGGAGGATCCCACATGGCACGCAGACCTCTCCTGCCGCCCGCTGCTCCCCTCAGCAGTGTACTTCTGTCCTTTTGCCTGCTCTGCTCCCCGCTCTGGCTCTGGTGAATTCTCTCACCCTCCCGTGCTTCTGACTGTACCCAGTGCATGTACAAACAAAACAAACAAATAAATAAATAAAACATGCCTCTATTTAAAAAAAAAAAAAAAAGAGACATAGATGGACACTACATTATGATTACAAGGACAATACATCAGGAAGATCTAAGACTCCTTAACATATACTCACTAAATGAAGGAGCACCAAAATATATCAGACAATTATTATCAGCTCTGAAAACAGACATTAGAGAAAATATATATATAGTAGGAGACTTCAACACCCCACTCTCACCAATGGATAAATCAATGAGACAAAAATTAAACAAGGATACTAGAGCCCTGGGCCTCCCTGGTGGTGCAAGGGGCTAAGCACAGCACTGGAAGCAATCTGCAGCCTCTGCAGCAAGAGTTTGAGCCCCCGCAGGCCAGGGAGCTACCCACATGGCACAGCAGACCTCTCCTGTCTCGCCCACTGCTCCCCTCAGCAGATTTCAGTTGATATGCCTGTTGTGCTCTGCTTTCTGTCTTTGGTGAATCCTCTTACCGCCCTCCTTCCCTGCACCTCTGGTCTGTATCTCAGTTCTTGTATGTGTAAATAAATAAATCTTTTTTTAAAAAAAAAGATTGCTAGAGCCCTAAATAAAGACCTAGACTTCATAGGCTTAACAGATATCTATAGGCACTGTACCCCCCAAAAAATCCCAATACACATGCATGCATCATTCTCCAGAATGGATTAGATATTGGGCCACTAGACATACATCAACAGATACATTAAGATCAAAGTCATTCCAACTATCTTCTCTGATCATAAAGTCATCAAACTAGAAATAAATCATGAAAAGAAAGCAAGGAACCCTCCAACTTCATGGAGATTGAATCCACACTACTTGAAAACCATTCGTTTAAAATGGAGATCAAGGGGCCTCCCTGGTGGCGCAAGGGATTGAGCACCGCACTATGAAGCTGTCTGCAGCCACTGCAGCACGAGTTCGATCCCCGGCTGGCCAGGGAGCAACCCACATGGCGCACCTGTCTCACCCGCTGCTCCCCTTGGCAGTGTGTTTCAGTCAGTCTGCCTGTTCTGTTCCCCACCCTGTCTCTGGTGGATCCTCTGACCCTCCCACATATCTGGCCTGTACCCCAGCCCTTGTATGCATAAATAAATAAATCTTAAAAAAATAAATAAAATGGAGATCAAAAAAGAAATTAAAACGTACTTTGAGTTGAATGACAATGAGGACACCACTTTCCAGAATGTATGGGACACAGCAAAAGCAGTAATAGGAGGAAAGTATACAGCAATACAGGTTCCCATCTAGAAACAAGAAAGAACTCAAAGAAACAACCTAATCTCCCATCTCAAAGAACTAGAAAAGAACAAAAACCCTCAAAAAACAGTAGAAGAAAGGAAATAATAAAAATCAAAGCAGAAATAAGCAAAATAGAAATTAAAAAAAAAAACAATCCAAAAGATCAACAAAACCGAAAGTTAGTTCTTTGAAAAAATAAAATACACAAACCTCAAGCCAGGCTCATGAAGAAAAATCAGAAGAAAACACAAATAAGTGGGATCATAAATGGAAGGCGAAATTACAACAGACTCAATAGAAATCAAGAGAATAATCAGAGATTACTATGAACATTTATATGCAAACAAGTTCAACAATCTAGAAGAGATGGACAAATTCCTGGAATGATATACTCATCCAAAGCTAGATAAAGAAGAAATAGAAGACCTAAACAGACCAATTACAAGCAGTGAAATTGAAACAGTAATCAAAACACTCCCCCAAAACAAAAGCCCAGGACCAGACAGCCTCACAAATGAATTCTACCAAATGTTCGAAAATGAATTAGTGCCTATCCTACACAAACTCTTTCAAAAAATTGAGAAAGAAGGAATACTACCAAATATGTTCTATGAAGCCAATATTACACTACTATCAAAACCAAACAAAAAAAACAGAAAAAAAGGAAACTACAGGCCAATCTCCCAAATAAACACTGATGCAAAAATCCTCAACAAAATCCTTGCCAAAAGAATCCGACAATGCATCAAAAGGATAATATACCACGATCAAGTGGAATTTATCCCAGGGGCACAAGGATAGTTCAACATCTGAAATTCAATTAATGTAATCCAACACATCAACAAAAAGAAAAATAAAAACTGTATGATCATATCAATAGATGCTGAGATAGCATTCAACAAAGTCCAACATCCATTTATGATGAAGGCCCTTGAAATATCGGGATAGAAGGAACATTCCTTAACATGATAAAAGCCATATACGACAAACCCACTGCCAATATTATTCTCCACGGTGAAAAGCTGAAGGCATTTCCTTTAAGATCAGGAACAAGATAAGGATGTCCACTCTAACCACCACTTTTCTTTTCTTTCTTTCTTTCTTTTTTTTAAAGATTTATTTATTTATTTATACAAGCACTGGGTACAGTCAGAAGCATGGGAGGGTGAGAGAATTCGCCAGAGCCAGAGCGGGGAGCAGAACAGGCATACTGACTAAATACACGGCTGAGGGGAGCAGCGAGCACAGCAGGAGAGGTCTGAGCGCCATGTGGGACCCTCGCCCAGCCACCGGGGGTGGAGAGGGCGCTGTAGAGGCTGCGGGCAGCTTCGCAGCCCAGCACTCAACCGCTGCACCACCAGGGAGGCCCTCACCACTGCTTTTTAATAGAATACTGGAAGTCCTAGCCAGAGCAATAAGACAAAAGAAAGACATACAAGGAATCCAAATAGGGAAAGAAGAAGTAAAACTATCACTATTTGCAGGCGGTATGATAATATACATAGAGAACCCTAAAAACCCCACAGAAAAACTAATCAAAACAATCAACCAGTTTAGTAAAGTAGCAGGATACAAAATCAACACACAAAAATCAGTAGCCTTCCTATATACAATCAGTCTGAAGAAGAAGAAATAAAGAAAACTATCCCTTTTATAACTGAAACAAAAAAATTCAAATACTTGGGAATAAACCTAACAAAAGTGGTGAAGGACCTATACAAAGAAATATTAAATCATTATTAAAAGAAATAGAAGACACAAAGAAATGGAAAGACATCCCCTGTTCATGGATTGGAAGAATTAACATTATCAAAATGGCCATCCTACCAAAAGCAATTTACAGATTCATCACTATTCCAATAAAAATCTCAATGACATTCTTTAAAGAAATAGAACAAATATGGATGAAATTCATATGGAGCCACAAAAAACCTCGAATAGCCAAAATGCTCCTGACTAAAACAAAAGAGAATGGAGGTATCTATCACACTCTCGGACTTCAAACTATATGACAAAGCCATTATATTTTAAAATGTATGGTGCTGGAGCAAAAACAGACACACAGACCAATGAAGCTAAATAGAAAGCCCAGAAATAAAGCCACACTTATATGGACAACTAATCTTTGCAAAGGAGCAAAGAATATGCAATGGAACGAGGACAGTTTGATCAATAAATGGTCCTGGAAATACTGGACCACCATAAGCAAAAGAATGAAACTAGACCACTACCTCACACCTTGCACAAAAAAAAAACTCAAAATGGATAAAAGAACTGAATGTAAGACCTGAAACCATAAAGTATATAGAAGAAAATATAGGTAAAATACTACAAGACATACATCTCAGTAACAACTTTACTCATCCCCCCAAAGTAAATAAGGTGAAGGAAAAGATAAACAGCTGGGATTACATAAAACTAAAAATCTTTTGAACAGCAAGAGACATTAAGCAAAACAAAAAGATACCCTACATTTTTGCCCTCCATGCAACTGATAAGGGATCACAAAGGTTTGCAAAGAACTCATATGACTCAACAAAAAAAAGTAAACAATCCCGTCAAAAAATGGGCAGAAGAACTTAAAAGACACTTCTCCAAAGAGGAAATGCAAATGGCCAACAGGCATATGAAGAAAAGTTCAATATCCCTCATAATTAGCGAAATGCAAATCAAAACCACAATGAGATACCACTTTATACCAGCAAGAATGGCACATATTAAAAAACTAGCAACAATAAATGTTGGCGAGGATGTGGTGAAAAAGGACCTCTCCTACACTGTTGGTGGGAGTGCAAACTGATTCAACCACTATGGAAAGCTGTGTGGAGGTTCCTCAACCTACTAAAAATGGAGCTACCATATGACCCAGCAATTGCACTCCTAGGGATTTACCCAAAGGACACAAAAACATTAATTCAAAGGATACCTGCACCCCTATGTTTATTGCAGCACTATAATAGGTAAGATTTGGAAACAACCCAAAATGCCCCCAAATAGATGACTGGATCAGGAAGATGTGGTATAGGGCCTCCCCAGTGGCGCGGCAGATTGAACACAGCGCTATGAAGCTGCCCACAGCCTCTACAGCGTAGGTTCCATTCCCGGACAGCCAGGGAGATACCCACAAGGAGCGGCAGACCTCTCCTGTCTCACCCGCTGCTCCCCTCAGCAGTGTTTTAGGTCCATCTACCTGTTCTGCTCCCCATTCTGTCTCTGGTGAATCCTCTCACTCTGCTGTGCTTCTGGCCTGTACCCCAGCTCTTGTACAAAGAAATAAATCATTAAAAAAAAAAGATGTGGTATATATACACAATGGAATACTATTCAGCAATCAAAAAATATAAACTCATGCCATTCACAGCAACATGGATGGAGCTAGAAGGAATTATGCTCAGTGAAATAAGCCAGAGGAAAAAGAAAAATATCGGATGGCTTCACTTATAGGAGGAATATAGGGGAACCAAATAAGGGATCAGGGGGAAAAAGGAGAACAATTTTAAAAAATTAACAGGCAACTATAAATCAGAGACATTCTTTAGGGGAGGGGAAGGGAAAGGGATCAAAACCGGGGAGAGAAGAGCACAAGGGACTATGGTGATGGGGTGCACGGGTGAATTGGTGGTGGAAATCCTATGGGGACTACACCTGAGAAAAAGCAAATGTAAAAAATAAACAATGATGTAATATATATATAAATAATTTATTTTAAAAATAAATAAAAATAGGGCCTCCCCGAGGGCGCAGTGGTTGAGTGCTGGGTTGTGAAGCTGCTCGCAGCCTCTACAGCACCCGTTTGATCCCCAGCTGATGGGCGAGGGTCCCACATGGCCGCAGACCTCTCCTGCCGCCCACTGCTCCCCTCAGCAGTGTACTTCGGTCCTTCTGCCTGCTCTGCTCCCCGCTCTGGCTCTGGTGAATTCTCTCACCCTCCAGCACTTCTGACTCTACCCAGTGCTTGTATAAATAAATAAATAAAACCTTTAAAAATAAATAAATAAATAAAAATATAACTTAATTAAAAATCAGTAGGTTCAAGTTTTTATCATTGGCACCATATACTGTCAGTTACTTTTCTTCACTTTGTCCATTTTCAGGAAAATGCCTGCCAAATTCCCAAGTGTGAATACCCATTGTTTATCTGTCAGTTATTTCAAGAAAAAATTGGTGTTCCCTGAAAAAAATGCAACTAGTTCAGCTCACAAAGCAATGTTACAAGTGCTTTTCTTTGGGATAACTATTGTACTTTGGGATGTAACAGAAGTGCTTTAGCTGTACTTCTTGTTTTGTTACACAGAATATTAGAAAACCACATACTCAAGAATGAAGAGTTAATAATTGTTACTGATTTATCAAGGATATTCCTAAACGTGATGGCAAAAAAATATAACTACTGGTACATTTCAGTGCCACTGCCTTGATGAGCATAAAGGCACCAGGAGCTTTGTCCACCTTTGCCTTTTCTTTTCCTCCCACTTTTGCTTTTGCACCATCAGTGCAAATGTCAATACTGTAAAAAAAAAAAAAAAGAAAAGGCAAACAATGTCTTATTACTATTATGAAAATAGTTTTGAATCACATAACCCCCTTGAAAGATTTCTGCAAACCCCCAGAGATCTGTGGACCATATTTTGAGAACCTTGAAACATCTGCTCTAGGGTGTATGCCTACTATGTGCAATCGTAATCTTAGTTTTTGTCCCAAAAACTACTCTTTCATCTTTTTCACAGCTGTGTAGTACTCCATTGAGTTCTATCATACTTTTTAAGTCCATTTATCTGCTGATGACTTGGTTTGCATCCATTTTAGGCTAATTCTGTGAATATGGGTGTGCAAATATCTATTCAAGAATTGTTTCCATTTCTTTTGGGTGTCTATATAGAAGTAGAATTGCTGGATCATATGGCAGTTCCTATTTCCCTTTTGATGGACATTTATATCAGTGCTACTCTGTATTCCACAGATTTGTGGGAATCAGGAACTATCCCCCATCTACAATGAAATAAGCACAAAAAATTGAGAGTAGGCATTTAAAAACTTATATAGCAATTTGGTGTTGCCATGACATCCAAGCACATGACCGCTTTTCTAGTAATCCCTTTCTTCTCTACTGTACAAATGTATAAGTCCATAGCAGATTGAAAATTTAACAAAAAAGAAAAAATGGTCATTTATGGGACCTCCCTGGTGGCACAGTGTTTAACGTCTCAGTGCTATCAAGCTATCGCCAGCATGATCCCCAGCCAGAGAGCTAACACACATGGCGCAGCAGACCTCTCCTGTCTCGCCTGCTGCTACCCTCAGCAGTGTATTTCAGTAAATTCACCTGTTCTGCTCCCCACTCTTTCTCTGGTGAATCCTCTCACACCCCTGCACCTCTGGCCTACACCCCAGTTCTTGTATGCATAAATAAATAAAAATAAATCTTTGAAAAAAATTGGTCATTTGCCATATACAGTTTGAAAGTTACTGATTGAAATTGTTTTTGTTTTTTCCCCATTAACTCTTTTTTCCCCTCAAGTTTTATTGATTTACCACTAGTTTACATAACTGTATAAATTGGGGAGTATAACTTCACACCCAAATGTACACATTTCTCACTCACCCCCACCAACTCTTCAGTGGTCACAACCCTATCACCTTCCTCCCCTGCTCCCCTCCACCCCTCTGGTAACCAGTATGTCTTTCTTTCTTTCTTTTCTTTCTTTTGTTTCTTTTGTTTTCTTTCTTTTGTTTTCTTTCCTTTCTTTCTTTCTTTCTTTCTTTCTTTCTTTCTTTCTTTCTTTCTTTCTTTCTTTCTTTCTTTCTTTCTTTCTTTCTTTCTTTCTTTCTTTCTTTCTTTCTTTCTTTCTTTCTTTCTTTCTTTCTTTCTTTCTTTTCTTTCTTTCTTTCTTCCTTCTTTCTTTTCTTTCAAGATTTATTTATTTATTTTATACAAGAACCGGGGTACAGGGCAGATGCGTGGGAGGGTGAGAGGATTCACCAGAAACAGAGTGGGCAACAGAACAGGCAGACTGATGAAATACACTGCTGAGGGGAGCAGTGGGCACACCAGGAGAGGTCTGCAGCGCCATGTGGGACCCTCGCCGGCCGGCTGGGATTGAACCGGCACTACAGAGGCTGCGGACAGCTTCACAGCGCGGTGTTCAACCTTCTGTGCCACCAGGGGAGGCTCTCTTTTTTATATTTATTTATTTATTCACACAAGAACTGGGGTACAGGCCAGAGGTGCAGGGGGTAAGAGGATTCACCAGTGACAGAGTGGGGAGCAGAACAGGCAGATCCACTGAAATACACTGCTGAGGGGAGCAGCGGGTGAGGTAGGAGAGGTCTGCTGCACTGTGTGGGTAGCTCCCCGGCTGGCCAGGGATCAAACTTGTGCTCCAGAGGCTGTGGATAGCTTCATAGTGCTGTGCTTAAGCCCTTGCGCCACCAGGGAGGCCATAACCAGTATGTTTTTCATAGAGTCAAAGAATTATTCCTGTTGTTTGGCCAGTTTGTTTTCTTTGGTTATTTGTATTCCACAAATGAGTGACACCATCTGGTAACCATCTTTTACTTTCTGACTTGCTTCCCAGTAAGTCTTTTTGTGGCCATACCCTAGTGTTCTCTCGAGTAGGTTATGAAGAATAGAATTATTGTATTAAAGGGTATGCACATTTTATATTATGATAGTACAAAATTGCTCTCCATAAAGACTGAGTACTTCAACAGTATATTAAAACACCTATTTCCCTATACCTCTGTCAACAATTGATAATCTTTTAAAACTTCTGTTAATCTGTTAGACAAAATAACAGTGTCTTGTTTTAATTCATAATTCTACTTGTCAATTTATGTATCCTCTCATATTTTCATTAATATTTGTGTTTCCTCTTTAATTAGTTGCTTGGTATATCTTTCATTCTATTTCTATTGGAAATATCTTTCTATTGGAAATATCTTTCATTCTATTTCTATTGGATTGCTAATTTTTTCTCATTGACTCATAGTAGTTCTTTGTATTTTGGATATGATTGTTTATATATGTTATAAACATATGTCTATATATGTTACAAATGTTTCATAGATACAACCTATCTTCTTCTGTATTTATGATATTGTTAGAATAGAAACATTCAATTTCAATGTCAAATGTATCATTCCTTTTATGATTTTTGCTTTTTTTGTCTTGTTTATGAAGGCTGTTCATACTCCAAAGTTTTAAACATATTCATTTATAGTCTCATATTTCTTCCACCTTTTTTTTTACAGCTGTATTGAGGTATATTTGATGTATAATAAACTATACATGCATAAAGGATATAATTTGATGAGTTTTCAACATTTGTACATACCCATGGAGCTATCACAGTTTAAATAATGAACATGTCCATCATCCCCGCACCGTTTTCTTGTATCCCTTCTTTCTCATACATTTCTAAGTTTGTGTGCATATATATGTGCTATTTTTTCTATTTTAAATTAAGGTATCATTTGCATATAGTAAAATCCATCCTTTTTATTATATATATCTGCAAGTTTTGACAAATACACAGTCATTTAACATCACCACATCACTACATGATAAAGAATAGTTCCATTACTTCAAGAAATTTCCCAGTCCCCCTGCTTCCTAGTAATCACTGCCAGTTTTCTATCATTATAATTTTGCCTTTTTAGAATAATCATATAAATACAATCATACAATATAGAACCTTTTGAGAGTGGCTTCATTCAATCAGTACAGTGCCTTTAAAATTCATCCATATTGTGGCTTGTGTCGGGAGTTTGTTCCTTTTGCTTGAATGGCTTTCTATATGGATGCATCAGTTTATTATTCCATTTCCCAGTTGAGGAACATTTGGGTTGTTTCCAGTGTTTGGGGATTATAAGTGCAGTCACTATAAATATCCGCATTAGGTATTTGTGTGAACATAAGTTTTCATTTCACTTGGGTGAATACCTAGGAGTGGGATTGCTAGGTCATGTAGTCAATGTATGTTTAATTTAGAAACTGCCAAGCTGGAGGAGGGAGAGGCGTCAAAAGTGGGGAGCGAAGAGCACAAGGGACTGTGGTGATGGTGCATCGGTGCAGGGACTACACCTGAAGGGAGAACAATGACTTAAGAAAATAAATTTTTTAAAAAAAGAAACTGCCAAACTATTTTACAAAGTAGCTATATACTTTTGCATTCCTTTCAGCAATGTATGAGAATTCCATTTGCTTCCAGTGCCCCAACACTTGGTAGTGTCAGGTATTTTTTTCCCTTAAGATGTTCTAATAAGTGTGTGATGGTATCTTGCTGAGGTTTAAATTTGTATTTTCCTAGTAATTAATGATGCCGAGCATCTTTGGAATAGTGTCTGTTCAAATCTTTTGCCCCATTAAAAAATTCAGTTGTTTTCTTGAGTTTTGAATTCTAATATATTCTGTGTACAAGGTCTTTATTAGCTTTGTAATTTACAAACATTTCCTTTCAGTCTGTAGCTTTTCTTTTCTTTCTCTTACCAGTTATCTTTTGAAGAAAAGTTAATAATTTTGATGACAATCAATTTTTGGTTTTGGTTTTACATCTAAGAAATCTTTGTCTAATACATGTTGTTTCTGAGTTATTTTTTAAGGTTTTATTCCCTAAACTGTCTAGCACTGATTTTTGTGAATGATGTGAGATATTGCTATAACTTAATTTTTTTCCAAACAGGTAGCTAATTGTCCTAACACTATTTATTGACAATGCAATCATTTGTTTTTATGCCAATTTCAATACTGAAATTATTGCAATGGCTTTATCATAAATTTTAGTACATGATAGTACAAGTCTTTCCTTGTATTTAAAACATTTCTTGGCTAATCTAGCTCATTTTCCCTTCCACAAGAATTTTTAGAATCAGTCAATAAATTCCACAAAAGATCTTGTTTTTAGTTGATATTACATGGAGTTTTCAATAATTTACATTATTGAATTTTCCCAACCAGGAACATGGTATGTCTTTTTATTTAGGTCTTCATTACTTGTATATCTCTCCCTTTACCTTGACTTAAAAAAAATGTTTTATGCTATTTTGTAATCCTTTATTTCTCTTTCTCATCTGTAAACATGTTGAGTGTAGGGATCTTTTTGTCTCATCTCTATATTACATAGAGACATATAGCAGAGGCATGTAATAGGTCACTCAATAATTTTTTTTTAAGATTTATTTATTTTTATACAAAAATTGGGGTACAGGCCAGAGATGCGGGGGGGTGAGAGGATTCACCAGAGACAGAGCTGGGAACAGAACAGGCAGACGGACAGACGGACCGAAGTACACTCCCGAGGGGAGCAGCGGGCGAGACAGGAGAGGTCTGTCCCGCCATGTGGGTTTCTCCCTGGCCGGCTGGGAATCGAACTCGTGCTGTAGTGGCTGCAGATTGCTTCATAGGTTGTGTCTTAACCCCTGCGCCACCAGGGAGGCCCCGCTCAATAATTTTTTGATGAGCAAGTTACACTATAATAAGTGTTTAAGAGTTTGATTAAAAACTGTGGGTTTCTCCCCTCCCCCATGCACAAATATACACAGACTTATGCATAAAATTTCAAGGGATACTTGGACAGTCCCCCTGATGCCTAGCCATAAATCTCATGTTTAGTACCCCCAATCAGAAGTGATAAATCCTATAATAGTGGTTGTATGAGACTTAAGGGAAAGATTCCATAACTCTACCACAGGGTAGATGTAAGGGAAAACATCACTGAAAAGATAATTTTGGTCTGATACTTAAAGAATGAGTAGGAATTTCATTAAGACTGAAAGTACAGTTAGCTTGAAAGCCAATTTATCCTGTAAGATTCTTTGATCATTTGCCTTTTTTGTTCACCTTTTCTTGAGCCCATTTGGGGTTCCTCTTACCCTTCTACACCTTTTGTTACTCCCATTCTTCCACCCACTGTTGCCTCTTGCTATATCTTTGCACTGTGTTTTCTAGAAAGCTGATTTCATTGTAAATAAACTCTATTGTACCCTACATTTCTTTCCACTTGCTTTAATTAGAACTTGCGTCTCCCCAAGTGTATTGGGACTCCCTTATTGCTATGGCTTTTGAGTGAAATCTTCACATAATTTATTGAACCCATGTCCTTACTGATGAACATTAAGGTTGTTTGCAATTATTTTACAGTTACAATGTCACAATGAATATCTTTTCATATACTTGTGTATGTATGAATTGTATCTAGGATAGATTTATGGAATTGGAGCTGCTGAATCAAATAGTGTGAACATAAAAACCTTGATAAATACTGCCAACTTTTTATGCAGAAAGTTTGTTTTAGTAAGTATTGTTACCAACCACACACAAGAGTGCCCATGTTCTTATGCCTTGCTGGTACTAGATTTAATTTTTTTAGTCATTAGTTTTCATTTGTTTCATGGAAGTCATCATCATTCTTGTACTTTATAGCTTGCAGGCTATTACTATTAACCCTCAGATTAAAAGTCTCTCCTCTGAGGTGCATGTCTTCTGGCAGTATTACATTTTATTACTTCTTGATATAGTCATTTATTGACTTTTTTTATTTCCTATAATCTTTGGAGAACTTGGGCATCTGACTCTCATTCTTCCCTCCACCCAAACTCCTGTTCTTCACTTCCTTGCTCTGTGGTAGGACTGGCCAAGCAGCACCCTCACTTCACCGTTTCTAGACCACATCGCTAGTGCTTTTCTCCCTCTATGTCTGCAACAAAATCCCTCAACCTGATCCTGGATTTGGTCATTTCCTGGAATTACTCTACTGAAAATATAAAATTCTGTGATCTCTCTGTCCTCAGTTTTGCATTTTTCCAGTTTTCTTGCTGCCTTAACCATTTTGTAATTGCTCTTCAGATCTATATTCCTTTCATTTTCTTCTCTGAAATGTGTTCTTGCTATTTTTAATGTGTTTTATAGAAGATTTGCTTGATACCATAAACCTAGAACCTGGAAAGCCCTGTAATCCTATCACACTAAGATAACTACTATTAAGAATTTAGTGCTGGGCCTCCCCGGTGGCGCAGCGGTTGAGCGCTGGGTTGTGAAGCTGCCCTCAGCATCTGCAGCGCCGTTTCGATCCCCGGCTGCTCCCCAGCCACCAGAGGAGGGTCCCACATGGCGCGCAGACCTCTCCTGCCGCCCGCTGCTCCCCTCAGCAGTGTACTTCGGTCCTTCTGCCTGTTCTGCTTCCCGCTCTGGCTCTGGTGAATTCTCTCACCCTCCCGTGCTTCTGACTGTTCCCAGTGCTTGTATAAATACATAAATAAATAAATCTAAAAAAAAAAAAATCATTGTTTAAAAAAAAAAAAAGAATTTAGTGCTAAGGCCTCCCTGGTGGTGCAAGGGGTTAAGACGCAACCTATGAAACTTCCGCAGCCACTGAAGCATGAGTTCAATCCCTGGCCAAGGAGCTACCCCCATGGCGCAGCAGACCTCTCCTGACTCACCTGCTGCTCCCCTCAGCAGTGTATTTCAGTCAATCTGACTGTTCTGTTCCCCACTCTGTCTCTTGTGAATCCCCTCACCCCACACACCTCTGGCCTGTACCCCAGTTCTTGTATGCATAAATAAATAAATGTTTTTTTAAAAAAAGAATTTAGTGCTAGTTTTCCAGAACTTTGTCAATGCATGTATTCATATGTAATCTTCATAAATATGGCACAAACTACATTCCACAACTTCCTTTTTTGCATAATATATTTTAAAATCTTTATCATTTTACTGAATATAGCATCAACTCATTCATTTAAAAAACAATTTTATTTTTGACCAATACTGTAAATATTTAAAGTATATACAATGTGATATTTTGATATATGTATACATTGTAAAATGATTACTACAATGAGGGCCTCCCTGGTGGCGCAAGGGGTTAAGCACTGCGCTATGAAGCAATCCGCAGCCTCTGCAGCACGAGTTCTATCCCTGGCTGGCCAGGGAGCAACCCACATGGCGCAGCAGACCATTCCTGGCTCTCCTGCTGCTCCCCTCAGCAGTGTACTTCAGTCAATCTGCCTGTTCTGTTCCCCACTCTATCTCTTGTATGCATAAATAAATAAATCTTTAAAAAATTATTACTACAATAAAATTAATATACCTCCCATAGTTACCATTTTGTGTGTGTAGCATCTACTCTGTTAGTAAATTTCAAGTATATAATACATTATTACTAACACATAATACCTTACTATTAACTGTGCCATGCATTATGGTCACCATGCCCTACATTATGTTTCCACCACTTATTTATCTTATAGGTGAAAGTTTGTGCCCTCTGGTCAATAGCTCCTCTTTCTCCCCACCCTCAAGCCTCTGGTAACTACCATTGTACTCTCTGATCTTATAGCAACTCATTCATTTTAATAGCAGCATAGTGTTACATTGTATCCATATACCAGCTTTTTTTAAAGCCAAATTTAAAGATTTATTTATTTATGCATACAAGAGCTGGAGTACAGGCCAGCAATGCGGGGGTTGAGAGGATCCACCAGAGACAGAGTGGGAAACAGAACTAATAGACATCTGGGTTGTTCTAATGTTAGACTATGGTAAAGTTACTATGTTCTTTATTTACATATCTATGTGCCTATAGAATATTCTATAGGACAGTTTTTTCCAAAATGTATTGCTGTGTAAAATGTACACATTTAAATCTTTAATAATACATTTATATAGGCTTCAAGAGTCTATCAGTTATACTCCTGCCAATAGGGCATGAAAGTGTGTTTTCCCCATGTACTTTCCAATGTCAGTGTTATAATTTTTCATCCTTACCATTATGATAGGTGAGATACATTCTTTATTTTATAATCCATTTTGTTTGCATTTAGCAGTGTGTTCTGGACATTTTTCTGTCAATAAATATAGATTACACTATCATTTTAAATACTGTGTAACTTTCCACTCTATTGATGTAAATTAATTTTTCACTCAGTGGGCGCTTGAATCATTTTCAGTTTTTTGCTATTACAAACACTTGTGAGGACCATTTTTACCCATTCATCTTTATGTACTTGTCTGCTTCTCTCCTCAAGTAAAGTGTAACTACTTGTTAATACATTTATTAACCAACATTTACATCAAAATCTATAGCTTCAGATATGGGATAATTTCTTTGGTGGAGTATAAAGAAACAAAAACAAGGCAATAGATACAATGAAACCAAGCAAACCCTTGAGATCTCATTGCAGAAGTGATTCTACCAGAAGGGGAGAGCAGGTGGTGGTTGGAAAATGTGGGAAAAGGCCCAGTGGGTTATGGCAGAGGATTTAGTTATTAATGTATTAGTGGTGTGTTGTGGTAACATACATTTGAAAAGGTGTGACCTGCTACCCCTAAATTATATGCACTGTTGTGAACAAATATTACCTCAATGATAAATGATACAATTTAAAAATAAAAATGATTTACTTTTTAAAATCTATAACTTAATAAGGAGTAGTTTGTGTAATGCTTCTCTTGCTCATTTTTTTGAGATTTTTCCATGTTAAGTGTAAGTATTATGATTGCTCCTTTTTGGGCAGCAGCTCTTCTGCCTGCCTGTGACCATGCAGGTGTTTTTCTTGGCCAAACATCTCCCTTTGCAAAACAGCAGAGGCAGCTCTCTTCCCAAGACTGCCCGCCTGTGACTATGCAGAACTCTCTTTTAACAAACCTGTCTCTTTTGGGGCATCTCTTTTTGCCCACTTGTGTCTGTATAAGTGTCCTTTATTGTTCTTTCCCTTTTTATAATAAACCTGCCCTTTTGGAGACAGACAGACAGACACACACACACACACAATTGTTCCTTTTCCCTGGAAGGGATCATGCTGAATGAAATAAGTCAGAAGGAAAAGATAAACATCAGATGGTTTCGTTTATAGGTGGACTATAGAGAAACTGAGCAAAGGATCAGGAAAAAGATACAACTTGCAAGCTGACCCTAGATCTGAGGCATCCAGCAGGGGAGGGAGGGGAGAGGCATCAAAACAGGGGAGGGAAGAGCCCAAGGGACTATGGTGATGGATTGTGGGTGCTATGGTGGTAGGAGAAATACAGGGATTGCACCTGAGGGGAGAAATAAAATAATGTCCAAAAATTGATGTAAGAAAATAATAAAAATTGTTCGTTTTCATTACTGAATATGATACAATATTTCATTGTATGAATATGCCACAGTTTAACCGTTCTATTGTTGATGAACGTTTGGATTATTTATAGTTTTTGGCTATTATGAATAAAACTGCAGTGAATATTCTAATACGAATCTTTTCAGGCCTCCCCTAGTGGCTCAGGTGGTTGAGCGCTGAGCTGTGAAGCTGTCTGCAGCCTCTGCAGCGCCTGGCCTCCACAGGCCAGGAGGATCCCACATGGCTCAGCAGACCTCTCTTGTCTCGCCAGCTGCTCCCCTCAGCAGTGTATTTCAGTCTGCCTGTTCTGTTCCCTGCTCTGTCTCTGGTGAGACCCCTCACCCTCCTGCGCATCTGGCCTGTTCTTGTATAAATAAATAAATAAATCTTAAACACACAAAAAACAAATCTTTTCATAAACCTATACTTTCATTTGAAGAGGGGGGATAAATGCCTAGAACTAGAATTTCTAGGTTATAGGATAGATGCTTATTTAATTAATTAAGGTAATATTCCTTTACATAGTTGATTGTATTTGGGGAGGACAGGACCCCCCCCTTCAAGCATTATTGCCATAGTGAACCCGCCACTAAAGCACTTGCTGCCCACCACCTTAGTCCATTGTGATGCCCCCCTCCCACCCTGCCCTCCTCCTCCCCTTCTCCTACTCCTTTCGATTCCTCTGCTCTATAATCAATTTTCCAGGGTTAGTTTTTAAGTTTGGCTTTATCTATCCCTTTGTTTAGTTTTACTATATTCTACTTATAAGTGACACCATGTGGTGTTTATCTTTCTCCTTGTGACTTATTTTGCTTATCATAATCCCTTCCAGCTCCATTCATGTTGCTGTGAATGGCATGAGTTTCTTTTATTTTTGATTGCCGAGTAGTATTCCACTGTGTATAAGTACCACGTCTTCTTTATCCACTCATTCATTTTGGGGCATTTAAGTTGTTTCCATAATCAAAAAAATGGTCACAGGTGCTAAATAAGCACTTGTCCAAAGAATACATATAGATGGCCAAGAGGCACATGAAAAATGGTCATCATCACTTATCAAGGAAATGCAAATCCATGGCCTCCCTGGTGGTGCAGGGGTTAAGTCCCAGTGCTATCAAGCCATCACCAGCTACTGCAGCATGAGTTAGATCCCCACCAGGGAGTTAACTCACACGGCACAGCAGACCTCTTCTGTCTTGCCAGCTGCTCCCCTCAGCAGTGTATTTCAGTAGATCTGCCTGTTCTGCTCCCCGCTCTGTTTCTAGTGAATCCACTCACCCCACCCTTAGCCTCCCCCTGCACCTCTGGCCTACACCCCAGTTCTTATAAGCATAAATAAACAAAAATAAATCTTAAAAAAGAAATGCAAATCAAAACCACAAGGAGATACCACATACCAGTGAGAATGGCCCATATCTAAAAGACCAGAAATAACAAGTGCTGGTGAGGTTGTGGAGAAAAGGGAACCCTCCTACACTGCTGGTGGGAATGTAGACTGGTCCAGCCCCTGTGGAAAGCTGCGTGGAGGTTTCTTAAAAGACTAAAAATGGATCTTCCATATGACCCAGCAATCCCACTTTTAGGTATCTACCTGAAAAATACAAGAATGCTCAGGAAACCTGTACTCCCATGATCATAGCAGCACTATTTACTTAAAACAATAGCCAATATGGAAACAACCTAAGTGTTCACAAACAGACTAGTAGAGCAAGAAGATGTGGTATATGTACACAATGGAATACTATTCAGCAATCAAAAAAGATAAACCCATGCCATTTGCAACAACATGGGTGGAGCTGGAAGAATTTATACTAAGTGAAATAAGCCAGATGGAGAAAGACAAATACTCAACGGTGTCACTTATATGTGGAATAAAAACAAAACAAAACAAAACACTAAAGGGTCAGGGAAAGACAAAATTTAACACCAACCCATAAAAACTGAATGCAGATCTTTGGCTTCTGGAGGGGGAGGGAGAAAGAAGGGAGGGAGAGGAGTGAAAACAGGGGTGGGGGGAGAACACAATGGACTATGAATGCATTGGTGGTGGGAGAGCTATGGTACCTACACCTGAAGCAAGGGCTGAATCCTATACTGTCAAAACACTAGCAAGGATGTAAAATAGTGGTACTTCAGTAAAAATAAAAAAAGCATCAGTCACTCCATGGTTATCCACAAATCATTATGCAAAAAAATCCCCTGCAGTATAATAGTCAAAATTAGGAAAATTAACATCGATAACACCACTACTACTCTCTATTATCAGATTTTACTTCTTATCCCAATAATGTCCTTCACAGTAATTTTTGCCAATCCAGAATAAAATCCAGGAATATACATTGAATTCATTTGGCATATCACTTTAGGTTTCTTAAATCTGGAATATTTCCTGAATTAATTTTTTTCTTTCAAGATTTTAGCATTAAATTTAAAAAAAAAACTTACTATTTTTTATTATTGTGCTTTTTTTCTCTTTCTTTTCACCACCATCCCTTATATCTCATTGCCCCCTTTTTGTACCTTCCTTCTTAACTTCAGAGCCCTCACAGTATTCGTTGATGTTCACTAGTTTTTTAATTTTACTTTATCAATCATCTTCTATGTAAATGTCCAGTATTTATTTTTATCATTCTGACTTGCTTTACTGCACACAACTCTCTCAAATCCCACTCATTTTGTTGAAAATGGTTACATTTCATCTTTCCTTATGACTGAATAGTACTCCATAGTGTGGATATGCCACATCTTCTTTTTTTTTTTTTTTTAATTTACTTATACAAGAAAGGAACCATTTTTTTTTTTTTAATTTACTTATACAAGCACTGGGTACAGTCAGAAGCGCGGGAGGGCGAGAGAATTCACCAGAGCCAGAGCGGGGAGCAGAGCAGGCAGAAGGACCGAAGTACACTGCTGAGGGGAGCAGCGGGTGGCAGGAGAGGTCTGCGCGCCATGTGGGACCCTCCTCCGGTGGCCGGGGAGCAGCCGGGGATAGAACTGGCGCTGCAGATGCTGCGGGCAGCTTCACAACCCAGCGCTCAACCGCTGCACCACTGGGGAGGCCCCAATGCCACATCTTCTTGAACTGATTGTCTATTGAAGGACATTTAGGCTGCATCCATGTCCTAGCTATTATAAATAATGCTGCCATGAACATGGAACAAATGGTCTTTTGTGTTGCTGGTTTCATGTTCTTTGGATAAATATCCAAGAGTGGTATTGCTGGGTCATGTGCTATTTCCATTTTTAGTTTTTTTTTTTTTTTAAGATTTATTTATTTATTTATGCAAGCACTGGGTACAGTCAGAAGCACGGGAGGGTCAGAAAATCCACCAGAGCTAGAGCAGGGAACAGAACAGGCAGACTGACGAAGTACACTGCTGAGGGGAGCAGCGAGCGCAGCAGGAGAGGTCTGCGCGCCATGTGGGACCTTCGCCTGGTGGCCGGGGATCGAACCGGTGCTGCAGAGGCTGCGGGCAACTTCGCAGCCCAGCTCAACTGCTGCGTCCCCGGGGAGGCCCCGTTGTTAGTTTTTTAAGGTAAATCCAGATTGCTTTCCATAATGGTTGCACCAGTTCACATTCCCACCAAGAGTGTAATAGGGCTCCTTTCTCCCCATCCTCTTCAGAACTTGTCGGTCTTTTTAGTATGTGCCATTCCCACAGGTGTGAGATGGGATCACATTGTGCTTTTCACTTGCATCTGTCTTACTGGAAGTGACAATGAACACTTTCATATGTCTATTGACCTGGATAATCTCTTTAGTTAATTGCTTTGTTCCTGTCTGGTGACTACTTATTTATTGGGTTTTCTTTTTTATTGTTGGATTGTGTGAGTTTCTAAAATATATTTTGGATATTAACCCTTATCAGTTGAATATTGTGTGACTATTTTCTCCAATTCAAAGGTGCCTTTTTAATCATGCTGTATTTTTTCACTGTGTACAAGTTTTTTAGCTTGAAGTAATCTCAGTTCCCTTGCCATAAGGTTGAGCCACCAAAAACATCTTTATTGTTGATGTCATGAAATGAATTGCCAATATTTTTGGTATACATTTTAATGTTTCAGATCTCATATCTAAACCTTTAACCCATATAATGATACATGGATCAATGGAATAGAATAGAAAACCCAGAAATAAATCCACATACATAAGGGCACAGCCAAATGTAGTAAGGACACTGGGCTGGCCTCCTGCATGTGCTTACAACTAGATTGCAATAGAACAAAGTCAAAAACCCCTGAAGGTAAAATGGGCAATCACAGTATACTGAAGGAGCAGTGGCTCAGCAAAAGGGGTAGGGAAAACTTTAAATGAACTGTGTTTATAGTGATACCAGAGCAGTATAACCCACCAGAGAGAGGGGCAACTGCTGTGTAGAACACCCTAGAGTTGGTGACTCAGGGGCACATGGCAACTTCTGGAACTATTGAGATCTGATACCATATTGAATAAGGGACATTCAGAGGGTGCACTGTTGGAGAACTATATTAGCAGGAGTGAAGAATAAGGATCACTGGCTTGAGCCTGAGACTTTAAATAGAGAACAACTAGAGTCTTATCTGTAGGAAGAAATAGGTCGTATCACCCATGTTTCCTCATAGATGAGGCTACTACTTGAAGCCAAGACGGGGATACTCGAAACACCTGCCACCCATCTGCCACCTGTCTTGGCTAAAACCATTATCACAAATGAATATTTGCATAAATCAGAGTTTAAAGCATCTGTTAATAATAAGCACAAACACCCTAGGATAAGACTCTGTACTGAAAAAAGAACAACTCCCAGTCTGTGACCCCATATCAGCTGTGCCCAGCACTGCACCTAGTGCTCAAAAATAGCGTAAAGTAAAAACTGACATGAGAGTATAAGAGACACTTAGACTGACATGCTGGTCCAGATGAGGGGATCACTGTAGATCCCCATCACACTACTCTGGTACCCGCAGCACAGCAGGAAGCTTGAATCCCTAAAGCCTACATCCAGGAGGTGATCCTCTGGTGCCCTTCACCTTTGATCTTTTTTTTTTTTTTTTTACTTACCCCCTCTTACCAGCATCAGTTCTAAGATTACTTCAAAAGGTACAAAGGCAATAGTCTGTAAGTCTAACTCTGTTACAACCCATAAAAACAAAAAATGAAGAAACAGAAAAGAATGTACGACAAATGCTGGTACAGAAAAACAAAATCCCGAGAGGAGTCTCAATCCAGCAGAACTGTGGCACATGACCGGAGAGGAGTTTAAGGTGACAGACAATGCTTACAGAACACGACAACAACAACAGAAGATATAAAATAGCAATAGAATAAAAGTGAAGAAAATATGAGCTAATTACAATTAGAAGTAATGGATTTAAAAAATAAAACTGAATTTGAAATATAATTTTCCACTGTCAACAGCAGACAAATGCAAGCAATGGAGAGAATTAATGAGACTGAAAACACAATGTCAGAGAACATGCAAATAGAACAACATAGAGAAAAAAGATAAAAAAATGAAAACAGCGTAAGAGGCCTTTGGGATAACCTAGAGAGAAATAACGAACATTTCATGAGGGGTTCAATCTCTAGTGAATAACTTTATATGGACATTTATTCTCTAAGATCCTGAACCTGCCTTTCTGTGTTTGAGCTTCTAGGACTTCATTAAGTTTCTTTATGCTTGTTATTCTAAAATATTTGTGTCTTAAGCCCTCAAATAATGTGTCATTTCTGCAGTTTTCTGAACTTCTTCTCTTTGAGCTTTCCCATCTCACGTTCAAATGCCCCTTGTATCCCAGGCTTGCAGGTTGCCTTATTTGGGGTGCTTTGGCTTTAGTTTTGTCTATTTTGTTTAACTTGTCAGTGGGTGAAAGAGGGAGGGGAAGCTATAGTCTCCTTTCCATCTTGGTGGGGAAGGACAGCTGTTCCAGGGCGGGATTTTACACTGCCTCTTCTTTTGGGTCGAGTGCTAGCACTGACCCCTGCTGCATGGAGCCCAAGTTCTGAGGCCGCACCTCTTTGTCACTCCTCTCCGTGCACCGGCTCTCTCAGATCTTCCAGCAGGGAGCGGGTATGAGAGTCTGCCAGCCATTCTGCAGGCAGTCCTCGTCTCTGCCTAAGTCAAAGGTCCCAGCACCCATAAACATGATGTATCTGCATTCCACCCTCACTGAAAAGCTTCCCTGCGCGCGATGTGTGTGCCGCAGTCCCTAGTTCGTTGGGCTGATTGAAATGGCTGCTGCCCTGACTACAACTCCCCATCCCTTTTCCTTTTCTGCTTTTACTGTGAGCCACCAGTCTCAAATGAAATATCTGTGGGTCAGTTCCCCCCACGTTGGTAATCAACTGGTGAAATTTCCTGTAGGTAGCTTTGGTTTTTTTTCAGTTCTACTTAGGGGAGCGTTTTATCAACACCTCCCTATTCTGCGGTGCTGTGGGTGGAATCTGGGTCCAGTAGGTCATATTATCAGTTTACCAGTTCCGGGTCTTTGAAATTTCACTTTCCAAAATTCATGGCCAAGAACTGAAGCTATGTTTTGGACTCCCAGGCAGGAGTTGCTGTCACCACACTTTCGTGTTACTCAAAGTTTGGGCCACAGACAAGCAGTATGAGCATAACCAGGGGGAGTGTTAGCAATCTGGAATTATTTTGTGAGGGATGTTCCCTCACCAACTAGGTCCTTTTGGTGTGCTAAAATAGACAGTTTGTACATAATTAGCAAGGTAAATGTGTAATACTTTTGTGATTGTGTTTTAAAAGTTTATTTATATTAGTAATTTGGCGCCTTAGAAAATTTTCTCAGAGAAACCATTTATAAGTGGTGGTTTTGTTTCAAAAATAGCAAATAAAAACTTAAATCTACAGGGTAAACGAAGCATTACATGCAAGCAATAAAAAATATAAAATATGTTTGTAATATTAGTTATTGAAAAAAGGAAAACTGAATGGGTTTTTAAAGTTTAACTTGAGTGCTAGTACTTGAGAGAAAAGCAGTCTTAATTAGAAAAAGAAGTAGATGGATACCCATGGTGGTCTGAAGGGATCCTCTGAATGCTTACAATGGTGTTTAGAGTTTGATGGTGCTGGTTCTTATATCTAAATTTACTAAGAATTTAAGCTATATCAATTTTTGTGACTTGCATTATGCTCAGGCTCCTCTTATACTCAGCAACCAGAGATCATGATCAGGTCAAATATTTGGATCATAAATGGAGAGACACATTTTCCAATATGCCAAGAATTAGGGGGAAGTTATATGTGAGTCAAGGGAAATTAACTGAGCCAAGAATGGTAAAAGATAAAAGGAAAAAAGAAGGAAAATATTAATGGCAGTACTCTAAGGAGGAGGGAACAGTCCAGGTTTAGCTCACAAATGAGGTGCCTGTTGTGCTGATCCTATATTTGCTTGACCCTGAAAGTGAGTGCCAGTTTCTATTTGTGCCCTCAGACAGTGACTTGAGGTCTATCAGTTGGAAACAGAGCAGTGAGAGCCATGGGAAGACTAGATATTAAGGCCCTAGGAGTTCTAGTAACAGAGGTCCTGGGTACAGGCGTTCAAATGGAATCGAAGATTCTAGGGCTGCAGATGAGAACCCAGACATTATGTGACAGGAGAATAAAGTTCAAAATAAAAGTAGACTGAATATTGGGGGTCAAGAAAGGCTTCATAGGCCTTTCTTGGAATCTAAATGATAAATCAGGAAACTCTTCTCAGGCTAGAAAGGTGTGAGAAGAAGTATGATAACAAAGACAAAGGAAACAGTAAATACAGAAGGTTGGAGGTATGAAATAGGATGTTTAATTGCTGGAATTTAGGGAATGGTAAGAGATGAGGTCGGGTCTGCATTTTGGATAGCTTTATAGGCCATCCTCTAGATTTGGACATTTATGATCACATGGTTTTTGCCTTTTCTTTTGTCGATATGGTAAATGGCATTGATTTGAACCATCACTGCATCCCTGGAATATATCCCCCTTGGTCATGATGTGTGATCCTTTTAATGCTGAATTTGGTTTGCTAAGATTTTGTTGAGGAATTTTGCATTTGTATATATCAGAGATATCAGACTGTAGCTTTTTTGTTTTGTTTTGTTTTGTGATGTCCTTATCTGCTTTTGGTATTAGAATAATGTTGGCATCATAAAATATATTTGGAAACATTCCCTCTTTCTCTCTTTTTTTTGAAGAATTTGAGAAAGGTGTAAATTTGTCTTTAAAGATTTGTTATAACTTACTAGTAAAACCATCTGGTCCTGGGCTTTTGTATTCTGGAAGACTTTTGATTACTATTTCAATTTTTTTTTGCTTATAATTGGTCCGTTTAGGTTTTCTATTTCTTTCTGATTAACTCTTGGAAGGTTGTATGCTTTGAAGAATTAGTTCATTTCTTCTAGATTTTCCAATTTGTTGTAATAAAGACATTCATAGTAGCTTATGATCCAATTTCTGAGGTGTCTGTTATAATTCTCTTTTGTTTCTGATTCTATTTTTAAGAGTTTTCTCCTTTTTTCTCTTCGTGAGTCTAGCTAGTGAATTATCTACTTTGTTTACTTTTTTAAAGAAATAACTTTTAGTTTCATTGCTCTTTTGAACTGTCTTTTTACATCTACTTCATTTATTTCCACTCTAATTTTCACTATCTCCTTCCTTCTACTGGATTTTGGTTTCATTTTTTTTTTTTTTATCTTTCCTAGTTCCTTAAGGTGTAATGGTTTGAAGATCTGTTTCGTTTCTTGAATTAGACCTGTATTGCTATATGTAGCCCTCGGAGTACTGCTTTTGCTATGTCCCATAGGTTTTGGTATGCCATGGTTTCATTTTTGTTTATCTGCAGGTATTTTTAAATTTTGTCTTTGATTTTCTCATTAACCCAATAGTCATTCAGTAGTGGGTTGTTAAGTCTCCACATATTAGAGGATTTTCTGACTTTTTGTGATTGATTTCTATTTTGATACCATTGTGATCAGAGATGGTGCTTGATATGATTGATACTTCATTAATTTATTTGCATTTGTTTTATGATTGAACAATTGGTATATCCTGGAGACCATTTTATGTGCATTTGAGAAGAGTGTGTACACACTTTGGGGGGCATAGTGCCCTATGAATCTATAATAGCCCCATCTGGTCTAATTCCTCATTGACAGCTATTGTTGTCTTAATTGTTTTCTGTCGGGTTGATCTGTCCATTGATGTAAGTGGGGGTGTTGAAGTCCCCTATAATTTATTGTGTTGTAGCCAACTTCTGTTTTTAGGTTTATTAATAGTTGTCTTATATATTTTGATGCTCCTTTGTTTGGTGCATATGTATTTATGAGTGTTATATCTTCCTGATGTATTGATTCATTAATCATTATATAATGTCTATCACAGTCTTACCTTTTTTTAATTTTTTAATTTATTTTTATTTTTTAAATTTTTAAAAAAGATTTATTTATTTATTTATACAAGCACTGGGTACAGTCAGAAGTACGGGAGGGTGAGAGAATTCACCAGAGCCAGAGCGGGGAGCAGAGCAGGCAGAAGGACTGAAGTGCACTGCTGAGGGGAGCAGCAGGCGGCAGGAGAGGTCTGTGCGCCATGTGGGACCCTCCTCTGGTGGCCAGGGAGCAGCCAGGGATAGAACTGGCTCTGCAGAGGCTGCGGGCAGCTTCGCAACCCAGCACTCAACCGCTGCGCCACCGGGGAGGCCCCTGACTACCTTTTTTAACTGGAGGTTTATTTATTCAATGTAAGTATGGTTTTCCCTGTGGTTTTTTTGGAGGGAGGATATTCTCTATGCTTTTAAGATTGTTTTCCAACCATTTACTTTGAGCCTATGCTTATTTTTGGAATTCAGATGGGTCTCTGGAGACAAAAAAAAATATGATATTTGTTTTCTGATGCAACCAGTCAGTCTGTGCCTTTTGACTGGCAAGTTCATTGCATTTAAATTTAGAGTGATTATTGATATAAGAGGATTTGCTACTGTCATTTTTTTCTTTTTTTGGTTTTATATTTATTTCCTTATTGTTTTTTGTGGGCCCTCTTCCCTTTGATTTAGATAGAAGTACACTGCTCAACATTTCTGGTGTTTGCAAACTCCTTTGGCTTTTGCTTTTCTGGGAAGGCCTTTATTTCTCCCTTGTATCTGAATAAAAATCTTGCATTTTTATCTTTGCGCATCTTGAGTACATCATTTTATTCTCTCCTTGCCTTTGGAGTTTCTGCTGGGAAGTCTGATATAAGCATGATGAGAATACCTTTATAAGTTACCTGCTTTTTCCATCTAAGCTGCCTTCAATATTCTTTCTTTGCCTTAAACTCTTGCTAGTGTTACTACTATGTGTCTTGTCAATCAAGTTGCATTTAGATAATCGGATTTCTTTTTTTATTTAATATAATTTATTTATATTATTGTTCATTTTTGTGCAATGTTTGCTTTCTCCTCTCAGGTGTAGTTCCCATAGAATTCCCACCACCAATTCACCCATGCACCACCCCCATAGTCCCCTGTGCTCTTTCCTCCCCTATTTTGATCCCTTTCCCTCCCCCTTCCCTGAAGAATGTCTCTGATTTATAGTTGCCTGTTAATTTTTTTTCATTGTTATTATTTTCCTCCCTGTTCCCTTATTTGGTTCCCCTATATTCCTGTTATAAGTGAAACCATCTGATATTTTTCTTTTTCCTTTTGGCTTATTTCACTGAGCATAATTCCTTCTAGCTCCATCCACGTTGCTGTGACTGGCACGAGTTTATCTTTTTGATTGCTGAATAATATTCCATTGTGTATATATGCCACATCTTCTTGATCCAGTCATCTATTTTGGGGCATTTGGGTTGTTTCCATATCTTACCTATTATAAATAGAGCTACAATAAACATTGGGGTCCAGGTATCCTTTTGAATTAATGTTTTTGTGTCCTTTTGGTAGATCCCTAGAAGTAGAATTGCTGGGTCATATGGTAGCTCCATTTTTAGTAGTTTGAGGAACTTCTACACAGCTTTCCATAGTGGTTGGACTGGTTTGCATTCCCACCAGCAGTGCAGGAGAGATCTTTTTTCTTCACATCCTCACCAACATTTGGATAACTAGGATTTCTTTTGGCTTCATGGACTGGTCTATCTATTTCCTTCCCCAGGTGTGGGACATTTTCCTCTATTCTTTCCTTGAGTAAGCCCGTTGTTCCCCCTCCTTTTTCCCTTCTGGAATATCCATTATTCATATGTTGGTTTTCTTACTGGTATCAGATAGTTCTCAGATTGCCTCTTAATTTTTTTTTTCTTTTTACATCTCTTTCCTTTCTTCTCCCATCTGGATCCTCAGTGCATTACTGTCTTTGAGGTCACTGATTGAATCCTTCATTTGATACATTCTACTTCCATACATTCTCTAGAGTTCTTGATTTTATTTATTGAGCTCTTTACTTCCTGAATTTCTTTAATTTTCATATTGAAAGTTTCCATTTCTGCCTTCTTTTCATTGATTTTATTTCTAAACTCTTTAATTTGTTTTTCTGAGTTTTGTTGTAGCTCTTTGATTAACTTTTCTTAGTTCTCTGTGTTACTTTGACTTACCTTCCTGAGTTTTCTTCTATCTCTTTGAGTAAATTTATTATAGAAGTTCTGAAATCTCTAGCTAATAGGGGATATAACCTTTTATACTTTTTAAAAAAGATTTATTTTTTATTATTTTTTATTTATTTATACAAGTACTGGGTACAGTCAGAAGCGCGGGAGGGTGAGTGAATTCACCAGAGCCAGAGCAGGGAGCAGAGCAGGCAGAAGGGCCCAAGTACACTGCTGAGGGGAGCAGCGGGCGGCAGGAGAGGTCTGCGCGTCATGTGGGACCCTCCTCTGGTGGCCGGGGAGCAGCTGGGAATCGAACCGGCGCTGTAGAGGCTGCGGGCAGCTTCGCAACCCAGCACTCAACCGCTGCGCCACCGGGGAGGCCCAACCTTCTATACTTTTTTATTTGGATTCTGTAGAGTTGTTCTTACCTTGTGGTGGCATACTGTTTTGTACTTCAGTTTTCCCTATTTTATTATTGTTTTAAATATCTTTAGGAGTAATTTAGGGTATTAAGCTATTTTACTTTCCCCGAAGGTGGTGCTGTGTTTCTTTTTGATTTTATTTACTTATTTACTTACCCTCTTATCTATCTATCTATCTATCTATCTATCTATCTATCTATCTATCTATCTATCTATTTTGTTGCTTTCTGTATCTGCTCAGATCTGTTTTGTACTTACTGAGTCAGCAGTCTGGTGGAGGAGCTTGAAGGCATCTAGATGTTAGTGTGGATGAGTTTGGGTGGGACTGGCTCATGTTTGTGGCACCACAGTATCCCTTTTCTCTGGGGTTTGTGATGAGACACAGAAGTCCCTGTGCTCTTGGTGAATCTCACAAAGTTAACACCAGTTATGACAGGCTCGAAGTGGAAGCTGAGATCAGAATGTCTGTTCTGCTATTATCTTTCCTAGGAACTCATCTGTGTGGAGCTTCCTAATGCCTCCACATGGCTTTTCCCTCTTTCAGTGGAGTGTGCCTTCACACAACTTCTGCTCCACCTTCCCCAGGGTTCCTGGCTGTGCTGGCAGCCATGCCACTTGAGTCCCCTACTCCAGACCATAGTCTCTAGGTTCCTTTCTCCATCCACCTCCTGTTTGATGTTGCATGAATCTCCTCAGTGCCCACCCTGTTGACATGCACTGGTAATGGCTATCCACAAGACAATCAATCTTACTCCTGTCTGTGGACTTTCTTAACAGTGTCCCTCTGGCTTGCTGCTGCAAAAACTAACCAGTGGGGACCAGACTATGCCATTGCCTTTGCCAGCACCTTTCACATCTGCTTACATTAACAGGGTCTGCTCCATTGTTTTCCAGGGTCTGATGGGTCTGAGCTGCTTCCGGGTCCTATCCTGGGACTCAGTGGTTTCTGCCAGGGCCTACCTCTATGATGCTGCTTCCAGTTCCTATCCTGGGACTCCCTGGCTTCTGCCAGGACCTATCTCTATGACGATGCTTCCAGGTCCCACCCCAGGGCTTTCTGGTGTCTTCTGGGGCCCATCACAGTGGGGCTGCCCAAGTTCTCACTGGGTTCCTTGGTATCCTAGTTCTGCAGGGCTGCTTCTAGTTCCTACCTCAGAGCTCACTAAGTTCTGGGGGTGGCTAACACCATTGGGACTTCTTCCAGGTCCTATTCCCAGGCTTGTTGGGGTCTGTTGGAGCCTACTAAATTGGTGCCACTTGCCACTTCTACTCTGCTGCTCGTAGGGCCCGCCAGGCTTCTGGGGCTCACCTCACCTATCCAAGCTATCAGCTTGGCCTGTTCCATTGCTTGCTGGGGTCCTCCTTCTCTGGACGTTGTTCCTAGCATGTGCTATAATCATTTGTTTTTCCTTCAGGAGTTATTTTTGCTGTAATCTAGCTGTGCTTATATGGAGCAGGCGAGCCCAGCATTTTCACTCTGCTGCTATCTTTATGTTCCCCCTTTCTGGGCTTCTTGAGGTGGGTCATTCTTACGGATGTAAGATGGTATCTCATTGTGGTTTTGATTTGCATTTCCCTGATGATAAGTGATGATGAGCATTTTTCATGTGTTGTTGGCCATCTGTATGTCTTCTTTGGAGAAGCAGCAATTTAGTGCTTCTGCTCATTTTTCTTTTTTTTTTTTTTTCAGCTTTTTTATTTTTATTTTATTTTTTATAAATTTTATTGTTATATTCCCCATACAATTGCAGCCCCCCATTCTGACCCCAATCCCTCCCCTCCCGCCCCCAACCCCTAAAAGTGTCTCTGGTTCATAGTTTTTTGTTGATTTTGATTTTCACTTTCTTATAGTTATTCATTTTCCTGGTCCCTTATTTAAGTTTTCTAGATTCCTGCTATGAGTGAGACCATCCGGTATTTTTCTTTTTCTTTTTGGCTTATTTCGCTGAGCATGATCCCTTCCAGCGCCATCCATGTTGCAGCAAATTGCATGTGTTTATCTTTTTTGAATGCTGAGTAATATTCCATGGTATATATGTACCACATCTTCTTGATCCAGTCATCTATTTTTGGGCATTTGGGTTGTTTCCAAAGCTTAGCTATTGTAAACAGTGCTGCTATAAACATAGGGGTGCAGGTGTTCTTTGGAATTGATGTTTCTGTGTCCTTTGGGTAAATACCTAGGAGTGGAATTGCTGGATCATATGGAAGCTCTATGTTTAGTAGGTCCAGAAATCTCCACACAGCTTTCCACAGTGGTTGGACCAGTTTGCACTCCCACCAACAGTGCAGAAGAGTTCCTTTTTCTCCACACCCTCGCCAACATTTGTTGTTGCTAGCTCATTTTTCTATTTGGTTATTTGATTTCTTTTTGATGAGTTGTTTGTTGAGTTCTTTGTAGATATTAGATATTAACCCCCCTTTTTAAGATTTATTTATTTATACAAGCACTGGGGTGCAGGCCAGATGCATGGGAGGGTGAGAGAATCCACCAGAGACAGAGCAGGGAGCAGAAAAGGCAGAAGGACTGAAATACACTGCTGAGGGGAGCAGCGGGTGAGACAGGAGAAGTCTACCCTCCATGTGGGAATCTCCCTGGCTGGCCTGGAGGTTGTGGACAGCTTCACAGCACTGCACTCAACCTGCTGGTCGCTGCCGGCTGCCGCCGCTGCCACCACCACCACCACCACCACCACCACCACCACCACCACCACCACCACCAGGGAGGCCCTAGATATGAACCCCTTGTTGGATGTATGATTTGCAAATATTTTCTCCCATTTGGTAGGGTGCATTTTTTGTTTTAATGACCATTTCTTTCACTGTCCAGAAGCCTTTTTAAGTCTGCTGTTGTCCCATTTGTTTATTTTTGCTTTTGTTTCCCTTGTTGTTGCAGTCAAATCCCCAAAGATAGCACTGAAGATGTCTCAGTGTTTTGCTTATGGCTTCTTCTATGTATTTAATGTTTTCTGGCCTCACATCAGAGTCTTTAATACATTTTGAGTTAATTTTTGTGTGTATGTAATAGTCTAGTTTCATTTTTCTGCATTTGACTGTCCAATTTTCCAACACCATTTATTGATGAGACTTTCATTTTGCCATTGTCTACTCTTTTTTTTTTTTAATGGGTTGCTTTATTTATTTATTTTTTAAAGATTTATTTATTTATTTATACAAGCACTGGGTACAGTCAGAAGCGCGGGAGGGTGAGAGAATTCACCAGAGCCAGAGCGGGGAGCAGAGCAGGCAGAAGGACCGAAGTACACTGCTGATGGAAGCAGTGGGCTGCAGGAGAGGTCTGTGCGCCATGTGGGACCCTCCTCTGGTGGCCGGGGAGCAGCCGGGGATCGAACCGGCGCTGCAGTGGCTGCGGGCTGTGCTCAACCGCTGCACTACCGGGAAGGTCCGCCTTTGTCTACTCTTTTCTCCTTTGTTGTAGAGTAACTGTCCGTGCAAATGTGGGTTTCTTTCTGGGGTTGTCAATTCTATTCTATTTGTCTGTGTGTCTAGTTTTATTCCAATACCATGCTGTTTTGATTACTATTTATTTGTAATATGCTTTTAAATATGGGAGTGTGATACCTTTGTTCTTGTTAGAATTGCTTTTGGCTGTTTGGTGTCTTTTGTGCTTTCATATAAATTTCAGTAATGTTCATTCAATGTCTTGGAAGAATGCCATAGAGACTTCTATAAGGATTTCAGTGAATCTGTATTTTGCCCTGGGTGAGATGGCCATTTAAACCATGTTTATTCTTTCAGTTCATGAACAGGGAGTATCTTTCCGATCTAGAAAAAGAACAACAAAAAAACCCCAAAACCAGTAGAAGAAAAGAAATAATAAAAACCAAAGCATAAATAAATGAAATTGAAACTAAAAAAACAATCCAAAAGATCAATAAAACCAAGAGCTGGTTCTTTGAAAAAATCAATAAAATAGACAAACCCCTAGCCAGGCTCACAAAGGAAAAAAGGGAGAAAGCACAAATAAACAGGATCATCAATGAAAGAGGAGAAATCACAACGGACACAGCAGAAATCAAAAGAATAATCAGTAACTACTATGAACAGTTATATGGAAACAAGTTTAACAATCTAGAGGAGATGGACAAGTTCCTACAACTCTACAATCACCCAAAGCTAGATAAAGAAGAAATAGAACACCTAAACAGACCAATTACAATTAGCGAAATTGAAATGGTAATCAAAAACCTCCCCAAAAACAAAAGCCCAGGACCTGATGGATTTACAAATGAATTCTACCAAACATTCAGAGACGAATTAGTGCCTATCCTTCACAAACTCTTCCAAAAAATTGAGAAGGAAGGGACAATACCAAACACGTTCTATGAAGCCAACATTACACTAATACCAAAACCGAACAAGGACAACACAAAAAAGGAAAACTACAGGCCAATCTCCCTAATGAACACTGATGCAAAAATCCTCAATAAAATTTTAGCCATCAGAATCCAACAATGTATCCATAAGATAATTCACCACGACCAAGTAGGATTCATTCCAGGGACACAAGGATGGTTTAACATCCGAAAATCAATCAACGTTATCCAACACATCAACAAAAATAAATATAAAAACCATATGATAATATCAATAGATGCTGAGAAAGCTTTCGACAAAGTGCAACACCCATTCATGATAAAAGCCCTTGAAATTCTTGGGATACAAGGAACATACCTCAACATCATAAAGGCCATCTATGACAAGCCAACAGCCAGTATCATTCTCAATGGTGAAAAGCTGAAAGCAATTCCATTAAGATCTGGAACAAGACAAGGATGTCCACTCTCACCACTGCTTTTCAATATAATACTGGAAGTCCTAGCCAGGGCAATAAGACAAGAGAAAGACATCCAAGGAATCCAAATAGGAAAAGAAGAAGTCAAACTATCACTATTTGCAGACGATATGATATTATACATAGAGAACCCCAAAAACTCCACAGAAAAGCTAATTCAACTCATCAATCAGTTCAGTAAAGTGGCAGGATACAAAATCAACACGCAAAAGTCAGTAGCCTTCCTATACACAAACAATAAATCTGAAGAAGAAGAAATCAAAAAAAACATCCCTTTTGTTATTGAAACAAAAAAAATCAAATATTTGGGAATAAATCTAACAAAAGAGGTAAAGGACCTATACAAAGAAAACTATAAAACACTGTTAAAAGAAATAGAAGAAGACACAAAGAAATGGAGAGACATCCCCTGCTCATGGATTGGAAGAATAAACATTATTAAAATGGCCATCCTTCCAAAAGCAATATACAGATTCAATGCTATTCCAATCAAAATTTCAATGTCATTCTTCAAAGAAATAGAACAATTATTGATGAAATTCATATGGAATCACAAAAAACCCCGAATAGCCAAAGCTCTCCTGAAAAAAAAAGAAGGGAATGGAGGCATCACACTCCAGACTTCAAACTATACTACAAAGCCATAATCATCAAAACTGCATGGTATTGGAACAAGAACAGACATAAAGACCAATGGAATCAAATAGAAAATCCAGAAATAAACCCACAGATTTATGGTCAACTAATCTTTGACAAAGCAGCAAAGACTATGCATTGGAGCAAAGAAAGTTTGTTCAATAAATGGTGCTGGGAAAACTGGGTCGCTACATGCAAAAGAATGAAGCTTGACCACTACCTCACACCATACACAAAAATCAACTCAAAATGGATTAAAGAACTAGACATAAGACCTGAAACCATAAAATATATAGAAGGAAATATAGGCGAAACACTACGTGATTTGCACATCAAAGACATCTTTACAGACACATCACCCAAAGCAGTGATAGTGAAGGCAAAGATAAACAGCTGGGACTACATCAAATTAAAGAGCTTTTGCACAGCAAAAGAGACAATAACAAAACAAAGAGAAACCCCACCAACTGGGAGAACATTTTTGCACCCAACACTAATGATAAAGGACTGATCACAAAAATCTGCAAAGAGCTGATGAGACTCAACAACAACAAAGAAAATAATCCAGTCAAAAAATGGGCAGAAGAGCTAAAAAGAAACTTCTCTGAAGAGGAAATGCAAATGGCCAACAGGCATATGAAAAAATGTTCAACATCACTTGTCATCAGGGAAATGCAAATCAAAACTACCATGAGATACCATCTTACACCAGTGAGAATGGCACATATTAAAAAAACTAGCAACAACAAATGTTGGCGAGGGTGTGGAGAAAAAGGAACTCTTCTGCACTGTTGGTGGGAGTGCAAACTGGTCCAACCACTGTGGAAAGCTGTGTGGAGATTTCTGGACCTACTAAACATAGAGCTTCCATATGATCCAGCAATTCCACTCCTAGGTATTTACCCAAAGGACACAGAAACATCAATTCCAAAGAACACCTGCACCCCTATGTTTATAGCAGCACTGTTTACAATAGCTAAGCTTTGGAAACAACCCAAATGCCCAAAAATAGATGACTGGATCAAGAAGATGTGGTACATATATACCATGGAATATTACTCAGCATTCAAAAAAGATAAACACATGCAATTTGCTGCAACATGGATGGCGCTGGAAGGGATCATGCTCAGCGAAATAAGCCAAAAAGAAAAAGAAAAATACCGGATGGTCTCACTCATAGCAGGAATCTAGAAAACTTAAATAAGGGACCAGGAAAATTGAATATAAGAAATTGAAAATCAAAATCAACAAAAAACTATGAACCAGAGACACTTTTAGGGGGGCGGGGGCGGGAGGGGAGGGATTGGGGTCAGAATGGGGGGGTTGCAATTGTATGGGGAATATAACAATAAAATTTATTTAAAAAAAAAAACAGGGAGTATCTTTCCATTTCTTCGTGTCTTCTATTTTTTTAAAATAATGTCTTATGATTTTCATCTTACAGGCCTTTAACCTCCTTTGCTAATACCTAGGTATTTAATTCTCTTTGATGCTACTGTAAATGGGCTTGTTTTCTTGATTTCTCTCTCTTCTAAATTTTTGTTTGCATATAGGAACACAGCAAATTTTTGTGTATTGATTATATAGCCTGACACTTCACTGAACTGATTTATTGTATAAGCATTTTAAAGTTAATTCCAGACATCATGTTATTTCACCTCTGAATACTCAGTGGCATGTTTAAAAAGTCACCATGCCATTTTACAAAATTTATGGTTTCTGAATAGCACCTAATACTTAGTCTATTATAAAGTTTCTCCGATTATCTCAAAAGTGTGTCTAACATTTGGTTTGTTCATGTAAGCATCCAAATTTTATACATTATATCTAATTATCTCTTTCCACCAGTTTTATTGAGGTATAAACTATTATAAGCTGGTGGCCTCCCTGGTGGCACAAGGGGTTAAGCACAGCACTATGAAGCTATCTGAGCCTCTGCAGCATGAGTTCGATCCCGGCTGGCCAGGGAGCTACCCACATGGTGCAGCAGACCTCTCCTACCTCGCCCGCTGCTCCCCTCAGCAGTCTGTTTCAGTAGATCTGCCTGTCTGCTTCCCACTCTCTCTGGTGAATCCTGTCACCCTCCCCCAACACCACTGGCTTACACCCCAGTTCTTGTATGCATAAATAAATAAATTTAATAAAAAATTAAAAATTTTTAAAAAGCTATTATAAACTGAATGTTTGTGTCTTCCAACAATTCATATGTTAAAACCCAAACCCCATTGTGATTGTACTAGGAGAACAGGAAAAGACCTTGGAAAATCGCCTCTAAGATATGTCCCATAATCCTCCTCCTTTGTTAGAGGATAAGGCTTCACCTTTATGGAAGAAATGAGGATTCCACTTTGGAACAATCAGAGCAAGCTTGCATCCACAGAAGGATAGTTAAAAGAAAGAAACTAAAGATCCTTTGGGAGGTTATTAGAGCATGAGAACAGAGCCCAAATGAATGGAATTATATAAAAGAGACCCTAGAAAGACCCTTTACTGATTCAACCATGTGAGGAAACAACAGAAAGAAGGTGTCTATGAGTCAGTGTCTCACTAGATACCAAATCTGCTGGCATCTTCATCTTGGACATCCTTGCCTCTAGAGCTGTGAAAAAATTAATTTGTTGTTGATAAGCCACACAGTGCATAGTATTTTGTTACAGAAGCCTGGACTAACTGAACAGGGTGTAATTTATAATGAAAAATTCTGTATATTTAAGCTGTACAACTTGTTGATTTGATATATGTGTACATTGTGAAGTAAGAGCAAGAGGGGAGGGAGAAGTAGGGGAGATGTTGGTCAATGGGTGCAAAGTTTCAGTTATGTAAGATGGGTTTTATCCCTTAAATCTCTCTCAATCTAGAGCAGCCTGTGCCTCACTTTTTATTTTTCAAGCTACTGACTTGTTACAGAAAGTGGGTCAGTTTTCCTATAGAACACCCTACTTTTTTTTTGAATTGTTTTCTTTCTTATATTGTAATTTTCGTTATTCCTCTATACACCATTTTTTTCTATATTGGAAGTTAGCTTTTTAGAGGTGTGATGATATTCAAGTTTGACTTTTTTTTTTGTTAAGAATACTTCAGAGGGGGGCCTCCCAGGTGGCGCAGCGGTAGAGCGCTGGGTTGTGAAGCTGCCCGCGGCCTCTGTGGCGCCGGTTCGATCCCCAGCTGCTCCCCGGCCACCGGAGGAGGGTCCCACATGGCCTGCCGCCCACTGCTCCCCTCAGCAGTGTACTTCAGTCCTTCTGCCTGCTCTGCTCCCTACTCTGGCTCTGGTGAATTCTTTCACCCTCCCGCGCTTCTGACTGTACCCAGTGCATGTATAAACAAAACAAACAAACAAACAAATAAATAAATAAAAACATGCCTCTATTAAAAAAAAATCTTTTAAAAAAATTAAAAAAAAAAGAATACTTCAGAGGGGTTGCTTTGTAATTAATCCATCTTAAATCACATCTGGAGGCACATGTCTATTCTACATTTAATGAACAGGTGACAGACTGATTCCTTCATTATGTTTCCCACAAAACTTTTATCCAGTAGTTTAATTCACTGATAATCATTGGCAGACTTAGTTATTCCACTAGTAGTTTCAAAATGTTGCTTTCCTAATTTTATCTTCTACATTAATTAGCTGCAATTCTCCTAAAAGTAAATTTTCCCTCATCAACTAGGGCTGTTGGGTTACTGCTATAGGGTAGGCAGGAGATATGCTTAATTCTTGCTTTTGGACTTGATTGCTAATTTTCTAAAAAAGAGTTGCTACACTAGTTAGTTACTGTCAATTTTATATAATAAGTTATATGTGTGTGTTCTCTTTCTATGATTATGAACTTGTGTTTTAAAAAATGTATTCAATGTGTTTCAACTTATTGCATTCATTATTCTTGTTAATGCTCAGATTGTTCCATCTTTTGCCAAAGTGTTGCCTCCTGCATCCTTCTGATTCCACTCCCTAGAGTTCCATAGTTTGCTTGACTTCTGGCACAAAAGTAATCTTGTATATTTCCTGCCTCAGACCTGCCATTTCTTCAAGGAACCCTAGTTTATATATATAAACAAAATGTTTGTTTAAGGTAAATTAGATGGCATAAAATTCACACAATTAAGGTATACAATTCAGTGGTTTTTAGAAAATTTATATAGTTGTACAACTATTATCACAATCACAGTCTGATTTTAGAACACTTACCTTCCCCCACTGGTCCCTGGTAACTGGTAGTCTACTTTCTGTCTTTATGGATTTGCCTGCTATGGACATTTCACCTAAATTGAATCACATGGTTTGTGGCTGTTTGGTCTGTCTTCTTTCATTTAGAGTAATGTTTCAAAGGTTCATCCATGTTGTAGCATGTATCAACACTTACTTTTCCTTTGTATGAGTCAATAGTATTCCATTGTATGATTGGCCCATATTTTGTTTAACTTTTCATCAGTTGATGGACATTTTGGATTGTTTCCACTTTTGTAGTCATATGGGAACTCTATGTTTAACATTCATAGGAACTGTCACACTGATTTCCAAAGCAATTGCACTA
The DNA here is from genome assembly GCF_964194135.1 of Talpa europaea. Taxonomy (NCBI): domain Eukaryota; kingdom Metazoa; phylum Chordata; class Mammalia; order Eulipotyphla; family Talpidae; genus Talpa; species Talpa europaea. The sequence goes on along the minus strand of NC_140081.1, from coordinate 47,243,812 downwards.
TTTTACATTCCCACCAATAGGGTATGAGGGTTCCAGTTTTCTCCAAATCCTTTCCAATACTTTATTTTCCATTTTTTTTTTTAAATCAAAGACATCCTAGTAGGTATAGCCACTTTGAGAAACAGTTGTCAGTTCCACAAAAGATTAACTCAGGCTCTGATCCCTATCCTCCCCGCCCCCGCCCAAACAAGAAGTTGTTGTGGTATCACACCTGGGTCAGGATGGCTTAGTGGTCAGTCAGTGATTTGTTCGACTTTCCTTAAACACCTTGGGCTAATATTATCTTCCTCACTTTGCTGATAGAATTGTGTGTGGGTTGGGAAGCATTTTCAAAGTCTAGGGAATTTACAAGTCTTCCCTGATTTTACTTTCTGCTAGGTCTTCTTGTGTTTCCTTGGTGCCTTTTGAAAGTTTCATTTTCAGTCAAGGAAAGGCAGATAATCTGCACCCTTTTAGTACCTTGAACTTGAGTATAGACTTTTACATGCACACAACCTTCTGGAACACCAGAAATATGAGGGAGCTTATCAAGTTCCTCTAAGGCATCTTTGTTTTCTAGATCTTTCTGCTAATTTTTTAAAAGACCTGTTGTTCTGTTGCTTACCCCCAATCAATATTGTGACTTCACATAACTATGATTATAAGGAAAATTAGTTAAATCAGGATCTTTTTAGCCTTTCAAGCAATAGACATCCTGTAACCTTGAAATGTGTCATTTAGGGCCTCCCCAGTGGTGCAGCGGGTGCGAAGCTGCCAGCAGCCTCTGCAGTGCTGGTTCGATCCCTGGCTGCCGCCGGGCGAGGGTCCCACATGGCACGCAGACCTCTCCTGCTGCCCGCTGCTCCCCTCAGCAGTGTACTTCGTCAGTCTGCCTGCTCTGCTCTCTGCTCTGGCTCTGATGAATTTTCTCACCCTCCCGCGTTTCTGACTGTACCCAGTGCTTGTATAAAAAAAAAGAAATGTATCATTTATGTTTTCCACCTTTGGAACATCCAACAAACAACAGATGGGCTTTGATGTGCAACAATGTATTAGTTATATGGCCATGGGCACATAACAGCATAAAAGGGTCTAAGAGACTCAATTACTATTTGTCTTTTGGTCTTTCTGTCTCCCTGCTTGCGTGCCTGCATGCCTGCCTGCCTGCCTGCCAGTGTATCTGCTCCCCAGATTCAGCATTAAAGGCATGTCAGAAATACCTAAGGCTCCAAGATTCTTCTTTTGTTTGCCGGAATCAACAGTGATGACTTCCCTCAATCTAAGGAGTTTCTGTTGTTTTCTACAATCCTGGGTGTAGGACTTTTTGGGTACTCATTCCTAAACAAGTAATTCCCTTTCAGCAGTCAAGTTGTTGGTTTTTATGGCTTCCCTTGCCCTGCCCTTGTAAATCAGCTCCAGAGTTGCTGGGGAAGGGAGATATTAACAGTCTCCAGGCTAAAATACATAGATTCCCATAGATTTAATTTTGGCCTTTCTCCAGATTTCTGAAATCATTGTTTTTTGACAATTTTGTACATTGTGTCATTTTTGGGGGGAGGGGTAGAGGGGAGTGGGTCTGTTGAGTTCCTCCTCCCTCTGCCATTCTGGGAGTTCTGCCTAATTTATGTTTTACAAGATCATTCTGCTAGCAGTAAATGAGTAATTTGGGTGGACGGGAAACTGGTAGTCAAGAGTATATAATTTTACTCAGTAATATTTTGTCATCTATAAGCAGGAATGGAAAATATAAGTATTTGGGTTAATTTGTGGGTGGAGAATTGACAGAATAGGTATAGTGGAAAATCAGAGAGACAGGAGAATTGAAAGTGTTGGTTACTGTCATTGAAGTCCCACTGTCTGTGGAATCTTTCCAAGGTAGAGAAGGAAGTGAAGTCCAAAAGGACATGGTGGTCTTGGGGAATAGTAAGAGGGTTGATGAATTAAAGGTGAGAAAGTTGAAGGGTAAATTACAGGAGCATAAGGGTAAGAGAAGTAGAAAAACAAGTAGTTCTGAGAATGGACTCTGATTTTGGAGGTAGAGCCATTTCATGTGTTACTGTAGAAATGGATGATTAAAATTGGAGTTGAGATGAAATACTAGAATAGTATATGTCAAGGAATTGTGAGGTCTGGTTATTAGATCATCAAGGGGATAGTGAAGGTTTCAGGATGAAAGGGCAAAAGAAAAATAGTTGGTTATCAAAATCCTCAATGAGGGCCTCCCTAGTGGCACAAGGGGTTAAGCACAGCACTATGAAGCTATCCACAGCCTCTGCAGCATGAGTTCGATCCCCTGGCCTCTCCTCTCTTGCCCACTGCTCCCCTCAGCAGTGTCTTTCAGTTAGTCTGCCTGTTCTGCTCCCCACTCTGTCTCTGGTGAATCCTATCACTTCCCTGCATCTCTGTACTCCAGTTCTTGTATGCATAAATAAATAAATCTTTAAAAACAAAACAAAACAAAATCCTCAGTGAATGTAGGTGAGAGAACTGAAGTTCATATTTAACATAGGGTGGGTGATAAAATTTAGTAGTATGAACTTTGAAGAAAGGCTTTTTATTTATTATTATTTTTAATTAATTAATATATATTACATCATTGTTCATTTTTAAACAATGTTTGCTTCCCCCCCACTCAGGTGTAGTCCCCATAGAATTTCCTACACCAATTCACCCATGCAACATCACCTCAGTCCCCTGTGCACCTCCCTCCCTCCCATCCCTTTCCCTCCTTCCCCCTGCAGGATCTCTGGTTTATAATTATCTGTTCGTTTTTGTTTTGTATTATTATTTTCCCCCGATGTCTTATCTGGTTCCCCTATATTCTTCCTATAAATGAAACCATCTGATATTTTTAAGAAAGAAGGGCTTTTGACGGAAAAAAAAAAAAGGGCTTTTGACGGAAGATTGTAAAATAATACTTTGGGGATCTGGTGAAGAAGATATAAGAAGATGCCAACCTGATCTAGTCTTACAGGAAAGTAAGGAAAATGATCAACTTCTAAGTAAGAGCTTTGCAAGAGAAACTAGAATTTGGGCCAACCAGAGTTCAGTTAAGGCAAGGAGATAGAAGCTGAATGCATGAGCAAGACCAAAAACAAGAAGAATCTGTGAAATGGTGCATAGTTCAGTTTTTCATTAAGTATAGGGTGTAATTAGGGGTACAAAGAAGACAATATTAAAATCTGTGCAATTAGTTTGAATCTAGAATATAGCTAAAGTTATTGTTAAAAATATTACTAGATAGGGCACTGAGGAAACTTTTTGAAATGATTTTTTTTTATATCTCAGGGAAATTTTAGAACTGATATTGGTAGCTGGAAACCAATTTGGCAGCTTTGGAATACTTTGACTGTGACAATGTGACAATGGTTATATATTTGGTAAGTTATTAACGCCATTGGAACTGAAGTTGATAGGAATATGTCCAGTAGAATATGATGAATTTTAGTCTATTTGTAATTAGAAAATAGGTATTTTAAAAAATGTGTTGACTTTTTGGAGTAATCTTTTTCTTTTTTTCCGGAATCATTTTCAATCCATAATATATAGAGCACAGGATCTACTTTAGTGTATTTTTTAAATCTCACTTTCCCTACATAGCTAGAAGCACAGGAAAAGGGAAAATATAAAGCAAGTATGAGACTGAATTAGAGATGGAAAGCTTATATAATATATATACACCATATATATACCTTACATATATATATACACCTTATATATACACATATATACATAAATATATATGTACCTTAAAAAGATTTACTGTTATGATGGTAGTCTGGCATTTCTAGTTCTAGTTATCATTTGTTATGAACTGAAAAAAATTGGAAATTATTGGATACTGAAGTACATAATTGCCCGTGATGGGATGGAGGAAAGGAGTTTGTTAACTAACTAGTAAGGAGTCTTGTAGCTGTTTTTATATTAATACTGTATATTTGGTATTGGTTGATAATAACAGAATAGCATTTTATGATCATGCTGGGGACTTATTGACTTTTACTTGGTAATAATATGGAAGTGTTTAAGTGTTGCTCTTATAGATGTAATTTTTTTTTATCATTCTTGCAGCCATCAGATAAGAGACTACAAAAAAGTATTGATTAAACCACCCTTTTCATCATTTGTGATCTGGAATCTTGAACCCTTAGACTGTAAGACTTCTAGTTTATGAGGCAATCTGTGTCATTCTGGTCTAGCCAGGTAAGTAATCCCTGTGGACTAGTTTCTCATTCTTTAGAAAAGAATAGGAGAAAAAAAGAAAGAAGGGATTATGAAGACTATTGATATAAAATTTAGACCTTAAAAGAGAAATTAAGGCCTGGGCCATAGCAGCAAAACAGGGGAAGAGGATCCAGTAAAAGTTTAGTAGTGTGGTATTCATGAAATATAAACACTGGGAGAACTAATTCTATTTTGGGATCTGGCTTGACTTCAAGAATGTAGAAACTTAGATTAAATGGCAATAAAAATATCTATGAAGACAAAGCTAAAAAGGAAGGAAGTATGCTTTGAACTTAAAATGATTCCTATGTGGTTATTGAAAGAATCAAATGAAAAATATATGAAGTGTATAGCATGATCCCTGCACATATTTAGTACTCAATATATTGTCACTATTGCCAGGCAGTGGAAGGAGGAGTTAATAAGATGGAAATTCAATAATATGATGAATTAGGGATGGGATGGGGGAAAATATTTGATGAATTATTCTTCACAGGTAGGTATGCAATTAGTTATTTCTTGTCAGCGCAGCTTGTAGCAAGATCCTGGTGGCGCAAGGGGTTAAGCACCGCACTATGAAGCAATCCGTAGCCTCTGCAGCACAAGTTCGATCCCCTGGCCAGTTAGGGAGCTACCCTCATGGCGCAGCAGACCTCTCCTGTCTCGCCCGCTGCTCCCCTCAGCAGTGTATTTCAGTCAATCCGCCTCTGCTGTTCCCCACTCTGTCTCTGGTGCATCCTATCACCTCCCCTCCGCACACCTCTGGCCTGTACCACAGTTCTTGTATGCATAAATAAATAAATCTTTAAAAAGATGTTTCAGGGTCAGAACCTTTTGGAGAGCAGGGTATGATGAGTGCTAATTAGGCCAGTTTGAAGGAGGATAACTTCCTCTGTCTCCTGAGTTTGTGACAAATAATGTCTTCTATATACTTACCTTCCAGAGTAAAAATTTAGCATTTTTAAATTTACCACTAGAGTTTTGCATATTTTTGTTTGTTTGACTTGGAGCTTGAATTTTTGGTCAAACAATGGAAAGATCTGGTAGATAGGCCATGCTAGTTGAAAATACATGTGGTTCTTACTCTTCTCGTATCAAAGATAGACTTCTCCATGGTTAGTGTGGGCCACTTTTTGATCTAATTCATTAGAACAGTTGTCTAGTTAGAGTGAAGCAGAATGCCTGGAGTTGAAATGTCACAGGGATCCTAAAACAGATGTCCTAATAAGGTTCTCTGGTGAACCTATTGAAGTTAAGGAGGAGGTGGTAGGCTTCTTAGTCTAGGCAGCAAAAGAGGAGATGGACTGGGATTTTGATTTTGATTTTGATTTTTTTTTTAAATTTATTTATTTATTTATACAAACACTGGGTACAATCAGAAGCGCGGGAGGGTGAGAGGATTCACCAGAGCCAGAGCGGGGAACAGAACAGGCAGACTGACGAAATACACTGCTGAGGGGAGCAGCGGGCGGCAGGAGAGGTCTGTTGCGCCATGTGGGACCCTCGCCTGCGGCCAGGGATAGAACTGGTGCTGCAGAGGCTGAGGGCAGCTTCGCAGCCCAGCACTCAACCGCTGCGCCACCAGGGGAGGCCCTATTTTAATATTTTTTATTGAGTTAATATTGTTTTATGGCATTGTTTGCACTGTAGAAGTGTAGGAGCCCCTCTTGAGGTATTGTTACTATAGTGCACCTACCCACCAAAGAACCTTTATTTTTTTTCCAATTAATTTTTTCATTTTTTACATCATTGTTCATTTTTTAACAATATTTGCTTCCCCCCACCCCCTCAGATGTAGTGCCCATAGAGTTTCCTTCACCAGTGCACCCGTGCACCACTATCTCAGTCCCCTGCTCCTCCCTCCCTCCCTCCCTCCCTCTGATCCCTCTCCCTCCTCCTCCCCTGCAGGATGTCTCTGATTTATAATTGTCCCTTTTTGCTTTGTTGAGTTTTATACTGTTATTATTTTTTTACACTGATGTCCTATTTAGTTGCCCTATATTCCTCCTGTAAGTGAAACCATCCGATATTTTTCTTTTTCCTTCTGGCTGATTTCACTGAGCATAATTCCTTCTAGCTCCATCCATGTTGCTGTGAATGGCATGAGTTTATCTTTTCTGATTGCTGAATAATATTCCATTGTGTATATATGCCACATCTTCTTGATCCTGTCATCTATTTTTGGGCATTTAGGTTGTTTCCAGGTTTTATCTATTGTAAATAATGCTGCAATAAACATAGGTGTTCAGGTGTTCTTTTGAATCAATGTTTTTGTGTCTTTTGGGTAGATCCCTAGGAGTGGAATTGCCTGGTCATATCGTAGCTCCATTTTTAAGTAGACTAAGGAACCTCCAGACAGCTTTCCATAGTGGTTGGACCAGTTTGCACTCCCACCAGCAATGTAGGAGAGTTCCTTTTTCACCACCTCCTCACCAACATTTGTTGTTACTTGTTTTTTTGTTTTGTTTTGTTTTGTTTTGTTTTTTGGATAGGTGCCATTCTTACTGGTGTAAGGTGGTATCTCAGTATGGTTTTGATTTGCATTTCCCTGATTATAAGGGATGTTGAACATTTTTCATATGCCTGTTGGCCATTTGCATTTCCTCTTCTGCCCATTTCTTGACTGGATTGTTTGCTTCATTTTTGTTGAGTTGTGTGAGTTCTTTGTATATCTTTGTGATCAGTCCCTAATCAGTTGCCTGGAGTGCAAAGGTTTTTTCCTAATCAGTAGGGTGTCTCTCTGTTTTGGTTAATGTCTCTTTTGCTGTGCAGAAGCTTTTCAGTTTGATGTAATCCCAGGTGTTTATTTTTTCCTTGACTGTCTACCAAAGAACCTTTAGTCCACCACCCTTGAGGTCCCTCCCTTCTTTGTTCTTGTCCCTCCCCTCCCCCTCTGGTTGCTCCCACTCCACAGCAACTTTCACGGGTTAGTAATTTAGTTTGGCTTTATCTGACCCTTTGTTTTGTTTTGCTATATTCCTCATATAAGTGACACCATCTGGTATTTGACGTTCTCTTACTGACTGATTTCTTCATAGTTTGGACAATGAGGTATAATTTATTGAGGTGTAATTCACACACCACACAATTCACCCATATTTTTTTCAATTTGTCATGTTTCTTTATTTTTCCCTGTGTGGCTAGTGCTTTTAGTCAAATTCTTACAAAGGTCTGAATAGATAACTTAGTCGTTTCATTGCTAAAAATTTCTCTTCTGGGGCCTCCCCAGTGGCGCAGTGGTTGAACGCTGGGCTGCGAAGCTGCCTGCAGCCTCTGCAGAGCCAGTTCGATCCCCGGACGCCAGCGAGAGTCCCACATGGCGCAGACCTCTCCTGTCGCTCCCGCTGCGCCCCTCAGCAGTGTCCTCTGTCTGTCTGCCTGTTCTGTTCCCTGCTCTGGCTCTGGTGAATTCTCTCACCCTCCCGTGCTTCTGACTGTACCCAGTACTTGAATAAATAAATAAATCTTTAAAAAAATAAAAATAAAAATTTGTTTCTGGAGTGACAGAGGAATTGGCCCTATTCCCCAATTCACCCATTTAAAATATTCAATTGCATAACGCAATACATTGTTATTTTCAAAGGAGCTTTTGGTCTTATTGATTTCCTCCATCAATTTCCTGTTTTCAATTTCATTGATTTCTGTTCCGAATATTATCATTTCTCTTCTGGGCCTCCATGGTGGCCTAGGGGTTAAGACTCAGCGCTATCACCACTATGGCCTGAGTTCGATTCCCTGGCCAGGGAGCTAACCCACATGGCACAGCAGACCTTTCCTGTCTTGCCTGATGCTCCCCTCAGCACTGTATTTCAGTAAAATCTGCCTGTTCTGCTCCCCAGTTTGTCTCTGGTAAATCCTCTCACCCCCACACCACTGGTCTACACCCCAGGTCTTCTATGCAAAAATGAAAAAAAATAAAATTAAAAAATATTATTTCTTCTGTTTACTTTGGATTTAAGACGCTCCCCTTTTTCTAGTTTCTTAAGGTAGTAACTTAGATAATTGATTTTAGAGCTTTATCTTTTCTAATACATACATACATTCAGTGCTATCAGTTGAATTCCTTCTAAGTACTACTTCTATTGTAGTTCACACATTTTGTTGTGTTTTCATTTAGTTCAGAAGAATTTTTAATTTCTCTTGAAATTTTTTTCTTTAACTCATTATTTAGAAGTGCCTTCTTTAATTTCAACTTATTTTGGGTATTCATAGATGTCTTTCTTTTTTTAAAGATTTATTTATTTTATGCATACAAGAGCTGGTGTACAGGCCAGAGGGTGTTGGAGTTGAGAGGATTCACCAGAGACAGAGTGGGGAATAGAACAGGCAGACTGACTGAAATGAAATACACTGCTGAGGAGAGCAGCGGGCGAGTCAGGAGAGGTCTGCTGCACCATGTGGGTTGCTCCCTGGCTGGCGGGGAATGGAGCTAGTGTTGCAGTGGCTGCAGATTGCTACATAGATTGCGTCTTAACCCTTGCGCCACCAGGGAGGCCCCATAGATATCTTTCAGTTGCTGATTTCATTTGCCTGACAGCAAATATTAAATGATATATTCTTATAAATTCTGTTACTTAGAGCGTTAAGGTGTGTTATATGGCCCAGAATGTGATTTATCTTGGTAAATGTTCCATTTGAGCTTGATAACAATATGTATTCTGCTGTTGTTGAATAAAGTAGTCTATAGATGTCAATTATATTCAATTGATTGATGTTGAATTCAACTATGTTCTTATTGACTTTGTGACTGCTGGATCTGTCCATTCCTGATAAAAGCATGTTAATATCTCACTTAGAGAGTTCATCTATTTTTCTTTGCAATGCTGTTAGTGTTTGCCTCGCTAGCTTTGCTTCACTCTTTTCTTCTGTTGTTGGGTACATACGTGTAAGGATTGTTATGTCTTCTTGGAGAAGTGATTTTTTTTTTAAGGATTTATTTATTTATTTATACAAGCACTGGGTACAGTCAGAAGCGCGGGAGGGTGAGAGAACTCACCAGAGCCAGAGCGGGGAACAGAACAGGCAGACTGACAGAGTACACTGCTGAGGGGAGCAGCGGGTGCAGCAGGAGAGGTCTTTCGCACCATGTGGGACCCTTGCCGGTGGCTGGGGATCGAACTGGCACTGCAGAGGCTGCGGACAGCTGCGCCAATGGGGAGGCCCAAGAAGTGATCTTTTTCATTATGTAATACCCTTCTTTACTTTCCTTGCTTTGAAATCTGCTCTGTCTAAAATTAATATTGCTTCTTCTGTTTTCTTTTAGTTAGTGTTAGTAGGGCATATTTTCTTTCATTTATTTTCTTTCAATCTCTACATGCCTTTATATTAAAGTGGGTATCTTGTAGACAACATATAATTGGGTCTTGTTTTTTTATTTACTCTGGTAGCCTCTATTTTTTTTAAATCCAAGACCTTATGCATTTAATCCTTACATTCTTTATAGATGAGATATCACTATCCTATGTCACAGATGGGAGAATTTAAGTTCAGAAGCATTAATAAGTACACCAAGATAATATAATTTAACACAGAAGTGCCAAAAATTGCTCTTAGTCTCCTGACACAATATATAGTGTCCTTTAAACTATACTACCTAGATTCATGGTAGTATTTTTTGTCTTTTTAAATTGTTAGTTGTATATTTTTTATTGAGGTAACATTGTATGTGATTAAGGAATATATGACACTGAAACTGAGAACATAGGTTAGTGAAAAAGTTTAAGAAACAGAGTAGAGCATAGTGCTTAGGAATATTGGCTCTGGAATCAGACTACTTGGGTTCAAAAATCAGACTACTTGGGTTTCTATCTTTTAATTGGTACATTTGTGCCCATTGACATTCAAAGTGATAATATTTACCATATTTGTTAGTTTTCTATTTGTCGTCTTTATTCTTTCTACTTTTGTCTTCTACTCTTTTTATGCTGTTTGTGTTATTAGTTGATCATTTTATGATTCCATTCTCCATTTTTAGCAAATTGGTTATACTTTTAAAAGTTTTTTTTCAGAGCCTCCCTGGTGGCACAAGGGGTTAAGATGCAACCGATGAAGCTATCCATAGCCACAGAGGCACAAGTTCAATCTCTGGCCAGGGAGCTACCCTCATGGCACAGCAGACCTCTCTCCTGACTCAATTGCCGCTCCCTTCAGCAGTGTATTTCAGTCAATCTGCTTGTTCTGTTCCCCGCTCTGTCTCTGGTGAATCCTCTCACTCCCCAACACCTCTGGCCTGTACCCCAGTTCTTGTATGCATAAATAAATCTTTTTTAAAATAGCTTCTTTTGAAGGCCAGCCTTCTTAAACAGAATACAGAAGATCTGGTATATTTGAAAATAGTTATTTCCCCTCCTCCTGCTAGACTTTTGAGAAGATTTTTCATTAGTCTTCCCTGCAAGAACCTGGTAGAGCTCCTGGTGCTCACAAAGTATGGTGGTCCTCTCATGACTGGGTGTCCCTGGATTTTTTTTAATTTCTCAGGCTTATCTATTTTGAGTCTCCAGCATTTCCTCAATTATAGTTCAAGTTGTTCTACTCTGGTACTGATTCCTGCAGAGGTTGTTCCTATTTTATTGAATGTTTTTATCATGAAGGGGCTTTGAAGTTTTTCAGTTTTAAGTATCTATTGAAATAATCATGTGGGCTTTGTTCTTTGTTCTGTTGATATGGTGTTTAATATTATAGTCATGCAATATGTAACAATGTATCAAAGCCAAAATTATATAATAGTGTCCCTATATATAACCTAGGTGTGTAGTAGGCTATGCTATCTATATTTGTGTAATTATACTCTAACATTTGCACAATAACAAAATCACCTAAAATGCAATTCTCAGAACATATCCATGTCATGACTACAATTGATTTTTGGAGGTTAAGCCAATCTTACATTCTTGGGATAAATCCTGCTTGGTCAGAGTTTATAACCCCTTTTGTATGTTACTAGATTCATCTTGCTAGTGTATTCTTTTTGGGTTTTATTTTTTTTTATTTATTTTTTTTTAAAGATTTATTTATTTATTTATGCAAGCACTGGGTACAGTCAGAAGCGCGGGAGGGCGAGAGAATTCACCAGAGCCAGAGCGGGGAGCAGAGCAGGCAGAAGGACCGAAGTACACTGCTGAGGGGAGCAGCGGGCGGCAGGAGAGGTCTGCGCGCCAAGTGGGACCCTCCTCCAGTGGCCGGGGAGCAGTCGGGGATTGAACCGGCACTGCAGAGGCTGCGGGCAGCTTCGCAACCCAGCGCTCAACCGCTGCGCCACCGGGGAGGCCCTCTTTTTGGGTTTTAAAACATGTTTATATTCATAAGAGTTTCTGGTCTGTAATTTTCTTTGTGATTTTCGTTCTAGTGATGCCATTTTCCAGATGAGGAAACTGACACATGAAAATGTATGTAATCTGTCCTACATTACAGTGGTTAAGTGGCTATGCCTGGGCCTCCCCGGTGGCGCAGCGGTTGAGCGCTGGGTTGCAAAGCTGCCCGCAGCCTCTGCGATGCCGGTTCGATCCCCGGCTGCTCCCTGGCCACCGGAGGAGGGTCCCACATGGCGCACAGACCTCTCCTGCCGCCCGCTGCTCCCCTCAGCAGTGTACTTCGATCCTTCTGCCTGCTCTGCTCCCCGCTCTGGCTCTGGTGAATTCTCTCACCCTCCCGCGCTTCTGACTGTACCCAGTGCATGTATAAACAAAACAAACAAACAAATAAAGAAATAAATAAACATGCCTCTATAAAATTAAAAAAAAAAAAGTGGCTATGCCTGAATTTGAACCCAAGTAGTCTGATTCCAGAGCCAATATTCCTAAGCACTATGCTCTACTCTGTTTCTTAAACTTTTTCACTAACCTATGTTCTCAGTTTCAGTTAATGTCACCATCACTCTGGTTATCTAAACTAGAAAATTCAATGTCATCTTGACTTGTCCCTATTTCCTATCCTGGACATTACACATACTGTTATTTTACATCTAGCCTAATTTTAATTCACTTGTAACCTCCTGTTTCTTCTTTAATAAGTGAGCTTAAAATTTATTATTATTATTATTTATATATTTATTTTACATCATTGTTCATTTTTAAACAATGTTTGCTTCCCCCGCCCCCTCAGGTGTAATCTCATAGAATTTCCTTCACCAGGGCCTCCCTGGTGGTGCAAGGGGTTAAACACTGCATTGTGAAGCAATCTGCAGCCTCTGCAGCACAAGTTCGATCCCTGACTGGCCAGGGAACAACCCACATGGCACAGCAGACCTCTCCTGACTCACCTGCTACTCCCCTAAGCAAGTGTATTTTCGTCAATCTGCCTGTTCTGTTCTCCGCTCTGTCTCTGGTGAATTCTCTCTTCCCCTGCATCTCTGGCTTGTACTCCAGCTCTTGTATGCATGAATAAATAAATCTTAAAAAAATTTTTCTTCACCAGTGCACCTGTGCACCGTCACCACAGTCCCCTGCGCTCTTCCCTCCCTCCCTCCAATCCCTCTCCCTCCTCCTCCCCCTCCTCCTCCCCTGCAGGATGACTCTGGTTTATAATTGTTTGTTTTTGTTTTGTTTTGTATTGTTATTATTTTTCCCTTGATGTCTTATTTGGTTGCCCTATATTCCTCCTGTAAGTGAAACCATCCAATATTTTTCTTTTTCCTTCTAACTTATTTTACTGAGCATAATTCCTTCTAATTCATCCATGTTGCTGCAAATGGCATGGGTTTATCTTTTTGATTGCTGAGTAGTATTCCATTGTGTATATATACTACATCTTTTTGATCCAGTCATCTATTTTGGGGCATTTGTGTTGTTTCCAGTTTTACCTATTATAAGTAGTGTTGCAATAAACATAGGGGTACAAGTATTCTTTTAAAGCTCATAGATGGGGGCCTCCCCTGGTGGTATAGCGGTTGAACGCTGGGCTGCGAAGCTGCCCACAGCCTCTGCAGCACCGGTTCAATCCCCAGCCACCAGCGAGGGTCCCACATGGCACAACAGACCTCTCCTGCCAGGCCCGCTGCTCCCCTCAGCAGTGTATTTTGGCAGTCTGCCTGTTCTGTTCCTCGCTCTGGCTCTGGTGAATTCTCTCACCCTCTCGTGCTTCTGGCTGTACCCAGTGCTTATATAAATAAATAAATAAACAAACAAACAAACAAATAAATAAATAAAATCTCATAGATGGTATAATATAAACTGTGAACTATTTCTAGAAAATGGACATATATTACACATATTTACAGTATTTCTCATGTAATTTTATGGGATCCATAAACCTCCTAAAAGGAGATGTATAGATCCACTCACCTGCATGAAAGCCATCTGGAATGACTGTTTTAAAAAAACAATTTCCAGGTCCCACCCCCAGTTAGTGAATCAATATATTTGTGGGTGATACTTTTATTTGCTATACTTTGAAATGCACCGACTAACTTAACAATCTCTAGAGTAGGTGTGCACCGGCAGTCGGCCAACCATTTGAGGTGACCCTACTCCACTGAGGCTGAAAGTTAGGTTAGCCTGGATCAGCTGCATCAGCTTGGGGTCCTTTTACTGGAAGCTGGATGCTGAAAAATTTCAGAATGACCTAGAATTAGAAAAGATCTGAAAAGAGAGAAACTATTCTTTGATGGCCATAATAACCATAAGCAAAGACAAATTATCAAATTATGAGGGAACAATTAAAATGTTTTATGAAGAGCACCTTCATCTTGATGAAGATATCTGCTACATCCTGTATGTCAGTGGTTCCTTTGAAGTAAGAGACAAGGAAGACAAGTAGATCCAGATTTTCATGGAGAAAGGAGATATAATATCCCTTCCCGCATGGATTGATCACCACTGCATGCTAAACAAGAAGAACTGCATGGAGGCTGTGGGGCTGTTTGAGGCTGCATGTGGGAGAGCCCTTGTGGATGATGTACAACCAGCCAGTTGGCTATTTTGAGACTTAGGGGCAGTATGTGCATTTTTCGGCACAGATGGCATAGCAGTGCTCTCTGGGGCCTGGCATCTCCCTTATCCCTTAGGAGGGTCTTGACATGGTAACCACAGAAAATCTGTCACTTTGTCCTTGCTTTATATTGTAGGCTCGAGGCTAGGGGGGCTTCCTTTGCAAGATTATGTGATCAGGAAACATTACAATGAAAGGAACTAGAAAACAGCTTTCCATGAAAGCAATTGCGGGAATGTGGACATCTTACATCCATGCTTTCTAAGGAGAGGTGGGTGGTTTGGTGCCCTATGCTGCATGTGCCTTCCACTCTACCCAAGTGACTTTCACCATCACTCTCCCTCAACCTTGGACCTTCAGCAACACCAGTCAGCACCATGCCTGCTTTGTATGACACTATGACCCTTGAGGACAGGACCACCAGATAGAATACATGACTCCCCAAATCTAGGAGATTGGGGAGACTCTCCTTGTTGATGATAACATTTTCTTGTTCAGAATAAAGTAGCTGCCTTAATTAAAAAAAAAAATGTATCCCCAGAGTAAACAGAGTTCTTGAGGGCAAAAGCCCAGCTCAGTGATCTTTTGATTTTATTGATCATAAAATTGCACCTTATAATAGAGAACAGCACAAGCAAGGGGATAATTTCCAGCTGTGGTGATCAGAAAAGGGAGCTATAGGAGATGAAAATGATCTGGCCCTTGGCAAACACCTTTCTAAACACCTCCCCCCACAAATATCTGACTTCTGAAATACATCTGGCCCCAAGGGCTTAAGTAAGGATTTGTGAAGTACATGTACTTCACAGGATTGTTGTGAGGATTAAATGGGTTTACAAGGCACCTGAAGAAAGAAATGTTAGTGATGATGATGATGATGATGATGATGATGATAATGATGATTATAGCTGATCAGTCTTAGTGTTCGGTCCTTTGCCGACACAAAAACCTGTTTTTACTGTGACCCTTCTGACTTTGAAGAAAGTGATTTTACCTAAAGGTAAATCAAGATAATTCCTCATGTATTACAACCTAGATAAAACAGCATGTGGAAGGCTAAGTGAAAATAAAAAGCATAGGTTTGTACCAACTCAAAATGAAAGAAATTGCTATGAACTATTTAAACCTGAAAGTTAGATATTGGAAAAACTAACAGTTATGGCTGGTGTGAATCTACCTATAGCACTGCCAGGCTTCAGCACTCTAAAGTTTAATAAATTATGCTTGCAGTTGCTAGGTAATAAATAATGATGAATACCAAAGAGAGGCTAGAGAGTACAATATGTAATCATAGAACTGGTTGGATAGCAGGAAATACTGCTGGAGAAGGGGTTTATTTAGTCATTAAATAGCAATTGCCCTCTTACTTTGTGGCACATTGAGAATAAAAAATTCGGCTTTTTCTCTTAAGGAATAAAAGCAATTTGGTAGCAGTAGGAGAAACATAAACAGACTAAACATGATGAAGTGTAACAATGAAGATTGAGATTAGAGACATCTTCACAGAGAAGGTAATTAAATGGAGGAGAATGAATAAGCATTTACTATGTGCACAAGGTTAAGAAGGGACTTTCAGAAAGAAATCACATTACCCAGGCATGATGTGGTAAAACAGCATGTTCCATCCTTGTAACAGAAAATAGACCGGTAAACTGAACTATAGATATAAAATAAGGAATTGATAGAAGGCAAAATAAGGAAATGATAGTTAATCAGCATTCATCACAAAAAGGGCCTCGCATGCCAAACTGTGGTGTAATTGGTATCCATTGAAGAACTTTGAAGATGAAAGGGACCCGTATTTTAGAGGGCTGATTACAGTGTGAAGACTAGAGTGGAGTAGGGGAAAGGCCAGAAAAAAGACTAGATTAGGAAGCTATTGGAATTGTATGAAGGAAGAAATTAGGTCTTGAACGAAAGAAAGAAATTGATAAGGTTCAGAAAGATATTTCTGAAGAAAAATTGATGACTTTGCAACTAAATGAAGATAGAGAACTCTTTTTCTTCTATTAAAGAAAACTTGGGAGGGCCTCCCTGGTGGCACAAGGGGTTAAGACACAACCTATGAAGCTGTCTGCAGCCACTGCAGCACGAGTTCCATCCCGGGCCAGGGTGCTACCCACATGGTGCAGCAGACCTCTCTTGTCTTGCCCGCTGCTCCCCTCAGCAATGTATTTCAGTCAGTCTGCCTGTTCTGTTCCCCACTCTGTCTCTGGTGAACCCTCTCACCACCCACACCTCTGGCCTGTACCCCATATTTATTTATATGCATAAATAAATAAATCTTTAAAAAAGATAGTTTAAAAAAATAAGGAAAACTTGGGAGTTTATGTGGAAAGTATAGGTAATTTGTACTTTTTTCTATTTTTGAAAGTTGGAAGAGGCAGTCATAGAAATAGCATGGACTTCAGCTATGTAATTAATTCTGGTTCCCAAAGAAAAATTTTATATTACATAGCATGTAATTAAATGCTTCCCCAAAACATTTAGTGCTATATTATGGAGTCTTCTCTTGGTGACCAATGTATAATTCTGGTCTGTTTTAAAGAAATAACCTCTTCTGCTTCCATATGATCCAGCAATTCCACTCCTAGGTATTTACCCAAAGGACACAGAAACATCAATTCCAAAGAGCACCTGCACCCCTATGTTTATAGCAGCACTGTTTACAATAGCTAAGCTTTGGAAACAACCCAAATGCCCAAAAATAGATGACTGGATCAAGAAGATGTGGTACATATACACCATGGAATATTACTCAGTATTCAAAAAAGATAAACACATGCAATTTGCAGCAACATGGATGGAGCTAGAAGGGATCATGCTCAGCGAAATAAGCCAGAAAGAAAAAGAAAAATACCGGATGGTCTCACTCATAGCAGGAATCTAGAAAACTTAAATAAGGGACCAAGAAAAAGAATAACCATGAGAAAATAAATATCAAAATCAACAAACAACTACGAACCAGAGACACTCCATGGGGGCTGGGGGGCGGGGAAAGGAGGGCTTGGGGTCAAAATAAGGGGGTTGTAATTGTATGGGGAATATAAATATAAAATTTAAATAAAATTAAAAAAAAAAGAAATCAGGAATTTTTCCAGTTAGTTTTTGTTGTTTGGCTCTTGCTTAATTTCACTATAGTCAAAGAGCATATTTAGATTTAAGTAATTTTAAATTTGTTGAGATTTATTTTATGGTAGAACATACAATCAAATTTGGCAATTTTTATATGGGCATCTGTCCAAATATATATATTTTACAGTTGTTGACTATGAAAGTGAACAAGTTTCCACAAATGTTAAAAGCTTTCACTTCTGTAGCAATTTTTTGATGGTATTGTCTATCAATTACTGAGAAAAATATGTGAAAATATCCCATTCTGATTGCAGTTCTGTATGTATGTTCTCTGAAAGTGCTCACATCTTGCTTGATATATTTGAGGCGATGTTATTTTATGCATAAACATGTAAATTGATTAAAAAAGAAAGAAATAGCCTCTTCTTTTCCTAATTTCTATAAATTCCTTGATCCTATCTACCAGACTTTTTTGGGTATGTTTGTCCTTTAACTTGTCTGAATAATTATAACAATAAAATTGAGTATATCTTCGTAATTAAACTGAATTAAGTAAATATCAGTGGTATTGTAACCCGTGACTCAAGGCACAGGCTGTTACAGGTGGTTCCCCCTGGAGGAGGTTGCTGGTGAGGATAGATAGCCCCAGGGAAAATGCTAAAAGTGGGCTTGAGAGTCTGATAAGTAATATAAGTGACTGCAGAAGTGCATGGGGGGGGCAGTCTTTGTAATTTAGCATTTGGGGTTAGCGGATTTGGGCCGCCACTGCACCATTCTTTCAAAAGGCTGTTGTGGCCTGGCGGAGAAGACAGAGACCCAGGAGCCAGGCGTCTTACTGAGCTGCAGCTTGGCAGAAAAGGTGATGCCTGGAGCCAGGCGACTGGCTGAGATCTGTGAATGTGGTCGTTTGTGCTTGCTTTGGCTTTGCTTATGCTTGGTTTGGCTGCTATTGTTTTGAATGTCCCTTGTCTGGCTGGTGTTGTGCTGGGGCATCCCAGCAGCTCATGGAGCTTCTCCTGTTGTGTCTTCTGTTGTCTTTGTGAGTCGGAACCTGGCCTGGAGTCTGGTTGCTGTGTGCTTCAGGTCAGCAGAGGCAGGAAGACACCATCTTAGACATGTTTGGGAGAGGAGCTCTTCATCCTCAGTGGCAGGAAGACACCATTTTAACTGTTTTTGTGCAGGACTGAGAAACACTGGACACGGCTTTGCGTGAGGTAAAAGTCATTATTGGTCTCAGTAACTCTTTGTTTTTCCCTGGTTTGTTAAATAAATCCTTTTGTTGTTCCCTGAGCCTGTGTAGTCTTGCAATTATGTGCGTGGGTAAAAAATTCAGACAGTGACAGGTAAACTATTTGGGCAGTGTCTATGGCCATTTTAGTGCCCCTTGCTGCCCTGTGTCAGTATATTCTTAGAGTTCAAATGTTTTTATTTTATTTTTACAATTGTTATTTTAATTTTTTTAAAAAAGATTTGTTTATTTATGCATACTAGAACTGGAGTACAGGCCAGAGGTGGGGTGTGTGTGTGTGAGAAGATTCACCAGAGACAGAGAAGGGAACAGAGCAAGCAGATTGACTGAAATACGCTGCTGTGGGGAGCAGTGGGCGGGACAGGAGAGGTCTGCTGTACCATGTGGGTAGCTCCCTGGCCAGCTGGGATAGAACTCATGCTGCAGAGGCTGTGGATGGCTTCACAGTACTGTGCTTAACTCCTTGCACCACTAGGGAGGCCCCTTTATTTAATTTTTAAAAAATTTTTCCTCTTTAAGTTTTTCAGTTGTTTACATGCCTATTTAACTTTAGGGCTACCTTTTTGAAGGAATAGAGGAAGGAAAGGGATAAGACATTGACACAGGAGGTTTGGTGAAGGGTGAGTTAAGCCTGTACACACGTTGAAGAGTAAATATACAATTACTATTTTAAATGATAGTATTTTATTTCAATCTTTACTTAACTTTACAATCTTTACTGACTTTTATGCAAGTTGTTTCCAGTTCTTCTGCTTATGATTAATGCTGCAAGGAACTCCATTTTCATTAAAAAAAGTGAATATAGAGTTCCAGTTTAATTCTATTTAAGCCACTTCCTAAATTTGTCTGCACTTCATTCAAAATCTCTTTTTGTCATCTTTTTATATATTCAATCTCTTTGGTGAAGATTTCTCTTTGTTACTGGATCATCCTAAGATCTTGCACCTGCCTATCTGCCTTTGACTGACCTTCCTCATTTAGCATTTTTATTTTTTTTTTAATTAAGGCATGTTTTATTTATTTATTTATTTGTTTGTTTGTTTGTTTTGTTTATACATGCACTGGGTACAGTCAGAAGCGCGGGAGGCTGAGAGAATTCACCAGAGCCAGAGCAGGGAGCAGAGCAGGCAGAAGGACCGAAGTACACTGCTGAGGGGAGCAGCGGGCGGCAGGAGAGGTCTGCGCGCCATGTGGGACCCTCTTCCGATGGCCGGGGAGCAGCTGGGGATCGAACCGGCGCCGCGGAGGCCGCGGGCAGCTTCGCAACCCAGCGCTCAACTGCTGCGCCACCGGGGAGGCCCCTCATTTAGCATTTTTAATAATGTGTTTTGAAGTCTTTGTCTGACAGGCTTTCTATTTCTGTATCCTTTATATTTGTCTCAAGCCTTCTGTTCTCATTTTGCTTTTCTGTCTTGTATTCAGATGTTCTTGCTTTCTAAGCACGCGAGTTGTCTTATTTGCTCTGTGTGTGTGTGTGTGTGAAAGAGAGAGAGAGAGAGAGAGAGACTGAAGCACACTGGGGATTAGTTTTGCTTGTTTCTCTTCTTAGTTTATCTTGACATGAAGTGGAGGCAAGAGGGAATCTGGGGCTCTAATACTTGATCTCACTTTGAGGAGTAAAGTCAGTCACCTCTACTTCCTTTTCTTTCATTGCACACTTAGGTTGTCCTGATTTCCCACCCTGCTTCCCTGCTGCTCCTTTCTGTTGTGTGTCATCATCTATGAAGCTTGAGTCTTCCAGTGGTGGGAACCATGTCTAGACCACCAGGCTCACAATCTGGGAGTAAGTTATGCCTCGCAGGAAGGCAGTGCAGCACCCAAGTGTTGCAGGTGGTATTACTGCCTTGTTGTTATGGCTGCCAACAGTGGCCATCACCACCCTGCCCTAGGGAAGTTAAATTTCTCTGATAGGAAAGATAAATAATATCAAAATGCTATAGAGGTCCACTTATTATTCAGTAGTACAATAAGTGTTCATGAGATTTGAATTTTAAGTTATGGTTGATGACCTTATTGAACACTTTTATTAGAGTGGCATGGTTCAGAAATCAGTGGGTTGAACAGTAAGGTAAAGCACAACTGTAAAGGTAACCTTGACAATTTAAAATGAGAAACTTTATTTATTTTATTATTTTTATTTTATTTTAACATTTATCTTTTTTTAAATGTTTAAATAATATTTGCTTCCCCCCACCCCCTCAGATTGAGTCCCCATAGAATTTCCTTCCCCAAGGCACCCATGCACCATCACCACAGTACCCTGTGCTCCTTCCTCCCTCCCTCTCATCCCTCTCCCTCCTCTTCCCCTGCAGTTTGTCTCTGATTTATAATTGTCTGTTTTTGCTTTGTTGTGTTTTGTACTATTATTTTTTTTTTTGCACTGATGTCTTATTTGGTTCCCTTATATTCCTGTTATAAGTGAAACCATCCAATATTTTTCTTTTTCCTTCTGGTGTATTTCACTGAGCATAGTTCCCTCTAGCTCCATCCACGTTGCTTCGAATGGCATAAGTTTATCTTTTTTGACCGTTGAATAATATTCCATTGTGTATATATGCCACATCTTCTTGATCCAGTCATCTATTTTTG
Organism: Talpa europaea; assembly: GCF_964194135.1. Lineage (NCBI taxonomy): Eukaryota > Metazoa > Chordata > Mammalia > Eulipotyphla > Talpidae > Talpa > Talpa europaea. The sequence continues at coordinate 47,222,772 of NC_140081.1, read as the reverse complement.
GACATTTGGGTTGTTTCCAGGTTTTACCTATTGTAAATAGTGCCGCAATAAACATAGGTGTACAGGTGTTCTTTTGAATCAATGTTTTGTGTCCTTTGGGTAGATCCCTAGTAAGTGGAATTGCCAGATCGTCTGGTAGCTCCATTTTCATTAGACTGAGTAACCTCCAGACAGCTTTCCATAGTGGTTGGACCAGTTTGCACTCCCACCAGCAATGTAGGAGAGTTCCTTTTTCACCACATCCTCACCAACATTTGTTGTTGCTTGTTCTTTTGATATGTACCATTCTTACTGGTGTAAGGTGGTATCTCAGTGTGATTTTGATTTGCATTTCCCTGATTATAAGGGATGTTGAACATTTTTTCATATGCCTGTTGGCCATTTGCATTTCCTCTTTGGAGAAATGTCTTTTGAGTTCTGCCCATTTCTTGACTGCATTGTTTATATTGTTTTTGTTGGGCCTTGTGAGTTCTTTGTATATTTTTGTGATCAGTCCCTTATCAGTTGAATGGAGTGCAAAGATTTTTTTCCCAATCAGTGGGGTGTCTCTCTGTTTTGCTATACAGAAGCTTTTCAGTTTGATGTAATCCCAGGTGTCTATCTTTGCCTTCACTATCACTGCTTTGGGTGATGAGTCTTTAAAGATGTTTCTGAGATGTATATCTCGTAGTGTTTTACCTATATTTTCTTCTATATATTTTATGGTTTCGGTCTTATGTCCAGTTCTTTTATCTGTTTTGAGTGGATTTTTGTGCACGGTGAGAGGTAGTGGTCTAGTTTCATTTTTTGCATGTGGAGGTCCAGTTCTAAAATGAGAAATTTTTAGTTGTAATAGACTGTCATTCACTCCTCCAACTATGCTGTACATATTATTATATCTTTATATACTTTAAGCCTAAAAATACACTTTCATGATATTATTTTTGAATTGTATTTTAAGTTGGTTAAGAGACTAAAAGTCACACAGTTTCTTTGCAAAAAAAAAATAAAATGAGAAACTTTTTTTCCCTTTTATTACTTTTTAATTTTTTTTTTACATTGCTGTTCATTTTTGTACAGTATTTGATTTCTCCTGTCAGGTGTAGTCCTTGTAAATATCCCAAAACCACATCACCTGTGAACCATCACCATGGTCCCTTGTGCTCTTCCCACCCATTTTGATCCCTTTTCCCCTCCTCCCCTGCTTTAAGCCTCAGATCTATAGTTGCCTATAAGTTTTGTCTCTCTTTTTTTGACCCTTTATTCTGTTTCCCTATATTCCTTCTGTAAATGATATCATCCATTATTTTTCTTTTTCCTTCTGACTTATTTCACTTATTTCACTGAGCAATCCTTTCTAGCTCCATCCATGTTGCTACAAATAACATGAGTTTATCCTTTTTGATTGCGGAGTAGTATTCCATTGTGTATATATACCACATTTTCTTGTTTGCATTCCCACTAGCCATGTAAGAGGGTTCCTTTTCCTCCACATACTTGCCAGCATTTGTTGTCAGTTAAAAGGAGAAACTTTTTTTAAAAAATGATATTTTATATCATTCTTACTTTCTGTACAATGTATGCTTTCACCTCTCAGGAGTAGGTCCCATAGAATTCCCATCACCAATTCACCCATGCACCATCCGCATAGTCCCTTGTGCTCTTCCCTCCCCTGTTTTGATCCCTCTCCCTTGCCCTCCCCTACAGAATGTCTCTGATTTATAGTTGCCTGTTAATTTTGGTTTTTAATTTATTATAACTATTTTTTTCTGATCCCTTATTTGTTTCCCCTATATCCTCCTATAAGTGAAACCATCTGATATTTTTATTTTTATTTCTGGCTTATTTCACTGAGCATAATCCCATCCATGTAGCTGCAAATGACATGCGTTTACCTCTTTTGATTACTGAGTAATATTCCATTGATCCAGTCATCTATTTTTGGACATCTGGGTTGTTTCCACAGCTTGCCTATTATAAATAGTGTTGCAATAAACATAGGGGTGCAGGTATGCTTTTGAACTGTTTTTGTGTCATTTGGGTAGATTCCTAGGGGTGGAATTGCTGAGTCATATGGAAGTTCAATTTTTAGTAGTTTGAAGAATCTCCACACAACTTTCCATAGGGGTTGGACCAGTTTACATTCCCACCAGCAGTGTAGGAGAGTTCCTTTTTCTCCACATCCTCACCAACATTTGTTGTTGCCTATTTTTTGATATGTGCCATTCTTACTGGTGTAAGGTGGTATCTCATTATGGTTTTGATTTGCAGTTCCCTGATTACAAGTGAGGTTGAATATCTTTTCATATACCTGTTGGCCATTTGTATTTCCAAAAATGAGAAACTTTTAAGTAACACAAGTTACCTAAATACCATAAACAAAGTGGAAAGGTCAAACTTTGAAAAATGCTGCTGGCTTTCAGAGATTTTTAGATTTAAAAATTGTAGATAAGGGATCTAGGACCTGTACAAATGGAAAACAATTTGGTCTTATATTGTAAAGTCGGTGATGTCCTTACACTTTCAATCTTGTAATCCCACTCACAGTGTAAAAGGGTTCATACAAGAATGTTCATTGCAATATTGCTTATGGTTGTTAAAAACTAGAAGTACAAATATCCATTAGTAAGTGAATGTGTTGTATTCATATGAAGAAATTGTGTAATAAAGTTAGTTAAAAATGAATTACTACAGGGCCTCCCCGGTGGTGCAGCGGTTGAGCGCTGGGTTGCGAAGCTGCCCGCGTCCTCTGCGGCGCCGGTTCAATCCCCGGCTGCTCCCCGGCCATCGGAGGAGGGTCCCACATGGCGCGCAGACCTCTCCTGCCGCCCGCTGCTCCCCTCAGCAGTGTACTTCGGTCCTTCTGCCTGCTCTGCTCCCCGCTCTGGCTCTGGTACAGTCACACTTCTGACTGTACCCAGTGCTTGTATAAACAAAACAAACAAACAAACAAATAAATAAATAAAACATGCCTCTATTAAAAAAAAGAATTACTACAACTGTATGTATTAATATCAACATGGAAAAATATCAGTATGAAGAAGCAAAAAAAAAAAAAAACAACCAAATTGCAGTATGCCATGAATAATATAATATCACCGATGTAAAAACTAAATCACCTAAAACATTCACTTAAAATGACAATTTTTTTATGCTCAAAACTCAGTAGAAATTTTGTACTAGATTTGGCTGGTCTTTTCTTCTGGTAGACTTGTCTGTACTCACTCATGCTTAGAAATCAGCTGGCAGCTTTCTGGGGGCTGGGTTATTTGAGATGACTTCATTTGCATATCTAGCAGGTCACACAGTGAGCCAGGGTGTCTAAATTTTCTTACTTGTGGCCTTTCCAGAAGGTTTGGACCTCCTAATATGGTGGCAATCCCCCATGTACAACTTCTCGAGCTTTTGTTTGCATCACATTTTCAGATATAACATTGACTAAGGAAAATCATATGGTCAAGTCCAGAATCAGTATGGGAAGAGAATACCCAGGATGTGGATACAGGAAGGCATAATTCATTGGAAGCCATTAAGCCCATATCTTCCCTAACTACTTAATTTTTTAGTGATACATATATGTATAGTATTAATATCAAAACATTTATGGAAATAAATACTAAAACATGAATAGTAGTGACCTATGTGGAAGTAAGAAGAATAATAGGGAAGTAATAGAGACATATAATTTTTTTTTTCATTAAATTTTTTAAAGATTTATTTTTTATGCATACAAGAACTGGGGTCTAGGCCAGAGGTGTCATGTGTGAGAGGATTCACGAGAGACAGAGTGGGGAGCAGAACAGGTGGATCTACTGAAATACACTGCTGAGGGGAGCAGTGGGAGAGACAGGAGAGGTCTGCTGCACTATGTGGGTCAGCTCCCTGGCTGGTGATAGAACTCTTGCTGTTGTGGCTGGCAATAGCTTAACCCCTGTGCCACCAGGGAAGCTCAAGACACATAATACTTATTTTTTATTTTATTGTATATGTATTTTACATCATTCTTCATTTTTGTACAATGCTTTCTCCTCTCAGGTGTACTCCCCATGCTGCAGTGGGTTTGGATAGCTTCATAGACTTAACCCCTTGTACCATCAAGGAGGCCCCCTGGTCTAAGCTAATTTTAATTAATTAGTTATAGAGCTCTAAAATACACAATCACTGATTCTAAATTTTTTTAAAGATTTATTTATTTATGCATAAAACAGCTGGGGTACAGGCCAGAGATGTGTGGGGTGAGAGAATTCACCAGAGACAAAGTGGGGAGCAGAACAGACAGACTGACTGAAACACACTGCTGAGGGGAGCAGTGGGTGAAGCAGGAGAGATCTGCTGCACCATGTGGGTTTCTCCCTGGCCAGCCAGGGATTGAACTCACGCTGCAGAAGCTGCGGATTGTTTCACAGTGTGGTGCTTAACCCCTTGCGCCACCAGGGAGACCCTGATTCTAAATTTCAAAAAAAGATTTGATATCTGGGATTAGCTTTAAAATGTTCCAAATAACGCCTCCCCGGTGGCGCAGCGGTTGAGTGCTGGGTTGCGAAGCTGCCCGCAGCCTCTGCAGCACCGGTTCGATCCCCGGCTGCTTCCCGGCCACCAGAGGAGGGTCCCACATAGCGCGCAGACCTCTCCTGCCGCCCGCTGCTCCCCTCAGCAGTGTACTTTGGTCCTTCTGCCTGCTCTGCTCCTGGCTCCGGTGAATTCTTTCACCCTCCCACACTTCTGACTGTACCCAGTGCTTGTATAAATAAATAAATAAATCTTAAAAAAAAAGATAAATTCTTCCATAAAAAATGTTCCAAATAAAAGGAAAAAGTCGATAACATAAATATATACACATAATTAAATATAAAATATATACATAAATACATAAATAGAGGAGTGATCAAATAACCCACTTCCCTGGGTTCAAGTTTTATGTTACAAAATTCCCCCCTGCCAAAAGTCTGAAGCTCCTACCCAAGTTGATCAATTGATTGAGCTTTTAAATCTCAATGTATAACAAAGTTCCTATGTAAGGTGCTCCCCAGCGGTGCAGCGAGTTGAGCACAGTGCTGTGAAGCTGTCCACAGCCTCTGCAGTGCAGGTTTGATTCCAGGCCGGCCAGGGAGAAACCCACATGGTGCAGCAGGCCTCTCCTGCCTCGCCCACTGCTCCCCTCAGCAGTCCGTGTGCCTGTTCTGTTCCCCATTCTGTCTCTGGTGAATCCTCTCACCCTCCTGTGCTTCTGGCCTGTACCCCAGTTCTTGTATAAATAAATAAATCTTTAAAAAAAAGTTCATATGGGGCCTCCCCTGGTGGCGCTGCGGTTGAGCTCTGGGTTGCGAAGCTGCCCGCAGCCTCTGCAGCGCCAGTTCAATCCCCAGCCGCTGGGCGAGGGTCCCACAAGGTGCACAGACCTCGCCTGCCACCCGCTGCTCCCCTCAGCATTGCATTTCGTCAGTCTGCCTGTTCTGCTCCCTGCTCTGGCTCTGGTGAATTCTCTCACCCTCCCGCACTTCTGACTGCACCAAGTGCTGGTATAAATAAATAAATAAATCTTTAAAAAAGTTCATATGTTAAAATACATGAATATCTTTACATAATGCTGTGAAGATATGTAAATATTTCCAGAGGCTCTTAAACTTGATATTGTATAGTAATGTCATTGGCATATAATTTCAGATATAAGACCCAGTGGAATTGTGCATTCATTCATATTCATAGGAATAGAGAACTCCTAAGGATCTTTAAAATCAGGAAATAAGGATATCTTCCCATTTGTAACAACACTGGATTTTGGAGGTTTTGCATGGCTTTGTCTAATGCAAGTTCAGAACTTATAGTTTCATGCTACTAACTCTTCCCCTTAAGTCAGGAAAATATCTCCTAACTGCTATCTTTAAGTTTCTATATTCTTCACTATGCCAATAAATGAGTTAGTATCAATATTATTAATAAGCTCAACAGTAATGCTTAAGGATGTTTCTAAATCCTTGATTCTGGTATTGTGCTTTCATTTTGTATGACTGGTGTAAGATAGAAGTTTAATTTCATTCTTCTCCATGTGGTTATCTAGTTTTCCCAAGACCCTTTTTTGAAGAGATTATCCTTTTCCTATGGAATGTTCTTGCCTTTTTTGTCAAATATTTGTTAACTATCTGCAAGTTTATTTCTGAGCTCTCAATTTTATTCCATTTTTTCTATGTGTATCTTTTTATGGCAATACTGTTTTGATTTTTACAGCATTATAGTATGGTTTAAAATAAAGAAGTGTGATGCCTCCAGCTTTGTTCTTATTTCTCAGGATTGCTTTGGCTATTCAGAGTCATTTATAGTTCCAACTAATCTTAAGATTTTTTTCCCTCTTTTTCTGTGAAAAATGCCATTGAAATTTGAGAGAGATTGCTTTGACTATATGCATGACTGTGTAGTATGGACATTTGAACAGTATTTTTATCCTTGAAAGTGGATATCTTTCTATTTGTCTGTGTGTTCATCAATTTATTCCATCGAAGTCTTGTAGTTTTTAGTGCAGAGGTCTTTCACCTCCTTGGTTAAATTTATTCCTAGGTAGGGCCTCCCTGGTGGCCTAGGGCTTAAGTCTCAACGCTGTCACCACTACGGCCTGAGTTTGATACTTGGCCAGGATGCTAACCCACATATGGCTCAGCAGACCTCTCCTGTTTTGCCTGCTGCTCCCCTCAACAGTGTATTTTAGTAAATTTGCCTGTTTTGCTCCCCACTCTGTCTCTGTTGAATCCTCTTATCCCCTGCACCTCTGGCCTACACCCCAGTCCTTCTACAAAATAATACTTTAAAAAAATATTCCTAAGTAATTTATTGTGTTTAGTATTTTAGTTATTCTATTGGGAATGGGATTATATTCCTTTTTTTTTTTCTTGGATGTTTGTTAGTGTATAGAAATGCAACTGATTTCTGTATGTTGATTTTGTATCTTGCAAGTATATGCCCTTAGCATGTAGCTATTTTAAATTCCTTGTCTGATAATTCTAAAATCTGCCATAGCCGAGACTGGTTCTAATGCTTTCTCTGTCTCTTTAAATTGTGTGTTGTTTGTTTGCTTTTTAGTGTGCCTTTTAATGTCGTATTGAAAGCTGGACATGGTGTACTAGGTTAAAAGAACTCAGTTAAATTCACATTTAATGTGAGTGGCATTTAGCATGTTTATCTAGCTAGGAGTTAGTCTAGGTTTACTGTTTATTGTAGCTGTGTTAAAGGTAATATACTTCTGTTTTCCTGTTTTTTTTTCTCTCCTGTTTTTTTTTTTGTTTCCCCAGAGCATTCTTAAGTAAGGTCTGAGACATGCAGTTCTTTCCATTGTGATTCCCTGTTATTATACAGGAAGCTTATTGATGTGATGACATGGTTTCAGAGGAGGGGAAGGATTCTATGTTCTTATATTTTTAGTGAGCTTAGGTTATATTTTTAGTACTTAGATTTTTAGTGAGCTTGTGCTCCTAAGCTGTGATTTTTTTTTTTTCAAGTGCTTTTTGCTCTACCACTCCTCAACTGAGGTAAAACAGGAAGACTAGATGGAGGGGGTGGGAGGAGGACGAAATACCACATTCGCATAACTTTATAGTATATTGTTATAATTTTTCTGTTTTATTGTTAGTTATTATTGTTAATCTCTTACTGTGCCCAATTTACAAATTAAACTTTATCACAGGTATATATATGTATAGGAAAAGTCATTATATGTAAGGTCCAATTCTATCTATCTGTACTTTCACATATCCATTGGGGATCTTGGAACCTAGCCCCCCTGGATCAGGTAGACTATTGTACTTTGACTGCAGACTTTGCTAAGAACAACAGAATACTCTGGACATATTTCAAAATGGTTATCCTTCCATTAAAATCTTGAGGGAATTTTTCTCTAATCTTCATATTGAGAACTTAGTGGGGCTCAGGTATATAAAACGCATGAAAATGTTGGGGTCCTCTCCAAGACTGGCCCTCCCTTTGTTTTGTTTTGTTTTTGTTTTTTTTTTTTTTACTCCTGTTTGGTCCACACTGAACTTTCAGTAGTCGGTCAGTTACAGTTTAAATTTTCCTATCCTCATGCTACTTCCAATGGTATACTTCTGATCTGGAGAGCTATGATTCTCTGTATTCAGTTCTCTCTCCTCTTTTGAGGCATAGCATTTTGTCCTGTGTCCTCAACTATCTGATGAACCTAAGAATAATTGTTGGTTTTTAGTTTGTTCAGCTTTTTTCTTATTGTGAAGATAGGAATGGTGATTTCTGAGCTCTTTATATATTGTACCTGGCATTTCCTTTGAAATATAAGTTTGTTCTTTGTTTTTTTCTTTGTGGGGGTGTGTGTTCATAATTTTTTGAATGTAGGAAAGATTAGGATGGTATCTAACATTCTTTTCATTACTAGGATTGTTTTTACATGATAAAAGATTTCAACAGTCTTATAGGGTTACAATTTTGCTAAATGTGTTCCTATATCTCAACTCTTAGATCACTATACTTTTTTTTCCAAACTGAGACATAATGAAGCTTAAATCTCACTTTTTGTTGATCCAAGAGGCAGGCTGAGGCCTGGGGTTACTCACCCCAGACAATCAAAAACCACATAGACAAGGAATATGAGAAGAAAAACTTCGTCCATAGATGCTGAAGTTGCTGGGCAGAACAGTCAATTTAGTGCCAGTTGAGGGCAGCTTCTAATCCCTTCTAATCTATTCAGTTTTCACCCTTGAAACCTTCATGACTTTGGCCTTTGTGTTTGTTTTTTTTCCTTGTGACATTGGTGATGTTTCAAAGAAGGCAGGAAACTGTGATAACACAAAAAGCAGATTTGCCTTTAGGGAATGCTCTCCTTAATTCTAGATTCCAGTTTTTGATATTTTTATTCAAATTTTATAAGTTGGACATATCCCAGGTATTTTGTGTGACTTTGAGATACGTTGTTTAAGATTTAGTCCCTGTCTATGAGGAGGTTATAATTTGGTAAGCAAGAAAAAATACGAACAGATAATTATCAGATTATACAGAGCAAGTACTAGAATAAAAGTGCTATGAGGGAAAAAATCCTCACAGAAGAAATATTTGAGCTGAATATTAAAGGAAAATGAGGAGGCATTTACCAGGTAGAATGAGTGAGGAGTGTCATCATGAGGAATGGCAGAGAGGGATGAAAGATTCCAAAGATTCCATGGTATGTTCGTGTCCATCAGAAAATTCCCTCTAATTAGAATAGAACATTTATGATGTCATAGTTGGAAAGGTAGAATGGGACCAGATCATAAAGACTCATGGAGTTTGGGCTTTATCTTTATAGACCAATGTTTTCCAATTTTACTTCCTCATTTTCTACATTTGCCATTTTAATTTCTTAAATTTAGGCAATAATATATTTGAAATCATGAGTTTAATATGTTGTGTTTTCTTACAAATATTAAAAGTATACCTATTAAAATATATTCATTTGTATACCCATCAGTGGTATACTATAACTATTTAGAAAGGTAATTCTGTGGGCACTGTATGAGAGAATGTGTGGGAGAGTAAGAGGATTATTTTAAAGGCTATTGAAATATTGAGAAATAATGAAGTCTTGAACTAAAAAAAGCCTTATCAGTAAGGGTGGTAAAGAGGGGAAGTGATTTAAAAGAGCTTTAGGAACTAGAATAAAGTAGCCTTATGATTAATTAGGGGAAGGTAGGGATATTTATGAGCTAAAATATGAAATTGATGACTAATTAAATGGAAGGGTCAAAGATTACAGAAAAGGAAAGATCTAGAATTGCAGTTCCTTTGACTTGGTAGTAAATGATGGTTCCACTTCACTAAAGAACAAGAGAAAAAGCAAAGTTGAGGTGAAAATTTTTCCTCAAAATTTCTTAATTATGATTTTCCTTTAAATTACAAAAACAGTATGTTCTCACTGTAAGAGGTGAAATGATCCAAAAGTACAAAAAGATAAAGTTAGTATTCTCTCCCTTCCCCTTGTAACATTGAAGGGATCAATTCGTGTAGCCTTTCATGCTTCCTTTGTGAGTGTTTATGTATGTGTGTATATGTGTGTGTGTGTGTGTTCATGTGTGATTTTGATGATTATTAGTTTTATGAAAATAAGGTTATACTAAATATGTATAACTCCGAAATCTAAGTGGATTTTCTCAATAATATTTCAACGGGTATACTCTTAGGTCAATATGTATCAATCTAATCCATGTTTTTTTTAAATTAAAGTTTGCATATGGTATATCTTTTTATATCCTTTTACTTTCAACCTACCTATGACATTATGTTTCAAACATGATTCAGCATATACTTGAATCACGTTTTCTTTTCTTTTTTTTTTTTTAAAGATTTATTTATTTATTTATACAAGCACTGGGTACAGTCAGAAGCGCAGGAGGGTGAGAGAATTCACCAGAGCCAGAGCGGATAACATAACAGGCAGACTGACGAAGCACACTGCTGAGGGGAGCAGCGGGTGGCAGGACAGATCTGCGCACCATGCGGAACCCTTGCCCAGAGTCCAGGGATGGAACCGGCGCTGCAGAGGCTGCGGGCAGCTTCACAACCCAGCGATCAACCGCTGTGCCACTGGGGAGGCCCGAATCATGTTTTCTTAATCCATTCTGCCAACCTCTGTCTTTTAATTTGGTGTATTTGCACCATTTACATTTAAGGTAATCATATTAGTTTTCTAGCACTGTGTAACAAAGTAATGTAAGCCAGGCAAGCTTAAAACAAAAGAAATAATTTTCTTACAGTTCTAGAGACTAAAAGTTTGAAGTCAAGCTGTTGGCAGGGACATGTTCCTTCTGAAACCTCTAGAAGAGGCTCTTTTTGCCCTTTCAAACTTCTGTTGACCCCACACATTCCTTGGCTTACATTGCATTACTTTACTTACACAACTCTAGTCTTCATGTGGCCCCTTCTATGTCTGTGTTCGTATATCACGTGAAGACATGGTATTCTTTTCTCTGTGTATCTGTGTCCATATTTTCCTCATTTCATAAAGATACCAGTCATACTGTATTATGGCTCAACCTAATGACCTCATCTTAACTTCATAACATCTGCAAAAATACTTGCCATAGATTGAATATTTCTGTTTCCCCAAAGTTCATATGTTGAAACCTAATCTCCAGTGTGATGGTATTTGGAGGTGAGGCCTTTGGGAGGCAATTAAGCCATGAGGGTGAAGCGCTCATAAATGAAGATTAGTGCCCACCTGTCTAGTAGGCAACTCAAAATATGAGCCTTTGGCCCCAAAGAGAACTAATTAGATTTGGGAGATAGCAAATTTGGAATGGAAAGTTTATGGAAGATAGTCAAAATCATCTAAAGGGATCTAAAAGATAAGATCATCCTCCAAGATAGTGTAAAGTTACAAAGAACAGAATCCTTGCAAATTCAACATTTAAGCAGTAAATAGAGGAGGAATCAGGAAGAATGTGAAAAAGATATGTCACAGAGGAGGAAGGAGCAAGAAAGAATGATGCCAGGGAAGATTTAGGTTGTTGTGATCAACTATATCAAAGGCTACATAGGGGTTATTGAGGTTAGGATTAAAATGTTTCCACTAGATTTGGCAATTGAGTTGTTGTTAGTTTACTGGGGATAGTTCCAATAACATGGCAAGGTCAAAACCACATTGCAGGAGGTTTAGAAGAGTCTCGGAGGGGAGAGAGTAGATATAGTGACAAATAGATGCCCCTTTAAAGAGCTTGGACCTGATGGAAAGGGGAGAGGATAGCATCTAGAGGGATTAAAACAAAGAGGGCTTTTTTATAACCATTTTATTGTTTTAAGAAAGAAGAGAGTTAATCATTTCTATAGGGTGAGAAAAGGAGAGGTTAGAAACACAAGAAGAAATATTTTTAAAATGTCCAATTTCCCTTCCAAACTTGCTTCTCCCCAAGGTTTTTCCATCAGTAAATGGCACTATCACTTAGTTTCCCAATCCCCAAACCTGGATATCACCCATAAGTCCTCCTTTTCCTCCCTTTCTCTCATTTCATTTCATGAGCAAGTGGGAATGTTCTGAGAGCACCTAAATTTTCTAATATTCTGATAACCTTATCTTGCTTATTGAAGCCCACCTAGAGCCCTGTAGGAGCCATGCAGGTCAGGATCAGAAAGAGGATGACTTCACTTTTCATTCCCTGACCATGTTCAAGAGTAATAGTTAATTTTGAAAACAGAGCAGATGCCAGCCTTAAATAGGTAACACAACTTCTTTTTATTATTAAGAACAATTTGTTGGCTTCAATGCTGTTTTTAGAATTAATGCTGAGAAGCATCAGCAGAAGAGTACAAACTGGTAATATAACTCCTCTTCATAATAGGTATTAATTAATTCTGCTCTTCCATCTAGTTCTTTGAGAAGGAAGAGAGAGGATTAGGCCACTGTATAATAATTAAGGGGAAGGGCAAAAGTGGGGACTGAGTGTGAAGGAAATTGGCCTTTGTTTGGAATATGAAGGAAATTAGCCTTTGCTTGAAAATCTGCTATGTCCCTCAAAACTCACTAAACTTAAATCCTAAGCAGCAAAGACTGTGTCTGTACCCTCAACACCTGGCACCTGGTGCTCAGTAGACATTTTATTTTAAACTATTGGATTGTCTCATTTGATCCCTGCAATAACCCTAGAGGTAAATAATTTTACCCACGTTTTACAGATTAGGATACAAAAGCTTAGAGAATTCAGTAGCTCAGGCAAGTTCAGATTTATGGGCATGTGCATGCGTAAAATCTCTGCAGTGCAGTGCAAATGCCTTGTTATAGAGGAGGGTAGGTGGTTTGGGGTAAGGAGTGAGGCTATGGTGAAGAGGGGAGCTCTTTCTCTTAACTGACCTGCTTTCTCCAGGATTTCTCAGCCATTTGCAAGCTGGATAATTCTTTCATGGGGGAAAGGGGAAGGAGCATTCTTGTGTGTTATCGGGTATTTATCAGTGTCTTTGGCCTCTACGCATTAGATGTCAGTAGCACATCCTGCCCACACCCCACATTGTGGCAGCCAAAATGTTTCTAAACATTGGAGGTTGGGGGCTGCTTAAAATCACCTGTGCTTGAGAACCACTGTTTTATTTATTTTTTATTTTTTTAAACATTTAAAAAAAATTTTTTAATAGAGGCATGTTTTTATTTATTTGTTTGTTTGTTTGTTTGTTTGTTTGTTTTGTTTATACATGCACTGGGTACAGTCAGAAGCGCGGGAGGGTGAGAGAATTCACCAGAGCCAGAGCGGGGAGCAGAGCAGGCAGAAGGACCGAAGTACACTGCTGAGGGGAGCAGCGGGCAGCAGGAGAGGTCTGCGCGCCATTTGGGACCCTCCTCTGGTGGCCGGGGAGCAGCCGGGGATTGAACCAGCGCCACAGAGGCCGCGGGCAGCTTCGCAACCCAGCGCTCAACCGCTGCGCCACCGGGGAGGCCCAAGAACCACTGTTTTAGAGGCTCACACAACAGGAGTGATGCTGCCCAGAGCTTTTTTTTTTGGGGGGGGTGGATTTTATTTTATTTTTTTAATATTAATTTTTTACATCATTGTTCATTTTTTAAACAATTTTGCTTCCCCCCACCCCCTCAGGTGTAGTCCCCATAGAGTTTCCTTCACCAATGCACCCGTGCACCATCACCTCAGTCCCCTGTGCTCCTTCCTCCCTCCCTCTCATCCCTCACCCTCCTTTTCCCCTGCAGTATGTCTCTGATTTATAATTGTCCATTTTTGCTTTGTTGTGTTTTGTACTGTTATTATTTTTTTACACTGATGTCTTATTTGGTTTCCCTATGTTCTTGTTATAAGCGAAACCATCCGATAGTTTTCTTTTTCCTTCTGGCTTATTTCACTGAGCATAATTCCTTCTAGCTCCATCCACGTTGCTGTGAATGGCATGAGTTTATCTTTTTTGATTGCTGAATAATATTCCATTGTGTATATACACCACATCTTCTTGATCCAGTCATCTATTTTTGGGCATTTGGGTTGTTTCCAAAGCTTAGCTATTGTAAACAGTGCTGCAATAAACATAGGGGTACAGGTGTTCTTTTGAATCAATGTTTTTGTGTTCTTTGGGTAGATCCCTAGTCACAGAGCTTTTTTATAGTTAACGAGAGGGACTCTTTCCCAGTCTTTTCTCCCGGCAAAGTCAGCGGTAGAGAACCTGATGGGAACACAAATTGACCTCTCACAATTTTATGTTGTAGCCATTTTCCTGTGGCCTTTAGGCTTCTTCCTCTCTGTTAATTGAGTTCTCTTTTCCCTCCCTTGCACACTCCCACCCCAGCCCCATCTCCCTAATAGTCCAAAGCTGTGCTTGCTATAAGAACAGCACCCCATGGAAACTAGAATAGTAGTCACTCAGAGTGTGTTTGAATATTCTGGTGACATCTGGGCCGCCCTTTCTGCTACCAAACTTTACTCTACACCCTGAGGCTGACTGACTCTCCCACCATCATCTCTTTTGTCATATGGAGATGCTAGTCATATTTGTGGAATTCCATTCATTGTTTTAAAAAAGTGGTGGAGTCAGATCTATCTGAATCCCAGGACCATCCTCTTACCTCTACCCCACTTGTTTGCAAATGTTAGCATTGATAAGAATCGCTGGGAGGTTAGGATGTCAGATTTAGAAAAAAAAAAAAAAACAACACAACAACAGGATAACCAGTTAAATTTGAATTTGAATATAAGCATGTCCCAAATATTGTATTTACACTAAAAAATTATTCATTGTTCATCTGAAATTCAAATTTAATTGAACTATCCTGCATTTTATCTGGAAACCCTACATAAATTTCTTATTAAAACACATTGCTGGGTCTCGGCCTCCAGAGATTATGATTCAGAAGTCTGGCTAGGACTTCAAAACTTGCGTATGCTGCTCTAGGGACCACACTTTTGAGGTCCATGGCATAGAGTTTAAATGGTGAGAGACAAAGAGTGGTGCTTCTGTGAAGTCTTCCTCTCCAATCCTCAAATCAGTGGGGTCACTGAAGCAGAAGGGAAGAAAATGGCTAAAACTTCAAGTAGGAATCTACTTTTTTAAAGTACTGAACCACAAGATCAGAAATCCATGTGTGAGGGTATATGAATTTTATTGACAACAATAGCCTGCTACCTATTCAAAATGATGGATTTTGAGCAATAATATAAAAGCAGTCTAATAGTTTAGCAAATTATTCTTACCATTTACCAAAGTCTGGTATTAGTCATTGTTTAATATTGATTAATGCAATGAGAAAGCCTTGTTTTCTAAACTGAAAGATTCATGAGTACTATGAGATTGTCACAATTCTTTATTTTTTAAAATTGCCTTTGATCACTGCTTTTGTTAATTACAAAAGTAATATATGTTCATTAAATTGTAAACAAGCTAGACAATTACAACTTTGTAAGAAAAATTCTAATTCTAGCCCTAAGGGATAAACTCTGTTAAGTGTTTTTCATAAATTTATGGAGACCCTTTATGCAGTGCTAATATGTATTGCTTTGCCTTTTTAACAAAAAATGAATCATGAACTATTGGATTTACACATACTTGATATTTCAGACTGTACATTTCCTGCCCCAGATCTGAAATCAGCCATTTCTCAAAAAAAGTCCTGATTTCATTTTAGTGCGAAATAGTATTAAAGCCACAATCTGACAGCTAGCCACGCTCATAGCTATGAGGCTGGTCATTTTTTCTAAAACTTTTAAGAAACAATCCCCTCATGAGTTCACACTGAAGATTTAATTCAAGTTCAGGTTTACAGGGTTTTCCTTAACTCCTCTCTTGTATTTGAATTTCCATTCCTTCACACTTGAAACTCTTGGTTCTCTAAGACATAGGGGTTAATAAAATTAAAATATCATGTAATTACTCATTTGCTTTATTTCACATAACATACACAACTGTCACAGAACAGTAACATTAATACTACCACCACCATTATGATTACAAAAACAGAAATGTTTTTGCATATCCTCTTTCTATTCTTCCCCCTTTTGTAGCTCTCTTACTTAGAACCTTCATTGCATCTTAGTTCTATAAGAATGTATGTGTGTGTGTTTATTTATTATGTTTATTTAATGCTCACTACCAGTCCTTATGTCAGTGTCTTTCTATCTTTCTAGTTATTTTGGTTTTCTGAAGTTTATTTTCTAGTAAATTCCCAAGGAAAGATTCATGAGAGAACATTATTTCTTAAATGATTGCATATTGATACTAATTTGTAGCCTCTATCCTGGAAAGTTAATGTATTAGTTTGTTATGGCTGCCTTATCAGAATACCAGTGACAAGTTGACATAAACAACCGAAGTTAATTTTCTTACATTTCTGGATACCAAAAGTCCAAAATCAAGGTGTCAGCATATTTGACTCCTTCTGAGGTCTCTCTCCTTGACTTGCACATGGCCATATTCTCCTGTGTCCTCACATTGCACATTTCCTGAATTCTCTTCTGTATCCACATTTTGCCTTAGGAGGAAGTATACCAGTCAAATTGGATTAGGGCCCATCCTAATGGCCTCTTTTTAACTTAGTCACCTTTTAAAAGACACTGTCAACAATTAGGGCCACATTATGAGGTACTGGGAGTTAAAACTTTGACATAAGAATTTGGGGGGATGCGCAAGTCCAGCCCTTACCAGTTGGTTTGGTAGATGAAAAATCTTTGGCTCACCTTTTCTTTCCTTGTGCATCTTGTATATGTAACTATTTCCTTTTGACACAAACCATTACAGTCGGAATGTCTGTGACTAGCTGATTTTCTTTTGCCTGAATATATAGGATGTTTTTCTTTAAAGTCCAGTAATTTTACTATGATATGGTCATTTTGGGTCAATTTTCTAAGTTACATGAGTTGTCTTCTTAAATGTTATTTCAAATCTTTGTTAAAAGTTATTTCAGGTCCTTCCTGGTGGCACAGGGGTTAAAGACACAGCGCTATCAAGCTACAGCCAGCCACTGCAGCATGAGATCGATCCCCTGCCAGGGAGCTACCCACATGGCACAGCAGACCTCTCCCGTCTTTCCCACTGCTCCCCTCAGCAGTGTATTTCAGTCAGTCTGCCTGTTCTGTTCCCCACTCTGTCTCTGGTGAATCCTCTCACCCTGTACATCTCTGGCCTGTACCCCCAGCTCTTGTATGCATAAATAAATCTTTTTAAAAAATTATTGCAGAAAAACTTTCTTATAATTTTTTATTCTATTCCCTTGCTTTGGTTTTCTTTTTTTTTGTATGT
Source organism: Talpa europaea (assembly GCF_964194135.1). Lineage (NCBI taxonomy): Eukaryota > Metazoa > Chordata > Mammalia > Eulipotyphla > Talpidae > Talpa > Talpa europaea. The sequence continues at coordinate 47,205,588 of NC_140081.1, read as the reverse complement.
TGGATTTTCTTAACAAACTTCTAAATGTATCACTTTCAAATCCTTTTTATCTCTTTTATTGGTATTGAAATTTTTCCTTCTTTTCATTTTCTGTTTCTTTTGAGGTATTATGCATTGTGATTCTTCCAATTTAACATTCTTTTCTTATTTTTTCTCTTATTTCCAATTCTTTCGTTAGTTCTGTTACCTAACTCTTGAGTTTCTAATTCTTATTTATGATGTTTTTCATATCTTGCATAATATTCTTTTTTTAAGATTTACTTATTTATGCATAAAACAGATGGGGTACAGGCCAGAGATATGTGGGGTGAGAGGATTCACCAGAGACAAAGTGGGGAGCAGAACAGACAGACTGACTGAAACACACTGCTGAGGGGAGCAGCGGGCAAAGCAGGAGAGGTCTGCTGCACCATGTGGGTTTCTCCCTGGCCAGCCAGGGATGGAACTCATGCTGCAGAAACTGCGGATTGCTTCATAGTGTGGTGCTTAACCCCTTGTGCCACCAAGGAGGCCCCTTGTATAATATTCTTAATGTCTTTTTACTTGTTTTTAAGCAATAGGTTTTAGTTTTCATGTTTTATAAGTGTTATATTTCTGCCAAGCTTTCATTATCAAGGGATGTTATTATCCTTATTCTCTTCTTTATCATAATAAATGTAAACCTGCTCTTTTTTTGTTGCTCACTTTTACATGAAAAAATTAACTTTAGAAGGAAGTTGGATTTAGAATAGATTTTTCTAATTTTGTGGCTATTGAGCTCCCTCTTCTGTTGCTTTTGTGTAACATTAAAACTAAATCAATACAAACCATAGAAATATGACTGTAAAATCTAGACTACTAAAGTGGGGGGCTGAGAACAAAGAAGGGAAGGGGCCTAATGGTCTATGGTAAAGAGATAATGGTGCTTTGGTAATGAAAGCGGCATGGTGATATACATCTGAAACGGTGTGAACCTATTTCTCTGAATCATATGCAGTACTGTAAACCAATGTTACTTTAATAGTAAAAAAAAAAAACAACAACCTGGCAGTTTCCTTTTTGAAATATCCTGATGCTGCTCCCTTTCTCTACTTTCATCTGAACCTTCTCTTGCTGGGCTGCCTGGTTCTATTTCCAGTAGTTTCTTCTGTGTGGGGTTTTGTAGTGGAATGGAGCTTTAGCTGGTTAGTTTTGAGAGTTGATGGGGCTTATTTACTTTTTCCAAGACCAGATCATTCTAGCTTCTTTAGATCTTACTACTGCACTGCTATTGGAATATGCAAAACCTTCAAGTTTCAGCTTCTGTCTTCAAATTGGCCCATTAGGATTTCCAGTGAGTAATTTTGGTGGTGGATTCTCTGGTCTATCAGATGCCTATCAGATTGCTACCCTCTACTTCCTTTTGTGTAATTGCTGTTATCATATGCTTTGTAGCTGTTGGTAATTGTCCCTCTCCCTTATATTTTGGGGTTCATGGGAATTTTTTTTTTTTTTTTTTTATAGAGGCATGCTTTATTTATTTGTTTTGCTGGTTTGTTTGTTTGTTTTGTTTATACATTCACTGGGTACAGTCAGAAGCGCGGGAGGGTGAGAGAATACACCAGAGCCAGAGCGGGGAGCAGAGCAGGCAGAAGGACCGAAGTACACTGCTGAGGGGAGCAGCGGGCGGCAGGAGAGGTCTGCGCGCCATGTGGGACCCTCCTCTGGTGGCCGGGGAGCAGCCGGGGATCGAACCGGCGCCGCAGAGGCCGCGGGCAGCTTCGCAACCCAGCGCTCAACCACTGCGCCACTGGGGAGGCCCTATTTTGGGGTTCATGGAAAAATCTTGTGACCTAGTTTTGTTGCATATATTGTCCACAGGTTTTGGTTTTATTGTCCTATTTTCTCTGATTATGGGGGTCTTGGGGGTATTAAAAAAAAAGATGCCAACTCTACTGCTTCCCCGAAATTATCCTGTCCATTAAGCTTTTTTCTTTAAAAAAAGATTTATTTATTTATGCATACACGAGCTGGGGTACAGGCCAAAGATGTGGGGGGTGAGAGGATTCACCAGAGAGAGAGTGGGAAACAGAACAGGCAGACTGATTGAAATACACTGCTGAGGGGAGCAAGACAGGAGGGTTGCTACCATGTGGGTAGCAACATGCAGCACCATGTGGGTTGCTACCTGGCAGGCCGGGGATTGAACTCATGCTGCAGAGACTGTGGATTGCTTCATAGTGCAGTGCTTAACCCCTTGCGCCACCAGGGAGGCTGTCCATTAAGTTTTTTTTTTTTTTTTAAATAGAGGCATGTTTTATTTATTTATTTTATTTGTTTGTTTGTTTTGTTTATATATGCACTGGGTACAGTCAGAAGTGCGGGAGGGTGAGAGAATTCACCAGAGCCAGAGCAGGGAACAGAGCAGGCAGAAGGACCGAAGGACACTGCTGAGGGGAGCAGCGGGCAGCAGGAGAGGTCTGCGCGCCATGTGGGACCCTCCTCTGGTGGCCGGGGAGCAGCCGGAGATGGAACCGGCGCCGCAGAGGCCGTGGGCAGCTTCACAACCCAGCGCTCAACCGCTGCGCCACCGGGGAGGCCCTGTCCATTAAGTTTTTTTTTTTTTTTAATAGAGGCATGTTTATTTATTTATTTATTTGTTTGTTTGTTTTGTTTATACATGCACTGGGTACAGTCAGAAGCGTGGGAGGGTGAGAGAATTCACCAGAGCCAGAGTGGGGAGCAGAGCAGGCAGAAGGACTGAAGTACACTGCTGAGGGGAGCAGTGGGCGGCAGGAGAGGTCTGCGCGCCATGTGGGACCCTCCTCCGGTGGCCAGGGAGCAGCCGGGGATCGAACCGGCGCCGCAGAGGCTGCGGGCAGCTTCGCAACCCAGCGCTCAACCGCTGCGCCACCGGGGAGGCCCCCTGTCCATTAAGTTTTAATTCCAATTCTGTTTCTCATTTTCACAAGTTGTAAAAGCTGTCTTATAAACCAGTGTTACCGCAATAAAAAAATGCAACCACTACAAAGATAAGTTTTAAATCAACATTTGAAGTATTATTTGTGCATAATAAAATGTGGTTATTTTACGTGTATAGTTTGAAAAATTAATACTTGTGTAATCACCACCACCAAGAAAGAACATTTATGTCATCCTAGAAAGTTCCCTGTGCTCTTTCTCAGCCAATTCTCCCAGCCGATGCTACCAGATAATCTTTCTCTTTTTAAAAAAAGATTTATTTATTTATTTATTTATTTATTTATTTATTTATTTATTTATACAAGCACTGGGTACAGTCAGAAGTGCAGGAGGGTGAGAGAATTCACCAGAGCCAGAGGGGGTAGCAGAACAGGCAGACAAACGGAGGACACTGCTGAGGGGAGCAGCAGGAATGGCAGGAGAGGTCTGCGCACCATGCGCAACCGCTTTGCCTTATGTAGAATGTTACAGAAATGGAATCATATGAAATGTACTTTTTTGTATCTAGATTCTTTTATTCAGCATAACATTTTTAAAGATTCATTCATACCTATATCAATAATTTGTTCCTTTTTAATGTTGAGTATATTCCTTTGTATGGATAAGCCACTATTCATTTATTCCTCTATTGATGGACATTTGGGTCATTTCTAATATTGGACCTATCAATAAAGTAGCTACAAATATTTTTGTACCTGTATTCTTTTTTTTTTTTTGAGGCATGTTTTATTTATTTGTTTGTTTGTTTGTTTGTTCGGTTTTTGTTTATACAAGCACTGGGTAGAGTCAGAAGCAAGGGAGGGTGAGAGAATTCACCAGCGCCAGAGCGGGGAGCACAGCAGGCAGAAGGACCGAAGTACACTGCTGAGGGGAGCAGCGGGCGGCAGGAGAGGTCTGCGCGCCATGTGGGACCCTCCTCCGGTGGCCGGGGAGCAGCTGGGAATCGAACCGGCGCCGTAGAGGCGCCGCGGGTAGCTTCGCAACCCAGCGCTCAACGCTGCGCCACCCGGGAGGCCCTGTACCTGTGTTCTGACAGATGTATATATGCACTAATTTCTATCAAATGTTTGCCTACAAGTGGAATTGCTGAATCTTGGAGAAGATGTGTTTAGCTTTATTAGATATTGCCAAATAGTTTTCCACAGTGGCTGTACCAATTTACACTGCCATTAGTATTATCAGAGTTCAGACGGCTTTATATACTTATCAAACATTGGTATTTTCAATGTCTTTAAAAAAAAACTTTCTGGCAAGAAAGAAATATGTTTTACTAATTTTTTTCTTAAGATTTATTTATTTATGCATACAAGAACTGGGTACAGGCCAGAGGTGTGTGGGGGAGTGAGAGGATTCACCAGAGACAGAGTGGGGAACAGCACAGGCAGATTGACTGAAATATACTGCTGAGGGGAGCAGTGGGCAAGACAGGAGAGGTCTGCTGCGCCATGTGGGTAGCTCCCTGGCTGGGGATGGAACTCGTGCTGCTGTGGCTACAGAGAGCTTCATAGGTTGCGTCCCAACCCCTTGAGCCACCAGGGAGGCCCCGTTTTACTAATTTTTGACAGTGAGCTATTCATTTTCCTTAGAAAATTATTTATGGGAATTTTTGAGGTCTAGGATAAGAGAACATTCCTTCAGAAAGTGTGTTTGTTCCTTCTGGGCACTTATGGACAATAGTAGTCTTGGACCATGTAAGCTAAATCAAGCTTTTTGGACCATCAGGTTGTGTGTATTTGAGCAATAAACATGCACAAGAACCAGCTTTTTGTTCAATTGCTCAGGGACATGATTCTCTCTACTCTGTTTACAGCCAAGGCAACCTTTCCTTTAGTCCTATGAAGCTGGGGAAGTGAGGTGTGATGGGCTTACTTTCTAGTTTTCCCTTACTTAAGGTTATAGTCCTTTCAAGATCTAGCTAAAACCTAGGGGCACAGAAAGAGGGACTTTAAAAAAAAAAAAAAACTCTTCACCTTGTATGGATCTATGAGTCCACAAATATTTTAGCTCAAGGTCAACTGATTTTGCATATGCTCCCAGGGCAAAAGTAACTTCAGTGTACCACATATCTTCATGGGTTCCCTTCTATTTTATCTTAATTATTTACTATGTTTCCAGTTCTTTGATGCTTTTAATAAGATAATTTATTCAGTCTCTTAAGTGGTTTGCCATGGGAAGGTTTGTTAAGCCAGCTAGTCCACCATCTAACCAGGAACAGAAATCTTGTTTCATATATTTCTGTCAATACTTTCTTGTATAGATTTTGCTTGTTTTTTTCTGGAGTTTCGATTTGCCATTTGTATTTTCTTTTTGAGGGAAGAGGGAGGACTTCTTCAAATCGTTAACATTACCAGCTTCTCAATCTATCCATCTCTTGAAATCTGTGTCGTTCCTCTTGAAGACATCCTTTCTGCAGCACCTTCAATTCTTTTTCTGAATTAAGCATACTAATTTCCAAGCATACTTCCCAGTTCATCCCAGAGTTCCTTTGTCACAATAATGAGTTAAGACTACAATTTCTTGGGGCCTCCCCTAGTGGCGCAGTGGTTGAGCGCTGGGCTGCGAAGCTGCCTGCAACCTCTGCAGCGCCGGTTCAATCCCTGGCCGCTGGCGAGGGTCCCACATGGCACGCAGACCTCCTCTGCCACGCCCGCTGCTCCCCTCAGCAGTGTCCTCTGCCTGACTGCCTGTTCTGTTCCCTGCTCTGGCTCTGGTGAATTCTTTCACTCACCCGAGCTTCTGACTGTACCCAGTGCCTGAATGAATAAATAAATATTTTTTAAAAATCTTACAATTTCTTGTTTTCCATGTCCTTCTTGGTTTTCAATTTTTGCCAGAGTACATCAAATAACATTTTTTTTATAGAGGCATTTTATTTATTTGTTTGTTTGTTTGTTTTGTTTATACAAGCACTGGGTACAGTCAGAAGCACGGGAGGGTGAGAGAATTCACCAGAGCCAGAGCCGGGAGCAGAGCAGGCAGAAGGACCGAAGTACACTGCTGAGGGGAGCAGAGGGCGGCAGGAGAGGTCTGCGCGCCTTGTGGGACCCTCCTCTGGTGGCCGGGGAGCAGCCGGGAATCAAACCGGCACCGCAAAGGCAGCTCAACCCAGCGCTCAACCGCTGCACCACCGGGGAGGCCCTCGAATAACATATTAACAAAGGGTATGAAGGAGGTTTTTTTTTTTTTTTTTTTGAGTCCTTACAGTTCTGAAAATATCTTTTTGTAGTCATACTTCATAGGTTAGGTTATTTTCCCTCAGAATTTTATTTTTTAAAGATTTATTTTATTTATCTATGCATACAAGAACTGGGATGTAGGCCAGAAATGGGGTGTGTGTGAGAGTATTCGCCAGAGAGTGGGGGACAGAACAGTCAGATCTACTGAAATACAATGCAGAGGGTAGCAGCAGGAGAGACAGGAGAGGTCTGCTGTGCCATCCACTCCTGCTGCAGTGGCTGCAGATAGCTTCATAGTGCTGAGACTTAACCCCTTGGACCACCAGGGAGGCCCCTCCCTCAGAATTTTAAAGTGCTGTTCTAGTATCCAGCGTAGTTGATGAGAAATCTGAATATTGTTTCCTTATGGGTAATCTACTTTTTCTTTCCATAAGCGCTTACAATTTTCTCTTTCTAAAAATGTAAAATTATATACTAAGTATGGGTCTTTTTCTTCTTTGGTTTTATTAGCCCCTTAAAATCTTCTCTTCTCTGTATTATCTGTATTCTCTGTGGTTAGTTCTGCTTGCTTATCTTGTCCTTTCTTTCCATAATGTTGTTTTCATATTTCTGGTAGTCCTTGATTATCTCTTCATGCTTGAAAATGAAAGAATAAGTAGCTGGTATAACTACTTATTTATGTAGATTTATTTTCTTACTTGATCTCTTCCCTGAACTGAGGGTCAGACGTATGTCTATGTAGCAGGTCAGGGTTTATGACAGCCTTCTCCTGGCCTTGGGTTTGGAAGCTACCTTTAGATTGGGGATCCTAGATGTCCAAATTAAGAATTTTCATTTACCCTGGGATAAATACCGATACTACCCTTTAGTTTTCTCCAGGAAGTTGGTTTTATTTCTATAGAGTCCTCTTTTTTTCTCTTTTCTTTCCTAGGAGGTAAAGATTGGGTTAACTATGCTGAGGATGGGGTGGTGGGGGGAGTTCACGGGGAGCTAATGGGAGCATTTATTTCATAGACAGGCTTTCAATTCATGCCCTAGTTTTCAGACTCCCTTCTCATTTTGACCTTGAATACTTGCCAACCCTGAAATGGGAGCCTTTCTGGGATTCTGCCAGGTACATTGGCTTGCTCCATTCTGTTTCATCAGTTGACACATTTCCAATCTTCCCAAAATTTGTTAAGCCCATTTTCTTCACTGTTAAGGCCTTATTCTTTATTACCATTTTTAATGGGATGTCAAAAGGGAGGAAGATAAGCACATATCTTTAGTCAGACATCTTCAATTAGAACTCTCTTATCTTTAAAATGGCTTCATAGCAAACCTTTATGTGGATGTAATATAGTTTATTAAATGCCCAATTGATGGACATTTGGATTCTTTCCAGTTTTTCACTATTCAAGTAATGCTACAGTCGCCATCCTTTGTTTGTACATTTTTGGGGCACCTAGCAATTATTTCTGTGGGATAAATTCATAGAAGGAAAATTGGTAGATATTGCCAAATTGTGCTCTTAAAACATCAATCCACTTCATGCTCCAATGAGCAATAAATGGGAACATCTCCTTCTACATCTTCATGGCTCTAATTATCATTAATCTTTTTTCTGTTTTTGCTGATCAGATGGGCACTAGTCTGCTCTCATTGTTCTCATTTGTATCTCTTAAGTATGAATGAGATTGAGATTTTTTTCAGGTGTTTTGATTTCTTCTGTGACTTACCTGTTGTTGTCCTTTACCCATATTGTGTTTTTCCAATTGATTTGCAGGATCTTTTTTTATATTACATATCATAATGCCGACATTAGATTTCTTATATCATTAATAAGTTTGGGGTATACAGAATGAAACAGTTAAAGTCTTCTTTATCACTGGGTTTTAAAAGCCTTTAATGTAATAATGGACAGTGCGAAGAATTGAATTTTAGTATGTAACATTTTTTCAAACTAATGTGACCCCAGAACTATTTTTTTTAGTATCAAATTTATTTATTTATTTGTTTGCTTGTTTATTTTTGAATATCAAATTTAGAGGGGTCAGTTTGGGCACTGATGTCTTACCTAGTAATTAAGCTCAATGAGAGTGAAAGCTGTCTGTCTTATTCATCACTGAATAGACAGCATCCAGGATCTGCCATTTAGTAAATATCAGCAAATATTTGTTGAGTGAATGAATAAATACATTGTTAATGCCCAATATATTAGCGTTTTTGTGCCTACTAATATGGTACTCAGATACTATGCACTCTCTCTATATATAATTACTGTATTTAATCTAATCTGAAACATCACTGACTATAAAATGCACCTTTGTTTTATACACTGCTAAGAACAAAATACTGGCATTGAATTATGATATACTATTTTGGCTTTTAGATTGGCATTTTATAATTGAGAGTATCCTTTAAGACTTTTTTTTAGATACGGATTTTTATCACATGTCTTCTTATGCACACATTACAAAGAGCACTGCACTGAAATAAATTGGTTAAGGTATTTCTAAAACATTTTCACATTTGGAATCTGACTTTTCTGAATTACTTTTTGATTCAGTCAACATGTTTTGAATTTTCCATACAATGTTATTCTATCATTAAGAACACCCATGAAACAGTATTTCTGGGGGTGTGGAGAGTGTTCCAGGGTTTTCTTCCAAGTAGCTGACAGCCATTCTGCAAGTTTTAATGCTGGTGCTTGCTTAATATTACCAGAAGGTGTCAGGCAATGACAACTATATCAACTTCTGCCAGGTCAACAGCAGTTGTGAGACTACATTAATTGTTAAGATGTATCCAATTTCTAAAGCTTTAAAAATATGAAGAAATGTCCATCTTTAAATTGATGCAATATGCTATTAGATATCACTGTGCCCTTCCTGAATTCTGCATTTCTCCTTAGCTAAATTTAATTTTTTCTTTCATAGCCCTACTTTTCAGAAGAGTAGTCTGTATTTACTGTGTCTCTTTCCTCCCTTTATTCACTCCTTAATCCACTGCATTCTAACCCTTATCATTTCAGCTGTGGGTCTGTTTTTACTCCTTGCGCAGATTCATTCACCCACCAGTGGATACTTATAGTCTTATTTGGGGAGATCATGATAGCAAGAAGCAAATCACAGAATCTTAAAGCTAGAAGGTTTCCTAATTCTGCCCTTTTATTTATTTATTTTTATTTTTGCGTAGAACTGGGCTGTAGACCAGAGACAGAGTGAGGAGCAGAACAGACAGATCTACTGAAATACACTGCTGAGGGGAGCAGCGGGCAAGACAGGAGAGGTCTGCTGCACCATGTGGGTCATCTCCCTGGCTGGGATGAACTGGGATTGTAGCAGTGGTAGCACTGAGACTTAACCCATAGGCCACCAGGGAAGCTCTAATTCTGCCCTCTTTAAAAAATATTTTTTTTAATTAATAAATTTTATTTTTATATTCCCCATACAATTGCAATCCCCCCATTCTGACCCCAATCCCTCCCCTCCCGCCCCCCACCCCCCAAAAAGTGTCTCTGGTTCATAGTTTTCCTTGACCTTGATTTTCACTTTCTTATAGTTATTCATTTTCCTGGTCCCTTATTTAAGTTTTCTAGATTCCTGCTATGAGTGAGACCATCCGGTATTTTTCTTTATCTTTTTGGCTTATTTCACTGAGCATGATCCCTTCCAGCGCCATCCATGTTGCTGCAAATTGCATGTGTTTATCTTTTTTGAATGCTGAGTAATATTCCATGGTATATATGTACCACATCTTCTTGATCCAGTCATCTATTTTTGGGCATTTGGGCTGTTTCCAAAGCTTAGCTATTGTAAATAGTGCTGCTATAAACATAGGGGTGCAGGTGCTCTTTGGAATTGATGTTTCTGTGTTCTTTGGGTAAATACCTAGGAGTGGAATTGCTGGATCCTGTGGAAGCTCTATGTTTAGTAGGTCCAGAAATCACCACACAGCTCTCCATAGTGGTTGGACCAGTTTGCACTCCCACCAACAGTGCAGAAGAGTTCCTTTTTCTCCACAACCTCGCCAACATTTGTTGTTGCTAGTTTTTTTAATATGTGCCATTCTCACTGGTGTAAGATGGTATCTCATGGTAGTTTTGATTTGCATTTCCCTGATTGCAAGTGATGTTGAACATTTTTTCATATGCCTGTTGGCCATTCGCATTTCCTCTTCAGAGAAGTTTCTTTTTAGCTCCTCTGTCCATTTTTTGACTGGATTATTTTCTTTGTTGTTGTTGAGTCTCATCAGCTCTTTGCAGATTTTTGTGATCAGTCTTTTATCATTAGTGTTGTGTGCAAAAATTTTCTCCCAGTTGGTGGGGTTTCTCTTTGTTTTTGTTATTGTCTCTTTTGCTGTGCAGAAGTTCTTTAATTTGATGTAGTCCCAGCTGTTGATCTTTGCCTTCACTATCACTGCTTTGGGTGATGTGTCTGTAAAGATGTCTTTGATATGCAAATCACGTAGTGTTTCGCCTATATTTCCTTCTATGTATTTTATGGTTTCCGGTCTCATGTCTAGTTCTTTAATCCATTTTGAGTGGATTTTTGTATATGGTGTGAGGTAGTGGTCAAGCTTCATTCTTTTGCATGTAGCGACCCAGTTTTCCCAGCACCATTTATTGAACAAACTTTCTTTGCTCCAATGCATAGTCTTTGCTCCTTTGTCAAAGATTAGTTGACCATAAATCCGTGGGTTTATTTCTGGATTTTCTATTCGATTCCATTGGTCTGTATGTCTGTTCTTGTTCCAATACCATGCCGTTTTGATGATTATGGCTTTGTAGTAGAGTTTGAAGTCTGGGAGTTTGATGCCTCCATTCCCTTCTTTTTTTTTCAGGAGAGCTTTGGCTATTCGGGGTTTTTTGTGATTCCATATGAATTTCATCAATATTTGTTCTATTTCTTTGAAGAATGACATTGAAATTTTGATTGGAATAGCATTGAATCTGTATATTGCTTTTGGTAGGATGGCCATTTTAATAATGTTTATTCTCCCAATCCATGAGCAGGGGATGTTTTTCCATTTCTTTGTGTCTTCTTCTATTTCTTTTAACAGTGTTTTATAGTTTTCTTTGTATAGGTCCTTTACCTCTTTTGTTAGATTTATTCCCAAATATTTGATTTTTTTTGTTTCAATAATAAAAGGGATGGTTTTTTTAATTTCTTCTTCTTCAGATTTATTGTTTGTATATAGGAAGGCTACTGACTTTTGTGTGTTGATTTTGTATCCTGCCACTTTACTGAACTGATTGATGAGTTGAATTAGTTTTTCTGTGGAGTTTTTGGGGTTCTCTATGTATATTATCATATCATCTGCAAATAGTGATAGTTTTGTTAGGGGGAAAAGGATGTCCCAAAGCAAATTCCATATAGGCTTTGTGGACTCCACCCCCACCCCAGGTCAAAGCCAAAGACACTGGGAACTCCAAATCCCATCACCACCAAAGGGAAGGTGGCTGGGACCTGAGGGTGGGGTTAAGCAGCCAGGTGGATACAAAAGGCAGACACGTGGGCTTTGGGGGGCTCTCCATTTTGGGCTCTCGGCCAGCTTGCAGCGTCCGGTCAGCTCTGAGAGTGACTTTGGGTTTCCAGGTCGTCGGATCGGGTAGGACGCATTAAAGACTTTATTTCCCTATTTTCTCCCTGAGTTGTACCTTTTCCTTATTTTCTTTTTCTCTTGTAAATAAACCTTTTATTAACCCTTTTGTGTGTATCTGTAGTAGAGTATTCATAAGTCTCTTTAAAGCGCGCGGGTGAGGACCCACAGCCAGGAACCCGTTTAATATCGGGGCTGCTCTATAACAGTTTGACTTCTTCTTTTCCTATTTGGATTCCTTGGATGTCTTTCTCTTGTCTTATTGCTCTGGCTAGGACTTCCAGTATTATATTGAAAAGCAGTGGTGAAAGTGGACATCCTTGTCTTGTTCCAGATCTTAATGGAATTGCTTTCAGCTTTTCACCATTGAGAATGATACTGGCTGTTGGCTTGTCATATATGGCCTTTATGATGTTGAGGTACGTTCCTTGTATCCCAAGAATTTCAAGGGCTTTTATCATGAATGGGTGTTGCACTTTGTCGAAAGCTTTCTCAGCATCTATTGATATTATCATATGGTTTTTATATTTCTTTTTGTTGATGTGTTGGATAACATTGATTGATTTTCGGATGTTAAACCATCCTTGTGTCCCTGGAATGAATCCTACTTGGTCGTGGTGAATTACCTTATGGATACACTGTTGGATTCTGATAGCTAAAATTTTATTGAGGATTTTTGCATCCGTGTTCATTAGGGAGATTGGCCTATAGTTTTCTTTTTTTGTGTTGTCCTTGTTCGGTTTTGGTATTAGTGTAATGTTGGCTTCATAGAACGTGTTAGGTATTATACCTTCCTTCTCAATTTTTTGGAAGAGTTTGTGAAGGATAGGCACTAATTAGTCTCTGAATGTTTGGTAGAATTCATTTGTAAATCCATCAGGTCCTGGGCTTTTGTTTTTGGGGAGGTTTTTGATTACCATTTCAATTTCGATAATTGTAATTGGTCTGTTTAGGTGTTCTATTTCTTCTTTATCTAGCTTTGGGTGAATGTAGAGTTGTAGGAATTTGTCCATCTCCTCTAGATTGTTGAACTTGTTTCCATATAACTGTTCATAGTAGTTATTAATTATTCTTTTGATTTCTGCTGTGTCCATTGTGATTTCTCCTCTTTCATTTATTATCCTATTTATTTGTGCTTTCTCCCTTTTTGCCCTTGTGAGCCTGGCTAGGGGTTTATCTATTTTATTTATTTTTTCGAAGAACCAGCTCTTGGTTTCATTGATCTTTTGGATTGTTTTTTTAGTTTCGATTTCATTTATTTCTGCTTTGGTTTTTATTATTTCTTTTCTTCTACTGGTTTTGGGGTTTTTTTGTTGTTCTTTTTCTAGATCTTTGAGCTTCAAGATTAGGTTGTTTCTTTGAGTTCTTTCTTGTTTCTTGATGTGAGCATCTATTGCTATATATTTTCCTCTTATTACTGCTTTTGCTGCATCCCATACATTTAGGAAATTGGTGTCCTCCTTGTCATTCAATTCAAAGAATTTTTTAATTTCTTCTTTTATCTCCTCGTTAGTCCAGTGGACTTCCAGTAGTGTGGGTTTCAATCTCCACGAGGTAGGAGAGTACCTTGCCTTCTTTTTATGGTTTATTTCTAGCTTGATGCCTTCATGGTCAGAAAAGATGGTTGATATGATTTCAATCTTGGTGTATCTGTTGATGTTTGTCTTGTGCCCCAGTATATGATCGATCCTAGAGAATGATCCCTGTGCGCTTGAGAAAAATGTATACTCAGATTTTTTTGGGTTTAGTGTTCTATATATGTCTGTTAAGCCCAAGCACTCTAGATCCTTATTTAGAGCTTTAGTGTCTTTACTTATTTTTTGTCTTGTTGATCTATCCATTGTTGATAGTAGTGTGTTGAAGTCTCCCACTACGTATGTGTTTTCTCTGATGTCTGTTTTCAGAGATGCCAATAGTTGTCTGATATATTTTGGTGCTCCTTCGTTTGGTGAATATATGTTAATGAGTGTTATTTCTTCTTGAAGTATTGTCCCCTTGATCATGATATAATGACCACTGGGGTCTCTTTTTATCTTTTTAAGTTTGAAATCTGTTTTATCTGATATGAGTATAGCTGTTCCTGCCTTCTTTTTTGGTCCATTTGCTTGTAGAATTGTTTTCCATCCTTTAACTTTGAGTCTATTTTTATCTTTTGCAGCTAAATGTGTTTCCTGGAGACAGCAAAATGTTGGGTTTTGTTTTTTAATCCAGCCTGCAACTCTGTGTCTTTTTATTGGAGAGTTTAGTCCATTTACATTTAGAGTTAGTATTGATATGTTAGCATCTGTATTTGCCATTGTGTTTGTCTTTCCTTTGATTTTATTTATTTATTCTTTTAATAACTTTCTTTGGCCTTCTTTTGTTGTTATTCGTCCCTCTGAGGTTCTGGCTTTAGGACTCCTTGTAGTATTTTTTGGAGTGGGGGTTTAGTTGCAATGAAATTCCAGAGTTTCTGTTTGTCTGGGAAGGTCCATATTCCTTCTTCAAAGAGGAAGGAGAGCTTTGCGGGATAGAGTATTCTTGGTTGGCATCTGTTTTCTTGGAGTCTGTTGACTATGTCCCTCCACTCTCTCCTTGCCCGTAGTGTTTCTTCAGAGAAGTCTGATGTCAGTCTGATTGGTTTCCCTTTGAATGTTATCTGTTTCTTCCCTCTTGTTACTTTCATTATTTTTCTTTGTCTTGGATTCTTGGGAGCTTTACTATTATGTGTCTTGCTGTATTTTTCCTTTCGTCATGGAAGTTTGGTGTTCTTCTTGCTTCTTGTATATCAATTTTCAGATCCTTCTTCGCGTTTGGGAAGTTCTCTTCAATTATATCCATGAATATTTTCTCTGTTCCTACATCTCTCTCCTCTCCTTCTGGGATTCCTATAACTCTTATATTTCCTTTCCTCATGGAGTCAGATACTTCCCGAAGTCTTTCTTCGTTCTTTTTCCTTCGTACTTCTCTTTCCTTTTCTGTTTTAGTTCTTTTTATTTCTGTGTCTTCAAGAGTACTTATTCGTTCTTCCATTTCATCTATTCTGCTTTCATTGCTTTTTCCAGAGTTCTTTAGCGTCTCCATTAATTCTTTGATCTCCTGCATTTCTTTTACTTCCCTCTTTAGGGACTCAATTTCATTCTTCTGGTCATTAATTATTTTCCCCTTATCATTGTTTTCCTTTATGACTTCTGTCAGTTTTTTAATCACAGCAATTTTAAATTCTCTATCTGGAAGGCTCAGAAGTTCTTCCAAGTTACTGTCATTACAATCTGGTAGATGGTTTTCTTTTTGCGGTGTGCTTTTTTGCTGAGGAGTTGCTGGGTTGCATGTGGTTTTTCTACTCCCTACTGCCTGTTTTCTAATTTGCCGTATTCCTTGTGACACTGTGTTGCTGGTACTGGCCGGCATCTTGGGCGACCTTCCCAGCTCACCACTGGCTCCTCTGGGGAACTTCTGCTGGGTTCACAAGTCTCCAGCAAAGAAAGGTCCCTGCTCTGTCTCCTCTGTGAGCCTTCTGCTGGGTTCACACAGTCTCCAGCAAGAAAGGTCCCTGCTGCAAAATGCCAGTGCAGGGGACGCGCTCCCCTGCACGCCCGGTCTGCCCCAGTAGTGGGTGCTGCTCCCCTCTGGGCTGGAACTGCAGGCTAGAAGGCGCCCAGCATGGGCAAGCCTCCCAGCTTACCTCTGTCTCCTTGGTGAGCCTTCTGCTGGGTTCACACAGTCTCCAGCAAGAAAGGTCCCTGCTGCAAAATGCCGGTGCCAGGGACGCGCTCCCCTGCACGCCCGGTCTGCCCCAGCGGTGGGTGCTGCTCCCCTCTGGGCTGGAACTGCAGGCTAGAAGGCGCCCAGCATGGGCAAGCCTCCCAGCTTACCTCTGTCTCCTCGGTGAGCCTTCTGCTGGGTTCACACAGTCTCCAGCAAGAAAGGTCCCTGCTGCAAAATGCTGGTGCCGGGGACGTGCTCCCCTGCACGCCCGGTCTGCCCCCTAAAAAACATTTTTGAGGGCCTCCCTGGTGGCGCAAGGGGTTAAGCACAGCACTATGAAGCAATCCACAGCCACTGTAGCATGAGTTTGATCCCCAACCGGCCAGGGAGCAACCCATATGGCGCAGCAGACCTCTATTGTCACGCCCACTGCTCCCCTCAGCAGTGTGTTTCAGTCAGTCTGCCTGTTCTGTTCCCCACTCTGTTTCTGGTGAATCCTCTCACTCCCCACCCCGCACACCTCTGGCCTGTACCCCAGCTCTTATATGCCTAAATAAATAAATCTTTAAAAAAAATAAAAATATTTTTGAAGTAACACTGGTCTATAACATTATACAGGTTTCAGGTGTACATCCTTATAAATTAGCATGTGTATATATTATATTATGTTCATAACTAAAAGTACAGTTTCATACTTCTTTACTCTCTTATATTGCAAACCCTCATATGCTTGACTGTTTTCTGTCTTCTTCCTCATCTGCCCCTTTTTAGTTTCATTTTTTTTAATTCAATAGTTTGTTTATTGTTTGTTGTTATTTTTTTCATTCCTAATTGAACAGTTGTTTTTTTTTTTTAAGATTTATTTATACAAGAACCGGGGTACAGGCCAGATGCACGAGGGGGTGAGAGGATTCACCAGAGACAGAGCGGGCAACAGAACAGACAGACAGAGGAAATACACTGCTGAGGGGAGCAGTGGGCGAGACAGGAGAGGTCTGCTGCACCATGTGGGACCCTCGCCAGCTGGGATGGAACCAGCGCTGCAGAGGCTGCGAACAGCTTCACAGTGCTGCGTTCAACTGCATGCGCCAACAGGGGAGGCCCTAATTGAACAGTTTTAATGTTATTAAATTTGATGCAAATTGTGTTTGTTGTTATTTTTTATCACATTTTATTGATTTGCCAGTCATTCACATAACTATATAATTTGAGGAATACAACTTAACACTTCCATATATGCTTCACTCCTCCTGCATCAAAGCTCCAGAGCCAATGCCCTGCTCCTTTCTTCCCCCATCTCCAGCTGCCAATATATTTTTCACAGAGTCTAAGAATCATTTTTACTGTACTTTGCCAGTTTGTTTTCTTTGGTTATTTATATTCCACAAATGAGTGAAAAGAAATCCAATAACTGTATCTCACCTGGCTC
Organism: Talpa europaea; assembly: GCF_964194135.1. Lineage (NCBI taxonomy): Eukaryota > Metazoa > Chordata > Mammalia > Eulipotyphla > Talpidae > Talpa > Talpa europaea. The sequence goes on along the minus strand of NC_140081.1, from coordinate 47,188,773 downwards.
ATTATTTGTAGCTTCTTCAGCCAATCCTCATGTGACAAAGTTGCCAGAAAACTTCCCATTTTAGTTCCTTTAACCTGAATTTGCACTGCAGTTGGGGTGGCCCTCCTCATGACGTCTCCAATGCAATACAGTGGTGCTGCAGTGACTAGCAGTCTCTTTTACTAAGCAGATTGTGCTTCCACTCTCCATAGCTGCTCCTTTAAACCTTCCCTCATCTTTCTTTTCAAGTTGCCTGTTCCATCCCTGTTTCCTCCCACTCTGAAGTGTCCTTGCCTCCCCTTTATAAAGAAAATTGAAGCCAAATTCGAGTCCCCCTATGTCAAAATTTAATTACATTTATAGTCAGCCCTCCCTCTGTGAAAGGCTAATTCTTCAACTTGTGCTCTGAGTCCTATATCCTCCCATCTCCGCAGTGGCCTGACTAGGCCAACATTACTCCTTCTCTTCAACCTTTTCATTTCCATCACAGAATCTTGTGTTCCCTGAGTAAACATGCTCTGGTATCTACTGTCTTGTGAGGAAAAAAAGTATACCTCATTAACTCTGTACACCTTTAGTAACGTGTATTTTCTTCCTTTTTCATAAACTTCATTTAAACATTTTCATTAATATTTCAGTCAAAAATTCAAAAGTTTTAAAAAGGGCATACCAGGAAAAATTTCCATCCCTTTTCAGTTTCTTGTATATCCTTTTGCAACCCAGTCTTCATGCCTTAACGTGTCCCTGGTGGGTAATGAATAATCTTATCACCCATGCATCTAGAATGGCATTCGTTATGAGCAATGCTTGGGAGAAAGAAAATAGTCACACAAAAAATTTTTCTCTGAACCCTGTTGCAAATATACATAAATATATATTGCCAAAGATAGTTCCCTCAGTAAAAATTTTTTTCAGGGCCTCCCTGGTGACGCAAGGGGTTAAGCACAGCACTATGAAGCTGTCCCCAGCCTCTGCAGCAGGAGCTCGATCCCCAGCCAGCCAGGGAGCTACCCACATGGCATAGCAGATCTCTCCTGTCTCACCCGCTGCTCCCCTCAGCAGTGTATTTCAGTCAGTATGCCTGTTCTCTTCCCCACTTTGTCTCTGGTGAATCCTCTCACCCTTGCACCTCTGGCCTGTACCCCAGTTCTTGGTTGCATAAGTAAATAAATTGCTAAAAAAAAAAATCACCTGCTTCTTTAAAAAAAAAAGGGCTTAATTGAGCTATAGTTCATATACTCTATAGTTCAGCTATTTAAAATATACAGTTAAATGGTTTTTAGTGTATTCACAGAATTGTACAACCATCACAGAACATTTTTATCACCTCAAAAAGAAGCCCTCTACCCATTTGCAGTTACCGCCATTTCCTCTCAACCCTCCCCAACACCCCCCCCCAGCCACTAAGCTACTTTCTGTAGTTATAGATGTACTTATTCTGGATATTTCATATAAATGGACTCACATAGCAAGTGGTCTTTTGTGACTGACTTCTTTCACTTAGTATTGAAATTTTTTTTTTTTAAATATTTATTTATTTATTTATTTATACAAGTACTGGATACAGTCAGAAGCGCGGGAGGGTGAGAGAATTCACCAGAGCCAGAGCGGGGAGCAGAGCAGGCAGAAGGACCGAAGTACACTGCTGAGGGGAGCAGCGGGAGGCAGGAGAGGTCTGCGCACCATGTGGGACCCTCCTCTGGTGGCCGGGGAGCAGCTGGGGATTGAACCGGCGCCGCAGAGGCCGCGGGCAGCTTCGCAAGCCAGCGCTCAACCGCTGCGCCACCGGGGAGGCCCTTAGTATTGAAATTTTAAGGTTCAGGTATGACATGGCATTTCATTACTTTAATTTGATAAATAATATTTGGTTGTATGGACATATCACATTTTTTTATCCATTCACCAATTGATGGACATTTGGATTCTTTCTATTTTTGGCAATTATGAATAGTGCAGCTATCAATATTTGTGCACATATGTCTGATTTTTGTGGATATGTTATTTCTCTTGAGTGTAAATTTAGTTGTAAATTTGCTAGGTCATATGGTAACTATGTTAATCCTTTAGAGGAATTACCAGACTATTTTACCAGTTTACATTTCTACTACTAGTGTTTGAGGGCTCAAATTATTCCACATCTTTACCAATAATTGTTGTTGTCATCTGTCTTTATTTATTTATTTTTTTATAGAGGCATGTTTTATTTATTTATTTGTTTGTTTGTTTGTTTTGTTTATACAAGCACTGGGTACAGTCAGAAGCGCGGGAGGGTGAGAGAATTCACCAGAGCCAGAGCGGAGAGCAGAGCAGGCAGAAGGACCGAAGTACACTGCTGAGGGGAGCAGCGGGCGGCAGGAGAGGTCTGCGCGCCATGTGGGACCCTCCTCCGGTGGCCGGGGAGCAGCCGGGGATCAAACCGGCGCCGCAGAGGTCACGGACAGCTTTGCAACGCAGCGCTCAACCGCTGCGCCACCTGGGAGGCCCTATTTTTTTTTTAATTTTCTTATTTTTTAAAGATTTATTTATTCATGCATACAAGAACTGGGGTGTAGGGTAGAGGTATGGGAGATGAGAGGATTCACCAGACAAGAGTGTGGAGCAGAACAGGAGGATCTACTGAAATACACTGCTGAGGGGAGCAGCGGGCAAGAAAGGAGAGGTCGGCTGCGCCATGTGGGTCAGCTCCCTGGCCGAGGATCAAACTCTTGCTGCAGTGGCTGCAGATAGCTTGATAGCACTGTGTCTTTAAACCCTGCGCCCTTAGGGAGGCCCCTGTTGTCTGTCTGTCTTTTGTTTTTAAAAAAAGATTTATTTAGGGCCTCCCTGGTGGCTCAGTGGGTTGAGTGCAGCACTGTGAAGCTGTCCACAGCCTCTGCTGCACGGGTTCGATCCCCGACTGGCCAGGGAGAATCCCACATGGTGTGGCAGACCTCTCCTGTTGCGCCTACAGCTCCCTTCAGCGGTGTTTTCTGTCGTCTGTCTGTTCTACTCCCTGCTCTGTCTCTGGTGAATCCTCTCACCCTCCCGTGCCTCTGGCCTGTATCCCAGCTCTTGTATAAAAATAAAATAAATCTTAAAAAAAAAAAGATTTATTTATTTATGCATACAAGAACTGGGGTTCAGGCCAGAAGTGGGGGTGGGGGGGGTGAGAGGATTCACCAGAGAGAGTGGGGAGCAGAACAGTCAGATCTACTGAAATACAGTGCTAAGGGGAGCAGCAGGAGAGACATGAGAGGTCTGCTGCACTATGTGTGTCACCTCCCTGGCCAGGGATCGCACTTGTGCTGTAGTGGCTGCGGATTGCCTCATAGTGCTGAGGTTTAACCCCTTGCACCACCAGGGAGGCCCTGTTTTCTGTATTTTTAATCATTCATCCTGGTGAGTGGAAAGTAGTATCTTATTGTGGTTTTGATTTACATATTCCTGCTGGCTAGTAATGTTGAGTATCTTTTCATGTTCTTGTTGTCCTTTTGAATATCTTTTTTTGAAAAGATTTATTTATTTGGGCCTCCCGGTGGCACAAGGGTTAAGAATGCAAGGTATGGGGGCCTCCCCGGTGGCGGGGGCACAGCGTTTGAGCACTGAGTTACAAAGCTGCCCGCACCCTCTGCAGCGCCGGTTCAATCCTCCAGCCGCCGGGCTAGGGTCCCACATGGCGGTCCCACATGGCGCGCAGACCTCTCCTGCCGCCCACTGCTCCCCTCAGCAGTGTACTTCGATCCTTCTGCCTGTTCTGCTCCCTGCTCCGGCTCTGGTGAATTCTCTCACCCTCCCGCGCTTCTGACTGTACCCAGTGCTTGTATAAATAAATAAATAAATCTTTAAAAAAATAAAAAAAAAAGAATGCAACGTATGAAGCAATCCGCAGCCACTGCAGCACGAGTTCCATCCCCGGCCAGCCAGGGAGCAACACACATGGTGCAGCAGACCTCTCCTGACTCACCGGTTGCTCCACTCAGCAGTGTACTTCGGTAGATCTGCCTGTTTTGCTCCCCACTCTGTCTCTGGTGAATCCTCTCACCCGCCAACCTCTGGCCTATAGGCTAGTTCTTGTATGTGTAAATAAATAAATCTTTAAATTAAAAAAATAAAATTGCAGTAATTTGTTATACAACAACAGAAAATTACATACTTAAATTGTAGATCCTGTTAGAGCTTGCTATCAGTGAATACTTCCAGGTTTTCTTCATATCATTTTGTTAGTTCACTCATCCCTTTGAGGTCAAGTTTTTTATATACTGATGTACCACTGGTTTACAATACATGTCTGAGGAGTACCTCTATAAATGTATGCACCATACCACACCTACCACCTAAGTTTTAATACCATTCACCACTATCTAATTGACCCCCTCTACTGGTTTCCAATCCCGCCTTCTATTCCCAGGTCAAGTTTAAATGGCTATATGACTAGTTTGGTTCCTGGATGAAATTATCAATGTATGTGTGTGTGAATGTGTGTTGGGGGTTCTTTACACATACAATAAGCAATTCTCTGGACACCATTTAGGTATCCTAATATTAAACTCAATTCTGACACTCTCTACATGGATACAGCATCAGGTTCCACAGGTCAAGGGCTCAGTTGGACAAAGCCCAAGTTTCCACAACCCCTCTTTGGATTTGATTAATTTGCTAACATGGGTTACAGAACTCAGAGGAACATCTTACTTACCAGATTGTTTGCTATGAAGGGATTTAATTCAGGAATAGCTATATGGAACAGATGCATAAGGCAAGGTATATGGGAAGGGAGGTGGGAATTCCATGCCTTCTATGAGCCTGCCACTCTCCAAGAATCTCTACATGCTCACCAACCCGGAAACTCTCTGAGTCCTTTTCTTTGGATTTTTATTTCATAAGCATTTGCAATAGATTCAACCTCTAGGCCCTCCACCCCTCCCTGAAGGGTGGTGAGGTGGGACTGAAAATTGCTACCCTCTAATCAAATGGTCTGTTCTCTGAGCAACCAGCCCCCATCCCTGCAAGAGGTCCAAAAGCCACTTCATTAACATAACAAAAGATACCTTTATTGTTCTCATCACTTAGGAAATTCCAATGGTTTTAGAAGCTCTGTGGCACAAAACAGGGACAAAGACCAAATACATATTTCTTATAAATCACAATGACTTAAAGTATTTATTACCTTTAATTCCACTTTTTTAGTTTGGAGTCAGTGTTCCAACATAGATTATTTGAATCTCCTCTCCTGCAAGTTCTTCTTGGATGGCTTTTCCCTGACATTTTCATCAAACACATTGTGGATTATTCTTTCTTTTGAGATCTCATAGCATTTATTACAGTGCACTGTAATTATATGCTCACGTGTTTATTTTCCTCACTAGACTGTGAGCTCCTTGAAGATGGGGACCTTGACTTCACAACTTAGTGCAGTACGTGACACGTAATAGAATCTCAATAATTCTTTATGTTGTATGAATACAATGAAAGAAAAGGTGATCAATAACAGAAAATGCTTCAGAGGAAGGAAGCAGAAGAGGTCTAAGGAAATACGATTTCAGTTCTCCAAAGAAAATTCAAAGTCCCTCTAAGGTGAATTCTGTCCATATCCTTCACTTCAGGATAGAATTATGACCACAAGCCTCCCTATATCCATTACAACTTATGGTGGCCCCTCCCCCTGACCTAATGTGCTTGATAGGTACATATAGTTCAAGAATATTATTCTGCTCCCAATTGCAGTGTGTGTGTGTTTTTCCCAATACCACCAAGCAATTCTTGACACTAGCTGGTGTCCTACAGTTCAATGCAATTCTGACACAATTCAGAATTGGAAGCATCAGATCCCACAGCTCAGTCCTATCAGACTCACTCCCAGCCCCCAATCCCACCCCATCCTTGTTCTGGCTCACGGAGCTCAGAGAAACATTTTACTTAACTAGATTACTAGTTTATTATAAAAAGGTATGTCGGGTACAAACAGATGGAAGAGGTAGATAGGGCAAAGTATGGGGAAAGAGTGTGGAATTTCCACGCTATGGCTTTGTTACATAGGCAATAATGGCAATCGAAACACACTACAGTCCTTTTTTCTCCCTGTAGGTTAGGGGGAGGGGTGTGACTGAAAGATTCAAAACTCTCAAGACTTGGATTCTCCTCTCAACCAGCCCCCACCCTTAGCAGCATTCCAAAAGCCATCTCATTAACATAACGAAAGATACCTTGATTGCTCTTCTCACCTAGGAAATTCCAAGGATTTTAGGACCTCTGTGCTTATTCTAAATCACAGTATCACAAAGACTTTCTTCTGGCAGAAATTAAAGGGGCCTAAGTACTGGAATCACAAGTGGCTAAATACACATCACAAGGTAAGGAATTGATGCCAGTTTCTCCTCTTTTTCAAATCAATACTAGTGTTTATCTCCCATTTTGTGATAGTAAATCCCAAAGAATTGATAATGGGGGTTACCCTCTCACAAGTTTTACCTTCAAATGTATTTTACCCACAAATGTATTCTTTATGACCAAGGACATTCCTCAAGTTTTTAATCCAGAAGAACTGAATATCTTCCCTAACCTAAGAGTCCAGAATAATCCTCATACTTAATAGAAGGAACTAGGGCTAATCCTCACATCTAGAATGTGACTGATGTAAACAAAATGAATTCACTCACTTGAATGAATTCCTTACCTGATGAAACATACAATCTTAGATATCTAAGAATATCTAATTTCCTATTCATTGAAGTTTTGGTTTTTTAATAGTGAAAATTTGAGAACAATATAAATTTACAATAATAATTATTTTAGGAAACTTTAAAAGGATATTATAGTAGACTTGGAAGAATGTTCAATGGTGAGTGTAATTATTTACTAGAGCTGCCATAATAAAATCCCACAGGTGGGATGACACAATAGGAACTATTTCTTCACAGTTCAGGAGGCAAGAAATCCAAATTCAAGGTGTTGTCAGGTTTGCTTTCTTCTGGGGCCTCTCTTCTTGGCCTTTCACTGTCCTCATAGGGTCTTTTCTCAGTGTGTTCCCCAACCTCGTGTCTCTGTGTGTTCAAATTTCCTTTTTATAAGGATATTGCTCAGGTTGAATTAGGACCTACCCTAATAACCTCATTTTAATTCTTTTTAAAATTTTTTTTTCTTTTAATTTTTAATTGTACTTTTTAAAATTGAAGTAACATTGGTTTGCAACACTGTATATAATAATCACCTCTTCAAAGATCTGGAAGTACTAGGAGTTAGGGCTGCAACATAACAATTTGGAGGAAGGCAGTTCAGTCCATACAACAAGGGAAACATTTTACAATATGAGGCTATATTTTACAAAATGCAGACTATAAATAGCTAGAATGACCCTAGTTGTATGAGCATGTACAGAAAGACTAGAAGGAAAAACTCAAAAATATTAGTAATGATTTTCTTAGGGTTTGGGAGTTATGAGTAAATTGAATTTTTTCTTCTTTATGCATTTCTAGATTTTTCAAATTTTTCTACAATTAACATTTATTCTATAATGAGAAAAATGTAATGTAAGCTACATTTTTAAAACTCAATTCAGGGGCCTCCCTGGTGGTGCAAGGGGTTAAAGCACCACACTATGAAGCAAACCACAGCCTCTGCAGCACAAGTTCGATCCCCAGCCGGCCAGGGAGAAACCCACATGGCGAGGCAGTCCTCTCCTGTCTCTCCTGCTGCTCTCCTCAGCAGTGTATTTTCAGTCAATCTGCCTGTTCTGTTCCCCACTCTGTCTCTGGTGAATCCTCTCACCCCCCTGCATCTCTGGCCTGCACCCCAGCTCTTGTATGCATAAATAAATAAATCTTAAAAAAACTCAATTCAAATTCCCACCCTAATTCTCTGACTAAATAAACTACCTTAAAGAACAAAGACAATGTAGGGACAGTCTCCCCAAAAGTTAGACTTTTGTCAAAATGCCTGGAGTAGGCCTCTTCCAATAAGTGCCACATGATATGAACCCTGCGAGTTTGGGAAGTCTATTACGATTACTTAAAAATTGCAGTGAAGGCATGTGAAATTCAGTGAAGGACTTCAAGCTTTTTGCCCTTGCCCTTTTTTCTAATCAAAGAGGCAATTACTGCTCCTGCTTTTATGACCTGTAAGAATATACTCTGAGGAAATCTTAGCCTGGTATACATTTATCAGTAAACATGCCCTCAGTGAGGGCATTTTTTTTTTACTCTGTGTGAAGATCATGTCACCCACTTTTGGTCCATCATGTGAGGTCTCCCTCTCTCCTTGATGCCTCAGATCCCTAAACAAAGGTTATTTATCCCCCTTCCTCCATCATTCTTTACAATTTACAACCATGTAAATTCTTCATGTATGTCATTACATTCATATATGTAGTTACATTACCTATGTCATTACATTAGGGAAAACCTCCTAATTTGTCTGATGTTATCTTGTTCATCTGTCCAGCCTCAGAAGAACCCAAATGAGGTATGGAAATTTCCCCTGTACTTTAACAACAAGGAGAGATAAATGTCAAAGAATAACTGGTATCAGTTGTTAAATTATAAATGACATTCTGTTTTAAGTAAAGCACTAGTGAGGTTGAGTATACTGATTGAATCTCCTTTGAATGAAATGATTTGAAATGATGTCCCTTTTTAAAACGTATTTTTTTCCTTTATTGATGTAACACTGTTTATCACACTGCATGTGATTTAGGGGATATATGCTCACACCTTTTCAGATGTATGTTACCACACCACCCCCAGTGACTTGCTTTTTGAAAACCTGGGCATCAGATTCTGCACCACAATAACATTACCATCTATTACCCCACAATGAAGATGTTCAGAACCTTTCATCTGATTCCTCCTTTGACATCTAACTATAAATTCCCATCCTGAGATGGGAAGAGTTCTACTACATCCTGGAGTGCAAAGGTGGATGCATGACCCAGATTTGACCATTCATACTACCCCATAAACCTGGGGAGGGTAAAACTCTCAGGTAACGCCAGTCAGAACCATATGAGATTGACATATGGATAAAGACACCGGGGTCTAGAGAGTCCTTTTTGGATCATAAGTTGTAAGGCTATACCACCATATATATCAATATATCCCAAGCTGCCACAAGGAGAAAATCTGTGGCAAGAGATAGCAGAGAGGAATAGGGCCAAGAGAGAGGGAGTCTTGATGACATTGTTTGAACCCTGTTCTTAAAGTAAGATCTTTCTTTGCACTTCCCAATATATGACCCAATATAGTCCCTTGTTTAAGAGAAGAGACATAGCATGGGAAAAAGCCTAGAAGTTTGAAATGTTCAGTTGCGGGTAAGATAATGCCAAATAAGAGATAACTGAAAACGAAAGAAAATATTTTATGTAGAACATATTGAAAACATCTAGTCTAAATTAGAAAATTTTTGAAAATAAAAATAGAAAAAGGCCTTTTCTTAATGTGGTAAAGAGAAGCCCAAACCAACAGTCACCACAATCAACTCCCTTTGAAAAGAAAATAATGCCTGTTATTGCTATTTTTTTTTAAGATTCATTTATTTATACATACAAGAGCTGGGGTACAGGCCAGAGATGCGGGTGGTGAGAGGACTCACCAGAGACAGAGTGGGGAGCACAACAGGCATATCTGCTGAGATACACTGCTGAGGGGAGCAGTGGGAGAGACAGGAGAGGTCTGCTATGCCATGTGGGTTTCTCCCTGGCTGGCTGGGGATCGAACTCGTGCTGCAGAGACTATGCATTGCTTCATAGTGCGGTGCTTAACCCCTTGCGCCACCAGGGAGGCCCTGTTATTGCTATTATTAATTAATATTGTCTTGGGTGTTCTAACTGGTGCAATAAAAATTGACAGGGAAGTAAGAGGAATCAACATTTGACAAAAGAGAGACAAAAATATTACTTGCAGATGATGTGCACCAAAGTATTCCCCCAAAAGAGAAATATTTATACATAAAATATTTTAAATAAATTCAATGAGAAATATGTATGATCTAAGAAAAACAATAAAACTTAATTCATTACCTCACCACCCCCAGTGACTTGCTTTAAAAACTACAAAATAGGGTCTCCCCTGGTGGCGCAGCGGTTGAGCTCTGGGCTGTGAAGCTGCCCACAGCCTCTGCAGCGCTGGTTCCATCCGGGCCGCCCTCGGCTGCCGGGTGAGGATCCCACATGGTGCGCAGACGCAGACCTCTCCTGCCGCCCGCTGCTCCCCTCAGCAGTGTACTTCTTCGTCAGTCTGCCTATTCTGCTCCCTGTTCTGGCTCTGGTGAATTCTCTCACCCTCCCGCGCTTCTGACTGTACCCAGTGCTTGTATAAATAAATAAATAAATCTTAAAAAAAAAAAACCCTACAAAATAGGGGCCTCCCTGGTGGCACAAGGGGTTAAGAAGCAACCTGTGAAACTGTCCGTAGCCTCAGCAGCAGGGCAAGGGAGTAACCCACATGGCGCAGCAGACCTCTCCTGACTCGCCCGCTGCTCCCCTCAGCAGTGTATTTCAGTCCATCTGCCTGTTCTGTTCCCCACTCTGTCTCTGGTGAATCCTCTCACCCCTCCATGCCTCAAGCCTTTGCACCACCAGGGAGGCCAAATATATTCACATTCTATGACAAATATTTTCACATTCTATGACTCAGGAAGTCTACTGCTATGTTTATATAAAGCAGGGATGTGCATATGTGTATTAAAATTTTCATAACACTCTCCTACTATTTATAATAGCTAAAAGCAAGAAACTAACCAAAAGTTGATCAACAAAATAGAAGGAATAAATTGTGACATAGTCCCACAACTATTAAACAGCTGAGAATGGTCTACAATGATGCACAGCAATATAAATGAATCTCAAATAGCTAATTTTTAGTCAACTTCTTCAATCTCATAAAGGGCATCTACAAAAACCCCACAGCTGGCGCAAAGGGTTAAGGACAGCACTGTGACGGTATCCACAGCATCTGCAGCATGAGTTCCATCCCAGATCAGGGAGCTACCCACATGGCTCAGCAGACCTCTCCTGTCTTGCCCACTGCTCCCCTCAGCAGTGTATTTCAGTAGATCTGCCTGTTCTGCTCCCCACTCTGTCTTTGGTGAATCCTCTCACCTCTCTGTACCTCTGGCCTAGACCCCAGTTCTTGTATACATAAATAAATAAAATAAATCTTTTTTTTAAAAGTAGCTAATATTACACTTAATGGTGAAAAACTGAATGTGTTACAGGCCAGGGTGAGGGACCCCCCAATCCTGCCCACTCTAAATGGTTCTGCTATCCACCCCATCAAGAAAAAATACTCTAGTGCATAAGACCATCAATAGAAAAGAACTTTAATGCAATTAGTGTGCAGAAGAAAAGAGAAAGAGAAAGAATATAGTTTCCAAAATAAGCACCCAAAGTTGCCCATCTGCGCATGGGTAAAATGCCCAGCCAAACAGGGTTAGCCCAAAGCGGGGCCACTGAAGCCTGAAAGCTTGCCAAAGTCTAGGGCACCTTCTGGTGGGGGCCCATAAGAAAATGGCAGAAGGGGCCAGGCAAGTCTGGAAGTGTTACAGGGCAACCCCAGTGTGAAATGGGTTGGTCTGTGAGTCCTCACTCGCATGCTTACAAGGGACTTATAATGAGACTCAACTGCAGGCACACACAAAAAAGGCTAATAAAGGGTTTATTTACAAAAAGGGAAATGAAAAAAATGATTAACTCAGGGAGAGAGATAAATTGATGAATGCATCCTACCAGTTCTGCTGAGCTGGAAACCCAATAGCATGCTGAAAGCCAGTGAAAAACCAAAAGACCCCCAAGGCCCACATGTCTGGTTATATACCAATTCTGGCTGCTTAACTCCATCCTCACTTCCTAGAAATCCTCTCTTCGGTGGTGATGATGATATTATGGGATTTGTAGTCCTTGGTGTCTTGGATGGCTGTGGTCTGGAGTGGGGGTCCATAAAACCTATTTGTGGAGTTCATTCAGGACATCCTTTCCCACCAACAGAAGGAAAACAGCAAAATCAAAATCAAGATAAAGGGTGCCAATCTCCCCATGGGTCTCTCACCCACGTCTGTTTCAAGTGTCTCCTTCCATGTCCCCCAAGTCCCTGGTACACGACCAAGGCCAAGAAGCAAGTGCAGTTTCTTCACATGTCTCTCTGCTCCATGTGCCTCCTCCAGGTCTCCTTGTTTTCCCTCTTCCTTCTCCCAGTCCTTCTCTAGCTTCTTGCTGCTCAGTGCTCAGCTCTACCTTTCCTTATGTGGGGCAGGGAAGCTGGAACCTCCCCTTTCCCTGAGGATTACTCTGTTACAAATGCTTTTCCTCAATGATCAGGAACAATAAAAGATGTCTGCTCTCATCTCTTCTATTTAACGTTGTACTGGAAGTTTAAGGTAAAGCAATCCAGGGCCTCCCTGGTGGCCTAGCAGTTAAGTCAGTGCTATCACCACCTGAATTCGCTCCCCGCCCAGGGAGCTAACCCATATATGGCGCAGCAGACCTCCCCTGTTTTGCCCACTGCTCTCCTCAGCTGTATATTTCAGTAGCTCTGCCTGTTCCGCTCCCTACTCTCTCTGGTGAACCTTCTCACCCCCTGCACCTCTGGCTTACATCCCAGTTCTTGTATGCATAAATAAATAAAAATAAATCTTTTTTAAAAATAAGATAAAGCAATTCAACAAGGAAAAGAAAAAAAATGACATCCAGATTGGAAATGAAGAAATAAAGCTATCTCTATTTGTAGATTTCATGATCTCTATAGAAAGTCAAAAGGAATCCATTAATTAGAATTAATAAGTGAGTTCAACCAGGTTGTAGAGTGTGAGATCAATATACAAAAATATCAAGTTATATTACTATAGGTCCAAAGAACAAACTGAAATTCAGAAAATAATTCTATTTACAATAATATCAGAAAGAAAAATATACTAACAAATAAATTTATCAAAGAAAGTACAAAACCTAGATTCTAAAAGCTAAAAAATATTGTTGAAAGAAATAAAAAAGAATGCTGGTTACCGTTTACCTCCCAGCACTGAACACATTGCTCCTACTGACAAGTGCCATGCTGCCTTCACTTGGGAAGTTTTCTTAGGCTTCCTAAATAAGCAGCCATACTGATGACAATGGGACCAGCCCACATTGCATGGTCCAGTCCCTTAAAGCCTCTCCTGCTAGAAAGGAGTTCCTTCTTTATCCAAAATGCCCATGCAAGACAGGCCCCTTCTTCCAGAACAGCTCCCTCTTCACAGCCCTGTGCACCCCAAACATATGCCTGTTATAGATATCCTGGGGAGAAGTAGAAATTTATTCCTCACTGGGATGGGGCCTGGTCTCCCTGTGTTTAGACTGCACTGACTGCATTGAAGGAGTAAAATAGAGCTCAGCATAGCCTACAACAGAAAGGGAGTTGCTGCCACTGTAATGGATACATTGACTATGATTATAAAATTAAATTGGATACAACTTAAAAAAAGAAATTAAAGAAGACCTTAAACAAGGGAAAGACATTCCAGGTTTATGGATCAGAGGATTTGATATTGTTAAGATTGCAATATTCCCCAAACTGATCTCTGTATCAAGGCAATACCCATCAAAATTCCAGGTAGCAGGGCCTCCCTGATGGCTTAAGAGGTTAAGACACAGCAATGTGAAGCTATCCGCAGCCACTGCAGCACAAATTCAATCCCTAGACAGGCACAGCAGACCTCTCCTGTCTCCTCTGCTGCTCCCCTCAGCAGTGTATTTCAGTCAATCTGCCTGTTCTGTTCCCCACTCTACCTGTGGTGAATCTTCTCACACACACACACAGTCCCCACTCCCCGCACCTCTGGCCTTTTCACCAGTTCTTGTGTGCATAAATAAATAAATCTTAAAAAAAATAATTCCAGCTAGCTTATTTGCAGAAATTGACAGGCTGATCGTAAAATCTGTGCAAAATTTAAGGGGCCCAGAATAGTCAAAACAATCTTAAAAAAGAACAAGGTTAGAGGATGCACATTTCCCAATTTCAAAACTTACCGTAAAGCTACAGTAGTCAAGACTGTGTGGTACTAGCATAAAGAAACTCATATACATCAGTAGAATAAAACTGAAAGTACTGAAATTCTTATTTGTGATCAATTGATTTTTGACAAGGGTGTTAAGACAAATTTATTGGGGGGAAGGAATAGTCTTTCAGCAAACGGTACTGGGACATTTGATGTCCACATGCAGAAGAATGGATTTTGACCTTAACATCATATCCTGAATAATAATGAACTCAAAATGGATCTAAGACCTAAATACAAGAGATAAAAAACCATAAAACTCTTGGAGGAAAAGTTGGTATAAATCTTTGTGACCATGGATTAAGCAATGGTTTCTTGAATGTGCACTTAAAGCAGAAGCAGTGAAAGAAAAAATAAATTGGACTTCCTCAAAATTAAAAATGTATATACATCGGGCCTCCCTGGTGGCGCAGCGGTTGAGCGCTGGGTTGCGAAGCTGCCCGCAGCCTCTGCAGCACCGGTTCCATCCCCTGCTGCTCCCCGGCCACCAGAGGAGGGTCCCACATGGCCCGCAGACCTCTCCTGCTGCCCGCTGCTCCCCTCAGCAGTGTACTTCGGTCCTTCTGCCTGCTCTGCTCTGGTGAATTCTCTCATCCTCCCGTGCTTCTGACTGTACCCAGTGCTTGTATAAATAAATAAATCTTTTTTTTTAAATTATTATTTATTTATTTATACAAGCACTGGGTACAGTCAGAAGCGCGGGAGGGTGAGAGAATTCCCCAGAGCCAGAGCGGGGAGCAGAGCAGGCAGAAGAACCGAAGTACACTGCTGAGGGGAGCAGCGGGCAGCAGGAGAGGTCTGTGCGCCATGTGGGACCCTCCTCTGGTGGCCGGGGAGCAGCCGGGGATCGAACTGGTGCTGCAGAGGCCGCGGGCAGCTTCGCAACCCAGCGCTCAACCGCTGCGCCACCGGGGAGGCCCTATATAAATAAATCTTTAAAAAAAAAAGTATATACATCAAAAGACATTATGAAAAAAAGTGAAAAGGCAGCCCATAGAATAAGCAAAATTATTAGCAAATCTTCTATATGATGAGGCACTAGTGTCTAGTGTATACAAAGAACTCTTAAAACTTAAGCATAAAAAGACAAATATCCCAACTAAAAATGGATCTGAATAGATTTTTCTCTGAAGGACAGCCAAATGGCCAAGTCACACATGAAAAGATGCTCAGCATCATTAGTCACTAAGGAATTGTAAATCAAAACCACAAGAAGATACTACTTTACACTCATTACTATGATTTTAAAAAGATGGATTATTAGAAGTGTTGGTGAGGATAAAGAGTAACTGGAAAAAAAAAAAAAAAAAGAGTAACTGGAGGAGCCTCTCTTGTGGCGCAGCGGGTTGAGCACAGCGCTGTGAAGCTGTCCGCAGCCTCTGCAAGGCAGGTTCGATTCCCGGTCCGCCAGGGAGATACCCACATTGCACAGCAGACCTTTCCTGTCTCGCCTGCTGCTCCCCTCAGCAGTGTTTTCAGTCATCTGCCTGTTCTGCTCCCCGCTCTGTCTCTGGTGAATTCTCTCATCCTCCTGTGCCTCTGGCCTGTACCCCAGTTCTTGTATAAATAAATAAATCTTTAAAAAAAAAAAAAGAGTAACTGGAACACTTGTGCACTGATAGTGGGAATGTGAAGTGGTGCAGCCTTTGTGGAAAAGTCTAGTAGTTCCTCAAAGGTTTAAACAGAGGGGCCTCCCTGGTGCCCTAGGGGTTAAGTATCAGCATTATCACTGAGACAGCCTAAATTAGAGCTCTGGCCAGGGAGCTAACCCACATATGGTGCAGCAGACCTCTCTGGTCTCACCCACTGCTCCCCTCAGCAGTGTATTTTTTTAAAAAAAGAGTTATTTATTTATTTATACAAGCACTGGGTACAGTCAGAAGCGCGGGAGGGTGAAAGAACTCACCAGAGCCAGAGCTGGGAGCAGAGCAGGCAGAAGGACTGAAGGACAATGCTGAGGGGAGCAGCGGGCAACAGGAGAGGTCTGCGCACCATGTGGGACCCTCCTCTGGTGGCCGGGGAGCAGCAGGGGATCCAACTGGCTCTGCAGAGGCTGTGGGCAGCTTTGCAACCCAGCACTCAACCGCTGGGCCACCAAGGAGGCCCTCAGCAGTGTATTTTTTAGTAGATCTGTTATAGGACAGGAAGAGGGGTAGCCCAAGCCCCGCAAAGCTGCCTATTCTAAATGGGTTCTGCCATCCGCCGCATCAACACAAAACACATGAGACTTTAATGGGAAGGAACTTTAATAAAAAACTAGGAAACAATACAGGTAAGGCAAAGAGACTAGTTTCTAAATGAAGCACCCAAAGTTACCCGTCCCCTCGTGGGTAAAACTCCATCCATATGGGATCGGCCCAGAACAAGGCCCCAAAGCCTGCTACAAGTCTAAAGCATCTTCCAGTGGGGACCCACAGAAAAGGATCACAAACAACCAAACAAGCCCGGAAGGAAAAGAGCAAAATCAACATCAAGATAAAAGCTGCCATGGTCACCTCTCCACGGGTCTCACCCACATCTGTGTCACCCAGTCCACGACCAAAAGATAAGCGCAGTTTCTTCACGTGTCTCTAGGCTCCATGCGCCTCTTCCAGGTCTCCTAGCTCCATCCTGCTTCCTTCCTCAGTCTCTTCTTCTGCTTCTCCTCTTCCTGCTCAGCTCCACCCTCCCTTGGGTGGGGCAGGGAACCTCCCCCTTTCCTGGGGACCACCCTGTTACAATCCCCCCTTTTAATTTTTATTCCACCATATCTATGGTGGCACAGATCTCATGGTGTAATCTTAGGAGACAGTCTTTTTTTTTTTTTAGGGTTACAATGTGTGTAAGAGAAGCAACAATTAGTCAGCAGCATTGTCCATGAATGTCCAGTATGACAGTTTCATTACTTAAAAATAGTCCATTATCCAAGCCAAAAGAAAAAAAAAATTTGGAGCATTGGCTAAAACAAGATAGCAAATATATCAAAATCACAGGGAAAAAAATGTTAAAATGGTACAACTTATGCAAAAACGAATTTTCTCAACCTTGATCCCAAACTTTTAACAGCATAGCAAAAGTTTGCAAACTAAATCTACTTTTAAACCATTTTTCCTATTTTTGCATAAGATCACAGGGTAGAAATAACTAACAGCAATTTTTAGTTGGCTTTGTTGAAATATTCCATACAGGATCAGAGCGAACCATTGGCATCCGGTCGATGTAGGCTTCAGGTACAAAGTTAGTCTCATCAGACTCCACCTGGGCTTTCCTCTTCTCGAGGGTACCAGGGCATTTTCGTTGGCCGGGTTGTCCAGTCCTGCCAATGGAGGCAAGCTTCCTCACCTTCTTTGGAGGTCTCTGGAACCCTACAAACAAGGCAAACAGGTTCTCCTCTTCTTGGTTCAGCTCTTTTTTAACTTTCTGGAAGAACTCCACACAAAGCCACACAATGAAACTTACGTCCAATTTTTTTTTGTTAAAACAGACAAAATCCCTATGGAAGTTATGCAAAAACAGACTCTGAAATAAGTAGCAAAAAGATCACTACCACTATTTTTATGCTGTGTTGGTATCAAGGGGAGAGAAAATGCAAACACAAGTTAGCTTTGCTGGAAAAAAAAAAATTGCAACCTTGCTGCAGATCCTTGTTACTCAAAACAAAACAAAACAAAACAAAACAAAAACTTCGTGGATTCAGGACAGAATGCATAAAAAAAATTTCCAGTATTATGTCAAAGAAACCTTAGGGTGACCACCATGTTACAGATCCACCTGTTCTGCTCCCCACTTTGTCTCTGGTGAATCCTCTCCCCCCTCCCCATTACTCCCCACCCCACACTCCTGGTTTACAACCCAGTTTTTCTACGCAAAAAATAAAAAAATAAATAAAAATAAAAAATCTTACAATAAAGGAATAATTCTTAAAAAGAAGTTTAAACAGAGTTGCCATATGATTGAATTATTCCACTCCTAGTTCAGTACTCAAGAAGATTTAAATCATATCTATAGAAAAATCAATACAGTAATATTCATAGCAACATCATTCATAATAGTAAAAAAAAAAAAGGAAGCAACTCAGCTGTTCAACTGATTCATGGATAAATAAAATAAAATATGGGATAAAATAATAATAAAAATACCTTTCAGTATTTCCATACTATGAAATGTTACTTGGCAAAAAAAGGAGTAAAGTACTTATACATGGTACAAAATGGATGAAACTTGAAAACTGAGATTCAGAGATATTATATAATATGCTCAAGGTCTCTAGTCCAGGGGGCAATTTAACCTACATCTAACTCCAAAGATTGCTCTCCTAATCACTGTGTAATACTATAAATTGTGTTGTGTGTTTTCTTTCCTTAACTAGATTTGGACAAATCTAGTTAGAAGTGCAAGGATTTTATTTTATGTTCCCTTTATAATTTCTTCATTAATATACTAACTGCTATACACATAGTCAGTGCTCAACAAATACTTAAGGAATGCCTACATGGAGTTGCAACTAGCTTAAAATACCAATTCAAAGAGGATTTAGATTTGAGACAAATCATATATTCATAATGGATTATTTAAAGGAAATAAGGATATTTAGGGCCACCCTTAACATTACCCTGAGATGTCCTGGTGGAGGAGAACCACACCTTCATCACCCTTGTTGTTCCATATGACTAAGAACTTATTGGTCTGGGAGGAATATGGGTCTGGAACCTGGTATTATCATTTTTTAATTCTTTGGGTCCGCATCTGTTTCCCAGGAACTGCTACTCTAAAAGGTCCAGTCTTTGTGCTGGTGATTCTTCCTGTTTGGCTTTGTTTGCTGCCACACCTCCTCTTGGGCATTTAAATTGAGCACAGTACCTATAGGAGGCAGGCACTGAATCTAACAAGCCAGTTTTATCAGCAAGGTGGTAAATAAGTAATTATGGAGTAATTTTAAGCAAGTCAAGCCTCTGAGCCTTCACTTACCAGTAAAATGGAATTAAATAAGCTCCGCCTACAATATTTCAATATTGTCGGAATTTCATATTTATTAGCGTAACATTTACAGGCAGCTGGAGATATAGTATGGAGAGACTGGGCCCTAGAATCTAGATGGGATTACCTGTGTACAGAAAGACAAAAACTCTATGATGTTGCTTCTGTGTAGCATGTAAAAAGTAAAACAAAAATCATAGAAAGCAGATTGGTAGTTACCAGAAAGGTGGAGGGTTGGGGATGGGCGAAATGGGTGAAGGGGATCAAGATTTACAAACTTCCAGTTACAAAATGAGTAAGTCAAGGAGATGTAATGTACAGCATTGGCCTATAATCAATATTATGATAGTGCAAATTTGAAAGATGGTAACAGACTTATTGTGATGATCATTTTGCAAAGTATGCAAATGTTGGATTATGTGACACACCTAAAACTAAAATAATGTATGTCAATTATACTTCAATTTAAAAGATTATCTGTACAAGTGGTAGCTGAAATCATTTTCTATTCTCTCGCAGGCTATATTAGAAACACCCACAGTTGAGGGTGAGGGCTGAGGGGTCAGATGGTCGTCCATAATCTGGATATAGGGAAAGATTTCAGGGGTGAGGGAAACTCAGGTAGGAAAGAAGGCTGAAGGAGAAGGAGGTGGAGCCTGCCGGTGCTATTTCCCTTTTCGCCTCTCACCCCACCCCCACCTCAGCCAGTCACTGATTCTGACTTTCGAGGCACAAAGGTAGAAAATTCCTTGGGGTCTCAGACCTAAGGCTCTTATTGTCCTGCTAATCCAGGAGAAAGGGAAAAGGCTGCCCTGCCCCCTTCTAGCTCCCTACCACGTCTTGGTGTTGCAAATGGCAAGCAGTCTCAGTCCCCACGCAATCCCTTTTACAGAACCAAGGAGTCCGCTAGTGTGATTGTGTGTTGTGTGTTGTGTAGAGGAGGATTGGGGGTGGGATTTCATGACGTTACTGGCTCCGCCTCTCGGTGTATATAAGGGGCGCTTGGCGCGCAACGACCCCGAGCAGCAGCTTTGAAGGCTGAGCAACTGAACTCGGCAGCCCCAACCTAACTCGATTTAACTCAGCCTCAACGAACCCGATCCGGGACTCTCTACTCCCTGGGTTTGCAACTGCTCTCAGGTAAACCTTGGGGGCAGACACGTGTGTGTGGCGGGGGTGGGGGGGGATGGCGAGGGTCCGGGCTTGCCTAGGATTCTTTGGCAACCATAGCATGCAGTTGCATCAACGCGGCCATGACCTGTTGCTGGCGAGACCCCGACCCTGGGAGCCAAGGCTCGCAGCTCCACCTCAGCCCGGACCATTTCTGGATGGGGGCATAAGAATCTGGGAGCTGAGTCGGGGGCATAGGGTGGAACACCTCCTTGCTGGTGTGAGCAATATTGGGCTGCTCAGGGGCCCCTCATGGGGCGAGTCTCCAAATCTTTAGATATAGAAGCCCCGCCTCACTGTTGATGCTTGCTGGTCAGCCTGGCAGGGCGGGAGGAAGTGGGGGATCATTTGCTTACTCCCCTGGGCGGTGGCAGCTCCAGTTATGCGGTGTGGGCTTGGTGAGAAAGGGATAGAATTGAATCACTGCTCACTTTTGATCTGCTGGCGAGGTCTATTCCCCCCCACCCCTTCCTCTGGACGACCTAATGACCATGCCTTTTGAAGCCAGAGAGCAAGCCCGAAAAGGAATATTAGGTGTGAGAAAGGGGTTTTCCCAGGGTTACTGGCACCTCTGGGTTGAGTTCTATTAATTCCCAAGGAGCCACAGGCCAGGGAACAGACACAGATTCTCCCTGTATCAACCCTATATAGTTTTCCTGCTAGAGAAGACACAAATATTGACTGTTCACCCACCTATACTAGGTTCCAGGTAACTATACTATAGAGGGCTTTCATTTTTGAAATTAGTTCTTCCACAAACCTGCCAGGTATTGTTATTCCTACTTGCATGGGAAGAAACTTGCCTTTGTCCCTTCAGTGTCCTCTCCTCCCCCCATCCCCACCCCCACAGTTCTTTGGCTTGATGGGATGGGTTTTGTAATTCACTTTTAGAGTTTAAGGATAATGAGCCCTATTGAAGGTCTTTTGTCTTGCTTTTTACCAGATCCTAGCACCCTCCTCAATTCCAGCTAGAATGCTGTGGCAGGCACTTCGCAGATTTGGTCGAAAGCTGGTACGCAGACGAACACTGGAGCCAGGCATTGCTGACACTCGCCTTGCTAGATGCCTGAGCACTCTGGATCTAATCGCCTTGGGTGTGGGCAGTACATTGGGTGCAGGCGTGTATGTCCTGGCTGGTGAAGTGGCCAAAGATAAAGCAGGACCATCCATTGTGATCTGCTTTTTGGTGGCCGCACTGTCTTCTGTGTTGGCTGGGCTGTGTTATGCAGAGTTTGGTGCCCGGGTTCCTCGTTCTGGTTCTGCATATCTCTACAGTTATGTCACTGTGGGTGAACTCTGGGCCTTCGCCACTGGCTGGAACCTCATCCTGTCCTACGTCATAGGTGAGATGGTGGGGGTGGGGCTGCACATCCAGTGAAGGAGTTTTGGGCCACGAAATCTGGGTGGAATGATGGAATAGTTCCTTCTACTTACCTCTCAGTCCTAGTTTCCTTAATTGACTGGTTTGGTTCTTAAGAAGTTAGAATACACACCAAATATATATAAAACAACCAAAAAGTTAAAATAACAGATTCTTGTGAGACTGGTATGAGGAAGGGATGAAGGGGAGGAGACATGAAACTTGACCCCCTGTTTCTCCCTCTGCTCCACCAGGTACAGCCAGTGTGGCCAGGGCCTGGAGCTCAGCTTTTGACAACCTGATTGGGAACCACATCTCTCAGGCCCTGCAGGGGAGCATCTCACTGCATGTGCCCCATGTCCTCGCAGAATATCCAGACTTCTTTGCCTTGGGCCTTGTGTTGTTGCTCACTGGTGAGGCAAGCTGTAGGGATAATGATGGGGCAAGCCAGGCTAGGAGGGACTAGACCTGAGAAGGGCTTGGTGGAGGTGATAATAGAAGAGATGCTGGGAAGGAATGGTTGACACAATCAGGTGGGGAAACAAAACTTGAACAGAGGATTTTCTCATGGTCCTGAGTACCTCTCTTCCACAGGATTGCTGGCTCTGGGGGCTAGTGAGTCAGCCCTGGTTACCAAAGTGTTTACAGTGGCGAACCTTTTGGTTCTCGGTTTTGTCATTGTTTCTGGCTTCATCAAGGGGAATCTGCAGAACTGGAAGCTCACGAAAGAGGACTACAGAATTGCTGTGGGAAGAGCCAATGATACTTACAGGTTAGATTCATTCTCATGAGATGCAGATCTGGGAACATGATGGGGTGGGGGTGAAAGGGGCAAGGGAACCATGCTAAAGGTTTCTGGTTTGGGAGTGAAGAGGAATGGAAGTTTAGGCCTTTGAAGACATAGCTATTAAATAGTTTCTTATTTGCGGAAAGGTACAGAGTTGGCTGAACTCAACCTTTTCTATCCCTTCTTCCACTTTAGCTTGGGACCTCTAGGTTCTGGAGGATTCATGCCTTTTGGCTTCCAGGGGATTCTCCGTGGAGCAGCCACCTGTTTCTATGCATTTGTTGGTTTCGATTGTATTGCTACCACTGGTAACAGTCATTCCCTTCTGTCTGGGACTTGGGCACAGGGTGTGCTCAAGCTGCATGCAGATTGGGGGTGGTAGAGGAGCAAGCCTTCTTCTCTGCTTCAGAACCTGTACTCCTTCCTGCAGGGGAAGAGGCCCAGAATCCTCAGCGTTCCATCCCCATGGGCATTGTGGTTTCACTGTTCGTCTGCTTTTTGGCATATTTTGGTGTCTCATCAGCACTCACACTCATGATGCCTTACTACCAGCTTCAACCTGAAAGCCCCTTGCCTGAGGCATTTCTCTATATTGGATGGGCACCTGCCCGTTACATAGTGGCTATTGGCTCCCTCTGTGCTCTTTCTACCAGGTCAGTGTCAAATGTTCATTCTTGGCTTGAGAGTCTCAGGTTTTAGCACTGAGTACCAGAGAGTACCCCCTCAAAGGGCTTTGAGGGGAAGGTGGAGACTCCTTAGCTACACAGGCTCGGGTAGAGACCCCAATCAGCTCATGCCACTCTGGGCATTCTACTCTCCAGCCTCTTGGGCTCTATGTTCCCGATGCCTCGGGTGATCTATGCGATGGCAGAAGATGGCCTCCTGTTTCGTGTCCTTGCCCGAATTCATACCGGCACACGCACACCCATTGTGGCCACTGTGGTCTCTGGCATCATTGCAGGTGAAAAAATAGTCTTTCCCCTTCCCTTAGTTTAATCGGCTCCCTTAAGTTTGCTCTTCCCTCTCCTCATTCCTTGTTTTCTGCTCATCAATTTCAGCATTCATGGCATTCCTCTTCGAACTATCTGATCTTGTGGACCTCATGTCAATTGGGACCCTGCTTGCTTACTCCCTGGTGGCTATTTGTGTTCTCATCCTCAGGTGAGCCCTTTGTCCTTTGCATACTGTGATCTGAGTTTTTATTCTTTGATAATGAATGATAAAGATCTGTTCCTTCTCCTTCCTCTGCCTTCATTATCCTGGCTCTTAAGGAATCTGGGTATCTCTTCCTGCCCTGAAGTGCTTTAACTCTTACTGGTGATGAGGAAGGTTAAGCTGCCTGAGAAAAGATGGCAAAGTGGTTAGGGGTTATTAATATTACCTTCTAACTCTCGCCTCAGGTATCAGCCTGACCAGGAGATGAAGAATGGGGAAGATGAAGTGGAGTTTCAGGAGGAAAAAATACCTGGAACAGAGAAGCTGACCCTACAGGGACTATTTTGTCCACTCAGCACCATCCCTACTGCACTGTCTGGCAAAGTTGTCTATGTTTGTTCCTCACTGCTTGGTGAGCAGTAGGATTTTAATCTGGGGTGGCTTTGAGGTCAGCATGATGGGGGAGGAGGATGTATGTGGTATTTGGTGGCAGAAGAACTAAAGATGATGTGGAATGGGGGAGAGGGAAAGCTAACATCTTAACATGTTGATCTGGAGAGTTGGTTTTAATGTTTTTTGACTTGACTCTTGAAGCGCTACTGCTTACTGTTCTTGGCTTGGTGCTGGCCCAGTGGCCAATTCCACTGCTTTCTGGAGATCCAGTCTGGATTTCAGTGGTTGTGTTGCTCCTAATGCTCATTACTGGGATCACTGGGGTCATCTGGAGACAGCCACAGAGCTCCACTCCCCTTCATTTTAAGGTAAATGATCTCTCTTTCCCTCCCCACCACCTTATCTTGAAGAATAGGCTCCAGATACCTTATGGTCTTAATATAGGGTTCATAGATAAGGAAGGAAAGAGAAGATACCTAGGCCCAACCTCTTCTGACTTTCTTCATGTACTTTCTTGTTTCATTTCTCAAACTCTGTTTATTCTTGGAGTCCTGTATGAGGTGCACTAAATGAGAGGGCTGGAGATACACAGTATAAGTAAGAATTGGACTCCTTTTGCTGGCCTGGGTAGGTTAGGACTTTTTATTTACTTTTTTAGAAAGATTCATTTTTATTTATTTATGCATACAAGAACTGGGGTTTAGGCCACAGATGCGAGGGTTAGAGGATTCACCAAAGACAGTGGGGAGCAGAACAGGCAGACTGACTGAAAACAGTGCTGAGAAGAGCAGGGGAGACAGGAGCAGTCGGTTGTGCCATGTGGGTTAGCTTCCTGGCTGGGGATTAATCTCATGTCACAGTGGCTGGTGATAACTTGATGGTGCTGAGACTTTAACACCTGCGACACCAGTGAGGTCCAGGTTAGCAACCTTTAAAAGCTAGGTCACTTTGTGATATTACAAAAATTTTGCTTTGTCCCCAGGTACCTGCTTTGCCACTCCTCCCGCTACTGAGCCTTTTTGTGAATGTTTACCTTATGATGCAGATGACAGCTGGCACCTGGGCCAGATTTGGGGTCTGGATGCTGATTGGTAGGTATCCTCTTGGAAACAATAGGCCTCGAGTAAACTATCCTAACTCCTTCCCCTCTTGATCTCCAGTAGACCCATTTAGCTTCCACAGGTCACTATTTCTCCATCTCACAGCTACTTTTCCCCACTAGGGTTTGCTATCTACTTCGGCTATGGGATCCAGCATAGCTTGGAAGAAGTTAGGAGTGACCATCCCCCACTCAAGTCAAGAGCCCAAACTGTAGACCTTGAACTGTAGTCCTTTTTTGAACACACTTGATTTGACATCATCATACCTGAATGCTGTTTGGCCCCTCTACATTAGAGTTAGGCCTCCTATGGTATGTCTGTGGGGGAACAGTAGTAGAGCTCTGTATTTATTGAGGAGTGAAGGATGTGTCTTTGCTGGTTCTAATCTACTATTTTTTTTTCACTCTTTCTAATTGTGTCTATAACTGCTTACTCACTTTTCAAAAATGATTAAAAGAAACCTGGAAAGGAAACAATGTCTTGTTCTTTACTTGCTAGAGATAATGAGAATGGAGACTGACTTTCAGAGTGGAGAGCTTCAGAGAAGTATTCTTTGTTTGCTCCAGTCACCATAAAAGTATCAGTTATGCCTGTGTGTGCTTATTGGTTCAGGGTTTGAGGAGGGTGGTGTAAGTAACCATAAAGTCTAGTTACCCATGGGGCCTTCCTGGTGGTGAGGGCTGAAGACAGCTCTTTCAAGCTATTGCCAGCCACTGCAGCATGAGTTCAATCCCTGGTCCAAGTTCGATCTCTGACTGACCAGGGAGCAACCCACATGGCACAGCAGACATCTCCTGTCTTGCCCGCTGCTTCCCTCAGCAGTGTATTTTGGTTAGATCTGCCTGTTCTGCTCCCTAACTCTGTCTCTGGTGAATCCTTTCATCCCCCCACTCACCTCTGGCCTGTACCCCAGTTCTTGTATGCATAAATAAAACTTTAAAAAATATTTTTAAAAAGTCTAGTCATGCTTAAGGAATGGTGTTGAGATATGTTTTCCCCTTGCTACACTAAAGGTTTGGTCCTGAATATAAGACAGCAACATTCTTCTCTGGGATTTGGGGGTGGGCTCTGATCTTAACACTGGCATTGGTCAGGGCCTACACTGAGACCATTGTCTTCTGTTCCACTCTTTCTAGTTGGACAAGTCCCAGAAATTTTGCCTGGGGTGTTTTTTCAGTGCTGGGAGAAGGGGTGGAAAATGGTTGGGGGGTTGTTGGTGAAGGACTGTATATATGTATAGATGCGGACAGGAACAAAGGTCAGAACTCTGCTGAGATCAAGAACTTTTCGTTCATTAAGCAAACTTGTTGGACCTCTTATAAAATGCTATGTATGCTCTATGCAGGGTGCTGGGGATACAAACATGAACAAAATAGTCCCTTCCCTCAAGGAGTTCACAATTCAGGGGCTGGTGGGGATTCCCCCCTGGGTAAACTTGAAACAATGTGATTTAAACTAGGGCAGGTATGAGTGCTGTGGAAGCATAAAGGACATGCTTGACCAGAGTAGGTACTTATGAAGTCAACTGAGAGATGGTTTATTTGTCAGCAAAAAGTATACATGAAATCAAGAAGTATAAATAAGCATATTGTATTTAGGGGTATGACATATAATTTAATGTGGCTAGAGGGTGGAGTATGTAGTTGTGGTTAAAGAACATGAATGACCTTGTATACCCTATCAGAGTGTGTGTGTGTGTGTGTGTGTGTGTGTGTGTAGGTAGGTAGGTGGGAGGGAAGTCACTGAGGAGTCTAAGCAAATGGCATGGCTGGATCTGTTAGGCTGACAGCAGCAAGGAAGATGGCTTAGAAGAGGGTGGTGAAGATAGTGTTTCAGCTACCATTTATTGAGAATTTGCTATGTCAGGTATTTCGCGTACAGTCTGATTTAGTCCTTGCAGTAACCCTATGAAATAGATACATGCTTAATTTTTTTTATGAGGGAACAAATTTTGGGTAAGAAATATACTTTAGGTGACATAATACAGAATGGTCAAGACCAGGATACAAACCTGTTTGGCTCTGCTGCCTATGATCTTTAACCACTGTGACATTGCTAGTAGTAGTAATCAGTGCATTGCACTCATTTGGCAAAGTATTTTAGGGTTTTTGATCAGTTGGATGTAGGAAGTAAGAAAGAAGTGGGTGGCTTGGATATTTGGATGAAATATGTGAGTGATTAAATTATTAGTTTAGAGAGCATAAGTAGAAAAGCATATTTAGGGAAAGATCAACAGTTTCAGAAATGCAGAGTTCATAAGCATAAACAAGAGTTGGACTTCATGCAGGTAAAATTATATAATCAACTATTGGAATTTGGAGCTAGAGGTCTGGGCTAGACAAGATTTAGGAGTCACTAATTCAGAAGATAGGGGCCTCCCTGGTGGTGCAAGGGGTTAAGCACAACACTATGAAGCTATTTCACAGACTCTGCAGCATGAGTTCAATCCCTGGCTGGCCAGGGAGCTACCCATATGGCGCAGCCTGTCTCTCCTGCTGCTCCCCTCAGCAATGTATTTCAGTTGATCTGCCTATTCTGCTCCCCACTCTGTCTCTAGTGAATCCTCTCACCCCACCTCCCCACACCTCTGGCCTGTACCCCAGTTCTTGTATGCATAGATAAATAAATCTTAAAAAAACCAGAAAATAGGTATATGTGATAGAGGTTGTGGGGGAGAGGAGCTAAAGATTGCTTTGAGAGAAAATGAAATTAAAAAAAATTTGCAGCATAAATTGTAAAACTTTATATACAAAGAGTTCTTAGAAATCAGTAAGATTAATAACGTGCTAGAAAAAATGATTAAAGGATATAAATAGTTTTGAGAAAAAGAATACAAAGCACCAATAAATATAAGGGAAAAAAATAACACCCAAATTCACTCATTGAAGAAATGCAAATCAAAACAACTGTGAGATCTCAGTTCTTACTTTACAGACTCAGACTGGCAAGAAAAAATTTCAATGACTATTCATTGGCAAAAGTGAGGGTAAACAGGCAATCATATATGATGGGGCTACATATTCTTGCAACTTCTGTTTTTTTTTTTAAATATTTATGCATATAAGAATGGGGGTACAGGTCAGAGGTGTGGGCGGGGGGTGGTGAGAAGATTCACCAGAGACAGTGAGGAACAGAACAGGCAGATTGAATGAAATACACTGCTGAGAGGAGCAGCAGACAAGGAAGGAGAGGTCTGCTGCACCCTGTGGGTAGCTCCCTGGCCAGGGGTCAGGGATGGAACTTGTGCTGCAGTGACTGCGGATGGCTTCATAGGTTATGTCTTAACACCTTGCTCCACTAGGGAGACTCTGCAAATTCCATTGATGGTAATTTGATGACACAAGAATTAGAAACATTTTCTTTGATCTGACAATTAGTGAGAACTTTAAAAAATTTACATATGTATAAGGAAGTTTATAGTAACTATAATAGTACAAAATTTGGAAGCTGCCTAATGTGCATCAGCAAGGAACTAGTTAAATAAGATATATTCAGTGGAATACTTAAGCAGTAATTACAAAAGAGAATTATACATGCCCAGAGAGGATATGAAAATACCTCCAAGATACACTCATTATTTTTTTTTAAAAGATTTATTTATTTATTTGTACAAGCACTGGGTATAGTCAGAAGTGCGGGAGGGTAAGAGAACTCACCAGAGCCAGAGCAGGGAACAGAACAGGCAGACCAACGAAGTACACTGCTGAGGGGAGCAGTGGGCGTGGCAGGAGAGGTCTGTCGTGCCATGTGGGACCCTTGCTGGCGGCCGGGGATTGAACAGGTGCTGCAGAGGCTGTGGGCAGCTTTGCAGGCCAGCGCTCAACCACTGCACCACCAGGGGAGGCCCTGATACACTCATTATTATAGAAAAAAGGTGCTGTACATTTGTGTGAACAAAAGAGGTTGTATTTTCTTTCGAAAAATGTTCAGGAAACTTTTTCTGTACTTCTTCAGGTTTTTTTTTTTAACTAGGTAGAAACATTACTTTTTTCATTCCTTTAATCACAATAGTAAAAGATTAGAGGAGCGCTAATATTTAAGGAGTAGAGAACTTCACTGAAGCAGATTGAAGAAATAACTGAAGAGACAGGAGAGTGATGTGGAGATTTGGGGAGGAAAGAACTTTTCAGGAACAATCAGCAATGCCAAATGCTGCTTAGAGAACCAAGTCAAATAAGATAAGGACAGAAGAGGGTTCATTGGTTTTCTCAGTTTGTAGGTAATTGATCATTTTAAGAGCAGTTTCAGTCCAGTAGTTGGGGTGAAAGCCATAGCGTAGTGGGTTGAGTGAATGGAAGGTGAGGAAGTAGACACAGACTATGGGAGAGCATTTCAGGGCAACAGCTGGAGGGAGTGGAGGTAGGAAATTTTTTGTTTTATAAGATGGGCCATTCTTGTATTTATATGCTTAAAGAAGATTGTCAATAGAAAGGGTGAATAAGGGCCTCCCCGGTGGCGCAGCGGTTGAGCGCTGGGTTGCGAAACTGCGCGCGGCCTCTGCGGCGCCGGTTCGATCCCCGGCTGCTCCCCGGCCACCAGAGGAGGGTCCCACATGGCGTGCAGACCTCTCCTGCCGCCCGCTGCTCCCCTCAGCAGTGTACTTCGGTCCTTCTGCCTGCTCTGCTCCCCGCTCTGGCTCTGGTGAATTCTCTCACCCTCCCGCGCTTCTGACTGTACCCAGTGCATGTATAAACAAAACAAACAAACAAACAAACCAGCAAACAAATAAATAAAAACATGCCTCTATAAAAAAAAAAAAAAAAAAAGAGTATATTTCCTTTAAAAAAAAAAAAAAAAAAAAAAAAAAAGAAAGGGTGAATAAATCCTGGTAATACTGTTTAAATAAACCTTTAGTGAAGGTGGGAAATGTGCTATGATTAGATTCTCTGGTTTTTTTCTTTCATTCACTGAAGTGTTTCCCAAACTTCAGACAGGTAAGTACAACCATGAATAGTTCTTTATTTGTCTAATTCTTATACTGATTATTTTATTTTTTGGGTAAATTTATTTATATTTATTTATGCATGCAAGATCTGGGGCCAGAAGTGCGGGTGTGTGTGTGTGAGAGGATTCGTCAGAGACAGAGTGGGGAGCAGAACAGGCAGATCTACTGAAATACACTGCTGAGGGGAGCAGCAGGCTAGACGGGAGAGGTCTGCGGTGCCATGTGGGTAGCTCCCTGGCCGGCTGGGGATAGAACTCATGCTGCAGTGGCTGGCAATAGCTTGATAGCACTGAGACTTTAACCCCTGTGCTACCAGGGAGGCACCTTATACTGATTATTTTAAAAACATACTTTCTTTTTTAGCTTAAATATACGTACTTAAAAAATAAAACACTTTACCACTATCATAAATGGAAAGCAAAGTATTTATATATATATATTACAATAAGTATCCATCTATTAAAAATATTTGGCTGTGTATCAATGACATGTACCACATTGGAAATACTTAGGCAGCTAACACAATAATCTTATAGGATGCTATGCTTGAAGATGGACTAGCAAATTTCTTGAATGATTTTACTAATCTAATCTATCTAATCTTAATCTCTTCAAGGAGTCAGAGATAAAATTTGTCCAAATAAATACAAAGACACTAAGTAGGAAATAGTTAAATGTCCTAAAAGAGGTAAGCATGAAGTACCATGAAAATTCACACGATGGAGTTCTGGGAAGTTTTCATGGATTTTGAGGGTTTTAACTTAGGCCTTAAAAGATAGGCAACATGTGTAATTTTAGAAATGGGGATAGAGCATTTCAGGAGGAGAGAAACTTGTGCAAAGGTTAAGCGCATGGGAAAATTTATATTTTCTCAGAGAAGAATATTTTGAAGGGGTCAAATGGTGGGGTGGGTAAATCAGGAAAGGTAGATAACAGTCAGACTCTTGATGACTGTTAGTTAATTCCAGGGTCTGCAACTTAAGGGTAAAAGTGTGTGGATGAGAGTGTTATATTTTTGGGTCTGTTTCTGGGCTCGACCTTGTTCCCTTTATCTGCACAATTATTGTACAATTGCATTTATGGTAGTTTTAATGCAGTCATGAGTTGCTTAACATTTCACTAATGGATGGATCATGTACGACAGTGGTCCCATAGGCAATCCCATTGTACCCTAGGTGTGGCGGAGGCTATATCAGCTAGGTATAATTAGACAATGAAATTTACCCAGGAAGGAATTTCTCAGACCATATCCCCATTATTAAGTGATACATGATTGTGAGGTGAGAGTAGTTCTGTGATTTAGTTCAGTGAATTACAATTCAGCTAGCCAGTCACATGGTTCTATCTTAGAACCTGCCTGTATGCACACCTCTGAAATCACTATTTCAAACATCAGGTTCTGTGCTCCAAGCTTCCCTAGCTCACTTGTTCAAGTTTCCTCATGCAACAATTTGAATGCATGAATCCTCCAATTCACTCTCCCTCCTCCCACATACACTTTCTCTTTTTATCAGTCTCTACCAATCTTTGCCCACTTAAATTCTTGAATTTATTATCATGATCACTCTTGCAAATATCCTTACCTCCCTAAGGCAGTACTCCACAGAGTGCTTCCCCAACCTCACCCCCAAACCCAGCTGTGGGAATCCAAACATCTGTTTAGTTCAGGCATGTTGGAGACAGTCACACAACTGGCAGGTTGATAAACATCAACCTAGACTAGGCCAACAACACTGCTGGAAATCCTCCTTTTCTCTAATCCCCCTGCTCTCTGAAACAACTGTTTCTTACCTTATTCACATTCTTCAACTCTCTCCCTCCCACTCTCTGCTGTTGACTTTGCCTCATACTTTATTGCAAAAACACATGCCCATCAGATAAAACCATCTTCCTGTGGATTTTTTTAATGAAAATAGCCTCTTCCCACGCCCCCTTCCCATGATAAAAATGTGTGTTCCTTGTAGAACATTGAAAAACAGTGAAAAACATCAAAAAGAAAGTAAAGATTCTCCCAAATCCCGCTGCTCAAAGATAAACATTGTTAACATTTTGGTAAAAACTCTTCCAGGCATCTTTGTTCAAAAATGCATACATTTTTACATAAATGTATACCTTCTATGCAAACTTTTTTGCTTTTAAACTCAGTGTTAGGATATAGGTGTTTCCCTAGTTATATACCTTTAAATTATTTTCACAGTGATTTTTAAAGGCTGTATAAATATCTCACTATATGGTACTAACTACCCTAAGTTGTATGGCCAGTACATATTTAACTAAGTGAACATTTAACTGATCTGCATTGCTGAAATGAACACTTCCTTTATCTTTGAAAATTTGTCCAATTTCTTATTTAGGAAAATTCCTAGAAGAGGAATTGTTGGGTAATGGTATACACACTTAGGATTTGGATGCTTTTTGCCAAACTGCCCCCTAGAAAAGTTGCAATAGTTTATATTCCTATCAGCAGGTAATAAGGGTGACTATTTTGTTTATCTTGCCAATTTGAGGTCTTTGTTCATCTCTTTAACATTTGCCAAGCTGATAGATGAAAGCCATTTACTTTGCTTTAATTTGCATTTCTTTGATTATTGGTGAAGTTGAATATTTTTTTCTTATGTTTGTTGGTTATTTATATACCTTCCTGTGTAAATTGTCTGATCATGTTCTTTTTTTAAAAAGATTTATTCATTTATTTATTTATGCATACAAGAACTGGGGTGTAAGCCAGAGGTGCAGGGCTGGGGAGGGGGTGAGAGGATTC
Source organism: Talpa europaea (assembly GCF_964194135.1). NCBI lineage: Eukaryota > Metazoa > Chordata > Mammalia > Eulipotyphla > Talpidae > Talpa > Talpa europaea. The sequence continues at coordinate 47,156,169 of NC_140081.1, read as the reverse complement.
ACCAGAGAAGAGTGGGAGACAGAACAGGCAGATCTACTGAAATGCACTGCTGAGGGCAGCAGCGGGAGAGGCAGGTCTGCAATGCCATGTGGATAGCTCCCTGGCCATGGCAACAGCTTGATAGTGCTGTCTTTAACCCCTGAGCCACCAGGAAGGCCCTGATCATGTTCTTTGTTGATTTATTTGCTAAAGTATTTATCCTTTTCTTAAGATTTATTTTTACTTATTTATGCATACAAGAACAAGAGTGTAGGCCACAGGTGTCGGGGAGAGGGGATGTATGTGTGTGAGGATTCACTAGGAGAGGTCTGCTGCCCCATGTGAGTCAACTCCCTGGCTGGGGATGGAACTCATGCCACAGTGACTGACCATAGTTTGATAGTGCTGAGACTTTAACCCCTGCACCACCAGGGAGGCCCTATTTATCTTTTTTTTTTTTAATTTTAAGAGCTCTTTATTATGTTAGATATGTTAATTCTATTACATATGTTGAAAAAATATTATTCTGGTTTCTGGTTTCACTTTAAACCTTGAATATAGTGTCATTCGAATTTTAATTTGCATGTAGTAAAGCATATTATTTTTCTTTTTTGATTCTGGTTTTCAGACCACGTTTAGATTTTGTCATTGTGTCTACAAAATATTCACCCATATTTCTCACTTTTTTTTTTTCCTTTTGTGGGACTCTCGCCGGCGGCCGGGGAACTAATCGGCGCTGCAGAGGCTGCGGGCAGCCTCGCAACCCAGTGCTCAACCGCTGCGCCACCAGGGGAGGCCCATTATTTCTCACTTTCTTTCAGAAATGTTATGGTCCCATTTAATTGTTGATTCATTCAACATTTTTTTGGTATATGAAGTAATGCAGGGATCTAATTTTATTTTTTAAAATGGCTATCCAGTTTCAATACTTTTTCCTGAATAGTACTTTTCTCCACCTATTTGATTTATTTCTCTCTATTTGGGTCTGTTTCTGGACTCTATTTTGTTCCATTTATCTGTCTGCACAATTACTGTACAATTTTATTTATGATAGTTTCAGTATTTTGTGGAATGAGCCCCTTTCCCTTAATCCACTATTACTTTTGTTTTTAGAATTTTCTTGACTACAATTGAATGTTTATTCTCAAAGTGTTTTTCTTCTTAATAATTTGTAATGACGGCTAGCTTATTAACTAATTTACATTCTTGGTTGCTTACTCTTTTAATCCACTCTATTAATGGGATCCTTAATAAGCTCTCATGAAAGTCCAAGCTGTTCCTGCCTTCTGTACTGTCTATTTCACCATATTTGCATCAATTTGTTAAAAGGTAGGAGCAGAACATTTATAAATTATGCTAAGGAAGGGGAAGAGAACCCTCAGCATGTTGAATGTCACTTAATGGCATTTTATTCTACACTGTTGCATAACCTCAGTGTCGACCTGCTTCTATTATCTATTATCTCCTTTCTTTTTTCTTACTTTTTTCTACTGTCTCTTAATTCTCACTTATGTGTGATAGATAGGATGGCCTTCTAGACCAATGACAAAAACTATGGTGATAACCATATAACATAAGGATTTTCTGCATGTTTTCCTCTCTTTATTGGCCCTTTCAGTGCAGTGGTATCAGCTCAGTAGCCCTGACTTTGGAATCAAATATATAGTCAGTATTAATCAATAGAGTCATTTGATTTGTGTATGCCTTACATAATCCTGGATAATATAATATCCATTTTGCTACAGATATTATTAATTACTTAGCGCTCTTAAGAGGCATGTAAAAGGATCACTGAAGGCTTGAGAGCTGAGGTCTAATCATCACCCTCTTTGTTCATCTGTTCATCTACGAAAAGGAAGTTTTAGTAGAGCCAGTGGCGTGGCTAGAGTGATGGAAGTTTGGAGCTCTTAGTTTGCCAACCAGGAAATGGGAAATAATGGCAGGAACTAACAATGCTAAGTGAATACTATATGCCAGTCACTGTTCTAGATGCTTAATAAGCACATTATTCCACTGAACAAAAAGCCTGGAGCTACATTTATTCTTATTTTGCAGATGAGGAAATTGAGGTGCTAAAATTATAAGAAGCTAGCACCAGGTTTGTGGTTCCTCAGAACTCAGTTAACCATGGGATTTTCTTTTCTTTCCTTTTTTAAATTCTCACTTTTTTTTTTTAAGATTTTTAAATTTATTTATACAAGCACTGGGTACAGTCAGAAGCACGGGAGGGTGAGAGAATTCACCAGAACCAGAGCGGGGAACAGAACAGGCAGACTGAGGAAAGACACTGCTGAGGGGAGCAGCAGGCACAGCAGGAGAGGTCTGCACGCCATGTGGGACCCTCGCCGGAGGCCGGGGATAGAACCGGCACTGCAGAGGCTGCAGCCTGCTTCATAGCTCAGCGCTCAACCACTGTGCCACCAGGGGAGGCCCAACCATGGGATTTTCTACCGCCCTTTTTCACCAGACTTCTTTCCTTAAATTATCAATCTAGGATTATGCAATGAACACATACAAAATAACAGGACAGAAAAGGAGTTAATAGCATTTTCTATCCCCCCCCTTTTTCAAAAAAGATTTATTTTATTTATTTTGTGCAGAGAAGCTGGGGTGCAGGGCAAAGGTGCTGGGCGTGAGAGGATTCACCAGAGACAGGGGAGCAGAATAGTGGATCCACTGAAGTACACTGCTGAGGGGAGCAGCAGGTGAGACAGGAGAGGTCTGCTATGCCATGTGGGTTAACTCCCTGGCCGGGGATCGAACTCATGTTCAGTGGGTGGCGATATCTTGATAGTGCTGAGACTTTAACCCCTGCGCCACCAGAGAGGCCCCCGTTTTCCCTTTTCTTTACTGTACTATGTCATCTAGATGCAGAAAATTTTGAAGAGGAGAGGAAATTGTTTTTAGAAACTCTATCTTTTCTGTGATAAATAAGGACCGACTCGGAGGCACTCAGGGTCAGGAGGGAACTCTGCTCCCAGAAGTGAAGCTGCAATTTATCTTTTTCATCCTATTTGCCACATCTGACCTGCCCAAGGTGCTCAAGGCTTAAAAAGAGAAGTAAGTGTGCGAGGGAAGAAGTGGCAGGCTTGTTACTGTTTTGATTTTGGTATCTTCAAATTTGGGAACACTGTTGTCTCTGGGTGGAGATTTCAGTGGAGGCCAGCTCCCTTTGTAGCAAGCACCACTCACAGATTTATTTAGCATTTTCTTTTCTTTTTTTTTTCACCCACAGATTTAGCTGGGAATCAGATTTAGCTTATATATTGCACTACCACCTCTAAAACAATTTGTTTGTACATGGGTGGGCCTGCCAGTGGTCATTAGGTAGTTTCTCTCAGTTTTGACAAGGGCAAGACAGCAGAAACACATCTTGGAACACAGGGCTTTTGAGACTCTCCCACTTCTGATATTTCAGACCTCTGACACTCTCGAATAACCAGTGGGAAACACTGTGGATTTTCTTTCCTTCCCATCCGTTCCATTTCTTTCTTTGGAAGTGCTGCTCTCTGTCCTGGTATCCTGGGCTTCCTCTTTCTGCCCTCGATATTTTGGTGTTTGCTTCCATAGTCTCCTGCCACGCGGGTTCTCTGACCTCCAGGACTCGAGGACTATAGACTGAATCCAAGCCTTTGCTTCCGGGAAAGAGCCAAAAGTGGGCGGCCTCGATCGACGATCCACGTCACTACGTGGGAGGAGCTTCGCAAGCGACAACTACACCGTGAGCGAAGATTGTGGTGAGAGCACTGTGTTGTTGGCGTTCCTGGCTGAGGTGAATTATTTAGTCGATAAAAAGGGCTAGAGCGGGGTCAGGTATTAGTTGTGTGGTTTATTACTAGTAAGAAGATGTGGTCAACAGTTTTATTAGGTCAACACTTTAAGAGTGACCTTGAGGCAATGATTTTGGACTGGTGATTCCGTAGCTCTCTGGTGGAGGAAGATGTGCAAAGGCAGGAATTTTTTGGACTTGGATGAAATAGGGGGAGCGGCCCGTGGTCAGAGGGAGATAGTAATTATTGTAGGTTGGGTGTGAAAGACCAAAATTCTGTTGAAGTGGGACCGTTGGTGACCGTTGGTGACCGTTGGTGACCAGAAGCTGAAGGTGCTGGTTGAGTCTGGGCGCGGTGGGGGGAGGGGAGGTAGACCAGTGAGTGATTGGATGCTTCGCCTATATGGCGGCAGAAGAGAGAAATTTTGAACCAATTGGGTGGAGGCAGCTGGGCCTTGAGTGAACCCTGGCTTCTGTGTTGCCAGGCAAATTAAAGTGAGAAAAGACGAAGTCGATTTTCTCCAGGTCAGGGTTGCTGTTAGGTGACAGCCTGCCTCCTCCCCACATTAGCTAGCTTTTCTGATTTTTTTCCCTTTAAGTTTCCTCAGCACTTTTTCTTCTTTGGACAAAAAGTAACTGGCAAATTTTGAAAAATTTATTGGGAAACTGGAGGATAATAGATCGAATGTTAAAATATTTTCTTATTTCATAGGCGTGAGCCAGAGATTTCAAAATGGACGATGTTGATTTTCGTTTCATGGACTTTAAAGGTATATAGCTTTACTTGGTAGTTAAAATGTCAAACTGGTGCCTTATCTCAGATCTTATATATATATTTTGTTTTCTAATTTTATCTCTTCAGAGTACCCATAGTTCCAGCTTTTCTCATTTATATACCAGAAAAGCAATGTAGATGTTTAAGATACTGAAATCCTTTTATGAGCCAGTGTAGTAAAACGGAATTCACAATACATAGGTTGTTTTCTCAGTATTTTTGTGGCATGCAAAATAACACTGGTTTAATCTGAAATAGAAATATACTGTGTTAAAAGTACATTAAGAAATCACTGCAAGATCCTGAGGTGTCTTTCCATAATCATCAGTGCAAAATAAATAATATCCTGTGTAGTTTTAGGTTTGAGTGCATTTCATTATGTCTTAATTCTTTTGAAAATTGGTAATCCCTGTATGATACTAATGGGAATTCTTAAAAAACAATTTGATTAACCAGAACACCAGATTACTCAACCGTACTAGATATGGGAGAATTTATTGTATTTCCTTTCCTCTGGGGACATGTTTAGACCTGGGATAGATACATTCATATTCACATAAAAGTGAAATATAACCAGGGAGTTACGAATTTATGATTTTAAAAAAAGTCACTATTTTGCTAATGCTTGTTGTTTTAAATCAACTACAAAGCCCACTGCCACCTGTCTTAAGTTTTAACTTAGGATAAAGTATTTTAGAGTTAAAAACTTGAAAGAGGTATCATGACTTTTAAATTATATGCTATTTGAGACCTTATATTTACATAAATATTTAAAGTACACAGGAAGATACAAAAAATGATATAAACATCTACCACAAATTTTGTTGAGTCTTAACAGTTTGCTATATACTTCAGATATATCATTGTTTAAAAGAACTAAAAATTTGTATCATTTATTTGTCTTTTAAAATTTTATATAATGAGGGCCTCCCCGGTGGCGCAGCGGTTGAGCGCTGGGTTGCGAAGCTGCCCGCGGCCTCCGCAGCTACGGTTCGATTCCCGGCTGCTCCCCGGCCACTGGAGGAGGGTCCCACATGGCGCGCAGACCTCTCCTGCCGCCCGCTGCTCCCCTCAGCAGTGTCCTTCGGTCCCTCTGCCTGTTCTGCTCCCCGCTCTGGCTCTGGTGAATTCTCTCACCCTCCCGCGCTTCTGACTGTCCCCAGTGCTTGTATAAATAAATAAATAAATCTTAAAAAAAAAAAATTTATATAATGATATCATTTTATATGATTTTTTCCTGCAACATGTGTTTTTTTTTTTTTGTCAGCATTGTTTTTTTGATATCCATATGGATATTTTAGTTCTATTTTTTTTCTGCTGCTGTCTAGTAGTATTCATTGACTGTAAGCTGCCATGATTTATCTAATCTCCTTTGTTGGATTTAAGAGTTGTTTCAAATATTGCTAATGTAACCAACAGCACTACAGTGAACAATGTGGTTTTGATAGTTAAGCAGTTTTCAAACCACCTATGGCAAGTATATGTATTTTACATCATATCCCAGTGTCTACACACTGTACAAAAGTATAATGAAACAGGTTTACCCTTATACATGCCATGCACTATATTTTTCGTCTATGCTTTTTCATTGAAAAAATGCTGGGTATGACCCACTAAATTGAGTAACTTCTTGAGCTACAAGAGAATAAGGCTCTAAGGCAGAGCTAGCCATTGAAACAGTGCGAACATAAAATTTTATATTTTCTTTCTTTTTTTTTTTTTTCAAGAAGTCTTTCTATTTTTTTTTTTTTTAATTTTCTAGAGGCATGTCTTATTTATTTACCTATTTGTTTGTTTGTTTGGTTTATACATGCACTGGGTACAGTCAGAAGCCGGGAGGGTGAGAGAATTCACCAGAGCCAGAGCAGGGAGCAGAACAGGCAGAAGGACCGAAGTACACTGCTGAGGGGAGCAGCGGGCGGCAGGAGAGGTCTGCGCACCATACGGGACCCTCCTCCGGTGGCCGGGGAGCAGCCGGGGATTGAAGAGGCTGCGGGCAGCTTCGCAACCCAGCGCTCAACCGCTGCGCCACCTGGGAGGCCCTTCTTTTTATTAATTTTATATTTTCTAGTAGCACATTAAGAAAGATCAAACATTCTTGCTATGAGTGAGATCATCCGGTATTTTTCTTTTTCTTTCTGGCTTATTTCGCTGAGCATGATCCCTTCCAGCTCCATCCATGTTGCTGCAAATTGCATGAGTTTATCTATTTTGATTGCTGAGTAATATTCCATTGTGTATATGTACCACATCTTCTTGATCCACTCAATAACCGATGATCTCACTCATAGCAGGAATTTAGAAAACCTAAATAAGGGGCCAGGAAAAAGATTAATTATAATAAAGTAAAAATCAAAATCAACAAGCAACTATAAACCAGAGACACACTATGTGTGTAGGGGGAGGGATTAGGGTCAAAATAAGGGGGGTGGGAATTGTATGGGGAATATGACCAAGATGAAAATGCATACACTGTGCAAAAATGAAAAATGATGTAAAAAATATATTAAAAAAGAAAGATTAAACAGATAAAATTGATTTTACTAATACAAATTACTTAGTATATCTATAATGTTATTTGAATATGTAATCAATACAAAAATTATTGAGACATTTTATTTTTTGAACAAAGCCTTTGAAAATTGGTATATATTTCATTCTTAAAGTGCTTAACACATTTCAAATGTTCAGTAGTCCTCATGTGGCTACCTTGTAGGGGCAGTGCTATTCTAAGGTATACATTTAGGAGTAGAGCTGCTGGGTCAAAAGCTGTTAGCATCTTTGACTTTGAAAATAATTGCCAAATTGCTGTCCAAGGTAGTTTTAAACATTTATATTCCCTTTCCCTTTTTTCTTTTCTCTATATCCTTGATAGTATTTGGTACTGTCAGACAAAATAGTTTTGCAGGTGATAATGGTATTATTATTATTTTTTAAAGATTTATTTATTTATGCATACAAGAACTGGGGTATAGGCCAGAGGTGCAGGGGGTGAGAGGATTCACCAGAGACAGAGTGGGGAACAGAACAGGCAGATTGACCAAAGTACACTGCTGAGGGGAGCAGTGGGCTAGTCAGGAGAGGTCTGCTGCGCCATGTGGGTATCTCCCTGGCCAAGGATTGAACTTGTGCTGCAGTGGCTGCGGATAGCTTCATAGGTTGCGTCTTAACCCTTGCACCACCAGGGAGGCCTGAGAATGACATTATTTTGTTTTGTAATAACAGATTTAGACTTACAGTCTAGTTTTTAGATTTAGATTAATAACAGATTTAGATTTACAGAGAATTTGCAAAGATAGTGCAGTTTAATTTTCCCTAATGTTACCATCTTAGATGGCTATTGTTTTAACTTGTATTTCTCTGCTAACTAGTGAAGTTGGGTGTATTTTCATAGATTTGTTGCCATTCTGCCATTTGTAAAAATGAACCACAAAGACCATGTGACAGCTCTAGCTATATTTTTCCTAGGGAGAACTGACATAACATCGATCTTTTTGTACTACCAATTCCAATTTATTTCAAACCAAGTTGGTGTAAGTTACAATTATTGCAGCTAATAAGTGTAAGTCGTTTTCTGCGTGTCAACTTTTCAACTATTTGAAGATACTTATGTCCCCTGAGAAATCCCTTCAGCTTAAGCATTTGCAGTTTACTCAGTCATTCTTCATATTTCATGTTTCTTATCCCCTCATGATTTTGTATGTTGTCCTCTGAACATGCTCTGTTCTTTTCATGTTAATCCTTAAATTATGGTACCCAAAACAGAACACAATTCTGTAGGTTTGATGGGAATCATCATTCTTTTTAGATACTGATGTAGCTAAGATGGATTTTTTTCTTTTTACATTTTGAAAGGACAGGTTTATTAGGACAAGGTGAAAGAAAAAACGAGGAACAGACCTGCATAGTCACAGGTGGGCAGAAGAACTACCTGTTTCTTCTTTTTTGTGGGAGAGGGGAGACAGTCACATCACATTAGTGACTCATTTTGAGCTTTTTGCTCTCAAAAGTCCTTCAGTAAAGGGCCTCCCTGGTGGCGCAGCGGTTGAGTGCTGGGTTGTGAAGCTGCCCGCGGCCTCTGCAGTGCCGGTTTGATCCCTGGCTGCTCCCCTGCCACCGGAGGAGGGTCCCACATGGCACGCAGACCGGCCCGCTGCTCCCCTCAGCAGTGTACTTCGGTCCTTCTGCCTGCTCTGCTCCCTGCTCTGGCTCTGGTGAATTCTCTCACCCTCCCGTGCTTCTGACTGTACCCAGTGCTTATATAAATAAATAAATAGATAAATCTTAAAAAAAAAAAGTCCTTCAGTAATATTTGTAATACATGCTGCTATTATGCTATATCTTGCCTGTCATATTGCTGCAGTTAGTTTTGAAGACTTAAATACAGCACTATAATTCTTTTCTTTTTTAAAGATTTATTTATTTATTTATGCAAGCAAGAGCTGGGGTACAGGCCAGAGGTGCGGGGAATGAGAGGATTCAGCAGAGACAGAGTGGGGAACAGAACAGGCAGATTGACCGAAGTACACTGCTGAGGGGAGCAGTGGGCGAGTCAGGAGAGGTCTGCTGCGCCATGTTGGTAGCTCCCTGGCTGGGGATCGAACTCATGCTTCAGTGGCTGTGGATAGCTTCATAGGTTGCATCTTAACACCTTGTGCCACCAGGGAGGCCCTATAATTCTTTTCTTACATTGGTACAACTGGAGATTTTTGTTTCTGTTACATCATCTATCATATTTGTTCTCTCACTCAGCTTCATTGATAAAATTGTTAACTAGGACAGAACCAAGCATAGAATATTATGCCACTAAAAATATCACCTCAAATTGACATCAATTCATTAAACTTCATACTTTGGGTGTGGTTATTCAACCTGCCTGATTTGTTTTTGTTTTCAAAGACTGGTGACTGTTTTGTTATATATTTGACTTTATATGGTGTTTAGTTTCTGGTTCTAGGGACTCTTTGTATGTGCACTTTTGTTATTAACTCTCTTGTTTACATTCTCCTTCCCCTTTGTGCGGTATAATTGACATATAACATTGTATAAGTTTAATGGGTACAGCATAGTGATTTCATATATGTATATACTGAAAACTGGTTTCCAAAATAAGGTTAGTTAACAACACATCCATTATCTCACATAATTAGTTATTTTTTTAGGGGGGAGTAGGAGGGAAATGTGTAAAGATAGTCATAGGGAACAAATCCCCTGTTCACCTGTGAAGCTACCTTTTTTTGAAAAACTAAATTGCATTGGGCCTCCCCTGGTGGGGCAGCGTTTGAGCGCTTGGCTGCGAAGCTGCCAGCATCCTCTGCAGTGCAGGTTCGATCCCTGGCCGCCAGCGAGGGTCCCATATGGCGCGCAGATCTCTCCTGGCGCCCGCTACTCCCCTCAGCAGTGTATTTCGTCCTTCTGCCTGTTCTGTTCCCCACTGTGGCTCTGGTGAATTCTCTCACCATCCCGCGCTTCTGACTGTACCCAGTGCTTGTATAAATAAATAAATAAATATATCTTAAAAAAAAGTAAATTGCATTATAATATATAAATTTCAGGTGTGCATAATTGAAAGTCAACATTTGTGTATACTACATTAAGTTCACACTAAAAGTCCAATTCTATCCTTCACCATACAATTGTCCCCTTTTTCCTGATTTATTCACTCCCTTCCCTCTTACCTTCTTCTGGTAACCACTAATTGGACTTACAGGTTAAAAGTTTCTTTTAGTTTTATTCAGTTTATTTATTTATTTTTGTTTTCTCTGTATACCACATATGAGTGAAACTCTACCATGTTTCCATGTTTGTCTTTCTCCATCTGACTTATTTCACCACGTTTAATATCCTCTAGGTTCATCCATATTGTTGCAAATGGCAGGGTTTCATTTTTTTAAAGATTTAGTTTTTATTTATTTATGCATACAAGAATGGGGGTCTAGGCCAGAGGTGTGGGTAGTGAGAGGATTCACTAGAGACACAGTGGGGAGCAGAACAGGCAGATTGACTGAAGTACACTGCTGAGGGGAGCAGCAGGTGAGATAGGAGAGGTCTGCTGCACCATGTGGGTCACCTCCCTGGCTGGGGATCGAACTTATGCTGCACTGGCTGCTGATAGCTGGATAGTGCTGAGACTTAACCCCTTGTTCCACCAGGGAGGCTCTATGATTCAAGTTTTTATTTATTTTTGGGGAAAGAACTAGGTGTGGATTTGTTGAGATATAAAGTGTTTTTGTAATAAGGTTTGAACATATTATCTAGAGTGTTTCCTTTCTGAAGAAGAGGTTTTGAAGGGCCCAAATTCTCAATTTAAGAAAACATAACAACTGGGCTGGGGGCTTTCTTAAACTGTCTTGCCTGATTCAGAAAAATTTCCTCATTTTGACATGCACCCAGAGGATCCAAAATAGAAGGCGAGTTAACATGTGAATAGAAAAAGTTGAGTGATATTGAAAGAATATTCATACTTATATAATTTAGCCCAGTTGTTCTCAATATTAGGGTTATTTCTTGTTAAGGAGTGAAAGTAGTTTATCAAGCTTTGGAATTCCCTTTCCCATGGTCAATTTGGTGGTCAATTCTTATTCTTTTTCTACATCTGATTTCAAGCATCTTTGTATTTGCTGTTTTATACATACTCTTATGGTCTATTCAAATAACTAATTGATGATTGTTAGGTAAATAGATGTTATCAGTTTTGTTTCATGAAATCTTCAGAAGTCAGTCACAATATATACTTTGGCTCAGGCTTGTCCAAAAGAAATATAATTAAGCTACAGATGGAATTTAAAAATTTCTAGTATCCATATTTAAAACTAAAGAGAAACAGGTGAAATTAATTTTTAGTTATAATAAACTACTACTACATTTTATCCCCATATGTCAAAATTGTATTTTTTCAACATGTAATCAGTATACAAAATTATTGAGATATTTTACATTTCTTTTTTCTTACAAAATTTTTAAAATATGGTGTGTATTTTACAATACTAGCACATCTCAGCCTGGAGTAGCCACCTTTCAAATGCTCAAAAATAGCCACATGTGGCTGCCATAATAGACTGCAGGTTTAGACTATGGACTTTAGTAGGAGAACCCACTTGGGACAACTGACTTTCATTGAATCTTACAGGACTTCATTAATTTGGAAGCATCCCTGAAATTTCCATTTGTTTTGTTAACCGGAAGTAAAATCTCAATGATAGACAAGAGAGTTTATTAGATAAAGTGAGGATTTGAAACAGGCAAGTAGTCCAACAGATTTTACTCTGTGAGAGCTCTTCCAATAAACACAAGTTTGAATTTAGTTTATATAGGTAGGAACAGATATTAAGAATATAATTCTTTTTTTTAAGATTTATTTATTTATTCGTACAAGAACTGGGGTACAGGCCAAAGGTGTGGGCGGTGAGAGGATTCATCAGAGACAGAGTGGGAAACAGAACAGGCAGATTGACCGAAGTGCACTGCTGAGGGGAGCAGCGGGCGAGTTAGGAGAGGTCTGCTGCACCATGTGGGTAGCTCCCTGGCCGACTGGGGAATGAACTCGTGTGCAGAGGCTGCAGATAGCTTCACGGTGCTGTTATTAACCCCTTGCGCCACAGGGAGGCCCATAGAATGACAGAATTATTAAGAAATGGCCCAAGACATCACACTCCCAGACTTCAAACTATACTACAAAGCCATAATCATCAAAACTGCATGGTATTGGAACAAGAACAGACATACAGACCAATGGAATCGAATAGAAAATCCAGAAATAAACCCACAGATTTATGGTCAACTAATCTTTGACAAAGGAGCAAAGACTATGCATTGGAGCAAAGAAAGTTTGTTCAATAAATGGTGCTGGGAAAACTGGGTCGCTACATGCAAAAGAATGAAGCTTGACCACTACCTCACACCATACATAAAAATCAACTCAAAATGGATTAAAGAACTAGACATAAGACCTGAAACCATAAAATACATAGAAGGAAATATAGGTGAAACACTACGGGATTTGCACATCAAAGACATCTTTAGTGACACATCACCCAAAGCAGTGATAGTGAAGGCAAAGATCAACAGCTGGGACTACATCAAATTAAAGAGCTTCTGCACAGCAGAAGAGACAATAACCAAAACAAAGAGAAACCCCACCAACTGGGAGAACATTTTTGCACCCAACACTAATGATAAAGGACTGATCACAAAAATCTGCAAAGAGCTGATGAGACTCAGCAACAACAAAGAAAATAATCCAGTCAAAAAATGGGCAGAAGAGCTAAAAAGAAACTTCTCTGAAGAGGAAATGCAAATGGCCAACAGACATATGAAAAAATGTTCAACATCACTTGTAATCAGGGAAATGCAAATCAAAACTACCATGAGATACCATCTCACACCAGTGAGAATGACACATATTAAAAAAACTAGCAACAACAAATGTTGGCGAGGTTGTGGAGAAAAAGGAACTCTTCTGCACTGTTGGTGGGAGTGCAAACTGGTCCAACCACTATGGAGAGCTGTGTGGAGATTTCTGGACCTACTAAACATAGAGCTTCCATATGATCCAGCAATTCCACTCCTAGGTATTTACCCAAAGGACACAGAAACATCAATTCCGAAGAACACCTGCACCCCTATGTTTATAGCAGCACTATTTACAATAGCTAAGCTTTGGAAACAGCCCAAATGTCCAAAAATAGATGACTGGATCAAGAAGATGTGGTACATATACACCATGGAATATTACTCAGCATTCAAAAAAGATAAACACATGCAATTTGCAGCAACATGGATGGCGTTGGAAGGGATCATGCTCAGCGAAATAAGGCAGAAAGAAAAAGAAAAATACCGGATGGTCTCACTCATAGCAGGAATCTAGAAAACTTAAATAAAGGACCAGGAAAATGAATATAAGAAAGTGAAAATCAAAATCAACAAAAAACTATGAACCAGAGACACTTTTTGGGGGGTGGGGTCGGGAGGGGAGGGATTGGGGTCAGAATGGGGTGTTTGCAATTGTATGGGGGAATATAAAAATAAAATTTATTATTTAAATTAAAAAAAAAACAATCAGAAAGAAAAAAAAAAAAAAAGAAATGGCCCAAGAGAGGGCCAGGTAGTTCAGAATCATGAACATAGGTTCTCTATGGTGTGTGAAGAAATCTTATTGAGATACTTCATGGAGTTACCTGGTATGCACTTATTTGATAGAAATAGTGCATTTTATGAAATAAGGGGGTGGAGTAACTAACAGAATTAAACTTTCTTGGTATGTCATACAATGTATTTCAAACTCTGGCTCCCACATACTTTTTTGTAAGATTTATTTATTTATTAATAGAGGCATGTTTTTATTTATTTGTTTGTTTGTTTTGTTTATACATGCACTGGGTACAGTCAGATGTGCGGGAGGGTGAGAGAATTCACCAGAGCCAGAGCGGGGAGCAGAGCAGGCAGAAGGACCGAAGTACACTGCTGAGGGGAGCAGCGGGCGGCAGGAGAGGTCTGCGCACCATGTGGGACCCTCCTCTGGTGGCCGGGGAGCAGCCGGGGATCGAACTGGTGCTGCAGAGGCTGCGGGTATCTTCGCAACCCAGCGCTCAACCGCTGTGCCACCGGGGAGGCCCAAGATTTATTTATTTATGCTGGGCCTCCCCTGGTGGTACAGCGGTTGAGCACTGGGCTGCGAAGCCACCCGTAGCCTGTGCAGCGTCGGTGAAGGTCCCATACGGCCTGCAGACCTCTCCTGCTGTGCCCGCTGCTCCCCTCAGTAGTGTATTTTGTTGGTCTGCCTGTTCTGTTCCCCGCTCTGGCTCTGGTGAATTCTCTCACCATCCCGCGCTTCTGACTGTACCCAGTGCTTGCATAAATAAATAAATAAATCTTTAAAAAAAGAGATTTATTTATTTATGCATACAAGAACTGGGGTACAGGCCAGAGGTGTTGGGGGAGGGTGGGTTGAGAAGATTCACCAGTGACAGACTGGGGCCAGACTAACTGAAATACACTGCTGAGGGGAGCAGCGGGCGAGACAGAAGAGGTCTATTGTGCCATGTGGGTAGCTCCCTGGCCGGCTGGGGATCGAACTGGTGCTGCAGAGGCTGCAGATAGCTTCACGGTGCTGTGCTTTACCCCTTGTGCCACCAGGGAGCCCTCCCCCACATACTTTTCTAATGATTTTTTCCTGTAACCTTCCTTTACTCTTTTCTCCAACTGTGCATACTAACTACTTATGGTTATTTGAACCCACTGTGCTTTTCTGTACCCCTGTGTTTCTCTCTCTGTTTGGTATGTTGCCTGTGAATCTTTAATTCATCCTTCAATGCCCACTTCAAATAACACCTCAGTGAAGCCTGTGGTGCCATCCCTGTATCCCAACTTGCAAATGGGCTGTCAGTTTTTCCTTTATGCAACATCCTACACTCACAGCACTTATTACGTTATATTGTAATTTGTTCATTTTAACTTCCTTATTAGTCTGATCCACTTAATGGCATAGACTGCCTTACTCATCTTTGTCTTCCTAGCAAGATGCCCATTATCTGCCTGTTACTGGGTATTTTTAAAATTTTTTTAAAAGATTTTTTAATTTATTTATGCATACAAGAGCTGGGGTACAGGCCAGAGGTGTGGGGGGTGAGAGGACTCACCAGAGACAGAGTGGGGAACAGAACAGGAAGACTGACTGAAATACACTGCTGAGGGGAGCAGTGGGTGAGTCAGGAGAGGTCTGCTGGGCCATGTGGGTTGCTCCCTGGCCGGCTGGGGATCGGACTCATGCATCAGTGGCCATGGATAGCTTCATAGGTTGCCTCTTAACTCCTTGCACCACCAGGGAGGCCCTGTTACCAGGTACTTTATTTTATTTTATTTTTTTTTTAAAGATTTATTTATTTATTTATACAAGCATTGGGTACAGTCAGAAGCGCGGGAGGGCGAGAGAATTCACCAGAGCCAGAGCGGGGAGCAGAGCAGGCAGAAGGACCGAAGTACACTGCTGAGGGGAGCAGCGGGCGGCAGGAGAGGTCTGCGTGCCATGTGGGACCCTCCTCCGGTGGCCGGGGAGCAGCCGGGGATTGAACCTGCGCCGCAGAGGCCACGGGCAGCTTCGCAACCCAGAGCTCAACCACCGCGCCACTGGGGAGGCCCACCAGGTACTTTAATAAAAACGTTTGTTGACTAAAGTTATGCAAGGCAAAATGTAGACATCAGCCAAAACAAAGAATGCAGTTGTCTGGATTCTATTCATGTTGTGATACTAATAGCTTCGATCTTGAGTAAGTTAATTAACTATTAAATTTCTCTATGCTTTATTTTAATCAATTGCAAAGTTAGAGTGTTTTAGTAGAATTTTAAGGTGATTTACAGTTTTAAAAAATTGATTGAGGGCCTCCCCGGTGGCACAGCGGTTGAGCGCTGGGTTGCGAAGCTGCCCGCAGCCTCTGCAGCGCCAGTTCGATACCCAGCTGCTCCCCGGCCACCGGAGGAGGGTCCCACATGGCGCGCAGACCCCTCCTGCTCCCCGCTGCTCCCCTCAGCAGTGTACTTCGGTCCTTCTGCCTGCTGTGCTCCCACTCTGGCTCTGGTGAATTCTCTCACCCTCCCGCGCTTCTGACTGTACCCAGTGCATGTATAAACAAACAAACAAGCAAATAAATAAATAAATAAAACGTGCCTCTATAAAAAAAAGATTAAAAAAAAGATTGATTGATTGATGCATATCCGCATACATCTTGTGTAGAAATGACAATAAGCTTCCCAACGGAGGAGACTATGTCTTGTTCACATTATATCCTTGGTGCTTTAGCAAAATATCTGATTATCATTAAGTGTTTTCTGAATGAATGAGTGAAAGAACTCTTGTGTGTTTCATCCACAAGGATAACTACAAAGGGTAATAGGATGTAATGAAACTAAAAATGTAATATATACCATCTACTTTGTCAAATAAATGCTTAGGAATAGGATTGGATAAATTGGCGAGTTTTGTTATAGCCCTTGCATTTGCAGGAGTGTGAAAGATAAAATACTTAGGTTCAATGCAACATTTATGCACAATGTGCATTTGATCGAGGAGTGAGTTGTGACTTGACTCAGAGACATGCCTCCTGACGTAGTTTATTCAGCATCAGTATAATTTTATCCTTTTAGTCTCTTAAGTTTAGTGACCTGAATGTGACTGGAAGTTTCTTTACCAGATTCAAGCTGGAAATTCCTTTTTGGTTTAGGTGATTTTTTCAGCTTTTGACTTTTTTAAAAAAGATTTGTTTTTATTTATTTATGCATACAAGAAGTGGGGTGTAGGCCAGAGGTGTGGAGGGTGAGAGGATTCAGCAGAGACAGTGGGGAGCAGAATAGGCGCATCTACTGAAATACTGCTGAGGGGAGCAGTGGGCAAGACAGGAGAGGTCTGATGTGCCATGTGGGTTAGCTCCCCTGGCCGGGGATCGAGCGCATGCCACAGTGACAGGCAATAGCTTGATAGCGCTGAGACTTAATCCGTGTGCCACCAGGGAGGCCTCAGTCAATTGCTCTCCAAAATTTTCACATAGCTTTATCTCCTGATGAACCCAGGTTTATATTTGCTGTAGTCCCTGAGCTGATTCTGTCCAGGGCAAGAAAGAATAGCAGTACTGTGGAATAGGGAATAGGTTGGTTTGGAATGAAGCCATACTGTACTGGTATTAAATTTGAGGGGCAGGGGCCTCCCTGGTGGCGCAAGCGGTTAAGACGTAACCTGTGAATCTATCCGCAGCTGCTGAAGCACGAATTCGATCCCTGGCCAGGGAGGTACCCACGTGGCGCAGCAGACCTCTCCTCACTCGCCTGCTGCTCCCCTCAGCAATGTATTTCACTCAGTCTGCCTGTTCTGTTCCCCTCTGTCTCTGGTGAATCCTCTCACCCCCCTCCCCCACACACCTCTGGCCTGTACCCCAGTTCTTTTATGCATAAATAAATAAATCTTTAAAATAATTTGAGGGGCATATTCTAGGTACCTGTTGAACTTTGGAGCTGTATCATTTCTGCTTGTTATGGTTTTCATGGAGTGAGCCTGTCTTGCATCCTTCCCTAGTTGTCCTCCGGGACCAAGATGCTGCTCAGAACTGCAGTATACTGTTTGGGACAGTTTTCTTTGAACTATGGTATATGCAGTTCTTTCTGACTTGCATTATGACTTTCTTCTTGGATTATCTTGTACTGTACCCAATTTATCAGTTGGTACCTTCTGGAACATTGCTTAAGAAAAATGATTTTCAATCTGATCATACATAGAAAATATGATTTACAGTGTTATCTTAGTCTGTGACTAAACCTGCTTGCCATGCCTTTTTTTTTTTTTTTTGTACCATGCCCTTTTAACACTGTTTTGGATATTTTGGCTGTCTTCATTCAAACAGGCTTCTGCTAGAATCGTTTTTCATAGACCATAATCATAATTATGGTATAGCATGCTGAATGGTGTTGGTCATTTATTCTCTCCATGCTGTTTAGTTATTTCAGAGTCCTGGCATGTCACTTGTTCTAGGTCTTTCCCTGTAGAACCAGTATAGTGGCAGGTACAGGATTTTAAATTAACCTGAGTTTAAGTGATAGGTAGCTACCTTGTCTTTGTGTCACCTTTGAGAAATCACTACACTTTGTTAAGTCTTAGTTTCCACATTTTATAGAATATTTCCCTTAAAGAGTAGATTTATGATTAAATGAAACTGCATATGAAATAGCTTGGGGAATGAAAAGCACTATGGAAATGTTATTTTTATTGTCAACTTTGGTTCTTTTTTCACTAAAGAAGTTGCAGATAATCATTGTGACTTGGAGTAAAATGTTGAATTGACCCTGGCAGATCTTTGAGCTGCTTTGGCTTTTGAATGACTGGTTGAGATGATGGAGGTCAGAAGGAGAGACTTGGCAGGACTGTTGATAGATTTTTTTTTTCCATGTTGTAACAGAGACTTTCTATCAAGGGTAGGGAAAACATTTTCTTTTCCTATTATACTGTACCTAGAATGCTGTCTACCTAATCAGAATTAATTGTCACTGATTTATCCAGTTATCTCAATGGAGTGACTCCCTTAACCCATTTTTGGTTTTTTTTTTTAACTAGGACAAATCTCAGTTAAATTAAGTCGACTGAAATCATGTTGCAAATCATAGCTTATTTCAGTAGCCAGGAAGATCATTTAATTGCTTTCTTTGAAAATGTACAGTCTTGGTTGATAAAGCTTTAATACAGCATGTTGGCTTCACACCTTAGGAGTAAGCTGCATTTGCATTTGTAGAAGATCTTTTCTGAGCTTCTCTCAGAAGCAAGTCTCTCCTTCATTGTATAACTCTCAGCCATTCAGCTGTGTGATCTCTACTACTTACTCAGCTTTTCGGACTGTATTTTATCCTAAAGAACTGCAGTGCTGTTATTGCCTCAGCTGGTGTCAATCAAGTCTCTCTGCTAAATGACATTGAAATGTCTTGAAAAGACTAGAAGCATTTTGACAAAGAATAAATAAAATTTAACCACTTAAGAGAACATTCACATATCGAACTTAATGTTGTCATAGTCTCATATGTTATGAAATTATAAGTTATAATTGATACTCTACTAAAAATGTTTAAATGTAAAAAAAAATATTTTTGCATAGAAGAACTGGGGTGTAGGCCAGAGGTGCAGGTGGAGTGGTGAGAGGATTCACCAGAAACAGAGTGGGGAGCAGAACAGGTGGATTTACTGATCCACTACTAAGGGGAGCAGTGGGCGAGACAGAAGTGGTCTGCTGTGCCGTATGTGGGTTAGCTCCCTGGATAGGGATGGAACTAGGCCATAGCAGTGATAGCACTGAGACTTAATCCCTAGGCCACCAGGGAGGTCCCCTGTTTAGATATTTTTATAAAAAGAAAGTAAAAAATTTATATTGAGTTTTCCTTTCAAAAACATTTCCAAAAAACCTGTTTTACAAGGGAGGCAAGAGCTCAAGGCACTGTGGTCATGGTTCACTGGGTGATGTGGTGGTGGGAGATTTATGGGGATTATTACACTTGAGGGGACAAATCAAATACTGTACGAAAATGAACAATGATGTAGGAAAAATCTGTTTAAAAATAATATTTGGACTTAAAAATATTTTTTTAAACTTTCTTAATTATGTTATCAATATTTTGAGCAAGGCATGTAATATAATATATGTTCCTCTCAGCCCAATAACTAACTAATCTTAGAAGAATCAAGATGTTTAATATTAGTAATAAACTATAGAAATGATCCCTGAAAGTATAGTCTTAAGAGATTTAATATCAGTCTTTCCCCTAGTTAAGTATTTGTGGGAGTAAGGAAGCAAGAAGTTTTTCTTTTCATGTATAGCTTATCACTTGAGGTATATAAAATATATATGGTATATTTTCTTTAATACCTCTGCTCATGTAGTAGATGCTGAAAATTCCATGAGTTGTAAAAAATATTTTAGTATCTTTGAAAATCATTTACTTTGTGAATTCTTTTTTTTTTTTAGATTTGTTTATTTATTTATTTATACAAGCACTGGGTACAGTCAGAAGCTCAGGAGGGTGAGAGAATTCACCAGAGCCAGAGCGGGGAGCAGAGCAGGCAGAAGGACCGAAGTACACTGCTGAGGGGAGCAGTGGGCGGCAGGAGAGGTCTGCGCGCCATGTGGGACCCTCCTCCGGTGGCCGGGGAGCAGCCGGGGATTGAACCGGTGCTGCAGAGGCTGAGGGCAGCTTCGCAACCCAGCATTCAACCGCTGCATCACCGGGGAGGCCCACTTTGTGAATTCTTTATGTGAATCTATTTTTTGATGTTTAACTGAAAATTTTTTATTGTAGTAGCTTGAATGTCTTTCAAAAGTTGCTATTATCATTTTGTTATGAATATTAACAACATTCTCGCTGATGCTCAGAATGTTGCAAGAAATTAGAAACATATACTTTATGGTGACCTCTCTTCATGAGTTTGGAAAAACCTCAGTTTTGTTATTATGAAGGGTGTCAATCATGCTTGGATTTTAAAGGCGTTTCCTGGCCAGTAGGATTCAGCAATATAAAATTCGAAGCTTAGACCGTTTAGAACATGGTGACATTATTCATAAAGATTTGATAACTGGTTAATATTAGTACTGATTGGGCTCACATTTTTAAAATATTTATATATTTTTACATCGTTGTTCATTTTTGTACAATGTTTGATTTCTCTTCTAAGGTTTTTTCCCCATAAAATCACCACCACCAAGACACCCTTGAATCATCACCATAGACACTTTTGCTCTCCCCTCCTGTTTTGATCCCTTTCCCTCCACCTCCCCTGATGACTGTCTCCAATTTATAGTGTCGCTGCTAGTTTTTTTTTCCCTGATCCCTTGTATGGTTTCCTTAGGTTCCTTCCACAAGTGAAACCATCCAATATTTTTCTTTTTCCTTCTGACTTATTTCACTGGGAATAATCCCTTCCAGCTCCATCCAAGTTGCTGTAAATGACATAAGTTTATCATTTTTGATTGCTGAGTAGTATCCCATTGTGTATATATACCACATTTCTTGATCCAATCATCAGTTTTTGGGCATCTGGGTTGTTTCTATATTTTAGCTATTGTAAACAGTGCTGTGATGAACATAGGAGTGCAGATATCTTTTTGAATTAATGTTTTTGTGTCATTTGGGTAGATTCCTTGAAGTGGAATTGCTGGGTCATATGGTAGATCCATTTTTTTTTTGTAATTTGAGGGTCTTCCACATGGCTTTCCATAGTGGTTGGACCAGTTTGCCTTCCCACCAGCAATGTAAGAGTGTTCCTTTTTCTCCACATCCTTGCTAACATTTGTTGTTGTTATTTTTTTTTTTTAATGTGGTCAATTCTTAGTGGTGTGAGGTGGTATCTCATTGTGGTCTTAATTTGCATTTCCCTGATTATAAGTGATGTTGAGCATTTTTTCATGTGCCTGTTGGCCATCTGCATTTCCTCTTTGGAGAAGTGTCTTTTTAGCTCCTCTGCCAAATTTTTGACTGGATTCTTTATTTTGTTTTTGTTGAGTTGTGTAAGCTCTTTGTAGATCTTTTATATCAGTCCCTTATCAGTTTTGTGGAGTGCAAATATTTTCTCCCAGTCTGTGAGGTGTTTCTTCATCTTGGTTATTGTCTCTTTTGCTGTACAGAAGCTTTTAGTTTGATGTAGTCCCAGCTGTTTATCTTTTCCTTCATTTTCTTTTTTTCACGGGATGAGTCTTTATTTTTATTTTTTTAATATTTATTTATTTATTTATTTATACAAGCACTGGGTACAGTCAGAAGCGCGGGAGGGTGAGAGAATTCACCAGAGCCAGAGCGGGGAACAGAACAGACAGACTGACAAGTACACTGCTGAGGGGAGCAGCGGGCGGCAGGAGAGGTCTGCACGCCTTGTGGGACCCTTGCCCGGTGGCCAGGGATCGAACCGGTGCTGCAGAGGCTGTGGGCAGTTTTGCAACCCAGCACTTAACCGCTGCGCCACCGGGGAGGCCTTTTCTTCATTCTTTTTCCTTTGTCCATCACTTTCTTTTTCTTTTTTGGTTCTTTTTATATCTGTACCTTCAAAAGTATTGATTCATTCTTCCATTTCATTAATTCTGTTTTTGTTACTTGTCCCAGAGTTCTTTAGTGCTTCCATTAAACTTTTAGTGTCCTTTATTACCCTCATTAGAGACTCAGTTTCATTCTTCAGTTCATTAATTATATTTCACGTGTCATTCTTTCCCTTTTTATCTTCTTTTTTTAAATTTTTTTTATTTATGCATGAAAGAACTGGGGTGCAGGCCAGAGGTGCTGAGGGAGGAGGGTTGAGAGGATTCACCAGAGACAGAGTGGGAAGCAGAACAGGCATATCTACTGAGATACACTGCTGAGGGGAGCAGTGGGCGAGACAGGAGAGGTCTGCTGTGCCATGTGGGTTATCTCCCTGGCTGAGGATTGAACTCATGCCTCAGTGACTGGTGATAACTTGATAGCGCTGAGACTTTAACCCCTATGCCACCGAGGAGGCCCCTTTTTATCTTCTTTATGTTTTTTAATCATGGTGATTCTGAATTCTCTGTCAGGCAGAGAAATTCTTCCATATCATTGCTGATTTTGGGGGCTGATTTTCTGTTTGTGATGTGTCATTCCCCATAGGGCTTGCTTGACTGTTTGTATTTTTCCTTTTCCCTGTTTGTTTTTGAATTTGTTCCATGCACTGGGCCACTGTGCCACTGGTACTGGTGGGCATCTCTTCGGGGTGCTGCTGTTGGTATATTGGGGACTGGTGGCTGGGCCAAGTCCTGTGCTATCATACCAGTCTTTGCAGGGACTCTGATGCTGTGGATGGGTTGATGGGCGCTATCCGTGAAGATCACCAAGTTTCTATATGCTGCTGGTCTCTTCTACATGTGTGTCTTAATCTACAGTGCCTGATGTGGTCTGTGCAAGTAGTAGGGGTTCACAAATACTCTAATGCTTTGTGTGGGCCAAAACACACTCTCCCAAGTGGTTACTGCTCCACGTGGGGACTGGGCCCTCCTTGTGCCTTCCTGGCTTTACTTGCTGTTCTGATGGGGTGCATGGGTGCAGGGGGGGAGGGGATAGTGGTTCCTATCCTCCCACAGCCATGTGCATGCTGGAGGGCATTGTCCTGGATCTCGCTGCTCCCCTTTGTTTGCTGCGGTCTCCCCCTGTCTTTACTCCATTCCAGAAAGGGTGCTTGGGGGTCACTAGCCTCCAACAGCCCTGGGAGCCGGCAGGCACTTCCCTGGGACTGGCTGCCCATCTTTGTTTGCAGAGGCCTCTTTATGCCTTTACTCAGTTCCTGAAGGAGGGTGCAGGGTCCCTGGCCTCCAACAGTCTTGTAGGCAGGCCCACGCTTTCCTGGGACTGGCTGCTAATCGTTCAGGTTTGCAATTTTTTTCTTTCACAAAGTAAGACCAAGACTTCAGAATTTCAGAGCCAGCATAAGTTAGTTAAGTATTGATAAGTACTTCAGTTTTACAGGGCACATATCTAGGTCTTCTTTCAAAATTTCCACATATTTTCATACTGAATTAATTTCTATTTTATAGCTCTAAGATTACTTATAATAGCATTACTAGTTGTGAAGTCAATGCATTTTACTTTTTTTGATTATTCCTTTATTGTAAGATTTTAATTTTATTTATTTTTTGTGTAGAAGAAGTGGGGGCATAGGCCAGAGGTACATGGGGTGAGAGGAGTCACCAGAGGCAGCGTGGGGAGCAGAACAGGCAGATTTATTGAAATACACTGCTTAGGGGAGCAGTAGATAAAACAGAAGAGGTCTGCTGTGCCATGTGGGTTAGATGTGGGTTAATTCCCTGGCCTGGGATCTAACTCAGGCTGCTTCGTGGAGGGAGGGCTATTTCTGTGGTAGCACTGAGACTTAACTCAAGGCCACCAGAGAGGCCCCAATGCATTTTGCTTTTTGAGAATGAGTAATGATAATTAAGTTATAAACAAGTGACTCGTAGGGAATTCAATTTTACTAGAATATTGTACACTGCCTTTAGCTAAGAGAAACTATCTCCAGTTTGTTTTTATTCTAAGGATCATTCCATTCAAGTTTGTTCATTATATATTATTTTGGCCAAAGACCTAGGAACAGATTTCAAAATTATTTGCTACTTTTAACCAATGGTGATAGTTCACAATACTTTTATCATCCATTGTTATTTCAGAAATTGTTGTAACCCTGATCATAAAGGATAATTCACCTAACATACCTGAGGCAATTGATAGACTCTTCATGGACATAGCAAATATCAACAGACAATCTTTGGCTGAAATGCAGGATGCTCAGGTTGGTACAAAATTTTTGTTTGTGATACATTTTGATGTTTAATTATTTTAATTAATGTATAAGTAAAAAACCTTCATGATTAACCATTGCTGAACATATAGAAATCTGTTTTTGGATTTTCAAGCCCAGTGTCACCTTTAGGGAAAAATAGAAGTTTAGAAACCACTTTAACGCTGCTCCCCTTTACCCCCGAGTGCCGCTCACCTCGCTCTGAGCTCCTGGCTCCTGCTAAGCTAGTGCCTTATTGTCTCCCTCGAGCCGCCATCATGATTATCTACCAGGACCTCATCAGCCCTGAGGAGATGTTCTCTGACTTCTGCAAGATCCGGGAGATCGCTGTCGGGCTGTGCCTGGAGGTGGAGGGGAAGATGGTCAGTAGGACAGAGGATAACATTGATGACTTGCTGGTTGGTGGAATGCATCCGCTGAAAGCCACAAGGGCGAGGATACCAAAAGCATAGTAATCACTGGTGTTGATATTGTCATGAACCATCACTTGCAGGAAACCATCTTTACAAAAGAAGCCTACAAGAAGTACACCAAAGATTATATGAAATCAATTAAAGGCAAACTTGAAGAACAGACCTGAAAGAGTTAAACCTTTTATGACAGGAGCTGCAGAACAAATGAAGCACATCCTTGCTAATTTCAAAAACTACCAGTTCTTTATTGGTGAAAATATGAATCCAGATGATATGGTTGCTCTGTTGGACTACCGTGAGGATGGTGTGACACCATATATGATTTTCTTTAAGGATGGTTTAGAAATGGAAAAATGTTAACAAATTTGGCAATTACTTGGATCTATCACCTGTCACCACAACTGGCTACTATGTTTCATTCATGCAACATCAGGACAGAAAAATGGGACTGATGTCATCTTGAGCTCTTCATTTATTTTGACCTTGATGTATTTGGAGTGGAGGCATTGTTTTTAAGAAAAACATGTCTTGTAAATTGTCTAAAAATAAAATGCATTTAAACTCATTTGCGAGAAAGCCTCTTGGTTTCCTACCTAGTTAAATCCATTTGGTAGTAAGTGTTCCTGGAGAAGCTAGAGCTTGGTTGTAGACAACTACTAGAAAGCAGTAAGACTGTCTTCAGAGAACTTGTACAGACTGCTGGGACTGGAATATAAAAAACAAAAATCGAAAGCCTTAATTCTGACTTGAAGTAAAGGGAAAGACTATGGTCATAATAGATAACAGTGCCAATATTTGAAGTGGCTTTCTTAAGCATTTTATCACCTACAAATGGAAGCAGTTAACTCTGGAAGAGATTAACGTAAAGAATAAAAAGAGGCTAAAGCAGTTGGAAGCAAAGTATTATCTGAGCTTATTTATCATAAATCAAGTAGAACTAAGTTCTAGAGAAATCTGGACTTTTGGAATGCTTACACTCAACTCTCTGGAAAGAGTTAACTAATTGGCTTGTTCTGCAACCTGGTTTTGTATAACTTTAAGGTGGTGTTTACATATTACATGGTTGGGGATATCAAGTTTATGGGATAATGAAAAATGTGAAATTAAAAAAATAGAAGTTTAGAAACCAAAGGAAAGATAGGTGCTCAAGTTTAACGTTTACTATTTAACCTCTCTTAGATATTAATTTTCTCATCTATTAAAGAAGAATAATAAAACCTCCCTCCAAGTATTACTGTGAATAGTAAACAAAATAACATTTAAGGCCTTGGATACATAGTAATCATTAAGTAAAAAATCACTAAGTAAAAATTTTTTCCTCAGCTTTGCAGCAAAAAAAACCTACCTAGTAGTAGGGAGATCTGTTTAATATAGGTCATTGGGGTGCTTTCCTGGGGGGTATTTTTTTCAACGTTTAAATAAAGCTCTGTCACTTAATTTGTAAATTGCCTTGATGTTCTAAAACCCATTTGGGAATGTTTACCTTGGGTAAATTGATTTTGGTGAATGCACATATGGAAAGGGAAGAATAGCCCAACCATTTCAAATACATAGTTCAATGATTTTTAGTTTTTTACAGAGTTGTACATTCATTGCCATAATTAATTTTCATTATCTTGAAATAAAATCTTGCATCCAATTCACAGACGTGCTCCATTTCCTTCCCCGTTCCCCAGCCCTAGTCAAATTCCATTCTACTTTGTCTCTATGGGTTTACCTATTTTGAGTTTTTTATATAAACGAAATCAGGTAAGATGTGATCTTCTGTGAGTGACTTCGTCACTTAGCATAATATTTTCAAGGTTTGTCTGTGTTATACTACGTATTTCTATTTCATTATTTTTTATAACCAAATACTATTCCATTCTTTGGATATACCATTTTTTTGTTTTTCCATTCATCCATTGGAGGAATATTTGGGTTGTTTACAAGTTTAGCTACTGCAAGTAATGTTGCTGTAAGCATTCATGTACAGTTTGTATGTTTTTGTTTATTTTAGATATATACCTATGAGTTAGTATGCTGGGTCATATGGTTACTCTTCAAATTTTGATGTTACTGTGATTTCTAAAGTGACTACACCATTTTCTATTCCCACCTGTAGTGTATGAAGAATCCAATTTTTCCACATCCTCTCTAATACGTGTTGTCTGTCTTTGATTATAGTCATCCTAGTAGGGATGAAGTGGTATCTCAGTATGCTTTTTTATTTTCAGTTGTGCTAAAATATACATAACACAGAAATTACCTATTTAACTATTTTTAAATGAACAATATAGGGTTAAGTATATTCACATTGTTATGTTACTAATCTCCAGAACTCTTTTCATCTTGTAATACTGAAATTTTATACCCATGAAACAACTTTCCATTCCCCCATCCTCTGGCAACCAACATTCTATTTTCTATCTCTATGAATTTGAGTATTCTTGGTACCTTTTATAGATGTGTCTTTTTGTGATAGGAATATTTCACTTAGCATAATGTTGTTGGGGTCATCCATGTTGTAGCATATT
The DNA here is from genome assembly GCF_964194135.1 of Talpa europaea. Lineage (NCBI taxonomy): Eukaryota > Metazoa > Chordata > Mammalia > Eulipotyphla > Talpidae > Talpa > Talpa europaea. The sequence continues at coordinate 47,128,904 of NC_140081.1, read as the reverse complement.
TCCAAGTTTCCTTCCTTTTTAAGGTTGAATGATCCGCCATTGTATGTGTATACCTTGTTTTATCTATTCATCCGGACACTTAAGTTGCTTCTGCCTTTTAGCTGTTATGAATAACGCAATTATGAACATGGGTGCACAAGTGTCTGTTCAAGTCCTTCCTTTCAATTCTTGGATATATGCTCCAAAGTGAAATTGCTGGATTATATGGTAATTTAATTTTTAAAGGAACCACCAAAATTTTTCCATAGTGGCGGCACCATTTTATATTCCTATCAACAGTGCACAAGGGTTCTAATTTCTCCATATCCTCACCAACATTTTTTTTCTTTATTTTTATAATAGTCATCCTAATGGATGCGAAGTGGTATTTCATTGTGGTATGATTTGCATTTCTCTGATGTCTAGTGATATGTTGAGCTTATTGGCCATTTCTATATCTTCTCTGGAAACATGTATTTTTTCTTGTGTGGAACCCTCGCTGGCGGCCGGGGAACGGTGCTGCAGAGGCTGCAGGCAGCCTCGCAGCCCAGCGCTCAACCGCTGCGCCACCAGGGGAGAATTTTAAGATCCTTTGCCTCTTTTTTAAAATTGAAATAACATTGAATTATATAAATTTCAGGTGTTCATCATTGAAATTCAACGTGTTTTAGTTTAGTTTTGTCTGTTTGTTTTGTTTCTCTATATTCCATATAGAAGTGAAATCATCCAGTATTTGTCTTTCTTCTGATTTATTTTACTCAGCATATTACCCTCCAGTTCCATCTGTGTTGTTGCAAATGCCAAAACAATCCCTAGAAATATGATTGCAGAATTGAGGTTACTAGAGGGTAAGAGTGAGAGTGGGCAACAAAGTGTGATAGTGGCCTAATAGTTTATGGTGAAGGATTATGGGTGCTTTGGTGGTGAATGTGGTGTGGGAACATGCAACTGAAGAGTTGTGGACTTATTCCCCTAAATCATATACAGTATTGTAGACCAATGTTACCTCAAAAAATATTTTTTTGGTCTAAAAAAATTCCAAAAGGTAAAAATATATGGAAAATCAACATGTGTATATACACCAAGTTCGCCATTAACAGTTCAATTTTTAAATTGAGTTGTCTTTTTTATTATGAGTGGTAGGAGTTATTTATATATTCTAGACACAAGATTTGCAAGTATTTTCTCCCATTCTGTGAGTTGTCTTTTCACTTTTGTGATGGTATACTCTGAATTATGAAAGTTTTAAATTCTGATGAATTTTGATATGCACAAATTTTGTGGCTGGTGCTTTTGGTGTCATATCTAAGAAGACTTTACCTACCTGAAGGTCATGAAGATTTACTGCTATATATTTTTTTTGCAAGACTTTTATAGTTTTAGTTTTCACATTTAGGTTTATAATCTATTATGAGTTTATTTTTGTATTTTGGTATGAGGAAGGAATCCAGCTTCATTATTTTGCATATCAGTTGAATATCAATTTTGCATATCAATTGGATATCAAGTTGTTTCAGTACATTTGTTGAAAGACTTTTCTTTCTCCATTAAATTTGTCTTAGCACCCTTCTCAAAAGTCAATTGATCACTTATGTGAGGGTTTATTTCTGAGTGCTGTTCTTTTCCATTTATCTGTATGGCTGTCCTTAAGCCAGTACCACACTGTCTTGATTACTGTAGCTTTGTAGCAGTAAATTTTGAAATTTGAATATGTCAGTCCTCCAACTTTGTCCTTGTTTTTCAAAATTGTTTCGACTATTCTGGGTCCCTTGAATTTCCATATGAATTTTAGAATCAGCAAAAGATGCTGCAAAGATGCTAGCTATAATTTTGATGATGACAGCATTGAATTTGTAGATCAATTTAGGGAGTATTGCCATCTTAGCAATATTAAGTCTTCTGATCCATGAATGATATATCTTTTACTAAGTTCTCTGTGATTTCTTTCTGTATTTACTTCAACAGTATTTGTAGTTTGGGAGTTTAAATTGTGCACTTTTCTTTTAAATCTATTCTTACTTTATTTTTTTTTTTGATGTTATAGGTGGAATTGCCTTCATAATTAAATTTCAGGTTATTCATTGTTAGTATATTGAACTAGTAATGATAAACACAGTAAATATATGCAGTGTATTATATATATATTTATATAGAGAGTTGGGTTTGTGTTTTGATCTTGACTTTGCTGAACTTGTTAATTAGGTCTAAAGTTATTTTAGTACATTTTAAAATATGAAGTCTCCTTTTAAATTACAACTTCTTGCTGTGCTTAGTTGTTAGTGAAAAGATATTGTGAGATTCAGGGTAAGACTCTGGTGTTATTTTACAAGAAAGTCTGCTTGATTTTTTTTTTAAAGATTTATTTATGCATACAAGAACTGGGGTACAGGCCAGAGGTGCGGGGGCGGGGGCGGGTGAGAGGATTCACCAGAGACAGAGTGGGGAACAGAACAGGCAAACTGACTGTGGGTAGCTCCCTGGCTGGTTGGGGATTGAACTTGTGCTGCAGTGGCTTCGTATAGCCCCATAGGTTGCATTTTAACCCCTTGTGCCACCAGGGAGGCCCTGCTTGATTTTGGAAGTGACAAATTTGTTTTCTTTTTGGAAACCCCAATATTCATATTACTTATTTCTGTTTACTGAATATATTTACTGTGTTTATCATTGCACATTTATATAAACCAAACCGAAAGCATGCCACATCTTTTAGGTGCTCAGTACATATTTAATGTATATATCTGCATTATTATATTATAAAGTATTTATAGTCATAATCAATTTTATACTTTTCTTTCTAATTCAGTATGGAAAAATAAAAAAAAAATCATTTAAAACATAAGGTAAGGGGCCTTCCCGGTGGCGCAGCGGTTGAGTGCGGGGTTGTGAAGTTGCCCGCAGCCTCTGCAGCGCCGGTTCGATCCCCGGAGGAGGGTCCCACATGGCGCATAGACCTCTCCTGCCGCCCGCTGCTCCCCTCAGCAGTGTACTTTGGTGTTTCTGCCTGCTTTCCTCCCCTCTCTGACCCTGGTGAATTCTCTCACCCTCCCGGGCTTCTGACTGTACCCAGTGCTCGTATAAATAAATAAATAAATCTTAAAAAAAAAAAAAAGTAACATAAGGTAGGGCCTCCCTGATGGGGCAAGGGGTTAAGCACAGCACTGTGAAGCTATTTGCATCCTCTGTGGCACTAGTTAGATCCCTGGCCAGCCAGGGAGCTACCTACATGGTGCAGCAAACCTCTCCTGACTCGCCCGCTGCTCCCCTCAGCAGTGTATTTCAGTGGATCTGCTTGTTCAGCTCCCCACTTTGTCCCTGGTGAATCCTCTCACCACCCACCCCTGCACCTCTGGCCTGTATCCCAGTTCTTGCATGCATAAATAAATAAATCTTAAAAAAAAAACAACATAAAGTAATACTACTTTTCATGAAATTTGAAAAATGGAGAAAAATATCACCTATAATCAAATCACTCCAATATTACTATACTCATTTTAATGTATTTTATTTAATAATTTCTATATTTAAGTTTTATATAGCTATTATTACAAGATACATGTGTCCCCTCATCATGTTCTTCTTGCTCTACCTCCCTTTCTGGTAGCCTCAGTTCTACAGTCAGATTTCTAGGGCTTGTTTTGGTTTTATCTGACTCCTTGTTTTGTTTCTGTATATTCTGTATATTTTTTCTCTTTACCCAACATTTTTATTACAAAAATTTCAAAAGGAAAAGATGAAAGAATTTTTCAGTGGACACTAAATATAGCAACTACTTAGATTTTATAGTTGTTAACATTTACTATATTTGTTTCATCATATGCCTGTCTATTCAGCAACCATCCAGTTTTTTGGATGCATTTCAGAGTAGTTGCAGAAATCAGTATGCTTTACCCCTAAAAGATTCTGCATGCTTTTCATGAACTAAAATCCAATATTTTATTTTAAACCCTTTAAGGTAAAATTCACATATAAAATCAAATTTTGTGTCTTGCCTTTTTCACTAGACATGCAATAAACATTTTCCTGTGTTAAAATAGTTTCTATGACCACTATATTTATTTTTTCACTAGGGAAACATTGGTCTACAACATTGTATGTCATTTAGAAATATAGGACCATCATGCCCTTTAGGTGTATATGACCACACCACACATACCACCAAGGCACTGAAAGTCCTCCCCTGTAGTCCACTGTGTCCCCTTATCACTTTGCTCTTCTTGTTCTTCCTCCCTTTCTGGTAGCCTCAGTTCTACAGTCAGATTTCTAGGGCTTGTTATTGGTTTGGTTTTATCTGACTCTTTTGTTTCTGTATATTCTGCATGTAAGTGGCACCACCTGGTATTGTCTTTCTCCTGACTTAGTTCACTTAGCATAATCCCTCCAGTTCTGTTCCATCCATGTTGATGTGAAAGGCAAGAGTTTATCTTTTTTTATAGCTGACTAGTACATGTGACATGTACACATCTTCCTAATCCACTTATCTGTCCTTGGGCATTTAGGTTATTTCCATAGCTTGGCTATTGTAGGTAGTGCTGCCATCAACATAAGAGTGAATATGTTCCTTTACATTAGTGTTTTTGCATTCTTTGGGTAGATACCTAGGAGTAGACTTGCTGGGTCATATGGTAGATCTGCTTTTATTATTTTGAGAAATCACCACACTCTTTTCCACAGAGGCCAGACCAGTCTATATTCCCAGCAGTGTATGAGGATTCCTTTTTCCCCACACCTTCACCAATACTTGTTATTTCTGGCCTTTTCGATATGGGCCATTCCCATAGAGGTAGAATCTCATTGTGGTTTTGATTTACATTTCCCTGATGATGAGTAATGAGCATTTTCTCATATGACCATTGGCCATCTGTATGTCTTCTTTGGAGAAGTGCCTATTTAGCTCTTCTGCCCATTTTTGATTGGGTTTTTGTTTTCTTTCTATTGACTTGTATGAGTTCTTTGTAGATCTTGGATATCAGCCCCTGGTCAGATGTATGATGTGCAAATATTTTCTCCCATTCAATAGAGTATATTTTTGTTTCAGTGAAAGGAAGTTCCTTTTGCTGTGTAGCAGCTTTTTAGTTTGATGCAGTCTCAATAGTTTATATTCTCTTTTGTTTCTCTTGCTTTTAGTGCCACATAGACATCCCAGAATACTATGCATGACCACTATTTTAAATGGCTAAATAATATTCAACTTGGTGGATATTTCATAATTCATCTATGTTTTTCCTTATTATCAAATATTTATGTTGTTCCTAAATTTTCACTATTATAAATAATGATATGAGGAACAGTCAAAGTCCTAAGATTTTTCCCCCATTTTAGATTATTTCCACAGGATAGAGTCTCAGAGAAGCAATTACAGTATCAAAAGATATGAAATTTTTTTTGCCTCTTTTTACATACTGCCAAATTATTTTCAAAAATTCAAAAAAATGCCAGCTTCTTTAAGCTATTTTGCTCTGGATGTTTATTCTCCCCCCCCCATACCAAAAATTTGGAGCTAAATATTAACTCCATATGTTTTTGATGAAACAAATAAAATTTCATGTGAAAGTCATCCTTAGGTCTTCTGTGGTATGAGGATACTATGTGAGAGAGGTGGAGATAATCATGAGAATTAGCTTCAGGATAGTTAGTGAAATGACAGCCATGCTAAAGAAATAATCTGCTTAAGGAGAAACTAATTATATGTACAATAATTGTACATAAACTGTTTTTTTATCCAGTTAGTATTCCTCTTATTGTATTACTACTAGTATGATTATTACAAGATAATGGTATATAACATCCATCATAATTACTGTTATCACCCTGAGAGATTTAGACCAGAGCTATGCCACATTGGCCTCAGGCAATAGAACTACACAGCACTAAATACTGCCTTTAGAAGTCTCTTGCCAGAAACCATCCTACCCCAGTTTATACATACTTTGTGTCTTCATTCTATCCTTGAGACATTATGAGCTTGATTTACTTTTGTGTCCAGTTGACTAGGTTCCACATGATGGAAAGATAACCCCCAAAAGAAGTTATTAGAAACTTTGCCCCTTAGTTCCTAGAACAAAATATAGTCAAGTAGCAAATCTTATTATTTGAGTACGTATTTTTCAGTTAGCACTTTGGCAGGTACTGTAAGTACTACATAAGTTGTATAAGTCTTGAACTTTATTATTTTTAAAGATTTTATTTATTTATTTATTTATACAAGCACTGGGTACAGTCAGAAGCGCGGGAGGGTGAGAGAATTCACCAGAGCCAGAGCAGAGAGCTGAACAGGCAGACTGACGAAGTACACTGCTGAGGGGAGTAGCGGGTGGCAGGAGAGGTCTGCGTGCCATGTGGGACCCTCGCCCGGTGGCCAGGGATCGAACCGGCACTGCAGAGGCTGCGGGCAGCTTCGCAACCCAGCACTCAACTGCTGCGCCACCGGGGAGGCCCAAGACTTGAACTTTAATATTAAGGAGACTAGTTGGTAAATAAGATTAACAACTAAAATAGTTGTAGAATACATGCAGTTAAGTAGCATAAATAATTGCTCAATTGTGTGAAATTTAATGCATATAGAAATTAAAAAAACAGAAAGATGAATGTAGACTTTTGTGTTGCTAAAATCTTCATTTGATGTTCCTGAGTAGACTAAACTGGATCAGATTTGCATAAAGTAAAAATCAAAGTCAGCAACAACTATAAACCAGAGACACACTGGGGGGTGGAGTAGAGGGGGAAGAGAGAGTAGGATCAAAACAGTTTAGGTGAGTGATACTGTAGAGTGATGATTTCACTGGTCTGTGCCTAACTCACACCTGGTTTCTCACCTTCTGGGCATCAGGTGGCAAAAGAGCAGACATTAGTTTCAAAGAAGGAATCCTCATTGGCCAGAGTCACACAACCCTGGGACTGTAGAACCTGGGTTTTTGGTCCCTTTTCTTTTCTTTCTTTTTTTTAAAAAAAGATTTATTTATTCATTTATTCAAGGGGGGTGGGAATTGTATGAGGACTGTAACCAAGATGAAAATGCATACATTGGGCCTTCCCCGTGGTGCAGCGGGTTGAGCGCAGCACTGTGAAGCTGTCCACAGCCTCTGCAGCACGAGTTCGATTCCGGCCAGCCAGGGAGATTTCTACATGGCATGGCAGAACTCTTCTGCTGTGCCTGCTGCTCCCCTCAGCGGTTCATTTCGGTTGTCTGCCTGTTCTGTTCCCCACTCTGTCTCTGGTGAATCCTCTCACCCTCCCGCACCTCTGGCCTGTACCCCAGCACTTGTATAAAAAAAAATAGATCTTTTTAAAAAGAAAATGCATATATTTTGCAAAAATGAAAAATGATGTAAAAAATGTATAAAAGAAAAACAGAAAAAAATTATAAAGGAAAAAAAGAAAACCATAAAGACAACAGAAGGAGGTATATCAAGTGATGCCAACAGTATGAATAAAGGTGACCACATAGGAGTGAACAAGTTGTATTATCAGATATTGAGATGATTTCTGTCTATGGGTAAGTTTTTGGGAGGAAAGGTAGAATGGGACTAGATTATTGAAACTTGTAAATGACTTCAAATAGTCACATAAGCATAAAACATGCAAGAATCATTGGAGTTGGACAGTATTTTCGCTAAGAAAATGTTTCTCTTGTCCAGGTTGAAGAAATGGCAGTAAACCTGTGGAACTGGGCAGTTACTAAGAGAGTGAGTTTGGTTATAACTGAAGAGCAGAAAGCTAAATGTACGTATGCATTCTGTGACATATTATGATGAATATTTGTATTATACTATTGATTTTGTTCCTGTAGTTTAAATAATATTTTGACTAGCTTTTAGATGGAAATTTATTAAAGGAAAACTGAACAGAACAATCCATAAGCATTGGTTTGTCAAGCAAATAGCCTCCCTCCATTTTATGATTTTTTAGAGGTTAACTCCTTATTAATAAACATTTTAAGTGTCACTTCAGAAATAGTCTGAAGGTGAGCAACAAAGATGATTAAAATGTGGGAGAATGAGAGCTTGAGGAAATATTGAAGGACATAGATTATTTTCCCTGGAGAAAAAATAATCAGAACCTTCAGAACTCTGAAGGAAGAAGGATCATCAAATAGTGCTTTCTTGTCTCCATTAAAAATAGAACGGAAAATTTTGTAATGTGAGGGATTTTGATTTAAAACCTGTAGAGAATAGTTCTCATGAGGTAGATTGATGAACACTGGATTGAGTTACTGAGAAAAATTACAGTAGTTTTTTTTCTACTTGTGAGAGCAACCAAACAACAAAACAAAACCCCAGTCCAAACTCATCTGCTTGGATGCATTAAACGTGGCCCATTCTGAAAAAGTTCTAGTGTTTATCAAAATGGTCAATGTCTAGTGTGCTAACATTTATTTACAACAAGTTTATTGACAGCAAATGTGTTTATGGATAGCTTATTGCCCCATTATAAAGGCTCCATTGAGGCAACAAACCTAAGGGTGAATCTCTGGCCTGCTTGGCTTTGTAAAGACAAATCACCTTTGTCTGTGTGCACCAAATAGAATTTGTTAGTATTATCTTTATGAATGTAAACCAACCTGTATGTAATTTCAATGTAGGTATAAGGTAACTAGTGGTAGTTATAGTCAATGATATAGTTACTCATTAATCCACTCCTCCTCAGGATGTTTGGAGAATAATTCTCTAACTCTCAGATAAATGTTGATATCATTGCTCTTAGGAGTCTTATATCTTAGAGCTATTGGGAGGGAAGACTTAGAAATTTATCTGTGTGTGGGGCCTCCCTGGTAGCACAGAGGTTAAAGTCTCAGTGCTATCAAGCTATCACTAGCTACTGAGGCATGAGTTTGATCCCCGGCCAGGGAGCTAACCCACATGGTGCAGCAGACCTCTCCTGCCTTCCCTGCTGATCCCCTCAGCAGTGTATTTCGGTATCTCTGCCTGTTCTGTTCCCCACTCTGTCTCTGGTGAATCCTCTTACCCCTCGCACCTCTGGCCTACACCCAGTTCTTGGATGCATAAATAAATAAAAATAAACCTTTAAAAAAAGATTTATTTGTGGGAGAGACTTAGTACACAAGTGAACTTTGTGATATTAAAATGCATTAACTTTAAATTCCTGCATATGAAGGAACATTGCTCTGCCTGTTTTTCACTGCTTGTCCGTTAGTGGTGATTGGTTAGATGAACCAGGAGCTGCAGACTCAGGACCTCTCCCAATATACTGACTCTGTACCTATAGCAGTTCTTAATCTGGTATTTAGGTGCTTACTATGCATATGGTACTTTGGAAAATGGGGTATAGTACAGGAACCCTGTGATTTAAAACATTTTATTGCAAAAATATGTTGAGTGGAAATCATTTCGTCTTCTTAAAAACAAATTCAGTGTACCAGCTGATATGTGATGAAGAAAGTCATCAAGATTTATAAGCTACAATTTTTGTTATTGGGAAGAATCATGGAACAATGAACAGAAATAGGAAAGCCAGAAGTAGAGTGATTTGTTCATTTTAGTTTTGGACCTGTTACATTTGAGGTGACAATAAAGTTGGAGATGTGAGACTGGAGCTTATCAGAAAGAGTGTGCTATCGATTTGGTGATTATTCACATGGAAGTGATTGCTGAAGCCACTAGAATCATTGCTTTGTCTGAGGGAGAAAAGAAATGACATTGTTTGTTTTTTTTTTTTTTTTTAAGAGGCATGTTTTATTTATTTATACAAGCACTGGGTACAGTCAGAAGTGCGGGAGGGTGAGAGAATTCACCAGAGCCAGAGCAGGGAGCAGAGCAGGCAGAAGGACGGAAGTACACTGCTGAGGGGAGCAGTGGGCGGCAGGAGAGGTCTGCGCGCCATGTGGGACCCTCCTCTGGTGGCCGGGGAGCAGCCGGGGATCGAACCGGCGACACAGAGGCCGCAGGCAGCTTCGCAACCCAGCGCTCAACCGCTGTGCCACCAGGGAGGCCCGACATTGGTTCTTAAATAGTGGTGTTAATAAGAATCACCTCTGAAGCTTTTTAAACTACAGGTGCCTAGGCCCCACCTTTGGAGGTTTTGATTTGTTAGTTTTAGGATGAAACTTGGACATATTTATAAAAATACTGGGCACACATTATGCTTGAGAATGTGGGAAGGAATGGGTTAAAGCTAAATAATAAAAATAAACAATTCATAAATGCCAGTGGACACAGCACTGTGCGTTGTCTAAAGTCAGGTCAAATATCAAGCTGTGGAAACTGATGTAATAGAGTAAAGCAGATGTAAAGAGTTAGTCAGCAAGCACCTAACCAAGATATTTATAATATAGAGGGGCCAGGAACAGACTAGCATGGAAGAAAAGAGTAGAGTAACAGCAAGAAGGAAAACATCTTTATACTGAAGTAGCATTCCGTCTCAGCCTCAGCTGCCTTTGGCCTGAAGGCTTATTGTTGATAACTATAAGCAGCTGGATCAAGAATGTGGGGATGGGAGCAAAGTGTTTGACAGAGACATTTCTCACAGAGGGACACTGCTTAATCCTGAACCAGGATAGTGGAAGACTACGGAAGCAGCATTTTTCAAAAAGGTGTAGAGTAAGGAAAATGTATCAGGCTTTTCTGCTCTCCCGCCATCAGGATAGATGATGGATCCTTGTGGTCCTGAGTGCATGCCTGATGGCGGGCACCTGGAGTAGGGTGTAGGCCTATGTAGATGGGATTCACCTGGGCTAAGATGGGGCCTTTAAGGGCTGCGTCACAGGGACGCCAGCAGAAGCCAAGAACGAACAGAAGCCGAGAGAGGAGCAGAGAAGCAAGAGAGAAGCAGAGAACACCGGAGAGCCCAGATAGAGTGAAGACTTGCGGGGTGCTGGGAGGCCTGTCAGCCTCCTGGCTCTCCAGCACCCTTGCCTCCTGTGTACTGGGTAAATCCCAGTAAAAGCCTGCAAAAAACCCATTGAGGGTTTCAGGACTCCTCCTTTACCCGGTCTGCTGGATCAGAAAACTTGCACTGTGGTCTTCCTGCCCCTACAATGGTTATGGCCATTGTGAATTGTCACTGTGAAGTAGGGGAAGGTGATCTTTGGGAGAGAAGTTTTAGTAAAGTAGTAAGTATGTAAAAACATTGCAGGGATTTAAGGGGATGAGTGAGTAGCAATAAAATAGAATAGATCATTCAATTCAAGAAGTTTGGTGAAGAAACAGAAGAGACAAAAGGATGGAAACTTGAAGCACAGTGAGGTAAGTAGATTATTTTACCAAAAGGTTTTTTGAGATACAAATTAACTTTGTTAAGGGATGAGTAGATTTTACATTTCATGAAAAGCTATAAAAATCTGATCCTGTAATTTCAGCTGAAAAAAAAACTTTCAATGGCATTAGCATACGGAGAATTACTGCTGAAATCTAATACCAAGGCAACTATTCATTTACGTGTGATGTTGTATTTTAAAAAATTGGGCATGTTTTCTGTATTTTCTGAGTTATACTTTAAGAATATTTCCATCATCTACAAAAAATATATTTAGAAAGTTTCATATTTTAGGAGAATATTATAAAACTACCCTAATGTTCAGACATTTTATCAGATGTTGAATAGCTAGATTCCAGTTCTACTTAGAATTATTTTCCTGCCAACATGGCACATATAAGAGCATCTCATTGGGATTTAAGACCTGCAGAAATCAAAATTTAAGAATTAAATATTTATCTGACTGGAATATTAAGTAAATGATTCATTTGATAATTTTCAGATCATTTACTTTTTGATAATTGATTTTTGGATATACCTTTAAAATTCTTATTTTTAACAATAAAACTGGTTTTGCTTCACACCTTTTCTTTTATAGGTGTATACAAAAGGAGAATGAATGTTTTGTATTTATGGTTCTCTATTTACTGTTTTGCAGTACGTCATGTTGCTTGCAAGTTGGTGTGTATGTGTGAAGACTCAGCAGCTTCAGAAGAAGGTATTCAAAGACAGATTTTGGTAAGTTAATTAAATGAGGAAGTACAGATGCAATGAGATTGTCATTACTCCTATGAAGTAATGAAGATGGTTGAAGTTACTGCAGACTGGAAGGGGTTACATTCTTTAGTGGCATCTTTGTTCCTTCTATCTAGTTATATCTTTTACAATTAATGGTCTCAGCAGTTTTATATATATATATATATATATATATATATATATATATGTATACGGTTATTATAGTGATTCATTGGACTACATGCTGAATTAATAATTCAGGATTTATGAATTTTTGGGTTTTATCACCTCCACCTTGTTAGAGTAACAGTTTCCTCATCAAGAAAAAGAGAATGGTATTATTTAGTCTTTTTTTTTAAAGATTTATTTATTTACACATACAAGAGCTGTGGTATGGGCCAGAGGTGTGAGAGGATTCATCAGAGACAGAGTGGGGAACAGAACAGGCAGATTGACAGTATACTGCTAAGGGGAGCAGCGGGTGATTCAGGAGAGGTCTGCTGCACCATGTGGGTTGCTCTCAGGCTGGCTGGAATCGAACTTGTGCTGCAGTGGCTGTGGACAGCTTCATAGGTTGCATCTTAACCCTTGTGCCACCAGGGAGGCCCATATTATTTAGTCTTAAAAGAGTTTTTCTGAGTAATAAGTAATGAAAATTATGAATCATTGAGCAAATAAGGAAAACAGTATAGGATTTGAAGTCAGAAAACAGATTTAAATTCCTCCGTGACTGACTTTGGAAGATTACTGGGTTTTCTCATTTGTAAAATGAGAATAATAATGTCACCTTCAGGTGTTGTAGGTTCAAAATGAGAGTTTTTGTGCCAATTTCTTTGTAAACTAAAATATATGAGTAAATCTATAGTATAGTCCATGTAAATGCTATTGACAATTTTCTTAATCCTATATCACATGTAATATAATAAAATTGGATTGAATGTGGTGTTTGTTTTTTCTCTTCTTTCAAAGATTGTAGCCCCTCCAATGCCTTCAAGCAGTTATACTTTGCTAGCTTTTATAGTTGTTTTTAATGGGAGGATCAGGCTTTTTTTTTTAAATTGAGGTAACATTGATTTATAACACTGCATATGATTTAGCGGAATAGGTTCACACCTCCCCAGACACATGTTACTATATAACTCCCACCACCACAGTCCTTCACTGCAGACCACTGGGTCCCTTTCCCAGTTTGTTTCTACTCCCAACCTTCCCTCTACCTTTAGTGGGCTCAATTGTGCAGTCATATTTTTGGGATTTGGTTTGGTTTAGTTTTGTCAGTTTCTTTGTTTTGTTTCTCTATATTCCACATATGAGTGAAACTATTGGTTTTTGTCTTTCTCCTTCTGATTTATTTCACTTAGCACAATACCTTCCAGGTCTATCCATGTTGTCACAAAAGGCGGATCATATTTTTTTATAATTGAGTAGTATTCCATCATTTGTGTGTGTATTTACATATATATAATACTATATATATGTATATGCTATATATACTATATATGTAGGTTTTAATTTGCTAGCTTTTATAGTTTTTTATGGGAGGTGGGATATACATATATATCTCCATGTAAGATTTATCTTAAATCCATTGCTTTATCATTGGGCACTTACATTGTTTCCACAACTTGGCTATTGTAAATAGTGCTGCAATGAAATGAGTGCATGTATCCCTTCAAATTAGTGTTTTTTTACATTCTTTGGGTAGGTACCTAGGAGTGAAATTGCTAGATCATATGGTAGGTCTGTTTTTAAAAATATTTTGAGGAACCTCCATACTGTTTTCCATAGGAACTGTGTCAGAGTACATTCCCATCAACAGTGTACAAGGATTCCTTTTTTTTCACAGGGGTCAATTTGAACTGAACTTTCTGTTGTGGTTGGAAATAGAAGTTCTCCCCTTTCATTTCTACTGAAAAATGATTTAATACATGTAATCCTTCCCAAATGCATGCATATGTTTATATAAAATCAAATAGCTCAGAAAAATAATGAAAGTAATAAAAAGTAGTAGTTGTCTGCTTCATCCCTCTCTACCTTCTGTCTTGCTCTGCAAGTATGTTTTTTAGTGGAAAATACTTTTCCCAGTTATGAAAACAGTATCTATTGAAAAGCACAAATGGACACACAAAATTGGTAGGGTAGTACACTGATTCCCTCACTTACCTATCACTCAGCTAGAGTAATCATCACCTCATGAATACTCTTATTTCTTCTCTATCTCTTGTAACAGCAAACTCCTGCCCCCATAGTTATTTTGAAAGAAATATAAAATATATAATTTTTGCCTGTAAATATTTCATTATATGTCTCTAAAAGGCAAGGCATATTTCTTATAAAATAAACCTGATACTCCCACTCCTGATAAAAATTAATGAAGATTTTCTAAAATCATCAGATACTCAATTTTCCCCACCCACCTGTGCTTCTGAGCTTGCTCCTATTCTTTGTCCCCTTCTCCTGTCTCTCCTTTATTTTTTTTCCCAGCTCTCTCTCCTGTCTCTCTCCCCATCTTGGTTTCTTACAATCAAGATTAAGGAAAGTCTAGTCTTGTATTTTGTTACCAAGTCTCTTTTATTTTTTTATTTTTATTTTTTTTAAAAAAGATTTATTTATTTATGCATATAAGAACTTGGATACAGGCCAGAGGTGTGGAGGTGGGGGGACGGTGAGAGGATTCACCAGAGACAGAGTGGGGAACAGAACAGGCAGATTGACAGAAATACACTGCAGAGGGGAGCAGCGGGCAAGTCAGGAGAGGTCTGCTGCACCATATAGGTAGCTCCCTGGCCGGGGATAGAACTAGTGCTGCAGTGGCTGTGGATAGCTTCATAGGTTGCGTCTTAACCCCTGCACCACCAGGGAGGCTCCACGATGTCTCTTTTAATCTACATTATTTCCCCCTCCTTTACAAAAAGTCTGTTGAACAAATTCATTTGTTGAAGAAACCAGGCTACTTGCCCTGTAGTTTCTTTAATTCTGGATTCTGATATCTGCATCCTCATGGTGACATTTTCTATAGTCATTTGCTCCCTGTTTTTCCTGTAAATTGGTAGATCTAGAAGCTTAATCTGATTCAGGTTCAGTCTTGTCAAGAATAATTCATAAAGGGTATGGTATGCTTTCACTAGGCAGCACTAACAGCCCCATATCTCTTTTTGTGTTAATGCCCTTTGATTATTGTTGTTCCGAGAATTATTGTTTCTGTAGGGGGTTGCACATTCTAATTCTCTATTCCTTTTTTTTTTAATTTTTAAAATTTTTTTTAAATTCCCCATACAATTGCAGCCCCCTTATTTTGACTCCAATCCCTCCTTTCCCCGCCCCCCACCCCCCATAGTGTGTCTCTGGTTCGTATTTGTTTGCTGATTTTGATTTTTTCTGTTCCTTTTTTTTGTTTGTTTATTAACTGGAATAGAGAAAATTTTTCCCTCCTCAACTATTTGGATACCTTGATGTATACTTTGTATGAGAAAGATAGACTAAATGTTTGATTATTTATTTGTTAAGCAGTTTTCATAATGAGTTTGTTCCATAACATCATTAAATGACTAATTTGTTTTTAAAAAGTATCATTGTAAAGGGAGAAAGCACAAATAAACAGGATCATAAATGAAAGAGGAGAAATCACAACAGACACAGCAGAAATCAAAAGAATAATCAGTAACTACTATGAACAGTTATATGGAAACAAGTTCAACAATCTAGAGGAGATGGACAAATTCCTACAACTCTACAATCACCCAAAGCTAGATAAAGAAGAAATAGAACACCTAAACAGACCAATTACAAGCAGCGAAATTGAAATGGTAATCAAAAACCTTCCCAAAAACAAAAGCCCAGGACCTGATGGATTTACAAATGAATTCTACCAAAGATTCAGAGACGAATTAGTGCCTATCCTTCACAAACTCTTCCAAAAAATTGAGAAGGAAGGGATAATACCAAACACGTTCTATGAAGCCAACATTACACTAATACCAAAACCAAATAAGGACAACACAAAAAAGGAAAACGACAGGCCAATCTTCCTAATGAACACTGATGCAAAAATCCTCAATAAAATTTTAGCTATCAGAATCCAACAATGTATCCATAAGATAATTCACCACGAACAAGTAGGATTCATTCCAGGGACACAAGGATGGTTTAACATCCGAAAATCAATCAACGTTATCCAACACATCAACAAAAAGAAATATAAAAACCATATGATAATATCAATAGATGCTGAGAAAGCTTTCGACAAAGTGCAACACCCATTCATGATAAAAGCCCTTGAAATTCTTGGGATACAAGGAACATACCTCAACATCATAAAGGCCATCTATGACAAGCCAACAGCCAGTATCATCCTCAATGGTGAAAAGCTGAAAGCAATTCCATTAAGATCTGGAACAAGACAAGGATGTCGACTCTCACCACTGCTTTTCAATATAATACTGGAAGTCCTAGCCAGAGCAATAAGACAAGAGAAAGACATCCAAGGAATCCAAATAGGAAAAGAAGAAGTCAAACTATCACTATTTGCAGATGATATGATAATATACATAGAGAACCCCAAAAACTCCACAGAAAAACTAATTCAACTCATCAATCAGTTCAGTAAAGTGGCAGGATACAAAATCAACACGCAAAAGTCAATAGCCCTCCTATACACAAACAATAAATCTGAAAAAGAAGAAATAAAAAAAAACATCCCTTTTATTATCGAAACAAAAAAATCAAATATTTGGGAATAAATCTAACAAAAGAGGTAAAGGACCTATACAAAGAAAATTATAAAACACTGTTAAAAGAAATAGAAGAAGACACAAAGAAATGGAAAGACATCCCCTGCTCATGGATTGGGAGAATAAACATTATTAAAATGGCCATCCTACCAAAAGCAATATACCGATTCAATGCTATTCCAATCAAAATTTCAATGTCATTCTTCAAAGAAATAGAACAATTATTGATGAAATTCATATGGAATCACCAAAAACCCCGAATAGCCAAAGCTCTACTGAAAAAAAGAGAAGGAAATGGAGGCATCACACTCCCAGACTTCAAACTATACTACAAAGCCATAATCATCAAAACTGCATGGTATTGGAACAAGAACAGACATACAGACCAATGGAATCGAATAGAAAATCCAGAAATAAACCCACAGATTTATTGTCAACTAATCTTTGACAAAGGAGCAAAGAATATGCATTGGAGCAAAGAAAGTTTGTTCAATAAATGGTGCTGGGAAAACTGGGTTGCTACATGCAAAAGAATGAAGCTTGACCACTACTTCACACCATACACAAAAATCAACTCAAAATGGATTAAAGAACTAGACATAAGACCTGAAACCATAAAATACATAGAAGGAAATATAGGTGAAACACTACGTGATTTGCATATCAAAGACATCTTTACAGACACATCACCCAAAGCAGTGACAGTGAAGGCAAACATAAAGAGCTGGGACTACATCAAATTAAAGAGCTTCTGCACAGCAAAAGAGACAATAACCAAAACAAAGAGAAACCCCACCAACTGGGAGAACATTTTTGCACACAACACTAATGATGAAGGACTGATCACAAAAATCTGCAAAGAGCTGGTGAGACTCAACAACAACAAAGAAAATAATCCAGTCAAATCATGGGCAGAAGAGCTAAAAAGAAACTTCTCTGAAGAGGAAATGCAAATGGCCAACAGACATATGAAAAAATGTTCAACATCACTTGTAATCAGGGAAATGCAAATCAAAACTACCATGAGATACCATCTCACACCAGTGAGAAATAATCAGTATGAACCCAATATATATTTTCTCTTTTAAAAAATACGTATTTCAGGGCCTCCCCGGTGGCGCAGCGGTTGAGCGCTGGGTTGCGAAGCTGCCCGCGGCCACTGCGATGCTGGTTCGATCCCCGGCTGCTCCCCGGCCACCGGAGGAGGGTCCCACATGGCGCGCAGACCTCTCCTGCCGCCCGCTGCTCCCCTCAGCAGTGTACTTCGGTCCTTCTGCCTGCTCTGCTCCCCGCTCTGGCTCTGGTGAATTCTCTCACCCTCCCGCGCTTCTGACTGTACCCAGTGCATGTATAAACTAAAAACAAACAAACAAACAAATAAATAAATAAATAAGACATGCCTCTAGAAAATTAAAAAAAATAAATAAAAAATAAAAAATACGTATTTCATAGCTCTGTCTACTGAAAGGGTCTAGAAACGATGACCAAAGCAATAAAAGAGAATGCTTGTAATGTCCAGATTGTGGTTCTCAATAACAGGATTCTTTGAAGGAACAAGATGAACCTGGATATCTTGTAAAGTCAGAAATCAAACAAAACTATTAAAGACTACTGGGGTACTGTCAAAAAGACTCAGAATCACTTAAAGAGGCTCCTACTGCCCAAAAATAGAAGACACTGCACTAAACATCTCTTGATGTTTAGGATTATAGGGTTTTACTTAGCTTCTTGACTTTGTATTTGTGTCTCTCTCCTCTGGTGCTAATGATCTTGATGCCTCATATTGTTAACATCATGTATTGTTTTATCCTAAAAATGTATTTTTATAATAGTTTCAGAATATGTTAATATCAATATCACTAAGAATGATTTACAAAAATCATTTAAGAATTTTTTTTGCACTTCTCCCCTCCCCATCTCAAGATCCTTAATTTAATCATATCTAAGGTTCATTTTGCATTTGAGGTGACATTCATAGGTTACAGGTATTGGGATCTGGATGTCTTTAAGAGGCACAATTTAGGGCCTCCCCGGTGGTGCAGCGGTTGAGCGCCGGGTTGCGAAGCTGCCCGCGGCCTCTGCAGCGCCGGTTCGATCCCCGGCTGCTCCCCGGCCACCGGAGGAGGGTCCCACATGGCGCGCAGACCTCTCCTGCCGCCCGCTGCTCCCCTCAGCAGTGTCCTTCGGTCCTTCTGCCTGCTCTGCTCCCTGCTCTGGCTCTGGTGAATTCTCTCTCACCCTCCCGCGCTTCTGACTGTACCCAGTGCTTGTATAAATAAAAATAAATAAATCTTTAAAAAAAAAAAAAGAGGCACAATTTAATGTACACTAGTCAAAGAGTAAACAATCCAATTAATATTTAGGAACCATTTCATACCTTAGCCTTTTAAGGGCTTCATTTTGCTTTTGCTGAAGCTGATTTTTTTTGATTCTTAGTCTCAACTCTGGATCAACCCACTTAAAATCATGATGTATATAATCCTCATAAATGCATTTCTTTCATAAATGTATGGTTGAATTTGCTTTGCTAGTATTTTGTTGAAGATTTTCACATTGGTATTCCTCAGAGATATTGATCTATAGATATTGGTCTATATGTCTAAATGACATTTTATATTAAATATTAATCATCACATTCTACTTTGCCTGCCCCCAGGTACTTTGTTCTGCCATGTGATTTACAACAAGTAGTGTTCTTGATTAAGCATTCATGGATTTTTCCCTATCCTATTTGTTGTTGCACACTTCAGCTCTCAGAGTATCAGCTATTTATGAAAAATGCAGGGTGTTTTACAGTAGATGTTTTAGGGTTTGAATGTTGTCTCTGCTAATCATCTGTTGGATGACATTATCAAGTTAGTGACCACTAAATTTCAGTTTAACCAACTACATGATAATACTACCTATTTTACAGAGCTGTTATAAAAATTAAATTAAAAACTGTACATGAAAAGAACTGTTACAGAATCCCCGATCAATCAATAGTGACTTTATCATTGTAGTGTGATAAATTTCTGACTTGGTGTATATAGTTATAAAAGCAAAGTTGCATTTTGAGAAATTTGAGATCAGTGCTATTATTGATATAGTTCATTTCTCCTGTCCCCAATTTTACTGATTACCAGTCATTTACACTACTATATAATTTTGAGGTTACAACTTCACATCTTCATATGTACATGGTTTATTCACCCTCCAGCAAAGCTCCAGTGCCAGTGCCCTTATACTTTCTCTCCCCTATCTACTCCTCTTTGCCCACCTATCCCCTCTGGTAACCATTATATTTTCAGTCTAAGAATTATTTTTATTGTGTTTTGCCAGTTTGTTTTCTTTGATTATTTTAGTCCACAAATGAATAAAACCATCCCATGACTTTTACTTTCAACTTAATTCACTTAGCATAAATATCTCAAGCTCTATCCATTTTGTTCCCAAAGAAACTGTTTCGTCTTTTCAAATAGCTGAGTATATATTTTATAATTTCCTTTTTTATAATATTTATGCATACAAGATCTGGGGTACAGGCCAGAGGTGTGAGGGGTCAGAGGATTCACCAGAGATGAAGTGGGGAGCAGAACAGGGAGATTGAGTTAAATACATTGCTGAGGGGGGAAGTAGGTGAGTCAGGAGAGGTCTGCTGTGCCAAGTGGGTAGCTCCCTGGCTGGGGATTGAATTCATGCTGTGATGGCTGCGGTAGCTTCATAGGTTGTGTCTTAACCCCTTGAGCCACCAGGGAGGCCCAATATTTTATAATTTCTTATTGAACATCTGACGATGTGTATTTATATTGGTTCCATGACTTGGTGACTGTCTAATGCTGCTATGAACATAGGAGTGCATAAGTCTCTTTGTATTTTTTCATATTATTGTGTAAATATCTAGCAGTGGTAATTCTGGGTAATATAGTACTTCCATTTTTATTTATTTATTTTTTTTGAGGATTCTTGACACCATTTCCATAGAGACTGCAGTAGTTATATTCCCACCACAGTGAACGTGTTCCTTTTTCTCCACATCCTCATAAACATTTGCTTTAGTCTTCCTGATATAGTCCATTTTCACTTAGGTGAGAATGGTGATGTTTTATTCCTTTATAATAAAGTGATGTTGAGCATTTTCTCATATGACTGGGCCATCTCAATGTCTTCTTTGGAGAAGTGTCCTTTTAGGTCTTTTACCCACTATTTTTTTTTGTGTGTGGGACCCTCACCGGTGGTCAGGGATCAAACTGGCACTGCAGAGGCTGCGGGCAGCCTCGCAACCCAGCAGCTCAATTGCTGTGCCACCAGGGGAGGCCCTTAAAAGATTTTTTTATGCATAGAAGAACTGGCATGTAGGTCAAGGGTGCGGGGAGGGGGTGAGAAGATTCACCAGAGAGAGTTGGGAGCAGAACAGGCACATCTACTGAAATACACTGCCAAGGGGAGCAGCGGTTGAGAGAGGATAAATCTGCTGCTCCATATGTGTGTTAGCTCCCTGGCCAGGATCAAACTCAGGCTACGGAGGTGATAGCATGATAGCACTGAGACTTAATTCCTGTGCCGCCAGGAAGGCCCATCCTTTGCCTACTTTTTTTTTTCCCTCACTTTATTTATTTATTTAAAATAAATTTTGTTTTTATATTCCCCATACAATTGCAACCCCCTTATTTTGTCCCCAATCCCTCCCCTCCCTGCCCCCCACACCCCATAGAGTACCTCTGGTTCATAGTTTTTTTGTTGATTTTGATTTTCACTTTCTTATACTTATTCATTTTCCTGGTCCCTTATTTAAGTTTTCTAGATTCCTGCTATGAGTGAGACCATCCAGTATTTTCCTTTTTCTTTCTGGCTTATTTCACTGAGCATGATCTCTTCCAGCGCCATCCATGTTGCTGCAAATTGCACGTGTTTATCTTTTTTGAATGCTGAGTAATATTCCATGGTGTATATGTACCACATCTTCTTGATCCAGTCATCTATTTTTGGGCATTTGGGTTGTTTCCAAAGCTTAGCTATTGTAAACAGTGCTGCTATAAACATAGGGGTGCAGGTGCCCTTTGGAATTCATGTTTCTGTGTCCTTTGGGTAAATCCCTAGGAGTGGAATTGCTGGATCATATGGAAGCTCTATGTTTAGTAGGTGCAGAAATCTCCACACAGCTCTCCATAGAGGTTGGACCAGTTTGCACTCCCACCAACAGTGCAGGAGAGTTCCTTTTTCTCCACATCCTCGCCAACATTTGTTGTTGCTAGTTTTTTTATTATGTGCCATTCTCACTGGTGTAAGATGGTATCTCATGGTAGTTTTGATTTGCATTTCCCTGATAACAAGTGATGTTGAACATTTTTTCATATGCCTGTTGGCCATTTGCATTTCCTCTTCAGAGAGGTTTCATTTTAGCTCTTCTGCCCATTTTTTGACAGGATTATTTTCTTTGTTGTTGTTGAGTCTCATCAGCTCTTTGCAGATTTTTGTGATCAGTCCTTTATCATTAGTGTTGTGTGCAAAAATGTTCTCCCAGTTGGGGGGGTTTCTCTTTGTTTTTTTTTTTTTTTTGTTATTGTCTCTTTTGCTGTGCAGAAGCTCTTTAATTTGATGTAGTCCCAGCTCTTTATGTTTGCCTTCACTATCACTGCTTTGGGTGATGTGTCTGTAAAGATGTCTTTGATATCACGTAGTGTTTCCCCTGGTTTTTCCTTCTATGTATTTTATGGTTTCAGGTCTTATGTCTAGTTCTTTAATCCATTTTGAGTTGATTTTTGTGTATGGTGTGAGGTAGTGGTCAAGCTTCATTCTTTTGCATGTAGCGACCCAGTTTTCCCAGCACCATTTATTGAACAAACTTTCTTTGCTCCAATGCATAGTCTTTGCTCCTTTGTCAAAGATGAGTTGACCATAAATCTGTGGGTTTATTTCTGGATTTTCTATTCAATTCCATTGGTCTGTGTGTCTGTTCTTGTTCCAATACCATGCAGTTTTGATGATTATGGCTTTGTAGTATAGTTGAAGTCTGGGAGTGTGATGCCTCCATTCCCTTCTTTTTTTTTCAGGAGAGTTTTGCCTTTGCCTCCTTTTTGATGCTATATTTTTAGCTGGATTTTTTAAAAAAATGTATTTTGAAAATTGACCTCTTGTTGGATACGTGATATACAAATATCTCCTCCCAGTTCAGAGATTGCATTTGAATGTTTGTGGAAGTTTGTTGGTACAAACGCATTTTAGTTTGATGCAACCCCCATTTGTTAATTTTTGCTTTTGTTTCCCTTATAATTGGAGCTATATCCCCAAATACATCTCTGCAGTTGATGTCCAGGAGGGTATATGCAACTTTTTATTCCTATTTGAATTAATTTTTATGTATAGAGTTAAGTACGGATCCAGTTTCATTTCTTGCACATGGCTGTTCAAGTATTCCAACAACATTCGTTAATGAGGCTTTCCTTTCTCCAGTGCATGGAGATTTGTCAAAGATTGACTGTCCATATTTGTGTGGTTTTATTTCTGGGCTCTCTATTCTGTCCCATTTGTGTGTGTCTGCTTTTGTTCCAACACCATACTGTTTGATTACTTTTGCTATGTAGTACATTTTATTATTTCTTTTTTTTAAGATTTATTTATTTATACAAGAACCAGGGTATAGGCCAGATGCGTGGGAGGGTGAGAGGATTCACTAGAGACAGTGGGGAACTGAACAGGCAGACTGATGAAATACACTGCTGAGGGGAGCAGCGGGCGTGACAGGAGAGGTCTGCCACACCATGTGGGACCCTCGCCAGTTGGCCGGGATTGAACTGGTGCTGCAGAGGCTGCGGAAAGTTTCACAGCGCTGCGCCCAACCACCACCAGGGGAGGCCCTTATTTCTTTTTTTTATATTATTTTTATTTTTATTTTTATACAAGAACCGGGGTACAGGCCAGATGCATGGGAGGGTGAGAGGCTTCACCAGAGACAGAGTGGGGAACTGAACAGGCAGACTGACGAAATACACTGTTGAGGAGAGCAGCGGGCAAGACAGGAGAGGTCTGCTCGCCATGTGGGCTGCTCTGCAGCCAGTGGGGATTGAACTGACACTTCACAGGCTGCGGACAGATTCACAGCGCTGCGCTCAACCGCCTGCACCACCAGGGAGGCCCTACATTTTATTATTTAAAAAAATATTCTTTTATTGAGGTAATATATCAACACCCCATCAGATTATTACAACTGTAATGTACCCACCACCAAAGCACCCATAGTCCACCACCATAGTCCATTGTGTTTCCTTACATTTTAAAGTCAGGGAGTATGATAACATCAATTTTCTTCATTTCTCATAGGATTGCTTTGGCTATTTAGGATCTTTTGTGGTTCCATATAAATTTTATAATTATTTGTTCCATTTCCTTGGAAAAGTCATAGGAATTTTGATGGTATTTTGAATCCATAAATTGCTTTAGGTAATACGACTGTTTTGATGATGTTATTACAATCCATGAACAAAGGATATTTTTCTATTCCTCTATGTCATCTTTTATTTCCTTTAACAGTATCTTACACTTTTGTAAAAAAAAATTATTGATGCATCCAAGAACTGGGGTACAGGCCAGAGATGTGAGAGGCCGGGTGAGAGAATTCACCAGGGACAGAGTTGGGAGCAGAATAGGCGGATCTACTGAAATACACTGTTGAGGGGAGCAGCAGGCAAGACAGGAGAGGTCTGGTGCCCCATGTGGGTTGGCTCCTTGGCTGGGGGCTGAACTTATGCTGCATTTGCTGGCAATAGCTTGATAGTGCTCAGACTTAACCCCTTGCTGCATTGGGGAGGCCCTATCTTATACTTTTCAATATATGAGTCCTTCACTCTTTTTGTTAACTCCCAGATATTTCATTCTTTTTGATGTGATTGTAAATGGGATTCTATTCTTAATTTCTCTTCTAATTAATTGCTTGCATATAGAAATGCAGCAGATTTTAATATATTGATTTTTGTTTCCTGCCACATGACTATTCATTTATTATTTCTAGCAGTGTTTTGGACTTTCTATGTATATTATAATGTCTTCAAATGATGATAGTTTCACTTCTTTTCCAAATTGGATTCTGTTGACTTTTTTCTTATCAGAATGCTCTGGCTCGAACTTCCAATACTATGTTGAACAACGTTGCCTTTTCCTGATCTTAGGGGAAAGGTTTTCAGATTTTCACCACTGAGTTTGATACGGCTATGGATTTGTCATACATGATCTTTATTATATTGAGATAAGTTCCTTTTATTCCCATTTTGCTGAGAGTTTATATCACAGATGGTTGTTGAATCTCATTGAATTCTTTTTTGGTGTCTATTGAAATGATTATGTGACCTTTTACATTAATTTTTTTACATTGTTTTTCATTTTTAAAGAATATTTGCTTCCCTCCAACCCCTCAGGTGTAGTCCCCATAGTTTCCTTCACCAGTGTACCCGTGCACCATCACCTCAGTCCCCTGTGCTCCTCCCTCCCTCCTTCTGATCTCTCTCCCTCCTCCTCCCCTGCAGTATGTCTCTGATTTTTATTTATTTATTTATTTATTTTAAAGATTTATTTATTTATGTATTTATACAAGTACTGGGTACAGTCAGAAGCGCGGGAGGGTGAGAGAATTCACCAGAGCCAGAGTGGGGAGCAGAGCAGGCAGAAGGACCGAAGTACACTGCTGAGGGGAGCAGCGGGCGGCAGGAGAGGTCTGCGCACCATGTGGGACCCTCCTCCGGTGGCCGGGGAGCAGCCGGGATTGAACCGGCACTGCAGAGGCTGCGGGCAGCTTCGCAACCCAGCGCTCAACCGCTGCGCCACCGGGGAGGCTCCTGTCTCTGATTTTTAATTGTCCGTTTTTTCTTTGCTGTGTTTTGTACTGTTACTATTTTTTTACACTGATATCTTATTTGGTTCCCCTATATTCCTGATATAAGTGAAACCATCTGATATTTTTCTTTTTCCTTTTGGCTGATTTCACTGAGCATTATCCCTTCTAGTTCCATCTATGTTACTGTAAATGGCATGCATTTATCTTTTTGATTGCTGAAATATTCCATTATGTATATATAACACATCTTCTTGATCCAGTCATCTATTTTTGGGCATTTGGGTTGTTTCCAGGTTTTACCTATTGTAAATAGTGCTGCAATAAACATAGGTGTACAGGTGTTCTTTTGAATCAATGTTTTTGTGTCCTTTGGGTAGATTCCTAGGAGTGGAATTGCTGGGTTGTATGGTAGCTCCATTTTTAGTAGACTGAGGACCCTCCAGACAGCTTTCCATAGTGGTTGGACCAGTTTGCACTCCCACCAGCCATGTAGGAGAGTTCCTTTTTCACCACATCCTCACCAACATTTGTTGTTGCTTGTTTTTTTTGATATGTGCCATTCTTACTGGTGTAAAGTGGTATCTCAATGTGGTTTTAATTTGCGTGTCCCTGATTATGAGGGATGTTGAACATTTTTCATATGCCTGTTGGCCATTTGCATGTCCTCTTTGGAGAATTGTCTTTTAAGTTCTTCTGCCCATTTCTTGACTGGAATGTTTATTTTGTTTTTGTTGAGTCAGGTGAGTTCTTTGTATATCTTTGTGATCAGTCCCTTATCAGTTGACTGGGGTGCAAAGATTTTTTCCCAGTCGGTGGGGTGTCTCTCTGTTTTGGTTAATGTCTTTTTTGCTGTGCAGAAGCTTTTCAGTTTGATGTAATGCCAGGTGTTTATCTTTTCCTTGACTATCTTTGCTTTGGGTGATGAGTCTTTAAAGATGTTATTGTGATGTATGTCTTGTAGTGTTTTACCTATAATTTCTTCTATATATTTTATGGTCTCAGGTCTTATGTCCAGTTCTTTTATCCATTTTGAGTTGATTTTTGTGCACAGTGAATGGTAGTGGTCTAGTTTCATTTTTTTGTATGTGGTGGCCCAGTTTTCCAGCACCATTTATTGAACAAACTGTGTTCCATTGCATATTCTTCGCTCCTTTGTCAAAAATCAGTTGTCCATATAAGTGTGGTTTTATTTCTGGGCTCTATATTCGGTTCCATTGGTCTCTGTGTCTGTTTTTGTTCCATCGCAAACTGTTTTAATTATTATGGCTTTGTAGTATAGCTTGAAGTTTGAAATGATCATGTGATTTTTATCTAACTTTTTGTTGATGACATTCATTGATTTGCCTATGTTGAACCACCCTTGTATCCCTGGATAAATCCTATTTGGTCATGATGGATGATTCTCTTAATATGTGGCTGGATTTAATTTGCCAATATTTTGTTGATGATTTTTGTATCTATGTACATCAGAGATATTGATCTATAGTTTTCCCTTTTCTGTGCTGACCTTATTGGGTTTATATTCAAGGTTATGTTTGTGTTTGGGAGCTTTCCCCACTCTTCAATTTTTATGAAGAGCTTGAGGATAGGTATTAGATCCTCTTTGAAGGTTTGGTAGAATTTGCTAGAAAAGCCCTCTGGTTCTAGGTCTTTGTTTCTAGGGAGACTTGATTTTTGTGCTTGTGAGTGGTCTGGTTGAACTGCCTATTTTATCCTGCTTCAGTCTTTGAAGGTTGTCTGATTCTAAAAATTTGTCCCTTTCTTTTAGGTTGTCTGATTTTTTTGCAAAAATTCATAGTAGTCTTTTGTGATCTCTGTTATGTCTACAGTAGCCGTTGTAAGTTTGTCACTTTCATTTCTGATTCTTTTATTTGTGTTTTCTCTTCTTAGTTAGTCTATTATTTTTGTTTATCCAGCTCTTGGTTTCATTGACCTTTTTAACTTTTATTTCCACCCTAATTTTTATTATTTCCTTCCTTCTACTGGTTTTTAGTTTTGTTCTTATTTTGCTGGTTTCTTCAGATGTAAAAAGTTAGATTTTTTTTTTGAGATTTTTCTTTTTTACTGATGTGGTTCTATATTGCTAAGTATGTCCCTCTCAGTACCACTTTCAGTGTATCCCATAGGATCTGGTAACTCGTTTCTTCATTTATATTAGTTTTCTGATAATTTTTGTTAATCCTTTAATTTCCTCATAGACTCAGGAGTTATTCTGAAGTATTTTTTTAGTCTCCATGAGTTCCAGTTTTTTCCCAGTTTTCCTTTTGCGGTGATTGGAGAGGATGTTTGATATAATTTTTATTTCCATATATTTTTTTTTTTTTTTATAAATTTTATTGTTATATTCCCCATACAATTGCAGCCCCCCATTCTGACCCCAATCCCTCCCCTCCCGCCCCCGCCCCCCTAAAAGTGTCTCTGGTTCATAGTTTTTTGTTGATTTTGATTTTCACTTTCTTATAGTTATTCATTTTCCTGGTCCCTTATTTAAGTTTTCTAGATTCCTGCTATGAGTGAGACCATCCGGTATTTTTCTTTTTCTTTTTGGCTTATTTCGCTGAGCATGATCCCTTCCAGCGCCATCCATGTTGCAGCAAATTGCATGTGTTTATCTTTTTTGAATGCTGAGTAATATTCCATGGTATATATGTACCACATCTTCTTGATCCAGTCATCTATTTTTGGGCATTTGGGTTGTTTCCAAAGCTTAGCTATTGTAAACAGTGCTGCTATAAACATAGGGGTGCAGGTGTTCTTTGGAATTGATGTTTCTGTGTCCTTTGGGTAAATACCTAGGAGTGGAATTGCTGGGTCATATGGAAGCTCTATGTTTAGTAGGTCCAGAAATCTCCACACAGCTTTCCACAGTGGTTGGACCAGTTTGCACTCCCACCAACAGTGCAGAAGAGTTCCTTTTTCTCCACACCCTCGCCAACATTTGTTGTTGCTAGTTTTTTTAATATGTGCCATTCTCACTGGTGTAAGATGGTATCTCATGGTAGTTTTGATTTGCATTTCCCTGATGACAAGTGATGTTGAACATTTTTTCATATGCCTGTTGGCCATTTGCATTTCCTCTTCAGAGAAGTTTCTTTTAAGCTCTTCTGCCCATTTTTTGACTGGATTATTTTCTTTGTTGTTGTTGAGACTCATCAGCTCTTTGCAGATTTTTGTGATCAGTCCTTTATCATTAGTGTTGGGTGCAAAAATGTTCTCCCAGTTGGTGGGGTTTCTCTTTGTTTTTGTTATTGTCTCTTTTGCTGTGCAAAAGCTCTTTAATTTGATATAGTCCCAGCTGTTTATCTTTGCCTTCACTATCACTGCTTTGGGTGATGTGTCTGTAAAGATGTCTTTGATGTGCAAATCACGTAGTGTTTCGCCTATATTTCCTTCTATATATTTTATGGTTTCAGGTCTTATGTCTAGTTCTTTAATCCATTTTGAGTTGATTTTTGTGTATGGTGTGAGGTGGTGGTCAAGCTTCATTCTTTTGCATGTAGCGACCCAGTTTTCCCAGCACCATTTATTGAACAAACTTTCTTTGCTCCAATGCATAGTCTTTGCTCCTTTGTCAAAGATTAGTTGACCATAAACCTGTGGGTTTATTTCTGGATTTTCTATTCGATTCCATTGGTCTGTATGTCTGTTCTTGTTCCAATACCATGCAGTTTTGATGATTATGGCTTTGTAGTATAGTTTGAAGTCTGGGAGTGTGATGCCTCCATTCCCTTCTTTTTTTTTCAGGAGAGCTTTGGCTATTCGGGGTTTTTTGTGATTCCATATGAATTTCATCAATAATTGTTCTATTTCTTTGAAGAATGACATTGAAATTTTGATTGGAATAGCATTGAATCTGTATATTGCTTTTGGAAGGATGGCCATTTTAATAATGTTTATTCTTCCAATCCATGAGCAGGGGATGTCTCTCCATTTCTTTGTGTCTTCTTCTATTTCTTTTAACAGTGTTTTATAGTTTTCTTTGTATAGGTCCTTTACCTCTTTTGTTAGATTTATTCCCAAATATTTGATTTTTTTTGTTTCAATAACAAAAGGGATGGTCTTTTTGATTTCTTCTTCTTCAGATTTATTGTTTGTGTATAGGAAGGCTACTGACTTTTGCGTGTTGATTTTGTATCCTGCCACTTTACTGAACTGATTGATGAGTTGAATTAGCTTTTCTGTGGAGTTTTTGGGGTTCTCTATGTATAATATCATATCGTCTGCAAATAGTGATAGTTTGACTTCTTCTTTTCCTATTTGGATTCCTTGGATGTCTTTCTCTTGTCTTATTGCCCTGGCTAGGACTTCCAGTATTATATTGAAAAGCAATGGTGAGAGTGGACATCCTTGTCTTGTTCCAGATCTTAATGGAATTGCTTTCAGCTTTTCACCATTGAGAATGATACTGGCTGTTGGCTTGTCATAGATGGCCTTTATGATGTTGAGGTATGTTCCTTGTATCCCAAGAATTTCAAGGGCTTTTATCATGAATGGGTGTTGCACTTTGTCGAAAGCTTTCTCAGCATCTATTGATATTATCATATGGTTTTTATATTTCTTTTTGTTGATGTGTTGGATAACGTTGATTGATTTTCGGATGTTAAACCATCCTTGTGCCCCTGGAATGAATCCAACTTGGTCGTGGTGAATTATCTTATGGATACATTGTTGGATTCTGATAGCTAAAATTTTATTGAGGATTTTTGCATCAGTGTTCATTAGGGAGATTGGCCTGTAGTTTTCCTTTTTTGTGTTGTCCTTGTTCGGTTTTGGTATTAGTGTAATGTTGGCTTCATAAAACGTGTTTGGTATTGTCCCTTCCTTCTCAATTTTTTGGAAGAGTTTGTGAAGGATAGGCACTAATTCGTCTCTGAATGTTTGGTAGAATTCATTTGTAAATCCATCAGGTCCTGGGCTTTTGTTTTTGGGGAGGTTTTTGATTACCATTTCAATTTCGCTAATTGTAATTGGTCTGTTTAGGTGTTCTATTTCTTCTTTATCTAGCTTTGGGTGATTGTAGAGTTGTAGGAATTTGTCCATCTCCTCTAGATTGTTAAACTTGTTTCCATATAACTGTTCATAGTAGTTACTGATTATTCTTTTGATTTCTGCTGTGTCCGTTGTGATTTCTCCTCTTTCATTGATGATCCTGTTTATTTGTGCTTTCTCCCTTTTTTCCTTTGTGAGCCTGGCTAGGGGTTTGTCTATTTTATTGATTTTTTCAAAGAACCAGCTCTTGGTTTCATTGATCTTTTGGATTGTTTTTTTAGTTTCAATTTCATTTATTTCTGCTTTGGTTTTTATTATTTCTTTTCTTCTACTGGTTTTGGGGTTTTTTTGTTGTTCTTTTTCTAGATCTTTGAGCTTCGAGATTAGGTTGTTTCTTTGCGTTCTTTCTTGTTTCTTGATGTGAGCTTCTATTGCTATATATTTTCCTCTTATTACTGCTTTTGCTGCATCCCATACATTTAGGATATTGGTGTCCTCCTTGTCGTTCAATTCAAAAAATTTTTTAATTTCTTCTTTGATCTCCTCATTAGTCCAATGGTCTTCCAGTAGTGTGGTTTTTAATCTCCATGAGGTAGGAAAGTTCCTTGCCTTCTTTTTATGGTTTATTTCTAGTTTGATGCCTTCATGGTCAGAAAAGATGGTTGATATGATTTCAATCTTGGTGTATCTGTTGATGTTTGTCTTGTGCCCCAGTATGTGATCGATCCTGGAGAATGATCCGTGTGCGCTTGAGAAAAATGTGTACTCCATTTTTTTGGGGTTTAGTGTTCTATAGATGTCTGTTAAGCCCAATTGCTCTAGGTCTTTATTTAGAGCTTTGGTTTCTTTACTTATTTTTTGTCTTGTTGATCTATCCATTGTTGATAGTGGTGTGTTGAAGTCTCCCACTACGTATGTGTTTTCTCTGATGTCTGTTTTCAGAGAGGACAACAGTTGTCTGATATATTTTGGTGCTCCTTCGTTTGGTGAGTATATGTTAATGAGTGTTATTTCTTCTTGAAGTATTGTCCCCTTGATCATAATGTAGTGACCATTGGGGTCTCTTTTTATCTTTTTGAGTTTGAAATCTGTTTTATCTGATATAAGTATAGCTGTTCCTGCTTTCTTTTTTGGTCCATTTGCTTGTAGGATTGTTTTCCATCCTTTAACTTTGAGCCTATTTTTATCTTTTGTAGCTAAATGTGTTTCTTGGAGACAGCAAAAGGTTGGGTTTTGTTTCTTAATCCAGGCTGCAACTCTGTGTCTTTTTATTGAAGAGTTTAGTCCATTTACATTTAGAGTTAATATTGATATGTTAACATCTGTATTTGCCATTGTGTTTGTCTTTCCTTTGATTTTATTTATTTATTCTTTTAATAACTTTTTTTTTTTTTTTGGCCTTCTTTCATTGTTATTCGTCGCTCTGAGGTTCTGGCTTTAGGACTCCTTGTAGTATTTTTTGGAGTGGGGGTTTAGTTGCAATGAAATTCCAGAGTTTCTGTTTGTCTGGGAAGGTCCATATTCTTTCTTCAAAGAGGAAGGAGAGCTTTGCGGGATAGAGTATTCTTGGTTGGCATCTGTTTTCTTGGAGTCTGTTGACTATGTCCCTCCACTCTCTCCTTGCCCGTAGTGTTTCTTCGGAGAAGTCTGATGTCAGCCTGATTGGTTTTCCTTTGAATGTTATCTGTTTCTTCCCTCTTGCCAGCTTCATTATTTTTTCCTTGTCCTGGATTCTTGGGAGCTTTACTATTATGTGTCTTGCTGTATTTTTCCTTTCGTCGTGGAAGTTTGGTGTTCTTCTTGCTTCTTGTATATCAATTTTCAGCTCCTTCTTCACATTTGGGAAGTTCTCTTCAATTATCTCTTTGAATATTTTCTCTGTTCCTACATCTCTCTCCTCTCCTTCTGGTATTCCTATAACTCTTATATTTCCTTTCCTCATGGAGTCAGATAGTTCCCGAAGTCTTTCTTCGTTCTTTTTCCTTCGTACTTCTCTTTCCTTTTCTGTTTTGGTTCTTTTTATTTCTTTGTCTTCAAGATTACTTATTCGTTCTTCCATTTCATCTATTCTGCTTTCATTGCTTTTCCCAGAATTCTTTAGTTCTTCCATTAATTCTTTGATCTCCTGCATTTCTTTTACTTCCCTCTTTAGGGACTCAATTTCTTTCTTCTGACCATTGTTTTCCCTCTCTAGGGACTCAATTGCATTCTTCTGATCGTTGATTATTTTTCCCTTATCATTGTTTTCCTTTATGACTTCTGTCAGTTTTTTAATCACGGCAATTTTAAATTCTCTTTCTGGAAGGCTCAGAAATTCTTCCAAGTTATTGTCGTTGCAATCTGGGGGCTGGCTTTCTTTTTGTGGTGTGCTTTTTCTCTGGAGAGTTGCTAGGTTGCGTGTGGTTCTTCTCCTCCCTACTGTCTGTTTTCTAATTTGCCGTATGTGTTGGGACACTGTGTTGTTGGGACTTGCCGGCATCTTGGGTGGGCTTCTCTGTTCCCCTCTGGTTCTTCCAGGAGTCATCTGTCAGTTTCAAGCAGCCTTTACTGGAGAAAGGTCCCTGTTCTAAAATGCCGATGTGGGGACACACTCCCCTGTGCACCTGGTCTGCCCCGGCGGTGGGTTCCTGCTCCCCTCTGGGCTTGGACTGCAGGCCAGAGGGGGTCTGGCGTGGGCGAACTTCCCCCGCTCACCTCTGGCTCCTGAGGAAGCCTTCTGCAGGTAGTCTTTACTGAAGAAATGTCCCTGTTCTAAAATGGTGATGTGGGACACACTCCCTGCGCTTCTGGTCTCAGGCACACTCTTCTGCGCGCCTGGTCTGCCCCGGCTGTGGGTGCTCGCTCTCCCTGTGGGCTCAGACTACTTGTTCGGAAGGGGCCCGGTGTGGGCTAACTCCCCAGCTGGCCACTAGCTCCTTCAGTAGCCTGTGCTGGGGTCAAGTCGCTAGGTGGCACCAGAGATCTCTCCTAGAGCCCTTGGGGAGCTGATTTTCCACCCCGTGGGACAGGGAGCAGAGCGGGGATGGTAGGGTACACCTCAACGGCTTTGGGGTGCTGTGTCTGCCTTGTGCCCCACCGTTGTGGGGAACCCACGCCCCTAATTTCGTGCCCCGGGTCTCAGTTCCAAAGCCCTCAGTTCCTGGACGCGGGCTGTAGCCCAGATCAGTGGCGCGGGAATGGCGCCTTTTGAATCCCGCTCCCCTGCCTGGGCGCCTTGTTCCTGCTCACTCAGGGAGGGCCTCTGCCCGGGTCTCAGTTCCAAAGCCCTCAGTTCCAGGACGCGGGCTGTAGCCCAGATCAGTGGCGCGGGAATGGCGCCTTTTGAATCCCGCTCCCCTGCCTGGGCACCTTGTTCCTGCTCACTCAGGGAGGGCCTCCGCCGTCTCCCCGCAAGCCTAGGTCGCAGGCGCGGGGACCTGGGCAGCTGCAATCCGAGCGCCGCTTTCGCGCAAGCTTACCTATTTCCATATATTTTTGAGACATTTTATTGTTTCAGCATATAGTTCATCCTTGAGAATGTTCCGTGTGTACTTGAGAAGATGTGTATTCATTTCTTTTGTGATGGAAGGCTCTGTAAATGTGTGTTAAGTCCATCTGATCCGGGCCTCCCCCAGGTGGCGCAGTGGTTGAGCGCTGGGTTGCAAAGCTGCCTGTGGCCTCTGTGGCGCCGGTTCAATCCCCGGCTACTCCCCGGCCACCTGAGGAGGGTCCCACATGGCGCGCAAACCTCTCCTGCCGCCCGCTGCTCCCCTCAGCAGTGTACTTCGGTCCTTCTGCCTGCTCTGCTCCCCGCTCTGGCTCTGGTGAATTCTCTCACCCTCCCGCGCTTCTGACTGTACCCAGTGCTTGTATAAACAAAACAAACAAACAAATAAATAAATAAAACATGCCTCTATTAAAAAAAAAAGTCCATCTGATCCATTACTTCATTTAAGGTCATTTCTTTGTTTACTTTTTGTCTGGATGATCTTTCCATCAATGCAGATGGTGTGTTGAAATCCCCACTGTGTTACTGTCAATATCTCCCTTTAGGTCTGTTAATTGTTGTTTTGAATATTTTGGTGTTCTGTACTGAGTGTGTAAATATATTTTTTAAGATTTACTTATTTTTATACAAGAGCTGGGGTATAGGTGCGGGAGGGTGAGAAGATTCACCAGAGACAGAGCGGGGAGCAGAAGAAGAAGACAACTGGAATACACTGCTGAGGGGAGCAGCAGACGGGACAGGGGAGGTGTGCTGTGCCATGTGGGAATCTCCCTGGCTGGTGGGGAATCGAACCTGCACTGCAGAGGCTGTGGACAGCTTCACAGCACTGTGCTCAACCCACTGTGCCACTGGGGAGGCCCGAGTGTGTAAATATTGATGACAATTATATCTTCTTCATGAATTGTTCCTTTGAGCATTATATAGTGCCTGATTACTCTTTTTTTGACTGAAAGTCATCAGATAGAATTGCGGTTCTTGCTTTTTTCTGTTGTTGGCTTGAAATACATTACTCTTTAGATTTTGACAGGACCTCTTCTATACACAGTATAAGTGGGTCATGGTTTTTAACCCAATTTGTCATTCTGTGCCTATTAATTGTCAAGTTTAGACAATTCAGAGTGACTATTGATACATGCGGGTTATGTATTGTCATTCTATCTTTGGTTTTTGGGCATTTTCTCTTTCTGCTGTTTTTGTTTCCCTCCCACATGATTTTAATTTGCTTTTTCATTCGGATGACTTTCCCTGGTGGTTCTCTCAGTTTCTTCATTTCTTCTTTTAAGCATCTCTATTCTAGATTTTTGTTCTGTGGTTATTATGAGAGTTGTATCAAACTTTCTATATCTAAATAGTGTTTTTTTTATATTTTTAGTCATTCTATTCTTTTCTTCCTCCCTTTTGTTTTGTTGTTGTCTTATATTCTTGTTTATACTTCCAATTTACTCTAGCTATTCATCACCAAGCTCAAGGTTTTGCAATCTTTTGTTTTTTCTTTTCTTGTAGAAAAACTGTTTTCAACATTTCTTGGAGGGCAGTTCTGGCAGTAGTATTACACCCTATTAGTCTTTGTCTGGAAAAGCCTTTATGTATTTCTCTGTCACATTTGAGTGATTATTTTACAGGGTAGAATATTCTTGGATGGCAGTTTTGTCTTTGTAATATGTCAGCCTACTTTCTTCTAGCCTTTAGAGTGTGCGCTCAAAAATCTGATGGAAATCTGATGAGGTGCGTTTGTATATTACAGTTTTTTTTTTCTCTCTAGCAGCCTTTTTTTCCCCTTTATATTTGGCTTTTGATAATTTAATAGTGATGTGTCTTGGTAAAGGTTGTTTTGCATTTAGAAATTTGAGTATTCTTTCTAGTTCCTGAACATCCATATTTATCTCATTTCTTAGGTTTGGTAAATTCTCAGGTATTATTTATTTGTTGTTGTTTTTTTTTTTAAAATATTTATTTATGTATCCAAGAACTGGGGTACAGGCCAGGGGTGCTGGGGGTTAGAGTATTCACCAGAGAGAAAGTGGGGAGCAGAACAGGCAGACTGACTGAAATACATTGCTGAGGGGAGCAGTGGGTGAGACAGGAGAGGTCTGCTGTGCCCTGTGGGTAGCTCCCTGGGGATCTAACTCGTGCTGCAAAGGCTGCACATAGCTTCACAGTGCTGTGCTTAACCCCTTGCGCCATCAGGGAGGCGCAAGTATTATTTCTTTGAAAAGGGTCTATTTCCTTCTCTCTCTCTTCAACTTTTGGAATACTTATTATACTTAGGTTTCCTCTTCTAATGGAGTCTGATATTTCTTGTGGATTTTCTTCATTTTTTCCTAAATCTTACTTCATTCTCTTTTCCTATTTGGGTCATTTGTACATTTGAAATCTTCAGTTTCTAAAATTCTCTCTTCTGCCAGCTTAAGTCCACTTAATATCCTTTCTCATATTGTCCTCATTTCACTCAGCATCTCTTTTGTGTTCCTTTGATATCTTCCATCTCTGTAGTGAAGAACTCTTTTGGTTCCTTGATCTCTTTTCTAACATCATGCACAAGCTTTTTTTTTTTTTTTCCTTTGTGCTTGTTTGAACTGCTGTAACAGCACTGAGAATTTTAGTTTAGATTATTATCTTAAACTTTGTCTGTTAGGCCTTTTCCTTCTGGTCTCTGCCTGGACTTCTTTTCCTTCAGTTTTCTCATCTTGCGTTCAGATGTTCTTTGCTTTTTAAGCATGTGTGTTTCTTTACTTGCTTTTTTTCCAGTTAGAGCACTATGGGTTTAGTTTCGTTTGTTCATTTCTCTTCTTTGTTTAACTAGGCATCAGGTGAGGAAGGGTGGGGAAGCTGGAGTCCAAAGATTTGGTGTCAGTCAGTGGGGAGGGAATTCTATTCTAGGCAGAGATATTTACACTGCTTCTTCTCTTTCTCCAGAGTATGCTGTATTCACTGGTTCTTGGAACACAAATTCTAATCCTCTCACTCCCCTCCTTGTAGCTTCTTACCACACCAGGTCCCTCATATTTCCCAGTATGAAGGGTGAGGGAACTCTGCTACCTGCATTGGTTGTAGTCAGATTCTTCATGACTGAACCAATAGTCTCCGTGCCCATGTGTATGCTAGTCTGCATTCCCTCCCCTACTGAAAAGACTCACTGAAAGGATTCACTCAGTCTGGTCTGTGTGCTGTACCATCTGTGTCTGGCTCCCAGCCTTTTCAGCTAACTGGGATGTTCTCTGCCCTTGCTGCAACTCCCCTCTCTAATTTCACAGCAAACCATCGACCCCATGCAAAATCTCCATGGGACAGTTTATCTTCACAGGTGACAAACTGCTTGAAATTACTGTGAACTAATTTTAGTTTTACTTAGTTGTGCTTAGGGATGAGGTTCATCAGTTCCAACCTATTCTTTCTTGTGGGCGGCATTTCTTTTATTTTTGTTATGTATCCCAATAGGTATATACAGTCAAAATATTGTCTTAAAATTATTTGAAATAATCCCTTTCTCTATGATTAAGCTATTGAGTTGATACACAGTTGGGTTCATTTATTTGTATTTTCTTTTGATTTTTAGTGATGTGTTTCTGTTTTGTTTGAATTTTGTTTTATAATTATGTAAAATAAATGATTCTGAAATCAAATCTACCAATAGAAGTATATTCAGATAAGTGTAGCTTCTATCTCTGTCCTTTCCAACCTGTTCCCTACTTTCCTCTGCATATAACTATTTTATTGTTTATCCTTTTGGTTTTCAATATAATCCAGTATATCTCTCCCTGCCCAAGCTCCTTAGATAAATAGTAGCATTCCATATATACTGTTCTCCACCTTATTTCCTCCATTTAAAGTTATATGCTAGAAATTACTCTGTAGCAATTTAGAGAGAGATTCCTAATTTTAAAAATAACTGTATCATTTCAATTGGTGTATCTTATTGTATTCAACCAGCCCTCTTTTTATTGCTGCAATGTATTGTTTTGTGCATATGACTTTTTCTATTTTAAGGCTATTATTTGAAACAATTTCCATTTTCAGTTCTGTTGTCTTAATCATATGATTGTATCACTGTATTATTTGCTAAGGGTGCTATAACTAGGTGGCTTAAACAACAGTAAAATATTCCTTGATAATGCTGGAGTCTAGAATTCTGAAATGAAGATATTGGGTAGGTTTGTTTTTTTCTGAGGCTTCTCTCATTGGCTTGCAGGTTGCTGTCTTACTGTATCCTCATAGGACCTTTCCACTCTGTATATGTATACTGTGTATAGCATCCCTTTATGTACCCAAATTTCCTCTTATAAGGACACCAGCCAGATGGAATTAGGACCCACTCTAAAGCCTTCATTTTAACTTTAGCATCTCTTTAAAGACCTTTTTCCAAGCCTGCTTTCTGATGCATTAGGAGTTAAAGCTTCAACATTAAATTTTTAGGGGGCAACACAAGTTAGCCCCAAAATTAAATATTCATTTATATCTTTATATATGATCTCTTTTTCTCCTTCTATGATAGAATGATGTTATTTTTAATTTTTTAATTTTTTTTATTGAAGTACCATTGCTTTACATCCTTGTTAGTATTTTGCAAGTATAGCATACCCCGCTTCAGGTGCAGTCACCATAGTGCACCCACCACGAAAGCACCCATAGTCCACCACCATAGTCTATTGTCCTTTCTCCCCACCCTGTTCTTGTCCTTCTCCTTCCCCATTTGATGTTTCAGTTCTATGGTCAGATTTCAAGGGTTTGTTTTAAAGTTTATCTTTGTCTGACACTTTGTTTTGTTTCTCTATATTCCATATATAAGGGGAACCATCTAGTAGTCTTTCTCCTGGCTTATTTTTAATTTTTTTTTATTTTTATATTCCCCATACTATTGCAACCCCCTGATTTTGACCTCAATCCCTCCTTTCTCCTCTCCCCCCCAAGTGTGTCTCTGGTTCATAGTTGTTTGTTGATTTTGATATTTTCTTTCTTATAGTTATTCTTTTTACTGGTCCCTTATTTAGGTTTTCTAGATTCCTGTTATAAGTGAGACCATCCGGTATTTTTCTTTTTCTTTCTGGCTTATTTTGCTGAGCATAATCCCTTCCAGCACCATCCATATTGCTACAAATTGAATGTGTTTATCTTTTTTGAATGCTGAGTAATATTCCATGGTGTATATGTACCACATCTTCTTGATCCAGTCATCTATTTTTGGGCATTTGGGTTGTTTCCAAAGCTTAGCTATTGTAAATTGTGCTGCTATAAACATAGGGGTGCAGGTGCTCTTTGGAATTAATGTTTCTGTGTCCTTTGGGTAAATCCCTAGGAGTGGAATTGCTGGATCATATGGAATCTCTATCTTTAGTAGGTTGAGGAATCTCCACACAGCTCTCCATAGTGGTTGGACCAGTTTGCACTCCCACCAGCAGTGCAGGAGAGTTCCTTTCTCCACATCCTCGCCAACATTTGTTGTTGCTAGTTTTTTTAATATGTGCCATTCTCACTGGTGTGAGATGGTATCTCATTGTAGTTTTCATTTGCATTTCCATGATTGCAAGTGACGTTGAACATTTTTTCATATGCCGGGTAGCCATTTGTATTTCCTCTTTGGAGAAGTTTCTTTTTAGCTCCTCTGCCCATTTATTTTTTTATTATAAATTTTATTTTTATATTCCCCATACAATTGCGACCCCCTTATTTTGACCCCAATCACTCCCCTCCCTGCCCCCTACCCCCCATAGAGTATCTCCGGTTCATGGTTCATAGTTGTTTGTTGATTTTGATTTTTACGTTCTTATAGTTATTCTTTTTCCTGGTTCCTTATTTAAGTTTTCGAGATTCCTGCTATGAGTGAGACCATCTGGTATTTTTCTTTTTCTTTCTGGCTTATTTCGCTGGGAATGATCCCTTCCAGCGCCATCCATGTTGCTGCAAATTGCATGTGTTTATCTTTTTTGAATGCTGAGTAATATTCTATGGTATATATGTACCACATCTTCTTGATCCAGTCATCTGTTTTTGGGCATTTGGGCTGTTTCCAAAGCTTAGCTATTGTAAACAGTGCTGCTATAAACATAGGGGTGCAAGTACTCTTTGGAATTCATGTTTCTGTGTTCTTTGGGTAAATACCTAGGAGTGGAATTGCTGGATCATATGGAAGCTCTCTGTTTAGTAGGTCAAGAAATCTCCACACAGCTTTCCATAGTGGTTGGACCAGTTTGCACTCCCACCAACAGTGCAGGAGAGTTCCTTTCTCTCCACAACCTCGCCAACATTTGTTGTTGCTTGTTTTTTAAATATGTGCCATTCTCACTGCTGTAAGATGGTATCTCATGGTAGTTTTGATTTGCATTTCCCTGATAACAAGTGATGTTGAACATTTTTTCATATGCCTGTTGGCCATTTGCATTTCCTCTTCAGAGAAGTTTCTTTTTAGCTCTTCTGCCCATGATTTGACGGGATTATTTTCTTTGTTGTTGCTGAGTCTCATCAGCTCTTTGCAGATTTTTGTGATCAGTCCTTTATCATTAGTGTTGTGTGCAAAAATGTTCTCCCTGATGGTGGGGTTTCTCTTTGTTTTTGTTATTGTCTCTTTTGCTGTGCAGAAGCTCTTTAATTTGATGTAGTCCCAGCTGTTTATCTTTGCCTTCACTATCACTGCTTTGGGTGATGTGTCTGTAAAGATGTCTTTGATGTGCATATCACGTAGTGTTTCGCCTATATTTCCTTCTATGTATTTTATGGTTTCAGGTCTTATGTCTAGTTCTTTTATCCATTTTGAGTTGATTTTTATGTATGGTGTGAGGTAGTGGTCAAGCTTCATTCTTTTGCATGTAGCGACCCAGTTTTCCCAGCACTATTTATTGAACAAACTTTCTTTGCTCCAATGCATAGTCTTTGCTCCTTTGTCAAAGATTAGTTGACCATAAATCTGTGGGTTTATTTCTGGATTTTCTATTCGATTCCATTGGTCTGTATGTCTGTTCTTGTTCCAATACCATGCAGTTTTGATGATTATGGCTTTGTAGTATAGTTTGAAGTCTGGGAGTGTGATGCCTCCATTCCCTTCTTTTTTTTTTTCAGGAGAGCTTTGGCTATTCGGGGTTTTTTGTGATTCCTTATGAATTTCATCAATAATTGTTCTATTTCTTTGAAGAATGACATTGAAATTTTGATTGGAATAGCATTGAATCTGTATATTGCTTTTGGTAGGATGGCCATTTTAATAATGTTTATTCTCCCAATCCATGAGCAGGGGATGACTTTCCATTTCTTCGTGTCTTCTTCTATTTCTTTTAACAGTGTTTTATAGTTTTCTTTGTATAGGTCCTTTACCTCTTTTGTTAGATTTATTCCCAAGTATTTGATTTTTTTTTGTTTCAATAATAAAAGGGATGGTTTTTTTTGATTTCTTCTTTTTCAGATTTATTGTTTGTGTATAGGAGGGCTATTGACTTTTGTGTGTTGATTTTGTATCCTGCCACTTTACTGAACTGATTGATGAGTTGTATTAGTTTTTCTGTGGAGTTTTTGGGGTTCTCTATGTATATTATCATATCATCTGCAAATAGTGATAGTTTGACTTCTTCTTTTCCTATTTGGATTCCTTGGATGTCTTTCTCTTGTCTTATTGCTCTGGCTAGGACTTCCAGTATTATATTGAAAAGCAGTGGTGAAAGTGGACATCCTTGTCTTGTTCCAGATCTTAATGGAATTGCTTTCAGCTTTTCACCATTGAGAATGATACTGGCTGTTGGCTTGTCATAGATGGCCTTTATGATGTTGAGGTATGTTCCTTGTATCCCAAGAATTTCAAGGGCTTTTATCATGAATGGGTGTTGCACTTTGTCGAAAGCTTTCTCAGCATCTATTGATATTATCATATGGTTTTTATATTTCTTTTTGTTGATGTGTTGGATAACGTTAATTGATTTTCGGATGTTAAACCATCCTTGTGTCCCTGGAATGAATCCTACTTGTTCGTGGTGAATTATCTTATGGATACATTGTTGGATTCTGATAGCTAAAATTTTATTGAGGATTTTTGCATCAGTGTTCATTAGGGAGATTGGCCTGTAGTTTTCCTTTTTTGTGTTGTCCTTGTTCGGTTTTGGTATTAGTGTAATGTTGGCTTCATAGAACGTGTTTGGTATTGTCCCTTCCTTCTCAATTTGTTGGAAGAGTTTGTGAAGGATAGGCACTAATTCGTCTCTGAATGTTTGGTAGAATTCATTTGTAAATCCATCAGGTCCTGGGCTTTTGTTTTTGGGGAGGTTTTTGATTACCATTTCAATTTCGCTGCTTGTAATTGGTCTGTTTAGGTGTTCTATTTCTTCTTTATCTAGCTTTGGGTGATTGTAGAGCTGTAGGAATTTGTGCATCTCCTCTAGATTGTTGAACTTGTTTCCATATAACTGTTCATAGTAGTTACTGATTATTCTTTTGATTTCTGCTGTGTCCATTGTGATTTCTCCTCTTTCGTTTATGATCCTGTTTATTTGTGCTTTCTCCCTTTTTTCCTTTGTGAGCCTGGCTAGGGCTTTGTCTATTTTATTGATTTTTTCAAAGAACCAGCTCTTGGTTTCATTGATCTTTTGGATTGTTTTTTTAGTTTCAATTTCATTTATTTCTGCTTTGGTTTTTATTATTTCTTTTCTTCTACTGGTTTTGGGGTTTTTTTGTTGTTCTTTTTCTAGATCTTTGAACTGCCAGATTAGGTTGTTTCTTTGAGTTCTTTCTTGTTTCTTGATGTGAGCTTCTATTGCTATATATTTTCCTCTTATTACTGCTTTTGCTGCATCCCATACATTCTGGAAAGTGGTGTCCTCCTTGTCATTTAACTCAAAGTATTTTTTAATTTCTTCTTTGATCTCCTCTTTAGTGGTCTTCCAGTAGTGTGGATTTCAATCTCCAAGACGTGGGAAGGTTCTTTGTTTTCTTTTCATTATATATTTCTAGTTTGATGCCTTTATGATTGAAGAAGATATTTGGAATGATTTTGATTTTCTTGTATCTGTTGATATTTGTCTTGTGGCCCAGTATGTGATCGATTCTGGAGAACGATCCATGTGCACTTAAGAAAAATGTGTACTCATATTTTTTTGGATGCAGTGTCCTATAGATGTCTGTAAGTCCATGAGTTCTATGTCTTTATTTAGGGCTCTAGTGTCTTTGTTTATTTTTTGTCTCGTTGATCTGTCCATTGGTGAGACTGGGGTGTTGAAGTCTCCCACTATGTATGTATTTTCTTTAATGTCTGTTTTCAGAGCTGATAATAATTGTCTAATATATTTTGGTGCCCCTTCATTTGGTGAGTATATGTTGATGAGTGTTATATCTTCCTGATGTTTTGTCCCCTTGATCATAATGTAGTGTCCATCTATGTCTCTTTTTACTTTTTTTAATTTGAAGTCTATTTCATCTGATATAAGTATGGCTGTTCCTGCCTCTTTTTTGGTCCCTTTACTTGTAGGATTGTTTTCCACCCTTTTACTTTCAGTCTGTGTTTATCTTTTGTGGTTAAATGTGTTTCCTGGAGACAGCAGAACTTTGGATTTTGTTTTTCCATCCAGTCTGCTACTCTGTCTTTTTAGTGATGAGTTTAATCCATTTACATTTAGAGTTAATACTGATATGTTGGCATCTGTGTTTGCCATTTTGTTTGTCTTTTTTGTGATATTTTCCTTGCTTTTCTGTTCTTCTTGTTCATTCATCTGTTGGTTTTGGCTTTAGGACTTCTTATAGAATTTTTTGGAGTGGGGGTTTAGTTGTAATGAATTTCTGGAGTTTCTATTTGTCTGAGAAGGTCCATATTTTTTCTTTGTAGAGGAAGGAGAGCTTTGCAGGGTAAAGTATTCTTGGTTGGCATTTGCTCTCTTGAAGTTTGCTGAATATGTTACTACATTCTCTTCTTGCCCGTAATGTTTTTTCAGAGAAGTCAGAAGTTAACCTGAGTGGTTTTGCCTTGTAACTTATCTGTTTCTTCCCCCTTGCCAGTTTCATTATTTTTTTCCTTGTCTTGGACTCTTGCAGGATTTATTAGGTGTCTTGCTGTAGTTTTCTTTTCATTATGGTAATTGGGAATTCTTCTCGCCTCCTGTATTTCTGTATTCTTCTCCTTTATCATGCTTGGGAAGTTTTCTTCAATTATCTCCTTGAATAATTTCTCAGTTTCTTTGTCTCCTCACCTTCTGGAATGCCTATAACTCTTAC
The DNA here is from genome assembly GCF_964194135.1 of Talpa europaea. Taxonomy (NCBI): domain Eukaryota; kingdom Metazoa; phylum Chordata; class Mammalia; order Eulipotyphla; family Talpidae; genus Talpa; species Talpa europaea. Next base: position 47,084,791 of record NC_140081.1, on the reverse strand, counting down.
ATTTCCTCTCTTCATGGAGTCTGATAATTGTCTAAGAGTCTCCTCATACTGCTTCATTTGCATTTCTCTCTCCTTTTCTCTTTTGGCTCTTTTTATTTCTGTATCTTCGATAGTACTGATCCGTTCTTCCATTTCATCAATTTTGTTTTCATTGCTTTTCCCAGAGTTCTTTATCTCTTCTAGTAATCCTTTTATCTCCTGTGTTTCTTTCCTTTCCTTTCCTTTCTTAAGGTCTCAATTTCATTCTTCAGTTCAGTGATTATTTGTCTGAAATCATTTTTTTCCTTTTCGTTTTCTTTCTGGTTTTTAATCATGATGATTATTAATTCTCTATCTGATAGGTCGGGAAGTTCTTCCATGTCATCGTTGAGCTCTGGTGACTGTGTTTCTTTTTGTGGTGTGTCCTCCTGCTGGCTTGCTTGGTTATTTATATTTTTTTCTTCTCCCTGTTGTTTGCTTTCTTATTAGTTCTATGCGTTGGGACATTGTGCCACTGGTGTTGGCGGGCATCTCTTTGGAATGCTTCTTTAGGGGTGTTGGAAACTATTTACCAGAGTGAGACCAGCACTGGTAGGCCAAAACTCCACCAGGGTGTTGATGCTGTGTTGCTGGGCTCTGTCCCTTACAGTTCCCTCCCTCTGTATTTACTCAGTTCCAATGGGTAATCAGCTAGTTGGTGATTTAGTTCTGGTCACAAGGTGGCGCCAGAGGCCCGTACTTGCAGACCTGTGCTTTTTCCCAGTGGTTCTCTGAGTAGTGGAGGGGGGCTGTATGGGAGCACCTCCACACAGGGGCTCTTACTCAAGCCAGGTGCTGTGTCTGCACTGTGTTCACCAGGTTTTGTGTCTGCAGCTGTATGGATCCCATGCCTTGAAGTCTGCACTCTAGGTCTCAGTTCCAGGGCTCTCAGATCTAAAACGCTGGCTGTCATCCTGTGCAGTGCCCGCTGCTATGGTGCGTTCCACGCCCCGGATCCAGTGCCTAGCTCTCAGTTCCAGGATGGGGTCTTGCTCCACGCCTTATTTCCCTCCTTATTCCAGTTTGTGAGGCCCACCCACTCTGAGCGCCTGAGGGTGTTTTGGGGATCCCTGGTTTCCAACTATATGGTGTTGGTGATTTTTTCCTGGTGGCTAGGTGGCGCCAGAGATCTTACCTACTGTCCTTCAGGAACTGTTTTTAACCCCGTGGGTCTGGGGGAACAGACTAGGAGTAGCGTGGAGAGCCTCAATGGCTCTTGGGTAGCTGTGTCTGCCTTGTGCCCCACCGTCGTGGGGATCCCACGCCCTGAATTTCGTGCCCTGGGTCTCAGTTCCCAAAGCCCTCAGGTCCAGGACGTGGTCTATAGCCCAGTTCAGTGTCCACAGAAATGGCACCTTCTGTACTCTGCTCCCTTGTCCGGGTGCCTGGTTTCTGCTTACTCAGTGAGGGACATTCACCTCAATGAGGGCCCCTGCGTGTCTCCCTGCAAGCTTAGGTCGCTGGTGCGGGGACCTGGGCAGCCCCAATCCGTGTTTGCTTTTCAAGCGTGCCGCTTTTCCGTACAAGCTTACTGGCAGGCTTTGGGCTGTTTGTAGGTCTCCTGGGAGTCTTTATTTTTCTCCAGTGGCGCTGGGGGCCCTTTGCTTACCTCCACGGGGAATCCTGCACAGTTCTCCACGGTTCAAGTTCACAGGGTTCGGTGGCTGAAATAGTTCCTTTCCACTCACAGTCCCGCTTGATGTGTAGTTTGTTCTTGTTGGTTGTTTTATTATTTTTTTTTCCTCCTTTCTGTTGGTTGGAGAGTGCAGACTTTGTGGGTAGGGGGTGGGTAGCAGGGTTCTGAGCTTTCCTCCATTCTAGTCCTCTTTTATGACAACTTTCTTCTTCAGGCAGTTTGCCAGAGTCGCCCGTTTATCTTCCGTGTCCCAGTTCTCTCAGGGACCTGCTGCTTTTCCTGCCTATTAATTTTTTTTTTTATGGGAGATCTTACAGTGTTTCCTTCCCACCATGTTGATGATGTCTCCGCCTCCTGGCTTATTTTCCTTAGCATAATTCCTTCCAACTTCATCCATGTTACTCAAATGATATGAATTTATCTTTTTTGATTGCTGACTAGTGTTCCCTTGTGTATATGTACCACATCTTCTGGATCCACTCACTTGGTTTGGGACACTTAGGTTTTTTTCATATATTGGCTGTTGCAAACAGTGCTGCAGTAGACATAGGAGTGCACGTTTCCTTTGGAGTTAGTGTTTTTGTATTCTTTTGGTCGATACCTCAGAGTGGAATTGCTGAGTCATATGCAGGTCTATTTTCAGTCTTTTGAGGAACATCCACACTGATTTCCATAGGGCCTGCCAGCCTACGTTCCCACCAACGGTATTAAAAAAAATACATTGGGCCTCCCCGGTGTCGCAGCGGTTGAGAGCTAGGCTGCGAAGCTGCCTGCAGCCTCTGCAGTGCCTGTTCCATCCCCAGCCACTCACGAGAGTCACACATGGCGAGACAGACCTCTCCTGCCACCCTCTGCTCCCCTCAGCAGTGTATTTCATCAGTCTGCCTGTTCAGTTCCCCACTCTGGCTCTGGTGAATTCTCTTACCCTCCGGTGCTTCTGACTGTACCCAGTGCTCGTATAAATAAATAAATAAATCTTAAAAAAAATACATTGAAGAAAAATAGGTAAAACACTCCATGACATTGGTTTCAAAAATGTCTTTGGGGACTCATTTCCAATGGCAAGAGAAGCAAAAACAAATATAAACATTGTATGGGGACTATAACCAAGATGAAAATGCAAACATTTTGCATAAGTGAAAAATGATGTAAAAAATATATGAAATTTAAAAAATAATAATAAATTAAAAAGATATGTAAACATTGGGACTACATCAAAATAAAAAACCCTCAGCATCATGAAAGAAAGCATAACTTAAATGAAGAAACACCTTAACTGAATGGGAGAAAATATTTGCATACTATACATGTGACAAGGGACTAATATCAAAGATCTCCAAGGAGCCCATATAACTCACCAAAAAGAAATGAAATAACCTAATCAAGCAATTGGCAGAAGAGCCAAATATAATAGGCACTTCTCCAAAGGAGACATACAATGGCCAACAGGCACATTAAAAAAATGCTCATCATCAATTATCATCAGGGAAATGCAAATCAAACCACAATGAGATACCACCTCACACTTGTTACAGTGGCCCATATAAAAAAGATTAGAAACAAGTTCTGGTGAGATTGTGGAGAAAAAATATAGAAGGATATTTATTTCATATGATTTTATATTAATTTTCCCTACTCCCACTTTGAGTTTTTGTTAGTTATACTATTTAAATTTTCTTTATTAAGAACTGGACATAAGGGCCTCCCCTGGTGGCGCAGGTGATTGAGTGCCATGCTGTGAAGCTGTCCGCAGCCTCTGCAGCGCCGGTTCTATCCCTGCCGGCCGGTGAGGGAACCACATGGCGCTGCAGACCTCTCCTGTCGTGCACGCTGCTCCCCTCAGCAGTGTATTTTGTCAGCCTGCCTGTTCTGTTCCCCGCTCTGTCTCTGGTGAATCCTCTCACCCTCCCATGCCTCTGACTGTACCCTGGTTCTTGTATAAATAAATAAAATAAATCTTTAAAAATAAATAAATAAATCTTAAAAAACAAAAGAACTGGACATAACACCTGAGACCATAAAATATATAGAAGAAATTATAGGTAAAACACTATAAGACATACATCACAATAACATCTTTAAAGACTCATCACCCAAAGCAAAGATAGTCAAGGAAAAGATAAACACCTGGCATTACATCAAACTGAAAAGCTTCTGCACAGCAAAAAAGACATTAACCAAAACAGAGAGACACCCCACTGATTGGGAAGAAATCTTTGCACCCCAGTCAACTGATAAGGGACTGATCACAGATATATAAAGAACTCACCTGACTCAACAAAAACAAAATAAACATTCCAGTCAAGAAATGGGCAGAAGAACTTAAAAGACAATTCTCCAAAGAGGACATGCAAATGGCCAACAGGCATATGAAAAAATGTTCAACATCCCTCATAATCAGGGACACGCAAATTAAAACCACATTGAGATACCACTTTACACCAGTAAGAATGGCACATATCAAAAAAACAAGCAACAACAAATGTTGGTGAGGATGTGGTGAAAAAGGAACTCTTCTACATGGCTGGTGGGAGTGCAAACTGGTCCAACCACTATGGAAAGCTGTCTGGAGGGTCCTCAGTCTACTAAAAACGGAGCTACCATACAACCCAGCAATTCGACTCCTAGGAATCTACCCAAAGAGCACAAAAACATTGATTCAAAAGAACACCTGTACACCTATGTTTACTGCAGCACTATTTACAATAGGTAAAACCTGGAAACAACCCAAATGCCCAAAAATAGATGACTGGATCAAGAAGATGTGGCATATATACACAATGGAATATTATTCGGCAATCAAAAAAGATAAACTCATGCCATTTGCAGCAACGTGGATAGAACTAGAAGGGATTATGCTCAGTGAAATCAGCCAGAAGGAAAAAGAAAAATATCAGATGGTTTCACTTATAGCAGGCATATAGGGGAACCAAATAAGACATCAGTGTAAAAAAAATAATAACAGTACAAAACTCAACAAAACCAAAACGGACAATTATAAATCAGAGACATACTGCGAGAGGAGGAGGGAGAGGGATCATGGGGAGGGAGGGAGGAGCACAGGAGACTGAGGTGATGGTGCATGGGTGCATTGGTGAAGGAAACTCTATGGGGACTACACCTGAGGGGTTGGGGGAAAGCACATATTGTTTAAAAATGAACAATGATGTAAAAATTTTTAAAAAATTTATTAATATTAAAAAATACATTTTTTTATTATTTAAATTTTTTTCTTATATCATTGTAGTCCCAATAGTTCTCCTTCCTCCATTTCACCTGTGAACCATCACCATATACCCTTGTGCTCCTCCCTCTCCTATTTGCCACCACCTTCTACCCTCTCCTTTGCTGTATGCCTTAGTTCTATGGTCAGCTTGCTAGTTTTGACTTTTTCTCAACTTTTTGCTTGGTTTCTCTATGTTCCACATATAAGCGAGACCATCCAATATTTATGTTTTTTTTTCTGGCTAATTTAAGTTAGCGTATCTAAGTTACATTCACGTTGTCACAAAAGGCATGAGTTTGTCTTTTTTGATCACTGAGTAATAGTCCATTGTATAAATATATCATGACTTTTTAAAAAAATATTTATATACATTTTACATCGTTGTTCATTTTTGTACAGTATTTTCTTTCTCCACTCGTGTAGTTCCAATAAAATTCCCACCACCAATTAACCTATGCACCATCACCATAGTCCCTTGCACTCTTCCCTCCCCTGTTTTGATCCCTTTCCCTCTTCCTCCCCTCCAGAATATCTCTGGCTTATAGTTGTCTGTTAATTTTGTTTTTTATTTATTATTATTACTATTATTTTTCCTGATCCATTATTTGGTTCCCCTATATTCCTCATATAATGAAACCATCTGATATTTTTTTTTCCTTCTGATTTATTTCACTGGACATAATCCCAGCTCCATCCACCTTTTTGTGAATGGCACAAGCTTATCTTTTTGATTGCTGAATAGTATTCCTGCGTGTGTGTGTGTGTGTGTGTGTGTGTGTGTGTGTACACCACATCTTTTTGATCCAGTCATCTAATTTTGGGCATTGGGGTTGTTTCCATATCTTACCTATTGTAAATATGCTGCAATAAACATAGGGGAGGGGTACAGGCATCCTTTTGAATTAATGTTTTTGTGTCCTTTGGGTAGATTCCTAGGAGTGGAATTGCTGGGTCATATGGTAGCTGTTTTTAGTAGTTTGAGGAACGTCCACACAGCTTTCCATAATGGTTGGACCAGTTTGCATTCCTACCAGCAGTGTAGGAAAGTTCCTTTTTCTCCACATCCTTGCCAACATTTGTTGTTGCTTGCTTTTTTACTATGTGCCATTCTCACGGTGTAAGGTGGTATCTCATTGTGGTTTTGATTTGCATTTTACTGATTACAAGTGGATGTTGAACATTTTTTTAATATACCTGTTGGCCATTTGCATTTCCTCTTTGGAGAAGTGCCTTTTTAGCTCTTCTGCACATTTTTTGACTGGATTTTTTTGAGTCGTGTCAACTCTTTGTAGATCTTTGTGATCAGTCCCTTATTATTTGTATTGTGTGTAAAAATTTTCTCTCAATCAGTAGGGTGTCTGTCTGTTTTGGTTAATGTCTCTTTTGCTGTACAGAAGCTTTTTAGTTTGATGCAATCCCAACTGTTCATCTTTTCCTTTACTTTCTTTGCTTTGGGGGATACACCTTTAAAGATGTTACTGAGATGTATGTCATGTAGTGTTTTGCCTATATTTTCTTCTATATATTTTATGATTACATGTCTTATGTTCATTTCTTTTATCCATCTTGAGTTGGTTTTTGTGCATGTTGTGAGGTAGTAGTCTAGCTTCATTCTTTTGTATGTGCTGGTCCAGTTTTCCCAGCACCATGTATTGAACAAACTGTCCTTGTTCCATTGCATGTTCTTTGCTCCTTTGTCAAAGATTGGTTGTCCATAAAATTATGGGTTTATTTCTGGTTTTCTATTCGATTCCATTGGCCTGTGTATCTGTTTTTGTTCCAGTATTGTATAGTTTTATTTTTTTAAGATTTATTCATTTATGCATAAAAGAGCTGGGGTACAGGCCAGTGGTGTAGGGGTGAGAGGCTTCACCAGAGACAGAGTGGGGAACAGAACAGGCAGATCAGCCAAAATACACTGCTGAGGGGAGCAGCGGGCAATTCAGGAGAGGCCTGCTGTGCCATGTGGGTTACTCCCTGCCCCGCCAGGGATTGAACTCATGCTGCAAAGGCTGTGGACAGCTTCATAGGTTGGGTCTTAACCCGTTGTGCCACCAGGGAGGTTCCAGTATCGTATAGTTTTAATTTTTATGGCTTTGTGGTATAGTTTTTTTTTAAAGATTTATTTATTTATACAAGCACTGGGTACAGTCAGAAGCACGGGAGGGTGAGAGAATTCACCAGAGCAGGGAACAGAACAGGCAGACTGACGAAATACACTGCTGAGGGGAGCAGCGGACACGGCAGGAGAGGTCTGCGCACCATGTGCGACCCTCGCTGGTGGCTGGGGATCGAACTGGCACTGCAGAGGCTGCAGGCAGCTTTGCAGCCCAGCGCTCAACTGCTGCACCACCAGGAGAGGCCCTGTGATATAGTTTGAAGTCTGGTAGTGAGATACCTCCATTCTCCTTCTTTTTAGTCGGGAGAGCTTTGGCTAGTCGAGTTTTTTTTGTGGCTCCATATGAATTTTATCAATATTCTATTTCTTTGAGGAATGTCATTGAAGTTTTTATTGGAATAGTGTTGAATCTGTAACTTTTTGATAGGATGGCCATTTTGATAATGTTAATTCTTCCAATCCATGAAGAGGAGATGTCTTTCCATTTCTTAATGTCTTCTTCTATTTCTTTTTTTCCAAAGATTTATTTATCCATACATACAAGAACTGGGGTACAGGCCAGATGTGTGGGAGAGTTAGAGGATTCACCAGAGACAGAGCAGGGAACAGAACAGGCAGACTGACGAAATACACTGCTGAAGGCAGCAGCGGGCGCGACAAGAGAGGTCTACAGCGCCATGTGGGACCCTTACCGGCTGGCCAGGATCTAACCTGTGCTCCAGAGGCTTCGGACAGCTTCACAGCACTGCGCTCAACTGCCTGCGCCACCAGGGGAGGCCCCCTTCTTCTATTTCTTTTAATTTTATAATTTTTGTAAATGTTTTATAATTTTCTTTGTATAGGTCACTCACCTCCTTGGTTAGCTTTATTCCTAGGTATTTGTTTATTTTTTGTTTCAGTTGTACATGGGGTGGTTTTCTTAATTATCATTCTTCAGATTGATTGTTTCCATATAGGAAGGCTACTGATTTTTATGTGTTGATTTGTTATCCTGCTACTTTACTGAACAGGTTTATTATTTTACTTAGTTTCCCTGAGGAGTTTATAGGATTTTCTATGTATATTATCATGTCGTCTGCAAATAGTGATAGTTTGACTTCTTTCCCTATTTGGATTCTTTGTACATCTATTTCTTTTCTTATTGCTCTGGCTAGACTTCCAGTATTGAAAAGCAGTGGTGAGAGTGGACATCCTTGTCTTGTTCCTGATCTTAAAGGAAAGGCAATCAGCTTTTCACCATTGAGAATGATATTGACTGTGGGTTTGCCATTTATGGCTTTTATAATGTTAACATATGTTCTTTCCTTTTTTTTTTTTCTTAAAGATTGATTTATTTATACAAGCACTGGGTACAGTCAGAAGCGCGGGAGGGTGAGAGAATTCACCAGAGCGGGGAGCAGAGCAGGCAGAAGGACCGAAGTACACTGCTGAGGGGAGCAGCGGGCGGCAGGAGAGGTCTGCGCGCCATGCGGGACCCTCCTCAGGTGGCCGGGGAGCAGCTGGGGATTAAACCAGCGCTGCAGAGGCAGTGGGCAGCTTCACAACCCAGCGCTCAACTGCTGCGCCACTGGGGAGGCACCTTACGTTCTTTCTATCCAAGAATTTCGAGGGCCTTCATCATAAATGATGTTGAACTATGTCGAATGCTTTCTCGGCATCTATTGATATGATCATACTGTTTTTATTTTTTTTTTTTGTTGATGTGTTGCATTATATTAATTGATTTTCAGATATTGAACCATCCTTGTGTCCCTGGAATAAATCCTACTTTGTTGTGGTATATTATCCTTTTGATATTTTGTTGGATTCTGTTGGCTCGGGATTTAATTTATTTATTTATACATTAAAGATTCATTTATTTATTTATTTATTTATTTATTTATTTATTTGTTTATTTATACGAGCACTGGGGACGGTCAGAAGCACGGGAGGGGGAGATAACTTACCAGAGCTAGAGCGGGGAACAGAACAGGCAGACCGACAAAATACACTGCTGAGGGAGCGGGGCGCGGCAGGACAGGTTTGAGCACCATATGGGACCCTCGCTGGCAGCCGGGGATGGAACCAGCTCTGCAGAGGCTGCAGGCAGCTTTGCAGCTCAGCGCTCAACTGCTGCGCCACCAGGGGATGCCCTGGCTAGGGATTTTATTGAGGATTTTTGCATCCGTGTTCATTAGAGGGTTTGGCCTGAAGTTTTCTTTTTTGTGTGTTTTCTTTGTTTGGTTTTGGTGTTAGTGTAATGTTGGCTTCATAAAACTTGTTTTGTAGTGTTCCTTCTTTATTTTTTGGAAGTGTTTGTGTAGAATAGGCAGTAGTTCATTTCTGAATGTTTGGTAGAATTCATTTGTGAGGCCTTCTAGTCCTAGGCTTTTGTTTTTGAGGAGGGTTTTGATTACTGTTTCAGTTTCACTGCTTGCAATTGGTCTGTTTAGGTGTTCTGTTTCTTGTTTATCTAGTTTTGGATGATTATATCATTCTAGGAATTTGTTCATACCGTCTAGATTGTTGAATTTGTTTGCATATAAATGTTCATAGTAATGTCTGATTATTCCTTTTTTTCCCTGCTGAGTCTGTTGTAATTTCTCCTTTTTTGTTTATGATCCTGTTTACTTTTTTTCTCCCATTTTTAGTTTGTGAGCCTGTCGAGAGGTCTGCCTATTTTTTTTAAGATTTATTTATTTGTGCATACAAGAGCTGGGGTACAGGTCAGAGATGCGGGGGGTGAGAGGATTCACCAGAGACAGAGTGGGGAACAGAACAGGCAGATTCACTGAAATACACTGCTGAGGGGAGCAGCGGGCATGACAGGAGAGGTCTGCTGTGCCATGTTGTTTGCTCCCTGGCGGGGGATCAAACTCGTGCTGCAGAGGCTGCGGATTACTCATAGTGGGGTGCTTAACCCCTTGCGCCACAAGGGAGGCCCAAGGTTTGTCTATTTTGTTTAATTTTTTCAAAGAACTAACTTTTGGTTTCATTGATCTTTTGTATTTTTTTTAAACTTCTATTTTGTTTATTTCTGCTTTGATTTTATTTCCTTTCTTCTACTTGCTTTTGAGTTTTTTTTTGTTTTTCTAGCTCTTTGAGATGGAATATTAGGTTCTTCTTTGATTTCTTTCTTTATTCTTGATGTGAGCCTGTATTGCCATATACTTTCCTCTTATTATTGCTTTTACTGCATCCCATACATTCTGGAAAGTTGTGTCTTCATTGTTGTTCATCTAAAAATATTTTTTTAATTTCTTCTTTCATCTCCTCGTTAATCCCGTGGTCTTACAGTAGTATGGGTTTCAATCTCCATGAAGTAAGAGGATTCCTTGCTTTCTTTTCATGGTCTATTTTAGTTTGATGCCTTCTATGATCAGAAAAGATGGTTGGTATGATTTTAATCTTTTTTTTTTAAGTCAATTTGTTTCTTTTTTTTTTTTTAATACTATATATTTTTTTTTTATAAATTTTATTGTTATATTCCCCATACAATTGCAGCCCCCCATTCTGACCCCAATCCCTCCCCTCCCGCCCCCGCCCCCCTAAAAGTGTCTCTGGTTCATAGTTTTTTGTTGATTTTGATTTTCACTTTCTTATAGTTATTCATTTTCCTGGTCCCTTATTTAAGTTTTCTAGATTCCTGCTATGAGTGAGACCATCCGGTATTTTTCTTTTTCTTTTTGGCTTATTTCGCTGAGCATGATCCCTTCCAGCGCCATCCATGTTGCAGCAAATTGCATGTGTTTATCTTTTTTGAATGCTGAGTAATATTCCATGGTGTATATGTACCACATCTTCTTGATCCAGTCATCTATTTTTGGGCATTTGGGTTGTTTCCAAAGCTTAGCTATTGTAAACAGTGCTGCTATAAACATAGGGGTGCAGGTGTTCTTTGGAATTGATGTTTCTGTGTCCTTTGGGTAAATACCTAGGAGTGGAATTGCTGGATCATATGGAAGCTCTATGTTTAGTAGGTCCAGAAATCTCCACACAGCTTTCCACAGTGGTTGCACCAGTTTGCACTCCCACCAACAGTGCAGAAGAGTTCCTTTTTCTCCACACCCTCGCCAACATTTGTTGTTGCTAGTTTTTTTAATATGTGCCATTCTCACTGGTGTAAGATGGTATCTCATGGTAGTTTTGATTTGCATTTCCCTGATGACAAGTGATGTTGAACATTTTTTCATATGCCTGTTGGCCATTTGCATTTCCTCTTCAGAGAAGTTTCTTTTAAGCTCTTCTGCCCATTTTTTGACTGGATTATTTTCTTTGTTGTTGTTGAGTCTCATCAGCTCTTTGCAGATTTTTGTGATCAGTCCTTTATCATTAGTGTTGGGTGCAAAAATGTTCTCCCAGTTGGTGGGGTTTCTCTTTGTTTTTGTTATTGTCTCTTTTGCTGTGCAAAAGCTCTTTAATTTGATGTAGTCCCAGCTGTTTATCTTTGCCTTCACTATCACTGCTTTGGGTGATGTGTCTGTAAAGATGTCTTTGATGTGCAAATCACGTAGTGTTTCGCCTATATTTCCTTCTATATATTTTATGGTTTCAGGTCTTATGTCTAGTTCTTTAATCCATTTTGAGTTGATTTTTGTGTATGGTGTGAGCTGGTGGTCAAGCTTCATTCTTTTGCATGTAGCGACCCAGTTTTCCCAGCACCATTTATTGAACAAACTTTCTTTGCTCCAATGCATAGTCTTTGCTCCTTTGTCAAAGATTAGTTGACCATAAATCTGTGGGTTTATTTCTGGATTTTCTATTCGATTCCATTGGTCTGTATGTCTGTTCTTGTTCCAATACCATGCAGTTTTGATGATTATGGCTTTGTAGTATAGTTTGAAGTCTGGGAGTCTGATGCCTCCATTCCCTTCTTTTTTTTTCAGGAGAGCTTTGGCTATTCGGGGTTTTTTGTGATTCCATATGAATTTCATCAATAATTGTTCTATTTCTTTGAAGAATGACATTGAAATTTTGATTGGAATAGCATTGAATCTGTATATTGCTTTTGGAAGGATGGCCATTTTAATAATGTTTATTCTTCCAATCCATGAGCAGGGGATGTCTCTCCATTTCTTTGTGTCTTCTTCTATTTCTTTTAACAGTGTTTTATAGTTTTCTTTGTATAGGTCCTTTACCTCTTTTGTTAGATTTATTCCCAAATATTTGATTTTTTTTGTTTCAATAACAAAAGGGATGGTCTTTTTGATTTCTTCTTCTTCAGATTTATTGTTTGTGTATAGGAAGGCTACTGACTTTTGCGTGTTGATTTTGTATCCTGCCACTTTACTGAACTGATTGATGAGTTGAATTAGCTTTTCTGTGGAGTTTTTGGGGTTCTCTATGTATAATATCATATCGTCTGCAAATAGTGATAGTTTGACTTCTTCTTTTCCTATTTGGATTCCTTGGATGTCTTTCTCTTGTCTTATTGCCCTGGCTAGGACTTCCAGTATTATATTGAAAAGCAATGGTGAGAGTGGACATCCTTGTCTTGTTCCAGATCTTAATGGAATTGCTTTCAGCTTTTCACCATTGAGAATGATACTGGCTGTTGGCTTGTCATAGATGGCCTTTATGATGTTGAGGTATGTTCCTTGTATCCCAAGAATTTCAAGGGCTTTTATCATGAATGGGTGTTGCACTTTGTCGAAAGCTTTCTCAGCATCTATTGATATTATCATATGGTTTTTATATTTCTTTTTGTTGATGTGTTGGATAACGTTGATTGATTTTCGGATGTTAAACCATCCTTGTGCCCCTGGAATGAATCCTTCTTGGTCGTGGTGAATTATCTTATGGATACATTGTTGGATTCTGATAGCTAAAATTTTATTGAGGATTTTTGCATCAGTGTTCATTAGGGAGATTGGCCTGTAGTTTTCCTTTTTTGTGTTGTCCTTGTTCGGTTTTGGTATTAGTGTAATGTTGGCTTCATAGAACGTGTTTGGTATTGTCCCTTCCTTCTCAATTTTTTGGAAGAGTTTGTGAAGGATAGGCACTAATTCGTCTCTGAATGTTTGGTAGAATTCATTTGTAAATCCATCAGGTCCTGGGCTTTTGTTTTTGGGGAGGTTTTTGATTACCATTTCAATTTCGCTAATTGTAATTGGTCTGTTTAGGTGTTCTATTTCTTCTTTATCTAGCTTTGGGTGATTGTAGAGTTGTAGGAATTTGTCCATCTCCTCTAGATTGTTAAACTTGTTTCCATATAACTGTTCATAGTAGTTACTGATTATTCTTTTGATTTCTGCTGTGTCCGTTGTGATTTCTCCTCTTTCATTGATGATCCTGTTTATTTGTGCTTTCTCCCTTTTTTCCTTTGTGAGCCTGGCTAGGGGTTTGTCTATTTTATTGATTTTTTCAAAGAACCAGCTCTTGGTTTCATTGATCTTTTGGATTGTTTTTTTAGTTTCAATTTCATTTATTTCTGCTTTGGTTTTTATTATTTCTTTTCTTCTACTGGTTTTGGGGTTTTTTTGTTGTTCTTTTTCTAGATCTTTGAGCTTCGAGATTAGGTTGTTTCTTTGCGTTCTTTCTTGTTTCTTGATGTGAGCTTCTATTGCTATATATTTTCCTCTTATTACTGCTTTTGCTGCATCCCATACATTTAGGATATTGGTGTCCTCCTTGTCGTTCAATTCAAAAATTTTTTTAATTTCTTCTTTGATCTCCTCATTAGTCCAATGTTCTTCCAGTAGTGTGGTTTTTAATCTCCATGAGGTAGGAAAGTTCCTTGCCTTCTTTTTATGGTTTATTTCTAGTTTGATGCCTTCATGGTCAGAAAAGATGGTTGATATGATTTCAATCTTGGTGTATCTGTTGATGTTTGTCTTGTGCCCCAGTATGTGATCGATCCTGGAGAATGATCCGTGTGCGCTTGAGAAAAATGTGTACTCCGTTTTTTTGGGGTTTAGTGTTCTATAGATGTCTGTTAAGCCCAATTGCTCTAGGTCTTTATTTAGAGCTTTGGTTTCTTTACTTATTTTTTGTCTTGTTGATCTATCCATTGTTGATAGTGGTGTGTTGAAGTCTCCCACTACGTATGTGTTTTCTCTGATGTCTGTTTTCAGAGAGGACAACAGTTGTCTGATATATTTTGGTGCTCCTTCGTTTGGTGAGTATATGTTAATGAGTGTTATTTCTTCTTGAAGTATTGTCCCCTTGATCATAATGTAGTGACCATTGGGGTCTCTTTTTATCTTTTTGAGTTTGAAATCTGTTTTATCTGATATAAGTATAGCTGTTCCTGCTTTCTTTTTTGGTCCATTTGCTTGTAGGATTGTTTTCCATCCTTTAACTTTGAGCCTATTTTTATCTTTTGTAGCTAAATGTGTTTCCTGGAGACAGCAAAAGGTTGGGTTTTGTTTCTTAATCCAGGCTGCAACTCTGTGTCTTTTTATTGAAGAGTTTAGTCCATTTACATTTAGAGTTAATATTGATATGTTAACATCTGTATTTGCCATTGTGTTTGTCTTTCCTTTGATTTTATTTATTTATTCTTTCAATAACTTTTTTTTTTTGGCCTTCTTTCATTGTTATTCGTCGCTCTGAGGTTCTGGCTTTAGGACTCCTTGTAGTATTTTTTGGAGTGGGGGTTTAGTTGCAATGAAATTCCGGAGTTTCTGTTTGTCTGGGAAGGTCCATATTCTTTCTTCAAAGAGGAAGGAGAGCTTTGCGGGATAGAGTATTCTTGGTTGGCATCTGTTTTCTTGGAGTCTGTTGACTATGTCCCTCCACTCTCTCCTTGCCCGTAGTGTTTCTTCGGAGAAGTCTGATGTCAGCCTGATTGGTTTTCCTTTGAATGTTATCTGTTTCTTCCCTCTTGCCAGCTTCATTATTTTTTCCTTGTCCTGGATTCTTGGGAGCTTTACTATTATGTGTCTTGCTGTATTTTTCCTTTCGTCGTGGAAATTTGGTGTTCTTCTTGCTTCTTGTATATCAATTTTCAGCTCCTTCTTCACATTTGGGAAGTTCTCTTCAATTATCTCTTTGAATATTTTCTCTGTTCCTACATCTCTCTCCTCTCCTTCTGGTATTCCTATAACTCTTATATTTCCTTTCCTCATGGAGTCAGATAGTTCCCGAAGTCTTTCTTCGTTCTTTTTCCTTCGTACTTCTCTTTCCTTTTCTGTTTTGGTTCTTTTTATTTCTTTGTCTTCAAGATTACTTATTCGTTCTTCCATTTCATCTATTCTGCTTTCATTGCTTTTCCCAGAATTCTTTAGTTCTTCCATTAATTCTTTGATCTCCTGCATTTCTTTTACTTCCCTCTTTAGGGACTCAATTTCTTTCTTCTGACCATTGTTTTCCCTCTCTAGGGACTCAATTGCATTCTTCTGATCGTTGATTATTTTTCCCTTATCATTGTTTTCCTTTATGACTTCTGTCAGTTTTTTATCACGGCAATTTTAAATTCTCTTTCTGGAAGGCTCAGAAATTCTTCCAAGTTATTGTCGTTGCAATCTGGGGGCTGGCTTTCTTTTTGTGGTGTGCTTTTTCTCTGGAGAGTTGCTAGGTTGCGTGTGGTTCTTCTCCTCCCTACTGTTTTTTTTCTAATTTGCCGTATGCGTTGAGACACTGTGTTGTTGGGACTGGCCGGCATCTTGGGTGGGCTTCTCTGTTCCCCTCTGGTTCTTCCAGGAGTCATCTGTCAGTTTCAAGCAGCCTTTACTGGAGAAAGGTCCCTGTTCTAAAATGCCGATGTGGGGACACACTCCCCTGTGTGCCTGGTCTGTCCCGGCGGTGGGTTCCTGCTCCCCACTAGGCTTGGACTGCAGGCCAGAGGGGGTCTGGCGTGGGCGAACTTCCCCCGCTCACCTCTGGCTCCTGAGGAAGCCTTCTGCAGGTAGTCTTTACTGAAGAAATGTCCCTGTTCTAAAATGGTGATGTGGGACACACTCCCTGCGCTTCTGGTCTCAGGCACACTCTTCTGCGCGCCTGGTCTGCCCCGGCTGTGGGTGCTCGCTCTCCCTGTGGGCTCAGACTACTTGTTCGGAAGGGGCCCGGTGTGGGCTAACTCCCCAGCTGGCCACTAGCTCCTTCAGTAGCCTGTGCTGGGGTCAAGTCGCTAGGTGGCGCCAGAGATCTCTCCTAGAGCCCTTGGGGAGCTGATTTTCCACCCCGTGGGACAGGGAGCAGAGCGGGGATGGTAGGGTACACCTCAACGGCTTTGGGGTGCTGTGTCTGCCTTGTGCCCCACCGTCGTGGGGAACCCACGCCCCTAATTTCGTGCCCCGGGTCTCAGTTCCAAAGCCCTCAGTTCCAGGACGCGGGCTGTAGCCCAGATCAGTGGCGCGGGAATGGCGCCTTTTGAATCCTGCTCCCCTGCCTGGGCGCCTTGTTCCTGCTCACTCAGGGAGGGCCTCCGCCTGGGTCTCAGTTCCAAAGCCCTCAGTTCCAGGACGCGGGCTGTAGCCCAGATCAGTGGCGCGGGAATGGCGCCTTTTGAATCCCGCTCCCCTGCCTGGGCGCCTTGTTCCTGCTCACTCAGGGAGGGCCTCCGCAGTCTCCCCGCAAGCCTAGGTGGCAGGCGCGGGGACCTGGCAGCTGCAATCCGAGCGCCGCTTTCGAGCAAGCTTACTGGGCGGCTGGGGCTGTGTGCTGGTGCTGGTCTCCTCCTGGGGGGCGGGGCTCTCTTTAATGGCGCCTGGAGCTCACCTCCGCGGCGGATCCTGCAGGGTTCGCCTCAGCTCCCGTTCACGGGGTGTGGTGGCTGAAATAGTTCCTTTCCACTCACAGTCCCACTTGCTGTGTCCGTTTTTCTTCTTGGGCGTTTTGGTTTGTTGTTTCCCTCCTCTCTGCCGGTGGGAGAGTGCCGCCTCTGTGGGCGGGGGAGGGGAGCAGGGTTCTGCGCTTCCCTCCCTTCTCGTCCTCTTTTATGGCAACTTTCTTCTTTGGGCAGTTTGCTGGAGTCGTCCGTTTATCTTCCGTGTCCCAGTTCTCACTGGGACCTGCCGCTTTTCCTCCCTATTAACTTTTTTTAATGGGAGATCTTACTCGCAGAGTCTCCTCGCCGCCATGTTCTGTTTCTTTTTTTTTAAGATTTATTTATTTATTTATACAAATACTGGGTACAGTCAGAAGCGCGGGAGGGTGAGAGAATTCACCAGAGCCAGAGCGGGGGGCAGAACAGGCAGAAGAAACGAAGTACACTGCTGAGGGGAGCAGTGGGCGTCAGGAGAGGTCTGCGAGCCATGTGGGACCTTCCTCTGGTGGCTGGGGAGCACCTGGGGATTGAACCGGCGCTGCAGAGGCTGTGGGCAGCTTTGCAACCCAGCGCTCAACTGCTGCGCCACCGGGGAGGCCCAAAAGATTTATTTTTATTATGCATACAAGAATTGTGGCGTAGGCCAGAGGTGTGAGGGGTGAGAGGATTCACCAGAGAATGGGGAAAAGAACAAGCAGATTGACCGAAACATACTGCTTAGGGGAGCATGGGGTAGTCAGGAGAGGTCTGTTGCACCATGTGGGCATCTCCCTGGCTGGGGATACAATTCATGCTGCAGTGGCTGCAATAGCTTGATAGTGCTGAGACTTTAACTTCTGTGCCACCAGGGAGGCCTCTTTATTGATTTTTAAAGAGTTTTTGTAGGATGGGCATTAGTTCATTTTTGAATGTTTGGTAGAACTCGGTTATGGAAACCATGTGGTCAGTTTTGATTACTGTTTCAATTTCACTGCTTGTAAGTGTTTTGTTTAGGTTTTCTATTTTTTTATTCTGTTTTGGTAGATTGTACAATTGTAAGAATTTGTCCACCTCATCTAGACTGTTGTACTTTTTGCATATAAATGTTCATAGTGGGGCCTCCCTGGTGGCACAAGGGCTTAAGATGCAACCTATGAAGCTGTCCACAGCCACTGCAGCACGTGCCAGGGAGCTGCTCACATGGTACAGCAGACCTCTCTTGACTCGCCTGTGCTCCCCTCAGCAGTGTGTTTCAGTCAATCTGCCTGTTCTGTTCCCCATTCTGTCTCTGGTGAATCCTCTCACCCCCCCCCTCCCCACACCTCTGGCCTGTATCCCAGTTCTTATATGCATAAATAAATAAATCATTAAAAAATGTTCATAGTGATCTCTAATTATCCTTTGGATTTCTACTGTGTCTGTTGTAGTTTCTCCACTTTTATTTATAATCCTACTTATCTGGGTTTTCTCCCTTTTTTTGTGACCTTGCTAGGGGTTTGTCTAATTTATTTTTTCAAAGTAGCAGATTTTGGTTTCATTGACCTTTTGGATTTTCTTTTTTATTTCTATTTTATTTCATTTATTTCTGCTTTAATTTTTATTATTTCCTTTATTCTACTTGGTTTTGGATTTTTTGTTGTTCTTTTTCTAGTTCTTCAAGATGGGAGATTAGGTGGTTTCTTTGGGTTATTTCTCCTTGATATGTGCCTGCATTGCTATATACTTTCCTCTTAATACTGCTTTTGCTGAATCCCATATGTTATGGAAAGTTGTGTCATCTTTATCCTTTGTCTCAAAGTTTTTTTAAATTTTTTTTTCTTTGATTTGCTCATTAACCCAGTGGTCTCTCAATAATATGTTGTTCACTTGCCATGTAATGGGCAATCTCCTTTGCTTTCTTTTCATAGTTGATTTCTATTTTGATGCCTTTATAGTTTGAGAAGATAGTTGGTGTGATTTCAGTCTTCGTGTATGTGTTGATATTTGTCTTGTGACCTAATATGTGGTCAATCCTGGAGAAAATGTGTATTCAGTTTTCTGGGGGTGCACTGTCTGATAGATGTCTATTAGGTACATCTGGACTAGATCTTAATTTAGGGCTATTGTGTCCTTGTTTAATTTCTGTCTTGTTGATCTGTCCTTTGGTGAGAGTGGGTGTCGAAGTCTCCTATCACTTATGTATTTTCTCCAGTGTCTGTTTTCTGAGGTGATAGTAATTGTCTGATATATTTTGGTGCTCCCTCATTTGGTGAGTACATATATTAATGAATGTTATGTCTTCCTGGTGTATTGTTCCCTTGATCACTATATAGGAACCATCTATGCCCCTTGTCACATATTTTAGTTTGAAACCTGTTTTATCTGCTATAAGTATGGCTACCTCTGCCTTATTTTGGGACCATTTGCTTGTACAACTGGTTTCCAACCCTTTGCTTTCAATCTATGCTTATCTTTAGAGCTTAAATACATTTCTTGGAGGCAGCAGAAGATTGGATTCTGTTTTTTAATCCAGTATGCTACTCTGTGTTTTTTCATTGGTTATTATATTATAATCACCTATATTAACAATTAGGGTGATTGTAGATACATGGAAGTCTGTTATTGCCATTTTGGTGATCATTTTGTGGTTCTGTTCACTGCCTTGTTCCGTTCTTCCTGTTTATTCCTCTGTTGATTTAGATTTTATGGTTTCTCTAATATTTCTTGGAGGGGGTTTAGTAATGTATTTCTGAAGATTTTGTCTGAGAAGGTCCTTATTTTCCCTCATAAAGGAAGGAGAGCTTTGCAGGATAAAGTATTCTTTCTAATTTTAAAAAAAGATTTATTTTATTTATTTATACATATAAGAGCTGGGGTGTAAGTCAGAGGTGTGTGTGTGGGGGGAGGGTGAGAAGAGTCACCCGAGACAGAGTAGGGAGCAGAACAGGCCGATCTACTGAAATACAGTGCTGAGGAGAGCAGCGGGTGAGACAGGAGAGGCCTGCTGCACTGTGTGGATTAGCTCCCTGGCTAGGGATTTTACTCATGCTACAGTGGCTGGCAATAGATTCATAGTGCTGAGTCTTAATTGTTTACACCACTAGGAAGACCCCAGGATAAAATAATCTTGGCTGGCATTTTTTGTCTTGGAGTTTTTTGAATATGTCACTCTATTTTCTTTTTGCCCATAGTGTTTCTTCATAGAAGTCTGGTGTCAGCCTAATCAGTTTTCCTTTATAGGTTACCTGTTTCTTTCCCCTCCTTAGCTTCATATTTTTTCTTCTTCTTGGACTTTTGGAAGCTTTACTATATGTACCTTGCTGTAGTTTTCCTTATGGCAGTTTGGTGCTTCCTGTATGTCTATTTTCATTTCCTTCTTCAGGTTTGGGAAGTGATTTTCAGTTATTTCCTTGAATAGTTTCTCAGTTTCCTTCTCTCTCTTCACCTTTTGGGATTTCTATAAGTCTTGTATTTCCTTTCCTCATGATGTCAGATAAATCTCAGAGTTCTTCTTCATTCTTTTTCCTTTGTTTCAGTACTGATTTGTTGTTCTACTTCATCTATTCTATTTTTGTGGCTTTTTTCCAGAATTTTAAAAATTCCTGCATTCCTTTACCTCTTATTTAAGGATTCAATTTCATTTTTCTATTGATTGATTATATTTCTCATTGCATTCTTTTCCTTCCTGCTTCTTTTAGTTATGTTAATTAAGATTATTCTGAAGTCTTTATTTGTCAGCCAGAGAAATTCTTTATGTCAGTGTTGTTGGGTTCCTGAAGCTGATTTTCTTTCTGTGGTCTGTTGTTCCCAGGAGGGCCTGCTTGACCACACTTGTATATTTCTTTCTACCCATTGTTTGCTTTCGTGTTTGTTCTTAGCGTAGCACCACATGGCCACCGGTGCCCACTGGCATGACTTTGGTTTTCTTTTACCAGGGCCTATATAGATTTAGCTGGAGCTTGGGTTGCTGTGGGTGTTGGGTAGAGATGGTGGCAGATGCTCCTGTTCTTATCCCCTCAGCTCCCACCTATCAGACCTGTTCTGATGGATGGATCTGCATGCTGTCTGGGCCATTGTTGCAACTGAACAGGTTTGGGGCAGGGGTTCCCATGGTACCCATTGACCAGACTGCTGCTGCTTGCAGGAGGAATGTCACAATACTCTTACCTTGGTGTGGGTGTATCTGCACACTGTATGGGGCACTTTGGCAGCTGTATAGGGGCAGGGGCTCCTGTGGTTTCCTTGCACCAGATCACTTGGGTTATCCAGAGGACCCTGATGTAAGGCCTGACACCATGAAGCTCCGATTGTGGCCATGTCTGCTGGCGGGTGCAGCAGTCTGAGTGGAATGTACTTCCTAGTGTAGCTGGGGACAGCTGAGGTTCCCTGTTGCAGGGCATGGCAACCACAAGATTCTGGTTGTGGCCTGGTCTGCTTGGAGGTTGGCTGGTTGAGTGATATGGCTGGGCTGAGGGCTTAACAGGTGCTGGTGACTGGTGTTTTGGCCCTGTTCACTAGGTGGCGCCTGAGGGCTGATTGGGATGTACCTCCCAGCAGGGGGTTTACTCCTGAGTTGTATCTCAGGGAAAATAAAAAAAAAAGTGTCTGCTTCTGTGGAGCTGGTGGCTGGTGCTGAGGCCTGATTTGCTCACCTGTGTATTTTTGTGGGTTCCAGATATAGTAGGGTGTGGTACTGGGAGTTCCAGGCTGGAATTCAGTCTGGGCTGTAGAATATTGGCTGCCTTGGAGGGCTAGGCTTCCCCGTTCAACTAGGTGCCCAGAGAGGGATGGACGGCTCCTTTTTTTGCTGCCACCCCGCCCCTCACTTAGAGTTCTTGGGCGTCTTGGAAAATTGCTGGTGTCATATAGATGGTTCCAAGTGTCTGGATTTTGCTAAAAGCTTATTATCAGTCCTTGTTTTAGTTGTTTTTATGAGAGGTTTTGATCCCAGCCTCTCTTTATGGCCATGTTGTGGATGTCATACTATAGTATACAATTTTTTAACTGATATCATTGCTGCCTTTTAAGACTTAAATAATATATTTAACATTTTATATCTTTCTCCATCAATTTTGGAGAGTATATCTCTACTTCTCACTTTGTGAGAATATCACCACTCTCTCTACATTTCCTCACCGTTATCATTCCACCTTCTTTCACTTTTAACATTTGTATTTTTGGCTTTGTTGATTTCGAAGGATGAAATCTAAAAGGAGCATCTCATTGATTGTGACTGTTATTTAATTCTGTGGATAATAATGTGCCGCGGACCAGCACAGCAGTAGAGGATGAGGCCGTCTCAGGGTTGAGAGACTGCGCGGGGTGGTCAGGGATTCGGTTAAAGAAATGACAAACAGACACACTTCAAGAAAGTGTAAATCTGAGTGCACTTTATTTTAGTCAGTGGTCAGTATATATATGTTTTTTCTAAAGGCATAGGATCGGTAAACATCAAAGAAATCAGCTTGCTCATAGGTTTAGCTTATCATTGACAGGGCAGTGATTTATGTCCAAAATACATCTGGACCTAGCTGCATTCCTAAGTAGACAGGCTATTAACTCTTTCTTATATTCTTGTTGTACTAACTACTACTACTACTTACTTATGTTTACTCATAATTAATTGTCATGGGTGAATTTATATTATAATGCAGTTAATATCAAAGGTACTAAAGTCAAGCACATAATAGAAAGATTATTAAACTAATAAGTCTATTATAACACGGTGTTTAGTAATGTTTCATTTGCATTAGCCTAATTATTAAATTACGTATGTTTTTTAATTAGCAATCAATGACCAGAAAAAGGAAAGATTTTAGAGAGACAGTTGTAGCAGAATAAAGTTTGTGGGCCTTGAGAAAGCGAGATAAGTTTCCAGGTGGTCAGCATTTCTTTTAATCATCTTTGTGGCAGCTTCTGGTGGTCGTTATCTCTTGGCAGGCATTCGGCTTCTCTGCATCTTAGGGAGTTTGCTGTTCTCCCCCTGCGCGCATGGTTCCTTGCCCACGCCGGACCTCAGGGACCATGGCAACAGCCATTAGCCCTGAGGGTCACTGCAGGGGGAGGTGCAGCAATAATGGTATTTCTCTTCATTTTTCCATCTGCTGGCTTTCTTAATTCTATTTCCTCAGGTATTCTTGTATTTGAGTGTGATATCTTTTCATGGTTTTGGTTTCCTTCAATTGTTTGGTAATAATTGCTCATATTGATTTGAGATTCCTTGGCAGTCTTCTGTGAAATACTGTGTCACACAGAAATACTTTGTTTACTATAACCTGACTATGTAGTGACTGATGGAAATGTTTTACAATGACTGTGTTGTCGACCACTGAAACTCTATTTTTCTTCAGTTTTAGTGATTGTATGCATTGTTCCTGGGGAAGTGGGGAGAAGTGAAGATATTTTGGAACTTGGGGGGGAGCCAACTGCTTGATAGTCCTACTGTTCACTTGCAGGATGCTTCCACAACTTGCGTTTTTGTGCATTTTGATATGTTGGTTTTGCTTCATCCTTTTTGCTGTGTTTTTCAGAGATTCTTCATAATTTCAGGTCACTTAAAACTGCCCCTTATTTTCTAGGACACTTTTATTGCGTAAGAAAAATATGTATGCATTTTCTTATTTCTAGATAATATATGTAAGTCCACAGGTAACTTTTTTGGGATTTGTAGTATATAAAAATTACAATATATTTACATACTATGTATAGATTTATAGTAAAATTTATATAATAGATATCTGTATATAAATAAAATTTCCAGGGATTTATAATAGAAGTGGTGGCTGTAGTTTGTATTTAATCCTCCATCTTGATATAGTCGTTGCTTTGTTGCATGGCATTTGTTCCATGGCATTTGTTCATATTATTTATGGACTCCTTAGATGTCTGTCAGTTACAATACTGTAAGCTTCTTCAGAGTTCCTGGCATGTAAAGCATACTTAATAAATATTTGTCAGATAAATAAAAAAATTATTAGAATTGTAATTAAAATAGTAAAACCCTAGTCTAATGCTTATCATATAATGCTCTTAAAGTATGAGTCATTGTTTTCAGACTTTCTTTCCCTATCTAAATTATACCAGTGTATTTTTTTTAAAGATTTATTTATTTATTTATACAAGCACTGGGTACAGTCAGAAGCGTGGGAGGGCGAGAGAATTCACCAGAGTCAGAGCAGAGAGCAGAACGGGCAGACTGACGAAGTACACTGCTGAGGGGAGCAGCGGGCAGCAGGAGAGGTCTGCACACCATGTGGGACCCTCACCCGGTGGCCGGGGATCAAACCGGTGCTGCAGAGGCTGCAGGCAGCTTCGCAACCCAGCACTCAACCGTTGCGCCACTGGGGAGGCCCACCAGTGTATTTTTTTAATATTTCCTCAGAAGATGTGTTTTTAAGTCTGTTAATTTTTTACTATTGTTTTTCTCAAGACAATTTCTCTTAAATTATAAAGTTCAAAGCAGAATATAACTCTAATGAATAACTGGTACTTTTTATTTTCTGTGGATTATAATACTGAATATAGACAGAGGATTAGATATTTTCTCAAATACCCCTCTCAACCAGTTTGGAGGAGGTATGAATCTTTAAAAAATTGTTTTCTAACTTCTCTTTTCCAGATGAATATGAAAACAGGAAAAGGGTGGGTGGATATTGGAAATGCTGTGATTGCTGATGAATTTTTTCAAGCTGCAATGGCTGTAAGTTACTAGTGATTTTTAACTGTGGCAATTACAGTAACTGTTGTGGTTAGTATCATTAAATTTTGTTTAATTTGGATTTATTTTCCAGAATCTGGAGAAATTATATATTAAATTAATGCAGAGGAGCTTTCCTGAGACCCAGTTGACTATGCAGAAGATTACCGTGGAGAGGGACCTCTTGAAAGTGTTGTCTTATCAAGCAGAGTCAGTAGGTATCATAGTCACTAGAGTCTCTCAGTGGGGCATTTTGTGTATGTAAATACAAATGTGATAAGATGTAACCACTATAAGAAAGTCAGGTGTCATTTGCCATTTATGGGCTATTATATTTGACCTTTTGTCTGTTTTATATCTGTAGGTAATATTACTAATGTTGATTGGTATCTCTGGGATGTATGAGGTTGAAAAGACTGACAAATAGTTAAACAATTTTAAACCACTGCATATAATGGCTGTCATTTATTTATGTCAGTGCCCTCTATTTGAAATACCTGTCTCTGTGACTTTCTTTTTTTTCTTAAAGATTTATTTATTTATGCATATAAGAACTGGGGTATAGGCTAGAGGTGCAGGGAATGAGAGGATTCACCAGAGACAGAGTGAGGAGCAGAACAGGCAGATCTACTGAAATACACTGCAGAGGGAAGCAGTGGGCGAGACAGGAGAGGTCTGCTGCTCCATGTGGGTTAGCTCCCTGGCTGGGGATCGAACTCATGCTGCAGTGGTTGGTGATAGCTTGATAGTGCTGAGACTTAACCCCTGTGCCACCATGGAGGTCCTATTTTCATTTTTAACATTATTATTGAAAGATAAATCATATTGCTATAAAATTCACACGCTTAAAGCATATAATTTAATGGTTTTAGTATATTCACAGAAATGTGCAGTTACATTCACATTTGCAGTTACATCCTATTGCTTCTGATGCAACCTTAGCAACTACTAATCTATTTTCTGTTTCTATAAATAATCTGTTTTGGATTTCATATAAGTGAAATCATTACATATGGTCTTTCGTGATTAGCTTATTTCACTTAGCTTGTTTTTAGTGTTCATGTATGTTGTAGCAAGTTATAGAATATATCAGTACTTCATTCCTTTTTATTATCAAATAATCTACCACCATGTGGATACACCACATTTTGATTCTCCATTAATTGTTGATGAATATTTAGGTTGTTGCCAATATTGGGTTATTATGAATAATTCTATTGTGAACATTCATGTATAGTTTTTCTGTGTGTACATCGTTTGTATTTCTCTTGAGATATCTACCTATCTATTATATCATGAGTAGAATGGCTGAGTAATATGGTAACTCTGTCTTTAACCTTTTGTGAAACTGCCAGACTCTTTTTCATATGATGGCGAGGTAGGTATCTACCTTCATTGTTTTGCACTGGATAACATCTGTCTGTCTTGGCACCATTTTAAAAAAGAGACTATTCTTTCCTCACTGAATTTGTATTTGCATGCAACAAATAAATTAATCCTAAATGTAAGAATTTATTTCTGGACTTTCAGTTTTTTCCCCATTGATTTATATGTTATCCTTTTGTCAGTATTGCAATCTTGATTACTGAAGCTTTGTAGAAAGTTTAATATAGAAGCTTGAGCCCTGCAACTTTGTTCTTTTCAAAATTGTTTGCCTCTTCTGAGTCCCTTAAATTTCTATATGAATTTGAAGATATGCACATCAGTTTCTGCAAAAGTCAGTTAAAATTTTGTTGGGAATTACATTGAATCCATAGTTCAACTTGGGGAATATTGCCATCTTAAGAATATTAAGTCTTCAGATATGTGAATATAGGATGTCTTTCCATTTATTTAGGCTTTATTTAATTTCTCATCAATCTTTTGTGGTTTTTAGTGTATTAGTCTTACAGTTTTTGTCAAATTTATTTCTAATTTTATTTTTTGTTGCTAATTTAAATGGAATAGATTTCATGATTCAACTTTTGTTTTACTCATTTTTAGTGTATAGAAAGTCAATTTTTTTTTATGTTGTGTTTTGTAGCTTGCTGGGCCTATTTATTCTCATTGAATTTTTTTTTTTTGTGGATTTCCTAGGCTAGTCTATAGATAAGATCATGGCATTTGAGAGTAAAGATTATTTAGGAATTATGCTGAGGAATACATTTAACAAAGTAAATGTGGACTAATATGCAGAAAGCTATAAAATATTGTTGAAAGAAATCAAGAAGATAAAAATAAATGGAAAATAGCTTATATTCATGGATTTAAAGACTGCCCCCAAAATAAGTGCTCAAAACATGAACTCTTAAGATGAAAGCATAGATTTAATTTTTTTTAAAGATTTATTTATTTATTTATACAAGCACTGGGTACAGTCAGAAGTGTGGGAGGGTGAGAGAATTCACCAGAGCCAGGGGGAAGAGCAGAGCAGGCAGATTGACGAAGTACACTGCTGAGGGGAGCAGCGGGTGGCAGGAGAGGTCTGTGCGCCATGTGGGACCCTCGCCCCACGGCCGGGGATTGAACTGGCGCTGCAGAGGCTGCGGGCAGCTTTGCAACCCAGCGCTCAACCACTGCTCCACCAGGGGAGGCCCCATAGATTTAAATTTTTCTGACATTGGATTAGGCAACATTTTCTCACATATGGACATCTCAAGCACTAAGGGAAAAAAAATTACTAAACTGAACTTTATCAAAATTAAAACATTTCTTCATCAAAAGACACTATGAAAAATAAAAAAGGCAGGGGCCTCCCTGGTGGCCCAGGGGTTAAAGACCGCCCTATCAAGCTATCACCAGCCACTGCAGCACAAGTTCGATCCCCATCCGGCCAGGGAGCAACCGACATGGTGCAGCAGACCTCTCTTGTCTCGCCTGCTGCTCCCCTTAGCAGTGTATTTCAGTAGATATGCCTGTTCTACTCCCCACTCTGTCTCTGGTGAATCCTCTCACCCCCCGTACCTCTGGATTAGACCCCAGTTCTTGTATGCATAAATAAATAAATCTTTAAAAAAAAGAAAAAAAAAGAAAAAGAAAAAGGCAGCCCACAGAATGGGAGAAAATTTTTGTGTAGCATCTATAATAGATAAAGAGCTCTAGAACACAGCAGTAAAAGGCAAATAACCCAAATTTAAATTGGACAAAACGTCTAAGTAGACGTTTCTCAAATAATGATAAATAGATGGCCAGTGAGCAAATGAAAAGATGCCCAATGTTATTAGTCTTTTGGGAAATGCAAATCAAAAATCACTATGAGGATACCACTTCATACTCAAATATGTATAATTAGAAGGATGGAAAATAAGAAGTGTTGGTGAGGAAATGGAAAAATTGGAACACTGATACACCTTTGGTGAGGCTGTAAAATGCTGCAATAACTGTGTAAAAGTTTGGAATTTCTTCAAAAAGTTAAATTTTTCATATGACTCAGCAGTTCTACTTCTAGGTGTATACACAGAAGAATTGAAAACATGCATTCATTCAAAGGTTTGTAACAAATCTTCAAGCAGCATTATCCACAATAGTTTCAAAATAGAAACAACCCAGATATGAATCAGTTGATGAATGGATAAACAAAATACCCATACAAAGGAATATAATCAAACCATTAAAAAACCCCGAAGTATTCATGCATGCTACAACTTGTATAAACTTTTGAGAATGTTTTCTAGATGAAAGACAAAAGAACATGTGTTCTGTCTTTCTATTTGCATTAACTTTCAAGAACAAGAACATCCTAACAGAAAGTATGTTATTGGTTGCTTGTTGCTGAGAAAAGATGGTAGTAGTGGCTACCAATGGGTGCAGGGTTTTATTCTGGGATGTTGGAAATATTCTAGAATTAGATAGTAGTAATGATTACATAACCTTGTTTATATGCTAAGAACTACTGAATCATATACATTAAAATGGTGAATTTTATGGCTTGTGAATTATATCTTAAAAAAAGTCCTGTGAGCTAAGCTTTTCCATGGAGCTTCCAGGCTGGTCAATTAGTGACAATTTTCTGGGGATGGGACTTTTTGCCTGTTGTAAACTCATTCATTCTCTTCTAGTAGCTGTTAAGCTGTTGTTTTCCACAACCAACATGGTTCCCAATATGCTGGTTTTCAATACTGCTGTAGGGCTGGAGAGAGGGGCATAAAAATAGGCAAGTTAAATATGCTGCAAACCTTGCCGTTTTTACCAAGATTTATTTTTTCAAGAAAAATCAACTACTTTTTTTGAGGCAATATTTTCCAGATTGTTGAAAATGTCTGTTTGATTTCCAGAGGTCTGAAAAAAATCATTTTGATAATTTGCACCAATGTTCTCATTGCTTTTCTGGAGGAATAGAATTTCAGAGGTCTTT
Source organism: Talpa europaea (assembly GCF_964194135.1). NCBI lineage: Eukaryota > Metazoa > Chordata > Mammalia > Eulipotyphla > Talpidae > Talpa > Talpa europaea. The sequence goes on along the minus strand of NC_140081.1, from coordinate 47,056,117 downwards.
GCTTCACCATTCTAACAGTGATTCTCCTAAAACCAGTTTTAATGTTGATCTTGTATCTCTGCTGAACTCACTTATTAATTCTAGAATTTCAAAAATAAATTCTTTGGAATTGTCTATGTAGACTTTCATGTCATCTGCAGATAGAGACAGTTTTATTTCTTTCTATTGTGTATGCATTTTATTTCCTTTTTTAAGACGTTGTGCTGAGGACTTTCAGCACTAAGTTGAGTAAGAGTGTTGAGGATGAATGTGATTTCCTTGACATATTACAATGGAATGAGTCAACTTTTTTATATCTACATAACTCAGTCGACCAATATTTTCCAGATTACCCATTCATGTTGTTACAAAATCATGCATGGGTTAAAGACTGAGTCAAAGTTTAAGATAGACCCATGGTTTCAGTGTAAATTGGGCATGAAAACTTCATTGTTATGATTCCAGAGTTCTCATTGCAAGTAGCCTTTAAGAAGCTGCCACTTTCTGAAATTTGTGTTTTAGCAAAGAATACCCAAAATGATCTGAAAACACTATTTTCTGATACATATATATGTGAGACTTGGTTTTCTTTATATACTTCAACCTAAACATTACAATAGGTAGATATGAGAATGCAATGGCAGATATGAGAATCCAGATGTTCTGTTAAACCAGGCATTAGTAGATTTGTAAAAATGTAATATAGTGATACTATTATGTTAAATTTCTTCTATTTTTGGAAAATATAGTTTTCATAAAAATATGCTGTTTACATTAACATATTTTTTCCAATGTTTCATTTTTAGTTTTAATTTATAATGTAAATATTGATTACTGTAATCTAGCTAAAATTTCTTTGTCATCAATAATTTTTAATAGTTATAGGGCTCCAACTTCTGAATATTTACCATAAAACATGGAAATACTAATTTGAAAATATTTATGGAACCCTATGTTCATTACAGCACTATTTACAATAGGGAAGGTATGGAAACAACCCAAGTGCCCAGAGAAGTATGCATAGATTAAGAAGATATGGTATATATGTGTAATCGAATGGTACTTAGCCACAAAAAGATAAAATCTTAACATTTGCAACAATATGGATGGAACTGGAGGGGATTATGCTGAGCAAAATAAGTCAGAAGGAAAAGGCGAGTACTGGGTGATTCATGTATATGTGAAATATGAAAAACAAAGGAATAGACAAAACCAAATCAAAGCAAACCCTTGAAGTCTGACTGTAGAACTGATGCTACCAGAACGAGGGGGAGGAGGGCTCAATGTACTATTGTGGAAGATTATTGGTACTTTGGCAGTGGTTGTCATGTGGTAACATACATTTGTAGAGGTATGAACTATACTCCTAAAACATATACAGTGTCGTAAATCAACTTTATCTCAATAAACATAAATTTTATAGATATATGGTAGCAAATACAGTAAAATGTTAGTGGTAGAATCTAGGTGATAGGTACATAGGTATTCACTGTAAAACTATTTCAACTTTGTGGTATGTTTGAAAATTTTATAATTTTTATAAAATTTTTAAATTTTATAATTTCATAATAAATCACAATTATTAGTTATAAAACAATTATTAGTTATAAAATATATAATAAATTTTCCAAATATTAAAAATAAAGAACACAAGTTCATCTTGCTCAAATTATTTCTAAAAATTTAAGGACAGGGAGTGATCCTTTATACAGTTTACTATGCCAACATTAACCCAGTACCACAACCAGAGAAAGACAGGACAAGAAAAGAAAACCACAGACCAAGATCCCTGGTGAATATAGACATGAAAATAAAAATAGTAACAAATTGAATTCAATAGTACATTACAAATATACCCCAGGGATACAAGGACGGCTTAATATACATAAATCAATCAATATAATCAACAAAAGAAAAGATAAAAATCTTATAATATCAGTAGCTACAGAGAAGCATTTGATAAAATTCAGCACTCATTTATAAAATCTCTAGACAAGGTGGGGGCGGGGCAACATGGCGGCGAGGAGACACTGCGAGTAAGATCTCCCATTAAAAAAAGTTAATAGGGAAGAAAAGCGGCAGGTCCCAGTGAGAACTGGGACACGGAAGATAAACGGGTGACTCCAGCAAACTGCCCAAAGAAGAAAGTTGCCATAAAAGAGGACCAGAAGGGAGGGAAGCGCAGAACCCTGTTCCCCTCCCCCGCCCACAAAGTCGACACTCTCTGACCAGCAGAGAGGAGGGAAAAAAAAAAAACAAACTAAAACGACCAACAAGAGCAAACTACACAGCAAGCGGGACTGTGAGTGGAAAGGAACTATTTCAGCCACCACACCCCGTGAACGGGAGCTGTGGAGAATCCTGCAGGATCCCCGCGGAGGTGAGCTCCAGGCGCCATTAAAGAGAGACCCCGCCCCCCAGGAGGAGGCCAGCACCAGCACACAGCCCTGGGCCGCCCGGTAAGCTTGCACAGAGAAGCGGTGCGCTGGAAAGCAGATGTGGATCGGGATCGGGATTGCGCGGGAAAAGCAGTGCGGTTGAAAAGCAAGCTCAGGTCCCCGCGCCTGCGACCTAGGCTTGCAGGGAGACACGCGGAGGCCCTCACTGAGTGAGCAGGAACCAGGCGCCCAGGCACGGGAGCGGGATTCAAAAGGCGCCATTCCCGCGCCACTGATCTGGGCTACAGCCCAAGTCCTGGAACTGAGGGCTTTGGAACTGAGACCCGGGGCACGAAATTAAGGGCGTGGGTTCCCCACGAGGGTGGGGCACAAGGCAGACACAGTACCCCAAAGCCGTTGAGGTGTACCCTACCATCCCCGCTCTGTTCCCTGTCCCACGGGGTGGAAAATCAGCTCCCCAAGGGCTCTAGGAGAGATCTCTGGCGCCACCTAGCGACTTGAAACCAGCAGAGGCTCCTGGAGGAGCCAGTGGCCAGCTGGGGAGTTAGCCCATGCCGGGCCCCTTCCGACCAGTAGTCTGAGCCCACAGGGGGAGCGAGCACCCACAGCCGGGGCAGACCAGGTGCGCAGAAGAGTGTGCCTGAGAACGGACGCGCAGGGAGTGTGTCCCACATCACCATTTTAGAACAGGGACATTTCTTCAGTAAAGACTACATTTCTTCAGTAAAGAAGGCTTCCTCAGGAGCCAGAGGTGAGCGGGGGAAGTTCGCCCACGGCAGACCCCCTCTGGCCTGCAGTCCAAGCCCAGAGGGGGAGCAGGAACCCACCGCCGGAGCAGACCAGGCGCACAGGGGAGTGTGTCCCCACATCGGCATTTTAGAACAGGGACCTTTCTCCAGTAAAGACTGCTTGAAACTGACATATGGCTCCTGGAGGAACCAGAGGGGAACAGAGAAGCACACCCAAGATGCCGGCCAGTCCCAACAACACAGTGTCCCAACGCATACGGCAAATTAGAAAACAGACAGTAGGGAGTAGAAGAACCACACGCAACCTAGCAACTCCCCAGGGAAAAAACACACCACAAAAAGAAAACCAGCCCCCAGATTGCAACGACAGTAACTTGGAAGAACTTCTGAGCCTTCCAGAAAGAGAATTTAAAATTGCCGTGATTAAAAAACTGACAGAAGTCATAAAGGAAAACAATGATATGAGAAAAATAATCAACGATCAGAAGAATGAAATTGAGTCCGTAAAGAGGGAAGCAAAAGAAACGCAGGAGAACAAAGAATTAATGGAGGAACTAAAGAACTCTGGGAAAAGCAATGAAAGCAGAATAGATGAAATGGAAGAACAAATAAGTACTCTTGAAGACACAGAAATAAAAAGAACCAAAACAGAAAAGGAAAGAGAAGTACGAAGGAAAAAGAACGAAGAAAGACTTCGGGAACTATCTGACTCCATGAGGAAAGGAAATATAAGAGTTATAGGAATACCAGAAGGAGAGGAGAGAGATGTAGGAACAGAGAAAATATTCAAAGAGATAATTGAAGAGAACTTCCCAAATGTGAAGAAGGAGCTGAAAATTGATATACAAGAAGCAAGAAGAACACCAAACTTCCACGACGAAAGAAAAAATACAGCAAGACACATAATAGTAAAGCTCCCAAGAATCCAGGACAAGGAAAAAATAATGAAGCTGGCAAGAGGAAAGAAACACATAACATTCAAAGGAAAGCCAATCAGGCTGACATCAGACTTCTCCGAAGAAACACTACGGGCAAGGAGAGAGTGGAGGGACATAGTCAACAGACTCCAAGAAAACAGATGCCAACCAAGAATACTCTATCCCGCAAAGCTCTCCTTCCTCTTTGAAGAAAGAATATGGACCTTCCCAGACAAACAGAAACTCCGGAATTTCATTACAACTAAACCCCCACTCCAAAAAATACTACAAGGAGTCCTAAAGCCAGAACCTCAGAGGGACGAATAACAATGAAAGAAGGCCAAAAAAAAAAGTTATTAAAAGAATAAATAAATAAAATCAAAGGAAAGACAAACACAATGGCAAATACAGATGCTAACATATCAATATTAACTCTAAATGTAAATGGAATAAACTCTACAATAAAAAGACACAGAGTTGCAGCCTGGATTAAGAAACAAAACCCAACCTTTTGCTGTCTCCAGGAAACACATTTAGCTACAAAAGATAAAAATAGGCTCAAAGTTAAAGGATGGAAAACAATCTTACAAGCAAATGGACCAAAAAAGAAAGCAGGAACAGCTATACTTATATCAGATAAAACAGATTTCAAACTCAAAAAGATAAAAAGAGACCCCAATGGTCACTACATTATGATCAAGGGGACAATACTTCAAGAAGAAATAACACTCATTAACATATACTCACCAAACGAAGGAGCACCAAAATATATCAGACAACTGTTGTCCTCTCTGAAAACAGACATCAGAGAAAACACATACGTAGTGGGAGACTTCAACACACCACTATCAACAATGGATAGATCAACAAGACAAAAAATAAGTAAAGAAACCAAAGCTCTAAATAAGGACCTAGAGCAATTGGGCTTAACAGACATCTATAGAACACTAAACACCAAAGAAACGGAGTACACATTTTTCTCAAGCACACACGGATCATTCTCCAGGATCGATCACATACTGGGGCACAAGACAAACATCAACAGATACACCAAGATTGAAATCATATCAACCATCTTTTCTGACCATGAAGGCATCAAACTAGAAATAAACCATAAAAAGAAGGCAAGGAACTTTCCTACCTCATGGAGATTAAAAACCACACAACTGGAAGACCACTGGACTAATGAGGAGATCAAAGAAGAAATTAAAAAATTCTTTGAATTGAACGACAAGGAGGACACCAATATCCTAAATGTATGGGATGCAGCAAAAGCAGTAATAAGAGGAAAATATATAGCAATAGAAGCTCACATCAAGAAACAAGAAGGAACTCAAAGAAACAACCTAATCTCGCAGTTCAAAGATCTAGAAAAAGAACAACAAAAAAACCCCAAAACCAGTAGAAGAAAAGAAATAATAAAAACCAAAGCAGAAATAAATGAAATTGAAAGTAAAAAAACAATCCAAAAGATCAATGAAACCAAGAGCTGGTTCTTTGAAAAAATCAATAAAATAGACAAACCCCTCGCCAGGCTCACAAAGGAAAAAAGGGAGAAAGCAAAAATAAACAGGATCATCAATGAAAGAGGAGAAATCACAACGGACACAGCAGAAATCAAAAGAATAATCAGTACCTACTATGAACAGTTATATGGAAACAAGTTCAACAATCTAGAGGAGATGGACAAATTCCTACAACTCTACAATCACCCAAAGCTAGATAAAGAAGAAATAGAACACCTAAACAGACCAATTACAAGCAGCGAAATTGAAATGGTAGTCAAAAACCTCCCCAAAAACAAAAGCCCAGGACCTGATGGATTTACAAATGAATTCTACCAAACATTCAGAGACGAATTAGTGCCTATCCTTCACAAACTCTTCCAACAAATTGAGAAGGAAGGGACAATACCAAACACGTTCTATGAAGCCAACATTACACTAATACCAAAACCGAACAAGGACAACACAAAAAAGGAAAACTACAGGCCAATCTCCCTAATGAACACTGATGCAAAAATCCTCAATAAAATTTTAGCTATCAGAATCCAACAATGTATCCATAAGATAATTCACCACGACCAGGTAGGATTCATTCCAGGGACACAAGGATGGCTTAACATCCGAAAATCAATCAACGTTATCCAACACATCAACAAAAAGAAATATAAAAACCATATGATAATATCAATAGATGCTGAGAAAGCTTTCGACAAAGTGCAACACCCATTCATGATAAAAGCCCTTGAAATTCTTGGGATACAAGGAACATACCTCAACATCATAAAGGCCATCTATGACAAGCCAACAGCCAGTATCATTCTCAATGGTGAAAAGCTGAAAGCAATTCCATTAAGATCTGGAACAAGACAAGGATGTCCACTCTCACCACTGCTTTTCAATATAATACTGGAAGTGTTAGCCAGAGCAATAAGACAAGAGAAAGACATCCAAGGAATCCAAATAGGAAAAGAAGAAGTCAAGCTATCACTATTTGCAGATGATATGATAATATACATAGAGAACCCCAAAAACTCCACAGAAAAGCTAATTCAACTCATCAATCAGTTCAGTAAAGTGGCAGGATACAAAATCAACACGCAAAAGTCAGTAGCCTTCCTATACACAAACAATAAATCTGAAGAAGAAGAAATCAAAAAGACCATCCCTTTTTTTATTGAAACAAAAAAAATCAAATATTTGGGAATAAATCTAACAAAAGAGGTAAAGGACCTATACAAAGAAAACTATAAAACACTGTTAAAAGAAATAGAAGAAGACACAAAGAAATGGAAAGACATCCCCTGCTCATGGATTGGAAGAATAAACATTATTAAAATGGCCATCCTACCAAAAGCAATATACAGATTCAATGCTATTCCAATCAAAATTTCAATGTCATTCTTCAAAGAAATAGAACAATTATTGATGAAATTCATATGGAATCACAAAAAAGCTCGAATAGCAAAGCTCTCCTGAAAAAAAAGGAAGGGAATGGAGGCATCACACTCCCAGACTTCAAGCTCTACTACAAAGCCATAATATTCAAAACTGCATGGTATTGGAACAAGAACAGACATACAGACCAATGGAATCGAATAGAAAATCCAGAAATAAACCCACAGATTTATGGTCAACTAATCTTTGACAAAGGAGCAAAGACTATGCATTGGAGCAAAGAAAGTTTGTTCAATAAATGGTGCTGGGAAAACTGGGTCGCTACATGCAAAAGAATGAAGCTTGACCACTACCTCACACCATACACAAAAATCAACTCAAAATGGATTAAAGAACTAGACATAAGACCTGAAACCATAAAATATATAGAAGGAAATATAGGCGAAACACTACGTGATTTGCACATCAAACACATCTTTACAGACACATCACCCAAAGCAGTGATAGAGAATGCAAAGATAAACAGCTGGGACTACATCAAATTAAAGAGCTTCTGCACAGCAAAAGAGACAATAACCAAAACAAAGAGAAACCCCACCAACTGGGAGAACATTTTTGCACCCAACACTAATGATAAAGGACTGATCACAAAAATCTGCAAAGAGCTGATGAGACTCAACAACAACAAAGAAAATTATCCAGTCAAAAAAATGGGCAGAAGAGCTAAAAAGAAACTTCTCTGAAGAGGAAATGCAAATGGCCAACAGGCATATGAAAAAATGTTCAACATCACTTGTCATCAGGGAAATGCAAATCAAAACTACCATGAGATACGATCTTACACCAGTGAGAATGGCACATATTAAAAAAACTAGAAACAACATATGTTGGCGAGGGTGTGGAGAAAAAGGAACTCTTCTGCACTGTTGGTGGGAGTGCAAACTGGTCCAACCACTGTGGAGAGCTGTGTGGAGATTTCTGCACCTACTAAACATAGAGCTTCCATATGATCCAGCAATTCCACTCCTAGGTATTTACCCAAAGGACACAGAAACATCAATTCCAAAGAACACCTGCACCCCTATGTTTATAGCAGCACTGTTTACAATAGCTCAGCTTTGGAAACAACCCAAATGCCCAAAAATAGATGACTGGATCAAGAAGATATGGTACATATATACCATGGAATATTACTCAGCATTCAAAAAAGATAAACACATGCAATTTGCAGCAACATGGATGGCACTGGAAGGGATCATGCTCAGCGAAATTAGCCAGAAAGAAAAAGAAATATACCGGATGGTCTCACTCATAGCAGGAATCTAGAAAACTTAAATAAGGGACCAGGAAAATGAATAACTATAAGAAAGTGAAAATCAAAATCAACAAAAAACTATGAACCAGAGACACTTTTAGGGGGGCGGGGGCGGGAGGGGAGGGAGTGGGGTCAGAATGAGGGGGGGCTGCAATTTTATGGGGAATATAAAAATAAAATTTATTATTTAAAAAAAAAAGAATAAAATCTCTAGACAAGATGGGACTGGAAGGAAACTACTTCAGCATAATAAAGGCTATGCATATATCACAAACCTACTGCCAATGTAATTCTCAATGGTGAAGAAGTAAAAGCTTTCTGTGTAAGATCAAGAATATGACAGGGATTGCCATTGTCATTAGAAGTATTAAAGCATTCAGACTTCAATGGGAAATAAAAGGAATCCAGATTGCAAAGGAAGATGTGAAACTGTCATTGTTTGCAGATGAGATATATATGTATGTGTGTGTATACATACATATATATAACCTTAAAGACTCCACTAAAAAACTATTAGAAACAATAGAACAGACAAAAATCTATTGAGTTTTTCTATACAAATAATGAGGGAGAAGAAATGCTTAAGGTAATAATTCCATTCACAATCACATCAAAAAGGAAAATACCTAGGATTTAACCTAATGAAGGAACTAAAGGACTTACACAATGAAAACGACAAGATATTACTGAAAGATATAGATTATGGGGGGAGCAAATATTGTTTAAAATGAACAATGATGTAAAAAATAAGATATAGATTATAACATAGGAAATGGAAAGACATTCCATGCTCTTGGATAGGGAGAATGAATACAGTCAAAATGATTATTTTACCAAAAGTGATAGATAAATTTAATGCAGACCTTATTGAAACATCAGCTTACATTCTTCATATAAATTCAACAAAAGTGTTAACATTTATATAGAACCATAAAAAGCTTCAAATAGCTAAAGCAATCCTGAGTATAAGGTAGAGAAATGGAAGCATCATGTTTCCTGACTTTAAACTATAGTACAAAGTAATACTAATTGAAACAATGTGCTATTGGCATGAAAATAGACACATGGATCAGCAAAACAGAATCAGAAGCACAGAAATAAATCCATATATATCTCTCAAAACTTAATTCATGCTTAAGGTGCTCTGACCATAAAATGGGGAAAGGACAATCTCTTTTAACAAATATATTGGGAAAATTTGGTCAGCCACATGAAAAAGAATGAAGTTGGATCACTAACTCCATGCACAACAATAAATTACAAATGGATTAGATATATAGCTATAAGACCTCTGACAATAAAATATATGGAAGGGAACATTGGCAATATGTTATATATCAACGATAAAGATACTTTTTGAGACTCAACCTATATGGCAAGGGAAATAAAAGCAAAAATAAACAATTGGATGATTTAAAAATGCTTTTACATAGTGGAAGAAAATATGTAGACTGATAAGACATCCCACTGAATGGCAGAAAATATTCACCATTAAAAACTGACAAGAGGTTATGTCCCAAGATATACAAAAAACTTACTGAATTTAACAATTAATTAAAAAAAAACTCCATTCATAAAGGGTAGTAGATCTGAACAGACAGTTCATCAAAGAGGATATCCGGAATATCAATAGATACGTGGAAATGTGTTCATTATTGGTTTTAATAAAGGAGAAGCAGGTCAGAACCACAATGAGATCTCACACCTATGAGAATGGTACATTTTTTAAAAAAAGATTTATTTATGCTTGTATTTATGTAATACAAGCCAGAGGTGCAGAGGGTGAGAGGATTCACCAGAAACAGAGTGGGGAACAGAACAGGCAGATGTACTGAAATACACTGCTGAGGGGAGCAACGGGGTGAGTCAGGAGAGGTCTGCCGGGGATCGAACTCCTGCTGCAGTGGCTGCGGACAGCTTCATAGGTTGCATCTTATCCCCTTGCACCACCAGGGATGCCCGAGAATGGCACATATTAAAAGACCTTCAACAGTAGGTGCTGGAGAGGATGCAGAGAATGAGGAATCCTACTATACTTTTGCTGGGAATGTAAACTCGTGCAGCCATTTGGAAATTGGCATAAGGTAAATTTGCATTTACCTCAAAAAGCTGAAAATGGAAATACCATATGACCCAGTAATCCCACTCTTGGGCATCTATCTAAAGAACACTAAACCATTAATTAAAATAATTGTATGGTCTACAATGTTTATTGCAGCATTACTTATAATAGAACATGGAAACAACCTAAGTGTCCACTGATGGAGGATTGGATTACGAACACATGGCATATACACATAATGGAATACTTACTATTCAACCATAAGGAAAGACAAAATGTGGCATCTACGTACAACAAGCGAGTCATAATGACAGATAAACATTGTACATTTATGCAGTAGATGATTCAATAAAAAACAAAATACTTAAAAAAATCTAGTGGACACTAAAAAAGTGAAGTGAGTTTTCTGAGGTTAAGAAGGAATAGAGATGGAAAAAAGGTCCGAAGGATATAAGTGGTGGTGGTGGGAGAAAAATGAAATCACACAAAGTGTCAAAAATTAAAAGGTGGCTACTAGAAAAAAAAGAAAAAGGGGTTTAATTGATGGGTCATATACCAGAAGGGGCTGGAAATTAATCCCATCAAGTGCATATTTAGAAGGATAAACATTTATTTTATGACTACTATGTAAATGGATCATCTGTACACTAGAAATGAAAAGATCAATGACAATATGTGGTACCTCTCTTACAGGAGCTTAAGTTCTGTGGGAGATACAAAGCTGTAAACAGATGCATTATAAGAGTTGCTACTTTAGGGCCTCCCCTGGTGGCACAGCGGTTGAGCGCTGGGCTGCAAAGCTGCCTGCAGCCTCTGCAGCACCAGTTTGATCCCTAGCCACCGGCGAGGGTCCCACATGGCGCAACAGACCTCTCCTGCTGCGCCTGCTGCTCCCCTCAGCAGTGTACTTCGGTCCTTCTGCCTGTTCTGTTCCCTGCTCTGGCTCTGGTGAATCCTCTCACCCTCCCGCGCTTCTGACTGTACCCAGTGCTTGTATGAATAAATAAATAAATCTTTTTTAAAAAAAAAGAGTTGCTGCTTTAAAAGAAACATGTTCTTTTTTTTAAGATTTATTTTTATTTATGCATACAAGAACTTGGGTGCAGGCCAGAGGGGGTGAGAGGATTCACCAGAGACAGAGTGGGGAGCAGAACAGGTTGATCTATTGAAATACACTGCTGAGGGGAGCAGCAGGCGAGACAGGAGAGGTTTGCTGCACCATGTAGGTTAGCTCCTTGGCCAGGGATTGAACTCGTGCCACATTGGCTGGTGATAACTTAAAAGTGCTGAGACTTTTAACTCCTGTGCCACTAAGGAGGCCCAAAACATGAAGTTCTACAGTAATGAACAGCTATGCAGTGAAAACTAAAAAGATTTTGAATTTTTTGGTAAGAAAAGAGGTATTTTAACTTGAAGAGGGGACTTAGATATTGTATAAGGACGCACATGAGTTTTTCTTTTGTTAAAGTGGAAAGTGAAGTAAATTTTGAAGATACAGTAGGAGGATATGGCATGTTATAGAGCACTTGAAGAATATGAAAAATGGCTTTAACAATTGTGGCAAATGCCCTAAAAAATCCACAAAGAAGGAAACTAATTTTTACTGAGCATGTTCTATATAATTGACATGGTATTAGGAGAGAGAACATTCCTGCTTACTGAACTGAAGTGAGGGTCCAGTTGAAAGTATAAATTTGCAGTGGATTCATTCAGCATGTTTTACTATCTTTGGATTGATTGTGTTGTCATTAGCATTTAGTAGCATATTAGGTGGTGGTCAGTCTTTTAAATTCTTTGCATAATGACAATTAATTGCTGTTGAGAAGCAGTTGAAATCAGACCTCAGAGGTTTTATTTTTCTTAGGGAAAATCTAAGGTTCATTGATCCATCAGTGCAAGTTATAATGCTTTATGGATTTTCTAGGATATGATTCTTGGGAGGTTTTCTTTCTTTATTAGAAGTGAGTACCACTTAAGAGCAAATAATGTCCTTTATTACAATTCTTGGCACTGATGGTAGTTTTGACTGCTGAAATTGTTCACATTTTTGTATACTGACTGCCTTACAGCTTACCAAATCTATGACTTCATTTGATCTTCGTAAGATTAATCTTATACATGACTATCTCTATTTTATAATTAAAGACATTGAGGCTTAGAGAGATTGTGACTTGCCTAAGTTTAGTGGACAAGTGAAGTGGAAATGCTTGGAATCCAAAACCTGTATCCGTATAGGCTTGGCATCATCCCAGACCTAATGAATCAAAATCTCCAAGTAGTAGGACTTGGGCATGCAATTGCCAAAAAGCTCTTTTGGTGAGTGACAGAGATTGTACAACACTATATGTTATTTTCTTATTCATTCATTCATTCATTTTTCTTCTCTTGTGGGTCATCTTTCTATACCTATTGTTCATCTTAGGTATGGCCCTCCACCCATGTACCACCACCAGCTCTCCTGTGTCTTCCTACCCCACTCTGATCACTCCTACTCCTCCCTTGCTGCAAGACATAGATAGATGATCGGTCCACAGGCCTTGTCTTTTTCCTGGAACCTTGCCCCTTTCCTGGATGAGGACCTAGGCTCCTGGGCCATAGCAGACCAGGCTGCTCAGATCCCCAGGAGCAACTGGGAGGCAGGTAGTAAGGCAGAGCTGTTCAGGAACCTCTTGTAGGGCTGCTGTGGAGTTGTCCAGATTCTTTGATTTTGGAACTTCTTGTGCTGTAGGAGAATGTCCCATTTTTTCCAGGCCAGTGTGGTCTCTGGGTTCCGTGCCTCCTCATTCATGCTGATTGTACTATCCTTTCTGGTGACTGTCACATCATGCTGCTTCTGAGTCTTATACTTCTGGCCTTGGGAACCCTGCTTCCCTCCAATGTCAGTGGAGAAGTTTCCCTGTGGGACAGACTCCAGTAGATGGTCGGACCAGCCCCTCTAGTCTCCTTTCATGGTTGCCAGCCCTGCCCTTGGTCCCAAGTCACATCTCTGATGTTTTCCTCCCCCAGCTGGAAAAGCAGAAGGGCTCACTCACGTTGCACACATCTCTGGGCCAGGGATTTGGTTCCCCAGCCCTTGGAGATGTTGTAGGTGGAACTCATGTGATAGGTCACCACACCAGCTTGTCTCACGGTACTATTTCTTGTAGATCCAGCCGTGCTCTGTTTGGGTCTGCCTTAGACAATGTCCAGGGATTTGATTTGTCCCTTTTGTCTCCTGAAAGTCTGCAGCAGGAGTGCCTGAATTATAGATGTCTTATACCAATCTGATTGAAGTGGGAGTCAGAACAGAGGGGATAACCCCCTCTTGGTGCATGGCCTGGCCCCTACACCTGCTTGAGATCTAGGCCATTCAGGGGTATGTTGGGGCCCCCTGCCCGAGACCCAGGCCATGTAGGGGCACCCAGCTGGTACCTCCAGCCTGACTGGGTCAGGTCAGGTCTGATCCCTTGGAGGCGGAGCTTTGCATTCGCCTCCCCTGGCCTTCGATAGCATGCAGAGGTGGCTCAGTCCCCACCGCAGGCCCACATGGAGGTGTAGGCTGGCTCCCCAAGCCTGAGACCCTAGACCCTGAGACCTCAGTGGCACAGGGCTCACCCTGCCCCCACCCCTGCCTGCAGCATTATATCTTACTGCCTCTTTTTAAAGACTTTTTAGTTGAATTCTCTATCTTTCGTGTTTGAATGTTGATTTCTGACATAAGGAGATGAATACTTTTCAAAATTAGCTTGACTCATTAGGACTTTTATTTCCTCTAAGAAAAAAATCTAAGTAATGATAAACACTTTACTCTTTTAACATTAAAAGCTTATATTGTTTTACATGGTATAAGAACAGAGGACAACATCCTCTAAGATGAGGTTTTTCTTTTATAATATTTTCTCCATCTTGAATAATGAATCAATCAGCAAGTATTCATAAAATATTTAGTATAGATGGGAATATTATCTTGTAATTTCTATAGATAAATAGAGATTTGGCTTATTGGGGCTTTTGTGTTATTTTTCTGCCCCTTTAACAAAAACTATAATTAAAACCTTAGAGAAGGGTATCCATCAAGATGTCAGATTCAATATTCAGCAGATAGTGGAGAAAACTGAAGAGAAGCTGGCTTCTTATATTCTTTGTCTTTTCTTCTTTCAATACTTTTCTTATCTAAAACACAAGAATATTTATCACATAAGGAAGAGAAAATATCAAATGTAGGACTTTTCCCCTAAAAAGTTCTTTATGACATTATTTTCTTGTAAGTGTCCATTTTTTTAAATGACTGGGCAGATAAATTCTTAAATTTCTGAAGCAAGCCTCTCCTACAAAGTGCCTAGGTACTGTTCAGTCATAAAATGGTAGAGATGAAAGGAATCTTAGAGATAATTTTGTACAATATCCTTTTTTTATAGATGAGGTTACCAAAGCCATGAGAACATAAGGTTTATGGTTATTTGTAATATATGAGTAACTGTTCTGGCTCCAAAGTGGGGTTGTACTAAGCACCTCCTCTAGTGTGGAGATAAATAGAAAAGCTATTCAAGCTGAGGAAGCATCTATTAGGCATTGCATTATATCATAAGGTTGCATACCAGTTTTGCCATTTCCAGAAAAAGTAAATGACTTCCAGGCATTTGGTATCAATTCTGTGTTTCCAAAGGTTCTTACTTCTTATTTCTCTGTATTTTGAGGTGGCTATTATATTTAACTTGAACAATTAGCAATGTTTTTAAAACGATTAAAAAACAAATTAAGACAATACCAGTTAAAAATAGGTTAAACTGACTTATATACAAATAGCGTGTTACTTCATTTTAATCAATTTTTGGCCTTTTTTTTTTCTTTACCAGGCAGTTGCTCAAGGTGATTTTCAAAGAGCATCTACCTGTATACTGCGCTGTAAAGATATGTTGACAAGACTCCCCAAATTGGTAAGTGAAAATATGCTGTATCAAGTCCTAGAAAGAATAATTACTATTTCACTTAGCCTTTTAGAGATAAGTGTTTTATATCAGTTTTACTTAGCTGATCATTGAAATGTTTTGCTTTCTTTGTTCTTTTTTAAAATTATTTTTTTCTTACATTGTCTGTTTTTTTTTAAAAAGTGCCTCTCTTTTTATTTTTCCTTTTTCTTTTATTTTTTTAATTTAAATTTTATTTTTATATTCCCCATACAAATTGCAACCCCCTTATTTTGACCCCAAGCCCTCCTTTCCCCGCCCCCCACCCCCCTATAAAGTGTCTCTGGTTCGTAGTTGTTTGTTGATTTTGATTTTTTCTTTCTTATAGTTATTTTTTTTCCTGGTCCCTTTTTTTAAGTTTTCTAGATTCCTGCTATGAGTGAGACCATCTGGTATTTTTCTTTTTCTTACTGACTTATTTCACTGAGCATGATCCCTTCCAGCTCCATCCATGTTGCTGCAAATTATTGCATGTCTTTATCTTTTTTTGAATGCTGAATAATATTCCATGGTGTATAATTACATTGTCCATTTTTGAACAGTATTTGATTTCTCCCCTCAGTTGTAGTCCCTGTAGTTCCCCACCACCATAGCTCCCATGATTATCTCTATCATCCCTTGTGTTCTTCCATCCCCTGTTTTGAGACCCCCCCCGCCCCGCTATATGCCTCAGATCTATGGTCAGTTTGCAAGTTTTGTTTTTGTGGGACCCTCACCGGTGGCCGGGGATCGAACCGGCGCTGCAGAGGCCGCGGGCAGCTTCGCAACCCAGTGCTCAACCGCTGTGCCACCAGGGAAGGCCCTGCAAATTTTGTTTTTGATCCTTCTTATGGTTTCTCTATATTCTGAATATAAGTGAAATCATCTGATATTTGTCTTTTTCCTTATAACTTATTTTGCTTAGCACCAACCCTTCCAGCTGCATCTGTGTCACTGCAGATGGCATGAGTTTATCTTTTATGATTGCTGAGTAGTATTCATTGTGTATATATAACACATCTTTTTGATCCATTTATCTGGGGGCATTTAAGTTGTTTCCGTATCTTGGCTATTGTAAATAATGCTGCAATAAATATAGGAGTGCAGGTTTTCTTTTGAATTAGTGTTTTTGTGTCCTTTGGGTAGATTCCTATGAGTGGAATCACTGGATTATGTGATAGATCCAATTTTAATGTTTTGAGGAACCTCCACACAGCTTTCCATATTGACTGGACCATTTTAAATTCCCACCAGCAGTGTGAGCATGTTCCTTTTTCTCTACATCCTCACCAGCATTTCTTGTGTCTAGTTTTAATTTTTTTTAATATTTTATTTTATATATTTCTTACATCATTTTTCATTTTTGCATGATGTATGCATTTTCATTAGGTTATATTCCCCATACAATTGCAACCCCTTATTTTGACCCCAATCCCTCTTCTCCCCGCCTCCACCCCCCCCCCCCCCCGTCGTGTGTCTCTAGTTTATAGTTTCTCAACCGCCTGCGCCACCAGGGAGGCCCTGATTTCAATCTTAATGAATTTGCTGATAGCTGTCTTGTGACCCAGTATGTGATCAGTCCTGGAGAATGTCCCATGTGTACATGAGAAAAATGTATATTCAGCTTTTTGGGGGATGCATTACCCTATAATGTCTATTAAGCCTATGTTGTCTAATTATTTGTGGAAGGCTATTGTGTCCTTCTTTATGTCTAGTTGATATGTCCATTGGTGAAAGTGGGGTGTTGAAGTCCCCTGCCATGAATATTTTCCCCAGTATCTGTTTCCAGATTTGATAGTAATTGTCTTATATATTTTGATGCCCCTTCATTTGGTGAGTATACATTGATAAGTTTTATTTCTTCCTGATATATTGTTCTCTTGTAATATCATGTCCATTCCTGTTCTTTGTTAGCTTTTTAATCTGGAAATCTATTTTATCGGATATAGGTATCGCTGTCTCTGTCTTCCTTTAGGTTCCATTTGCTTGTTGAATTGTTTTCCAACCCTTTGCTATGAGCCTATGTTTATCTTTTTAGCTCAGTTGGGTTTCTTGGTGACAACAGAAATTTGGATTCTGTTTCCTAGTCCAAAGAGATACTCTGTGCCTTCAGTCTGTGCCTTTAGTTGGTGAGTTTAGTCCATTTACATTTAGAGTAATTATTGATATATGAAAGTCTGTTGTTGCCATTTTGTACTTAATATTTGTGATTATGTATATTTCCATTGTAGTTCTTTTTTTTTTTTAAAGATTTATTTATTTATACAAGAACTGGGGTACAGGTCAGAGGTGTGGGAGAGTGAGAGAATTTACCAGAGACAGAGCAGGGAGCAGAACAGGCAGAATAACCAAACACACTGCTGCAGGGAGCAGCGGGAAAGACAGGAGAGGTCTGCTGCGCCATGTGGGTTTTTTCCTGCCTGGCTGGGAATCAAACCCGCACTGCACAATCTGCGGACAGCTTCACAGCGTTGTGCTTGACCTGCTGCGCCACTGGGGAGGCCCTCCTTTTGTAGTTTTTGTGTCTGTTTCTCTCTTTAGTTTACATAGAAAATCTTTCAATATTTGTTGGGGTGAAGGTCTAGTGTTTGCAACTGCTTCAGTCTGTTTGTTTGAGTAGGCCTTTATTTCTCCCTCATACATGAAGGAGATTTGCAGGCTAGGGTATTCCTGACTGATAGTTTTTATCTTTAAATATTTTGATCGTGTTATTCCAGTCTCTTCTTGTGCATAAAGTTTCTTCAGAGAAGGTTAGCTAACCCACACGGCACTACCAAGATGTTTGCTTGGTAGGGGCTCCTTCTTAGGTTATCTCCTTCTTCCCACTAGCAAGCTTCAATACTCATTCTTTGTCTTGAACTCTCGAAAGTTTTACTACTGTGTATTTTGGTGCAGGTCTCATTGTGTTTATGTACCTTGGTGTTCTTTAGCTTCATGGATATGTATATTTATTTCTCCAGGTTTGGGAAGTTTTCCTCTGTTGTTATTTATTTATTTTTTGTTAAAGATTTATTTGTTTATACAAGAACCAGGGTACAAGCCAGATGTGTGAGAAGGTGAGAGGATTCACCAGAGACAGGGCGGGTAACAGAACAGGCAGACTTACGAAATACACTGCTGAGGGGTGCAGCGGGCAAGATAGGAGAGGTCTGCTTCGCCATGTGGGATTCTCGCCAGCCAGCTGGCCAGGATCGAACCCGCCCTGCAGAGGCTGCAGATAGCTTCACAGTGTGGCGCTCAACCATTTGTGCCACCAGGGAGGCCCTCTGTTATTACTTTTTTTTTTTCCTAAATTATAATCCGTTTTTTTTTTGTGATTCTTTTTTTTTTTTTTATAGAGGCATGTTTTATTTATTTATTTATTTGTTTGTTTGTTTGTTTTTGTTTATACATGCACTGAGTACAGTCAGAAGCGCGGGAGGGTGAGAGAATTCACCAGAGCCAGAGCGGGGAGCAGAGCAGGCAGAAGGACCGAAGCACACTGCTGAGGGGAGCAGTGGGCGGCATGAGAGGTCTGCGCGCCATGTGGGACCCTCCTCTGGTGGCCGGGGAGCAGCCGGGGATCGAACTGGCGCCGCAGAGGCCGCGGGCAGCGTCGCAACCCAGCGCTCAACCGCTGCGCCACCGGGGAGGCCCAAGTGATTCTTAATACTTTCATAAAAGCCTCTTTATATTATTAGTGACATAAATCCTTTTTTTTCTCTTTATATTCTGGAAGATAATGACTGGTAGAAAAGCAAACTATTCTTAAACATAAAAACATTGCTCTCTGTTCTGTTTTCTCTCCCTGCTCTGGGTTACCCATTATTCAGCCTCATAGCTCTAATGAGAAAGACATAAAAAAAAATCTAAGTTGGGGCCTCCCTGGTGGCGCAGGGGTTAAGACGCAACCTTTGAAGCAATCTGCAGCCACTGCAGCACAAGTTTGATTCCCTGCCAGCCACAGAGAAACCCACATGGCGGGACAGACCTCTCCTGTCTCGCCCGCTGCTCCCCTCAGCAGTGTATTTCGTAAGTCTGCCTGTTCTATTCCCCACTCTGTCTCTGGTGAATCCTCTCACCCTCCCGTGCATCTCTGGCCTGTACCCCAAATCTTGTATAAAAATAAATAAATCTTTTAAAAAAAATCTAAGTTGGAAAGAGGAATTAACACTGTCACCATTTGTACTTGACATGATAAAGTACATAAGAAACAATAATTTTTCCTTAAAAATTATTGTAAAAAAATAAGCCAGAACAATAAAGTGGCAGGATACAAAGTCAATATCTAGTGCATTCTTGTATGCAAACAATAACCTACAAGAGAAAGAAATCAGGAAAACAATCTTATTTTCAGTAGCATTAAGTGTTATATGTCTATGAATAAATCTAACAAGGAAAGAAAGAGGCCCCCCCGATGGTGCAAGGGGTTAAGTTTCAACATTATGAAGCAATCTGCAGCCACTGCAGCATGAGTTCAATTCCCCACCAGGGAGCTAACCTACATGGCACAGCAGACCTCTTCTGTCTCGCCTGCTACTCCCCTCAGCAGTATATTTCAACCAATTGCCTGTTCTGCTCCCCACTCTGTCTCTGGTGAATCCTCTCACCCCTGCACCTCTGGCCTACACCCCAGCTCTTGTATGTATAAATAAATACAGATTTGTTTAACATCAAATATAAGATATTGTTTAAAAATGGGGGGAGACACGAAAAATGGAGTTATATTTCCTGCTCATGGATTGGAAGAATTAGTATAGTTAAAGTAGCCATCTTATCCATAAAAAAATGCAATCCCTATTTACATTTTGATGGCATTCTTCAAAATAATAGAGCAAAAATTACTGAAATTTGTAGAGAACCACAAGACACATCTAATAGCCCAAGCAGTACTGACAAAAAAGGAAGAGAAATGGAGGTATCACCCTCCAAAGACTTCATACTGACCTATAAAGTTTAATCAAAACCAGGATGACACTGGAATAAAAATAGACACAGAAAGTAATGGAATAGAATTGACAGTCCAGAAATAAACTCTTACTTGTAGAAACAGTTAATCTGCAACAATGGAGTCGAGTATAACAATGGTAACAGAAAGTCTGTTCAACAAATGGTGTTTGGAAAACTGGACAGTCACAGGCAAAAAAAAAAAATCTAGACCATTCTCTCTCTACACCATGCAGAAGAAAATAACTCAAAATAAATGGGCAGAAGCTAAAAAGAAACTTCTCCAAAGAGGACATGCAAATGACCAACAGGCATATAAAAAAATGTTCAACATCACTTTTAATCAGGGAAATGCAAATCAAAACCACAATGAGATACCATCTCATACCAGTGAGAATGGTGCATATTCAAAAAACTAGCAACAACAAATGTTGGCGAGGGTGTGGAGAAAAAGGAACTCTCCTGCACTGCTGGTGGAAATGCAAACTGGTCCAACCACTATGGAAAGCTGTCTGGAGGGTCCTCAGTCTGCTAAAAATGGAGCTTCCATATGATCCAGCAATTTCACTCCTAGGAATCTACCCAAAGGGCACAAAAGCATTAATCCAAATGGACACCTGCATCCCTATGTTTATTGTAACACTACAATAGATAAGTTATGGAAACATCCCAAATGCCCAAAAATAGATGACTAGATCAAGAAGATGTGGTGCATATGCACCACAATGGAATATTACTCAGCAATCAAAAAAGATAAACTCATGCCATTTGCAGCAACATGGATGGGGTTAGAAGGGATCATGCTCAGTGAAATAAGCTAGAAAGGAAAAGAAAAATATCAGATGGTTTCACTTATCGGAGGAATGTAGCCGATCCAAATAAGGGATCAGGAAAAAAAGTAATTACAAGAAAGTAAAAATCAAAATCAGCATGCAACTATATACCAGAGACATTCTACAAGGGGGAAGGGAGTAGGATCAAAACAGGGCTGGGAAGAGCACAAGGGACCATGGTGATGGTTCATGGGTGAATGGATGGTGGGAATTTTACAGGGACTATAACTATGATGAAAATGCATACATTGTACAAAAATAAAAAAATGATATAAAATATATGTACAATAAAATAATAAATAAAAAATAAAATAAAACACAAAATAAATTGAAGACTTGAATGTAAACCTGAAACCAGAAAGTACATGGAAGAAAACTCCACAACATTCACTTCAGTGATATCATTGGGAATTCTATTACAAAGGAAAGGGAAATGAAAACAAAAGTAAACAAATGGGACTACATCAAAATAAAAAGTTTCTGCACATTGAAGGAAACTATCATTTACTTTGCTTAGAATTTTAATTACAAATGTATGTTGAATCTTGAAAAATGGTTTCTGTGCATCTATTGATAGGATCATAATTTTTATCTTTCTTTTGTTGATGTGGTGAGGTACATTCATGATTTGCTGATTTCGAATAAGCCTGGCATTACTGTTATATATCCCACTTGGTAATGTGTAGTTGATGCTGGGTAAACTTGATCTCTACATGCAAAAAAAAGAAACTAGACCACTACCTCTCACCATGCACAAAAATCAACTCAAAATGGATAAAAGAACTGGACATAAGACCTGAAACCATGCAGTATATGGAAGAAAACATAGGTAAAATACTACAAGATACACATCTCAGAAACATCTTTAAAGACTCATCACCCAAAGCAGTGATAGTGAAGGCAAAGATAATCACCTGGGATTACATCCAACTGAAAAGCTTCTGTACAGCCAAAGAGACATTAACCAAAACAGAGAGACACCCTACTGATTGGGAAAAAATCTTTGCACTCCATTAAACTGATAAGGGACGAATCACAATGATATACAAAGAACTCACATGGCTTAACAAAAACAAACAATCCAGTCAAGAAATGGGCAATATGGGCCTCCCCTGGAGGCACAGCGGTTGAGCACTGGGCTGTGAAGCTGGGCTATGAAGCTGCCCTAAGCCTCTGCAGCACCGGTTCAATCCCCAGCTGCTCCCCGGCCACCAGAGGAGGGTCCCACATGGCGCGCAGACCTCTCCTGCTGCACCTGCTTCTCCCCTCAGTAGTGTATTTCATCACTCTGCCTGTTCTGTTTCCCGCTCTGGCTCTGGTGAATCCTCTCACTCTCCCGTGCTTCTGACTGTACCCAGTCCTTGTATAAATAAATAAATAAATAAATCTTAAAAAAAAAAGAAATGGGCAGAAGAACTTAAAAGATATTTCTCAAAAGAGGAAATGCAAATGGCCAACAGGTATATGAAAAAATTTTCCACATCCCTTCTAATCAGGGAAATGCAAATCAAAACCGCACTGAGATACCACCTTACACCAGTAAGAATGGCACATATCAAAAAAACAAACAACACAAATGTTGGGGAGGAGGTGGTGAAAAAGGAACTCTCCTACATTGCTGGTGGGAGTGCAAACTGGTCCAACCACTATGGAAAGCTGTCTGGAGGGTCCTCAGTCTACTAAAAATGGAGCTACCATATGACCCAGTAATGCCACTCCTAGGAATCTACCCAAAGGACACAAAAACATTGATTCAAAAGAACACCTGTACACCTATGTTTATTGCAGCACTATTTACAATAGGTAAAACCTGGAAACAACCCAAATGCCCCAAAATAGATGACTGGATCAAGAAGATGTGGTATATATACACAATGGAATATTATTCAGCAATCAGAAAAGATAAACCCATGCCATTTGCAGCAACGTGGATGGAGCTAGAAGGAATTATGCTCAGTGAAATAAGCCAGAAGGAGAAAGAAAAATATCAGATGGTTTCCCTTATAACAGGAATATAGGGGAACCAAATAAGATATCAGTGTAAAAGAAATCGTAACAGTACAAAACACAGCAAAGCAAAAATGGACAACTATAAATCAGAGACATACTGAAGGGAAGGAGGAGGAGAACAGGGGACTGAGGTGATGGTGCAAGTATTGTTTAAAAATTAAAAAAAAAAGTAGCCTTCCTATACACAAACAATAAATCTGAAGAAGAAGAAATAAAAAAAACCATCCCTTTTATTATTGAAACAAAAAAAATCAAATATTTGGGAATAAATCTAACAAAAGAGGTAAAGGACCTATACAAAAAAAACTATAAAACACTGTTAAAAGACATAGAAGAAGACACAAAGGAATGGAAAGACATCCCCTGCTCATGGATTGGAAGAATAAACATTATTAAAATGGCCAACCTACCAAAAGCAATCTACAGATTCAATGCTACTCCAATCAAAATTTCAATGTCATTCTTCAAAGAAATAGAACAATTATTGATGAAATTCATATGGAATCACAAAAAACCCCAAATAGCCAAAGCTCTCCTGAAAAAAAAGAAGGGAATGGAGGCATCAGACTCCCAGACTTCAAACTATACTACAAAGCCATAATCATCAAAACTGCATGGTATTGGAACAAGAACAGACATACAGACCAATGGAATCGAATACAAAATCCAGAAATAAACCCACAGATTTATTGTCAACTAATCTTTGACAAAGGAGCAAAGACTATGCATTGGAGCAAAGAAAGTTTGTTCAATAAATGGTGCTGGGAAAACTGGGTCGCTACATGCAAAAGAATGAAGCTTGACCACTACCTCACACCATACACAAAAATCAACTCAAAATGGATTAAAGAACTAGACATAAGACCTGAAACCATAAAATATATAGAAGGAAATATAGGTGAAACACTATGTGATTTGCACATCAAAGACATCTTTACAGACACATCACCCAAAGCAGTGATAGTGAAGGCAAAGATAAACAGCTGGGACTACATCAAATTAAAGAGCTTCTGCACAGCAAAAGAGACAATAACCAAAACAAAGAGAAACCCCACCAACTGGGAGAACATTTTTGCACCCAACACTAATGATAAAGGACTGATCACAAAAATCTGCAAAGAGCTGATGAGACTCAACAACAACAAAGAAAATAATCCAGTCAAAAAATGGGCAGAAGAGCTAAAAAGAAACTTCTCTGAAGAGGAAATGCAAATGGCCAACAGGCATATGAAAAAATGTTCAACACACTTGTCATCAGGGAAATGCAAATCAAAACTACCATGAGATACCATCTTACACCAGTGAGACTGGCACATATTTAAAAAACTAGCAACAACAAATGTTGGCGAGGGTGTGGAGAAAAAGGAACTCTCCTGCACTGTTGGTGGGAGTGCAAACTGATCCAACCACTATGGAGAGCTGTGTGGAGATTTCTGTACCTACTAAACATAGAGCTTCCATATGATCCAGCAATTCCACTCCTAGGTATTTACCCAAAGGACACAGAAACATCCATTCCAAAGAACACCTGCACCCCTATGTTTATAGCAGCACTGTTTACAATAGCTAAGCTTTGGAAACAACCCAAATGCCCAAAAATAGATGACTGGATCAAGAAGATGTGGTACATATATACCATGGAATATTACTCAGCATTCAAAAAAGATAAACACATGCAATTTGCAGCAACATGGATGGCGCTGGAAGGGATCATGCTCAGCAAAATAAGCCAAAAAGAAAAAGAAAAATACCGGATGGTCTCACTCATAGCAGGAATCTAGAAAACTTAAATAAGGGACCAGGAAAATGAATAACTATAAGAAAGTGAAAATCAAAATCAACAAAAAACTATGAACCAGAGACACTTTTTTGGGGGGCGGGGGGCAGGAGGGGGGGATTGGGGTCAGAATGGGGGGCTGCAATTGTATGGGGAATATAAAAATAAAATTTATTATTTAAAAAAAAATAAAAATAAAAAAAAGGTATTGTAAAATAAATAAATAAATAAATCTAAAAAATGAAAATGACAGTACAATATCCTTGATAAACACACATGCAAAAATCCTCCGTAAAATCTAAGCAAACCAAGTTCAAGTACATATTTTTTTAATTTCAGATTTAAAATTTTTTTTTCAACAATATTTGCTTTCCTTCACCCCCTCAGATTGAGTCCCCATAGAATTTCCTTCCCCAAGGCACTGGTGCACGGTCACCTCAGTCCACTGTGCTCCTACCTCCCTCCCTCTGATCCCTCTCCCTCCACCCCACCTGCAGTATGTCTCTGATTTATAATTGTCTGTTTTTGCTTTGTTGAGTTTTGTGCTGTTATTTTTTTTTTTTTTACACTGATGACTTATTTGGTTCCCCTGTATTCCTGTTATAAGTGAAACCTTCTGATATTTTTCTTTTTTCCTTCTGGCGTATTTCACTGAGCATTAATTCCTTCTAGCTCCATCCACGTTGCTGCAAATGGCATGGGTTTTTCTTTTCTGATTGCTGAATAATATTCCATTGTGTATATGTACCACATCTTTTATCCAGTCATCTATTTTTGGGCATTTGGATTGTTTCCATAGCTTAGCTATTGTAAATAGTGCTGCTATAAACATAGGGGTGCAGGTGTCCTTTTGAATCAATGTTTTTGTGTCTTTTGGGTAGATCCCTAGGAGTGGAATTGCTGCGTCATATGGTAGCTCCATTTTTAGTAGACTGAGGACCCTCCAGACAGCTTTCCATAGTGGTTGGACAAGTTTGCACTCCCACCAGCAATGTAGGAGAGTTCTTTTTTCATCACATCCTCCCCAACATTTGTGTTGTTTGTTTTTTTGATATGTGCCATTCTTTACTGTTGTAAGGTAGTTTTAATTTGCGTTTCCCTGATTATAAGGGATGTTGAACATTTTTTCATATGTCTGTTGGCCATTTGCATTTCCTCTTTAGAGAAATGTCTTTTAAGTTCTTTTGCCCATTTCTTGACTGGATTGTTTATTTTGTTTTTGTTGAGTCACGTGAGTTCTTTGTATATCTTTGTGATCGGTCCCTTATTAGTTGACTGGGGTGCAAAGATTTTTCCCACTCAGTGGGGTGTCTCTCTGTTTTGGTTAATGTCTCTTTTTGCTGTAATGTCTCTATTTCAGTTTGATGTAATCCCAGGTGTTTATCTTTGCCTTTTCTATCAGTGCTTTGGGTGATGAGTCTTTAAAGATGTTGTTGCGATGAATGTCTCGTAGTGTTTTACCTATATTTTCTTCTATATATTTTATGGTTTCAGGTGTTATGTCCAGTTCTCTTATCCATTTTGAGTTGATTTTTGTGCATGGTGAGTAGTAGTGGTCTAGTTTCATTTTTTTGCGTGTGGAGTTCCAATTTTCCCAGCACCATTAATTGCACAACTGTCTGTATTCCATTGCATATTCTTTGCTCCTTTGTCAAAGATTCATTGTTCATATAAGTGTGGCTTTATTTCTGGGCTCTCTATTTGGTTCCATTGGTCTGTTTGTCTGTTTTTGTTCCAATACCAAACTGTTTTAATTATTATGGCTTTGTAGTGTAGCTTAAAGTTTGGAAGTGTGATACCTCCTTTCTACTTTGTCTTCATCAGTAGGGCTTTGGCTATTCATGGTTTATTGTGGTCATATGAATTTTATCAGCATCAGCATTTGTTCTATTTCTTTGAAGAATGTCATTGAGATATTTATTGAAATAGCGTTGAATCTGTACATTGCTTTTGGGAGGATGGCCATTTTAATAATGTTAATTCTTCCAATCCATGTGCAGGGGATTTCTTTCCATTTCTTTGTGTCTTCTTCTATTTCTTTTAACAGTGTTTTATAATTTTCTTTGTATAGGTCTTTCACCTCTTTTGCTAGGTTTATTCCCAAGTATTTGATTTTTTTCATTTCAATTATAAAAGGGATGGTTTTCTTGACTTATTCTTCAGATTAATAGTTTGTGTATAGGAAGGCTACTGATTTTTGTGTGTTGATTTTGTATCCTGCTACTTTACTGAACTGGTTGATTATTTTGAGTAGTTTTTCTGTGGAGTTTTTGGGGTTCTCTATGTATATTATCATATCGTCTGCAAATAGTGATAGTTTTGCTTCTTCTTTCCCTGTTTGGATTCCTTGTATGTCTTTCTCTTGTCTTATTGCCCTGGCTAGGACCTCCAATATTATATTGAAGAGCAATGGTGAGAGAGGACATCCTTGTCTTGTTCCTGATCTTAAAGGAAAGGCCTTCAGCTTTTCACCATTGAGAATAATATTGGCAGTGGGTTTGTCCTATATGGTTTTTATCATGTTAAGGTATGTTCCTTCTATCCCAAGAATTTCAAGGGCCTTAATCATAAATGGATGCTGGACTTTGTCAAATGCTTTCTCAGCATCTATTGATATGACCATATGGTTTTTATTTTTCTTTTCATTGATGTGTTGGATTACACTGATCAATTTTTGTATGTTGAACCATCCTTCTGCCCCTAGTATGAATCCCACTTGATCGTGGTGTACTATCCCTTTGATGCATTGTTGGATTCAATTGGCAAGGATTTTATTGAGGATTTTTGCATCAGTGTTCATTAGGGATATTGGTCTGTAATTATCTGTTTTTGAGCTGTCTTTGTCTGGTTTTGGTAGTAGTGTAATGTTGGCTTCGTAGAACGTATTTGGTAGTATTCCTTCTTTTTCGATTTTTTGAAGGAGTTTGTGTAGGATAGGCACTAATTCACTGCTGAATGTTTGGTAGGATTCATTTGTGAAGTTGTCTGGTCCTGGGCTTTTGTTTTTCGGGAGTGCTTTGATTACTGCCTCAATTTTGCTGCTTGTAATTGGTCTGTTTAGTTGTCCTATTATTCTTTGTCCTGCTTTGGATGATTATATCATTCTAGGAATTTGTCCATCTCTTCTAGGTTGTTGAATTTGTTTGCATGTAAGTGTTCATAGTAATCTCTTATTATTCTTTTGATATCTACTGAGTCTGTTGTGATTTCTCCTCTTTCATTTATAATTCTATTTATATGTGTTTTCTTTGTGAGCCTGGCTAGAGGTTTGTCTATTTTGTTTATTTTTTCAAAGAACCAACTTTTGGTTTCATTGATCTTTGGGATTTTTAAAAAAAATTTCCATATCGTTTATTTCTGCTTTGATTTTTATTATTTCCTTTCTTCTACTGGCTTTAGGGCTTTTTGTTGTTCTTTTTCTAGCTCTTAGAGCTGTGAGATTAGGTTGTTTCTTTGAGTTCTTTCTTGTTGCGAGCCTGTATTGCTATATATTTTCCTCTTATTACTGCTTTTGCTGCATCCCATACATTCTGGAATGTGGTGCTCTTCTCATTCAACTCAAGGTATTTTTTAATTTCTTCATTGATCTCCTCATTAGTCCAGTGGTCTTCCAGTAGTGTGGATTTCAATCTCCATGTAGTGGGAGCGTTCCTTGTTATCTTTTCATGATTAATTTCTCGTTTGATGCCTTTATGATCGGAGAAGATAATTGGAATGATTTTGATCTTCATGTATCTGCTGATTTTTGTCTTGTGGCCCAGTATGTGATCGATTCTGGAGAATGATCCATGTGAGCTTGAGAAAAATGTGTACTTGGATTTTTTTGGGTGCAGTGTCCTATAGATATCTGTTAACTCCATGTGTTCTATGTCTTTATTTAGGGCTCTAGTGTCTTTGTTTATTTTTTTTCTTGTTGATCTGTCCATTGGTGAGAGTGGCATGTTGAAGTCTCCCACTATATATGTAATTTCTTTAATGTCTGTTTTGAGAGCTGATAATAATTGTCTAATGTATCTTGGTGCCCCTTCATTTGGTGAGTATATGTTGAGGAGTGATATATCTTCCTAATACATTGTCCCCTTGATCATAATGTAGTGTCTCTCTATGTCTCTTTTTACCTTTTTAATTTGAAGTCTATTTATCTGATATAAGTGTGGCTGTTCCTGCCTTCTTTTTTGGTCCATTTGCTTGTAGGATTGTTTTCCAACCTTTTACTTTCAGTCCGTTTATCTTTTGTGGTTAAAGTTGTTTCCTGGAGACAGCAGAAGGTTGGATTTTGTTTTTTAATCCAGCCTGCTACTCTGTGTATTTTTATTGATGAATTTAATCCATTTATATTTATTTATTTATTTATTTATTTATTTATTTATTTATTTATTATAAATTTTATTGTTATATTCCCCATACATTTGCAGCCCCCCCATTCTGACCCCAGTCCCTCCCCTCCCGCCCCCGCCCCCCTAAAAGTGTCTCTGGTTCATAGTTTTTTGTTGATTTTGATTTTCACTTTCTTATATTCATTTTCCTGGTCCCTTATTTAAGTTTTCTAGATTCCTGCTATGAGTGAGACCATCCGGTACTTTTCCTTTTCTTTTTGGCTTATTTCGCTGAGCATGATCCCTTCCAGTGCCATCCATGTTGCTGCAAATTGCATGTGTTTATCTTTTTTGAATGCTGAGTAATATTCCATGGTATATATGTACCACATCTTCTTGATCCAGTCATCTATTTTTGGGCATTTGGGTTGTTTCCAAAGCTTAGCTATTGTAAACAGTGCTGCTATAAACATAGGGGTGCAGGTGTTCTTTGGAATGGATGTTTCTGTGTCCTTTGGGTAAATACCTAGGAGTGGAATTGCTGGATCATATGGAAGCTCTATGTTTAGTAGGTCCAGAAATCTCCACACAGCTTTCCACAGTGGTTGGACCAGTTTGCACTCCCACCAACAGTGCAGAGGAGTTCCTTTTTCTCCACACCCTCGCCAACATTTGTTGTTGCTACTTTTTTTAATATGTGCCATTCTCACTGGTGTAAGATGGTATCTCATGGTAGTTTTGATTTGCATTTCCCTGATGACAAGTGATGTTGAACATTTTTTCATATGCCTGTTGGCCATTTGCATTTCCTCTTCAGAGAAGTTTCTTTTTAGCTCTTCTGCCCATTTTTTGACTGGATTATTTTCTTTGTTGTTGTTGAGTCTCATCAGCTCTTTGCAGATTTTTGTGATCAGTCCTTTATCATTAGTGTTGGGTGGAAAAGTGTTCTCCCAGTTGGTGGGGTTTCTCTTTGTTTTTGTTATTGTCTCTTTTGCTGTGCAAAAGCTCTTTAATTTGATGTAGTCCCAGCTGTTTATCTTTGCCTTCACTATCACTGCTTTGGGTGATGTGTCTGTAAAGATGTCTTTGATGTGCAAATCACGTAGTGTTTTGCCTATATTTCCTTCTATATATTTTATGGTTTCAGGTCTTATGTCTAGTTCTTTAATCCATTTTGAGTTGATTTTTGTGTATGGTGTGAGGTAGTGGTCAAGCTTCATTCTTTTGCATGTAGCGACCCAGTTTTCCCAGCACCATTTATTGAACAAACTTTCTTTGCTCCAATGCATATTCTTTGCTCCTTTGTCAAAGATTAGTTGACCATAAATCTGTGGGTTTATTTCTGGATTTTCTATTCGATTCCATTGGTCTGTATGTCTGTTCTTGTTCCAATACCATGCAGTTTTGATGATTATGGCTTTGTAGTATAGTTTGAAGTCTGGGAGTGTGATGCCTCCATTCCCTTCTTTTTTTTTCAGGAGAGCTTTGGCTATTCGGGTTTTTTTGTGATTCCATATGAATTTCATCAATAATTGTTCTATTTCTTTGAAGAATGACATTGAAATTTTGATTGGAATAGCATTGAATCTGTATATTGCTTTTGGAAGGATGGCCATTTTAATAATGTTTATTCTTCCAATCCATGAGCAGGGGATGTCTCTCCAATACTTTGTATCCTCTTCTATTTCTTTTAACAGTGTTTTATAGTTTTCTTTGTATTCGTCCTTTACCTCTTTTGTTAGATTTATTCCCAAATATTTGATTTTTTTTGTTTCAATAAAAAAAGGGATGGTTTTTTTGATTTCTTCTTCTTCAGATTTATTGTTTGTGTATAGGAAGGCTACTGACTTTTGCGTGTTGATTTTGTATCCTGCCACTTTACTGAACTGATTGATGAGTTGAATTAGCTTTTCTGTGGAGTTTTTGGGGTTCTCTAAGTATAATATCATATCGTCTGCAAATAGTGATAGTTTGACTTCTTCTTTTCCTATTTGGATTCCTTGGATGTCTTTCTCTTGTCTTATTGCCCTGGCTAGGACTTCCAGTATTATATTGAAAAGCAGTGGTGAGAGTGGACATCCTTGTCTTGTTGCAGATCTTAATGGAATTGCTTTCAGCTTTTCACCATTGAGAATGATACTGGCTGTTGGCTTGTCATAGATGGCCTTTATGATGTTGAGGTATGTTCCTTGTATCCCAAGAATTTCAAGGGCTTTTATCATGAATGGGTGTTGCACTTTGTCGAAAGCTTTCTCAGCATCTATTGATATTATCATATGGTTTTTATATTTCTTTTTGTTGATGTGTTGGATAACGTTGATTGATTTTCGGATGTTAAACCATCCTTGTGTCCCTGGAATGAATCCTACCTGGTCGTGGTGAATTATCTTTTGGATACATTGTTGGATTCTGATAGCTAAAATTTTATTGAGGATTTTTGCATCAGTGTTCATTAAGGAGATTGGCCTTTAGTTTTCCTTTTTTGTGTTGTCCTTGTTCGGTTTTGGTATTAGTGTAATGTTGGTTTCATAAAACGTGTTTGGTATTGTCCCTTCCTTCTCAATTTTTTGGAAGAGTTTGTGAAGCATAGGCACTAATTCGTCTCTGAATGTTTGGTAGAATTCATTTGTAAATCCATCAGGTCCTGGGCTTTTGTTTTTGAGGAGGTTTTTGATTACCATTTCAATTTCGCTGCTTGTAATTGGTCTCTTTAGGTGTTCTATTTCTTCTTTATCTAGCTTTGGGTGATTGTAGAGTTGTAGGAATTTGTCCATCTCCTCTAGATTGTTGAACTTGTTTCCATATAACTGTTCATAGTAGTTACTGATTATTCTTTTGATTTCTGCTGTGTCCGTTGTGATTTCTCCTCTTTCATTGATGATCCTGTTTATTTGTGCTTTCTCCCTTTTTTCCTTTGTGAGCCTGGCTAGGGGTTTGTCTATTTTATTGATTTTTTCAAAGAACCAGCTCTTGGTTTCATTGATCTTTTGGATTGTTTTTTTAGTTTCAATTTCATTTATTTCTGCTTTGGTTTTTATTATTTCTTTTCTTCTACTGGTTTTGGGGTTTTTTTGTTGTTCTTTTTCTAGATCTTTGAGCTTCGAGATTAGGTTGTTTCTTTGCGTTCTTTCTTGTTTCTTGATGTGAGCTTCTATTGCTATATATTTTCCTCTTATTACTGCTTTTGCTGCATCCCATACATTTAGGATATTGGTGTCCTCCTTGTCGTTCAATTCAAAAAATTTTTTAATTTCTTCTTTGATCTCCTCATTAGTCCAATGGTCTTCCAGTAGTGTGGCTTTTAATCTCCATGAGGTAGGAAAGTTCCTTGCCTTCTTTTTATGGTTTATTTCTAGTTTGATGCCTTCATGGTCAGAAAAGATGGTTGATATGATTTCAATCTTGGTGTATCTGTTGATGTTTGTCTTGTGCCCCAGTATGTGATCGATCCTGGAGAATGATCCGTGTGCGCTTGAGAAAAATGTGTACTCCGTTTTTTTGGGGTTTAGTGTTCTATAGATGTCTGTTAAGCCCAATTGCTCTAGGTCTTTATTTAGAGCTTTGGTTTCTTTACTTATTTTTTGTCTTGTTGATCTATCCATTGTTGATAGTGGTGTGTTGAAGTCTCCCACTACGTATGTGTTTTCTCTGATGTCTGTTTTCAGAGAGGACAACAGTTGTCTGATATATTTTGGTGCTCCTTCGTTTGGTGAGTATATGTTAATGAGTGTTATTTCTTCTTGAAGTATTGTCCCTTTGATCATAATGTTGTGACCATTGGGGTCTCTTTTTATCTTTTTGAGTTTGAAATCTGTTTTATCTGATATAAGTATAGCTGTTCCTGCTTTCTTTTTTGGTCCATTTGCTTGTAGGATTGTTTTCCATCCTTTAACTTTGAGCCTATTTTTATCTTTTGTAGCTAAATGTGTTTCCTGGAGACAGCAAAAGGTTGGGTTTTGTTTCTTAATCCAGGCTGCAACTCTGTGTCTTTTTATTAAAGAGTTTAGTCCATTTACATTTAGAGTTAATATTGATATGTTAACATCCGTATTTGCCATTGTCTTTGTCTTTCCTTTGATTTTATTTATTTATTCTTTTAATAACTTTTTTTTTTTGGCCTTCTTTCATTGTTATTCGTCCCTCTGAGATTCTGGCTTTAGGACTCCTTGTAGTATTTTTGGAGTGGGGGTTTATTTGCAATGAAATTCCGATGTTTCTGTTTGTCTGGGAAGGTCCATATTCTTTCTTCAAAGAGGAAGGAGAGCTTTGCGGGATAGAGTATTCTTGGTTGGCATCTGTTTTCTTGGAGTCTGTTGACTATGTCCCTCCACTCTCTCCTTGCCCGTAGTGTTTCTTCGGAGAAGTCTGATGTCAGCCTGATTGGTTTTCCTTTGAATGTTATCTGTTTCTTCCCTCTTGCCAGCTTCATTATTTTTTCCTTGTCCTAGATTCTTGGGAGCTTTACTATTATGTGTCTTGCTGTATTTTTCCTTTCGTTGTGGAAGTTTGGTGTTCTTCTTGCTTCTTGTGTATCAATTTTCAGCTCCTTCTTCACATTTGGGAAGTTCTCTTCAATTATCTCTTTGAATATTTTCTCTGTTCCTACATCTCTCTCCTCTCCTTCTGGTATTCCTATAACTCTTATATTTCCTTTCCTCATGGAGTCAGATAGTTCCCGAAGTCTTTCCTCGTTCTTTTTCCTTCGTACTTCTCTTTCCTTTTCTGTTTTGGTTCTTTTTATTTCTGTGTCTTCAAGATTACTTATTCGTTCTTCCATTTCATCTATTCTGCTTTCATTGCTTTTCCCAGAATTCTTTAGTTCTTCCATTAATTCTTTGATCTCCTGCATTTCTTTTACTGCCCTCTTTAGGGACTCAATTTCTTTCTTCTGACCATTGTTTTCCCTCTCTAGGGACTCAATTGCATTCTTCTGATCGTTGATTATTTTTCCCTTATCATTGTTTTCCTTTATGACTTCTGTCAGTTTTTTAATCACGGCAATTTTAAATTCTCTTTCTGGAAGGCTCAGAAATTCTTCCAAGTTATTGTCGTTGCAATCTGGGGGCTGGTTTTCTTTTTGTGGTGTGCTTTTTCTCTGGAGAGTTGCTAGGTTGCGTGTGGTTCTTCTCCTCCCTACTGTCTGTTTTCTAATTTGCCGTATGCGTTGGGACACTGTGTTGTTGGGACTGGCCGGCATCTATGGTGGGCTTCTCTGCTCCCCTCTGGTTCTTCCAGGAGTCATCTGTCAGTTTCAAGCAGTCTTTACTGGAGAAAGGTCCCTGTTCTAAAATGCCGATGTGGGGACACACTCCCCTGTGCGCCTGGTCTGCCCCGGCGGTGGGTTCCTGCTCCCCCTCTGGGCTTGGACTGCAGGCCAGAGGGGGTCTGGCGTGGGCGAACTTCCCCCGCTCACCTCTGGCTCCTGAGGAAGCCTTCTGCAGGTAGTCTTTACTGAAGAAATGTCCCTGTTCTAAAATGGTGATGTGGGACACACTCCCTGCGCGTCTGGTCTCAGGCACACTCTTCTGCGCGCCTGGTCTGCCCTGGCTGTGGGTCTCGCTCTCCCTGTGGGCTCAGACTACTTGTTCGGAAGGGCCCGGTGTGGGCTAACTCCCCAGCTGGCCACTAGCTCCTTCAGGAGCCTCTTCTGGCTTCAAGTCACTAGGTGGCGCCAGAGATCTCTCCTAGAGCCCTTGGGGAGCTGATTTTCCACCCCGTGGGACAGGGAGCAGAGCGGGGATGGTAGGGTACACCTCAACGGCTTTGGGGTGCTGTGTCTGCCTTGTGCCCCAGCGTCGTGGGGAACCCACACCCCTAATTTCGTGCCCCGGGTCTCAGTTCCAAAGCCCTCAGTTCCAGGACGCGGGCTGTAGCCCAGATCAGTGGCGCGGGAATGGCGCCTTTTGAATCCCGCTTCCCTGCCTGGGCGCCTGGTTCGTGCTCACTCAGGGAGGGCCTCCGGGGTCTCCCCGCAAGCCTAGGTCGCAGGCGCGGGGACCTGGGCAGCTGCGATCCGATCCGGATCAGCGCGCTGCTTTCTGAGCAAGCTTACAGGGCGGCCGGGGCTGTGTGCTGGTGCTGGTCTCCTCCTGGGGGGCGGGGTCTCTCTTTAATGGCGCCCTGAGCTCACCTCCGTGGCGGGTCCTGCAGGGTTCTCCACAGCTCCCGTTCAACGGGTGTGGTGGCTGAAATAGTTCCTTTCCACTCACAGTCCCACTTGCTGCGTCCGTTTTTCTTGTTGGCCGTTTTGGTTTGTTGTTTCCCTCCTCTCTGCCGGTCGGAGAGTGCCGACTTTGTGGGCGGGGGAGGGGAGCAGGGTTCTGCGCTTCCCTCCCTTCTGGTCCTCTTTTATGGCAACTTTCTTCTTTGGGCAGTTTGCTGGAGTCGTCCGTTTATCTTCCGTGTCCCAGTTCTCACTGGGACCTGCCGCTTTTCCTCCCTATTAACTTTTTTTAATGGGAGATCTTACTCGCAGTGTCTCCTCGCTGCCATGTTGCTCCGCCCCTCCCATTTATATTTAAAGTTAATATTGATATGTTGGCATCCATATTTGCCATTTTGTCTTTTTTTTTGTGATTTTAATCTTTGCTTTATTCTGTTCATCTTGTTCATTCCTCTCGTTTTTTTTTTTTAAGATTTATTTTTTTATTTATACAAGAACTGGTGTACAGGCCATATGTGCCCACGGGTGAGAGGATTCACCAGATATAAAGTGGGGAACAGAACAGGCAGATGGACTGAAATACACTGCTGAGTGGAGCAGCGGGCGAGACAGGAGAGGTCTGCCTCACCATGTGGGACCCTCACTGGCTGGCCGAGATAGAATTGTGCTGCAGAGGCTGTGGATAGCTTCACAGTGTGGCGTTCAACCACCTGCACCACCAGGGGAGGCCCACTCTCTTGGTTTTGGCTTTAGGACTTCTTGTAGAATTTTTTTGGAGTTGGGGTTTAGTTGTAATGAATTTCTGGAGTTTCTGTTTGTCTGAGAAGGTCCACATTTTTTTTTCATAGTAGAAGGAGAGCTTTGCAGGGTATAGTATTCTTGGTTGGCATTTGCTGTGTTGAAGTTTGCTGAATATGTTACTCCATTCTCTTTTTGCCCATAATATTTCTTTGGAGAAGTCTGAAGTTAACCTTATTGTTTTTCCCTTATAAGTTATCTGTTTCTTCCGCCTTGCCAGTTTCATTATTTTTTCCTTGTCTTGGACTCTTGCAAGCTTTACTATTATGTGTCTTGCTTTAGTTTTCATTGTAGTTATTGGGAGTTCTTCTCACTTCTTGCATGTCTATATTCGTCTCCTTTTTTTTTTAAATTATTTATTTATACAAGCACCGGGTACAGTCATAAGCGCAGGAGTGTGAGATAACTCATCAGAGCCAGAGCAGGGAACAGACCAGGCAGACGGATGAAATATACTGCTGAGGGGAGCAGCGGGTGCAGCAGGAGAGGTCTGCGTGCCACGTGGGACCCTCGCCGGCGGCCGGGTATTAAACCTGTGTTTCAGAGGCTGCGGGCAGCTTCTCAGCCCAGTGCTCACCTGTTTTGCCACCAGGGGAGGCCCTCGTCTCCTTTTTCATGCTTGGGAAGTTTTCTTCAGTTATGTCCTTGACTAATTTCTCAGTTCCTTTGTCTCTCTCCTCATCTTCTGGAATGCTTATAACTCTTACATTTCCTCTATTAGTGGAGTCTGATAATTTAAGAGTATCCTCATACTTCTTCATCTGAACTTCTCTCTCTTTTTTGCTTTTGGCTCTTTTTAATTCTGCATCTTTGATAGTACTGATCTGTTCTTCCATTTCATCGATTCTGTTTTCATTGCTTTTCACAGAGTTCTTTATCTCCTCTAGTAAGCTTTTAATCTCCTGCATTTCTTTTCTTTCCTTTTTTAAGGTCTCAATTTAATTCTTCAGTTCAGTGATTATTTGTCTCAAATCATTTGTTTCCTTTTCGTTTTCTTTCTGCTTTTTAATCATGATGATCATTAATTCTCTATCTGATAGGCTGAGAAGTTCTTCCATGTCATTGTTGAACTCTGGTGACTGTCTATTTTTTGTAGTGTGTCCTTTTCCTGCAGGCTTGCTTGGTTATTTATATTTTTTCTTCTCCCTGTTATTTGCTTTGTAATTAGTTCTATGTGTTGGGACATTGTGCCACTGGTGTTGGCGGGCATCTCTTTGGAGTGCTTCTTTAGGGGTGTTGGAAACTGTTTACAAGACTCAGACCAATACTAGTAGGCCAAAACTCCACCAGGGTGTTGTTCTGTTGCTGGCACTGTCCCTTACAGTTCCCTCCCTCTGTATTAGTCAGTTCCAACAGGGAATCAGCTAGTTGGTGATTTTGTTCTCGTGACGAGGTGGCGCCAGAGACCTGTACTTGCTGACCTGTGCTTTTTCCCAGTGGTTCTCTGAGAAACAGAGGGGGCGCGGAGGGGAGCACCTCAACACAAGGGCTCTTATTCAACCTGGGAGCTGTGTCTGCCCCGTGTTCATCAGGTGCTGTGCCTGCAGCTGTATGGATCCCATGCCCTGAATACTGCGCTCTAGGTCTCAGTTCTAGGGCTATCAGATCCAAAACGCTGGCTGTCACCCTGTGCAGTGCCTGCTGCTGTGGCACATCCCACGCTCTGGATCCTGCACCTGGCTCTCAGTTTCAGAATGTGGTCTTGCTCCATGCCTTATTTCCCTTCTTACCCCTGTTTGTGTGGCCCACCCTCTCTCAGAGCCTGAGGGTGTTTTTGGGATCCCTGGTTTCCAATTATCAGGATGTTGGTGATTTTGTTCTTGTCACTAGGTGGCACCAGAGATCTTTCCTAGTGTCCTTCCAGAACTGTTTCTCCCCCCCCCATCCGGGGAACAGAGTGGGGGTGGCATGGAGTGCCTCAGCGGCATGGGGGTGCTGTGTCTGCCCTGTGCCCTGCTGTCGTGGGAACCCCATGCCCCGAATTTCGTGCCCTGGTTCTCAGTTCCCAAGCCCTCAGATACAGGACGTGGGCTGTAGCCCAGTTCAGTGTCTGCAGAAATGGGGCCTTTTGCACCCTGCTCCCATGCCCAAGCACCTGGTTTCTGATTACTCAGTGAGGGACATTCACCTCAGTGATGGCTCCCGCATGTCTCCCCACAAACCTACGTCGCAGGTGCAGGTACCTGGGCATCCTTGATCTGCGTATGCTTTTCAAGCGCACACACTTTTCCGCACAAGCTTACTGGCTGGCCTTGGCTATTTGTAGGTCTCTCCGAGGAGTTCTTGTTTTCCTGTAATGGCACCTGGAACCATTCGCTCACCTCCGTGGTGATTCCTGCATGGTTTGCCACAGTTCCCTTTCACGGGGTGCGGTGCCTGAAATAGTTCCTTTCTACTCCGTGTCCCACTTGGTCCATAGTTTGTTCTTGTTGTTTTTTTTTTTTTTTCCCCTCCTTTCTGTTTGTCGGAGAGTGCTGACTTTGTGATTGGGGGAGGGTAACAGGGTCGTGAACTTTCCTCTCTTCTCATCCTCTTTTATGGCAAATTTCCTTTTCTGGCAGTTTGCCAGAGTTGCCTGTTTATTTCCGTGTCCGTGTCCCAGTTCTCACAAGGACCTGCTGCTTTTCTTCCCTATTTAATTTTTTTTTTTTTTGGTTGGACCCTCACCAGCGGCCTGGGGGGGAGGGGGGAAACCAGCGCTGCAGAGCTAGCGCTCAACCGCTGCGCCACCAGGGGAGGCCCCCTATTAACTTTTTTTTTTAATGGGAGGACTTACTTGCAGCGTTTCTCCGCTGCCATGTTCCCACTCTTGAGCCCCCTAAATTCTGTAGTTTTCTTTTTTGTGTCATTTTCTTCCTTGTTATCAGAATAATTTTGGACTCATAAAATTTATTTGGAAATATTCCCTGTATCTCATTTTTTGGGGGGATGAATTTGAGGAGAAGCATTTGTTTATCTTTGAGGCCTTCTCACTGGAGAAACATGCTGGTTCTGGACTTTTTTTAAAGATTTATTTATTTATTTATACAAGCACTGGGTACAGTCAGAAGCACGGGAGGGTGAGAGAATTCACCAGAGCCAGAGCGGGGAACAGGCAGAGGGACGTGGCAGGAGAGGTCTGCGTGCCATGTGGGACCCTTGCTGGTGGCCGGGGATTGAACCGGCGCTGCAGAGGCTACGGGAAGCTTCGCAGCCCAGCGCTCAACTGTTGCGCCACCAGGGGAGGCCCTGGACTTTTGTTTTTTAGGAGACTTTTGATTACTGTTTCAACTTCTCTTTTTATTTTGTTTTTATTTTATATACATATTTACATCATTCTTCCTTTTTTTACAATGTATGGCTTTCTCTTCTCAGGTGTAGTCCCCATAGATTCCCACCACCAATTCCCACCCTCTCCACTCATCATTACCATAGTCCCTTGTGCTCTTCCCTCCTCTGTTTTGATCCCTCTTCTCTACCTCCCCATGTCTCTGATTTTTAGTTGCCTATTAATTTGATTTTTTATTTATTAATTTTTTTGATCTCTTATTTGGTTCCCCTGTATTCCTCCTATAAGTGAAACCATCCAATATTTTTCTTTTTCTTCTGCCTATTTCACTGAGCACAATCCTTTCTAGCTTCATCCAAGTTGCTGCAAATGCATGAGGAAACTTATGATTTTAATTCTAATTTTTTTAAAGATTTATTAATTTATGCATGTAAGAACTGAGGTACAGGCCAGAGGTGCAGGGGGTGAGAGGATTCACCAGAGACAGGGTGGGGAACAGATCAGGCAGACCAACTGAAATACACTGCTGAGGGGAGTAGCAGGCAAGTCAGGAGGGGTCTGCTGCACCATGTGTGTAGCTCCTTGGCCTGGGGATCGAACTCGTGCTGCAGTGGCTGCGGACAGCATCATAGGTTGCGTCTTAACCCCTTCCACCTCCAGGGAGGCCCTGATTTTAATTCTAAAGGTTAATTAATTATTTAGAGCACTTGTTTTTGATACAGTTAAGGTTTAGACATGAGACATGAAATTCTTTTTTTTTTTTTAAAGATTTATTTTTATTTATTTATACAAGCACTGGATACAGTCAGAAGCGCGGGAGGGTGAGAGAATTCACCAGAGCCAGAGCGGGGAGCAGAGCAGGCAGAAGGACTGAAGTACACTGCTGAGGGGAGCAGCGGGCGGCAGGAGAGGTCTGAGAGCCATGTGGGACCCTCCTCCTGTGGCTGGGGAGCAACCAGGGATTGAACTGGCGCTGCAGAGGCTGCGGGCAGCTTCGCAACCCAGCGCTCAACCGCTGCGCCACCGGGGAGGCCCGAGACATGAAATTCTAAGGCAGGCAATCTTATAAGGAAATGATTGGGTAAATTTTGGAGAGCTAATATAGTATTATTTACTTAAAAGAAATTAATGAATTTAATAAACCTCCTCTCCTTTCTTTGAGACATCCTTCCTGTATCCTTAAATTGATTGGTCATTACTGTAGGGTGTTGACATGAAGCAGACAATAATGCTGTATTGTTAAGAGACAGGAAAAAAAAAGTGTTTGGAAAATTGTATCTTAAAGTACCAGGAAAAATAATTAATGGCCTATTGGAGATTATTAATGAGATATTTGAGGATTAGACAAAGCTGAATAAGGAAATGATTGGAAGGTAAATGCATTAATGCCATTAAGGAATTAAGGGAGACAATTACCATTTAATTATTGCTACCTATTATAATTGAACAAAATCTAAAAAATACATGATTTATAAATGTATAAAAAGATGGCAAAATTACAAAGAAAAATATCTCGGAACTTTGGACTGGAAAAATAATAGGTTCACTTTTTATGAATTTTAGAAACCTAATTTATGGAGTAATTTTCAGAAATGATCTAGTAAATTAAAAATAAAAATCCTGTCGTGAACTGCAAAGTTAGTAATAAAACTCATTTTTTTTCTTTTATAAATTTTATTGTTATATTCCCCATACAATTGCAGCCCCCCATTCTGACCCCAATCTCTCCCCTCCCGCCCCCGCCCCCCTAAAAGTGTCTCTGGTTCATAGTTTTTTGTTGATTTTGATTTTCACTTTCTTATAGTTATTCATTTTCCTGGTCACTTATTTAAGTTTTCTAGATTCCTGCTATGAGTGAGACCATCCGGTATTTTTCTTTTTCTTTTTGGCTTATTTCGCTGAGCATGATCCCTTCCAGCGCCATCCATGTTGCAGCAAATTGCATGTGTTTATCTTTTTTGAATGCTGAGTAATATTCCATGGTATATATGTACCAAATCTTCTTGATCCAGTCATCTACTTTTGGGCATTTGGGTTGTTTCCAAAGCTTAGCTATTGTAAACAGTGCTGCTATAAACATAGGGGTGCAGGTGTTCTTTGGAATTGATGTTTCTGTGTCCTTTGGGTAAATACCTAGGAGTGGAATTGCTGGATCATATGGAAGCTCTATGTTTAGTAGGTCCAGAAATCTCCACACAGCTTTCCACAGTGGTTGCACCAGTTTGCACTCCCACCAACAGTGCAGAAGAGTTCCTTTTTCTCCACACCCTCGCCAACATTTGTTGTTGCTAGTTTTTTTAATATGTGCCATTCTCACTGGTGTAAGATGGTATCTCATGGTAGTTTTGATTTGCATTTCCCTGATGACAAGTGATGTTGAACATTTTTTCATATGCCTGTTGGCCATTTGCATTTCCTCTTCAAAGAAGTTTCTTTTAAGCTCTTCTGCCCATTTTTTGACTGGATTATTTTCTTTGTTGTTGTTGAGTCTCATCAGCTCTTTGCAGATTTTTGTGATCAGTCCTTTATCATTAGTGTTGGGTGCAAAAATGTTCTCCCAGTTGGTGGGGTTTCTCTTTGTTTTTGTTATTGTCTCTTTTGCTGTGCAAAAGCTCTTTAATTTGATATAGTCCCAGCTGTTTATCTTTGCCTTCACTATCACTGCTTTGGGTGATGTGTCTGTAAAGATGTCTTTGATGTGCAAATCACGTAGTGTTTCGCCTATATTTCCTTCTATATATTTTATGGTTTCAGGTCTTATGTCTAGTTCTTTAATCCATTTTGAGTTGATTTTTGTGTATGGTGTGAGGTGGTGGTCAAGCTTCATTCTTTTGCATGTAGCGACCCAGTTTTCCCAGCACCATTTATTGAACAAACTTTCTTTGCTCCAATGCATATTCTTTGCTCCTTTGTCAAAGATTAGTTGACCATAAATCTGTGGGTTTATTTCTGGATTTTCTATTCGATTCCATTGGTCTGTATGTCTGTTCTTGTTCCAATACCATGCAGTTTTGATGATTATGGCTTTGTAGTATAGTTTGAAGTCTGGGAGTGTGATGCCTCCATTCCCTTCTTTTTTCAGGAGAGCTTTGGCTATTCGGGGTTTTTTGTGATTCCATATGAATTTCATCAATAATTGTTCTATTTCTTTGAAGAATAACATTGAAATTTTGATTGGAATAGCATTGAATCTGTATATTGCTTTTGGAAGGATGGCCATTTTAATAATGTTTATTCTTCCAATCCATGAGCAGGGGATGTCTCTCCATTTCTTTGTGTCTTCTTCTATTTCTTTTAACAGTGTTTTATAGTTTTCTTTGTATTCGTCCTTTACCTCTTTTGTTAGATTTATTCCTAAATATTTGATTTTTTTTGTTTCAATAACAAAAGGGATGGTCTTTTTGATTTCTTCTTCTTCAGATTTATTGTTTGTGTATAGGAAGGCTACTGACTTTTGCGTGTTGATTTTGTATCCTGCCACTTTACTGAACTGATTGATGAGTTGAATTAGCTTTTCTGTGGAGTTTTTGGGGTTCTCTATGTATAATATCATATCGTCTGCAAATAGTGATAGTTTGACTTCTTCTTTTCCTATTTGGATTCCTTGGATGTCTTTCTCTTGTCTTATTGCCCTGGCTAGGACTTCCAGTATTATATTGAAAAGCAATGGTGAGAGTGGACATCCTTGTCTTGTTCCAGATCTTAATGGAATTGCTTTCAGCTTTTCACCATTGAGAATGATACTGGCTGTTGGCTTGTCATAGATGGCCTTTATGATGTTGAGGTATGTTCCTTGTATCCCAAGAATTTCAAGGGCTTTTATCATGAATGGGTGTTGCACTTTGTCGAAAGCTTTCTCAGCATCTATTGATATTATCATATGGTTTTTATATTTCTTTTTGTTGATGTGTTGGATAACGTTGATTGATTTTCGGATGTTAAACCATCCTTGTGCCCCTGGAATGAATCCAACTTGGTCGTGGTGAATTATCGTATGGATACATTGTTGGATTCTGATAGCTAAAATTTTATTGAGGATTTTTGCATCAGTGTTCATTAGGGAGATTGGCCTGTAGTTTTCCTTTTTTGTGTTGTCCTTGTTCGGTTTTGGTATTAGTGTAATGTTGGCTTCATAGAACGTGTTTGGTATTGTCCCTTCCTTCTCAATTTTTTGGAAGAGTTTGTGAAGGATAGGCACTAATTCGTCTCTGAATGTTTGGTAGAATTCATTTGTAAATCCATCAGGTCCTGGGCTTTTGTTTTTGGGGAGGTTTTTGATTACCATTTCAATTTCGCTGCTTGTAATTGGTCTGTTTAGGTGTTCTATTTCTTCTTTATCTAGCTTTGGGTGATTGTAGAGTTGTAGGAATTTGTCCATCTCCTCTAGATTGTTAAACTTGTTTCCATATAACTGTTCATAGTAGTTACTGATTATTCTTTTGATTTCTGCTGTGTCCGTTGTGATTTCTCCTCTTTCATTGATGATCCTGTTTATTTGTGCTTTCTCCCTTTTTTCCTTTGTGAGCCTGGCTAGGGGTTTGTCTATTTTATTGATTTTTTCAAAGAACCAGCTCTTGGTTTCATTGATCTTTTGGATTGTTTTTTTAGTTTCAATTTCCTTTATTTCTGCTTTGGTTTTTATTATTTCTTTTCTTCTACTGGTTTTGGGGTTTTTTTGTTGTTCTTTTTCTAGATCTTTGAGCTTCGAGATTAGGTTGTTTCTTTGCGTTCTTTCTTGTTTCTTGATGTGAGCTTCTATTGCTATATATTTTCCTCTTATTACTGCTTTTGCTGCATCCCATACATTTAGGATATTGGTGTCCTCCTTGTCGTTCAATTCAAAAAATTTTTTAATTTCTTCTTTGATCTCCTCATTAGTCCAATGGTCTTCCAGTAGTGTGGTTTTTAATCTCCATGAGGTAGGAAAGTTCCTTGCCTTCTTTTTATGGTTTATTTCTAGTTTGATGCCTTCATGGTCAGAAAAGATGGTTGATATGATTTCAATCTTGGTGTATCTGTTGATGTTTGTCTTGTGCCCCAGTATGTGATCGATCCTGGAGAATGATCCGTGTGCGCTTGAGAAAAATGTGTACTCCGTTTTTTTGGGGTTTAGTGTTCTATAGATGTCTGTTAAGCCCAATTGCTCTAGGTCTTTATTTAGAGCTTTGGTTTCTTTA
The DNA here is from genome assembly GCF_964194135.1 of Talpa europaea. Lineage (NCBI taxonomy): Eukaryota > Metazoa > Chordata > Mammalia > Eulipotyphla > Talpidae > Talpa > Talpa europaea. The sequence goes on along the minus strand of NC_140081.1, from coordinate 47,011,603 downwards.
CTTATTTTTTGTCTTGTTGATCTATCCATTGTTGATAGTGGTGTGTTGAAGTCTCCCACTACGTATGTGTTTTCTCTGATGTCTGTTTTCAGAGAGGACAACAGTTGTCTGATATATTTTGGTGCTCCTTCGTTTGGTGAGTATATGTTAATGAGTGTTATTTCTTCTTGAAGTATTGTCCCCTTGATCATAATGTAGTGACCATTGGGGTCTCTTTTTATCTTTTTGAGTTTGAAATCTGTTTTATCTGATATAAGTATAGCTGTTCCTGCTTTCTTTTTTGGTCAATTTGCTTGTAGGATTGTTTTCCATCCTTTAACTTTGAGCCTATTTTTATCTTTTGTAGCTAAATGTGTTTCCTGGAGACAGCAAAAGGTTGGGTTTTGTTTCTTAATCCAGGCTGCAACTCTGTGTCTTTTTATTGAAGAGTTTAGTCCATTTACATTTAGAGTTAATATTGATATGTTAACATCTGTATTTGCCATTGTGTTTGTCTTTCCTTTGATTTTATTTATTTATTCTTTTAATAACTTTTTTTTTTTTTGCCCTTCTTTCATTGTTATTCGTCGCTTTGAGGTTCTGGCTTTAGGACTCCTTGTAGTATTTTTTGGAGTGGGGGTTTAGTTGCAATGAAATTCCGGAGTTTCTCTTTGTCTGGGAAGGTCCATATTCTTTCTTCAAAGAGGAAGGAGAGCTTTGCGGGATAGAGTATTCTTGGTTGGCATCTGTTTTCTTGGAGTCTGTTGACTATGTCCCTCCACTCTCTCCTTGCCCGTAGTGTTTCTTCGGAGAAGTCTGATGTCAGCCTGATTGGTTTTCCTTTGAATGTTATCTGTTTCTTCCCTCTTGCCAGCTTCATTATTTTTTCCTTGTCCTGGATTCTTGGGAGCTTTACTATTATGTGTCTTGCTGTATTTTTCCTTTCGTCGTGGAAGTTTGGTGTTCTTCTTGCTTCTTGTATATCAATTTTCAGCTCCTTCTTCACATTTGGGAAGTTCTCTTCAATTATCTCTTTGAATATTTTCTCTGTTCCTACATCTCTCTCCTCTCCTTCTGGTATTCCTATAACTCTTATATTTCCTTTCCTCATGGAGTCAGATAGTTCCCGAAGTCTTTCTTCGTTCTTTTTCCTTCGTACTTCTCTTTCCTTTTCTGTTTTGGTTCTTTTTATTTCTGTGTCTTCAAGATTACTTATTCGTTCTTCCATTTCATCTATTCTGCTTTCATTGCTTTTCCCAGAATTCTTTAGTTCTTCCATTAATTCTTTGATCTCCTGCATTTCTTTTACTTCCCTCTTTAGGGACTCAATTTCTTTCTTCTGACCATTGTTTTCCCTCTCTAGGGACTCAATTGCATTCTTCTGATCGTTGATTATTTTTCCCTTATCATTGTTTTCCTTTATGACTTCTGTCAGTTTTTTAATCACGGCAATTTTAAATTCTCTTTCTGGAAGGCTCAGAAATTCTTCCAAGTTATTGTCGTTGCAATCTGGGGGCTGGCTTTCTTTTTGTGGTGTGCTTTTTCTCTGGAGAGTTGCTAGGTTGCGTGTGGTTCTTCTCCTCCCTACTGTCTGTTTTCTAATTTGCCGTATGCGTTGGGACACTGTGTTGTTGGGACTGGCCGGCATCTTGGGTGGGCCTCTCTGTTCCCCTCTGGTTCTTCCAGGAGTCATATGTCAGTTTCAAGCAGCCTTTACTGGAGAAAGGTCCCTGTTCTAAAATGCCGATGTGGGGACACACTCCCCTGTGCGCCTGGTCTGCCCCGGCGGTGGGTTCCTGCTCCCCTCTGGGCTTGGACTGCAGGCCAGAGGGGGTCTGGCGTGGGCGAACTTCCCCCGCTCACCTCTGGCTCCTGAGGAAGCCTTCTGCAGGTAGTCTTTACTGAAGAAATGTCCCTGTTCTAAAATGGTGATGTGTGACACACTCCCTGCGCTTCTGGTCTCAGGCACACTCTTCTGCGCGCCTGGTCTGCCCCGGCTGTGGGTGCTCGCTCTCCCTGTGGGCTCAGACTACTTGTTTGGAAGGGGCCCGGTGTGGGCTAACTCCCCAGCTGGCCACTAGCTCCTTCAGTAGCCTGTGCTGGGGTCAAGTCGCTAGGTGGCGCCAGAGATCTCTCCTAGAGCCCTTGGGGAGCTGATTTTCCACCCCGTGGGACAGGGAGCAGAGCGGGGATGGTAGGGTACACCTCAACGGCTTTGGGGTGCTGTGTCTGCCTTGTGCCCCACCGTCGTGGGGAACCCACGCCCCTAATTTCGTGCCCCGGGTCTCAGTTCCAAAGCCCTCAGTTCCAGGAAGCGGGCTGTAGCCCAGATCAGTGGCGCGGGAATGGTGCCTTTTGAATCCCGCTCCCCTGCCTGGGCGCCTTGTTCCTGCTCACTCAGGGAGGGCCTCCGCCCGGGTCTCAGTTCCAAAGCCCTCTGTTCCAGGACGCGGGCTGTCGCCCAGATCAGTGGCGCGGGAATGGCGCCTTTTGAATCCCGCTCCCCTGCCTGGGCACCTTGTTCCTGCTCACTCAGGGAGGGCCTCCGCCGTCTCCCCGCAAGCCTAGGTCGCAGGCGCGGGGACCTGGGCAGCTGCAATCCGAGTGCCGCTTTCGCGCAAGCTTACCGGGCGGCCAGGGCTGTGTGCTGGTGCTGGTCTCTTCCTGGGGGGCGGGGCTCTCTTTAATGGCGCCTGGAGCTCACCTCCGTGGCGGATCCTGCAGGGTTCGCCTCAGCTCCCGTTCACGGGGTGTGGTGGCTGAAATAGTTCCTTTCCACTCACAGTCCCACTTGCTGCGTCCGTTTTTCTTGTTGGCCGTTTTGGTTTGTTGTTTCCCTCCTCTCTGCTGGTCGGAGAGTGCCGCCTCTGTGGGCGGGGGAGGGGAGCAGGGTTCTGCGCTTCCCTCCCTTCTCGTCCTCTTTTATGGCAACTTTCTTCTTTGGGCAGTTTGCTGGAGTCGTCCGTTTATCTTCCGTGTCCCAGTTCTCACTGGGACCTGCCGCTTTTCCTCCCTATTAACTTTTTTTAATGGGAGATCTTACTCGCAGTGTTTCCTCGCCGCCATGTTGCTCCGCCCACTCCAATAATATTCATTTTTTGCAGCAGTATTTAATTGAAGTTTTTTTTTTAAAAAAAGATTTATTTATTTATTTATACAAGCACTGGGTATAGTCAGAAGTGTGGGAGGGTGAGAGAATTCACCAGGGCCAGATTGGGGAGCAGAGCAGGCAGAAGGACCGAAGTACACTGCTGAGGGGAGCAGCGGGTGGCAGGAGAGGTCTGCGCGCCATGTGGGACTCTCCTCTGAAGGCCAGGGAACAGCCGGGGATCGAATAAGCGCTGCAGAGGCTGCAGGCACCTTCGCAACCCAGCGCTCAACGGCTGTGCCACCGGGAAGGCCCTTAATTGATGTTTTAAAAAGCATCTACATTGTCTCATCTTGGCATTGTGTAGTAGGTATTAGGTTGAAGCTGTCATTGCTGGACCAGTAGATACAGAAGTGGCTGGAAGTTTTAGAGATCACACGGGTTGTGGTGCTCTCATTAGTTGCTTTCTGTTTGACCCATATACAATACACTCACTGATCTACTACCTCCTTTGGATTGTTTTTTTCACCATTGTACATTACTTACAAAATGAGATAATAGCACTCCTTGGAATGTTAGGAGCATATTTGTTGTTAAAACAACAGAAGCAGCATAAGTTTTATAGAAGCAGCGTAAGTTTAAGACATTATATAGGTTTTACATATACAGCATTGTAACTCAACATTTTTCAGGCAAAAGTGATAACCACTACACTATGGAAACAAACTCAGCATTTGTATATACTACAGTATGATCACCACCAAAAGTCTAGTTTCTCTCTCCTCTGTACAGTTGATCTCTTTTACCCAATTTACCTACCCATCCACTTTCCCCTCTGATAACAACCATTTTGTAGGAACATATATCTGAAATACTTTTCATGAATCTTAGTACTTAATATCCCATTGAAATATTTCATGAGGATATGAATTTTTATCTGATTTGTTCACTGATGTATCTCCAATGCCTAAAATATTAGCTAGTTATATAAGAGATGCTTAGTAAATATTATTTAATGTAAAATGAATGTGAATGGAGTAGTATTGACAGATTTTTTTTTGTTGTTATTACACTGTATGTTATAGGTCTTTTGAAAGATAATTTAGTATTTTGTAGCTTTGTTGCTATATATTTGTTACTTTTTATTTTCTTCCCTGGGAAGTAGCATTTAATAGAAGTACACGTGAAGGGATAGTGAGGCAGTGACAAATACTGAGGAAATTGAACACTCAGTACACTTTAATGTTAATCAAACATTTCATTTTCCATTTTTCTTTGTACAAATTAGTTGCAGGTCTCTTGGCAGCAAAGTGGGTGTGAGCTACATTTTTCCTGTATAGCTGCATAACTGGCTTGGCCCTGTGTGAACATACAAGGTTCTGGGCCATGTAATGAGTATAGCTATTTCTGCTAAAATGTGAAGAATGCATTTAAATACTTTGGGATTCTTGCCAGACCCATATTACCAAGACTTCTATTTATTTTAGATTCAAATGTACATAGCTCTGATGGGCTTAGGCATGCATATTGAACTTCTATTTTCTGAATGTACCTTAATTCAAAGGGAAATTTTTTGAAGCAGGGTAGGTCTTTACACATTACTACTAATTCTGTAGTTTAACTCAAGTAAAATTTATAAAGATGTGTAATCCTTTCAATGCATTGTTGGATTCAGTTTGCTAAGATTTTGGTGAGAATTTTTTGCCTTGTTCAAGGAAATTGATCTGTAGTTTTATTTTTTTGTGTTGTCTTTGTTTGTTGTTATGGTATCAGAGTAGCGTTGGCCTCATAAAATGTGTTTGGAAGTATTCCTTTTCTCTCAGTTTTTTTGAAGAGCTTGAGTAGGATAGGTTCATCTTTGAAAGATTGGTAGAACTCGTTTGTGAATCCATCTGGACCTGGAATTTTGATTTTGGGGGAGAGTTTTGATTATTGTTTCAGTTTTCTTGTTTGTAATTGGTTTGAGCTAGAAGGGATAATACTAAGTGAAATAAGCCAGTAGGAGAAAGATAAATACTGGAAGGTGGCATTAATATGTGTAATATAGAGCAACCAAACAAAGAGTCAGGTAAAGACCAGCTTTAAAACCAATTCTTTAAAACTGACCATAGATCTGAAGCATCCAGTGGGGAGTGGATGGGGTGAGAACAGGTTGGGAGAGAGCACAATGGACTATGGTGGAGGACTATGGGTATTTGGTGGTAGGTGCACTATGGTCACCACACCTGAAGAGATTAGACCCTGTACTTCCAAAATACTAACAAGGTTGTAAACCAGTGGTACTTCACTAATACCCCATTACAGGGGTATTATCTAATCCTAGTTAGGTAGCTTTTTTAAATTCCAAGGGAATATTTGGATAAAATTTAAGAATTTAAAATTTTTGTCTCTTATGTCATGCCCCAGGATTTTGAATAATACAGATTTATTAAGATCTGGCATTGATGCAGAATAACCCATAAAAGAATATTTTCCTAAGTTATTATTATTTTTTTAAATAATAAATTTTATTTTTATATTCCCCCATAAAACTGCACATGCCCCATTCTGACCCCAATCCCTCCCCTCCCGGCCCCACCCCCCAAAAAGTGTCTCTGGTTCATAGTTTTTTGTTGATTTTGATTTTCACTTTCTTATAGTTATTCATTTTCCTGGTCCCTTATTTAAGTTTTCTAGATTCCTGCTATGAGTGAGACCATCCGGTATTTTTCTTTTTCTTTTTGGCTTATTTCGCTGAGCATATCCCTTCCAGCGCCATCCATGTTGCTGCAAATGGCATGTGTTTATCTTCTTTGAATGCTGAGTAATATTCCATGGTATATATGTACCACATCTTCTTGATCCAGTCATCTATTTTTGGGCATTTGGGCTGTTTCCAAAGCTTAGCTATTGTAAATAGTGCTGCTATAAACATAGGGGTGCAGGTGTTCTTTGGAATTGATGTTTCTGTGTCCTTTGGGTAAATATCCTAAGGTATTATTGACATATTTTTTCCTAGTTTTATCTCAGTGGTAGTTAATATAAAGAAAACTTTCAGCTTTGTTAAAGAGTATCCATTAAACTAATTATTTCTAAATAAGTTTTATGACTAGGTAGTACTATGGCCACATTTGAGAACTTTAGAATTTTAAAAGTTGTGTTATTATTTATTTTTATTGAGATAATATTGGTTTACAATGCTGTATATGATTCAGAGTTATGGGATAACACCTCTTCGGATGGGCATTACTACACAACATCCCCCACAAAAGCACCCATAGTCATCCACCGTGGTTCATTGGGCCCCTTCCCCCTTTTTATCTCCAACCTCCTCTTAATTCTACGGTCAAATTTTTAAGTGTTTTTTTTTTTTTGTTGTTGTTGACACTTGCTTCTCTATATTTCCCATGTGAGTGAAGCCATCTGGTATTTATCTTTCTCCTTCTGACTTATTGTGCTGTGTATAATCACCTCCACTTCCATCCATGTTTGTTGTAAAGGGCAAGAATTAATCTTTTTTTTTTTATAAGTGGTAGTGTTCCATTGTGTATATATCTCACATCTTCTTGATCCACTCATCTTTCCTAGTACACTTAGGTTGCTTCCATATCTTGGCTATTGCAAATAGAGCTGCAGTGAACATAGGAGTGTATGTTTCCATTTGAATTAGTGTCTTTGCACTGTTTGGGTAGATGTCTAGGAGTGGAATTCCTAGATCATGTGGACTATATTTTAAATATTTTGAAAAACCTTCATATTGTTTTCCATAGGGGCTAGACCAGTCTGCATCCCTACCAGCAGTGTATGAGGGCTCTTTTTTTCTCCACATCCTTGTCAGCATTTGTTGTTTTTGGTCTTTTTGATAGGGACCATTCTTACAGATCTATTGTTTCCATATCTTGATATTGTAAAATGTGCTGCTATAAACATGGAAGTGCAGGTTTCCTTTCAAGTTAGTGTTTTTGTGTTTGGGAAGAATTCTAGCACCATTTGTTGAAGAAATTTTGCTTTCTTTAGTGTATACTTTTGGCTCCTTTGTTGTAGATTTACTGTCCCTATAAATGTGGATTTATTTCTGTAATTTCTATTTTTTGGTAGGGATTGCATTGAATCTGTATATTGCTTTGGGTAAAATGGCCGTCTTAACAATGTTAACCCTTCCAATCCATGAGCAGGACTATCTTTCTGTTTCTTTGAGTCTTATAATAGTGTCTTAGTTTTCATTTTACAAATTATTTACTTCTTTATTAAGTTTACTCCTAGGCATTTAATTCAGTAATACAGGGGATTATTTTCTTGATTTCTTTCTCTCCTAATTCATTGTTTGCATTTTGGAATGCAACTGATTTTTGTAGATTTTGTTTTGTAATTGTCACTTTACTGCACTGATTTATTGTTTCTAATAATTTCTTAAAGTCTTTAGGGTTTTCTATGTATAGTTTGTCTTGTGCACATACTGATACTTTTGCTTCTTTCTCAATTTGGTTTCCTTTTCTCTCTCTTGCCTGATTGCTTTAGATAAGTCTTATAATATTATGTTGAATAGTAGTGTTAAAGTGGACATCCTTGTTTTGTACCTGGTCAGTTTCATTTGCTAGTAGTTTTGCATTTGTTTTTATCAGGGATATTGGTCTGTAGTTTTGATTTTTTTTAAAAAGATATTTATTTATACAAGAACCAGATGCGCGGGAGGGTGAGAGGATTCACCAGAGACAGAGCGGGAGACAGAACAGGCAGACTGACAAAATACACTGCTGAGGGGTACAGTGGGCGAGACAGGAGAGGTCTGCCGCACCATGTGGGATTCTTGCTGGCCGGCCAGGATCGAACCCGTGCTGCAGAGGCTGCGGACAGCCTCACAGCTCAGTGCTCAACCTCCTGCACCACCAGGGAGGCCCCTGTAGTTTTGATTTTTTTGTGATATTCTTGTATGCTTTTAGTGTCAGAGTAACATTTACCTCAAAGATAGTGTTTAGAAGGATTCTCTTTTCCTCAGTTTTTTTGGTAGAGTTTGAGGATAGCTATTAATTTCTCTATGAAATTTTGGTAGAACTCACTATTGAAATCATCGGTTCCTGGTTTTTTTTTTTTTTTTAATAATGGTAGTGTCTTTTTTTTTAATTAAAGATTTATTTATTTATACAAGCACTGGGTACAGTCAGAAGTGTGGGTGGGTGAGAGAATTCACCAGAGCCAGAGCGGGGAGCAGAGCAGGCAGAAGGACTGAAGTACACTGCTGAGGGGAGCAGCGGGTGGCAGGAGAGGTCTGCGCGCCATGCGGGACCCTCCTCCAGTGGCCAGGGAGCAGCCGAGGATCGAACCGGTGCTGCAGAGGCTGTGGGCAGCTTCGCAACCCAGCGCTCAACCGCTGCGCCACCGGGGAGGCCCAGGTTCCTGGGTTTTGTTTTATGGGTGTCTTTTGATTATTGTTTCAGTTCCCTTAGTTTGTAATTTGTTCAGGTTTTCTATCCCTTCTTAGTAAGGTTGTATAGTTTTAACAATTTGTCTTTTTCTTTTAGATTATTCTACTTGGTGGCATATAGATGTTCATAGTAATCTCTTATGATCTTATGTATTTCTGAGTTGCCTGTTGGCACTACGCATTCATTTCTGATTCTATTTATCAACATTTTCTCTCTTCATTTTTTCAAATAACTAGTTTTTGCTTTTGTTGATCTTTTGAACTGTGATTTTATCTTCTATTTAATTTATATCTCCACTAGTTTTTGTTATTTTCTTCCTTTTACTGACATTTGGTTTTGTTTGTTCTTTTTGTAGGGCATTAAGGTGTAGTTTGATTATTTATTTGAACTCTTTCTAGTCTTTTGATGTATGCCTGTATTCCAGTTTACTCCCTTCCTTAGTACTGCTTTTGTTCTGTCCCAGAGATTCTTGTAGCTTATGTCATTTTTGTCTCCAGATATTTTTAAATTCTTACTTGATTTCCTCATTAACTCAGTAGTTATCTAGTAATATTCTGCTCCATTTCCCTGTATTGGAAGTTCTTCTTGCCTACCTTTTTTTGTTCTCGATATCTGATTTGAAATCATTGTGATCACAAAATATACTGGAAAGAATTTTTATCTTCATGATGTAAGCCTGATGTGGGAGTACCTTTATAGGTTACTTGATATTTTCCTCCTAACCACCTTCAGTATTCTTCCTTTATCTTGAATTCTTTGTAGTTTCACTATGTGTCTTGGTGGTGTTCTCATTATATTTAGATAACCATATGTTCTTTTAGTTTCATGGACTTGTTCCTTCCCCCAATGTTGTTAGTTTTCCTTTATTGTTTTGTTGAAAACTTCTCTTATTCCTTCTTTCTCACCCTTTTCTGGGATATCATTCTTATTTGTGTTGCCTTTCTTTATGGAGTCAGATAGTTTCTCAAAGTGTTTCTTTGTTATTTTTTCATATTTCTCTTTCTTTATCCGTCTTTGCCCTTTGCATATGAATTTATTTGCAATCACTTACTCAATCTTCCCTTAGATCAATTCTGCTTTTATACCTTTTTATAGAAAAGTTTTATCTCCTTTTCTGATCTATTTGTATCTCACGACTCTGTTATTTTCTTATTGAAAGTTTCAGTTCCTATTCTGTGTTTGGTTTATTTCTCATGTCATTCATTTATTTTCTCATTTTTTGGTATCTCTTAATTAGCATTTAGTGTTTGCTTGTGTCACTTTGACTTGCTTTTCTGCATTGTCTTAAATTTCTTTGAATTTCTTCATCATGGTAACTTTGTTCTTTATATCTGATTAGAAGATAAAATCTTCCATGTCTTTGTGATAGGATTCTGGAGAGCTGTTCTGTCCTTGTGATGATGTATTCCTTTAAAATCTCAAGGTACCATGTGCTTCATTTTTCCATCTGTACATTTTAGAGATTTGCACTAGTTCTGCCTTTCCAACAAGTGGCACTGATCTTGCATCTGTTGAGTTAGGGGTTGGGGAGGCCCAGGGAGAGGTCCGGTCTCTGGTTGAAATGTGGTTGGGAGGGGTGACTGTGTCATGTTTGTGGTACCACCAGTATCCCTCCTATCTGGGGTTCCAGACTCTAGTGTCTGTAATCTATGCTGTCAATGTACTTCATGAGGGTCAGTATCAATCCTGGAGTTGGGGGAGGGAGGACAGCCCAGCTCACTGTCCTTTCTCTTTTCAATGGGGAACCAACCTGCTCAGAGTACCCCAGCTCCTTCACACATATTTCCCCTCAGTCACATGTGTGTGCCTTCATATTGCTCAGCTGTCGCCTCCCAACTGACAGACATTTATTTAGCATTTCAGTTTGGGTGTCAGCCTCCTTTCCTCAGACTACAGCCTCCAGGCTTTTCTCCTCATCCACTTGTTTAATGAAGCATGAGGCTCTTCAGTGTAGTCTGTGTGGATCTCTGATATCAAAGAGGTTCTCCAGTTTTGTCCCAGATCTTGAGACTCTGATTGCTGCATCAGTCTGATTAATTTTTAGGTTATTAAGTTGTATTAATTTTGAAAAAAAATCATTCACCTTTCTCCCCTCAATGGTGATTTTTTCCTTGTCTTTAACTAATTCCTTTTTCTGGATCTGGCAACCTACAGAAGTATTTTAGTCTGTTCTTTTATAGGGTACTGATTAGGTTTCCCATTTGCTGTTACAAAGGATCATTCAAGTTCTATTAGTAATATATTGCATTTCTTTTTCCATATATAGTTAATGTCCTAACCTGAATGTTTTATATGTCACCTTCATATAAATTGAGATGTTTTGTTAAAGAAGAGGCTATTTTGATGTACATAATGCTTTAAGTGTGTCTTAAAGACCCTGAACTGGTATGATTTTTTAAAAAGATTTATTTTGTTTATTTATATATACAAGAGCTGGGGTGTGGTCCATAGGTGTGGGAGTGGGGTTGAGAGGATTCACCAGAGACAGAGTGGGGAGCAGAACAGGCGGATTGGCTGAAATACACTGCTAAGGATATCAGCGGGCGAGAGAGGAGAGGTCTGCTGTGCCATGTGATTCCTGCCTGGGGATCGAACTTGTGCTACAGTGGCTTCATAGTGCTGAGACTTAACCCTTTGTGCCACTGGGGAGGCCCTGGTATGATTTTTTTTTAACATAAAGGAAATCATGAATCTGATGTTCGTTTGTTTTTTAATATTGCAGACTGAATATCTTCATATTCTATGTTACAACTTTGGAATAGAAACCCACAAGCAGAATAAATATGAAGAATGTTCTTTCTGGCTTAGGTAAGATAAGCAAAAATAATGAGTGTAAATTCAGGAATATTATCATAGCATTCAGTTAAAAATGTATTTCAGATTGACTTTTGGCATTTTAAAAATTCTCTGACATCAAAAACCAACATGCTAAATTTATTTATTTTCACATGTATTGTTTATTATTCTTACAGGTTGCCAATGTATAAAGATGTCATTCTATTCTTTCTTTTTTCTAGGAAATTTTATGAGTTTCTATTCACTCAATAATAATAACTAATTTATAAAAACATTTGCCACTTATAAGCTCTTAGTGACTGTGTATCATGTGGCTACTTCAGTATCCCAGAGTTGAATGGTGATAATCCTTTTTTTTTTAATATTGTGTTTTTATTAAGGTAATATCGGTTTACAACACTGTTAACCAATGTAAATGGCATAGTTTCAAATGCATTCATTCTTAATACAGTATCAGAATGTGTTCTCCCCCCCAATTCTTCTTTTGTGTCTCTATCAAGAAAATTAAATTTAAAAATAATTTTGCTTTGGTATATATTGCTGTGTGTCAACCCCAGAGTATAAGGGTAGGTGGATGGGAGTATAATCAGCTAAAATTAGTAGTCTTAAGTGAATTTTGATATTTTAGTATCAGTCCAGTGTGTATATATTTAGCACTTAGTGTATGCTCAATGCTCTGCTAAGATTTGTGTTGTTTTATTGAATCTGGTATTAGAAAGTGGGTAGTACAAAGTTGAAGCATCTATATGCAAGAACCCTTTCCCTGAATACCTAAGCCAAGTACAGATTTTGACACAAATAGATACTCAATAATTGTTATTTAAATGAATACATGTGAAAAATGTGTTTTTCTGGATATGTCACACAAGTTGCTTTGAATATCAGGGGATTATGGAGTAGAATATATCAAATTAATTGACTAAATATTTCCTTTTTTTGAGTACAAGGTTAGTTCTATTTATTTGGAGATATTCCCATGATTAATCTATTGTGAAAATTACATTTACTATTAATAATATAATTAAAAATATGGTCATTAAGAGTATAGTACTCAAAGATGTATCACTAACAAAATATTTATGTAAATAACGTTTATGTAAGTGACTTTTTAGAGCCTAAAGATTGTTCAAACTTTCTGTAAAGAACTATGCACAACAGAAGATGCTTATAGAGTCATAGGGTTATATTCATATTTCAATATAGAATGATTCACACAAGTTGATATGCCTGAAATTTTTTTTATAAATCATATTTTAATATGTTGATTTATTTTATAAACCAAGAGAGTTAATTTGTTTAGGATAGTTTTTATAGCAGGTTTCTTCTAACTAAAATAAGCAACATTTTAATGAAGTGTGAATGATAAATGAGTTCTTTTCCAGGTTTTGACAATATTTGGGGGTAGAGCACTCACAAAGTTTATGGCATCAACCTATCAAAAGACTAGTATGCCTTGTAGATAGGAATGAAAGGTCAGTGCTGATGCCATGGGTGGTTTTTCGAAGTTTAAGACTGTGGAGTTCAGCTTGAAGTTTATGCCAAGAATGAGGATGCATTAGGAGTCATAAGTATAAATATTTCCTAGGAACTGATCATAAGAATAAGCTGTGGCTTGAAGTAGCATTACTTATAGGCGATTTTCACATATGCCTTGGAGTGTTGATTTCCTTATCTGTCATAATTTTTATGAAATGTTGCAGAAAGAAAATATGATGGTAACTGGACATTCCATATCATAAGAAAATTATAAGATTTTTACTTTATTTTTATGAATACATTTTGACCCACAATAATACTTTTATCAAAAAATACAATAACAAATTTATAGAGCACCACTATATTTGAGTCTTTTGTGCTCTTGTTACTAGAATGAAATTGGGGAAAACAGGACAAACTTGAGTTTTGGCCCTAGTTATTATATATTATTGTAATCTCTTTGCCTGATTTTTTCCTCACATCAGTTAGGGATATAAAAATAACTTGGTGAAACAATGATGTAAACTAAGGGTATTTCAATGAAAATTTTAAATAAGAAAAAAAACTTGGTGAAGTGTTTTCTAATATCTTGAAAAAAGATATTTTTTAAGTGTTTTAAAAGAGACAAAATTATTATTACTGTTATTAACAATAGGACTTTTAGCACAGTGGATCATTTTTCTAGTATGATCTACTCAGTCAAAATTTAAGTCACCTGTGACATTAAGTGAGATTGTTAATATTGTGATAACTACTTTTTAGAATTCTTGTAGAGCTTAAATATAATGATATTAAGTGCCTGGGAAATAGAAACGGCTTAATAAGTGGTAGCTGCTGCTTGTATCTCTAAGTGATATATTTGCTATTTACTGCAAATGGACAATCATGTGGCCACTCCACTAATTATTTCTAAAATTTTTCAGTGAAATAAAATACTGATTGCTTGTTGACTTCCCAGGTAAAAATGTCATAAAGACAACCACCCATGTTGTCTATCATATACTGCCAATCTTGGAACAATTTTTCTTCATAGTTTAATTATCTATGAATTGGGAAAACTGTTGGGAGCAATTGGCTATACAGACAGAAATGAATCGCAGCTAATTAAGCACCCTTCACTGTAAATTTTATACCAGAAGGATGTATGGAAAGTGAGTTTATTTTCTTTTTTTTAAAAAAAATTTTGGACAATGTATGATTTCTCCCCCCGCCCAAGGTGTGGTTACCATAGTTCTCCCACCACCAAAGGACCCATAGTCCATCACCATATTCTCTTGTGCTCTTCTTGCCCGTTCCCTGTTTTCACCCCTGCCCATCCTTCCTCCCAACTCCATGGAGGCATCATATCTATGGTCAGCATTCAAGGTTTGTCTGTGACTCTTTGCTTGTTTTTTCTATATTCCATGTATAATTGAAGACTTCTGATATTTATCTTTTTCCTTTTGGGTTATTTAACTTAGCATCAGTCCTTCCAGCTCCATCCATGTTGCTGCAAATGATATGAATTTATATTTTGTAACCACTGAGTAGTATTCCATTGTGTATATAAACCTAATCTTCTTGATCTATTCATCTGTTTTGGGACATTTAGGTCATTTCCATATTTTGGCTATTGTAAATAGTGATGTAATGAACATAGGAGTGCAGGTTTCCTTTATTTTTTAAGATTTATTTTATTTGTGCATATAAGAGCTGGGAAATAGGCCAGAAGAGGGGCAGGTGAGAGGATTCACCAGAGACAGAGTGGGGAGCAGAACAGGCTGATTGAATGAAATATACTGCTGAGGGTAGCAGCAGGCGAGACAGGAGAGGTTTGCTGCACCATGTGGGTAGCTCCCTGGCTGGGGATCGAACTCGTGCTGCAGAGGCTGCTGATAGCTTCATAGTGCTGAGACTTAACCCTTTGTGCCACCAGGGAGGTCCAGGTTTCCTTTTGAATTAGTGTTTTTGTGTCCTTTGGGTAGCTTCCTAGGAGTGGAATCGCTGGGTCATATAGCAAATCCATTTCCAGTGTTTGAGTAATCTCCACACAGATTTCCATAGTGACTGGACTAGTTTAAATTCCCACCAGCAGTGCAAGAGGGTATCTTTTTCTCCACATCCTTATCATCACTTATTGTTTCCAGTTGTTTTTTTTTTTTTTTTTTTTTTTTTAGTATGGGCCATTCTTACTGGTGTAAGGTAGTGTCTCATTGTGATTTTTATTTGCGTTTCCTTGATGATAAGTGATGGTGAGCATTTTTTTCATATGCCTATTGGTCATTTGCTTCTCTTCTTTGGAGAAGTGTCTATATAGCTCTTTTGCTCATTATTTGATTGGGTGTTTAATTTGTTTTTGTTCAGTTGTGTGAGCTTTCCTTAGATCTTTGATATCAGCCCCTTATCAGATGGATGGGGTGCAAATATTTTCTCTCATTTAGTAGGGTATCTCTTCATTTTTGCCACTGTCTCTTTTGCTGTACAGAAATTTTTAGTTTGCTATAATCCCAGCTATTTATATTCTGCTTTGTTTTTCTTGCGTGTGGAGATGAGGTCTCAAAGGTGTTTTGGGAGTTTATGTTATGGAGATTTTTGCCTATGTTTTTTTTTCTATATATTCTATGGTTTCAGGTATTACATCCAAGTCTTATTCATTTTGAGTTGATTTTTGTGCATGGTGGAAGAGAGTAGTCTAGTTTCATTCTTTTGCAAGTGGCAGTCCAGTTTTCACAGCACCATTTGTTGGAGAGAGTTTTCTTGTTCCAGTGTATAGTCTTTGCTCATTTGTCATAGATTAGTTCACCATATATGTGTGTCTTTATTTCTGGGCTTTCGATTCTATTCCACGGGTCTGTATGTCTTGTTTTTGTTCCAATACCATGCTGTTTTTATTATTATGAGTTTGTAGTATAGTTTGAGGTCTGGAAGTGTAGTACCCCATTCTTCCCCTTTTTAGTCAGGTGATTTTTGGCTATTCAGAGTCTTATGTGATTCCATATGAATTTCAGCAATATTTATTCCATTTCTTTGGAGAATGCCACTGAAACTTTTATGGAAGTGCACTGAATTTTTTTGAGGAGTTCCATACATAATATCATCTGCAATTAATAATAGCTTTTTCTCTTTTTCTCTCTTTGGATTCCTTTTATGTCTTTCTCTTTTATTTATTTATTTATTTATTTATTTAGTAATATATTTTATTTTTATATTCCCCATACAATTGCAATACCCCCATTGTGACCCCAATCCCTCCCCTCCCACCCCCCCCCAACCCCCAAAAAGTGTCTCTGGTTCATAGTATTTTGTTGATTTTGATTTTCACTTTCTTATAGTTATTCATTTTCCTGATCCCTTATTTAAGTTTTCTAGATTCCTGCTATGAGTGAGACCATCCGGTATTTTTCTTTTTCTTTCTGGCTTATTTCGCTGAGCATGATCCCTTCCAGCGCCATCCATATTGCTGCAAATTGCATGTGTTCATCTTTTTTGAATGCTGAGTAATATTCCATGGTATATATGTACCACATCTTCTTGATCCAGTCATCTATTTTTGGGCATTTGGGTTGTTTCCAAAGCTTAGCTATTGTAAATACTGCTGCTATAAACATCGGGGTGCAGGTGTTCTTTGGAATGGATGTTTCTGTGTCCTTTGGGTAAATCCCTAGGAGTGGAATTGCTGGATCATATGGAAGCTCTATGTTCAGGAGGTGCAGAAATCTCCACACAGCTCTCCATAATGGTTGGACCAGTTTGCACTCCCACCAACAGTGCAGAAGAGTTCCTTTTTCTCCACACACGCCAACATTTGTTGTTGCTAGTTTTTTTAATATGTGCCATTCTCACTGGTGTAAGATGGTATCTCATGGTAGTTTTGATTTGCATTTCCCTGATTACAAGTGATGTTGAACATTTTTTCATATGTCTGTTGGCCATTTGCATTTCCTCTTCAGAGAAGTTTCTTTTTAGCTCTTCTGCCCATGATTTGACTGGATTATTTTCTTTGTTGTTGTTGAGTCTCACCAGCTCTTTGCAGATTTTTGTGATCAGTCCTTCATCATTAGTGTTGTGTGCAAAAATGTTCTCCCAGTTGGTGGGGTTTCTCTTTGTTTTTGTTATTGTCTCTTTTGTTGTGCAGAAGCTCTTTAATTTGATGTAGTCCCAGCTGTTTATCTTTGCCTTCACTATCACTGCTTTGGGTGATGTGTCTGTAAAGATGTCTTTCGGAGCAACATGGCGGCGAGGAGACGCTGCGAGTAAGATCTCCCATTAAAAAAAGTTAATAGGGAGGAAAAGCGGCAGGTCCCAGTGAGAACTGGGACATGGAAGATAAACGGACGACTCCAGCAAACTGCCCAAAGAAGAAAGTTGCCATAAAAGAGGACGAGAAGGGAGGGAAGCGCAGAACCCTGCTCCCCTCCCCCGCACACAGAGGCGGCACTCTCCGACCCGCAGAGAGGAGGGAAACAACAAACCAAAACGGCCAACAAGAAAAACGGACGCAGCAAGTGGGACTGTGAGTGGAAAGGAACTATTTCAGCCACCACACCCCGTGAACGGGAGCTGAGGCGAACCCTGCAGGATCCACCTCGGAGGTGAGCTCCAGGCGCCATTAAAGAGAGCCCAGCCCCCCAGGAGGAGACCAGCACCAGCACACAGCCCCAGCCGCCCGGTAAGCTTGCTCCAGACCGGATCGCAGCTGCCCAGGTCCCCGCGCCTGCGACCTAGGCTTGCGGGGAGACCGCCGAGGCCCTCCCTGAGTGAGCAGGGACAAGGCGCCCAGGCAGGGAAGCGGGATTCAAAAGGCGCCATTCCCGCGCCACTGATCTGGGCTACAGCCCGCGTCCTGGAACTGAGGGCTTTGGAACTGAGACCCGGGGCACGAAATTAGGGGCGTGGGTTCCCCACGACGGTGGGGCACAAGGCAGACACAGCACCCCAAAGCCGTTGAGGTGTACCCTACCATCCCCGCTCTGCTCCCTGTCCCATGGGGTGGAAAATCAGCTCCCCAAGGGCTCTAGGATAGATCTCGGGCGCCACCTAGCGACTTGACCCCAGCACAGGCTACTGAAGGAGCTAGTGGCCAGCTGGGGAGTTAGCCCACACCGGGCCCCTTCCAAACAAGTAGTCTGAGCCCACAGGGAGAGCGAGCACCCACAGCCGGGGCAGACCAGGCGCGCAGAAGAGTGTGCCTGAGACCAGAAGCGCAGGGAGTGTGTCACACATCACCATTTTAGAACAGGGACATTTCTTCAGTAAAGACTACCTGCAGAAGGCTTCCTCAGGAGCCAGAGGTGAGCGGGGGAAGTTCGCCCACGCCAGACCCCCTCTGGCCTGCAGTCCAAGCCCAGAGGGGAGCAGGAACCCACCGCCGGGGCAGACCAGGCGCACAGGGGAGTGTGTCCCCACATCGGCATTTTAGAACAGGGACCTTTCTCCAGTAAAGGCTGCTTGAAACTGACATATGACTCCTGGAAGAACCAGAGGGGAACAGAGAGGCCCACCCAAGATGCCGGCCAGTCCCAACAACACAGTGTCCCAACGCATACGGCAAATTAGAAAACAGACAGTAGGGAGGAGAAGAACCACACGCAACCTAGCAACTCTCCAGAGAAAAAGCACACCACAAAAAGAAAGCCAGCCCCCAGATTGCAACGACAATAACTTGGAAGAATTTCTGAGCCTTCCAGAAAGAGAATTTAAAATTGCCGTGATTAAAAAACTGACAGAAGTCATAAAGGAAAACAATGATAAGGGAAAAATAATCAACGATCAGAAGAATGCAATTGAGTCCCTAGAGAGGGAAAACAATGGTCAGAAGAAAGAAATTGAGTCCCTAAAGAGGGAAGTAAAAGAAATGCAGGAGATCAAAGAATTAATGGAAGAACTAAAGAATTCTGGGAAAAGCAATGAAAGCAGAATAGATGAAATGGAAGAACGAATAAGTAATCTTGAAGACACAGAAATAAAAAGAACCAAAACAGAAAAGGAAAGAGAAGTACGAAGGAAAAAGAACGAAGAAAGACTTCGGGAACTATCTGACTCCATGAGGAAAGGAAATATAAGAGTTATAGGAATACCAGAAGGAGAGGAGAGAGATGTAGGAACAGAGAAAATATTCAAAGAGATAATTGAAGAGAACTTCCCAAATGTGAAGAAGGAGCTGAAAATTGATATACAAGAAGCAAGAAGAACACCAAACTTCCACGACGAAAGGAAAAATACAGCAAGACACATAATAGTAAAGCTCCCAAGAATCCAGGACAAGGAAAAAATAATGAAGCTGGCAAGAGGGAAGAAACAGATAACATTCAAAGGAAAACCAATCAGGCTGACATCAGACTTCTCCGAAGAAACACTACGGGCAAGGAGAGAGTGGAGGGACATAGTCAACAGACTCCAAGAAAACAGATGCCAACCAAGAATACTCTATCCCGCAAAGCTCTCCTTCCTCTTTGAAGAAAGAATATGGACCTTCCCAGACAAACAGAAACTCCGGAATTTCATTGCAACTAAACCCCCACTCCAAAAAATACTACAAGGAGTCCTAAAGCCAGAACCTCAGAGCGACGAATAACAATGAAAGAAGGCCAAAACAAAAAGTTATTAAAAGAATAAATAAATAAAATCAAAGGAAAGACAAACACAATGGCAAATACAGATGTTAACATATCAATATTAACTCTAAATGTAAATGGACTAAACTCTTCAATAAAAAGACACAGAGTTGCAGCCTGGATTAAGAAACAAAACCCAACCTTTTGCTGTCTCCAGGAAACACATTTAGCTACAAAAGATAAAAATAGGCTCAAAGTTAAAGGATGGAAAACAATCCTACAAGCAAATGGACCAAAAAAGAAAGCAGGAACAGCTATACTTATATCAGATAAAACAGATTTCAAACTCAAAAAGATAAAAAGAGACCCCAATGGTCACTACATTATGATCAAGGGGACAATACTTCAAGAAGAAATAACACTCATTAACATATACTCACCAAACGAAGGAGCACCAAAATATATCAGACAACTGTTGTCCTCTCTGAAAACAGACATCAGAGAAAACACATACGTAGTGGGAGACTTCAACACACCACTATCAACAATGGATAGATCAACAAGACAAAAAATAAGTAAAGAAACCAAAGCTCTAAATAAAGACCTAGAGCAATTGGGCTTAACAGACATCTATAGAACACTAAACCCCCAAAAAACGGAGTACACATTTTTCTCAAGCGCACACGGATCATTCTCCAGGATCGATCACATACTGGGGCACAAGACAAACATCAACAGATACACCAAGATTGAAATCATATCAACCATCTTTTCTGACCATGAAGGCATCAAACTAGAAATAAACCATAAAAAGAAGGCAAGGAACTTTCCTACCTCATGGAGATTAAAAACCACACTACTGGAAGACCATTGGACTAATGAGGAGATCAAAGAAGAAATTAAAAAATTTTTTGAATTGAACGACAAGGAGGACACCAATATCCTAAATGTATGGGATGCAGCAAAAGCAGTAATAAGAGGAAAATATATAGCAATAGAAGCTCACATCAAGAAACAAGAAAGAACGCAAAGAAACAACCTAATCTCGAAGCTCAAAGATCTAGAAAAAGAACAACAAAAAAACCCCAAAACCAGTAGAAGAAAAGAAATAATAAAAACCAAAGCAGAAATAAAGGAAATTGAAACTGTAAAGATGTCTTTGATGTGCAAATCATGTAGTGTTTCGCCTATATTTCTTTCTATATATTTTATGGTTTCAGGTCTTATGTCTAGTTCTTTAATCCATTTTGAGTTGATTTTTGTGTATGGTGTGAGGTGCTGGTCAAGCTTCATTCTTTGGCATGTAGCGACCCAGTTTTCCCAGCACCATTTATTGAACAAACTTTCTTTGCTCCAATGCATATTCTTTGCTCCTTTGTCAAAGATTAGTTGACCATAAATCTGTGGGTTTATTTCTGGATTTTCTATTCGATTCCATTGGTCTGTATGTCTGTTCTTGTTCCAATACCATGCAGTTTTGATGATTATGGCTTTGTAGTATAGTTTGAAGTCTGGGAGTCTGATGCCTCCATTCCCTTCTTTTTTTTTCAGGAGAGCTTTGGCTATTCGGGGTTTTTTGTGATTCCATATGAATTTCATCAATAATTGTTCTATTTCTTTGAAGAATGACATTGAAATTTTGATTGGAATAGCATTGAATCTGTATATTGCTTTTGGAAGGATGGCCATTTTAATAATGTTTATTCTTCCAATCCATGAGCAGGGGATGTCTCTCCATTTCTTTGTGTCTTCTTCTATTTCTTTTAACAGTGTTTTATAGTTTTCTTTGTATAGGTCCTTTACCTCTTTTGTTAGATTTATTCCCAAATATTTGATTTTTTTTGTTTCAATAACAAAAGGGATGGTCTTTTTGATTTCTTCTTCTTCAGATTTATTGTTTGTGTATAGGAAGGCTACTGACTTTTGCGTGTTGATTTTGTATCCTGCCACTTTACTGAACTGATTGATGAGTTGAATTAGCTTTTCTGTGGAGTTTTTGGGGTTCTCTATGTATAATATCATATCGTCTGCAAATAGTGATAGTTTGACTTCTTCTTTTCCTATTTGGATTCCTTGGATGTCTTTCTCTTGTCTTATTGCCCTGGCTAGGACTTCCAGTATTATATTGAAAAGCAATGGTGAGAGTGGACATCCTTGTCTTGTTCCAGATCTTAATGGAATTGCTTTCAGCTTTTCACCATTGAGAATGATACTGGCTGTTGGCTTGTCATAGATGGCCTTTATGATGTTGAGGTATGTTCCTTGTATCCCAAGAATTTCAAGGGCTTTTATCATGAATGGGTGTTGCACTTTGTCGAAAGCTTTCTCAGCATCTATTGATATTATCATATGGTTTTTATATTTCTTTTTGTTGATGTGTTGGATAACGTTGATTGATTTTCGGATGTTAAACCATCCTTGTGCCCCTGGAATGAATCCAACTTGGTCGTGGTGAATTATCTTATGGATACATTGTTGGATTCTGATAGCTAAAATTTTATTGAGGATTTTTGCATCAGTGTTCATTAGGGAGATTGGCCTGTAGTTTTCCTTTTTTGTGTTGTCCTTGTTCGATTTTGGTATTAGTGTAATGTTGGCTTCATAAAACGTGTTTGGTATTGTCCCTTCCTTCTCAATTTTTTGGAAGAGTTTGTGAAGGATAGGCACTAATTCGTCTCTGAATGTTTGGTAGAATTCATTTGTAAATCCATCAGGTCCTGGGCTTTTGTTTTTGGGGAGGTTTTTTATTACCATTTCAATTTCGCTAATTGTAATTGGTCTGTTTAGGTGTTCTATTTCTTCTTTATCTAGCTTTGGGTGATTGTAGAGTTGTAGGAATTTGTCCATCTCCTCTAGATTGTTGAACTTGTTTCCATATAACTGTTCATAGTAGTTACTGATTATTCTTTTGATTTCTGCTGTGTCCGTTGTGATTTCTCCTCTTTCATTGATGATCCTGTTTATTTGTGCTTTCTCCCTTTTTTCCTTTGTGAGCCTGGCTAGGGGTTTGTCTATTTTATTGATTTTTTCAAAGAACCAGCTCTTGGTTTCATTGATCTTTTGGATTGTTTTTTTAGTTTCAATTTCATTTATTTCTGCTTTGGTTTTTATTATTTCTTTTCTTCTACTGGTTTTGGGGTTTTTTTGTTGTTCTTTTTCTAGATCTTTGAGCTTCGAGATTAGGTTGTTTCTTTGCGTTCTTTCTTGTTTCTTGATGTGAGCTTCTATTGCTATATATTTTCCTCTTATTACTGCTTTTGCTGCATCCCATACATTTAGGATATTGGTGTCCTCCTTGTCGTTCAATTCAAAAAATTTTTTAATTTCTTCTTTGATCTCCTCATTAGTCCAATGGTCTTCCAGTAGTGTGGTTTTTAATCTCCATGAGGTAGGAAAGTTCCTTGCCTTCTTTTTATGGTTTATTTCTAGTTTGATGCCTTCATGGTCAGAAAAGATGGTTGATATGATTTCAATCTTGGTGTATCTGTTGATGTTTGTCTTGTGCCCCAGTATGTGATCGATCCTGGAGAATGATCCGTGTGCGCTTGAGAAAAATGTGTACTCCGTTTTTTTGGGGTTTAGTGTTCTATAGATGTCTGTTAAGCCCAATTGCTCTAGGTCTTTATTTAGAGCTTTGGTTTCTTTACTTATTTTTTTGTCTTGTTGATCTATCCATTGTTGATAGTGGTGTGTTGAAGTCTCCCACTACGTATGTGTTTTCTCTGATGTCTGTTTTCAGAGAGGACAACAGTTGTCTGATATATTTTGGTGCTCCTTCGTTTGGTGAGTATATGTTAATGAGTGTTATTTCTTCTTGAAGTATTGTCCCCTTGATCATAATGTAGTGACCATTGGGGTCTCTTTTTATCTTTTTGAGTTTGAAATCTGTTTTATCTGATATAAGTATAGCTGTTCCTGCTTTCTTTTTTGGTCCATTTGCTTGTAGGATTGTTTTCCATCCTTTAACTTTGAGCCTATTTTTATCTTTTGTAGCTAAATGTGTTTCCTGGAGACAGCAAAAGGTTGGGTTTTGTTTCTTAATCCAGGCTGCAACTCTGTGTCTTTTTATTGAAGAGTTTAGTCCATTTACATTTAGAGTTAATATTGATATGTTAACATCTGTATTTGCCATTGTGTTTGTCTTTCCTTTGATTTTATTTATTTATTCTTTTAATAACTTTTTTTTTTGGCCTTCTTTCATTGTTATTCGTCGCTCTGAGGTTCTGGCTTTAGGACTCCTTGTAGTATTTTTTGGAGTGGGGGTTTAGTTGCAATGAAATTCCGGAGTTTCTGTTTGTCTGGGAAGGTCCATATTCTTTCTTCAAAGAGGAAGGAGAGCTTTGCGGGATAGAGTATTCTTGGTTGGCATCTGTTTTCTTGGAGTCTGTTGACTATGTCCCTCCACTCTCTCCTTGCCCGTAGTGTTTCTTCGGAGAAGTCTGATGTCAGCCTGATTGGTTTTCCTTTGAATGTTATCTGTTTCTTCCCTCTTGCCAGCTTCATTATTTTTTCCTTGTCCTGGATTCTTGGGAGCTTTACTATTATGTGTCTTGCTGTATTTTTCCTTTCGTCGTGGAAGTTTGGTGTTCTTCTTGCTTCTTGTATATCAATTTTCAGCTCCTTCTTCACATTTGGGAAGTTCTCTTCAATTATCTCTTTGAATATTTTCTCTGTTCCTACATCTCTCTCCTCTCCTTCTGGTATTCCTATAACTCTTATATTTCCTTTCCTCATGGAGTCAGATAGTTCCCGAAGTCTTTCTTCGTTCTTTTTCCTTCGTACTTCTCTTTCCTTTTCTGTTTTGGTTCTTTTTATTTCTGTGTCTTCAAGATTACTTATTCGTTCTTCCATTTCATCTATTCTGCTTTCATTGCTTTTCCCAGAATTCTTTAGTTCTTCCATTAATTCTTTGATCTCCTGCATTTCTTTTACTTCCCTCTTTAGGGACTCAATTTCTTTCTTCTGACCATTGTTTTCCCTCTCTAGGGACTCAATTGCATTCTTCTGATCGTTGATTATTTTTCCCTTATCATTGTTTTCCTTTATGACTTCTGTCAGTTTTTTAATCACGGCAATTTTAAATTCTCTTTCTGGAAGGCTCAGAAATTCTTCCAAGTTATTGTCGTTGCAATCTGGGGGCTGGCTTTCTTTTTGTGGTGTGCTTTTTCTCTGGAGAGTTGCTAGGTTGCGTGTGGTTCTTCTCCTCCCTACTGTCTGTTTTCTAATTTGCCGTATGCGTTGGGACACTGTGTTGTTGGGACTTGCCGGCATCTTGGGTGGGCTTCTCTGTTCCCCTCTGGTTCTTCCAGGAGTCATCTGTCAGTTTCAAGCAGCCTTTACTGGAGAAAGGTCCCTGTTCTAAAATGCCGATGTGGGGACACACTCCCCTGTGCGCCTGGTCTGCCCCGGCGGTGGGTTCCTGCTCCCCTCTGGGCTTGGACTGCAGGCCAGAGGGGGTCTGGCGTGGGCGAACTTCCCCCGCTCACCTCTGGCTCCTGAGGAAGCCTTCTGCAGGTAGTCTTTACTGAAGAAATGTCCCTGTTCTAAAATGGTGATGTGGGACACACTCCCTGCGCTTCTGGTCTCAGGCACACTCTTCTGCGCGCCTGGTCTGCCCCGGCTGTGGGTGCTCGCTCTCCCTGTGGGCTCAGACTACTTGTTCGGAAGGGACCCGGTGTGGGCTAACTCCCCAGCTGGCCACTAGCTCCTTCAGTAGCCTGTGCTGGGGTCAAGTCGCTAGGTGGCACCAGAGATCTCTCCTAGAGCCCTTGGGGAGCTGATTTTCCACCCCGTGGGACAGGGAGCAGAGCGGGGATGGTAGGGTACACCTCAACGGCTTTGGGGTGCTGTGTCTGCCTTGTGCCCCACCGTCGTGGGGAACCCACGCCCCTAATTTCGTGCCCCGGGTCTCAGTTCCAAAGCCCTCAGTTCCAGGACGCGGGCTGTAGCCCAGATCAGTGGCGCGGGAATGGCGCCTTTTGAATCCCGCTCCTCTGCCTGGGCGCCTTGTTCCTGCTCACTCAGGGAGGGCCTCCGCCTGGGTCTCAGTTCCAAAGCCCTCAGTTCCAGGACGCGGGCTGTAGCCCAGATCATTGGCGCGGGAATGGCGCCTTTTGAATCCCGCTCCCCTGCCTGGGCGCCTTGTTCCTGCTCACTCAGGGAGGGCCTCCACAGTCTCCCCGCAAGCCTAGGTCGCAGGCGCGGGGACCTGGGCAGCTGCAATCCGAGCGCCGCTTTCGCGCAAGCTTACCGGGCGGCCGGGGCTGTGTGCTGGTGCTGGTCTCCTCCTGGGGGGCGGGGCTCTCTTTAATGGCGCCTGGAGCTCACCTCCGCGGCGGATCCTGCAGGGTTCGCCTCAGCTCCCGTTCACGGGGTGTGGTGGCTGAAATAGTTCCTTTCCACTCACAGTCCCACTTGCTGCATCTGTTTTTCTTGTTGGGCCCTCTGTGTCTTTTTATGGATAAACTCAGTCAATTGACATTTAGCGTTATTACTGATATGTGGAAATCTGTTACTGCCATTTTGTTGACATTTTTGTGATTCTTTGTGTTTATTTCTTTGTGTTTATTTCTTTGTGTTCAGTTCTTTGTGTTTATTTCTCTCTTTGGTTCAAAATTTGAAGCTCCTTTTAATATTTTTGGAGAGGGGCTTTAGTGGTTGCCAATTCTCAAAAATTCCATTTGTCTGAGAAAGTCCTTATTTCTCCCTCATATAGAAAGGAGAGCTTTGCAGGATAAAGTATTCTTGACTGGCATTTTTTTCTTGACGTATTTTGAATATACCACTCTATTCTCTTCTTGTCTCTAATGTGACTTCAGAGAAGTCCATTGTTAGCCTAATCAGTATTCCTTTATAGTTATTTGTTTCTTCCCCCTTATCAGCTTCATTATTTTTTCTTTGTATTGGACTCTTGGGTGCTTTACTATTATGTTGAATTCTGTAGATTTCTTTTTATTTAGGCAGTTAGGCGTCTTCTAGGCTTTCTGTATTTTTATGTTAATTTCTTTCTTCATGCATGGTAAATTTTCTTCAATAATTTCCTTAGTTTTTCAGCTCATTTCTCTCTCTCTTCTCTTTCTAGGATTCCTATGTCTCCGATTTCCTTTCCTCATGGTGTCAGATAATTCTCAAAGTGTTTCTTCATTCTTTTTTCTTTGTATCTTTCTTTTTCTATCTTTTTGTATCTGCATCTTCAAGATTACTGAGTCACTGTTCCATTTGGTCTATTCTGCTTTCATGACTTTTTCCAGAACTTTTACCACCTCCACTGACCTTTTTATACCTGCAGTTCTCTTATTTTATTTTTTTTTCCAAAGATTTCTTTATGCATACAAGAACTGAGGTACAGGCCAGAGGTGCAGTGGGTGAGAGGATTCATCTGAGGCAGAGTGGGGAGCAGAACAGGAGGATATACTGAAATACACTGCTGAGGGGAGCAGCGGGCGACACAGGAGAGGTCTGCTGTACCTTCTGGGTCACCTCCCTGACTGGTGAGGAATCGAACTCATGCTGCAGTGGCTGGTGATAGCCTGATATAGCTGTCTTTAGCCCCTGCACTATCAGGGAGACCCTTCTCTTACTTTTTTATTTAGACTTTCAATTTAAGTCTTCCGTTTTTTTAAATTTGTTTCCCATATGTTCCTTTCCCTTTTCTAAGTTTCCTTGTATAACTCTGATCCGATTTTTGGAGTTTTCTTTGTATTATTCTAATTCTTTCTGTAATTCTTGATTTTGTTGATTATGATATTTTTGAATACTTTATCTGACAGGATGAAAAGCTCTTCCATGTCAGTGTTTTTGGATTATGGAAATTGGTTTTCTTTCAGTGATTTATTGTTCCTCGAAGTTGCTTGGCCATTCATATTTTTCCTTCTCCTCATTGTTTCTTTCAGGTTCCTTCTTCTTTAGATGGGGCTTTTATTGGTTGTGCATCTTCCTCTCCCACTGTTCTGGGCATATACCAAGTATTAGATACAGTAGCTGGGGCCTTCCTCAAAGCAGATCTAGGCATACAGCATGGTGGCCATGCTGGTTGGGGTGGCAGGGGACAGTGTGTGAGACCTGTAGGGCTCCCCTTCACCACCTATGGAGGTCTGGGCATGCAGCTTGTGGGCTTTCACAGGAGGTCATGGGGCCACAGGCTGCTTCAGCTTACTCCATGATGTGGGTGTGAGGTCTCACTGGTTCTAGGGGCAATCTCACAAGAGATCACAAGGCCTTTGTAGGTCCAAACTGGTGTTGGCAGAGTCCTACAGGAAGCCCCTGCTGGTCTAGGCAGGCATTGGCAGTGTTTCACATAATGTTGCAAGACCTCTGTCAGTCCACATAAGCACTGGCAAGGTCTCACAGAGAGTTAGGAGGCCTCTGCCAGCCCAGAAGGGTGCTAATGGGGTCTCACCAAATGTTGTGAGACCTCTGGCTGCTCCTTCACCCCATCCCTACGTGGGTCTGTGGTATCACTGGTCTGGGTGGGCACTGGTGAGGTCTCACAGAGAGTCAGGAGGCCTGTGAATTTATTTTCTAGAGGTTAACTCTTGAAAACAGTGAATATCTTAGGTTAAAGGTTATAGGCAAATTGAAAGTACCCATTCAATCTAAGAAGAAAAATCCCAAATGATAAGATACCAATTTCTTTAGTATATTATAGTTTTGTTGACATAGAAACCTAGAAAATAAAGGGTGGTAGTGGGTATTGTTTATTAAGTTCTTTCTTTCCCTTAGTTGTTTTAACAAATTTTAGTTCAGGACCTTTCTTAGTTTTTATCTCCCCCTGCCTTGTTTTTTCCTTAGAAAAGTTCATGCTTACTTAGTGCTCTCCTTGTTTTCTGACACACCCTTTTGATCTTGTCTCCTTATTAGAAATTCCACAGATTGAGAAGGCTCCTGTAATTATGAATGAAATTGGGAATCCTTCAGTTTACTCTAGGTATCAGAGTACTTGCCTCTCTGTATTCAGTGACAAGTTCATTTAGGACTCGATAGAATGTAACACTTTAAGACCTTTGAAATCAAAATGCCTGCCTTTGAAATATGTTTGAGACTTTTTATTTAATAAAATACTGGGTTTTTATTGTCCTGTTTCTCTCTTGTTGTATTTTTTGCTTTATTGAACTTCTCTGCTACTGTCAAAAGGCAAGCCTATAACCTTTGTTAATTCCATAAAATGCAGCTTAAATGTTATGAGTTTTTTTTTTCAATTTTTTATTTAAATATTTTATATAATTCTTACATCTTTTTTCATCTTTGCACAATGTATGCATTTTCATTTTGGTTATAGTCCCCATGCAATTGCACCCCCCCCCCTTATTTTGACTCTAGTCCTTCCTTTCCCCGCCTCCCCCCAGTGTGTCTCTGGTTTGTTGATTTTGATTTTTACTTTGTATTGATTAGTCTTTTTCCTGGTCTCTTATTTAGGTTTTCTAAATTCCTGCTATGAGTGAGACCATTCACTCACAAAATCAGTCCTAATTCACTTTTTTTGGTAAACCTCAAATTCATCAAATATGAATTATGCCATCAGAAATTAGAAACAAAGGCCCAACATTTAGGGAAAGTCATCACAGATCAGCATAGATAGGACAAGGTTTCTAGTCTGGAGAACACTCACAAGAATGGAATAAAAGACCAGATACTAGGCCAAAAGTATTGTCAGAGAAATTCCCAATGAAGAGAACAGGTATGTAGAGTTAAGTAAACTATGTATGGGCATGTACTTAAGAGAAAGATTTATATTTGTAAGTTTTGATGAATTCTAAACCTGCCCAGAGTAGCCTCCATTGCCTTCTCAGGGATGTGCCAAGAAGGATGGTATCTGAATTTTGACTTAATGAGATATTGTGAATTATAATAAGAAATGTGTTTGATATTTGTCCCAACCCTGGCACAGAGCTCCTGCCATCCTTGGACTTTCCTAAGATATCTGAATGATAAAGGTTCCATGCTGGGTTTAAAAATAGCTATTACGTGTACAGTAGGACAGGATTTAAATAATGAAATAATTTTACTTGTCAATATTACTATAGTTATAAAGGAATATATATCACCACCAATATTTTATAGGATGAAAAGAAAATAGCAATGGAAAATGTAAATGCATTTATGTGCACAAATATTAATGGTTCAATATATGAGACCCACAAGAAGTTTGTACCAGTTTTAATGCTACTTATGTTTGTTCCTTTATTTTCTGCTGTGTTCTCAGCCTGAGACCTTGAGAATTTGACAATATCTATTGTCAAGAAATGTGATTTTAGGGGAATATCACAGAACTAGCAATAGAAAATCTATCAACTGTGTGATCTGGGGTCTTTCTCCTAATTGCTATGTGCTGCAATGTCCTCACCTGAAAAATGGGTGCAGTGTTACCCAGGGCACAGACTTGTAATGAAGATAAATGTAATAGTACCTTGAAAAAGTTGTGAGTATTATATAACCAGAGACTATGGTAAAATTATTAACTATAGAATCATCATATGAAAGACCTATTTTAATGGAAAACAGAATGTATTAGCACCATCTTGTGGAAATGTGATGACTTGTATAATAGCAATTTTAATATAGAAGATAACTTACTACATATAGCACTTTGGAGCTGTAAAGAACCCTTACTTGTTCATCTAATTTAGAAGTTAAGAAACTATGTTCTGTGGTGCTCTGGGGTTCTGCCATTTTTTGAGTTGTAGTTTTCTTATTGTTGAGTTTTATGAGTTCTTTGTTTAGTTTGGATAGAAGTCCTTTGTCAAGATAATGTTTTTTGCAAACATTTTCTCCTAGTCTGGGTTTTCTTCTAATTTCCTTGGTACTGTCACAAACCAGAAGTTTTTAATTTTATTTTTTTTGAGCATGTTGATTTTTTTAAAAATTATTTTGTATATTTTTATATCATTATTCATTTTTAAAAAATATTTTTTATGTCATTGTTCATTTTTATACAAGTTTATAATTTTAATGAAGTCGATATTATCAATTATTTCTTTCATAGATTGTATCTTTTTTGTGTTTTATTTAAAAAGATCACATTTCCAAGGTCATACACATTTTTTCTTATGTTATCTTCTATGAGATTATAGTATTGCCCTTTATATTTAGGTCACTAATCCATTTTGAGTAAATTTTTTTTAAATAAAGATTTATTTATGCATGCAAGAACTGGGGTACAGGCCAGAGGTGTGGGTGGTGAGAGGATTTACCAGAGACAGAATGGGGAACAGAACAGGCAGACTAACCGAAGTACACTGCTGAGGGGAGCAAGCGGGTGAGTCAGGAGAGGTCTGCTGTGCCATGTGGGTTGCTCCCTGGCTGGCCAGGGATCTAACTAGTGCCGCAGAGGATGCAGATAGCTTCACAGTGCTGTGCTTAACCCCTTGTGCCATCAGGGAGGCCCTGAGTTAATTTTTGTAAAAGATACAAGATTTGTGTCTGATTCCTCTCCTTCTTCTCCTTCTTCTCCTCCTCCTCCTCCCCCTCTTCCCCCTCTTCCGCCTCCTCCCCCTCCTCCTCCCCCCTCCTCCTTCTTCCCCTTCTGCTCCCCCTCCTCCTGCTCCCCCTCCTCCTCTTCATCCCCCTCCTACCCCACTCCTGCTCTCCCTCCTGCTCCCCCTCCTCATCCCCTTCCTCCTCCCCCTCCTGTTTCCCCTCCTCCCCTTTTCCCTCCTACCCCCCCCTCTTCCTCCCCCTTCCTCCTCCTCCCCCTACCTCCTCCTCCCCCCTCTTCCTCCATTTGTTCATGATACTGTTATTTTACCATTATATTGTATTTGTTCCTTTGT
Organism: Talpa europaea; assembly: GCF_964194135.1. Classification (NCBI taxonomy): domain Eukaryota; kingdom Metazoa; phylum Chordata; class Mammalia; order Eulipotyphla; family Talpidae; genus Talpa; species Talpa europaea. Next base: position 46,980,561 of record NC_140081.1, on the reverse strand, counting down.
TAAAGATCAGTTGACTGTTTTTATAGTGGCCTTTTTATTTTGTTCCATTAGTCTGCTGGTCTTTTCTTTTATTGATATCTTCATTGCTATAATTAGGCACTGTCTTAATTACTGTACCTTTATAGTAAGTCTTGAAGTTGGGTATCAGTTCCAGAAGTTTTATTGTTAATTCTTCTAGATTTTCTACATAGATGATGGTGTCATTTGTGAACAAAGACAGTTTTATATCTTCCTTCCTAGTCTGTATACCTTTTATTTCCCATTTTTGTCTTATAATGTTAGCAAGGATTTCTGGTATGATGTTGAAAAAAATTGGTCAGAGAGGACGTATCTGATCTTGGTGGGAAGGCTTCAAGTTTCTGACTGTAGTTATGATGTAAATTGTACTTGTAGATAGTCTATCAGGTTGAGAAAGTCCCCTCTATTCCTAGTTTACTGAAAGTTTTTATTGTGAGTGTTGGATTTTTTAAAAAAGATTTATTTATTTATGCATACAATAACTGGGGTATAGGCCAGAGGTGTGGGGGGGTGAGTGGATTCACCAGAGACAGAGTGGGGAACAGAACAGGCAGATACACTGCTGAGGGGAGGAGCAGGTGAGCCGAGAGGTCTGCTGCGCCATGTGGGCAGCTCCCTGGCTGGGGATCAAACCTGTGCTGCAGTGGCTGCGGATAGCTTCATAGGTTGCATCTTAACCCCTTTGCGCCACTAGGGAGGCCTGTGTGTGTTGGATTTTGTCAGATGTTTTCAGTGCTTCTATTGATATGATCATGTGATATTTCTTTTTTAGTTTGCTGTTGTATTGGATTGCATTCATTGGTTTTTGAATGTTGTAACAGCCTTGCATACCTGGAATAAATCCTTCTTGGTCAGGTGTATATATTTTTTAAATTCTTCTTTTTGCATTCTATTAGAATACTTTGTTGAAGGTTTTTGTATCTATCGATATGTTCTGAGAGATATTGGCTTATAGTTTTATTATAATGAATGTCTGGTTTTGGTATAAGGGTAATGCTGTACTCCTAGAATGAATTAGGGACTATTCATTCTGCTTCTGTCTTCTTAAAGAGATTGTAAAGAATTAGTATAATGTCTTTCCTAAATGTTTGATAGACTTCAGCCAGTGAACTTTTCTGTACCCGATATGTTCCCTTTTGAAAGGTTTATTTTTATGCAATTTATTCAATAGATATAGGCCTTTTCAGATTGTCTGTTTCTTTTTACATGAGTTTTGGTTGCTTGTGCCTTTCAAGGAATTGGTCCATTTATTTATTACTGTTTTTAAATTTTTATTTATATATTTTTACATCATTGTTCATTTTTGTATAATGTTTGATTTCTCCTTTCAGATGTAATCCCCATATAATTACCACCACCAAGACACTCATGAACCATCACCATAGTCTCTTGTGCTCTTATGTGCCCTATTTTGAGACCTCTCCCTCCCCCTCGGCTTCTGAGTGTCTGATTTATAGTTTGCTGTTAATTTTGTCTTTTATTTTTTCCTAATCCCTTGTATGGTTTCCCTATGTAACTCCTATAAGTGAAACCATCCTATATTTTTCTTTTTCCTTCTGACTTATTTCACTGAGCATAATCCCTCCCAGCTCCATCCAGGTTGAAATGGTATAAGTTTATCTTTTTGACTGCTGAATAATATTCCATTGTATTTATATATCACATCTTTTTGATCCAGTCACCTGTTTTGGGGCATTTAGGTTGTTTTAATATCTTAGCTATTGTAAATAGTGCTGTAATAAACATGGGAGTACAGGTTTCCTTTCAAATTAATGTTTTTGTGGCCTTTGGCTACATTCCTAGGAGTGGACTTTCTGGGTCATATGGTAGCTCTATTTTTAGTAGTTTGGGTGTCCTCCACACAGCTTTCCATAGTGGTTGGGCCATTTTGCATAGAAATGGTCCATTTAATCTAGGTTATCAAATTTGTGCCGCAGAGTTGTTCATAGTATTCCTTTATTACCTTTTAAATTTTCATGGAATTTGTAGTGATGTACCCTTTTTAATTTGAGATATTAATTTGTATTCTCTCTCTTGTTTTCGTAGCCTGACTGGAGGCTTATCAGTTTTATTATTTCAAATACCAATTATGGGTTTCATTGGTTTTTCTCTAAAACTTGTTTCCTAAAACATTTCCTGTTTTCAATTGATTGATTTCTGCTCTAATCCTTTTTTTTTCCTGCTTCATTTGGATTTAATGGCTCTTCCTTTTCTAGTTAATGAAGGTGGAAACTTAGACTATTGCTTTTTAATATATGCATTCAATGCTATCCGTTTTCCTCTAGGCACAGCTTTTGCTGCATGGTGTACAGTTTCATTTTATTAGAAAAAATAAAAAAAATTCTCAAGACTGATTTTTTTTACCTATGTTTAATTTAAAGTAATATTGTTTAATCTCAACATATTTTAGAAATTTTCAGTTACCTTCCATTATTGATTGCTAGTTTTAAATACATTGTGGTATGGCAACCCAGACTATATGATTTCTATTCTTCTAACTTTGCTGAAGTGTGTTTCATAGTCCAGAATGTGGTCTGTTTTGGTGAATGTCTTATATGAGATTGATAAAAGTGTATATTCTGCTGCTGTTGGGTATAATAGCCTGTTGATTTATTCACCCATGCCCTTACTGATTTTCTGCATGCTGGATCTATCCATAACTGACTGAGAGGTTTTGAAGTTTTCAACTACGATAGTAGATTCATCTATTTTTTCCTTACTATTCTATCACTTTTTAAACTACATAGTTTGACATCCTTTTGTTTGGCAAATACATGTTAAGGATTTTTTATTTTTTTTGCAGAGCTGAACCTTTATCATTATGTAATGCCCTTCTTTATCCTTGATAAATTTCCTTATTTTGATGTCATCTCTGTCTGAAATTAATTTAGTGATTCCTGCTTTCTTTTGACAGTGTTGGTATGATATATTTTTTCCCATCCATCTACTTTTGATCTCTGTGTAGCTTTATATTTATTTATTTATTTATTTATTTTCAATTATAAATTTTATTTTTATATTTCCCCATACAATTGCGACCCCCTTATTTTGACCCCAATTCCTCCCCTCCCCACTCCCCTCCCCTCATAGAGTGTCTCTGGTTCATAGTTGTTTGTTGATTTGGATTTTTACTTTCTTATAGTTATTCTTTTTCCTGGTCCCTTATTTAAGTTTTCTATATTCCTGCTATGAGTGAGACCACCCGGTATTTTTCTTTTTCTTTTTTTTTTTAATAATAAATTTTATTTTTATATTCCCCCATACAACTGCACATGCCCCATTCTGAGCCCAATCCCTCCCCTCCCGGCACCCACCCCCCAAAAAGTGTCTCTGGTTCATAGTATTTTGTTAATTTTGATTTTCACTTTCTTATAGTTATTCATTTTCCTGATCCCTTATTTAAGTTTTCTAGATTCCTGCTATGAGTGAGACCATCCGGTATTTTTCTTTTTCTTTTTGGCTTATTTCGCTGAGCATGATCCCTTCCAGCGCCATCCATGTTGCTGCAAATGGCATGTGTTTATCTTTTTTGAATGCTGAGTAATATTCCATGGTATATATGTACCACATCTTCTTGATCCAGTCATCTATTTTTGGGCATTTGGGCTGTTTCCAAAGCTTAGCTATTGTAAATACTGCTGCTATAAACATAGGGGTGCAGGTGTTCTTTGGAATGGATGTTTCTGTGTCCTTTGGGTAAATACCTAGGAGTGGAATTGCTGGATCATATGGAAGCTCTATGTTTAGTAGGTCCAGAAATCTCCACACAGCTCTCCATAGTGGTTGGACCAGTTTGCACTCCCACCAACAGTGCAGGAGAGTTCCTTTTTCTCCACACCCTCGCCAACATTTGTTGTTGCTAGTTTTTTTAACATGTGCCATTCTCACTGGTGTAAGATGGTATCTCATGGTAGTTTTAATTTGCATTTCCCTGATGACAAGTGATGTTTAACATTTTTTCATAAGCCTGTTGGCCATTTGCATTTCCTCTTCAGAGAAGTTTCTTTTTAGCTCTTCTGCCCATTTTTTGACTGGGTTATTTTCTTTGTTGTTGTTGAGTCTCATCAGCTCTTTGCAGATTTTTGTGATCAGTCCTTTATCATTAGTATTGGGTGCAAAAATGTTCTCCCAGTTGGTGGGGTTTCTCTTTGTTTTTGTTATTGTCTCTTTTGCTGTGCAGAAGCTCTTTAATTTGATGTAGTCCCAGCTGTTTATCTTTGCCTTCACTATCACTGCTTTGGGTGATGTGTCTGTAAAGATGTCTTTGATATGCAAATCACGTAGTGTTTCACCTATATTTCCTTCTATGTATTTTATGGTTTCAGGTCTTATGTCTAGTTCTTTAATCCATTTTGAGTTGATTTTTGTGTGTGGTGCGAGGTAGTGGTCAAGCTTCATTCTTTTGCATGTAACAACCCAGTTTTCCCAGCACCATTTATTGAACAAACTTTCTTTGCTCCAATGCATAGTCTTTGCTCCTTTGTCAAAGATTAGTTGACCATAAATCTGTGGGTTTATTTCTGGATTTTCTATTCGATTCCATTGGTCTGTATGTCTGTTCTTGTTCCAATACCATGCAGTTTTGATGATTATGGCTTTGTAGCATAGTTTGAAGTCTGGGGGTGTGATGCCTCCATTTCCTTCTTTTTTTTTTCAGTAGAGCTTTGGCTATTCGGGGTTTTTTGTGATTCCATATGAATTTCATCAATAATTGTTCTATTTCTTTGAAGAATGACATTGAAATTTTGATTGGAATAGCATTGAATCTGTAGATTGCTTTTGGTAGGATGGCCATTTTAATAATGGTTATTCTTCCAATCCATGAGCAGGGGATGTCTTTCCATTTCTTTGTGTCTTCTTCTATTTCTTTTAACAGTGTTTTATAATTTTCTTTGTATAGGTCCTTTACCTCTTTTGTTAGATTTATTCCCAAATATTTGATTTTTTTTGTTTCGATAATAAAAGGGATTTTTTTTTTTATTTCTTCTTCTTCAGATTTATTGTTTGTGTATAGGAAGGCTACTGACTTTCGCGTGTTGATTTTGTATCCTGCCACTTTACTGAATTGATTTACAAGTTGAATTAGTTTTTCTGTGGAGTTTTTGGGGTTCTCTATTTATATTATCATATCATCTGCAAATAGTGATAGTTTGACTTCTTCTTTTCCTATTTGGATTCCTTGTATGTCTTTCTCTTGTCTTATTGCTCTGGCTAGGACTTCCAGTATTATATTGAAAAGCAGTGGTGAGAGTGGACATCCTTGTCTTGTTCCAGATCTTAATGGAATTGCTTTCAGCTTTTCACCATTGAGGATGATACTGGCTGTTGGCTTGTCATAGATGGCCTTTATGATGTTGAGGTATGTTCCTTGTATCCCAAGAATTTCAAAGGCTTTTATCATGAATGGGTGTTGCACTTTGTCGAAAGCTTTCTCAGCATCTATTGATATTATCATATGGTTTTTATATTTCTTTTTGTTGATGTGTTGGATAACGTTGATTGATTTTCGGATGTTAAACCATCCTTGTGTCCCTGGAATGAATCCTACTTGGTCGTGGTGAATTATCTTATGGATACATTGTTGGATTCTGATAGCTAAAATTTTATTGAGGATTTTTGCATCAGTGTTCATTAGGGAGATTGGCCTGTAGTTTTCCTTTTTTGTGTTGTCCTTATTCGGTTTTGGTATTAGTGTAATGTATCTTTATATTTAAAGTGGTTTTCTTCTAGACAACATATAGTTGTGACAAGTTTTTTGATCCAATCTGACAATCTGTTTTTTCATTGGTACATTTAGCTCTTTGGAATTAAAAGTGATTATTGATACAGTTGAATTAATATCTACCATGTTCATTTTTCCATATATTTTAAATATTATGCATACAAAAACTGCCGGGGATTGAACTCGTGTTGTAGTGGCTGCGAATAGTTTCATAATGCTGTGTTTAACCCCTTGCGCCACCAGGGAGACCCTCGTTTTTTTCCTATTGCCTTCCAATCTTTCTGCCTTTTGTAGATTTAGTTGAATATTTTATGAATCCATTTGTACTTTCTTAGCATATCGCTTATACTTTTAAAAAACATATTAAGTGGTTATACTAGAGTTTGCAATATATATCTACAACTAAACCAAGTCTGTTATCAAATAACACTGGACAACCTTACATGTAATACCAAAATTCCTCCCTCCCTCCCCTTGTGTCATTGCTGGCATTTATTTCATTTTATGTAGAGGAGACACACACACATATGTATATATATGTTTAATAAATCTGATAGGTGTATGCATAAGATAAATAAATAGAGGTATACTAATTGAATGCACTGTTGCTACTATTATTATGAACAGGCTGTTTAATTATAAGTAAGAAAAAGTTTTACTTTCTCATTCCTTCTTTGATGTTCTTCCTTATTTTATGTAGATCTGATTTTCTGACATATTTCTGTTCTAAGGAATTTCTTTTAACATTTATTTTAAGGTGGGTGTAATTGCAACAAATACCCTCAATTTTTGTTTGTCTTAAGAAATAGTTCTCCTTTATTTTTGAATGATATTTTTGTGGGGTACAGAATTCTAGGTTGATGGTATTTTTTCCTCAGCATTTTAAATATTTCACTCTATTGTGTGGTTTCTGAGAAGCTGGGTACAGTTGTTATCTTTGGGGCATTATAGATAAGTTCGCTTTTCCTTGGGACTGTTTATTTTTTTTTTTTTCGTTATTTTCTGTAATTTGAAAAAATGCTATGCTTTGGTTTAGACTTTTATTTTTGGTATTATCTTACTTGGTGTTCTCTGAGTTTTCTGTGGCTGTTATCAGACATTAATTTTGGGAAATTCTTAGCCATTTATTATTTTAAATATTTCTTCTGTTTCTTTCTCTCTTTTTTCTTCTAGTATTTCTATTAACCTTACATTACACCTATTATAGTTGTTGCCACAATCCTTGGATATTTTGTTTGTTTTTTCAGTTTTTATTCTCCTTGGCTTATTCATTTTCAAGGATTCTAGATTCAAAGACTATAGCTCATAGGTTCTTTTCTCAGCCATGTCCAGAGTATTAAAAAACCCATTAAAGACATTCTTCATTTTTGTTAAAGTTTTTATTTTTAATCTGTAGTATTCCTTCTTGGTCTTTCTTAGGATTTCTGTCCTGCTTACACTCATGATCTGGTTTTGGATGCTGTGTGTTTTATCCATTAATTACCTTAACATGCTAATTATAGTTATTTAAAATTTTCAGTTTGTCAGTTCTTTTTTTTTTTTTTTTCAGTTTGTCAATTCTATCATCCCTGTCATGTCTGGTTCTGATGCTAACTCTCTCTCTTCAAATTGTGAATTATGCTTTTTGGTATGCCTTCTAAGGTTTTTTTTTTTAATGTAGGCATGGTATAAAAGTAATGTGTAAGGGGTAGTAATGTGGTGATTAAGTGTGGTGGGAGGGGAGGATTTCTGTTGTAATAGGACTAGTTCTCAGTCTTTTAGTGAGCTTATGCCTTTGAATTGTGAACTTCACAGGCGTTTCTCATTTATTTTTCTCCACCCTCAGATGGTACAGAATGGCTAATATCAGCTAGGGTTGAGGTGGAGTATTTCTGTTCCCCAGATCAGTTAGGCTCTGATGATATCCCAGAAGGTTAGGCTCTGGTTAGCCACTTTCCCTTAGAGGAAGGACGTCTTGTTAACAGAACTGATTGCCCTGGGATATTTCAAAGTAGTTCCTTTTTACCTCCTCCTTTCAAAGTCCTAGGGACTTTTCTCTGGTATTTATTGTGGCAATCTGGTTGAGCTCCTGAATTAAGTTGACAATATTGTGTATGCTCCACTATGGCTATGTTCCCCTGGAGTTTTTAACTCTCAGACTTGTTGTCCAAGGCTCAGACGTAGTCTCTAGCAATCTGTCAATTACAGTTCCTGCCCTGGCACTGGTTCTCCTGCTAGTTTCTCCTCACAAATCTCTCCTCATAAATCTCTTTTGTGATAAGTTGCAACTTCTTTCCAAACTTGGAGGAAGTGGTTTTTGCTGTGTCCTCTACTCTTACATGTAGCCAGGAAGAATTGTGGGTTTTTATTCTGTTTATCTTTGTATTTGCCATTAGGATGGAAGATGACTTCAAAGTTTCTTAGATGTGGAAGTGTGATTTGATTTTTAAGCTTGACTTCCTTACTGTAACCCCTTGGATCAGAGTAGCTAACTTTCAGTCTGTGTTTGGTCAGAGTGTCCGCTTAAATCCTCGAACTACTCAGATTCAAGTTTCTCTCTGCTTCTGAGTAGGTGCAGCTTAGTACATGTGCATAGCTTTCTGTATCCCCAACAATGAATGTGACCCCAAGATTGTTCTTGGTTGTCCTTTTCACTCTTTCTGTTAAACTTCTGGCTGTTCTGCTTATTGCTACTACTACCATGGAGCTACTGGCTCCCTCTCAGTTATACACCAGCAAGATCTCCATTGTTTTTGACAATGCCCTCAGGCAGGAACTTCTCCCTACTCTATTCCAAATAGTCAATCCCCTCAGGTACTCTCAGTTTCCCCTTGGGCTGAACCCTCTTTGCCTCAATACTGTAGTTGGGGGTAGGAGCATTGCATGCTTCTTCTGTAGTGGCTCCCCTCCTGAATAAGTGGATGCTGGGAATATGGTAGCCCCTAGTCTTCTTAGAATGTCCTTCTGGCATGGAATCTCAACCCAATGAAGTAGCCTGCAGAAGGCTATCAGGATCTCATTATTCTTGACCTGTTACACCTTGTGTAGAACCCCTAACTTAAGAGTGAAAATGGGTGAGAAAAGAAGACCCAGTCTTTTCATTGTGCTTTCCTAGAATAGTACTTCCCCAATATAGACCTGTGGCAGATAGGCGAGACTAGCAGCCTGCCTGGCCCAAGGTGAAACCGTAGACTAGGATTAGAAGCTGGAGGGAGAGGGAATTTCCACCTTGCTGACAGCATTTATCTGGAGTATCTTCCATCACATGGAGCTGGTGTGGATAGAAGCTGATCAGAAATGTCACAGATTCAACATTCTTAGTAAGATTTAGTTGATTTTTTTTTTAAATAAGTGTTTTTCTATTTGCTATATGACCTTAGGACAATTTCCAGAGACTTTAAATGGTTGTATGTTTTAATGAATTCTTTCACTAGGGATAGAATCCAAGGGCTCCTTATAACAATGATACCGGAATTGTCAGGCCTAGTCTCCCAGCCAGGAACAGATCCCAGGCTGCAGGGCAGCGCTGAGTCCCAGCCGCTAGACCCCCACGGGTTGGTGTCTCACAAAGCCGCAGCAGGAACTTCGCAGACAGTCAGGCAAGCAAGCGAGAAGAGGCAGGTTTGTTTAGAGAAGGAAAAAGTTTACTGAGGAGAAAAAGAGCAGAAATAAAGTGGGACTCCCAGGCCAGGGAACCAGGCCTGGGAGGGACAAGGAAGCCAAAGTGGCGTCGTGTCTCAGGGAATATATACCTTTTTTCCCTCATTATTCTAAAGCTCTACCAGTCTCTCTGTGATTGGTTAGTTCTCAGCTGTCTCACTTAATTTGCTACTGAGTGGGGGATCTTCACATTCCTTATCTAACAGCTTTCTCTTTCCCCATTTGTTGCATCTTTATCTTTATGGCCCAGTCCTCTGGATGGGCATCCCTGCATTGAAGTTAAACAGCTGCCCTTCTTAGTTGTCCATAAATTAAACCACTCTCCCATTTCTCCAATCTCTGCCTCCCTTTACCACCTGAAGGAAACCAGGACCAGCTTTAACAATGTTGTCTTTGGTCCTGAGATATTTGTTTTTCCTAGTGGAATTGGTTACATTCCCTTGGTTGTCCTTATCTCTGAAGCCTCCCTAAATTCTTCAGAGGTCCCCTCCTGCACTGTCCCTAAAACTGCATAATTCCTAGCTTGCCCTGTGTCTCAACAACATTGCAGAAGTCCCAGTACTCACTGGTTATTTAAAAAACTGGATGTAAAAGGTTTAATCTACCAAAGGATGCCTGTATGAGCTAGGGCTTATATTGACTTGGCAACGTTATGTCCTTGCTAGCAAGCTGAAAACTCAGTTCATTAGTTCTGGGTCTTTCAGAGAATTTTTTTAGGGAATATTTCAAAATAATGTGTTCGATTTAGGTTTTTTGACACTCTCCCTTGGACTATCAGTTTTACGGTGTGTGATCTACTTTACTTTTTAAGTTTTAAAACTCTGAAGTTCATATTAATATAATTTTGGTTATCAGAATATCCCATAGATAATATGGTTTGTTAATTAAAGCAGGAAACTGAAAGTCAAATGTCTCTCTACTCCCCAACCTCCCACTCTCATTTTTAATGCTAATCTAGGAAATATTAGAAACCTCTTAACTGGTAATTGGTTCATTCAACTGCAAAATGGAACTAATAGTTCCTTACAAGGGTATTGTGAGGCTTAATATAGTTAAAGCATTTGTTTCTGTGAAAAACCCTGTATTTGTTTTACTGTTATATTTTCATTTATTAGACTTTAAAATGTACCTATTAAATTAGAGTTTGTATACATATAAAAACCAGTTTAATGCAACACACATACATATACAAAAACACACAGCCAAATGGAAAAGCACAATAACTAAATTATAGTGTTGATTTATTGGATAGATCTTGAGGAAATTGTGGTTTTCCATAATTAGAAACTGTTACTACAATTGATTTTCATATATTAATTGGTTAATCTGTTGTAATACAAACTAGAAAACTTGGAATAAAGGATAATTATACCATGTCTTCTCAACAGTATGTACTCTTGAAAAAAATATATAATTTGAAAAGAATATTTTATATATGTTTTTTCCTTCTTTTGATGATAGCCAAAGTTATGATATTGGGAAGATGGATAAGAATTCTGTTGGACCAGAAATGCTGGTAAGGACCCTGTTAAATATTGTAGAAGCAAGTTGAAAGTATATAGTTTATGCTATTTTTATAGTAAAATTATAGTAGTCTAATTCCTCATTTGCATGTAGATCATCCATTTAATATCTCAGTGGATTTTTTTTTGTAAAATTGATATATCATCTGCCTTCCATGCGGATTTTTGTGTCCATGAGTTAATATAAGTAAAGTGCTTAGAACAGTGTTTGACTATGCAAATTTTAGCTTTTATTATTGCATATTAAAAATTTCAGGTTTTCCCCTAGCTACCCAGATAAAACATGCTTGATTTGAAAGTTAATTTTTTAATATTTTGTCAAGCAAAATGTGATTATATAAATACTTCTGGTGTAAATCTAACATATGCCCATAGCAGAATGGAATTTTTTTTTACAATATACCAATTAAAACATAACTGAACACCTACATGTATCTAGCAATGTGATAGATGGGGAAGTAAGTAAAAGAGAAGTATAAAATGTGGCCTCTACCTTTAAAAAATTGTTTTAATGATAAAATATATACAAGTGAATATAGTGGAATATCATTCAGCTTTCAAAAGAAAGGAAATGCTAACACATGCTACAAGATAGATGAAAGTTAATGACATTTTATATTAAGTGAAACAAACTATCTATAAAAGGAAAAATATAGTATAGTTTCACTTAAAATGAGACAGCTTGAATAGTCAAATTCATAGAGACAGAAAGTAAGATAGTGGCTGCAGGGGTTTGGAGGGAGGGATAAATGAGAAATTATTGTTTAATGGGTATAGGGTTTCAATTTTGCGAGATATAAGGGGTTCTGGAAATGTATGGTAGTGAAGGATGTGCAATAATATGAGTGTACTTAATAGTGATAAACCATACATTTAAAAGTTAAGTGTAATTAAAAAATGGTTGATAGGGCCTCCCCGGTGGCGCAGAGGTTAAGCGCTGGGTTGCGAAGCTGCCTGCTGCCTCTGCGGTGCTGGTTCAATCCCCGGCTACTCCCGGCCATCGGAGGAGGGTCCCACATGGCGCGCAGACCTCTCCTGCCGCCCGCTGCTCCCCTCAGCAGTGTACTTCGGTCCTTCTGCCTGCTCTGCTCTCCGCTCTGGCTCTGGTGAATTCTCTCACCCTCCCGCGCTTCTGACTGTACCCAGTGCTTGTATAAATAAATAAATAAATCTTAAAAAAAAGGTTGATAGTTAATTTTATGTGTATTTTATCATAATTAAAATAATAGAAAAATTGCAATAGTGTCATAATAGAATAGATGAACTATAGTAATTGCATCTATATGGATGTCTTCACATATAATGTTGAATAAACAAAGCAAGGTACAAAGTAGTACACACTCTACAGTTTCATAAATGTAGATGCCAGAAACGGGTAAAGCGAATACTTGGAGTTGGAAGTCAAGTAATTGGTGACCTTTGTTTGGAATAATGTTTGAAAAGAGGCCTGAGTTGGGCCTGCTTTATTAATGTTGTTTCTTGATTTCCATGTTGTTAATGTACATGTGTTTACTTTGTGAAAATTCAAAGCTGTACTCTTAAGATTGTTGAGGTTTTAGTATGTACTTCATACTTCAATTAAAATTTCAAAAATTGGTAAAAACTGGTATAGTGAAACAATTTGAGAAAAATAAGTAATAAACAGTGTGGTCTGATCTGAAGTATGTAGGATAGTATGCAGTAAAGGGGAATACAAGGTTGACTTGAATTATTGAAGAAGCCTTCTGGTGGGAGAAAGGGCTTGAAAAATAGAAGGGGTCCATACACTTAGAAAGAGGGAAGAAGGGATACCAGATAAGGGATCTAGATGAAAAGATATCTGGAGGAGGAAATGAGGATGGAAAATAGGATCTAAGTGTGATTGAGATGTAATATTCTTTTTTTTTTTTTTCTTTTTTTAAATAAATTTTATTGTTATATTCCCCATACAATTGCAGCCCCCCCATTCTGACCCCAATCCCTCCCCTCCCGCCCCCCTAAAAGTGTCTCTGGTTCATAGTTTTTTGTTGATTTTGATTTTCACTATCTTATAGTTATTCATTTTCCTGGTCCCTTATTTAAGTTTTCTAGATTCCTGCTATGAGTGAGACCATCCGGTATTTTTCTTTTTCTTTTTGGCTTATTTCGCTGAGCATGATCCCTTCCAGCGCCATCCATGTTGCTGCAAATTGCATGTGTTTATCTTTTTTGAATGCTGAGTAATATTCCATGGTATATATGTACCACATCTTCTTGATCCAGTCATCTATTTTTGGGCATTTGGGTTGTTTCCAAAGCTTAGCTATTGTAAACAGTGCTGCTATAAACATAGGGGTGCAGGTGTTCTTTGGAATTGATGTTTCTGTGTCCTTTGGGTAAATACCTAGGAGTGGAATTGCTGGATCATATGGAAGCTCTATGTTTAGTAGGTCCAGAAATCTCCACACAGCTTTCCACAGTGGTTGGACCAGTTTGCACTCCCACCAACAGTGCAGAAGAGTTCCTTTTTCTCCACACCCTCGCCAACATTTGTTGTTGCTAGTTTTTTTAATATGTGCCATTCTCACTGGTGTAAGATGGTATCTCATGGTAGTTTTGATTTGCATTTCCCTGATGACAAGTGATGTTGAACATTTTTTCATATGCCTGTTGGCCATTTGCATTTCCTCTTCAGAGAAGTTTCTTTTAAGCTCTTCTGCCCATTTTTTGACTGGATTATTTTCTTTGTTGTTGTTGAGTCTCATCAGCTCTTTGCAGATTTTTGTGATCAGTCCTTTATCATTAGTGTTGGGTGCAAAAATGTTCTCCCAGTTGGTGGGGTTTCTCTTTGTTTTTGTTATTGTCTCTTTTGCTGTGCAAAAGCTCTTTAATTTGATGTAGTCCCAGCTGTTTATCTTTGCCTTCACTATCACTGCTTTGGGTGATGTGTCTGTAAAGATGTCTTTGATGTGCAAATCACGTAGTGTTTCGCCTATATTTCCTTCTATATATTTTATGGTTTCAGGTCTTATGTCTAGTTCTTTAATCCATTTTGAGTTGATTTTTGTGTATGGTGTGAGGTGGTGGTCAAGCTTCATTCTTTTGCATGTAGCGACCCAGTTTTCCCAGCACCATTTATTGAACAAACTTTCTTTGCTCCAATGCATAGTCTTTGCTCCTTTGTCAAAGATTAGTTGACCATAAACCTGTGGGTTTATTTCTGGATTTTCTATTCGATTCCATTGGTCTGTATGTCTGTTCTTGTTCCAATACCATGCAGTTTTGATGATTATGGCTTTGTAGTATAGTTTGAAGTCTGGGAGTGTGATGCCTCCATTCCCTTCTTTTTTTTTTCAGGAGAGCTTTGGCTATTCGGGGTTTTTTGTGATTCCATATGAATTTCATCAATAATTGTTCTATTTCTTTGAAGAATGACATTGAAATTTTGATTGGAATAGCATTGAATCTGTATATTGCTTTTGGAAGGATGGCCATTTTAATAATGTTTATTCTTCCAATCCATGAGCAGGGGATGTCTCTCCATTTCTTTGTGTCTTCTTCTATTTCTTTTAACAGTGTTTTATAGTTTTCTTTGTATAGGTCCTTTACCTCTTTTGTTAGATTTATTCCCAAATATTTGATTTTTTTTGTTTCAATAACAAAAGGGATGGTCTTTTTGATTTCTTCTTCTTCAGATTTATTGTTTGTGTATAGGAAGGCTACTGACTTTTGCGTGTTGATTTTGTATCCTGCCACTTTACTGAACTGATTGATGAGTTGAATTAGCTTTTCTGTGGAGTTTTTGGGGTTCTCTATATATAATATCATATCGTCTGCAAATAGTGATAGTTTGACTTCTTCTTTTCCTATTTGGATTCCTTGGATGTCTTTCTCTTGTCTTATTGCCCTGGCTAGGACTTCCAGTATTATATTGAAAAGCAATGGTGAGAGTGGACATCCTTGTCTTGTTCCAGATCTTAATGGAATTGCTTTCAGCTTTTCACCATTGAGAATGATACTGGCTGTTGGCTTGTCATAGATGGCCTTTATGATGTTGAGGTATGTTCCTTGTATCCCAAGAATTTCAAGGGCTTTTATCATGAATGGGTGTTGCACTTTGTCGAAAGCTTTCTCAGCATCTATTGATATTATCATATGGTTTTTATATTTCTTTTTGTTGATGTGTTGGATAACGTTGATTGATTTTCGGATGTTAAACCATCCTTGTGCCCCTGGAATGAATCCAACTTGGTCGTGGTGAATTATCTTATGGATACATTGTTGGATTCTGATAGCTAAAATTTTATTGAGGATTTTTGCATCAGTGTTCATTAGGGAGATTGGCCTGTAGTTTTCCTTTTTTGTGTTGTCCTTGTTCGATTTTGGTATTAGTGTAATGTTGGCTTCATAAAACGTGTTTGGTATTGTCCCTTCCTTCTCAATTTTTTGGAAGAGTTTGTGAAGGATAGGCACTAATTCGTCTCTGAATGTTTGGTAGAATTCATTTGTAAATCCATCAGGTCCTGGGCTTTTGTTTTTGGGGAGGTTTTTTATTACCATTTCAATTTCGCTAATTGTAATTGGTCTGTTTAGGTGTTCTATTTCTTCTTTATCTAGCTTTGGGTGATTGTAGAGTTGTAGGAATTTGTCCATCTCCTCTAGATTGTTGAACTTGTTTCCATATAACTGTTCATAGTAGTTACTGATTATTCTTTTGATTTCTGCTGTGTCCGTTGTGATTTCTCCTCTTTCATTGATGATCCTGTTTATTTGTGCTTTCTCCCTTTTTTCCTTTGTGAGCCTGGCTAGGGGTTTGTCTATTTTATTGATTTTTTCAAAGAACCAGCTCTTGGTTTCATTGATCTTTTGGATTGTTTTTTTAGTTTCAATTTCATTTATTTCTGCTTTGGTTTTTATTATTTCTTTTCTTCTACTGGTTTTGGGGTTTTTTTGTTGTTCTTTTTCTAGATCTTTGAGCTTCGAGATTAGGTTGTTTCTTTGCGTTCTTTCTTGTTTCTTGATGTGAGCTTCTATTGCTATATATTTTCCTCTTATTACTGCTTTTGCTGCATCCCATACATTTAGGATATTGGTGTCCTCCTTGTCGTTCAGAGATGTAATATTCTTATTGCAAATTATGGAGAGGTAAGATTATGAAGTAGTTTTTCTTTCATGTTAGCAGTACTTTACTGAGATGTAATTTATACAGCCATATACTGTATAACGATATTTTGGTCAACTATGGAACACATGCATATGATAGTTGACCCTATATATTAGGTATATAGTAGGCCATACTATCCAGATTTGTGTAAATAAATCTGTTGTTTGCATTCTTAAGTTGTAAATCTTAAGTGTACAGTCTGATGAATTTTAATATATCTATGTAATCTCACTACTACAATACAGCTCAAGATACAAAAAATCCCATCACTCTCAAAAGTTCCCTTGACACCTTCCAGTAATAGTCATTCCTGCCCCCCAAGATAAAACCACTATTTTGACTTCAATTGTTACAGGTTATTTTCAGCTTTTCTTGAATTTTGTATAAATGGAATCATACAGTGTATATACTGTTTTATATCTCAATTATTTTATTATTTTTTTTATTATAAATCTTTTATTTATTTATTTAATTATGAAAGCACTGGTTACAGTCAAAGCACTGGAGGGTGAGAGAATTTACCAGAACCAGAGCGGGGAGCAGAGCGGGCAGAAGGACCTAAGTACACTGCTGAGGGGAGCAGCGGGCGGCAGGAGAGGTCTGCGCGCCATGTGGGACCCTCCTCTGGTGGCCGGGGAGCAGCCGGGGATCGAACCGGCGCTGCAGAGGCTGTGGGCAGCTTCGCAACCCAGCGCTCAACCGCTGCGCCACTGGGGAGGCCCTATCTCAATTATTTTAACATAATCATTTTGAAATTCATACATTTTGTTTCATCTTTCTGATTATTTGGCCCTTTTATAAAATACCTGTAGTCTTTCTTAGAGTTGCCATATTTATTCCATAAATGTCCTCTGGAGAAGTTGAAAGTTGCTGCACACAAATAATAATGATATTCAGTACATTATATGCATTTTATTAGTTCCACCTTAGTTTCTGAATTAAAAAGATACGAAATATAACAATCTAAATGTCATTTCTCTAGATTCACAGAATCCTAATGTGCTTAACATATATATGTATGTATGTATGAATGTTATGTTATATATATTTAGAGGAAAGTTATTCATTGAAATAGGACTCCATCTTGCAAAATGTGAATCTGTAGTTAAATGTGTCCATGCTGATGAGAATCATTTCCCTTATCAGTGCGAACCTGGTAGAGAAACTGACTAAATTCAGCAATACTTCATTCATTTTAAAATTGGGTTGGGAGAAATCTTCTTGTAGGAAAGTATATTTGTTCTTACTAAAATGATGCTATGTATGACACCAATTGGTTAGTCTCAACTAGTCTGTGAAATCTTTGAGAGGGGTTATGTCTTTCTAGTTAACTCTTGATGGAAGCCTGATATAGTGCTATCTATACATTAGGTGGCAAGATGATTAAATATTGCCGTGACTTATTTTCCTTATTTTTAAAGTGGGGGTGAGAAAGTACTTTAATGTCAAAACACTTATAAGAAAATAATTAAATTTAAATAATCTATTACTAGAAATTTTTGGACAGCATTTTGTATGGATAGCAAAAAGACAAAATCCCAAGACGATGTGGTTATTTAAGGAAATGCTTTTTCATAATGATGGCTGTCACTGTGTGCTAGTCAGCTATTGTATTGCAATTTAACCCTCAGCTGTGTGCTTTTTTTTTTTTTTTACTTTTAATTATAGGCTAGAGTTCTACGGTTACTAGCCAGCACTTATTTGGATTGGGATGACAGACAATATTATGAAAAGGCTCTCAGCACTATAAACCTAGCAAATAAGGTATAAAAGATTTTTGTGTTTTAATGTTAACTTAATGAAATTTTCAAAACTTTGATTTACATTCTGAATTCCAGTTTAGACATTTGCTTCAGTATTCCTTGTTTTCTTAAACACCAGATTGGTATAGTCTTTTCTTTAGCACCCACACAGAATAATCTTATTTGACTACAGATACTTTAAAAAAAAATTCTTTCTCATGAAAGAAAAGATTCTGTCTACTGTGCGTTTTTAGGATAAAGAGGGAAATGATGGTAAAATAAGCAGATAATGGTATCTAGTTTTAAAAACAATTTCATGTTCATATGTACATAACACATTCATTTACACTCCTGGACAAGGAACATTGATAGGTTGATGAATGTTTAATAAGAGATTCAGTTAGGGTCAATGTGTTAACTAAGACAGTTACATATATTGATACATTTTAGAATGATATATATTTTTAAGATTAGAAACACGAAAATGAATGGTTCAATTAGCTAGAATATTAACTTGCTCAAACAGATCATTTACTTGAATTATATTTTCCTGAAATTTGTGTCATGGGGATATGTATTTTTTTAAAGATTTATTTATTTATACAAGAACTGGGGTACAGGCCAGAGGTGCGGGAGGGTGAGAGAGTTCACTAGCAATGGAGCGGGAAGCAGAACAGGCAGATGACCAAAAACACTGCTGAGGGGAGCAGCGGGCGAGACAGGAGAGGTCTGCCACACCATGTGGGTATCTCCCTGGCTGTGCGGGAATCGAACCCGCATTGCAGAGGGTGCCGCGCAGACAGCTTCACAGTGCTGCGCTCAACCCACTGCTCCACCGGGGAAGCCCGGGATGGGGATATTTAATGCCAAAATCCTTCTTTAATATTATGTTTTTTAAATTTAATAATAATAATAAATATGGACATTTTCAAAAGTTGCATGCTTTTTTTGCCAGTTGCAGAGTTGCAAATGATGCATCAGGACAGTTGAGGTTGCATATTAATTATATGGCTTCTTGCCAGCATGTCTATGTTCACTGGATGCACAGGTTACAGTTTTTATTTTTGTTTTCATTTTTTTAAAATAAATTTTATTTTTATATTCCCCATACAATTGCAACCCCCCCATTCTGACCCCAATCCCTCCCCTCCCGCCCCTCACCCCCCAAAAAGTGTCTCTGGTTCATAATGTTTTGTTTATTTGGATTTTCACTTTCTTATAGTTATTCATTTTCCTGGTCCCTTATTTAAGTTCTCTACATTCCTGCTATGAGTGAGATCATCCGGTATTTTTCTTTTTCTTTCTGGCTTATTTCGCTGAGCATGATCCCTTCCAGCACCATCCATGTTGCTGCAAATTGCATGTGTTTATCTTTTTTGAATGCTGAGTAATATTCCATGATGTATATGTACCACATCTTCTTGATCCAGTCATCTATTTTTGGGCATTTGGGTTGTTTCCAAAGCTTAGCTATTGTAAACAGTGCTGTTATAAACATAGGGATGCAGGTGCTCTTTGGAATTGATGTTTCTGTGTCCTTTGGGTAAATCCCTAGGAGTGGAATTGCTGGATCATATGGAAGCTCTATGTTCAGTAGGTGCAGAAATCTCCACACAGCTCTCCATAGTGGTTGGACCAGTTTGCACTCCCACCAACAGTGCAGAAGAGTTCCTTTTTCTCCACAGCCTCGCCAACATTGGTTGTTGCTAGTTTTTTTAATATGTGCCATTCTCACTGGTGTAAGATGGTATCTCATGGTAGTTTTGATTTGCATTTCCCTGATTACAAGTGATGTTGAACATTTTTTCATATGTCTGTTGGCCATTTGCATTTCCTCTTCAGAGAAGTTTCTTTTTAGCTCTTCTGCCCATGATTTGACTGGATTATTTTCTTTGTTGTTGTTGAGTCTCACCAGCTCTTTGCAGATTTTTGTGATCAGTCCTTCATCATTAGTGTTGTGTGCAAAAATGTTCTCCCAGTTGGTGGGGTTTCTCTTTGTTTTTGTTATTGTCTCTTTTGCTGTGCAGAAGCTCTTAAATTTGATGTAGTCCCAGCTGTTTATCTTTGCCTTCACTATCAGTGCTTTGGGTGATGTGTCTGTAAAGATGTCTTTGATGTGCAAATCACGTAGTGTTTTGCCTATATTTCCTTCTATGTATTTTATGGTTTCAGGTCTTATGCCTAGTTCTTTAATCCATTTTGAGTTGATTTTTGTGTGTGGTGCGAGGTAGTGGTCAAGCTTCATTCTTTTGCATGCAGCGACCCAGTTTTCACAGCACCATTTATTGAACAAACTTTCTTTGCTCCAATGCATAGTCTTTGCTCCTTTGTCAAAGATTAGTTGACCATAAATCTGTGGGTTTATTTCTGGATTTTCTATTCGATTCCATTGGTCTGTATGTCTGTTCTTGTTCCAATACCATGCAGTTTTGATGATTATGGCTTTGTAGCATAGTTTGAAGTCTGGGACTGTGATGCCTCCATTCCCTTCTTTTTTTTTTCAGGAGAGCTTTGGCTATTCGGGGTTTTTTGTGATTCCATATGAATTTCATCAATAATTGTTCTATTTCTTTGAAGAATGACATTGAAATTTTGATTGGAATAGCATTGAATCTGTAGATTGCTTTTGGTAGGATGGCCATTTTAATAATGTTTATTCTTCCAATCCATGAGCAGGGGATGTCTTTCCATTTCTTTGTGTCTTCTTCTATTTCTTTTAACAGTGTTTTATAGTTTTCTTTGTATAGGTCCTTTACCTCTTTTGTTAGATTTATTCCCAAATACTTGGGTTTTTTTGTTTCAATAATAAAAGGGATTTTTTTTTTATTTCTTCTTCTTCAGATTTATTGTTTGTGTATAGGAAGGCTACTGACTTTTGCGTGTTGATTTTGTATCCTGCCACTTTACTGAACTGATTGATGAGTTGAATTAGTTTTTCTGTGGAGTTTTTGGGGTTCTCTATGTATATTATCATATCATCAGCAAATAGTGATAGTTTGACTTCTTCTTTTCCTATTTGGATTCCTTGTATGTCTTTCTCTTGTCTTATTGCTCTGGCTAGGACTTCCAGTATTATATTGAAAAGCAGTGGTGAAAGTGGACATCCTTGTCTTGTTCCAGATATTAATGGAAATGCTTTCAAGTTTTCACCATTGAGAATGATACTGGCTGTTGGCTTGTCATAGATGGCCTTTATGATGTTGAGGTATGTTCCTTGTATCCCAAGAATTTCAACGGCTTTTATCATGAATGCGTGTTGCACTTTGTCGAAAGCTTTCTCAGCATCTATTGATATTATCATATGGTTTTTATATTTCTTTTTGTTGATGTGTTGGATAACTTTGATTGATTTTCGGATGTTAAACCATCCTTGTGTCCCTGGAATCAATCCTACTTGGTCGTGGCGAATTATCTTATGGATACATTGTTGGATTCTGATAGCTAAAATTTTATTGAGGATTTTTGCATCAGTGTTCATTAGGGAGATTGGCCTGTAGTTTTCCTTTTTTGTGTTGTCCTTGTTCGGTTTTGGTATTAGTGTAATGTTGGCTTCATAGAACGTGTTTGGTATTGTCCCTTCCTTCTCAATTTGTTGGAAGAGTTTGTGAAGGATAGGCACTAATTCGTCTCTGAATGTTTGGTAGAATTCATTTGTAAATCCATCAGGTCCTGGGCTTTTGTTTTTGGGGAGGTTTTTGATTACCATTTCAATTTCGCTGCTTGTAATTGGTCTGTTTACGTGTTCTATTTCTTCTTTATCTAGCTTTGGGTGATTGTAGAGTTGTAGGAATTTGTCCATCTCCTCTAGATTGTTGAACTTGTTTCCATATAACTGTTCATAGTAGTTACTGGTTATTCTTTTGATTTCTGCTGTGTCCGTTGTGATTTCTCCTCTTTCATTTGCGATCCTGTTTATTTGTGCTTTCTCCCTTTTTCCTTTGTGAGCCTGGCTAGGGGGTTGTCTATTTTATTGATTTTTTCGAAGAACCAGCTCTTGGTTTCATTGATCTTTTGGATTGTTTTTTTAGTTTCTATTTCATTTATTTCTGCTTCGGTTTTTATTATTTCTTTTCTTCTACTGGTTTTGGGGTTTATTTGTTGTTCTTTTTCTAGATCTTTGAGCTTCGAGATTAGGTTGTTTCTTTGAGTTCGTTCTTGTTTCTTGGTGTGAGTTTCTATTGCTATATATTTTCCTCTTATTACTGCTTTTGCTGCATCCCATACATTTAGGATATTGGTGTCCTCCTTGTCCTTCAGTTCAAAGAATTTTTTAATTTCTTCTCTGATCTCCTCATTAGTCCAGTGGTCTTCCAGTAGTGTGGTTTTTAATCTCCATGAGGTAGGAAAGTTCCTTGCCTTCTTTTTATGTTTTATTTCTAGTTTGACGCCTTCATGTTCAGAAAAGATGGTTGGTATGATTTCAGTCTTGGTGTATCTGTTGATGTTTCTCTTGTGCCCCAGTATGTGATCGGTCCTGGAGAATGATCCGTGTGCGCTTGCGAAAAATGTGTACTCCGTTTTTTTGGTGTTTAGTGTTCTATATATGTCTGTTAAGCCTAAGCACTCTAGATCCCTATTTAGAGCTTTAGTGTCTTTACTTATTTTTTGTCTTGTTGATCTATCCATTGTTGATAGTGGTGTGTTGAAGTCTCCCACTACGTATGTGTTTTCTCTGATGTCTGTTTTCAGAGAGGACAACATTTTTCTGATATATTTTGGTGTTCCTTCGTTTGGTGAGTATATGTTAATGAGTGTTATTTCTTCTTGAAGTATTGTCCCCTTGATCATAATGTAGTGACCATTGGGGTCTCTTTATTTTTTTGAGTTTTAAGTCTGTTTTATCTGATATAACTATAGCTGTTCCTGCTTTCTTTTTTAGTCCATTTGCTTGTAGGATTGTTTTCCATCCTTTAACTTTGAGCCTATTTTTGTCTTTTGTAGCTATATGTGTTTC
This sequence comes from Talpa europaea, assembly GCF_964194135.1. Lineage (NCBI taxonomy): Eukaryota > Metazoa > Chordata > Mammalia > Eulipotyphla > Talpidae > Talpa > Talpa europaea. The sequence continues at coordinate 46,957,841 of NC_140081.1, read as the reverse complement.
CTGGAGACAGCAAAAGTTTGGGTTTTGTTTCTTAATCCAGGCTGCAACTCTGTGTCTTTTTATTGAAGAGTTTATTCCATTTACATTTAGAGTTAATATTGATATGTTAGCATTTGTATTTGCCATTGTGTTTGTCTTTCCTTTGATTTTATTTATTTATTTTTTTAATAACTTTTTTTTTTTTTTTGGCCTTCTTTCATTGTTATTAGTCCCTCTGAGGTTCTGGCTTTAGGATTCCTTGTAGTATTTTTTGGAGTGGGGTTTAGTTGTAATGAAATTCCAGAGTTTCTGTTTGTCTGGGAAGGTCCTTATTCTTTCTTCATAGAGGAAGGAGAGCTTTGCGGGATAGAGTATTCTTGGTTGGCATCTGTTTTCTTGGAGTCTTTTGACTAAGTCCCTCCACTCTCTCCTTGCCCGTAGTGTTTCTTTAGAGAAGTCTGATGTCAGCCTGATTGGTTTTCCTTTGAATGTTATCTGTTTCTTCCCTCTTGCCAGCTTCATTATTTTTTCCTTGTCCTGCATTCTTGGGAGCTTTACTATTATGTGTCTTGCTGTATTTTTCCTTTCGTCGTGGAAGTTTGGTGTTCTTCCTGCTTCTTGTATATCAATTTTCAGCAAAGGAAAGTTCTCCTTCACATTTGGGAAGTTCTCTTCAATTATCTCCTGGAATATTTTCTCTGTTCCTACATCTCTTTCCTCTCCTTCTGGAATTCCTATAACTCTTATATTTCCTTTCCTCATGGAGTCAGATAGTTCCCGAAGTCTTTTTCGTTGTTTTTCCTTCGTGCTTCTCTTTCCTTTTCTGTTTTGGTTCATTTTATTTCTGTGTCTTCAAGAGTACTTATTTGTTCTTCCATTTCATCTATTCTACTTTCATTGGTTTTTCCAGAGTTCTTTAGTTCCTCCATTAATTCTTTGATCTCCTGCGTTTCTTCTGCTTCCCTATTTAGGGACTCAATTTCCTTCTTCTGATCATTGTTTTCCTTTATGAGTTCTGTCATTTTTTAAATCATGGCAATTTTAAATTCTCTTTCTGGAAGGCTCAGAAGTTCTTCCAAATTACTGTCGTTGCAATCTGGGGTGTGGTTTTCTTTTTGTGGCTTGCTTTTTTCCTGAGGAGTTGTTAGGTTGCGTGCGGTTCTTCTACTCCCTACTGTCTGTTTTCTAATTTGTCGTATGCATTGGGACACTGTGTTGCTCGGACTGGCCGGCATCTTGGATGAACTTCTCCGCTCCCCTCTGGCTCCTCCAGGAGCCATCTCTGGCTTCTGAGGGAGCTTTCTGCTGGTTTCAGGCAGTCTTTACTGAAGAAATGTCCCTGTTCTAAAATGGCGACGAGGGACTCAGTCCCTGAACATCCGGTCTCAGGCACACTCTTCTGCGCGCCCGGTCTGCCCCGGCCGTGGGCGCCTGTTCCCTCTGTGGGCTCAGACTGCTGGTCGGAAGGGGCCTGGCGTGGGCTAAGTTCCCAGCTGGCCACTGTCTCCTCCGGGAGCCTTCTGCCCTTTTCAAGCAGTCTTAAGAAATTTCCCTGTTCTATGGGGTGTTAGTGACTTTTTTTTCTGGTCGCTAGGTGGCGCCAGAGATCTCTCCTATTGTCCTTGGGGGGCTGTTTTTCGCCTCCCCCCACCCCGTGTGACAGGGAACAGAGCGGAAATGGTAGGGTAAACCTCAACGGCTTTGGGGTGCTATGTCTGCCTTGTGCCCCTCCGGCGTGGAGAACCTATGCCCTGAACTTCGTGCCCCGGGTCTCAGTTCCAAAGCCCTGAGTTCCAGGACGCAGGCTGTAGCCCAGTTCAGTGGCGCGGGAATGGCACGGGAATGGCGCCTTTTGCACCCGCTCTCGTGCCTGGGCACCTGGCGCCTGGTTCCTGCTTACTTGGTGAGGGATTTTCACCTCAGTGAGGGCCTCCGCGCATCTCCCTGCAAGCCTAGGTGGCAGGCGCGGGGACCTGGGCAGCCGTGATCCCTATCCACGTTTGTGTGCCAAGAGCTCCGCTTTTCTGGGAGAGCTTACCCGCCGGCCTGGGGCTTTGTGCGGGTCTCGAGTCTGTTGTTTTCTAATGGCTCCCAGAGCCGTTAGCTCACCGCCGCGGCGAATCCTGCAGGCTTCTCCACAGCTCCTGTTCACGGGCTGTGGTGGCTGCAATAGTTCCTTTCCATTCACAGTCCCGCTTGCTGCGTAGTTTGTTCTTGGTCGTTTTAGTTTGTTGTTTTCCTCCTCTCTGTTGGTCGGAGAGTGCCAACTTTGTGGGTGGGGGATGGGAGCAGGGTTCTGCGCTTTCCTCCCTTCTAGTCCTCTTTTATGGCAACTTTCTTCTTCGGGTAGTTTGCTGGAGTCGTCCTTTTATCTTCCGTGTCCCAGTTCTCACTGGGACCTGCCGCTTTTCCTCCCTATTAACTTTTTTTAATGGGAGATCTTACTCGCAGCGTCTCCTTGCTGCCATGTTGCTCCGCCCTCTCAGGTTACAGGTTTTAGAGCAATAATTGCTCATTTACATTGCTCCTGACATCACATTAAATAGTCTGATTATTGATCCTATAGGATGCATTAGGACTTTAATAGCAGTAAATACTTTTAAAAGTTTCATTTTATTTGGAAATAATTTCAAGCTAACAGAAAAGTTGCAAGAGTAAGAGTAGTTCAAAGAAACCTGCATATATACTTTACCCAGATTCACCTGTTACTAACATTTGTGCATTCTTTTTCTCTCCATTTTATTGAGGGACTATAATCCATAATAGAGGTACAACACTGAACATATATAATATATGATATGCAAAATATATTATATACTTATATATTAAACATATATAAATCTTTCTAAAATATATATAAAATATATCATATCCCCTCAGTAATGAACTGTATATGATAATATACTATATACCCTCAATAATGAACTTTACAACATTTTTTTTCTTTCCAATACAAAATATATCTAGGATCAGGAATTGTATTTATATGTCATGTTTCTTTAGTCTCTTTTAATGCAGAACATTTCCATAGCTTTTCTTTGACTTTTGTGTCATTGACGTTTTGGAAGACTATAGTAGCTCCCTATCTTGTTTTAACTGAAAGTTCCTCAGTTGTTTATCTGATGTTTCCTCATTATTAGATTCAGGTTATACATTCATGACCGGAATGCTACATATGAAAGATTGTATCCTTTTTCACTGCATCATATCTGCGGACACATGATGTCCATCTGTTACCCCTCATTGATGATGTTAAAATTGGCCATTTGGTCAAAAGTATTGCTCAATTTTTTTCATTGTATATTTACTTGTAACCCATAAACAATGGGTGGGGAAACTTAAAATATGCATATACTGTGCTTCTCATTAAAATTTCTCATTAGAATTAGCATTCTTGTCTGAACCAAACTTAATTATGATGATTGCCAAATGATCATTTTCTAACCAGCACTCCTTCTACATTTAGCATTCTACTGTAAGCAAGCGTTCTCACTACTCCCATCTAATATTTATTTATTGACTTACTCATTTGTTATCAGTATAGATTTGTGTATTCCTATTTTTCACGTTTATCGTTCATTACTCTCCTTAATTTTCTTTAACAGCTTTATTAAGGTATATTGAAATGAGCTTCATGTATTTAAAGCATAAAATTTGATGAATTTTGATATATGTATAGACTTGTGAAATAATCAAATCATCACAATCAGTATAGTGAATATGTGTATCACTCCCTAAAGTTTCCTCATGACCTTTCTTTTCTACTCTTTCCTAAGTAACAATTGATTTGCTTTCTGTCAGCATACATTAATTGGCATTTCATAGAGACTTACACAAATGGAATCATACAGGCCTCCCCCGGTGGCGCAGCGGTTGAGCGCTGGGTTGCGAAGCTGCCCGCAGCCTCTGCGGCGCTGGTTCGATCCCCGGCTGCTCCCTGGCCACCGGAGGAGGGTCCTGCGTGGCGTGCAGACCTCTCCTGCTGCCCGCTGCTGTGGGTCTTTTGCCTGCTCTGCTCCCTGCTCTGGCTCTGGTGAATTCTCTCACCCTCCCGCACTTATGACTGTACCCAGTGCTTTTATGTATGTATGTATATATGTATGTATGTATGTATGTATGTATAAATAAATAAATAAATAAATCTTTAAAAAAAACAAATGCAATCATACAGAGTATACTCTTGTTGTGTGGCTTCTTTTACTCAGCATTATTATTCTGAGATTCATTCTTGTTTTTGTATGTATACATAGTTTATTTCTTTTTTAAAAAGATTTATTTATGCATACAAGAACTGGGGTACAGGCCAAAGGTGTGGGGGGTGAGAGGATTCAACCAGAGACGTAAGCATAGGGAATAGAACAGGCAGACTGACTGAAATACACTGCTGAGGGGAGCAGCGGGCAAGTCAGGAGAGGTCTGCTGTACCATGTGGGTCAGCTCGCTGGCCGGGAATTGAACTCATGCTACAGTGCTATGAATAGCTTCATAGGTTGCGTCTTAACCCCTTGCGCCACCAGGGAGGCCCTGTTTATTTCTTTATTTTTGAGTAAGATCTCATTATATGTGGATACACTATATTTGCTTTTAAATATACTTCAATTTTGCTAGCATAGTTGCTTCCACTTTCTTTTGTTTCTTTTCTTTTTTTTTTGTGGGACCCTTGCCAGCAGCTGGGGAATGAACCAGCGCTGCAGAGGCTGCGGGCAGCCTCGCAGCCCAGCGCTCAACCGCTGAGCCACCAGGGGAGGTCCCTTCCACTTTCTTTTTTTTAAAAATATTTACTTATTTATGTATACAAGAGCTGGGGTGTAGGCCAGAGGTGCTGGGAGGGGGGATAGGAGGTGGCATTAAAATGATTAACCAGAAAAAGAAGGAGCAGAATAGGCAGATTGACTGAAGCACACTGCTGAGGGGAGCAGAATGCAAAGCAGGAGAGGTCTGCAACACCATGTGGGTAGCTCCCTGGCCAGGGATTGAACTTGTGCTGCAGTGGCTGCTGAGAACTTCATAGTGCTGAGACTTAATCCCTTGCGCCACCAGGGCTATGTGTGACAATGGGTGAATTACTCACTCCATCTGGGTCTCAGGTTTTTCATTTGAAAAACAAGACTCGGTACTTGCCTTGAAAATATGTTGTACCTGGGATGAAGCTACCCGCAGCCACTGCAGCACGAGTTTTATCCTCGGCCAGGGAGGTGACCCACATGACGCAGCAGACTTCTCCTGACTCACCAACTGCTTCCCTCAGCAGTGTATTTCAGTCAGTCTGCTCGTTCTATCCCCACTCTGTCTCTGGTGAATCCTCTCACCCCCCACACCTCTGGCCTGTACCCCAGTTCATATATGCATAAATAAATAACTCTTTAAAAAATGTTGTACCTAAAGCAAGTTTTCTAATAACTTATTTGACAAAAAGTAAAAAGAAAATAAAGCAGACAAAAATCTAAGGAAAAAGTGAGAAACAACAATGAGAAAAGTTACAGAGAAAATAAAGATATTGGTGGTAGGCAGAAAGTGGATGGATTTAACAGGAAATCGGTTATGACTTCTGAAAGCATAGTTTCAAGAGATAGTAAGAATGGACACTATGGTGCAAATATTTATAGAAGTGAATAGATGATGATACAATGGAAGTAAAGTGTTGTCCATTTTCTGGAGTTGTTTGGTAACAAAATCAGTGAGAAAAAGAGAATGTGAGTATAGCAGACTCAAGGAAAAACAGATCCTGCAAGATCTGGAAGTACACCTCTGTAGGTAAAAAGGAATGGAACCCAAGGCATATTTCAACATGCCCTTTAGAAAAAACAGTAATACAGTAAACTAAAATTTGCAACCTTAGTTTATTCAATTTATTGATGTTATCTGTATTTCCAACTCTTTAAATACCAATGCTTTTCCTAATTTTCAATTTTTAGGGCAACTCGTGAGCTAATGCGCACAGTGTTCACATAGAGGCTAATTGGCTTTGTAGAGAGAAAAGTTCTATTCTGGGGACCTAGATTGCCTTTTTAAAAAAATTCATTTATTTATATATTTTTACATTGCTGTTCATTTTTGTGTAATGTTTGATTTCTCTTCTCAGGTATTGTCCCCATAAAATTACCATCACCAAGACACGCATGAACCATCACTGTAGACTCTTGTGCTCCTCCCTCCTGTTTTGATCCATTTCCCTCCCCCTCCCCTGATGACTGTCTCCAATTTATAGTTTGACTGCTAATTTTGTCTCCCTCCTCCCCCTGCCGTCCCTTGTATGGTTTTCCTATGTTCCTCCTATAAGTGAAACCATCTGATATTTTTCTTTTTCCTTCTGGGTTATTTCACTGAGAATAATCCCTTCCAGGTCCATCCAGCTTTCTGCAAATGGCATAAGTTTATCATTTTTTGATTGCTGAGTAGTATTCCATTGTGTATATACCACATCTTTTTGATCTGGTCATCTGTTTTTGGGCATTTAGTTTATTTCTGTATTTTAGCTATTGTAAATAGTGCAATAATGAACACAGGAGTGCAAGTATGCTTTTGAATTAATGCTTTTGTGTCCTTAGGGTAGATTCCTAGGGGTGGAATTGCTGGCTCATATGGTAGATCCATTTTTAGTAATTTGAAGGTCTTCAACACAACTTCCCATAGTGGTTGGACCAGTTTGCATTCCCACCAGCAATGTAAGAGGGTTCCTTTTCCCCCACATCCGCGCCAGAATTTGTTGCCTTTTTTTTTTTTTTGGTGGGACCCTTGCCGGTGGCCAGGGAACCAACCGGCGCTGCAGAGGCTGTGGTAGCCTCGCAGCCCAGTGCTCAACCACTGCACCACCAGGGGAGGCCCTGTTGTTAGTTTTTTTTTTTTTTTTAACGTGGGCCATTGTTAGTGGTGTGAGGCGGTATCTCATTGTGGTCTCGATTTGCATTTCCCTGATTGTAAGTGATGTTGAGCATTTTTTCATGTTCCTGTTGGCCATGTGCATTTCTTCTTTGGAGAAGTGTCTTTTTAGCTCTTCTGCCCACTTTTTGACTGGATTCTTTATTTTGTTTTTGTTGAGTTGTGCAAGGTCTTTATAGATCTTTGATATGAGTTCCTTTCAATTTTGTGGACTGCAGATATTTTCTCCCAATCTATGGGGTGTCTCTTTGTCTTGATTATTGTCTCTTTTGCTGTACAGAAGCTTTTTAATTTGACGTAGTCCCAGCTGTTTATCTCTTCCTTCATCTTCTTTGTTTCAGGAGATGAGTCTTTAAAGCGTTTCTGAGATGTCAGTCATGATGTGTTTTGCCTGTGTTTTCTTCTATGTATTGTATAGTTTCAGGTCTTACATTCACGTCTTTTATCCATTTTGAGTTGGCCTTTGTGTATTGTGTGAGGTAGTAATCTAGTTTAATTCTGTTGCATATAGTAAAGATTGCCTTTTTAATCTTTGCCAGCTGTTTGGAGATGTATCCTATCAGGCAAAAGTTGACATAGAGGCAAGACATCACAGATGGCATAGGACCAGCTAACATGGACTTGGAAAAACAACTCAGAGTACATTGTTATTAATACTAAATATTGCGGACATATCCTATAAGAAAGGCATCATATTTTCTATTTCATTCAGCAATTGTTTGCAAATGACTGTGGTTGTTGCTGAATTTCAAAAGAAAACAAATATAAGTGGATTTTGCTTACCAAAGAAAGAATAAAGCCTTAGATTCATACAGTTTAGGTGTTCACTTACCATTAGATGTTTCCACTCAATGGAAATGTTAGTATACTATTTTCTTTTCATTATTTCATTTAAATTTCAGAAAATATCCTCATGGATAGACCAGATACTATGATCTGATCTTTAATAATTTTGATTTCCTTTAATCATTACTTATCCTGCTGTAGTTAAATAAAACAGGCAATTACTTGAAAATTGTCTTTTAGATTCCAGATTTAATATCATTGTGGGTTTTTTTATTTGAAATAGGAACATTTATATCCAGCTGGACTTTTCTTGAAGACAAAAATCCTCTTGAAGGGTGAAACAACTAATGAAGAACTCCTTGAAGGTATCACTTCTGTGTGTGAGCACGCAATTTTGAACTATTATTGTGAATTTGTTCAATATGAGACCTTTCGTAGTATACTAACAGTAGATATAATTTGGTGTTGGCTGAGAAGAAAATTGATAACATAGGAAACGGAGAAGATTGTTAGCCAGGAAGAAAGGAAAAAGAGAAACTAGCAGATTTAATAGGTGATAAAAAACTGACTAAAAGCTATTGGTTTTCTTTTAGTCTAGAAGAGAATTACAGCTGCCCATTCTAAAATTGTACTACTATGAAGAAAGATTATCTATTGATGGCAAAAGCCATTGTAATGTTATACTTTTTATAATTATTTATATAAATATTGCTATTTATTTAATATTCTCAAGTGTCTGGACATATCAGAAAGCAAACATTCTGTGAGTGTATATATATAATTGTGGGCCATGTAACAAGGCACTTAGATTTTTTGTCTTTAAGTTTCTTCATATTTAAAATAAATAGAATAATGTGCACTTCATTGTGTTGTTTTGAGACTCCTGCAAAAAAACATATAAAACATTTAGCACCAAGCCTAGTGCATAAAGTTAGTATAAGTTATTTATTATTGTACCTATTATCATTGTTAGTATATATATGCATTCAGTGAAATAAAAAATCTCTTTATGTACCTTGATCCTTTAATAGCATTTCAATTATGTTTAGTCATAAAAACAATTTTCTTAAATTCTTTTATGTGCATATGCTCTATATTTTAAACTAACGACACATATAGTTGCATTGTATAGGTACATTATTTTTACTATATAAAATTATATGTTAGTATAACTGATTGTCCAATAAATAATAGCAATTTGTAATAAGTAGGACAATTTGGAAGTTACTTTAAACTTAGCACTAATTTAGTACTGCTAAAACTTTCTGTAACCTCTAGAATCTTAGCCAATCCTTAAAAAACCTCAGAAGCCAAAATGTATAGAGAATTCTGTATCTCTAGGTAACAGTATCATCTATTGTACACAGGTTGAAAATGTTAGGAAGCAGGAAGACAACTCCATTTTTTTGCACTAGGGAAATAAACTAACCAATTAAAAGAATATGCTTACTCAAACTAATAAAATATGGAAAGGCCAAAGGGATTATTGAAGTCACCTAGTTTGAAGCTGATTGATTTTGAACTGGAATTCCCCATTACAGTTTTTATCAAAATGTAGATTAAGAAGTAGAATTAAAGTGATACTACTCTTTATTACCAGATTGTTTTTACTTAACTCAAGATACTCTTGATATTCAGAGTAATGAAGTTGCAACATCAGTCAGATCACAAATTAGGTTAATTCCCTGTATCCAAGTTTTCTATAGTTTAAAATAATAAAATAATCTTTTACTTTTGTTGAATTGAGAGAATGAATGAAACTTGCATATTTATAGACTGTTCATTTCTTTGCTAGTGAGTATACTTTATACTGTTAGAATGGTCACCCTAACTGCTGGCATTAGAATTTCACCTGTATTTTTTGTAGTAGAGAAAGTGAAAGTTAAAATATACAATTTTTTATTATGATCAGTCCTTTATCATTAATGTTGTGTGCAATAATTTTCTCTCAGTTGGTGGGGTGTCTCTTTGTTTTGGTTGCTGTCTCTTTTGCTATACAGGAGCTCTTTAATTTGATGTAGTCCCAGCTGTTTATCTTTGCCCTATCAACGCATGCAATTTGCAGCAACATGGATGGAGCTGGAAGGGATCATGCTCAGCGAAATAAGCCAGAAAGAAAAAGAAAAATACCAGATGGTCTCACTCATAGCAGGAATTTAGAAAACCTAAATAAGGGACCATGAAAAAGACTAATTATAATAAAGTAAAAATCAAAATCAACAAGCAGCTATAAACCAAAGACACACTGCGGGGCGGGAGAGGAGTGAGTAGGATCAAAACAAGGGGGGAGGGGAATTGTATGGGGACTATAACCAAGATGAAAATGCATACATTGTGCAAAAATGAAAAACGATGTAAAAATATATAAAATTAAAAAAATAATAAAAAAGATAAATATCATCATACACACACACACACACACACACACAATTTTTTATTATGGAAGGGTAGCACATACCCATGAAGGAAAATTTGGGAAAATACAAAAAATTTCTAGCCCCACCATCCACTGGAATATAAGCTCTTTAACAATAGGGATTTTTGTGTTTTGTCCACTGCTGGGTTCCTAGCATGAAGCACAGTCCCTGGCACATTGAATGTATGTAATACACTCATCAAACATTTGTTAACTAAATAATGGAATCTAAAGGCAATGATTTGTAACAATTTTTTTTATTTTCAATATTTTTCCATCTTAGTTTAATTTGATTGTTTTTGCAGAATTGTACCCATATAGTAATACAAATTTATTTTCTAATTTGTCACTTAATAATCTTAAAAACATTTTTTCATTTTAGTGAATATTTTTTCCATGTTATTTCATTCTCGTTTCAACGGTTGTGTGATAGTTTATCACCACCCTATAGTGGATACTCAGAGTATTTCCTTTTTATTGTTATTATAATCTACATTACTTTTAATATCTATGTTTGTAAACTTTTTCCCATATATTTTTTAAAAGCAATGGTCTTTAAAAAAATTTTGCAGAGAAGAACTGGTGTAGGCCAGAGATGCAGTGGGGAGGGGATTCACCAGAGACAGAATGGGGAGCAGAACAGGATGATTTACTGAAATACACTGCTGAGGGGAGCAGTGGGTGTGTAAGGCGAGGTCTTCTGCGCCATGTGGGTAGCTCCCTGGCCGGGGATAGAACTCAGGCTATAGAGATGAAAGCGTTGAGACTTAACCCCTCGGCCACCAGGGAGTCCCTTCCCATATTTATTTTAGATGACTTCAGAAGTATGATTTCTGAAGTAAAGGAAATAATAGTAATAGCAATAGCTGCTATTTATTGAATGCTTAATTTCTAGACGCTTTGCTATATAATTTGCTTGCATTATCTCATGTAACCTCAACAACCCTGAGAGATTGGTGAAATATCCTGTTTTACACATGACAATATAAGGTACAGAGAAACTAAGTAACTTACCTATGGCCATACAGGTGGCTAGTGGTTTCAAATTTAGGTCTGTCTGACTTGAGATCCCAAGTTTTTTATCACTATGTTCTTAGCATATACTGTTGCCAGATTACTTTTCAGGAGGATTATGCCAAATTACTTTTTTTTTTTTTTGCCAAATTACTTTTGCTGTGCATATAAGAGTGCCTGTTTCATTGCATTCTCTGTAGCATTGCATATTACTAATTTATAAAAACATTTTAATAAATTGTTAGGCAAGACATAGTATATGGAAAACATCTAGAAAGTAGACTTCAAACAGATAATTATTGAAAATAACTAAACTTCCCAACCCCAATGAAACTAATATGATTATTTCACCTTTTCTCTTTGTTAGGTATCATGGAATTTTTGCATCTTGATATGTCTTTAGAATTTTATCTGAATATTGCTAAACTTCTGATGGATCATGAGAGGTACAGAAGAATTGATTTTCTTTTTTCTAAATACTAGCTTTTATTTTTAAGACTTCTAAGGGTTTCATTGACATGTATTGAAAAAAATATGTGCTCATATTCACAGGGCATAATGTTTGCCATCAACTGATCAAATTAGATAATGGAACAACTTGCTTAATGATTTAAACAAAACTAAAGTTAATTTTAATATTTTATATAACATTATATTAAAATCTAATTTTTTTAAGAATAAGGGCTTTATAAAACAGGAGTTAGACTAGGCTAACCTACAGACCAGTGTTTTGTGGAACAATAAGGCATGAGAATGTATAGTACTGAAAGTGATATACCTCTTGGGCTCTACCTTCATGGAATCTTTAAGGTCAAAAGGGTATTTAAAGTTCTTATGAATCTCTTAGTGGTTCTCAGCCTTCAATGTGCATCAGAATTACTGGGGAATAAGCACTTGGAAAGATGCTCAGTATCATTAGCCATCAGGAAAATGCAAATCAAACCATAATAAGTAACCACTCCACACCCACCTAGAATAGCTACAATAAAAAAGACAGATGATAACAGATATTGACAGGGATGTGGAGTTGTAAGCCTTATACATTGCTGTTGGGAATGTAAAATGATTTTGGAAATTGTCTCTTAGTTCTTCAGTAAGTTAAATAGAGAGTTACCATGACCCACACTTCCAGTCCTGGGTTAAACGGGAAACATATGTCCATAAAAACACTTGTATGTGATGTTCATAGCAGCATTATTCATAGTACTCAAATTAGGAAACAACAGCTGATGAGTGGATAAACAAAATGTGGTATGCTCATACTGTGGAAAATTATTTGGCAATTAAAAGGAAAAGTACTGATAAAGCTTATCATGGATATGGGTGGACCTTAAAAGCATTATACTAAATGAAATAAACCAATCACAGAAATTACATATTGTATCTTTTCACTTATATCATATTTTTAGAATATGCATATTTATGGAGACAGTAGATTAGTGGTTGCTTAGAAATATAAAAGTTAGGGGGAAATGGGGAGTGACTGCTAATGGATATGACTTTTTTGGCATAAAGAAATTGGGTTATGGTGCCAACCCTAAATATGCTAAAAACCATTAAATTGTATGCTTTCAATATATGAATTTTGCAGTGTATGAATTATACCTTAATAATAAAGGTATATAAAATAGTAGGGAACTTAATATGGAACTTAATATAAAACTCTGGCCCTGCCTTACTTCAATCAGCCCAGACCTCTCTATTCAATAGTTTTCCAGGTGGTTTTGAGAACCACTATTTTAGACCAGATGTCAGTTAACATTTTCTATAAAGGACCAGGTAGTAAATATTTCAGGTTTTGCCTAAGCCATAAGTCTCTGTCATGCCTGCTTCCCTCTGTTGTTGTTGTGTGAAAGTAGCCATGGGTAATCTATCAATGAATGGAAGTTGTTATGTTCCAATAAAATTTTATTTGCAAAAGCAGCTGATTGATTGAATTTAGCCCACAGGCTATAGCTTGCCAACCATTTTTGTAGATCAATCTCCTATTTGACACATGAATTCTCCATGACTTCTTATATGAAAAGTTCTGTTCAGTCTCTTCTAGAATACCCTTGGAAAAGGGGATTCTTATTACTATATTTTTATAAGGCTGTAACAAAGAATTACTCCTCATATGGAATTGATACATATTTTCTAGTGATTTCTAAAGGCTATTAGTCCTGCCATCTGGTTACATCTAAATCTTTACTTGAGGGCCTCCCCTGGTGGTGCAGCAGTTGAGCACTGGGCTGAGAGGCTGCCCGCAGCCTCTGCAGCACCGGTTTGTTCCCAGGCCGCCGGCAAGGGTCCCACAAAAAAAAAAAAAAAATCTTTCCTTGACTGTTCATCCCCAATTTATTCTAACATTGTTCATAATATGGTCACTTCTTGGATGCCACTTACAGTTTATAAATTTGGTAACTGGAAATAACCACAATACTCTGGATGTGCTCTAACCAATGGCAGATACCTTTAATGTTCTAAATGTTCTAAACCTGTACAATCTAGTATTGTAGTAACTGGCTACACATAACTGTTTGAAAATATTAATTTACTTTGCAGTCATTGGGTAATTTATTTTAAAAATGAGCATTTTTATTGAGGTAATATTGGTTTACATCACTATATAACGAGTTAAAATTAAGCAACATTAAAATTTGAGACTCTTAGTCACATTAGACATATCAAGACTTGAAAGCCACATGTCACTACTGGCTACCGTATTGGACAGCACTAATGGGGAACATTTCAGTTATTGCTGGAAGTTCTTTTGGGCACCAGTGTTTTAGAGCCTATGATTCTTTTATGCAGTCTGTGTTTAAATTAACTCTTTCCTGGAAAACACATCATGTAGTTTATGTATTGGGCTTATAAAACTAGACTTTTATAATATCAGTTGCTCTTTTTTATAAATTTATTTATTATCTTGCATCATTGTTAATTTTTGTACAGTATTTGATTTCTCCCCTCAGGTATAGTTTCCATATTTCTCCCACCACCAGAGCACCTGTGATCCATCACCATAATCCCTTAATCTCTTGTGCACTCCCCTCCCAATATCAGTTGCTCTTAATCCATGAATTTTATATCTTGTACTTTTGTGGTTGATTAAGTACCTAATAGTCATACTTTGTAAGCAATATATTAAATTTCAGCCTGATTTTTACAGTCCATTTTTTTTGTTCTGATCTATGTGAATTTAGATTCGATCATGAAATGTATTAACTACTCTTCCCAATATGTGCCATCTTCAAATTTTATAGGGCTGCCACCTATCTTCACCTAATTCAGAGTCAGAAAACTTTTTCTTTCTTTCTTTCTTTCTTTCTTTCTTTCTTTCTTTCTTTCTTTCTTTCTTTCTTTCTTTCTTTCTTTCTTTCTTTCTTTCTTTCTTTCTTTCTTTCTTTCTTTCTTTCTCTCTCTCTCTCTCTCTCTCTCTCTCTCTCTCTCTCTCTCTCTCTCTCTCTATCTCTCTTTCTTTCCCTCCCTCCCTCCCTCCCTCCCTCCCTCCCTCCCTCCCTCCCTCTCCAGTGGCCGGGGGAACGAACTGGCACTGCAGAGGCAGCAGGCAGCCTCTCAGCCCAGTGCTCAACCACTGCGCCACCAAGGGAGGCAGAAAACTTTTTCTTTAGGGACATGAAATGAACACACCGTTTCTGTTATCATAGACAATACACAAATGAATGTATGTGACTGAGTTCCAGTAAACCTTTTATTCCTAATAAATACAAATAACACAAAATTTTCCTTCTTAATCATCAGGTGTATGCTTTAGTGGTATTAAGTACATTTATATTCTGCAAACATCACTATTTTCACCTTGCCAAAATGAAACTCTTTACCCATTGAATAATAATTCCCTGTTCCCCCCATCCCCGTCAACAACTCCTACAACCATGGTTCGACTTTCTGTCTCTGAATTTGACTACTGTAGTGCTCTATGTAAGTATATAATCATGCAGTATTTGTCTTTTTGAGATGGACTTATTTCACTTAGTATAATGCCCTACTTCAAAATTCACTCATGTTGTAGTATATGTCAAAATTTCCTTCTTTTTTTATGCTGAAGAATATTCCATTGTGGCATACCTTGTTTTATTGCACATTGATTTATTGTGCCTCACACATATGGCATCTTTTTTACAAATAGTTTGTGGCAGTACTGTCTATCAGTGCAATTTTTCCAACAACATGTACTCATTCATGTACTCACTCATGAAATTTTGGTAATTATTACAAAATTTCAAACTTTTCATTATTATTATGTCTTATTATCTATAATCAGTGATCTTTGATGTTACTATTGTAATTATTTTGGGGCACTGTGAACCATGCCCATCTAAGATGGCAAACTTAATAAATGTTAGGTCTGTTCTGAATGCTTCACCAATTGGATGTTGCCATTTCACTCTTTCTCCTTGGGCTTCCCTATTCGATGAAACACAATATTGAAATTGAGCCAATTAATAGCCCTACAATAGTCTCTAAGTTTTCTAGTGAAAGGAAGTTATATGTCTCACTTTAAATCAACAGAGGAGATGAAGCTTAGTGAGGAAGGCATATTGAAAGGTGAGACAGATTGAAAGGTAGGCCTTGTACAATGGTTAACCAAATTATGAATTCAAAGGAAAAGTTCATAAAGGACATTAAGAATGCTTTTCCAGTGAACAGATGATTGATAAGAAAGTGAAACAGCCTTATTGCTGATATGGAGAAAGTTTTAGTGGTCTGGATGGAAGATCAACCCAACCACACCATTCCCTTAAGCTTAATCCAGAGCAAGGCTGTAACTCTCTTCACATGTGTAAAGGATAGGAGTAGTAAGGAAACTGGAAGAAAAGTTGGAAGCTACCAGAGGTAAGATTTGAGGAAAAAAGCCATCCCCATAACATTAAGAGTACAAGGGGGAAGCAGCAATTGTAAATGTAGAAGCTGCAGCAAATGCTGCAGAAGATCTAGTTAAAATAATTGTTTATGGTGACTACAATAAACAACATGTATGTAGATGAAACAGCCTTATATTGGTATAAGATTCAATCTTTCATATCTAGAGAGGAGAAGTCAATCCCTGACTTCAAAGATACAAAGGACTCTGTTGTTTGGGATTAATGCAGCTGATGACTATAAAGAAAATGCTCATTTGCCATCTCAGAAATCCTGGGGCCCTTAAGAATTAATATGCTCTGCTGTGGACTACAAAGGGAAAAAAAGGCTGGATGACATCACCTCTGTTCACTACAACAACCCAACAAACAATCCAATCAAAAATGGGCAAAAGAACTAAATAGACACTTTATGATGATTAGATGGCCTACAGACACAAAAAGTTGTTCAACATCACTCAGTATACGGGAACTGCAAATCAAAGCTACAGTGAGTTATCACCTCATCTATGTGAGAATAGTCCATATCAAGTAGAATAGAAACGACAAACATTGGTGAGGATATGGACAAAAAGGAAATCTCATCCACTGTTGGTGAGAATGCAATTTGGTGCAGTGTCTGTGGAAAATGGTGTGGAGATACCATAAAAAAGAAAAAAAAGAAAATTACATGTGATCCACCTAGCAGTGGTATTGATGGATCACATGGAATTTTCTTTTCACTATTTCCTCAATACTTTCCAGAAAACAACAAACTAAATATCATTTAAAAAGAGGTGTGCTTGGATGGGGAAAGGAGGGATTGAGGTCAAAATAAGGGGATTGCAATTGTATGGGATATATAAAAATAAAAATAAATAAATAAAAAGAGGTGCGTTTAATCTTTTTTTTTTTGCATTGTTACAGTGCCAATAGTTCTTCCACCACCATATCACCCGTGAACCATCACTGTATTCCCTGTGTTCTTCCCTCCCCTGATTTTTAAAACATATTTTTTATTTTTATACTCCCCATACAGTTGCATCCCCCTTATTTTGACCCAAATCCCTCCTTTCCCCACCCCCATAGTGTGTCTCTGGTTTATAGTTGTTGGTTGATTTTGATTTTTTATTTCTTATAGTTATTCATTTTCCTGGTCCCTTATTTAGGCTTATCAGTGAAATAAGCCAAAAAGAAAAAGAAAAATACCGGATGGTCTCACTCATAGCAGGGATCTAGAAAACTTAAATAAGGGACCAGGAAAATGAATAACTATAAGAAAGTGAAAATCAAAATCAACAAAAACTATGAACCAGAGATACTTTTTGGGGGGTGGGGGGCGGGAGGGGAGGGATTGGGGTCAGAATGGGGGGATTGCAATTGTATGGGGAATATAAAAATAAAATTTATTTAAAAAAAAAGAATTTGGTGTTGTCATTTTTGATTTTAGCCATTCTCACAGGTATATCTCATTTTGGTTTTAATTCACATTTTCCTTAATTGCTGATGATATTGAACATCTTTTCATGCGCATATTTGCCATCTCTATATGCTCTTCCATGAAACATCTCTGATTTTGCCTATTTTGCATTTGGATATTTTTTTAATGTTGAGTTTTCAAAGTTCTTCATAAATATTCTAGATATGATTACTTTTTTGTAATAGTAGTTTGCAAATACTTTCTCCCAGACTGTAGCTTATCTTTTCATCTTAAAGTGACTTTTACAATGTAACTATTTTTTAATTTTTAAAAAATTCCAATAATCAACTTTCCCTTTTGTGAATTATGCTTTTGTTGTCAAGTATAAGAAGACTTTGCATGGCTTAGATTCTGATTTTCTTCTATGCTTATCAAGATATACTGTACCTTGTATAGATCACTGGTTTATTAAAGCATATAACTCATGAACAGTCTGATGGCAGAGATGCATAGGGTGATGGATAAGTGCTTGGAGCTTCCATGCCCTCTCCCAAATCTCCATGTGTTTACCAACCCAGAATCTACATAAATAATTTTATTTTAAAGGAATGGTGACAGCAGGAACTGGTAATTTTTTTTCAGTTTTATTGAGATAATAGTTGACATACAGTATTATGTAAGTCTAATGTGTATAGTATAATAATTTGAGAAAATAGTTTAAAAGTATGAACTACCAGTGATAAGGTAAAACATAACTAGGAATATAATGTACACAATGATGACTATAGTTGACACTGCTGTATGGTATATTTGAAACTTGCTTGGACTAGCTCCTGAAAGTTCTAATCATAAGGTCCTGGTAAATTTTTAGTATCAGTTCATGTATCTCCACTAGATCGCGGATCTCTACTAGATCTCAGTTTTTATAAATTGGCATCATTTCTGGAGAAAAATCATAACTTAGTTTTTAAGAATAGAACTGATTCTCTGACTATGTTCATGAAAAGAAAATGTTTATGACCTAGTAAATTAAAGAAATACAATTAAGTTATTTATTTTTGACAAATAAGCTTATTTAGACATTTTATGATATTATCTAAGCTCAGAAATGGTTTTATCTTGCCTATTTTTCTTGTAATTAAATGAACTTTAGTCCCATTGATCAAAAAAACAGTTATTCTCTTCACACTATTTAAAATTGTGTCTCATTGAACAGAGAATCTGTTGGATTTCATTTTCTGAAGATTATCTGTGAACATTTTATATCATCACCAAATATTGGAAAAGCTCTACTACTCCATATTGATATGCTTTTACAGCTGAAGGAAGAACGACTTGCCCAGGAGAAGATTGAAGAAATCATTGCAGGTCAGTGGGATTTCTGCAGGTATTTTAGAAAAGTGTTCCTATGTGTCTGATCCTAATTTAAATGTCAGAATTGTAGCAAAATGCTTAGGGTGACATATTTCCTGCTCACTTCCTTTTCCCCCACTCTATATAATAGCTTTTAACTTTAATACCTTACTTATCTAGATTCTATACTTGTCAAGCTAGAATGAGAAACTAAGCAAAAATTTTAAAAACATCAACAAAAAGGAACAAACTTCTGAGCTTAAAACATGTGTAGTGGAAAATTGCATGGTTAGATGCTAATTTCATGCTTCAAGTTTGATCTCAAACTAGCTGTGTTTGCGTTTGAGTGGTTAAGATTTCTGGATCTTGTTTTTTCCCATATAAAATGAAGGTTGTATGGATGGAGCTGGAAGGGATCATGCTCAGTGAAATAAACCAGAAAGAAAAAGAAAAATACCGGATGGTCTCACTCATAGCAGGAATCTAGAAAACTTAAATAAGGGACCAGGAAAAAGAATAACTATAAGAAAGAAAATATCAAAATTGACAAACAACTATGAGCCAGAGACACTCTATGGCAGGTGGGGGGCAGGGAAAGGAGGGCTTGGGGTCAAAATAAGGGGGTTGTAATTGTATGGGGAATATAAAAAATAAAATTTAAATAAAATGTGAAAATGAAAAAATGAAAAAAAAAATAAAATGAAGGTTGTGAAATACATTCCTAGTTTTTAACTTTTTAGCCACAGCATTCTTTTGTGCTGTAATCTTACATAAACCCTGCCCCACATAAAACAGACTAGAGTTGTTCTGTGTAAAGAGGAGATGTAGAGCCAAATATTTTCTGCAATTTCCTAATCACCTACCTCTCTTTAGTAACCTATTCACTGAA
Source organism: Talpa europaea (assembly GCF_964194135.1). Lineage (NCBI taxonomy): Eukaryota > Metazoa > Chordata > Mammalia > Eulipotyphla > Talpidae > Talpa > Talpa europaea. The sequence goes on along the minus strand of NC_140081.1, from coordinate 46,938,261 downwards.
GAAGACAGGCAGTATGATCCCTTTCTTAGAAAATTCTCACTTCAATTCATCCATCCAACTCTACACAAATATAGGGATGTAACTGGAATGATAGTTGTTAACACTAGAATTTGCTACAGTGGCAGCAATTGCGATGATTTACAGCTTTCTTTATACTTTACCAGATTGCTTGAATTTTTGTAACTATTTATCATGCTTTTATAAAACAAAGTCATTCATAGTTTTTAAAAGGAAATATTTTAACTGGGTAATTAATAACTTTGACCTTTAGGTTCTATGAACCATATTTTACTGCTGATACCCTTCCTTCAAACCCTTTGTAAGAATCCAGTTATATTTAGACCCAATTTTAATAAACCTGGTTATCTACTCCAAACCTTGACATAATAGTGGTAGCATATTACAAAAAGAGAAGATCTACAGGGAAATGTACAAATAACCTGACGATGAAGGAGAAAAAAAACTCTACAGATTTTCTAAAACATTCATATATTTTGGGCCTCCCCGGTGGCGCAGCGGTTGAGCGCTGGGTTGTGAAGCTGCCCGCAGCCTCTGCAGCACCAGTTCGATCCCAGGCTGCTCTCCTGCCACCGGAGGAGGGTCCCACATGGCGCACAGACCTCTCCTGCTGCCCGCTGCTCCCCTCAGCAGTGTACTTTGGTCCTTCTGCCTGCTCTGCACCCCGCTCTGGCTCTGGTGAATTCTCTCACCCTCCTGCGCTTCTGACTGTACCCAATGCTTGTATAAATAAATAAATAAATAAATAAATAAATAAATAAATAAATATAAAAAAACATATATTTAAAAAATAATTCCCAACACATCACTGTAATCTATCAATAGTACAACAGAATATAATAGTTACTAGTGATGTTGACCTTGAATGGTCTAGCAAAGGTTAAATTGTGCTGAAGAAAACCAGGAAGTATGTTGACAAAAAACATAATTCATGAAACATAACTTTTAGAAAAAGTAAGGATTTGGTGAAGTTATTTAGACTTTTTAAAATAAAAAGTGTTTTATGTTTAATGGAAGTAAACTGTCAGCAAAGTAGAAAGCTTGGTTATCTAGCATAACTAATTTTCCCAACATTACATTTAGCCAAAGTGTGATTGTGATATCTAATTTTACGCATATTCTCAAAGTGTCATAACATTGTTTTTTACATTTTAAGAGGACAGGTTTATTAGGAAGAGGAGAAGAAAAAAAAAGAGGCACCTGCATAGAAACAAGTGGGCAGTCTTGGGATCAGAGCTGCACAAAGTATTAATAATATTTTAAGTAGCTACATTAAGTAACTTTTTACTCTCATATGAGTATTTTTAATTAAGTCATGGAACAAATTATGTATGCTGATGGCTTATGGAAAGGCAGAGTGTTCTAATGAAGACTTTTGTAGAAACTGATAGTACAAAAAGGGTGGAAGAGAAGGGGGTGTAAAATTCTATTATAATTTAAATTTAAATGTTTTCTAATGTATTTGAACCCTGTATATGGCTAGACCAGAAATAGTCAGACCTGAGTTACAGTTTAAAGTAATAAAGTTTTTCACTGTTAAAAGAAATAGAAGACACAAAGAAATGGAAAGACATCCCCTGCTCATGGATTGGAAGAATTAACATTATGAAAATGGCCATCCTACCAAAAGCAATTTACAGATTCAATGCTATTCAAATAAAAATTTCAATGACATTCTTCAAAGAAATAAAACAAATACTGATGAAATTCATATGGAGCCACCAAAAACCCTGAATAGACAAAGCTCTCCTGAAAAAAAAAAAGAAGAAGGAAATGGAGGCATCACACTCCCAGACTTCAAACTATACTACATAATAAAACTGCATGGTATTGGAACAAGAACAGACACATGGATCAATGGAACCAAATAGAAAACCCAGTTATAAACCCACAGATTTACAGTCAACTAATCTTTGACAAAGGAGCAAAGAATATGCAATGGAGCAAAGAAACTTTGTTCAATAAATGGTGCTGGGAAAACTGGGTCACTACATGCAAAAGAATGAAGCTTGACTACTACCTTGACTACTACCGTGCACAAAGACCAACTCAAAATGGATTAAAGAACTAGATATAAGACCTGAAAGCATAAAATATATAGAAGGAAATATAGGCAAAACATTACATGACATACACCTCAGCAACATCTTTCAGACTCATCACCCAAAGCAGTGATAGCGAAGGCAAAGATAAAACAGCTGGGACTACATCAAATTAAAGAGCTTCTGTACAGCAAAAGAGACAGTAACCAAAACAAACAGACACACCACTGATTAGGAGAAAGTTTTTGCACACAACACTAATGATAAAGGACTGAGCACAAAAATCTACAAAGAGCTGATCAGACTCCCAAAAAACAAAGTAAATAATCCAGTCAAAAAATGGGCAGAAAAGCTAAAAAGGAACTTCTCCGAAGAGGAAATGAGAATGGCCAAAAGGCATATGAAAAAAAGTTCAATGTCACTTGCAATCAGGGAAATGCAAATCAAAACTACAATGAGATACTGTCTTATACCAGTGAGAATGGCATATATTTAAAAAACTAGCAACAACAAATGTTGGCGAGGATTCGTAGAGAAATGAATTCTCCTGCACTGCTGGTGGGAGTGCATATTGGTCAAACCACTATGGAAAGCTGTGTGGAGATTCCTCAACCTGCTAAAGATGGAGCTTCCATATTATCCAGCAATTCCACTCCTAGGAGTGGAAGGACACAAAAACATTAATTCAAAAGGGTACCTGCACCCCTATATTTATAGCAGCACTATTTACAATAGCTAAGCTTTGGAAACAGCCCAAATGCCCAAAAATAGATGACTGGATCAAGAAGACATGGTACATATACGTAATGGAATATTACTCAGCAATCAAAAAAGATAAACTCATGCCATTTGCAGCAACATGGATGTAGCTGGAAGGGATCATGCTCAGTGAAATAAGCCAGAAAGAAAAAAAAAAATGCCGGATGGTCTCACTCATAGCAGGAATTTAGAAAACCTAAATAAGGGACCAGGAAAAAGACTAATTATAATAAAGTAAAAATCAAAATGAACAAGCAACTATAAGGCAGAGCCACACTATGGGGGAGGTAGGAGGGATTAAGATCAAAATAAAGGGGGTGGAAATTGTATGGGGACTATAACCAAGATGAAAAAGCATACTTTGTGCAAAAATGAAAAATGATATAAATAATACGTAAAATAAAAAGTAATAAAGTTTTTGTGTAAACATGTTCTTAAAACGTTTTACAATGATTTTCAAGTGTAAATGGCCTTTCTTGTGACCATGATCTGACCTGGTTAGTACACAGTAGCTGAAACTCTTCTTGTTAATGATTTCTAGCTTTACTGCTGTTCATTTGCAATAACTTAAGGTATCAGATAATCAAATTTGGAACATGGAAAATATGTTAAAAAGAGACTAGTCTGGAAAACTAACACAGATTGATGGGCAAATTAGTGTGTCTAGCAACCTGTGATTGTATTATACAATCAACTTTGCTAGGAAACCTAGAATTGATGATAAAATTGTCTGAATGTGATTGGGTTTGTAGCCATTTCTTAATGATTATAAGTTCTAAGTATAGTTAGGACTCTTCATTTAATACAAGATCTAGATTCTTGTTTTTAGAGTGTGGCTTTTTTTTCCAGGTCACCAAACAGGAAGACAGCTGCCAACAGAATTAATGGGCTATTTACACAACATTCTGTGGAAAAAAGCTGCCAGCAGTTTTGAGGTTAGGGAATAATCTATTTTTTTTAAATTTATATTCTTCCTCCACAGCTACAAATAAACAGCGTATTAACGATAAAAATCATAGATTATTAAATGTTTTAATAATCTCTGTTTAGGTACTATCTATTCTTAAAATATTCATAATGTAGAGTGTTAAGGGACATTGTACAAAATGTATTTAAAAAATACTAAGATGTGATTCTTCCCCACTGGGAGCTTACAGTATAGGGAAATGACATTACTGACATTAAGTTCTATATAGGAAAGTAATTTATTTTAATATGAGAAATGATAAAGTCAAAGAAGTTTTATTCCCTTTAAAAATTATGATATGAACAAGTATACATTTGTCCAAACCCATAACATGCACAGTACCAAGAATGAACCCTAATGTGAACTATGGACTTCAGGTGGTTTTGATGTGTCAATGTAAGTTCATCAGTTGTAACAAATGTACCACTCTGGTAGAGGTTGTTGATAATCCGGGAGGCTATATATATGTGTGTGTGAGGACAGGTGATATTTAATAAATCTCTGCACATTCCTCTCAATTTTGTTGTGGATCCATAACTGCTCTTTAAAAACTCTTTTAAAAGTTATATGGTACGGGCCTCCCCTGGTGGCGCAGTGGTTGAGTGCTGGGCTGCGAAGCTACCTGCATCCTCTGCAGTGCTGGTTCGATCCCCAGCCACTGGCGTGGGTCCCACATGGTGCGACAGACCTCTACTGCCGTGCCCGCTGCTCCCCTCTGCAGTGTACTTCGTCAGTCTGCCTGTTCTGTTCCCTGCTCTGACTCTGGTGAATTCTCTCACTTCTGATTGTACCCAGTGCTTGTATAAATAAAAAAAAGTTATGGTACAATTAAAAATGCAGAAGAAATATAGTAAGATTTTTTTCCTCTTTACAAAATAATCAGATTTACTGTAGAAAAGTCTGAAACAATGTTTTTTAAGTAATGCACAATGTAATCACTCTTTATTTTGGGGGTATATTTCCTTCTAATCCTTGTGCATATTTGTGTGGGGGAAAATGGGATTTACTGTTAAAAAAAGTTTTGGTGAATTTCCACTTCCAACCAAGATTTAACAGATACCAGGTTTATGTCCTTTCCTGAACAGTGTCCAAGCCCTCCTCTACCCCAATAAAAGAAAAAAAAATTGAAAAAATGGTTTCACTCAGCATCAGGAAGGAGTGTGATCTCTGGGAGATAGGAAAGTAACAAGGTGAGCAATGCAATTGTGTAGCTTACCATCTTGAGTTTCCAGGCTTTAGCAAAGGAGGTGGAACTGATACGGAGTCTGTCAGGGTTCCATATTTGAGGAATTGGAGCTCAGGGTCTGGGGAGACTGAGACATCTAGAGTCATACATAGGATGGAGTACCAGATAGGAAAGCACAGCACTGAAAGAAAATTCCACCAATCAGGGTCCTCCCCAATGTTTACCTAGTAGAGATCAGGACATACATGGGGTGAAACTACCTGAAGTCAGGGGAATAACTATCTAACATATTAGAAGGAATAATGCCTGGCACTCACACAAGTCTGGAAATAGAGCCTGTTTATGCTCACTATGGGGGTGGGGGCAGGGAAAGGAGGGATTGGGGTCAATATAAGGGGGTTGCAATTGTATGGGCAATATAAAAATAAAATTAAAAAAAATAATAATTAAAAAAAATAGAGCCTGTTCATGCTAGCCAGACTGGAAGGCCTCTAATCCATGGGGCATTGGGAAGAGAACTCAGGAGGGTCTTTTCTCAGTAGTGGAGAATAATTAGTCCTACATTGAGAACTACTCCAGACCTACTAAAAATCACAAAAGGTATGAGCTTGAAAGGATCAAATTGATCCCAAGGAACTTAATTGTTTCCCAGAGTAAAAGTCAAGAATATTTATAGGAAAACAAAACTCTTCAACATCCAGCAAGATAAAATGTTTGGCATCCAGCAATAAATTACCAAGTATGCAAAGAGACAGAAAAACAGAACCTATTATAAAGAGAATAAGCACTTGATTTAAACTGACAGAAGTTAACATTATCAGAGAAGAATGTTAGAATAGCTTTTATAATAGTAGTCCATATATTTAAAAAGTTAAATACAGGCATGGAAAATATAAAAGTCCCAAATAAAACTTCTAGAGATGAAAACTGCATCTGGGATAAAAAAATATTTTGGATAGTATTAACATCATTTTGGAAGTTACAGAAGAAAAATTATAGAATTTGAACCTTAATAGTTGAAGCCACCCCAAAAGAAATATAGAGGGGTAAAAATACTTTAAAATTAGAACATCTGTGAGCTATGAAAAACTCCAGCTAACTAATATAGGGGTAATTTAAATTCCCAAATGAGGATGGTTAAGAAAATTTTAAACTTAATGTAACTCTAAAACTACAGACTTAAGAGGTATAGCTACCCGCGAAAGAAACAAAAAACATGAAATGCAAATACACCACGGCACATAATAATAAAATTGCTCAAACCCAGTGACAAATATAATGCAGTTGACTCTTAAACTTGCTGGTGAGGGGCACTGAAGTACCTACAGGGTCAAAAAAACTGTATATAACCTTTGGTTTTCTATTATTTTTATTGAGGTAACAATGGATTACAACATTGTAAATGAATTAAGGATAGAGGTGCACACTTCTTCAAATATATGTTAACCATGCCAACAACAAAATACATATAAATCTCCATCATAGCCCATTGTGTGCCATCCCCCTCTCATTCCTCCCCCCTTCCCCTTTAGTAGCTTTAACTCTATAGTCAGATTTCTAAGGTTTGTTTTAGTTTTGATTTTTGTGTTCTTTTGTCTAGCTTCTCTGTATTTCACATGAGTGAAATCACCCTGTGTTTGTCTTTCTCTTTCTGACTTATTTTGCTTAGTATAACCCCCTCAAATTCCATTCATGCCTTAAATTTCAAAATATAATCTTTTTTTATAGTTGATTTGTATTCCATTGGCTGTATATACCACATTTTTTTAATCCACTCACCCATTGTTGAATATGTAAATTGTTTCCATAACTTAAATGTTGTAAATAGTGCTACAGTGAACATAGGAGTGCATATAACCTTCAAATTGGTGATTTCACATCCTTAGGAGATACCTAAGAGAGAGATTGTTGGGTCATAAGGTAGCTATATTTTTAATATTTTGAGAAGCCTTCATATTGTTATCCTGGGCACTGGACCAGTCTACATTCCCACCAACATTGTACAAGGGTTACCTTTTCTCCACACTCTGCCCAATACTTGTTACTGGAGTAACAAGGAGTGAGGTAGTGTATCACTGTGATTTTGATTTGTAATTTCCTGCTGTCAAGTGAGATGAGAATTGTTTCATATGCCTGTTGGTCATCTGTATGTCTGCCTCTTTTTTATTTATATCTTTGACATCATTGTGTATTCCCCATAAAATTCCCACCACCAATATACCTGTGAACCATCACCATAGTCCCTTGTGCTCTTCTCCCCGTTTTGATCCCTTTTCTACCCCCTTCCTTGCAGAATGTGTCTGATTGATGGTTGCCTGCTAATTATTATTATTGTTATTGTTGTTGCTGTTGTTATTTTTCCCGGATCCCTTATTTAGTTCCCCTACATTCCTCCTATAAGTGAAACCATCTGATATTTTTCTTTTTCCTTCTGGCTTATTTCACTGAGCATAATTCCTTCTAGCTCCATCCATGTTGCTGCAAAAGGCATGAGTTCATCTTTTTTGATTGCTGAGTTATATTCCATTATGTATATATTCCACATCTTCTTGACCCAGTCATCTATTTTTGGGGATTTGGGTTGTTTCCATATCTTACCTATTGTAAATAGTGCTTCAATAAACGTAGGAGGGCAGGTATCTTTTAAAATTGTTTTTGTGTTCTCTGGGTAGATTCCTAGAAGTGGAACTTCTGGGTCATATGGTAGCTCCATTATTAGTAGTCTGAGAAACCTCCACACAGCTTTCCATAATGGTTGGACAAATTTGCATTCCCACCAGTAGTGTAAGAGAGATCTTTTTTTTTGCCACATTCTCACCAACATTTGTTGCTGCCTGTTTTTTTAATATGTGCCATTCTCACTGCTGTAAGGTGGTATCTCACTATGGTTTTGATTTACATTTTCCTGATTACAAGTGATGTTGAACATTTTCATATACCCGTTGGTCATTTTCATTTCCTCTTTGGAGAAGTGTCTTTTTTTTAGCTATTCTGTACAATTTTTTTTACTGGATTCTTTACTTTGTTTTTGTTAAGTCATATGAGCTCTTTAAGATTTTTGTGATCAGTCCCTTGTCAGTTGTGTCATGTGCAAAAATTTTCTCCCAATCAGTAGAGTGTCTTTTTTGTTGTACAGAAGCATTTAGTTTGATGTGATCCCAGTTTATCTTTTCCTTCACTTTCTTTGCTTTGGGGGATGAGTTTTTAAAGATGTTACTGAGATGTATGTCATATGGTGTTTTACCTATATTTTCTTCTATATATTTTATGTTTTGAAGTCTTATATTTAGGTTTTTTATCCATTTTGAGTTGGTTTTTGTACATAGTGTGAGGTAGTAGTTGAACTTAATTCTTTTGCTAGTAGCAGTCCAGTTTTCCCAGCACCATTTATTGAACAAACTGTTCTTGTTCCATTGCATATTCTTTGCTCCTTTGTCAAACGAAGATTAGTTGTCCTTAAATATATGGGTTTATTTCTGGATTTTCTAATCCATTCCATTGGTCTGTGTGTCTGCTTTTGTTCCAGTACCATACCATATTAATTATTTTGGCTTTCTAGTATAGTTAGAAATCAGGGAGCGTGATACTCCAGTCTCCTTTTTTTTTATTTCTAATATCACATGATTTATTTTTGTGAGACAGGGAAGATAATTAGAATTAAAAATAAATGCAACTGGTTGTCTATTTTCTTTTTCAAAATGTGGAATTAATAAATTATTCTGGATCAGATTATCAGTTACATTTTAATGGAATTCTTTAGGCAATTAGAAATAGATTGTAAAAATTCTAGGAAAGTCAGAAACAAAGAAAAAAATGAAACTTCAAAGAAGACAAATTGCTAGCTTGAAAAAAGATTTTATGCACCTTTCAGTTGAAAATAAAACACATTTAAATGATATCCAGTTTCTTTTTAAGAGTTTTTTTTTTTAAATCATGATGTTCATGTAAGTCCCTGAAGTGAATACTAATGAGTGGTGAATGGTTTTCTTTCTTTTATTTTTTATAATAAATTTTATTTTTATATTCCCCAAAAAATTGCAACCCCCTTATTTTGACCCCAATCCCTCCGCTCCTGCCCTCTACCCCCCATAGAGTGTCTCTGGTTCATAGTTTTTTGTTGATTTTGATTTTCACTTTCTTAGAGTTATTCATTTTCCTGGTCTCTTATTTAAGTTTTCTAGATTCCTGCTATGAGTGAGACCATCCGGTATTTTTCTTTTTCTTTCTGGCTTATTTCGCTGAGCATGATCCCTTCCAGCGCCATCCATGTTGCTGCAAATGGCATGTGTTTATCTTTTTTGAATGCTGAGTAATATTCATTCCATGGTGTATAAGTACCACATCTTCTTGATACAGTCATCTATTTTTGGGCATTTGGGTTGTTTCCAAAGCTTAGCTATTGTAAACAGTGCTGCTATAAACATAGGGGTGCAGGTGCCCTTTGGAATTGATGTTTCTGTGTCCTTTGGGTAAATACCTAGGAGTGGAATTGCTGGATCATATGGGAGCTCTATGTTTAGTAGGTGCAGAAATCTCCACACAGCTCTCCATAATGGTTGGACCAGTTTGCACTACCACCAACAGTGCAGAAGAGTTCCTTTTTCTCCACACCCTCGCCAACATTTGTTGTTGCTAGTTTTTTTAATATGTGCCATTCTCACTGGTGTAAGATGGTATCTCATGGTAGTTTTGATTTGCATTTCCCTGATGACAAGTGATGTTGAACATTTTTTCATATGCCTGTTGGCCATTTGCATTTCCACTTTGGGGAACTTTCTTTTTAGCTCTTCTGCCCATATTTTGACTGGATTATTTTCTTTGTTGTTGTTGAGTCTCATCAGCTCTTTGCAGATTTTTGTGATCAGTCCTTTATCATTAGTGTTGGGTGCAAAAATGTTCTCCCAGTTGGTGGGGTTTCTCTTTGTTTTTGCTATTGTCTCTTTCGCTGTGCAGAAGCTCTTTAATTTGATGTAGTCCCAGCTGTTTATCTTTGCCTTCACTATCACTGCTTTGGGTGATGTGTCTGTAAAAATGTCTTTGATGTGCATATCACATAGTGTTTCGCCTATGTTTCCTTCTATGTATTTTATGGTTTCAGGTCTTATGTCTAGTTCTTTAATCCATTTTGAGTTGATTTTTGTGTATGGTGTGAGGTAGTGGTCAAGCTTCATTCTTTTGCATGTAGCGACCCAGTTTTTCCAGCACCATTTATTGAACAAACTTCCTTTCCTCCAATGCATAGTCTTTGCTCCTTTGTCAAAGATTAGTTGATCATAAATCTGTGGGTTTATTTCTGGATTTTCTCTTAGATTCCATTGGTCTGTATGTCTATTCTTGTTCCAATACCATGCAGTTTTGATGATTATGGCTTTGTAGTAGACTTTGAAGTCTGGGTGTGTGATGCCTCCATTCCCTTCTTTTTTTTTTTTCAGGAGAGCTTTGGCTATTTGGGTTTTCTTGTGATTCCATATGAATTTCATTAATAATTGTTCTATTCCTTTGAAGAATGACATTGAAATTTTGATTGGAATAACATTGAATATGTACATGGTTTTTGGTAGGATGGCCATTTTAATAATGTATATTCTTCCAATCCATGAGCAGGGGATGTCTTTCCATTTCTTTGTGTCTTCTTCTATTTCTTTTAACAGTGTTTCATGGTTTTCTTTGTATAGGTCCTTTACCTATTTTGTTAGATTTATTCCCAAATATTTGGGGTTTTTTTTTTGATAATAAAAGGGATTTTTTTTTTATTTCTTCTTCTTCAGATTTATTGTTTGTGTATAGGAAGGCTACTGACTTTTGCATGTTGATTTTGTATCCTGCCACTTTACTGAACTGATTGATGAGTTAAATTAGTTTTTCTGTGGAGTTTTGCGGTTCTCTATGTATATTATCATATCATCTGCAAATAGTGATAGTTTGACTTCTTCTTTTCCTATTTGGATTCCTTGGATGTCTTTCTCTTGTCTTACTGCTCTGGCTAGGACTTCCAATATTATATTGAAAAGCAGTGGTGAGAGTGGACATCCTTGTCTTGTTCCAGATCTTAATGGAATTGCTTTCAGCTTTTCACCATTGAGAATGATACTGGCTGTTGGCTTGTCATAGATGGCCTTTATGATGTTGAGGTATGTTCCTTGTATCCCAAGACTTTCAAGGGCTTTTATCATGAATGGGTGTTGCAGTTTTTTGAAAGCTTTCTCAGCATCTATTGATATTATCATATGGTTTTTATATTTCTTTTTGTTGATGTGTTGGATAACATTGATTGATTTTCGGATGTTGAACCATCCTTATGTTCCTAGAATGAATTCTACTTGGTCATGGTGAATTATCTTATGGATACATTGTTGGATTCTGATAGCTAAAATTTTACTGAGGATTTTTGCATCAGTGTTCATTAGGGACATTGGCCTGTAGTTTTCCTTTTTTGTGTTGTCCTTGTTCGGTTTTGGTATAAGTGTAATGTTGGCTTCATAGAACATGTTTGATATTGCCCCTTCCTTCTCAATTTTTTGGAAGAGTTTGTGAAGGATAGGCACTAATTCACCTCTGAATGTTTGGTAGAATTCATTTGTAAATCCATCAGTTTTTTTGGTTTTGGGGGGGGTTTTGATTACTGTTTCAATTTCGCTGCTTGTAATTGGTCTGTTTACGTGTTCTATTTCTTCTTTATCTAGCTTTGGGTGATTGTAGAGTTGTAGGAATTTGTCCATCTCCTCTAGATTGTTGAACTTGTTTCCATATGACTGTTCATAGTAGTTTCTGATTATTCTTTTGATTTCTGCTGTGTCTGTTGTGATTTTTCCTGTTTCATTTATGATCCTGTTTATTTGTGCTTTCTCCCTTTTTCCTTTGTGAGCCTGGCTAGGGGGTTGTCTATTTTATTGATTTTTTCAAAGAACCAGCTCTTGGTTTCATTGATCTTTTGGATTTTTTTTTTAGTTTCAATTTCATTTATTTCTGCTTTGGTTTTTATTATTTCTTTTCTTCTACTGGTTTTGGGTTTTTTGTTGTTCTTTTTCTAGATCTTTGAGCTTTGAGATTAGGTTGTTTCTTTGAGTTCTTTCTTGTTTCTTGATGTGAGCTTCTATTGCTATATATTTTCATCTTATTACTGCTTTTGCTGCATCCCATACATTTAGGATATTGGTGTCCTCCTTGTCATTCAATTCAAAGAATTTTTTAATTTCTTCTTTGATCTCCTCCTTAGTCCAGTGGTCTTCCAGTAGTGTGGTTTTTAATCTCCATGAGGTAGGAAAGTTCCTTGCCTTCTTTTTATGGTTTATTTCTAGTTTGATGCCTTCATGGTCAGAAAAGATGGTTGGTATGATTTCAATCTTGGTGAATCTGTTGATGTTTGTCATGTGTCCCAGTATGTGATCGATCCTGGAGAATGATCCATGTGTGCTTGAGAAAAATGTGTACTCCGTTTTTTTTGGGTTTAGTGTTCTATAGATGTCTGTTAAGCCCAAATGCTCTACGTCCTTATTTAGAACTTTAGTTTCTTTACTTATTTTTTGTCTTGTTGATCTATCCATTGTTGATAGTGGTGTGTTGAAATCTCCCACTACGTGTGTGTTTTCTCTGATGTCTGTGTTCAGAGATGACAACAGTTGTCTGATATATTTTGGTGCTCCTTTCTTTGGTGAGTATATGTTAATGAGTGTTATTTCTTCTTGAAGTATTGTCTCCTTGATCATAATGTAGTGACCGTTGGGTTCTCTTTTTATCTTTTTGAGTTTGAAATCTGTTTTATCTGATATACGTATAGCTGTTCCTGCTTTCTTTTTTGGTCCATTTGCTTGTAGGATTGTTTTCCATCCTTTAACTTTGAGCCTATTTTCATTTTTGTAGCTAAATGTGTTTCCTGGAGACAGCAAAAGTTTGGGTATTGTTTCTCTTAATCCAGGCTGCAACTCTGTGTCTTTTTATTGAAGAGTTTATTCAATTTACATTTAGAGTTAATATTGATATGTTAGCATGTGTATTTGCCATTGTGTTTGTCTTTCCTTTGATTTTATTTATTCTTTTAATAATTTTTTTTGGCCTTCTTTCATTCTTATTTGTCCCTCTGAGTTTCTGGCTTCAGGATTCCTTGTAGTATTTTTTTGGAGTGGGGGTTTAGTCGTAATAAAATTCCTGAGTTTCTGTTTGTCTGGGAAGGTCCTTATTCTTTCTTCATAGAGGAAGGAGAGCTTTGCGGGATAGAATATTCTTGGTGGGCATCTGTTTTCTTGGAGTCTGTTGACTATGTCCCTCCACTCTCTCCTTGCCCGTAGTGTTTCTTCAGAGAAGTCTGATGTCAGCCTGATTGGCTTTCCTTTGAATATTATTATTTCTTCCCTCTTATCAGCTTCATTATTTTTTCCTTGTCCTGGATTCTTGGGAGCTTTACTATTATGTGTCTTGCTGTATTTTTCCTTTCGTCATGGAATTTGGTGTTCTTCTTGCTTCTTGTATATCAATTTTCAGCTTCTTCTTCACATTTGGGAAGTTCTCTTCAATTATCTCTTTGAATATTTTCTCTGTTCCTACATCTCTCTCCTCTCCTTATGGTATTCTTATAACTCTTATATTTCCTTTCCTCATGTAGTCAGATAGTTTCCGAAGTCTTTCTTCGGTCTTTTTCCTTGGTACTTCTCTTTCCTTTTCTGTTTTGGTTCTTTTTATTTCTGTGTCTTCAAGAGTACTTATTCGTTCTTCCATTTCATCTATTCTGCTTTCATTGCTTTCCCTAGAGTTCTTCAGTTCCTCCATTAATTCTTTGATCTTCTGCGTTTCTTTTGCTTCCCCCTTTAAGGACTCAATTTCATTCTTCTGCTCGTTGATTATTTTTCTCATCATTGTTTTCCTTTATGAGTTTTGTCACTTTTTTAATCACGGCAATTTTAAATTCTCTTTCTGGAAGGCTCAGAAGTTCTTCCAAGTTACTGTCGTTGCAATCTGGGGGGTGGTTTTCTTTTTGTGGTGTGCTTTTTTCCTGAGGAGTTGTTAGGTTGCGTGTGGTTCTTCTAGTCCCTACTGTCTGTTTTCTAATTTGTCGTATGCATTGGGACACTGTGTTGCTGGGACTGGCCGGCATCTTGGGTGAACTTCTGTGCTCCCTCTGGCTCCTCCGGGAGCCATCTGTCAGTTTCAAGCAACCTTTACTGAAGAAAGATCCCTGTTCTAAAATGCCGATGTGGGGACACACTCCCCTGTGTGCCTGGTCTGCCCCGGTGGTGGGTTCCCGCTCCCCCTCAGGGCTTGGACTGCAGGCCAGAGGGGGCCTGGCGTGGGCGAACTTCCCCTGCTCTCCTCTGGCTTCTGAGGGAGTTTTCTGCTGTTTTCAGGCAGTCTTTACTGAAGAAATGTCCCTGTTCTAAAATGGCGATGTGGGATGCACTCCCTGCGTGTCCGCTCTCAGGCACACTCTTCTGCGCACCAGGTCTGCCCCGGCCGTGGGTGCCCGCTCCCCCTGTGGCCTCAGACTACTGGTCGGAAGGGGCCTGGCGTGGGCTAACTTCCCAGCTGGCCACTGGCTCCTCCAGGAACCTTCTGCTGGTTTCAAGTCGCTATGTGGCGCCAGAGATCTCTCCTAGAGCCCTTGGGGAGCTGGTTTTTTCACCCCGTGTGACAGGGAACAGAGCAGGAATGGTAGGGTAAACCTCAACAGCTTTGGGGTGCTGTGTCTTCCTTCTGCCCCACCGTCATGGAGAACCCACGCCCCGAATTTTGTGCCCCTGGTCTCAGTTCCAAAGCCCTCAGGTCCAGGATGCGGGCTGTAGCCCAGATTAGTGTCCTCAAAAATGGCGTCTTGTGCATCCCACTCCCGTGCCTGGGTGCCTGGTTCCTGATTACTCAGTGAGGGACTTTCACCTCAGTGAGGGTCCCCACGCGTCTCTGCGCAAGCCTAGGTCACAGGCGTGGGTACTTGGGCAGCTGCGATCCCGATCTGCGTTTGCTTTTCAAGCGTGCCGCTCCCCCCCCCCCCCCCCCCCCCCCCCCGCAAGCTTACCGGCTGGCCTGGGGCTGTGTGCAGGTCTCCTCTAGGGGTCTCTATTGTTCTCTGATGGCACCTGGAGCCGTTCGCTCACCTCCACAGCAAATCCTGCAGGGTTCTCCACAGCTCCAGTTCACGGGGTGTGGTGGCTGAAATAGTTCCTTTCCACTCCCAGTCCCGCTTGATGCGTAATTTGTTCTTGTTGGTCGTTTTAGTTTGGTTTTTTCCTCCTTTCTGTTGGTCAGAGAGTGCCGACTTTGTGGGTGGGGGAGGGTATCAGGGTTCTGCGCTTTCCTCCCTTCTAGTCCTCTTTTATGGCAACTTTCTTCTTCGGGTAGTTTGCTGGAGTCGTTCGTTTATCTGCCGTGTCCCAGTTCTCACTGGGACCTGCCGTTTTTCCTCCCTATTAACTTTTTTTTAATGGGAGATCTTACTCGCAGCGTCTTCTCGCCACCATGTTGATCTGCCTCCAAACCTCCATTCTCCTTCTTTTTAGTCAAGAAGAGCTGTGGATATTCAACGTTTTTTGTGGCTCCATTTGAATTTCATCAATATTTTTTCTATTTCTTTGAAGAATATTATTGAATTTTTTATCAGCATAGCATTGAATCTCTAAATTGCTTTTGGTAGGATGGCCATTTTGATGATGTTAATTCTTCCAATCCATGTGCTAGGGATGTCTTTCCATGTCTTTGTGTCTTCTTCTATTTCCTTTAACAATGTCTTATAGTTTTCTTTGTATAGGTCCTTCACCTCTTTTGTTAGGTTTATTCCCATGTATTTGATTTTTCTGGTTTCAATTATAAAAGGAATGGTTTTCTAAATTTGTTCTTCAGATTGATTGTTTGCATATAGGAAGGCTACTGATTTTTGTGTGCTGATTTTGTATCCTGCTAATTTACTAAACTGGTCTATAATTTTGATTAATTTTTCTGTGGAGTTTTTAGAATTCTCTGTATATATTATCCTATTGTCTGCAAATAGTGGTAGTTTTACTTCTTTCCCTATTTGGATTCCTTGTATGTGTTGCTCTTGTCTTATTGTTCTGGCTAGGACTTCCCGTATTATACTGAAAAGCAGTAGTGGGATGGGCATCCTTGTCTTGTTCCAGATCTTAAGGGAAAGGCTTTCAGCTTTTCACCATTCAGAATGATATTGGCTATGGGCTTGTCATATATGGCTTTTATTATGTTAAGGGCCTTCATCACAAATCAATGTTGAACTGTGTTGAATGATTTCTTAGCATCTATTGGTATGATCACATGGTTTTTATTTTTCTTTTTGTTGATGTGTTGAATTACATTAATTGATTTTCAGATGTTGAACCCTCCTCTCCCTAGAATAATTCCCACTTGGTCTTGATGTATTATCTTTTTGATGCAGAGTTGGATTCTGTTGGCTAAAGTTTTGTTGAGGATTTTTGCATCAGTGTTCATTAGAGGGATTGGCCTGTAGTTTTCTTTTTTTGTGTTGTCTTTGTTTAGTTTTGGTATTAGTATAATGTTGGCTTCATGAAAGATATTTGGTAGTATCCCTTCCTTCTCAATTTTTTGAAAGAGTTTGTGTAGGATAGGCACTAGTTTGTTTCTGAACATTTGGTTGAATTCATTTGTGAAGCCATCTGGTCCTGGGCTTTTGTTTTTGGGTAGGGTTTTGATTACTGTTTCAATTTCACTTCTTGTAATTGGTCTGTTTAGTGTTCTGTTTCTTCTTTGTCTACCTTTGGATGATTGTATAGTTGTAGGAATTCATCCATTCTAGATTGTTGCTTGCATATAACTGTTCATAGTAATCTCTGATTATTCGTTTGATTTCTACTGTGTCTATTGTAATTGCTTCTCTTTCATTTATGATCCTATTTATTTGTGCTTTTTTGTCCCATTTTTTCTTCATGAGCCTGGCTAATGGTTTTTCTATTTTGTTTATTTTTTCAAATAACCAACTTTTTATTTTTTTGAACTTTTGTAATTTTTTCAATGATTTATTTATTTTTATATATTTTACATTATTATTCTTTTTTTCACTTTGTTTGCTTTCTTTTCTCAGGTGTAGTCACCATAGAATTCTTGTCATCAATTTACCCATGCACCATCACCCTCCTGATCCCAATCCCTCTCCTTCCCACTCCCCTGCAAAATGTCTCTGATTCATAGTTATCTGTTTACTTTTGTTGTGTTGTGTTTTTTATTGTTATTATTTTGTCCCTGATGCCTTATTTGGTTCTTCTATATTTTTCCTATAAGTGAAACCATCTGATATTTTTCTTTTACTTTCTGATTTATTTCACAGAGAATAATCCCTTCTAGCTCCATCCATGTTGCTGCAAATGGCATGAGTTCATCTTTCTTGATTACTAAATAGTATTCTATTGTGTATATATACCACATCTTCTTGATCCAGTCATGTATTTTTGGGCATTTGGGTTGTTTCCAAGTCTTACCTATTATAAATAGTGCTGCAGTAAACATGGAGGTACAAGTACTTTTTTAAATTAATGTTTTTGTGTTCTCCGCATAGATCTCTAGAAGTGGAATTGCTGGGTCTTATGGTAGCTCCATTTTTATTAGTCTGAGGAATCTCCATACAGCTTTCCTTAGTGGTTGGACTAGTTTGCATTCCCACCAGCAGTGTAGGAGAGTTCCTTTTTCATCACATCTCATTACCAACATTTTTTCTAAAGATTTATTTTTTATTTATTTATACAAGAACTGGGGTACAGGCCATTGGTGCAAGAGGGTGAGAGAATTCACCAGAGACAGAGCAGGGAGCAGAACAGGCAGATGGAAAGCACTGCTGAGAGGAGCAGCAGCAGAGGCAGGAGAGGTCTGTCATGCCATGTGGGTATCTCCCTGGCCAGCGGGGAATCGAACCCATGCTGCAGAGGCTGTGGACAGCTTCACAGTGCTGAGCTCAACCTGCTGCACCACTGGGGATGCCCCACCGCATTTATTGTTGCTAGTTTTTTTTTTTAATTTGTGCCATTCACACTGGTGTAAGGTGGTATCTCATTGTGGTTTTGATTTGCATTTCACTGATTATGAGGGATGTTGAACATTTTTTCATATGCCTGTTGGCCATTTGCATGTCCTCTTTGGAGAAATGTCTTTTATGTTCTTTGTATGGAGTGAAAAAATTTTCTCCCAATCAGTAGGGTGTCTCTGTTTTGGTTAATGCCTTTTGTCATACAGAAGCTTTTTAATTTGATGTAATCCAAGCTGTTTATCTTTTCCTTCACTTTCTTTGCTTTGGGTGATGAATCTTTAAAATGTTACTGAGATGTATGTCTTGTAGTGTTTTACCTGTATTTTCTTCTATACATCTTATGGTTTCAGATCTTATGTTCAGATCTTTCACACATTTTGAGTTGATTTTTTTGCATAATATGAGACCACTACCTCACACTTTGGATGGTTTTTCAAATTTCTATTTCATATATTTCTGCTTTGATTTTTAATATTCCCTTTTTGTACTCGGGTTTTTGTTTTTGTTTCTGTTGTTCTTTTTCTAGTTCTTTGAGATCAGAGATTGGGTTGTTTCTTTGAGTTCTTTCTTGTTTCTTGATGTGAGTTTGTATTGCTATATATTTTCCTCTTATTGCTGCTTTTGCTATGTCCCATGCATTCTAGAAAGTTGTGTCATCACTGTCATTCATCTCCAGGGAGTTTTTTATTTCTTCTTTGATCTCTTCATTAATCCAGTAGTCTTCCAGTAGTGTGGGTTTCAATATTCATGAAGTAGGATGTTTACTTGCTTTCTTTTCATGGTTTATTTCTAGTTTGATACCTTTATGATCAGAGACAATAATCAATATGATTTTGATCATAATGTATCTGTCAAGATTTGTCTTGTGACCGAATATGTGATCAATCCTGGAGAATGATCCATGCACACTTGTGAAAAATGTGTACTCACGTTTTTTTGGGTGTAGTGTCTTATAGACGTCTGTTAAGCCTATGAGGTATAGGTCCTTATTTAGAGATCTAGTATCCTTGTTTATTTTTTTAAATTTATTTATGCATATAAGAACTGGGTACAGGCCAGAAGTGCATGGGTTGAGAGGGCTCACCAGAGACAGTTTTTTTGTACAACAATACAGTTGCATTAATTATAATAATGAAAAACTGAAAATTATCCTAATTTAAGAAAATCATTAATTTAATTAAATAATATGTATCCCTTAACTGTGAAGACCACATAGCAAACATATATTAATATTTTAAAAAGCAGAGTTAAATAAAGAGAATAGAACATGAAACTCTAATATGTTATGATTACAAATATAAAAATGCATTAGGGTAAAGTTAAAATAGAATTTAGAAAAATGAAAATAGCCATATTAGCATGATGAAATATGGTTGCTTTCTTAAAATTTATACATTATTTTAATAACTTTTTAAAATAAATTTTCAGTATTGGGGGATGATTAACTATACTCTCAGACTTTTAGCCCATGTGTAAAATTTCCTTTCTGTCAGTGTTATTTAGGTATAATTAACAAAAAATACAATATATTTAAAGTCTACAACATGATGATTTGATTTGCTATACATATACATTGTGAAAGGATTCTAATATTGAGTTAATTAACACATTTATCATGCTTACCTTTTTATTTTTCTTAGTGAGGACATTTAAGTTCCATTTTTTTAGCAAAATTCAATTATAAAATCCAGTATGAACAACTATAGTAACACGTTATCATTACATCCTCAAATTTTTTTCATCTTAAAACTTGAAAACTTGTACCCTCTTACCAGCCTCTCCCAATTTCCCCAAACTCCTAAGGCCCTGGCAACCACCAATTTACTCTTTGTTTCTATGACCTTAATTTTTTTTTTTAAGATTTCATATACCAGTGATACCAGGCTGGGTTTGTCTTTCTCTTTCTCACTTGTTTCATTTAGCATATCTTCCAGGTTCATCCATATTGTCTCAAATGGCAGGATTCCCTTCTTTTCTTTTATTAAATTAATATTTTAAATTGAGGTAATGTTGGTTTACACCATTATTTATATTTTGAAATATAGGATACCCCCCCTTCAAGTGCTGGAAATATTTTCTTCTATTCACAGGTTGCCTTTTAAGTTTGTTGATACTTTCTATGAAATTTCTAGTGGGGGGGATAAAGAGAAAATATTGATTGCCACTTTACCATTAACTTCTATTGACCAAGACTGATAAAAAAATCCACTTAGTACTCAGCTCAAAGGGTTTTGTGTTGTGGTTACCTAAAGAGGAAAATAGTACCAATAACACCACTTTGTTTGCTTGTTTCTACATGTGACTATTACGGTCAAAAGTAGAGCTATATCTGTGATATTGTCCTTTCTTTTTAAACTTTAGGTACAAAATTATGCTGATGCGCTACAGTGGTACTGTTATTCTCTGAGAATTTATACAATTGATGAAATGGATCTGAATTTGGCCAAGTTGCAGAGGAACATGGCATCCTGTTACCTACATTTGAAACAACTTGATAAGGTTCACTGATTTATTTACTTTTTGAGAAGCAGGAAATGTTTTTATGTGCGGTGGCAGAGAGGTGGATGCAGTGGTGTGACATTGTTAGGTTAGCATGTCTGAGAGTTCCTTTATATAGGAAAAGATCAAATTGTTATTTTCCTATTTGCATACTTTGAGTATAAATGAACAGAACTAACCCCGAAAGAGAGAATTTGGAATAAAATTCATTCCAGTACTCACTGGGTTTTCTTTGTACCCTATTCTGAAAAGTAATATATCATTGGAACTCCTGGACAAAGTTAATCTGCTACTGAACATCTACAGTATTTTCTTCGAAGCAGACTAAATTTTAATATATACTTTCTTTGGTCAAACATTCAGTAAGAGCAAATATTTGGATGAACTGTTCATTTTTTTATTTTCTGGGTTATATATTGCATTTCCAAACACTCTAGAAAATATTCAGCTATTGATTTCATATCAGAACAAAATTCTAGAAGGTAAAAGAGATAAAACTTATATAAAGATAGACCCATTCATACTTCCCAAAGCAATTGAGACATTTCTTCTGTCTATATAGTATGCACACAATGGGAGGGAGTATATTGGCTGTGGATGGACAAAAACAGGAAGGACAAACAAGGACAAGTGTGGAACCATATTAAACATGAAGGATTTTGTTGCTTTTCAAGTTTTAATGACAAATTTAGGGCAAAATATTTGATTAAAGGTAATATTCCAGACATTTTCTTTGAAGATTTATCTTAATGGGTTGCTTATCTGGTTAAATACTTTGGATTTTCTTTCAAAAGAGTATTTATCATTTTGTTTGTATGTTGTAAATTCATTGTCCTAGAAAAGAAGTTGAAATATTACTTAATCATAGTTCTACACAGGCTATCACTTAAGTGTTTTGGAAAGATAGTTGCCTACTATTTACCTAAAGACCTAAAAGGATTATCACACAGAATTTGTTACCTAAGTTATTGTGTTTCTGCATAGAATGAAAACTATCTCAGAAAGATAATTCTCTTAATGACCAGTAAAGAAGGTGATCACCCAGATTTTATAATTTCCATGATTTATGTGGGCTTGGCAGATTGAGGAGTTGGACATGGAACTAGAGATGCCAGTTGGTTTGGTAAGGGGGATAGAAGCATCTGCAGACTAAGGAAGGATATCTTATAAGCTAGTCAAAATAGAAAAAAATACAGTGTAAAAAACTACAGTAGTCTCTGAAGTTACAGAGATGAGCAAGACATAGTTCTTTTCAACTCAGTCAAACAGCTGGCATCAGGGTATCGTAATAGGCAGATAAGCAATTATGCCAATGAGGGAAGTAGAAGTGTTAGAAATATTTCAGAAGTTAGGCATAAAGGTAGTTGGCATCATATAAGCATATCAACACGGAGCAGGGCTTTAACCACAAAGATTTGGACTTGGATATGTGGGACACTGGGGATATTTATAGTTGGACTAAAAAGAACAAGATAGAACTCTAACTTAAAAAGACAGATATGAAGCTGTTTTATTTAAGAGTGGAGCTCAACCATGAGGAGACATGCAGGTATGAAATTACAAGAAAAAAAATACAAAGTGATTAGATACAGTGTTCCAAGACTTGAAGTAGTACTTATCATAAATAGCATTCAAGAACAGGTTGGGGGCTTCCCCTAGTGGTACAGGCGGTTGAGCGTAGTGCTGTGAAGCTGTCTGCAGCCCCTGCAGTGCCGGTTCCATCCCGACTGGCCAGCGAGGGACCCGCATGGCGCAACAGACCTCTCCTGTCTTTCCCGCTGCTCCCCTCAGCAGTGTTTTTCATCAGTCTGTCTGTTCTGTTCCCCGCTCTGTCTCTGGTGAATCCTCTCACCCTCCCAAACATCTGGCCTGTGCCCCGATTCTTCTATAAAATAAATGGATAGATCTTTAAAAAAAAAAAAAAGGAACAGGTTGGCTGTTAAACCAAAGGTTGTTTTGAATATGTTCAAGGTAACCTTGTTGATTATTGTTAGTGTATTTCTCCATTTCATCCTTCCTGCCTTGAACCTAGCAGACTTGAGTTGTGTCTATCTATGAGGAATACTCTCCCATGCACTAGGACAGATGGAAAAGTGAAAAAAATACTTAATTCATCATATTGTACTATCTTGCTATTTCTATCTAACTTACTGATTTTCATTATCTCTTTTATTAGCCTTCCCTTGAACTACTTGAACATTGTTCAGAAAATTTGTGAAACCACGTGTATTGGATATCATTAACTATGATTTATTGTAAATTTTTCATCATATTTCTCATAATGGTGGTTCCAATTTTTTTTGCCTTTAAGCCCCCGTGTCTTCTCCTTCCTTTTAGCAGAAAACCCTATTTTGTAATTTGCTGAGCTTGTGGCCACTGGCATGAACATCACCAGTGTTTCTCCTTTTTACTCATCCTTTGTTCTCCCTTATTTCTGAGAAAGAAATAACTTTCTCTGGGGACCTTCTCTATAAATCTCAGCCCTCGTTCTTTAAATCTTTTTACTCTAATGTTTCTTTCCCTTTGTACATTTATTTTGAGTTCCTCTTTGTCCAAAAACTTTCCTTCTACCTTGTCAACATCCTCAAATTACAGTTTTTTCTCCTTCCTTTCATCACCAAATTTTCTATACTAAAATTACTGCCTATGTGTTTTTTCAGCATTCACTCAGCAAATATTTATTGACTACTACATATTAAGTACTCTCCTAGGCACTGGGGATATGGGAATGAACAAAGTAAGACAAAAGCCTTGGAGTTTATATGGCAACTAGGAGAGATAGACAATAAAAAGATAGTTATTGTAGTTTATTACACAGGCTGGCAATTTTTCTGTGAAAAACCAAGTGGTAAATTTTTTAGGTTTCCTAGGCCATACAGTCTCTGTTGTAGATGGTCAACTCTGCTGTTGTACCGTGAAACTGCCATAGACAATGTGTAAACAAATTCACATGGCTGTATCCCAGTAAAACTTAATATTTAGGATCATTGAAATTTGATTTTCATCTAATTTTGCATGTGTTGTAAAACATTCTGTTTCTTTTGATTGTTCACAACCATTTAAAAAGGTACACCAATTTTTATCTTATGAACTGTACAAAAATAGTTGGAGGGATGAATGTGGCCCAAAGGCCATAATTTACTGACCTCTAATATATTAAGTGGTGAGAAATGCTAACGAGAAAAACAAGTAAGGAAGGGGGGTGGTATTCAGTGTTTTAGAAGAGGAATATGAAAAGTTGAACTTTTATTTATTTATTTATTTATTTTTTTTATAAATTTTATTGTTATATTCCCCATACAATTGCAGACCCCATTCTGAACCCAATCCCTCCCCTCCCGCCCCCG
This sequence comes from Talpa europaea, assembly GCF_964194135.1. Lineage (NCBI taxonomy): Eukaryota > Metazoa > Chordata > Mammalia > Eulipotyphla > Talpidae > Talpa > Talpa europaea. Next base: position 46,914,473 of record NC_140081.1, on the reverse strand, counting down.
CCCCCCTAAAAGTGTCTCTGGTTCATAGTTTTTTGTTGATTTTGATTTTCACTTTCTTATAGTTATTCATTTTCCTGGTCCCTTATTTAAGTTTTCTAGATTCCTGCTATGAGTGAGACCATCCGGTATTTTTCTTTTTCTTTTTGGCTTATTTCGCTGAGCATGATCCCTTCCAGCGCCATCCATGTTGCAGCAAATTGCATGTGTTTATCTTTTTTGAATGCTGAGTAATATTCCATGGTATATATGTACCACATCTTCTTGATCCAGTCATCTATTTTTGGGCATTTGGGTTGTTTCCAAAGCTTAGCTATTGTAAACAGTGCTGCTATAAACATAGGGGTGCAGGTGTTCTTTGGAATTGATGTTTCTGTGTCCTTTGGGTAAATACCTAGGAGTGGAATTGCTGGGTCATATGGAAGCTCTATGTTTAGTAGGTCCAGAAATCTCCACACAGCTTTCCACAGTGGTTGGACCAGTTTGCACTCCCACCAACAGTGCAGAAGAGTTCCTTTTTCTCCACACCCTCGCCAACATTTGTTGTTGCTAGTTTTTTTAATATGTGCCATTCTCACTGGTGTAAGATGGTATCTCATGGTAGTTTTGATTTGCATTTCCCTGATGACAAGTGATGTTGAACATTTTTTCATATGCCTGTTGGCCATTTGCATTTCCTCTTCAGAGAAGTTTCTTTTAAGCTCTTCTGCCCATTTTTTGACTGGATTATTTTCTTTGTTGTTGTTGAGTCTCATCAGCTCTTTGCAGATTTTTGTGATCAGTCCTTTATCATTAGTGTTGGGTGCAAAAATGTTCTCCCAGTTGGTGGGGTTTCTCTTTGTTTTTGTTATTGTCTCTTTTGCTGTGCAAAAGCTCTTTAATTTGATATAGTCCCAGCTGTTTATCTTTGCCTTCACTATCACTGCTTTGGGTGATGTGTCTGTAAAGATGTCTTTGATGTGCAAATCACGTAGTGTTTCACCTATATTTCCTTCTATATATTTTATGGTTTCAGGTCTTATGTCTAGTTCTTTAATCCATTTTGAGTTGATTTTTGTGTATGGTGTGAGGTGGTGGTCAAGCTTCATTCTTTTGCATGTAGCGACCCAGTTTTCCCAGCACCATTTATTGAACAAACTTTCTTTGCTCCAATGCATAGTCTTTGCTCCTTTGTCAAAGATTAGTTGACCATAAATCTGTGGGTTTATTTCTGGATTTTCTATTCGATTCCATTGGTCTGTATGTCTGTTCTTGTTCCAATACCATGCAGTTTTGATGATTATGGCTTTGTAGTAGAGTTTGAAGTCTGGGAGTGTGATGCCTCCATTCCCTTCTTTTTTTTTCAGGAGAGCTTTGGCTATTCGGGGTTTTTTGTGATTCCATATGAATTTCATCAATAATTGTTCTATTTCTTTGAAGAATGACATTGAAATTTTGATTGGAATAGCATTGAATCTGTATATTGCTTTTGGAAGGATGGCCATTTTAATAATGTTTATTCTTCCAATCCATGAGCAGGGGATGTCTCTCCATTTCTTTGTGTCTTCTTCTATTTCTTTTAACAGTGTTTTATAGTTTTCTTTGTATAGGTCCTTTACCTCTTTTGTTAGATTTATTCCCAAATATTTGATTTTTTTTGTTTCAATAACAAAAGGGATGGTCTTTTTGATTTCTTCTTCTTCAGATTTATTGTTTGTGTATAGGAAGGCTACTGACTTTTGCGTGTTGATTTTGTATCCTGCCACTTTACTGAACTGATTGATGAGTTGAATTAGCTTTTCTGTGGAGTTTTTGGGGTTCTCTATGTATAATATCATATCGTCTGCAAATAGTGATAGTTTGACTTCTTCTTTTCCTATTTGGATTCCTTGGATGTCTTTCTCTTGTCTTATTGCCCTGGCTAGGACTTCCAGTATTATATTGAAAAGCAATGGTGAGAGTGGACATCCTTGTCTTGTTCCAGATCTTAATGGAATTGCTTTCAGCTTTTCACCATTGAGAATGATACTGGCTGTTGGCTGAAAAGTTGAACTTTTAGATACAGTGGCCGGGGAAGGCCTCAGTAAGAAGGTGCTTTTTGAGTAAAGATCTGAGGAAATGAGAGATCAGATTATTGTGGATAGCTGAAAAGAATATTCCAAGCAGAGAGAATAGCAAGCTCAAAGGTTGTGGGAGAAGGAGCATACTTGGGGTGCTGTAACAACAGGCAGAGTATGATTGGAGCAGAGGGGATGTTAGGAAAAGTAGGAGATGTGATCCGTAAAGTAGTGGGGAAAAATCATGTAAGAAAGACATTGTAGTTCATTGTAAAGATTGGGGGTTGTAATTGTATGGGGAATATAAAAATAAAATTTAAATAAAAAAATAAAAAATAACAATGAGAAACAAGCAGTACAACGTCCAATTTTAAAATAAACCTAATTTTTTTCCCTTTCAAAAAAAAAAAAAAGATTTATGGCATTAACTCTAAGTTAGATGGGGAGCCACGGGAGTGGATAGTGGTTAGGGCAGAGGAGTGACATGATCTGACTTGCATTTTATTTTATTTATTTATGTTTTCAATATGAATGTTATTTTTAAAAATTGTGTCATTTTTCTTGAGGATGTTATTTTAAAACTTTGATTAAGGGGGATAGGTTCACACCTCTTTAGACTAATGTTACCATACCACATCCATCCCAAAGCCTCCATAGTCCTCCATCATAGTCCATTGGGCCCCTTGCCCACTTTGCTCCCCATTGCCCATCCCTCTCCTTCTGGTACCTTCAATTTTGCAGTCAGTTTGTAGGGTTTATTTTGATTTAGTTTGTATGTTCCTTTATTTTGTTTCTTTACATTCACTATGTGAGTGAAATCACCTTCTGAATTATTTTATTTAGTATAATCCTTTCCAGTGCCATTAAAGTAATCACAAATGGTTAGAGTTAATCTTTGTTTTTATAGCTGAGTAGTATTCCAACATGTATATATGCCCTACCTTCATTATCCACTAATCTGTTGTTGGACACTTAGGTTGCCACATGCTAATGGCCATAACCTGACTATTATAAAAAGTGCTGCAGTGGATTTAGGAGTGTGTATATCCCTCTGAATTAGCATTCTTCAGGTATATACCAAGCAGTGGAATTTCTGGATCACATGGCAGACCTATTTTTAATATTTTGAGAAGCTTCAATACACTGGACAAATATACATTCTTACTGATAGTATATGAGAGTTCCTTTTTCTCTACACCCTTGCCAATATTTGTTTCTGGTCTTTTTGAGATGAGCTATGCCTATTGGTCATCTGTATGCCTTATTTTGAGAAGTGTCTGTTTAGCTCTTCTGGCCATTTTTTGATTGGGTTATTTGTTTTCTTCTTGTTGATTTGTATAAGTACTTTGTAGATCTTGGATATTAGTCCCTTGTATGGTATGAAAATATTTTCCCCCACTCTGTAGGATACTCTTTCATTTTTTTAAAGACTTATTTTTTATTTATTTATGCATACAATAACTGAGGTGTAGGGCAAATGTGCGGGAAGTGAGAGGATTCACCAAAGACAGAGTGGGGAGCAGAACAGGCGGATCTACTGAAATATACTGCTGAGGGGAGCATCAGGAGAGACAGGAGAGGTCTGCTACTCCATGTGGGTTAGCTTCCTGGCTGGGGATCGAACTCATGCCACAGTGTCTGGCGATAGCCTGATAGCACTAAGACTTTAACCCCTGTGCCACCAGGGAGGCCCAGATACCTTTGTATTTTAATGATAGTTTCTTTTGCTATGCAGGAGCTTTTTCGTTTAATATAGTCTCAGTTGTTTAGTTTTAGTCCTGTTTCCCCTGCCATTGGAGTCAAGTCCCCAAAGACATCCCTGAAACCAATATTGTATGTTTTGCCTGTGCTTTCTTCTATATATTTTATGGTTTCAGGTCTTACATATGTCTTTAATCTATTGAGCTCATTTTCATCCATGGTGTGAGGTAGTGTCATTTCATTCTTTCGTGCATGGCTGTCCAGTTTTCTGAGCACCATTTATTGAAGAGACTTTCCATTCTCCATTGTATGCTCTTGACTCTCGATATAAATTTACTGTCTGTCTGAATGTGGATTTGTTTCTGGGCTTTCAATTCTGTTCCATTGTTCTATGTGACTATTTTTATTCCAATACCATACTGTTTGTGTTGTTATAAGCTTTGTGGTATATTTTCATGACTGCATCTGACAAACCAGGGGTAGAATGGGAGAGGAAAAAAAGAGAAAAGGATGACTAGGGATTTTGGTCTCACCAACTTCTCCCCTCTTGATGATTTTCACATCTATGTTTGTATAAACTGCTTTTTTGAAGATTACTAATGATCAAATATGATAATTTTTTTAGCCTTCCTTATCTTTTGATTTTTCTAATATAGAACTTTCTGCAACTTCTTTTGGGAAACTTTCTCCTTGGTTTCTATGACATCTTCTCTTAATCTTTTTGCTCTAACTGTTGCTTTTCTATTTCTATTACTGACTCTCTTTGCACCAAATAATTTTTTTTTTACATTTACATTTTATTTTATTTTTTTACCATTTACATTTTTATTTTTTTATTATAAATTTTATTTTTATATTCCCCATACAATTGCAACCCCCTTATTTTGACCCCAATCCCTCCCCTCCCTGCCCCCCTCCCCACATAGAGTGTCTCTGGTTCATAGTTGTTTATTTTGATTTTTACTTTCTTATAGTTATTCTTTTTCCTGCTCCCTTATTTAAGATTTCTAGGTTCCTGCTATGAGTGAGACCATCTGGTATTTTTCTTTTTCTCTCTGGCTTATTTAGCTGAGCATGATCCCTTCCAGCGCCATCCATGTTGCTGCAAATGGCATGTGTTTATCTTTTTTGAATGCTGAGTAATATTCCATGGTGTATATGTACCACATCTTCTTGATCCAATTATCTATTTTTGGGCATTTGGGTTGTTTCCAAAGCTTAGCTATTGTAAACAGTGCTGCTATAAACATATGTCTGGACCAGCCGGGCAGATCAACGCAGTACCCTGGGGAGAAAGCAGGGGCTAGGTATAGGACAGGGGTACTCAAGGAGTAGAGACAAAGCCAGGCTCATCGCCAGTCTCATTTATTCAGGAATGTGCACAATGTTATATAGGGTTCAGAAGAGGAGGTCTCTCGTTATCTCAAACAAGGAGAGACCACCAATACAAACAAGCCACAAGGAGCAAGCAGGGGGCAGGGTTCAGTCGTCACAATAGGAAACTTGAAACCTTCACTCAAGCTAACATTCAGTACCTGCTTCAGGCAAGAACCCGATGTTCAGGTCTGGGCCCCAACAAACATAGGGGTGCAGGTGGTCTTTGGAACTGATGTTTCTGTGTCCTTTGGGTAAATCGCTAGGAGTGGAATTGCTGGATCATATGGAAGCTCTATGTTTAGTAGGTCCAGACATCTCCACACAGCTCTCCATAGTGGTTGGATCAGTTTGCACTCCCACCAGCAGTGCAGGAGAGTTACTTTCTCTCCACAACATCACCAAAATTTGTTGTTGCTAGTTTTTTTAATATGTGCCATTCTCACTGGTGTAAGATGGTATCTCATGGTAGTTTTGATTTGCATTTCCCTGATTACAAGTGATGTTGAATTTTTTTTTATATGCCTGTTGGCCATTTGCATTTCCTCTTCAGAGAAGTTTCTTTTTAGCTCTTCTGCCCATTTTTTGACTGGATTACTCTCTTTGTTTTTGTTGAATCTCATCAGCTCTTTGTAGATTTTTGTGATCAGTCCTTTATCATTAGTGTTGTTTGCAAAAATGTTCTCCCAGTCGGTGGGTTTCTCTTTGTTTTTGTTATTGTCTATTTTGCTGTGCAGAAGCTGTTTAATTTGGTGTAGTCCCAGCTGTTTATCTTTGCCTTCACTATCACTGCTTTGGGTGATGTGTCTGTAAATATGTCTTTGATGTGCATATCACGTAGTGTTTCGCCTATATTTCCTTCTATGCATTTTATGATTTCAGGTCTTATGTCTAGTTCTTTTATCCCTTTGAGTTGATTTTTGTGTATGGTGTGAGGTAGTGGTCAAGCTTCATTCTTTTGTATGTAGCGACCCAGTTTTCCCAGCACCATTTATTAAACAAACTTTCTTTGCTCCAGTGCATATTCTTTGCTCCTTTGTCAAAGATTAGTTGACCATAAATCTGTGGGTTTATTTCTGGATTTTCTATTCAATTTAATTGGTCTGTGTGTCTGTTCTTGTTCCAGTACCATGCAGTTTTGATGATTATTGCTTTGTAGTATAGTTTGAAATCTGGGAGTTTGATGACTCCATTCCCTTTTTTTTTTTTCTTCCAGAAGAGCTTTGGCTATTTGGGGGTTTTGGTGATTCCATATGAATTTCGTCAATAATTGTTCTATTTCTTTGAAGAATGACATTGAAATTTTTATTGGAATAGCATTGAATCTGTATATTGCTTTTGGTAGGATGGCCATTTTAATAATGTTTATTATTCTTCTTTTCCTATTTGGATTCCTTGTATGTCTTTCTCTTGTCTTATTGCTTTGGCTAGGACTTCCAGTATTATATTGAAAAGCAGTGTTGAGAGTGGACATCCTTGTCTTGTTCCAGATCTTAATGGAAATGCTTTCAGCTTTTCACCATTGAGAATGATACTTGGCTGTTGGCTTGTCATATATGGCCTTTATGATGTTGAGGTATGTTCCTTGTATCCCAAGAATTTCAAGGGCTTTTATCATGAATGCGTGTTGCACTTTGTCAAAAGCTTTCTCAGCATCTTCTGCTGTCTCCAGGAAGCTCACCTAATTGCTAAAGATAAACATAGATTGAGAGTAAAGGGTTAGAAAACAATTCTACAATCAAATGGCTCCCCAAAGAAGGCAGGGGTAGCCATAGTTATATCAGTTAAAATAGACTTAACACAAAAACGATGACAAGAGTCAAAGATGGTCCCTATATAGTGATCAAGGGGATAATACACCAGGAAGACATAACACTTATTAATATATAATCACCAAACGAAGAAGCTTCAAAAATATATCACACAATTATTAACATCTCTGAAAACAGACATCAGAGAAAGTGTATATATATATATATATATATATATATATATATATATATATATATATGAGGAGACTTCAACACCCTACTCTCATCAAGAGACAGATCAATCTAGACCACATGTGCCCCCCAAAAGCACATGTGAAGACACATTTTTCTTAAGTACATTCATGTCATTCTCCAGTATAGACCATGTACTGGGCCACAAGACAAACACCAATAGATACATGAGATTGAAATCATGCCAACTATCTTCTCTGATAATAAAGGCATCAAACTGGAAATCAACCACAGAAAGAAAGCAAGTGACAACCTCATTACATGGAAAATGAAGAACATGCTACTGAAAGGCCACTGGATTAATGAAGAAATTAAAGAAGAAATTTAAAAATACATTAAGACAAATGACAAGGAGTACACAACTTTCCGGAGGGTGTGGGACACAGCAAAATCAATAAGAAGAAAGTATATATACCAATACAGGCCCACATCAAGAAACAGGAAAGAACCCAAAGATACAACCTAATCTCCCATCTCAGAGAACTAGAAAAAGAATAACAACAACAGCAGCAAGCTAGTAGAAGAAAATAATAAAAAATGTAGGAGAAATAAATGAAGTGGAAATTTAAAAAAAATAATCCAAAAGAGTGATGAAACCAAAAGCTGGTTTAAAAAAAAAAATAAACAAAATGGACAAACCTCTAGCCAGGCTCACAAAGAAAAGAAGGTGAAAACTCAAATAAATAGGATTATAATTAAAAGAGAAGAAATTACATAAGAGAAGAGGACAATAAGATTACTATGAACATCTATATGCAAAACAATTTCAACAATCTGGGAGAGATGGACAAATTTTCTCCAAAGCTGGATAAAGAAGAAGTAGAAATCCTAAACACACCGATTACAAGCAGCAGAATTGAAACAGTAATCAAAATCCTCTGCCAAAACAAAAGCCCAGGACCAGATGGTTTCACAAATGAGGTCTACCAAATGTTCAAATATGAACTGGTACCTGTCCTACAAAAAAAACTTTCAAAAATCAAGAAAGAAGGAATACTACCAAATATATTTTACAAAAACCAAAGAAAACACACAAAAAGAAAATCTTCCTAATGAACATAGGTGCAAAAATTCTCAATAAAAATCCTTGCAAAGCGAATCTAACAATGCATCAAAAGTATAATACCCCATGACAAAATGGGATTTATTCCAGGGACACAAGGATGGCTCAGCATCTCAAAAACCAATTAATGTAATCCACCATATAAACAAAAAGAAAAATAAAAACCATATGATCATATCAATCAATGCTGAGAAAGCATTTGATAAAATTCAAAATCCATTTATGATGAAGGCCTCAAAATTCTTGAGATAGAAGGAACATTCCTTAACATAATAAAAATCCAGAGATGACAGACCCACAGCTAATATCATTCTTTTTTTTTTATAATTCCATATGCCAGTTTTATTTTTTTATTTTTTTAATAATAAATTTTATTTTTATATTCCCCATACAATTGCAACCCCCCCATTCTGACCCCAATCCCTCCCCTCCCGCCCCCCACCCCCCAGAAAGTGTCTCTGGTTCATAGTTTTTTGTTGATTTTGATTTTCACTTTCTTATAGTTATTCATTTTCCTGGTCCCTTATTTAAGTTTTCTAGATTCCTGCTATGAGTGAGACCATCCGGTATTTTTCTTTTTCTTTTTGGCTTATTTCGCTGAGCATGATCCCTTCCAGCGCCATCCATGTTGCTGCAAATTGCATGTGTTTATCTTTTTTGAATGCTGAGTAATATTCCATGGTATATATGTACCACATCTTCTTGATCCAGTCATCTATTTTTGGGCATTTAGGTTGTTTCCAAAGCTTAGCTATTTTTAATTGTGCTGCTATAAACATAGCGGTGCAGGTGCTCTTTGGAATTAATGTTTCTGCATCATTTGGGTAAATACCTAGGAGTGGAATCGCTAGATCATATAGAAGCTCTATCTTCAGTAGGTTGAGGAATGTCCACACACCTTTCCATAGTGGTTGGACCAGTTTGCACTCCCACCAGCAGTGTAGGAGAGTTCCTTTCTCTCCACATCCTCGCCAACATTTGTTGTTGCTAGTTTTTTTAATATGTGCCATTCTCACTGGTGTAAGATGGTATCTCATTGTAGTTTTGATTTGCATTTCCCTGATTACAAGTGACGTTGAACATTTTTTCATATGCCTGTTGGCCATTTGTATTTCCTCTTTGGAGAAGTTTCTTTTTAGCTCTTCTGCCCATTTTTTGACTGGATTATTTTCTTTGTTTTTGGTGAGTCTCATCAGCTCTTTGTAGAGTTTTGTGATCAGTCCTTTATCATTAGTGTTGGGTGCAAAATTTTTCTCCCAGTCGATGGGGTTTCTCTTTGTTTTTGTTATTATCTCTTTTGCTGTGCAGAAGCTCTTTAATTTGATGTGAGCCCCAGCTGTTGATCTTTGCCTTCACTATCACTGCTTTGTGTCATGCGTCTGTAAAGATGTCTTTGAGGTGCATGTCATGTAGTGTTTCACCTATATTTCCTTTTATATATTTTATGGTTTCAGGTCTTATGCCTAGTTCTTTCATCCATTTTGAGTTGGTTTTTGTACATGGTGTTAGGTAGTAGTCAAGCTTCATTCTTTTGCATGTAGTGACCCAGCTTTCCCAGCACCATTTATTGAACAAACTTTCTTTGCTCCAGTGCATATTCTTTGCTCCTTTATCAAATATTAGTTGATCATAGATCTGTGGGTTTATCTCTGGGTTTTGTATTCGGTTCCATTGGTCTATGTGTCTGTTCTGGTTCCAATACCATGCAGTTTTGATGATTATGGCTTTGTAGTATAGTTTGAAATCTGGGAGACTGATGCCTCCATTCCCTTTTTTTCCAGGAGGGTTTTGGCTATTCAGGGTTTTTGGTGGTTCCATATGAATTTCATCAATATTTTTTCTATTTCTTTGAAGAATGACATTGAGAATTTAATTGGAATCGAATTGAATCTATAAATTGCTTTGGGTAGGATGGCCATTTGATAATGCTAATTCTTCCGATCCATGAGCGGGGGATGTCTTTCCATTTCTTTGTATCTACTACTATTTCTTTTAATAGTGTTTTATAGTTTTCTTTGTATAGGTCCTTTACTTCTTTTGTTAGGTTTGTTCCCAATATTTGATTTTTTTTTTGTTTCAATGATAAAACGAATGGTTTTCTTGATTTCTTCTTCAGATTTATTGTTTGTGTATAGGAAGGCTACTGATTTTTTTGTGTTGATTTTGTATCCTGCCACTTTACTAAACTGGTTGATTTGTTGAATTAGTTTTTCTGTGGAATTTTTGGTGTTCTCTTATTTATATTATCATATTGTCTGCAAATAGTGATAGTTTGACTTCTTCCTTGCCTATTTGGATTCCTTGTATGTCTTTCTCTTGTCTTATTGCTCTGGCTAGGACTTCCAGTATTATGTTGAAAAGCAGTGGTGAGAGTGGACATTCTTGTCTTGTTCCAGATCTTTTTTTTTTTAATTTAAATTTTTATTTTTATATTCCCCGTACAATTACAACCCCCTTATTTTTACCCCAAGCCCTCCTTTCCCCGCCCCCAACCCCCATAGAGTGTCTCTTGTTCATAGTTATTTGTTGATTTTGATATTTTCTTTCTTATAGTTATTCTTTTTCCTGGTTCCTTATTTAAGTTTTCTAGATTCCTGCTATGAGTGAGACGATCTGGTATTTTTCTTTTTCTTTCTGGCTTATTTCGCTGAGCATGATCCCTTCCAGCTCCATCCATATTGCTGCAAATCGCATGTGTTTATCATCCTTGTCTTGTTCCAGATCTTAATAGGAATGCTTTCAGCTTTTCACCATTGAATGATATTGGCTGTGGGGTTGTTACATAGATGGACTTTGATGATGTTAAGGTATGTTCCTTGTATCCCAAGAATTTCAAGGGCCTTTATCATAAATGGGTGTTGTACTTTGTCGAATGCTTTCTCAGCATCTATGGATATTATCATATGGTTTTTATATTTCTTTTCATTGATGTGTTGGATTACATTGATTGATTTTCGGATGTTGAACCATCCTTGTGTCCCTGGAATAAATCCTACTTGGTCGTGGTGTATTATCTTATGGATGCATTGTTGGATTCTATTGGCAAGGATTTTGTTGAGGATTTTTGCATCAGTGTTCATTAGGGAGATTGGCCTGTAATTTTCTTTTTTTGTGCTGTCTTTGTGTTTTGGTATTAGTGTAATGTTAGCTTCGTAGAACATATTTGGTAGTATTCCTTCTTTTTCAATTTTTTGAAAGAGTTTGTGTAGGATAGGCACTAATTCACTGCGGAATGTTTGGTAGAATTCATTTGTGAAGCTGTCTGGGCCCGGGCTTTTGTTTTTGGGGACTGCTTTGATTACTGCTTCAATTTCAAAAAGCGATACTAATTAAAGCAGCATGGTACTGGAACAAAAACAGATACACAATGGAATGGAATAGAAAACCCAGAAATAAAGCCACACATATATGGACAACTATTCTTTGACAAAGGAGCAAAGAATATGCAATGGAACAAGGATAGTCTGTTCAATAAATGGTCCTGGAAAACAGGACCACCACACACAAAAAAATAAAACTAGAGCCCTACCTTACACCAAACACAAAAACCAACTTAAAATGGATGAAAGACTTGAAAATAAGACCTGAAACCATAAAATATATAGAAGAAAACATGGGCAAAGCACTCTATGGCATATATCTCAGAAACATCTTTTTTTTTCTTAAGATTTATTTATTTGTTTATACAAGAACCGGGGTACAGGCCAGATGTGCGGGAGGATGAGAGGATTCACCAGAGACAGAACGGGGAACAGAACAGGCAGACTGACGAAATACACTGCTGAGGGGAGCAGCGGGAGAGACAGGAGAGGCCTGCCGTGTCATGTGGGACCCTTGCCGGCCAGCTGGTATTGAATCACCACTGCAGAGGCTGCGGACAGCTTCACAGCAAGGCACTCAATTTCCTGCATCACCAAGGGAGGCCCATCAGAAACATCTTTAAAGATTCATCCCCCAAAACAAAAAAGGTGAAGGAAAAGATAAGCAGCTGGGATCACATCAAACTAAAAAGCTTCTGTACAACCAAAGAGAGAATAATCAAAACAAAGGGACATCCTATTCATTGAGAGAAAATATTTGCATTCCACACAACTGATAAGGGACTGATTTCAAAGATCTACAAAGAGCTCACAGGAATCAACAAAAACAAAGCAAACAATCCAGTCAAAAGATGGGCAGAAGAGCAACAAAGATGTTTCTTCAAAGAGCAAATGCAAATAGCCAACAGGTATATGAAAATTTGCCCAAAGTTAGTTATACTCAGGGAAATGCAATTCAAAACCACAATGAGTCTCACCCAGTGAGAATGACCTATATTAAAATAACTGACAACAACAAAAGCTGCCCAGTATGTGGAGGAAGAAGAACCCTCTAACACTGCTGGTGGGAATGCAATCGGGTCCAACCACTATGGAGAGCTGTGTGGAGGTTCTTCATATTGCTAAAAATGGATCTACCATATGACCCAGAGATTCCACTCCTAGGAATCTATCCAAAGGACACAATAACATTAATTCAAAAGGAAACCTGCTTTCCTATGTTTATTGCAGCACTATTTACAATAGCTAAGAAATGGAAAAAAACCTATTGATAAATGCCTAGTAACAGATGACTAGATCAATAAAATGTAGTATACATAGACAATGGAATACTATTCAACAATTAAAAAAGATAAATTGGTGCTATTTGTAGCAACATGGGTGGAACTAGAAGAGATTATGTTCAGTGAAATAAGTCAGAAGGAAAAAGAAAAATACTGGTTGGTATCACTTATAGGAGGAATATAGGGAAACCGAACAAAGGGTCAAAAACAAATAAAGAGAAAACTTGCAGGCAAACTATAGATCTGAGGCATACAGCAGGGGAGAAGAAGGGAGGGGAAAGCACAAAGGGACGATTGTGACAGTTCACGGGTGATGTGGTTATGAGAGATTTATGGGGACTGCACCTGAGGGGACAAATCAAATATTATACAAAAATGAACAACAATATAAGAAAATAAAGTTTCATCAGTAAAAAAAGATTTAAAAAATATGTATGAGAACCTTTTGTGACTATTAAAGGAATTTACATATGAGCTGAAACTGGAAAGAGTTAACTGATCTTAGAATATGGAGTCAGATCTGAAGGGACTGAAAATAGGCTGAAAGCATGAGCCCATTCTAACAAGATTAAGACAAGCAGATGATAAAATATTTCATTCTAGGGTCTCTAAAACCAACTATAGAAGAACAGAATAAATGAAATGCGCCTTAGTAGTGGCACATGTGAAACATTTCAGATTTTTAGCTGACTGTCAGCTCTACATACGCCAATAATGCCAAGAACATTTAGTCAAATTAGGTTGCATCAATAGGAATATAACATATAGAAGAAGAATGTTAATCACCTTGTGCAAATCTGAAGTATTGTATTGGATTGAGGGTTAGGGGCAACACTTTTGAATGATGATTGTTGACAGACCTTAATGGTATCAAGGATAGGGCACTCAGGTTTGTGAGAACATTCAAACCATCTTACTTGAAGAACTATTAAAGAAAATATGGATATGAAATTTGGAAAATGGAAAATTTAGGATAACATGATAGCATCCTCCTAATATTTGATGGACTGTTAGGGAGTGGTGGAAGAACTCAATTTATTCCCTGCAGATTTCCATGTACGAGATGCACGAAGATAAAGAGGTCATCATAAGGAAATGCTAATGATTAGACCTATCTAAAAACAGAAATTGATTTTCTTAAGAATAATGAGTTCTTGGGGCCTCCCTGGTGGGGCAGCGGTTGAGCGCTGGTTTGCGAAGCTGCCCGCAGCCTCTGCAGCGCCAGTTCGATCCCTGGCTGCTCCCTGGCCACCAGAGGAGGGTCCCACATGGCGTGCAGACCTCTCCTGCCGCCCGCTGCTCCCCTCAGCAGTGTACTTTGGTCCTTCTGCCTGCTCTGCTCCCTGCTCTGGCTCTGGTGAATTCTCTCACCCTCCCGCTCTTATGACTGTATCCAGTGCTTGTATAAATAAATAAATAAATAAATCTTAAAAAAAAAGGAAAAGAAATTAAGCAGCTGAAAATATAAAAAAAAATAATGAATTCTATCTTTCAAGGTACTTAATCAGAGACTGAATGAATACTTGGCATGAATATTATAGAGGAGATTCAGCCTCAGAAGAAATTTTTTGACTAAGAGAACCTGAGGTGACCTGTCACCATATTGTTCTAAGATATCAGTATAATCTGATAAAATCTATAATAATCAAGAAGCCTTTGATCACTGAATTTTAAAACTACAAGAACCCCTATGAATCATTGTTAATTTCTTTTAACAATTAAATTTATTACAATATAATTTACATTTTTAAAGTACTAATTTTAAGCATACAGTTAGATAATTTTAACAACTATACATTCCAATGTACCCACCACCCCACTCTAGAATACTTCCATAACCCCAAAAGTTTGCCTTGTGCTCATTCCAGGTCAGTCCCTATCGCACCCCCAGCCAACTGAAACACTATCACTATCAATTAGATTTTAGAGTTTCATCTAAGTGGAATCATACAGTATACATTTTTTGGTCTGACTTTACTCAATATATAGTCTTAGCACATCACTCATGTTTTTGCAGATATACCTTAATTTAGATGAACTACTCATCTATGTATCAATGAACATTTTGATTGTTTGCAGTTTTAGTTTTTATGAGCTACTTAGAACATTCAAGGCACAAATTGTTTTGATTTCTCTTGAGGAAATATCTAAGTAGAATTGCTGGATCGTGTGGTCGTATGATCACTCCCACCAGAAGTGCACAAGTGTTCCATTTTCCCCATACCTTAGTCAATACTTGATATTTTCTAGTTTTTGTGATAGTCGCTATCCTTATTTATTTATTTATACAAGCACTGGGTACAGTCAGAAGCACGGGAGGGTGAGAGAATTCACCAGAGCCAGAGCAGGGAGCAGAGCAGGCAGACTGACGGAAGTACACTGCTGAGGGGAGCAGCGGGCGGCAGGAGAGGTCTGTGCTCCATGTGGGACCCTTGCCCTGCGGCCAGGGATCGCACTGGTGCTGCAGAGGCTGCGGACAGCTTCGCAACCCAACACTCAACCGCTGCGCCACCGGGGAGGCTTGGTCTTGTATTTTTGATTTGCATTTCCATAATGAGAAATTATGTTGAACATATTTTCATGTGCTTATTGGCCATTTGTATATCTTTGGAGAAATGGAAATCTTTTCCCCATGTTTCATTTCTGTTGTTTATTTTAGTTGTTGTAGGTGTTCTTTATATTTTCTAGAGATACTAATCCATTATCAATATATGATTTGCAAATATTTTTCCCATTCTGTAGGTTGTCTTTTCCCTTTCTTGATAGCATCCTTTGAAGCACATATTTTATATATTTTATATATATTTATCTATTTGATATATTTTAACTGTGATAAAGTCCAAGCATCTATTTTTTTCTTTTGTAACCTATGATTTTGGTGTCATATCCAGGAAATCATCGCCAAGCCAGTGTCGTGAAGATTTCCCGTTTACTTTAAAAAATTTTATAATTGTAGCTTTTATATATAGATCTCTGATCCTTTTTGAGTTAATTTTTATACATGGTATTAGGTAGGGTCTAACTTCTTTCCATGTGAATATCCTGTTTTATCAATATCACTTATTGAAAAGACTTCCCTTTATCCATTGAATGGTCTTAGCCCCCTAGTTGAAAATAATTTAACTATATAAGTAAGAGGTTATTTCTGGTTATTTTCTATTATATTTCATTGGTCTATATGTCTATCCTTAAGCCAGTAGCACAATTTTGATTACTACAGCTTTGTAGTAAGGTTTTCTTATTTATTTATTTTTATTTTTTGACATTATTGTTTATTTTTAAACAATATTTGCTTCCTCCCACCCCCTCAGGTGTAGTCCCCATAGAGTTTCCTTCACGAATGCCCCCGTGCACCATTACTTCCATCCCCTGTGCTCCTCCCTCCATCCCTCTGATCCCTCTCCCTCCTCCTCCCCTGCAGGATGTCTCTGATTTACAAATGTCTGGTTTTGCTTTGCTGTGTTTTGTACTGTTAATATTTTTTACACCGATGTCTTATTTGATTCCCCTATATTCCTGCTATAAGTGAAACCATGCGATATTTTTCTTTTTCCTGCTGGCTTATTTCACCAAGCATAATTCCTTCTAGCTCCATTCAGTTGCTGCGAATGGCATGAGTTTATCTTTTTTTTTAATGAGATTTTTTTAATAGAGGCATGTTTTTTATTTATTTGTTTGTTTGTTTGTTTGTTTGTTTATACATGCACTGGGTACAGTCAGAAGTGCGGGAGGGTGAGAGAATTCACCAGAGCCAGAGCAGGGAGCAGAGCAGGCAGAAGGACCGAAGTACACTGCTGAGGGGAGCAGCGGGCGGCAGGAGAGGTCTGCGCGCCATGTGGGACCCTCCTCCAGTGGCCGGGAAGCAGCCGGGGATTGAACCGGCGCCGCAGAGGCCGTGGGCCGCTTTGCAACCCAGCGCTCAACCGCTGTGCCACCAGGGAGGCCCGGCATGAGTTTATCTTTTTTGATGCTGAATAATATTCCATCCTGTATATATATCACATCTTCTTGATCCAGTCATCTATTTTTGGGCATTTTGGTTGTTTCCAGGTTTTACCTATTGTAAATAGTGCTGCAATAAACATAGGTGTACAGGTGTTCTTTTGAATCAATGTTTTTGTGTTCTTTGGGTAGATCCCTAGGACTGGAATTGCCAGGTCGTATGGTAGCTCCATTTTTAGTAGACTGAGGAACCTCCAGACATCTTTCCATAGTGGTTGGACCAGTTTGCACTCCCACCAGCAATGTAGGAGAGCTCCTTTTCACCACATCCTCGCCAACATTTGTTGCTTGTTTTTTTGATATGTGCCATTCTTACTGGTGTAAGGTGGTATATCAATGAGGCTTTAATTTGCATTCCCCTGATTATGAGGGATCTTGAACATTTTTTCATATGCTTGTTGGCCATTTGCATTTCTTCTTTGGAAAAATATCTTTTAAGTTCTTCTGCCCATTTCTTGACTGGATTGTTTATTTTGTTTTTGTTGAGTCATGTGAGTTCTTTGTATATCTTTGTGATCAGTCCCTTATCAGTTGATTGGGGTGCAAAGAATTTTTCCCAATCAATGGGGTATCTCTCTGTTTTGGTTAATGTCTCTTTTGCTGTAATGTCTCTATTTCAGTTTGATGTAATGCCAGGTGTTTATCTTTGTCTTCACTATCACTGCTTTGGGTGATGAGTCTATTTTTTTAAGATTTATTTATTTATTTATATAAACTCTGGGTACAGTCAGAAGTGTGGGAGGGTGAGAGAATTCACCAGTGACAGAGCGGAGAGCAGAACAGGCAGACCAACGAAGTACACTGCTGAGGGGAGCAGCAGGCGACAGGAGAGGTCTGCGTGCCATTTGGGACCATCGCCTGGTGGTTGGGGATCAAACCAGCACTGCAGAGGCTGCAGGCAGCTTTGCAACCCAGCGCTCAACCACTGCGCCACCAGGGAGGCCCTTTGGGTGATGAGTCTTTAAAGATGTTATTGTAGTGTTTTACTGATATTTTCTTCTATATATTTTATGGTTTCAGGTCTTATGTCCAGTTCTCATCCATTTTGAGTTGATTTTTGTGCATGGTGAGAGGTAGTGGTTTAGTTTCATTTTTTTGCATGTGATGGTCCAATTTTCCCAGCACCATTTATTGAACAAACTGTTAATGTTCCATTGCATATTCTTTGCTCCTTTGTCAAAGATAAGTTGTCCATGTAAGTGTGGTTTTATTTCTGGACTCTCTGTTCGGTTCCATTGGTCTGTAAGTCTGTTTTTATTCCAATACCAGACTTTTAATTATTATGGCTTTGGGGCCTCCCCGGTGGCGCAGTGGTTGAGCGCTGGGTTGCGAAGCTGCCCGCGGCCTCTGCGGCGCAGGTTCGATCCCCGGATGCTCCCCGGCCACCAGAGGAGGGTCCCACATGGCGCGCAGGCCTCTCCTGCCGCCCGCTGCTCCCCTCAGCAGTGTACTTCAGACCTTCTGCCTGCTCTGCTCCCCACTCTGGCTCTGGTGAATTCTCTCACACTCCCGCGTTTCTGACTGTACCCAGTGCATGTATAAACAAAACAAACAAACAAACAAATAAATAAAAACATGCCTCTATAAAAAAATAAAAAAAAAGTTAAAAAAAATAAAATAATTATTACGGCTTTGTAGTATAGCTTGAAGTTTAGAAGTGTGATACCTCCTTTCTCCTTTGTTTTCATCTGTAGGACTTTGGTTATTCGTGGTTTTTTGTGGTTGCATATGAATTTCATCAGTAGTTGTTCTATTTCTTTGAAGAATGTCACTGAGATTTTTATTGGAATAGCATTGAATCTGTATATTGCTTTTGGTAGGATGGCCACTTTAATAATGTTAATTCTTCCAATCCACGAGCAGGGGATGTCCTTCTATTTCTTTGTGTCTTCTTCTATTTCTTTCTTTCTTTTTTTTTTTTTTTTTTTTGTGGGACCCTCGCTGGGGCGTCCTGGGAATGAACCAGCGCTGTAGAGGCTGCGGGCAGCCTCGCAGCCCAGCGCTCAACCGCTGCGCCACCAGGGGAGGCCCTTCTTCCATTTCTTTTAACAGTGTTTTACAATTTTCTTTGTATAGATCTTTCACCTCTTTTGTTAGGTTTATTCCCAAGTATTTGATTTTTTTGGTTTCAATTATAAAAGGAATTGTTTTCTTGATTTCTTCTTCTTCAGATTGATTTGTTTGCATATAGGAAGGCTACTGATTTTTGTGTGTTGATTTTGTATCCTGCTACTTTACTGAACTGGTTGATTATTTCAAGTTTTTTTGTGGATTTTTTTAGGGTTCTCTACATATATTATCATATAATCTGCAAATTGTGATAGTTTTACATTTTCTTTCCCTATTTGGATTCCTTTTATGTCTTTCTCTTGTCTTATTGCCCTGGCTAGGATTTCCAGTATTATATTGAAGAGCAGTAGTAAGAGAGGACATCCTTGTCTTGCTCCTGACCTTGAAGGAAAGGCCATCAGCTTTTCACCATTGAAAATAATATTGGCAATGGGTTTACTGTATTTGGCTTTTATCATATTAAGGTATGTTCCTTCTATCCCGAGAATTTCAAGGGTGCCTTTTCAGCATCTATTGATATGATCTTATGGTATTTATTTTTCTTTTTGTTGATGTGTTGGATTACACTAATTGATTTTCGTATGTTGAACCATCTTTGTGCCCCTGGGATGAATCCCACTTGATCGTGGTGTATTATCCCTTTGATGCATTGTTGCATTCTGTTGGCAAGGATTTTGTTGAGGATTTTTGCATCAGTGTTCATTAGGGAGATTGGCCTGTAATTTTCTTTATTTGTGCTGTCTTTTTTTGGTTTTGATATTGGTATAATGTTGGCTTCATAGAACGTAGTTGGTAGTATTCCTTTTTTTTTCAATTTTTTTAAAGTTTGTGTAGGATAGGCAATAATACACTGCTGAATGTTTGTTAGAATTCATTTGTGAAGCCATCTGGACCTGGGCTTTTATTTTTGGGGAGTGCTTTGATTACTGCCTCAAATTCACTGCTCGTAATTTGTCTGTTTAGGTGTTCTGTTTCTTCTTTGTCCAGTTTTGGATGATTATATTCTAGGTATTTGTCGATCTGTTCTGTGTTGTTGAATTTGTTTGCATATAAGTGTTCATAGTAATCTGATTATTCTTTTGATTTCTACTGAGTCTGTTGTAATTTCTCTTCTTTCATTTATAATCCTATTTATATGTGTTTTCTCCCGTTTTTTCTTTGTGAGCCTGGCTAGAGGTTGGTCTATTTTGTTTATTTTTTCAAAGAACCAACTTTTGGTTTCATTGATCTTTTGGATTTTTTTAAATTTTCATTTCATTTATTTCTTTTTAAAAAAGATTTATTTACTTATACAAGCACTGGGATACAGACCAGAGGCACGGGATGGTGAGAGAATTCACCAGAGACAGAGCGGGGAGCAGAGCATGCAGACTGACAGAAGTACACTGCTGAGGGGAGCAGCGGGCCAGACAGGAGAGGTCTGCCACGTCATGTGGGAATCTCCCTGGCAGTTCGGGAATCAAACCCACGCTGCAGAGGCTGCGGACAGCTTCACAGTGCTGCACTCAACCTGCTGCGCCACCGGGGGGCCCATTTCATTTATTTCTGCTTTGATTTTTATTATTTCCTTTCTTCTAATGGCTTTAGGGCTTTGTTGTTTTTGTTGTTCTTTTTCTAGCTCTTTGAGATGTGAGATTAGGTTGTGTCTTTGAGTTCTTTCTTGTTTCTTGATGTGAGCATGTATTGCTATATATTTTCCTTATTACTGCTTTAGCTGTGTCCCATATAGTCTGAAAAGTGGTATCCTCCTTGTCGTTCAACTCAAAGTATATTTTAATTTCTTCTTTGATCTCCTCATTAGTCCAGTGGTCTTCCAGTAGTGTGGATTTCAATCTCCATGAAGTGGGAGGGTTTCTTGTTTCCTTTTCATGATTTATTTCTAGCTTGATGCCTTTATGATCAGAGAAGATAGTTGGATTGATTTTGATTTTCATGTATCTGTTGATGTTTGTCTTGTGGCCCAGTATGTGATCGATTCTGGAGAACTATCCATGGGCACTTGAGAAAAATGTGTACTCTGATTTTTGGGGTGCAGTGTCCTATAGATGTCTGTTAAGTCCATGAATTCTATGTCTTTATTTAGCACTCCAGTGTCTTTGTTTATTTTTTGCCTCGTTGATCTGTCCATTGGTGAGAGTGGGGTGTTAAAGTCTCCCACTCTATATGTATTTTCTTTAATGTCTGTTTTCAGAGCTGATAATCATTGTCTAATATATTTTGGTGCCCCTTCATTTGGTGAGTATATGTTGATGAGTGTTATATCTTCCTTATGTATTGTCCCCTTGATCATAATGCAGTGTCCATCTATGGCTCTTTTTACCTTTTTTAATTTGAAGTCTATTTCATCTGATATAAGTATGGCTGTTCCTGCCTTCTTTTTTGGTCCATTTGCTTGTAGGATTGTTTTCCACCCTTTTACTTTCAGTCTGTGTTTATCTTTTGTAGTTAAATGTGTTTCCTGGATACAGCAGAAAGTTGGATTTTGTTTTTTAATTGAGCGTGCTACTCTGTGTTTTTTATTGATGAGTTTAATCCATTTACATTTAGAGTTAATATTGATATGTTCGCATCTGTATTTGCCATGCTGTTTGTCTTTTTTTGTGATTTTATTCCTTGCTTTATTCTGTTCTTCTTGTTCATTCCTCTCTTGGTTTTAGTTTTAGGACTTCTTGTAGAATTTTTTGGAGTGGGGGTTTAGTTGTAATGAATTTCTGGAGTTTCTGTTTGTCTGAGAATGTCTATATTTTTTCTTCTTAGAGGAAGGAGAGCATTGCAGTGTAAAGTATTCTTGGTTGGCATTTGCTATCTTGAAGTTTGTTGAATATGTTACTCCATTCTCTTCTTGCCTGTAGTGTTTCTTTGAAGAAGTCTGAAGTTAACCTGATTGATTTTCCCTTTTAAGTTATCTGTTTCTTCCCCCTTGCCAGTTTCATTTTTTTTTCCTTGTCTTGGACTCTTGAAAGTTTTACTATTATGTGTCTTGCTGTAGTTTTCATTTCATTGTGTTAATTGGGTGTTCTTCGCGCTTCTGGTATGTCTATATTCATCTCCTTTTTCATGCTTGGGAAGTTTTCTTCAATTATCTTCTTGACTAATTTCTCAGTTTTTTTTTGTCTCTCCTCACCTTCTGGAATATAATTCTTACATTTCCTCTCTTCATTGAGTCTGATAATTGTCGAGAATGTCTTCATACTTCTTCCTTTGCACTTCTCTCTCCTTTTCTCTTTTGCCTCTTTTTATTTCTGTATCTTCGAGAGTACTGATCCATTCTTTCATTTCATCAATTCTGTTTTCATTGCTTTTCCCAGAATTCTTTATCTCCTCTAGTAATCTTTTAATCTCCTGCATTTCTTCTCTTTCCTTTCTTAAGGTCTCACTTTTGTTCTTCAGTTCAATGATTATTTGTCTCAAATCACTTTTTTCCTTTTCATTTTCTTTCTCCTTTTTAATCGTGATGATCATTAATTCTCTGTTTGACAGGCCGAGAAGTTCTTCCATGTCATTGTTGAGCTCTGGTGACTGTCATTCTTTTTGTGGTGTGTCTTCCTCCTTGAGCTTGGTTGATTATTTATATTTTGCCTTTCTAATTAGTTTGCTTTCTAATTAGTTTATGCATTGGGATGTTATATCACTGATGTTGGCGGGCATCTCTTTAGGGTGCTCCTTCAGTGGTGTCAGAAACTTTACCAGACCGAGTCCAGCACTGTATGACATAACTCCACCAGGGTGCTTCCCAAGCATGATAAAGGAGATGAATGTAGACATACAGGAAGCGAGAAGAACTCCCTATTACTGTAATGAAAAGAAAGCTACAGCAAGAAACCTAATAGTAAAGCTTGCAAGAGTCCAAGACAAGGAAAAAATAATGAAACTGGCAAGGGGAAAGATAAGTTATAAGGGAAAACCAATCGGGTTAACTTCTGACTTCTCTGAAGAAACATTACGGGCAAGAAGAGAATGGAGTAACATATTCAGCAAATTTCAAGACAGAAAATGCCAACCAAGAATACTTTACCCTGCAAAGCTCTCTTTCTTCTATGAAGAAAAAATATGTACCTTCTTAGACAAACAGAAACTCCAGAAATTCATTACAATCCCCACTCCAAAAAATTCTACAAGAAGTCCTAAAGCCAAAACCAACTGAGGAATGAACAAGAAGAACAGAATAAAGCAAGGAATAAAATCACAAAAAAAAAGACAAACAACATGGCAATACAGATGCGAACATATCAATATTAATTCTAAATGTAAATGGATTAAACTCATCAATAAAAAACACAGAGTAGCAAGCTCGATTAAAAAACAAAATCCAACCTTCTGCTGTCTCCAGGAAACACATTTAACCACAAAAGATAAACACAGACTGAAAGTAAAAGGGTGGAAAACAATCCTACAAGTAAAGGGACCAAAAAAAAAGAAGGCAGGAACAGCCATACTTATATCAGATGAAATAGACTTCAAATTAAAAAAAAAATTAAAAGAAACATAGATGGACGCTACATTATGATCAAGGGGACAATACGTCAGGAAGATATAACACTCATCAACATATACTCACCAAATGAAGGGGCACCAAAATATATTAGACAATGATTATCAGCTCTGAAAACAAACATCAAAGAAAATACATACATAGGGGGTGTTTTTATACTGTTTATTGTTACAATGATATTTTAGGGTATTTATCTTAAAACTTTACTGTTTTCTCATTTAATGTGAAATTAGTATTTTTATAATGAAGTGGTCTTTGAAAAGTATTACTAACTTCATACATCTCCCTGTGTGTGTATACTGTATGTGTAGTGTATACATGTGCATTTGTATGTTAGTAGTGTTTAAAAACAATGCAGCTTGCTTTCTGAGACATCCTGACTCCAATTCCCTCAGCCCCCTTTGTTTTCTTTTTCTTTTTAAAGATTTATTTATTTATTTATACAAGCACTGTGTACAGTTAGAAGCGCGGGAGGGTGAGAAAATTCACCAGAGCCAGAGCAGGGAACAGAACAGGCAGACTGACAAAATACACTGCTGAGGAGAGCAGCGGGCGCGGCAG
Source organism: Talpa europaea (assembly GCF_964194135.1). Classification (NCBI taxonomy): domain Eukaryota; kingdom Metazoa; phylum Chordata; class Mammalia; order Eulipotyphla; family Talpidae; genus Talpa; species Talpa europaea. The sequence goes on along the minus strand of NC_140081.1, from coordinate 46,890,571 downwards.
GAGAGGTAAGTCTCACCAAGTAGGACCCTCACCAGCGGCCAGGGATCGAACCAGCGCTGCAGAGGCTGCGGGCAGCTTCGCAGCCCAGCGCTCAACTGCTGCACCACCAGAGAAGGCCCAGCCCCCTTTGTTTTCAATGTATACTTGTACTATCCAATATGATAGCTACTAGCCACATGTGACTTACACACATTTAAATTTAAATGAATTAAATTATATAAATTTAGTTCTTTAGTGAAATGATACACTAGTCACATATGACTAATGGCTTCTGTATTGAATAGCAGATATGGAACACTTCCATCATCACAAAAGTGCTATTCGGCAGCACTGATTATACATACCTTTTCTTTCAATCTTTATTTTCCTCTGTCAATTCAGTTTTGATTATACTCTCAGCAGTTTCTTTTTAGTGTGGAGTCTGTCTTATAAGGGAGTGAAGTGAAGTAAGTGAAGTTAGAAGGTTCATAGGTACTAGACAGCTCCATTTTCTTTAGTCCATCTGTGCTATGGAGACCTTGTACTCACTGCATAAAGGAAAAGGAAAATTCTCTCCCAGTTCAACTGCTGTTCTCAAATTTTCCCAACATATTTTACACTGAATCTCTATTAGATACTTCCATATTACCTCCTTTATCTGTTGTTGTTCCTCATGAAAAGTTGCTAACATAATGCAGGTCTTACAGTTGTTTATATTTTATCACTACCTATTTGTATTTTGGAATCCATGGGATATTTTGTCATCAGTGTTTGTTCTATCGAGGTGGCATTGGTTTACAGCCCTGCATGTGATTTAGATGATTTGGTTCACACATCGTCAGATGTATGTTACCACCCCACCACCACCATCCAAGCACCCTATAGTCCTTTATCATAGACCCCTGTGCCTCTCCCTATTTGATCCCACCCTCCCTTACCCTCTCCCTCTGGTAGCCTCAATTCTGTAGTTACATTTCAAGGGTTTGTTTTGGTTTAGTTTTGTCAGTTTCTTCATGGTTGTTTGTGGTTTCGTTTGTTCTTACGATATTCTACATATGAATGAAATCATCTTGTGTTTGTCTTTCTCTTGACTTATTTCACTTAGCATAATCACCTTCAGTTCCATGTATGTTGTCATAAATAACAAGAGTTCATCACTTCTTGTAGTTGAGCAGTATTCCAATATGTGTACATAACACATCTTTTTTAAAGATTATGAATACAAGAGCTGAGGTGCAGGCCAGAGATGTGGGTGAGGAGAGGATTCACCTGAGACAGAATGGGGAGCAGAACAGGCAGATCCACCAAAAATACACTGCTGAAGGGAGCAGCAGATGAGTCAGGAGAGGTCTCCTGCGACATGTGGGTCACTTCCCCTGGCCAGGGATTGAATTTGTGCTGCAGTGGCTGCAGATAGCTTCATAGTGCTGTGTTGTAGGGTAAATTATTCTCAGGCTTATCTGCCCTCCTGCCATTAGCATTGCCCTGCCTAATGGGGTACCTGTATTTTGTTACATTGTTATATTATGTTGTTTACTTCTGTGGGCCATGGCAGGAGTATTGAGATATTCACCAAGAGAAGCAGAGGCAAGAAGCAAGGCAGGAGAAGAAGAAGAGAAAGCCAGAGAGAAGCCCAGGGTGAAGACTTGCCCAAGTCTAGGAGGTCTCCAGGCCTCCAGTGCCCCCCACCCCCACGGCATCTCTGCCTGCCATGTACCTGGTTGCTGCACTACATGTAAACGCTCAATAACAGCCTGAGAAAGCCACCAAGGGCTCCAGGACTCCTCCTTTACCCCATCTGCTCTGACCTAGATATCCTGCTCTGTGACTTTCCTGCCCCTACATGCGTTTTAACCCCTTACACCACCAGGGAGGCCCATTACACTTTTTTTTGCCTTGCTTTTTTTCTAATTTTATTTTATATATTTTTAGATCATTTTTCATTTTTGCACAATGTATGCATTTTCTTTTTAAAAAAATATTTATGCATATAAGAATTGGGGTACAAGCCAGAAGTGTGGGGGAGGGTGAGAGGATTCACCGGAGACAGACTGGGAAATAGAACAGGCAGATGTATTGAAATACACTGCTGAGAGGAGCAGCGGGTGAGCCAGGAGAAGTCTGCTGTGCCATGTGGGTATATCCCTGGCCGGGGATCGAACTTGTGCTGCAGTGGCTGCAGACAGCTTCATAGGCTGTGTCTTAACCCCTTGCGCCACCAGGGGCCCCACAATGTATGCATTTTCATCTTGATTATAGTCCCCATACAATTCCCACCCCCCTTATTTTGAGACTACTCTCTTCTCCCCCCCGCCCCTCCCATAGTATGTCTCTAGTTTATAGTTGTTGTTGATTTTGATTTTTACTTTATTATAATAAGTCTTTTTCCTGGTCCCTTATTTAGATTTTCTAAATTCCTGCTATGAGTGAGACCATCTGGTATTTTTCTTTTTCTTTCTGGCTTATTTCACTGAGCATGATCCCTTCCAGCTCCATCCATGTTGCTGCAAATTGCATGAGTTTATCTTTTTGATTGCTGAGTAATATTCCATTGTGTATATCTACCACGTCTTCTTGATCCAGTCATCTATTTTTGTGCATTTGGGTTGTTTCCATAGCTTACCTATTGTAAATAGTGCTGCTATAAACATAGGGGTGCAGGTACCCTTTTGAATTAATGTTTCTGTGTCTTCTGGGTAAATACCTAGGAGTGGAATTGCTGGATCATATGGGAGCTCCATCTTTAGCGGATTAAGTAATCTCCACACAGCTCTCTACAGTGATTGGACCAGTTTGCACTCTCACCAGCAGTGCAGGAGAATTCCTTTTTCTCCGCATCCGCGCCAACATTGGTTATTGCTAGTTTTTTAATATGTGTCATTCTCACTGGTGTAAGATGGTATCTCATTGTAGTTTTGATTTGCATTTCCCTGATTACAAGTGACATTGAACATTTTTTCATATACCTGTTGGTCATTTTCATTTCCTCTTCAGAGAAGTTTCTTTTTAGCTCTTCTGCCCATTTTTTGACTGGGTTATTTACTTTGTTTTTGTTGAGTCTCGTCAGCTCTTTGTAGATATTTGTAATCAGTCCTTTATCATTAGTGTAGTGTGCAAATATTTTCTTCCAGTCAGTGGGGTTTCTCTTTGTTTAGGTTATTGTCTCTTTTGCTGTACAGAAGCTCTTTAATTTGATGTAGTCTCAGCTGTTTATCTTTACCTTCACTATCACTACTTTGGGTAATGCCATAATACATCTTTTTTTTAATTTAATTTTTATATTCCCCATACAATTACAACCCCTTTATTTTGACTCCAAACCCTCTCTACGCCGCCCCCCATCCCCCATAGAGTGTCTCTGGCTCATAGTTGTTTGCTGATTTTGATATTTTCTTTCTTATAGTTATTCTTTTTCCTGGTCCCTTTTTTAAGATTTCTAGATTCCTGCTATGAGTGAGACCATCCGGTATTTTTCTTTCTCTTTCTGGCTTATTTTGCTAAGCATGATCCCTTCCAGCTCCATCCATGTTGCTGCAAATTGCATGTGTTTATCTTTTTTGATTGCTGAGTAATATTCCATGGTGTATATGTACCACATCTTGTTGATCCAGTCATCAATTTTTGGGCATTTGGTTAGCTATTGTAAACAGTGCTGCTATAAACATAGGGGTGCAGGTGGTCTTTGGAATTGATGTTTCTGTGTCCTTTGGGTAAATCCCTAGGAGTGGAATTGCTGGATCATATGGAAGCTCTATGTTTAGTAGGTCAAGAAGTCTCCACACAACTCTCCATAGTGGTTGAACCAGTTTGCACTCCCACCAACAGTGCAGGAGAGATCCTTTTTCTCCACAACCTCACCAATATTTGTTGTTGCTAGTTTTTTTTAATATGTGCCATTCTCACTGGTGTAAGATGGTATCTCATTGTAGTTTTGATTTGCATTTCCCTGATTACAAGTGACATTGAACATTTTTTCATATGTCGGGTGGCCATTTGTATTTCCTCTTCAGAGAAGTTTCTTTTTGACTCTTCTGCCCATTTTTTGACTGGATTATTTTCTTTGTTTTTGGTGAGTCTCATCAGCTCTTTGTAGAATTTTGCAATCAGTCCTTTATCATTAGTGTTGTGTGCAAAAATGTTCTCCCAGTTGTTGGGGTTTCTCTTTGTTTTGGTTATTGTCTCTTTTGCTGTGCAGAAGCTCTTTAATTTGATGTCGTCCCAGCTGTTTATCTTTGCCTTCACTGTCACTGCTTTGGGTGATGCGTCTGTAAATGTGTCTTTGAGGTGCATGTCATGAAGTGTTTCGCCTATGTTTTCTTCTATGTATTTTATGGTTTCAGGTCTTATGCCTAGTTCTTTAATCCATATTGAGTTGGTTTTTGTGCATGGTGTTAGGTAGTAGTCAAGCTTCATTCTTTTGCGTGTAGCGACCCAGCTTTCCCAGCACCATTTATTGAACAAACTTTCTTTGCTCTAATGCATATTATTTGCTCCTTTGTCAAAGATTTGTTGACCATAAATCTGTGGGTTTATTTCTGGATTTTGTATTCGATTTCATCGGTCTGTGTGTCTGTTCTTGTTCCAATACCATGCAGTTTTGATGATTATTGCTTTGTAGTATAGTTTGAAGTCTGGGAGTGTGATGCCTCCGTTCCCTTCTTTTTTTTTTTTTTTTTCAGGGGAGCTTTGGCTATTCGGGGTGTTTGGTGATTCCATATGAATTTCGTCAATAATTGTTCTATTTATTTGAAGAATGACATTGAAATTTTGATTGGAATAGCATTGAATCTGTATATTGCTTTAGGTAGGATGGCCATTTTAATAATGTTTATTCTTCCAATCCATGAGCAGGGGCCTTCTTTCCATTTCTTTGTGTCTTCTTCTATTTCTTTTTACAGTGTTTTATAGTTTTCTTTGTATAGGTCCTTTACCTCTTTTGTTAGATTTATTCCCAAGTAATACATCTTCTTAATCCAGTGGTATTTCAATGGGCATTTTGGTTGTTTCTGATTTGGCTATTGTAAGTTGTGCTACAGCGAGCATATAGGCGTGCATATATCCTTTTGAATTAGGATCAACAACTTTTATAGATTTCTTTATGTGATTTTGTTTTCTTCAGGTAGATACCTAGGAGTGGAATTGCTGGATCACATGGTAGATCTGTTTTGAATATTTTGAGGAATCTCCATACTGTTTTCCATAGGGACTGGACCAGTCTACATTCCCACCAACAGTCTATGAATAGGGTTCACTTTTCTCCACTGCCTTACCAACATTTGTTGTTTTTTGTTCTTTCTTATGTTTTTATATGGGTCATTCTCTCAGAAATGAGGTGATAACTCATTGTGGTCTTGATTTACATTTCTTTAATAATAAGTGATTAAGTGATTGTGAACATTTTTTCATGTACCTCCTGGCCATTTGAATGTCTTCTTTGGAGAAATGATTGTTTAGTTCTTTTGTTTGATTGGTTTATTTGTTTCGTTTTTGTAGAGTTTTATAAGTTCTTTGTATATGTCTGATATCAGTCCTTTGTCAGATGTATGGTATGCAAATACTTTCTCCCATTAAGTAGGGTGAATTTTCATTTTAGTTATGGTTTCTTTCACTGCTTTTTAGCTTGATATATAGTCTCAGTTGTCTATGTTCTGTTTTGTTTCCCTTGTTGGGGAATCACTAAAACTTATGTCATATAATGTTTTGCCTATGTTCTATGTATTTTGCGGTTTCAGATTTTACATCGAAGTCTGATCCATTTTGAGTTTATTTTGGTGCATGGTGTAATTTCATGCCTTTGAATGCAGCTCTCCAGTTTTCCCTGCACCATTTATTGAAGAATTGATCCTTGTTCCCCTGTATGTTTTTGACTACTTTGTCACAGTGTAACTGTCCATTTATATGTGGGTTTGTTTCTGGGCTCTCAATTCTATTCCATTGGTCTTGAATATGTGGCTTTATAAAATATCTTGAGGTCTGGAAATGTGATACCTCCATTCTCTTTCTTTGTCAAGATTGCTTTTGCTGTTTGGGGTCTTTTATGATTCCATATGAATTTCAGTAGTATTTGGTCCAGTCCTCTGAAATATGCCATTCATAGTTTCCTGGGATTGGATTGAATCTGTGTATTGCTTTGGTAGGATGTCCATTTTGACAATGTTGAATCTTCCAATCTATAAGCAGGGAATGTTTTTCCATTTCTTTGTGTCTCTTCTATTTCTTTCAACAACTTTTATAGATTTCTTTGTATAGGTCATTTACCTCCATTGTTAGGTGATTGTAAATGAGATCAATTCCTTAATTTCCTTCTCTTTTATTGTTTGTGTATAGGAAGGAAACTGATTTGATACCCTGTCACATTACTAAAACTGATTGTTTAAATTAGTTTTTCTTTGGACTTTTCAAGGTTCTCTATGTATATTATCATGTTGTGTGCAGATAATGATAACTTTACTTCTTTCCCAATTGGGATTCTTTTTATATCATACTAATGATATAAATGGGACATCCTACCCAAAGCAATATGCAGATTGTCTAAATACTCTAGCTGGAACTTCCAAAACTATATTGAATAGCAATGGTGAGAGTGGACATCCTTGTCTTATAACAGATCTTATTGCTAAGACCTTTAGTTTTTCACCATTGAAAATATTAGCTATGGGTTTGTTGTAAATGGCTTTTATTATGTTAGGGTATGTTTCATTTATCCCCAGTTTTTTGAGGGATTTCAACATTAATGGATGTTGTATATTATCAAGTGCTTTCTCAGCATCTATTGATAGGATCATGTGGTTTTTACCCTTCTCTTTGTTGATGTGATGAATTACCTTGATTTATTTTTGGATGTTAAGCCTTCCTTTTGTTCCAGGTATGAATCCCAGTTGGTTATGGTATATGATCCTTTTAATGTGTTAGATTTGATTTGCTACAATTTTATTCAGGATTTTTAGGTCTCTGTTCATTAGGGAGATTGGTCTGTAATTTTCTTTTATTGTGTTGTTTTGTTTGGTTTGCATATTAATGTTGGCCTCATAAAAAGTACTTGAAAGTTTTCCCTCTTTCTCAGTTGTTTTGAAGAGTTTGAGCAAGATAGACAGTTCATCTTTGAAGCTTTGGTAGAATTCATTTGTGAAGCCATCTGGTCCTGGACTCTTGATTTTTGGGAGGGTTTTTATTACTGTTTCAATTTCCTTGCTTATGATTGGTTTGTTCAGGGTTTCTATTCCCCATTTAGTCTCAGATGATTGTATAATTCTGATAAATTGTCCACCTCTTCTAAGTTTGTGAATTTGTTTGCATATAGATGTTCATAGTAGTCACTAATTATCCTCTGAATTTCTGTTGTGATTTCTCCTCTTTGATTTTTCATTCTGTCTGTTTGAGATTTCTCCTTTATTATTATTACTCTTTTTTGGTGAGCCTTGTTAGCAGTTTGTCTATTTTGTTTTTCTACTGGAGTTTGGATTTGTTTGTTCTTTTTTTTTCTAGTTCCTCAAATTTGAACTCTTTCTTGTTTCTTGATGTGGACCACTTTTGATATATACTTCTCTCTTCATAGTGCTCTTGCTGTGTTCCAAACGTTTGGGGTGGTTATGTGCTTGTTTTCATTTTCCTTGAGGTATTTTTAAATTTTTTCATTAGCACAGTAGTCCTTCAGTAGTGTGTGTTGTCTTCATGTATTAATAGATTTCCCTGATTTCCTTTAATACTTGATTTCTAGTTGATACCTTTATGGTCTGAGAAGATGCTGGGTGTGATTCCAGTCTTTGTGAAATCATTATCTGCTTTGTGTCCCAGAATGTGGTCTATTCTGGAGAATGTCCCAGATGTACTTGAGAAAAAAATGTGTATTCTGGTTGTGTAATTCCTTATATATGTCCATGAGGTCAAATTCTCTATTAATGCTATTGCATCCTTGCTTATTTTGTGTCTAGTTGATCTGTCCATTGGTGAGAGTGTGCTATTGAAATCTCTTACGACAAATATGTTTTTTCCAATATGTTTTCAGAGCTGATAGTAGTTGTCTACTCTATTTTGGTGCTTCTTCATTTGGTGCATGGATATTCATGAGTGTTGTCTTCTTGATGTGTTATTCCCTTTATCATTATATGGTGTTCCTCACTGTCTCTTGTTACCTTTTTTAGCCAGAAATCTATTTTGTCTAATATAAGTATGGCTATTTCTGCCTTCTTTAGGGTCCCATTTGCTTATAGGATTATTTTCCAACCCTTTGCTTTGAGTATGTGTTTGTCTTAGGAGTTAGGTGTCTCCAGGAGGAGACAGCAGGAAGTTGGACTCTGTTTCATGATCCAAGTAGATACTCTACTTTTTTCAATTTGTGAGTTCAGTCTGTTAACTTTTAAAGTGACTGTTGATATGTGATAGTCTGTTGCTGCCATTTTATTCTTATTTTTGTGGATCAATCTATTTCCTTATTTTTAGTTCTTTGTGTGTATTCCTCTTTTTGATTTCAGCATGTAAGCTCCTTTCAATATTTCTTGGAGGGATGGTTTAGTATTTTCAAACTCCTTGAGCTTCTCTATGTCTGAAAAGGCATATCTGAAGGAGATTCTTACAGGGTAGAGTACTCATAGCTGGCAGTTTTTCTCTTCAAGGATTTGGAATATACCATTCCATTCTCCTCTCATTTGTAGTGTTTTGTTTTTTTTTTCCAAAGAAATCTGATGTTAGTCTGATGGGAGTTACCTCTAGGTTATCTGCTTCTTCCTTGCCAGCTTTAATATTCTTTGTCCTGAATTTTGGAAATTTCACTACTATATGTCTTGGTATCAATCTCATTTTATCTAGGTATACCAGATTTCTTTTAGTTTCCTGGATTTGTACATGTATTCACTTCTCTAGGTTTGGGAAGTTTCCCCTCATTATTTCTTTAAATATATTTTTTATCCCTTTCTCTCTTCCCACTCTGGTATTCTTTGTATACTTATGTTGCCTTCTCTCATGGAGTCAGATAGTTCTCAGAATGTTTCTTCATTTTTAAATTCTATTTCTCTCCCCTTCCCTACCTAGGTTCTTCATACATCTGTATCTTCAATTACACTGACTCATTGTTCTACTTGTTCTGTTCTTCTGAGACTTTCTCCTGAATTTTTTTTGTCTCCTTTATTTCTCTTTTGAAATCCTAAAACTCCATCTTTATCTTATTTGAGCTTCATTTTCTGTCTTCAGTGCACTTGTAGAGGCCGGACTGGCCCACAGTGCAGGTTTTCTGATCCCATGCAGACCGGGTAAATGAGGAGTCAGAGTCCTCAGTGGCTTTTGCAGGTTTTTTATTGGGGTTCAGCGGGTATGTGGCAGGCAGGGGTGCTGGGGGGCCGGGAGGCTGGCAGTCCTCCCAGCCCCCAGCAAATCCGCACTCTCTCTGGGCTCTCTGGCGTTTTCTGCTTGTCGGCTTCTCTTTCTGCGGCTGCTGCTGCTGCTGCTGCTGCTGCTGGCGTCCCCGTGACGCCGCCCTTAAAAAGCAGTCTTAGCTCAGCTGAATCCCATGTACCTATGCCCACACCCTATTCCAGGTGCCCGCCATCAGGCATGAATTCAGGACAAAGATCCATCATCTATCCTGATGGCGGAAGGGCAGAAAAGCCTGACATTTTCTTTACCCTACAGCACTGATTTCATTTCTAAGGACATTCATTTGTTTTTCTGAGTTTTCTTCCATTTCTTTAAATTTCTTTATCATTGCAATTCTGTCTGTATCTGAAAGGGAGAATTTGGCTTCCATGTCTATGAATTGGGGTTCTGGAAATTTCTTCTCTCTGTGTGTTGTACTATTTGTCTGAGGAACTCATGTGCCATTTTTTTTTTCATTCTACCCATTATTAGCTTTGGAACCCAGCTGCTGCATGTGGTGTTTCCTCTGGGTATGGCTCCTCACCCCTCATTAGTTAGGGTTTTCACCTGTCTCGATGAGCTGCAGATAGGGTCTAACAGAAGATCATGAGGCCTCTGGCCACTCTGGCTCACTCCCTGACACAAGCCCAGGGTCTTACCAGTCTGTGCAAATGTTGGCAGGGATCTTGTGAGAAGATCTCTGTAGTTCTGGGCAGGCACTAGATGACACTATAATGTACATAGAATGCTGTAGAAATGCCACTTAAAAACTGTTAGAGAAAGAAAGCAAGAAAAATTATCCCATATATAGTAGTATCAAAAATATTAAATACAGCACACAAAAAAATATTAAATACAGAAGGAAACCTGCACTCCTATGTATATTGCAGCATAATTTGACCTCATAAAATGTGTTTGGGACCTTTTTTTGGAAGAATATGAGAAGGATAGATGTTCCTTTTTGAAGGTTTGGTAGAACTCACTAGTAAAACCATCTGCTCCTGGATTTTTGGGGATACTTTTTAAAAAAAAGATTTATTTATTTATACAAGCACTGGGTACAGTCAGAAGCGTGGGAGGGTGAGAGAATTCACCAGAGCCAGAGCAGTGAGCAGAACAGGCAGAAGGACCGAAGTACACTGCTGAGGGGAGCAGCAGGAGGCAGGAGAGGTCTGCGCGCCATGTGGGACCCTCGCCCAGCGGCCGGGGATCAAACCGGCACTGCAGAGGCTGTGGACAGCTTCGCAACCCAGTGCTCAACCGCTGCACCACTGGGGAGGCCCTGGAGAGACTTTTGATTACTGTTTCAATTTAATTACCTGTAATTGGTCTGTTAAGGTTTACTATTTCTTTCTGATTCAGTAATGGAAGGTTGTATACTTCTAAGAATTTGTCAGTTTCTTCCAGATTTTCCAATTTGTTGGCATAAAAACTTTCATAGTAGTCTCTCATTATCCTCTGTATCACTGATGTATCTTTAGTAACTTCTCTTTCATTTCTGAGGTCAAAAAGGAACACCTATCCTTCTCATACTCTTCAAAAAAATTGAGGAAGAGGTAATATTCCAAACACATTTTATGAAGTCAAATTACTCTGGTACCAAAAACAGAGGATATCACAAAAAAGAAAGAAAAGAAAACTACAGCTCAATATGCCTGATAAACATTAACCCAATAATCATTCAGTAGGGTATTGTTCAGTTTCCACAAATTGGGAGTACCTTCCCCTCAACTGCCTTCAATATTCTTTCTTTCTCTTGAATCTTGGTTGTTTCACTACTCTGTTATTCTTTAGGTCTTGTTGCACTTAGGTAGCCAAGAGTTCTTTTAGCTTCATGGACAGATACATATTTTTTAAATATTTATTTATTTATTTATACAATCACTGGGTACAGTCAGAAGCACAGGAGGGTGAGAGAATTCACCAGAGCCAGAGCGGGGAGCAGAACGGGCAGACTGACAAAGTACACTGCTGAGGGGAGCAGCGGGTGGCAGGAGAGGTCTGTGCACCATGTGGGACCCTCACCTGGTGGCCAGGGATCAACCAGTGCTGCAGAGGCTGCGGGCAGCTTCGCAGCCCATCGCCCAACTGCTGCGCCACCGGGGAGCCCCATGGACAGATAGATTTAATTCCTTTACCAGATGTGGGAAATTGTCCTTGATTATTTCCTTAAATAGCTTCTCTGTTTTCTCATCTCTCTTTTCCCCTAATAATGGCATACACATATTCTTACATTGGCTTTCTTCATGGTGTCAGATAGTTGTCTAACCACCTCTTAATTTTTCTTGACATTTCATTTATGTTTAACCACATAAAAAAACCTCTGCATTTGGGCCTCCCCGGTGGCGCAGCGTTTGAGCGCTGGGTTGCGAAGCTGCCCACAGCCTCTGCAGTGCCGGTTCGATCCCCGGCTGCTCCCCGGCCACTGGAGGAGGGTCCCACATGGCGCGCAGACCTCTCCTGCCGCCCCGCCGCCCCGCTGCTCCGCTCAGCAGTGTACTTGGGTCCTTCTGCCTGCTCTGCTCCCCACTCTGGCTCTGGTGAATTCTCTCACCCTCCCGCGCTTCTGACTGTACCCAGTGCATGTATAAACAAAACAAACAAATAAAAAAAAAAATGCCTCTATAAAAAAAAAAAAAAAAAACAAAACCTCTGCATTTTCACTTCTCCCTCAACAATTTATGCTATTGATGTCACATTTATCTTTTTGTTTTGTGCATCCATTAATTTATTATTGTAGCTAAAGTGTTTTTTATTACTGATTTTTTTTTTAATTTTATGACAGATAAAAGTGAGTTACATACCACTATTATAATAGTAAGGTTTTCTGAATTTGGACATCCTGTGTACTTCCAAGTTTTGGTAATTATAATTAAAGTTTCTATAACAATTCATGTGCAGGCTTTTATGTAGACAAGATTTTAACTCATTGGGGCAAATGTAAAGGAGTGCAACTGCTGGATCATATGGCCAAAAATGTTTATTTCTATAAGAAGCTGCAAAGCTGTATTACAAAATGCTCTACTATTTTTTTTCATTCTTACCAGCAATGAATTTGATAGTTCCCATTGCTCCACATCTTCCCAGCATTTGTTATTTTCAATATCTAGATTCTAGTGATATATTAAAACATGTAATACTTTTTATTTAAATTCAGAATCATTTCAGCACTATAAACATACAAAACACTAGGGTGCCTCCCTGGTCGTGCAAGGGTTAAGATGCAACCTATGAAGCTGTCAGCAGCCCCTGCCAGGGAGCAACCCACGTGGCGCAGCAGACCTCTCCTGACTCACCTGCTGCTCCCCTCAGCAGTGTACTTCATCAATCTGCCTGTTCTGTTTCCCACTCTGTCTCTGGTGAATCCTCTCACCTCCCACACCTCTGGGCTGTACCCCAGCTCTTGTATGCATAAATAAATATTTTTTTTGTGGGACCCTCGCCGGTGGCCTGGGATTGAACTGGCATTGCAGAGGCTGCAAGCAGCCTCGCAACCCAGCGCTCAACCGCTGCGCCACCAGGGGAGGCCCAATAAATGAATCTTTTAAAAAACATAACAGAACTTTGCAAATTATGTTTAGTACAGAAGGTTCTTATTCTTTCTAACAGATGTGTAGTGATATCTTGTGATTTGCATTTCCCTCATCAAATATGATATTGAGCATCTTTTGACATGATTCTTTGCCATCTGTATGTCTTCTTTTGTGAAGTGTCTATTCAGGTCTCTCAGTCATTTTATAACAGTGTTGTTTGTTTTCTTATTATTTTGTTTTAGGAATTCTTTGTCTATATTGGATACCAGTCCTTCATTCATTATGTGTTTTATAAATGTTTCCCTTCAGTGTTTGACTTGGAGTGTTTAGCAGGGCAGAAGGTTGTATTTTTAACTAAGTCTAACATTAATTTTCTTTCCTGAATTGTGCTTTCAGTGTTGTGTCTAAAAAGTTACCTATCTGAAGGTTAGCTTCATTTTCTCCTATGTTACCTTCTAAGAGTTTTGTATTTTGAGGTTTTACATTTAGACTTAAGATCCATTTTAAGTTAATTTTTATCACAAGTTTAAGTTCTGTGTCTGAATTCATTTTTTATTTTGCATGTAGATATTCAGTTATTCCAACACCACTTGTTGAAAAAAATTATCTTCTTTTTTGTCTTCTTTTTTAACATTCTAGTTTTCCTCTTCTAGTGTAGAAATGATTTTCTTTTTCTTTTGTTTTACTGGTTATCCTGAAGAGAATAGAATCCTTACTTAACTGTCCTCCATATTTATAAACTCTCTGTGCTGCACTTTGATTACTTTATTGTTTTAGCTTTTCTTCATCTGCTATTAAGCCTATCCATTTGGGTTATTGTCCTTTTTATTTCAATTCATTTTTTTTTCTGCTTCAGATTTATTTGTACAAATAGCACAGGAAGACACCAGTGCCCTGTAGACAGCAGCCTAGGGGTGACACCAGTCCTTCTGTCCTCACACGGGCAGACAGTGTTCTCTATTCTTAAGGCTTTGCGGGGGCCTGGGCACCTTTGGCAGCCTGGGTACCTTTGGCGGCCTGGGTACCTTTGGCAGCCTGTGTTCCTTTGGGGACCTGTGCTGCAGCCGCATCCTTGGCCTGGGTTTGAGCCTTGCCCTTTGGCCGCGAAAGCCTGAGACCCTTGGCGATGCGGGCACGTGCATGTTTCCCAAGCTTGGGGTGAGCGATGTAGGCAAGTCGGCTGAGCTTGCGGCTGCTGCCCTTTGGGATGTTAGCCCTGACTGTCTTGGTCTTTAAGGGCCTTGATAGCCTCAGCACGTGCACTCATGGCCTTGGCATGTTTTATCGTTTCTGTTTCTTACAACTTAAGTGACAAAGTATTCAATAACTGGGATGACATGTCAATAATCAATCAAAATGAATACTAGCTGAAAACAACTGCTGTAACTATACCTATATGTGCCACTAAATGTCAGCCCACTTACATCTTTGTGTCTACATTTTATTTCTTTATATGTAGCAGACAACTGTTTTTTTTTTTAACTGTAGACTTTTTTAATTCAGTTCAGAGGTGGACAGATGAACATGGAAGGCTGTCCCATTTATCTTGCCCAAAGTTTATATTCCATTTCATTCATCCATCCTACACTGCCAGAAATCTTAAAGAAATAACCAATATTGGCAGAAGACTTTTCTACTTCTTAGAGATAACTCAGCAAATCACTTGCAAAGAAGTTATTACTAACTTAAATTTTTAGTGTTCAAAGAACCTCATCCTTAGAAGTTCCCAAATAAACCAATCTAACCTGCCACTACCAACAGGAGAGCAGAGTACAATGATTTTTTCTATAAGAGACTATAAGGGAAACTTCAGTTACATTTTTTGTTGTAAATTCCTGTGCATGTTACTTTACTAAACTGGTTGATTATTTTGATTAGTTTTTCTGTGGCGTTTTTAAGGTTCTCTGTGTATATTATCATGTCGTTTGCAAATAGTGATAGTTTTACTTCTTTTCCTATCTAGAGTCCTTTTATGTCTTTCTCATGTCTTACTGCTCTGGCTAGGACTTCCAGTATTATATTGAAAAACAGTGGCGAGAGTGGGCATCCTTGTCTTGTTCCAGATCTTAAGGGAAAGGCTTTCAGCTTTTCACAATTCAGAATGATATTGGCTATGGGCTTGTCATATATGGCCTTCATTATATTAAGGTATGTTCCTTCTATCCCGAGAATTTCGAGGACCATTATCATTAGTGGATGTTGGACTTTTGTCAAATGCTTTCTCGGCATCTACTGATATGCTCATATGGTTTTTATTTTTATTTTTATTGATGTATTGGATTACATGAATTGATTTTCAGATGTGAAAACATCCTTGTGTCCCTGGAATAAATCCTACTTGGTCACGGTGAATTATCTTTTTGGTGCATTGTTGGATTCTGTTGGCTAGGATTTTATTGAGGATTTTTGCATCAGTGTTCATTTAGAGAGATTGGACTGTAGTTTTCTTTTTTGTGTTGTCCTTGTTTGGCTTCAGTATTAGTGTAATATTGGCTTCATGAAATGTATTTGGTAGTATCCTTTCCTTCTCAATTTTTTGAAGGCGTTTGTGTAGTATAGGCACTAGTTCATTTCTGAATGTTTGGTAGAATTCATTCGTGAAGTCATCGGGTCCTGGGCATTTATTTTTGGAGAGGATGTTGATTACTGTTTCAATTTCACTGCTTGTACTTGGTCTGTTTAGGTGTTCTATTTCTTCTTTATCTAGCTTTGGATGATTGTAAAGTTGTAGGAATATGTCCATCTCTTCTAGATTGTTGACCTTGTTTGCATAGAATTGTTCATAGTTATCTCTGCTTATTCGTTGGATTTCTGCTGTGTCTGTTGTAATTTCTCCTCTTTCATTTATGATCTTTCTGGGCCCATGAGGTAGCTAAGTGGGTGATGGGACTCCTGCAGCCTCCCTCACCTGAGAGCTTGGGGTACCAAGAGGCCCCCAATGTAGGTACCAGCCCTATTAAGCTCTCTCTGATGTCCTTCCCACCTAACTGCAACCAACCATTAAATGTTCCCGTGGCTCCAGGAAGGGCAGGGGAGGGAGGCAGCACAATAAAGGGGCCCACTCTCTCCACCATTTATCTGTGGGGAGGCCCTGCTTACCCACCTTTCCTTGTCTAGGCCCCTCAGATATCACAGGATTCTCCTGGCTTCTTGTCTTCAAAGTTCTCCCGTACTCCTGGATGTCGTGTGCCGGCTTTGTGAGTGGGGGAGGGGGGAAGGGTTCCAGTGATTTTCTCTCTTCCCTTCCCCCGTCTTTCCAAATTCCCTGGGCATTCTGAGTGGATCACAGTTGCTGGCAAGTCTGTCTAACACTTCCAAGTCCTCACTGTTATTTTCTCCCTATCGGATGTTTTTATAGGAGAATTTGATCCCAGCGCCCCTTTGCCGCCATGTTGATGACGTCTGTCTTCGAAGACAACTGTTTTTAAACTAGTTTTTGATAATTCTGGTTTTTATAGCTTGGAGATTTATTTCGGTTATCTGTTGTTTTTGCTGCTTCTCATTTGTCTGCCTTATTTTTGAAAGGATTGATGCAGTAAAAAAAGGAAAGCCAGGTAAGTTTCTCTCAGGCAGGAAATTTATTGGGCTCACTGGCGAGGTTCGCCGACTCCCGTGGGGGTAGGAGAAGTCGTGCCGTCGGGGGATAAGGGCAAGTTTTTTTTTTTATTTGTTTATTTATTTTAATACAAGAGCTGGGGTACAGGCCAGAGGTGCAGGAAGGTGAGAGGATTCACCAGAGACAGAACGGGGAACAGAATAGGTAGACTGACTGAAATAGACTGCTGAGAGGAGCAGTGGGCTCGCCAAGAGACGTCTGCCGCAGATAAGAGCAAGCTTTTATAGGGCAGGGTCTGGACTTGGAGGGAGGTGGAGAATGCAGAGTCGAAGTTGCTTTTCAAAGAAGTTTTTTTTTTCTCTCAGAACTGGTTGTTCTTTCACCGCTGCTTCTCAGGGCCCGTGCAAATGGGGCAGAGCCGGCTCCCCAGATGCAGATGGCAGCAGTTTCAAGATTCCTGCCCCCACCCTGGCCTTGACCTTACAATTTTCTAGTGTGCTTTATTTCTTTTAATGCATGCTAATCATGAGTCTTGAAAAATTATTTATGGAAATATTTGAAGTCTTAGATGAAGGTGTCTTCCTCCAGAGAAAATTTGTTTTTGATTCTTCAGATCCTTGGAACCAATAAAAACTAAAATCACAGTTTGATGTCGTTTGGCCTGCCTTATAATGTAATTTTGAGCTGTAATGCATGAAACAGTCTACTTGTGCTGTACATCAGGAATTGTTTCTCCCCAATCAATTTTGCTGCATTCTCTCAGAATCAAGTTTACTTTATTGGCAGCTCTGCGGATGTGAATAGGAATAGGTTTATTCTGGTTTGTTGTTAGCTTAAAAGTGCCATCTCTGGGCCTTTGTGTATTTCCATATCCAATAAAACTATCGTTAGAATAGCTAGAATACTAATCAGAAAAAAATGAAAGTGGTTCTAATCTTCTGCTTACCTCTCCATATTTTCCCTTAGATTTTGCTTTCCTATCTTGTTATTTAGTTTTGGAATTAAAAATAATGTTATACATTTTTGGTGGTTTTTCAATAAGGTAGTTGGTCTGAAAAAACTAATGGACTCCATCTTCAGAAGAATGCACTGTATTTTTTTTTTTAGCATTTTCAGAGAAAGTTCGTCAAAGATTTTTCTTAGAGTATCCCTAAGCCATTGTTACTTTACTAGTAATATTTGTCAAATTTGGTAAGGACCTCTTTACAGCTTTTTTTTAATTAATATTTTATTTTATATAATTCTTACATCATTTTTCATTTGTGCACAATGTATGCATTTTCATTTTGGTTATATTCCCCATACAATGGCACCCCTCTCTTATTTTGAACCTAGTCCTTCCTCTCCCTGACCCTCCCATCCAGTGTGTCTCTGGTTTATACTTGCTTGTTGATTTTGATTTTTACTTTGTATTAATTAGTTTCTTTCCTGATCCCTTATTTCGGTTTTCTAAATTCCTGCGGTGAGTGAGACCATCCATTATGTTTTGTTTTCTTTCTGACTTATTTCGCTGAGCATGATTCCTTGTAGCTCTATCCATGTTGCTGCAAACTGCATGTGTTTATCTCTTTTGATTGCTGGGTAATATTCCACTGTGTATATGTACCACATCTTCTTGATCCAATCATCTATTTTTGGGCATTTGGGTTGTTTCCATAGCTTAGCTATTGTAAATAGAGCTGCTATAAACATAGGGATGCAGGTGCCCTTTGGAATTAATGTTTCTGTGTCCTTTGGGTAAATAGCTAGGAGTGGAATTGCTGGATCATATGGAAGCTCTATCTTTAGTACGTCAAGAAATCTTCACACAGTTCTTCATAGTGGTTGGACCAGTTTGCACTCCCACCAGCAGTGCAGGAGAATTCCTTTTTCTCCACAACCTTGCCAACATTTGTTGTTGCTAGTTTTTTTAATATGTGCCATTCTCACTGGTGTAAGATGGTATCTCTTTGTAGTTTTGATTTGCATTTCCCTGATTACAAGTGATATTGAACATTTTTTCATATACCTGTTAGCCATTTGCATTTCCTCTTCAGAGAAGTTTCTTTTTAGCTCTTCTGCCCATTTTTTGACTGGATTATTTTCTTTGTTTTTGGTGAGTCTCATCAGCTCTTTGTAGAGTTTTGTGATCAGTCCATTATCATTAGTGTTGTGTGCAAAAATGTTCTCCCAGTCTGTGGGGTTTCTCTTTGTTTTGGTTATTGTCTCTTTTGTTGTGCAGAAGCTCTTTAATTTGATGTAGTCCCAGCTGTTTATCTTTGCCTTCGCTATCACTGCTTTGGGTGATGTGTCTGTAAATGTGTCTTTGAGGTGCATGTCATGTAGTGTTTCACCTATGTTTTCTTCTATGTATTTTATGGTTTCAGGTCTTATGTCTAGTTCTTTTATCCATTTTGAGTTGGTTTTTGTGCATGGTGTGAGGTATTGGTCAAGCTTCATTCTTTTGCATGTAGCAGCCCAGTTTTCCCAGCACCATTTACTGAGCAAACTTTCTTTGCTCCAGTAAATATTCTTTGCTCCTTTGTCAAAGATTAGTTGATCATAAATCTGTGGGTTTATTTCTGGATTTCTCTTCATTTCCATTGGTCTGTGTGTCTGTTCTTGTTCCGATACCATGCAGCTTTGATGATTATTGCTTTGTAGTATAGTTTGAAATCTGGGAGTGTGATGCCTCCATTCCCTTCTGTTTTTTTCAGGAGAGCTTTGACTATTTAGGGTTTTGGTTCCCTCTATATGAATTTCATCAATATTTGTTCTATTTCTTTGAAGAATGTCATTTAAATTTTCATTGGAATAGCATTGAATCTGTAAATTGATTTTGGTAGGATGGCCATTTTCATAATGTTAATTCATGCAATCCATGAGCAGGGGATGTCTTTCCATTTCTTTGTGTCTTCTTCTATTTCTTTTAATAGTGTTTTATAGTTTTCTTTGTATAGGTTCTTTACCTCTTTTATTAGGTTTATTCCTAAGTAGTTGATTTTTTTGTTTCAATAATAAAAAGGATTTTTTTTAAATTTTTTAAAGCTTTTTTTATTTAAATATTTTTATTTTATATAATTCTTACATCTTTTTTCATCTTTGCACAATGTATGCATTTTCATTTTGGTTATATTCCGCATAAAATTGCACCCCCCCCCTTATTTTGACACTAGTCCTTCCTTTCCTGCCCCTCCATCCTCCCCTCACCCCTCCCTCCCCCTCCCCCCGCCGTGTGTCTCCAGTTTATAGTTGCTTGTCGATTTTGATTTTTACTTTGTATTGGTTAGTCTTTATCCTGGTCTCTTATTTAGGTTTTCTAAATTCCTGCTATCAGTGAGACCATCTGGTATTTTTCTCTTTTTTTGGCTTATTTCGCTGAGCATGATCCCTTCATCCATATTGCTGCAAACTGCATGTGTTATCATTTTTGATTGCTGAGTAATATTCCATTGTGTATCTGTACCACATCTTCTTGACCCAGTCATCTATTTTTGGGCATTTGGTTTGCTTCCATTGCTTAGCATTTGTAAATAGTGCTGCTACAAACGTAGGGGTGCAGGTGCCCTTTGGGATTACTGTTTCTGTGTGTTTGGGTAAATAATTAAAAAAAAAAAACCCTTTTACTATCGAAACAAAAAAAATCAAATATTTGGGAATAGATTTTTTTTTTAATTTCTTTTTCTTCAGATTTATTGTTTGTATATTGGAAGGCTGCTGATTATTGCATGTTGATTTTGTATCCTGCCACTTTTCTAAACTGATTAGTTGAATTAGTTTTTCTGTGGAATTTTTGGGGTTCTCTATGTATATTATCATAGCATCTGCAAATAGTGATAGTTTAACTTCTTCCTTCCCTATTTGGATTCCTTGTATGTCTTTCTCTTGTCTTATTGCTCTGGCTAGGGCTTCCAGTATTATATTGAAAAGCAGTGGTGAGAGTCGACATCCTTTTCTTGTTCCAGATCTTAATGGAAATACTGTCAGATTTTCGCCATTGACAATGATATTGGCTATGGGCTTGTCATAGATGGGCTTTATGATGTTGATGTATGTTCCTTGTATCCCGAGAATTTCAAGGGCCTTTATCATAAATGGGTGTTGTACTCTGTCGAATGCTTCTCAGCATCTGTCAATATTATCATATGGTATTTATATTTCTTTTTGTTGATGTGTTGGATAACATTGATTTTCAGATGTTGAACCGTCCTTGTGTCCCTGGAATAAATCCTACTTGGTTGTGGTGAATTATCTTATGGATACATTATTGGATTCTGATAGCTAAAATTTTATTGAAGATTTTTGCATCCGTGTTCATTAGAGATATTGACCTGTAGTTTTCTTTTTTTGTGTGTTGGCCTTGTTCGGTTTTGGTATTAGTGTAATGTTGGCTTCATAGAACATGTTTTTTATTATCCCTTCCTTCTCAATTTTTTGAAAGAGTTTGTGAAGGATAGGCACTAATTCGTTCCTGAATGTTTGGTAATATTCATTTGTAAATCCATCAGGTCCTGGGCTTTTGTTTTTGGGGATGTTTTTGATTACCATTTCAATTTCGCTGCTTGTAATTGGTCTGTTTACGTGTTCTATTTCTTCTTTATCTAGCTTTGGGTGATTGTAGAGTTGCAGGAATTTGTCCATCTCTTCTGGATTGTTGAACTTGTTTGCATATAACTGTTCATAGTATTTTCTAATTATTCATTTGATTTCTGCTGTGTATGTTGTGATTTCTCCTCTTTCATTTGTGATCCTATTTATTTGTGCTTTCTCCCGCTTTTCCTTTGTGAGCCTGGCTAGGGGTTTGCATAATTTATTTATTTTTTCAAAGAACCATCTTTTGGTTTCATTGATCTTTTGGATTGTTTTTTTAGTTTCAATTTCATTTATTTCTGCTTTGATTTTTATTATTTCTTTTCTTCTACTGGTTTTGGGGTTTTTTCTTTTGTTCATTTTCTAGTTCTTTGAGCTTTGATGTCAGGCTGTTTCTTTGAGTTCTTTCTTGTTTCTTGATGTGAGCCTCTATTGCTATATATTTTCCTCTTATTACTTACTGCTTTTGCTGCATCCCATATGTTTAGGAAACTGGTGTCCTCCTTGTCATTCTACTCAAAGTATTTTTTAATTTCTTCTTTATCTCCTCATTAGTCCAGTGGTCTTCCAGTAGTGTGGGTTTCAATCTCCATGAGGTAGGAGAGTTCCTTGCAGCCTTTTCATGCTTTATTTCTAGTTTGATGTCTTCATGGTAGAGAAGATGGTTGGTATGATTTCAATCTTGATGTATCTGTTGATGTTTGTTCTTGTGTCCCAGTATGTGATCGATCCTGGAGAATGATCCTTGTGCGCTTGAGAAATATGTGTACTCATATTGTTGGGGGTTTAGTGTTCTATAGATGTCTGTTTAGCCCATGAGCTCTAGATCCTTATTTAGAGCTTTAGTGTCCTTACATATTTTTTGTCTTGTTGATCTATCCATTGTTGATAGTGGTGTGTTGAAATCTCCTACTATATATGTGTTTTCTCTGATGTCTGTTTTCAGAGATGCTAATAGTTGTCTGATATATATTGGTGCTCCTTCATTTGGTGAGTATATGTTAATGAGTGTTATTTCTTCTTGAAGTATTGTCCCCTTGATCATAATGAAGTGACTGTATGGGTCTCTTTTTACCTTTTTGAGTTTGAAATCTGTTTTATCTGATTTAAGTATAGCTATTCTTGCCTTTCTTTTGTGGTCTATTGCTTTCCATCCTTTTACTTTGAGTCTGTTTTTATCTTTTGTAGTTAAATGTGTTTCCTGGGTTTTGTTTCTTAATCCAGCCTGTGACTCTATGTCTTTTTATTGAAGAGTTTAGTCCATTTACATTTAGAGTTAATATTGCTATGTTAGCACTTGTATTTGCCATTGTGTTTGTCTTTCCTCTGATTTTATTCATTTATTCCTTTAATAACTTTTTTTGGCCTTGTTTCGCTGTTATTCATCCCTCTGTTGGTTCTGGATTTAGGACTCCTTGTAGTATTTTTTGGAGTTTGGGTTTAGTCGTAATGAAATTCCAGAGTTTCTGTTTGTCTGGGAAGGTCCTTATTCTTTCTTCATAGAGGAAGGAAAGCTTTGCAGGATAGAGTATTCTTGGTTGGCATTTATTGTCTTGGAGTCTGTTGACTATGTCCCTCCACTCTGTCCTTGCCCATAGTGTTTCTTCAGAGAAGTCTGATGTCAGTCTGATTGGTTTTCCTTGGTATGTTATCTGTTTCTTCCCTCTTGTCAGCGTCATTATTTTTTCCTTGTCTTGGATTCTTGGGATCTTTACTATTATGTGTCTTGCTGTATTTTTCCTTTCATCATGGAAGTTTGGTCTTCTTCTTGCTTCTTGTATGTCTATTTTCAGCTCCTCCTTCACGTTTGGGAAGTTCTCTTCAATTATTTCCTTGAATATTTTCTCTTTCCCTAGGTCTTTCTCTTCTCCTTCTGGGATTCCTATAACTCTTATATTTCCCTTCTTCATGGAGTCAGATAGTTCCCAAAGTCTTTCTTCATTCTTTTTCCTTCTTACTTCTCGTTCCTTTTCTGTTTTGGTTCTTTTTATTCCTGTGTCTTCAAGAGTACTTATTTGTTCTTCCATGTCATGTATTCTGCTTTCACTGCTTTTCCCAGAGTTCTTTAGCTCCTCCATTAATTCTTTGATAATCTGCATTTCTTTTACTTCCCTCTTTAGGGACTCAATTTTATTCTTCTGATCGTTGATTATTTTTCCCGTATCATTTTTTACTTCCTTCAGTTTTTTCATCATGACAATTTTAAATTCTTTCTGGAAGGCACAGAAGTTCTTCCAAGTCACTGTTGTTGCATTCTGGTGGGTGGTTTTCTTTTTGTGGTGTGTCTTTTTCCTGAGGAGTAGCTAGGTTGCTTATTAGTTTTTCTTCTCCCTGCTACCTGTTTTCTAATTTGCCCTATGCATTAGAACACTGTGTCGCTGGTACTTTCCGGCATCCTTTTGGTGTGTCCCAGCCTTTGGGATTTTGGAATCTGGTGGTCCAAACGAGTCAAATACTCTTATGCCAGAAGTCCAGTGAGGCAATGGTACTTTGAGTATGTTAATGGTTGCTGTCACAGAATATCTCTTCCTTCTGTGTTTGTTTAGTTACAAATGTGTGTCTTGAAGTCCCACAGACTTCCCTGGAGGTGGGACGGCTGGATTGCACTCTGGGCTCCAAATCGCTGGATCCCCCTCTGGGCTCCAACTCCCAGCCAGAGGGGACCAGGCTTGTGGGGGCCTTCAGCTCGCCTCTGACTGGCTCCATGGGGAGCCGTCTGCCAGTTTCAAGAAGTCTTTATTGAAGGAAGGTCCCTGTTCTAAAATTGTGAGTTGGAGACGCACTTTTCTGCATGCGCAGTCTGCCCCAGCATTGGATGCCCGCTCCCCCTCTGGCTCCGACTGCTGTCCTGAAGTGGCCTGGCGTGGGGGTGCTTCATAGCTCACCTCTGGTTCTGCGGGGAGCCTTC
Organism: Talpa europaea; assembly: GCF_964194135.1. Lineage (NCBI taxonomy): Eukaryota > Metazoa > Chordata > Mammalia > Eulipotyphla > Talpidae > Talpa > Talpa europaea. The sequence goes on along the minus strand of NC_140081.1, from coordinate 46,866,678 downwards.
TGCTGGTTTCAAGCAGTCTTTATTTAGGGAAGGTCCCTGGTCTAAAATGGCAAGTTGGAGACGCAAATTCCTGCTCACACGGTCTGCCCCAACTTTGGCTCTCTTTACAGCTTTTAATAAAAGGTATTCAATATTTTTTTTCTTTCAGGCTAAAGAAGCAGTGACAGAGGCTGAACGACGTGATCCTGAAAATATTTTCACTCGATTTTATATTTTCAAGATTGCAGTCTTAGAGGGAAACTCTGACAGAGGTACAAATGTTCACTATGAGTTTAATATTTGATTAACTCAAATAATAAACAAACATGATTGACCATTATAGAAAAAAATGTTGTTTTTAAAACATTGGAGACAAATATATATATTCAAACTTTCCTATGTGAAGATAATACAACCATGCATAAAGTAACTATTGTACGTTACATAAGAAACAAGTGGGCTACTTAGTGAGGAATTAGAACCTGGGTAGATGTGAGACAAGAATTGGTGTGAAAGTCTTGTCAATGTACATACTATTTTGTACTTTCTGTCATTTGAACCATCCTATTAAAAAATAAGTTTAAAAATCTGTGGGGCAATACTGCAAACCATTATTACATCTTCTTTAGAGGAAGATGTGGGGAAAATGAATCCTCTTAAACTGTTTGTGGGAATTTAGACTGTTCCAGCCTTTATGGAAAACAGTATGGAAGCTTCTCAAAATAGTAAAAATAGATCTTCCATATGATCTAGCAATTCCATTCCTAGGTATCTGCCCAAAGAATGTAAAAGCACTAATTAGAAGGGATATATGTACTCATATATTCATTGCAGCCAAGCTATGGAAACAACCTAACCACTCCAAAACAAATAAGATTTATTCTGCACTGAAGTAGAAAGGCTTCAAGTAGTAAAGTGTATGTTTATATTAATTAGGGAGTAACAAATGCGAATCAATTTTTAATCAAGGTTAATATTGCTGTCATCTCCATAATCAATGTTCTCATTAGAGATTTCTTATTAGAGGAACGTGTGGTGCATATGCACAGTGGAATGCTACACAGCTATTTAAAAAGATAAACTCTTACCATTTGCAAAAATATGGATGAAACTGGAGGGGATTTTGCTAATGAAGTCAGTCAGAAGAAAAAAGACAAATACTAGATAGTAGCAATTCCACATGCAGTGAAGTGCAACAAAACAGAGGGTCAGGTAAAGCCAAACTAATAACAAACCCTGAAATCTGACTGTGAACTCTGGTTAAAAAGGAGGAATAGGAAGGGGTGAGAACAAAGTGAAGTGGGAACAAGATTCCCAAGGAAGTGGACTGTGGGTGCTTTGATGATGGGTGTGGTGTGGTAACAGTACTTGAGGGGAGATCCTCTACCTCTAAAATATAAACAACATTTGCAAAATAAATTTACCTTAATTAAAAAAATCAATTATTTTTAGAGAACAGGGTACCTTCTTGATTTTCACCCTTTTCAGGGGGTGATTGGTCTAAGATTGGGCCTTTCATGGAATTTCTGTCACCAAGTCGATAGTGTTGGAATTGCTCACGTGGCTCTCATTCTGTTACTACTGTGTTCTTTCCATTAAATTAAGCATAGTTTCATAACTGTTGTGTCTGCACACACACACACACACACACATACACATCTCTTCATTTTATTGTAGATATCCCTATGCTATAACATTATTTTCATCAGACCTTAGGGTAGCTGAGCAAGTCCTGAGAGTGGTTTGAACTGCAGACCGATTGCCCTTTGTGAAGGCTACAAGTTGAAAAATTGAGGGTCTTAAATTAATGTATACAAACAGAATTTGTGCTAATCTAATTAAGCAACTAAGTATGAATGCCTGCTGTGTGCAGTGGACTTTTTATTCACTCCATAAGAAAAATAAGATTTACTCTGCACTGAAAAAGAAATGCTCCAAATAGTAAAGTATGTTTATATTAATTAGGGAGTTGCTAGTTAAAATCAATTTTTTGTCATGGTTAATATTGTTGTCATATTCATCATCAACATTCTCTTTAGTGATTTCTGGGTATTTATTTTATGTGATATATTATGTTGATGGATAAAAGAACTTGAAACTTTTTGCCAAAATGAATGAAAAATTAGTTTTCCTATTAAGCCTTTTCTGTTAATATTCTATCAAAAATTATTTTGCTTTCTAAACATAGCAATAGTCACCCTAATTATTTCTTCCTCAGTTATCTGTGACCACTTTTTAAAGTCATGTTTACAATAAAATTTATATTGCTAGTGTATGGTTTTATGAGGTTTGTTTCTGTTAATAATTCTGTGAGTTTTGATAAATGCATACTTACCATGTAACCATCACCACAATGAAGCTACAGAAAAATATTACTTTACGCTTGGTCACTTTAATGTCACTCCTTCCCACCACTTCTTACCTTAGAAACCCTGGAAACTCTTTTCAGTTGCTCTGTAGTTTTTCTTTTCCAGAATAGCATATAAATAGAATAGGGTACTATGAAGTTTTTTGAGCCAAAGCAATCCTGACAAGAAAGAAGAAAAGTGGTGGTAAACCAAATCGTGGTATCACATGTCTGGGCTTCAAACTATGCTAGGAACCTATAGTAATCGAAAGAGTAAGGTGATGGAATTTAAAAAAAGACCTGAAACCATAAAATATATAGAAGAAAACATAGGTGAAACACTCTAATACATAAATCTGGAGGTATCTTAACAGAGTCATCCCCAGCAGCAAGAAAAACAAGAGAATATAAGCAATTGGGACTACATCAAGCTGAAAAGCTTCTGTACAGTGAAAGAGACCAAAACTGATATAAAGACACACCCTACTGAATGGGAGAAATTATTTGCACACCATATATCTGAAAAGGGACTTACATCCAAGATATATGAAGAACTCCTACAACTCAACAAAAAGGATACAAATAAACCAAACAAAAATGGGCAGAAGAGCTAAATAGGTACTTCTCTAAAGAAGACATAAATGGCCAACAGGCACATAAAGAAATGTTCATCATCACTTACCATCATGGAAATGCAAATCAAAACCACAATGAAATACCACCTGACACCTTTTTTTTCCCCAAAGGACCTCTTCTTTTTTAAAAAATTTATTTATTTTTCTATTCCCCATACAATCGCACCCCCCTTATTTTGACCCCCATCCCTCCTTTCCCCACCCCCCATTGTGTGTCTCTGGTTTATAGTTGCTTGTTGATTTTGATTTTTTCTTTCTTATATTCTTTTTCCTGGTCCCTTATTTAGGTTTTCTAGATTCCTGCTATAAGTGAGACCATCTGGTATTTTTCTTTTTCTTTCTGGCTTATTTCACTGAGCATGATCCCTTCCAGCGCCATCCATGTTGCTGAAAATCACATGTGTTTATCTTTTTTGAATGCTGAGCAATATTCCATTGTGTATATGTACCACATCTTCTTGATCCAGTCTTCTATTTTTGGACATTTGGGTTGTTTCCAAAACTTAGCTATTGTAAATAGTGCTGCTATAAACATAGGGGTGCAGGTGCTCTTTGGAATTAATGTTTCTGTGTCCTTTGGGTAAATACCTAAGAGTGGAATTGCTGGATCTTATGGAAGCTCTGTGTTTAGTAGGTCCAGAAATCTCCACACAGCTCTCCATAGTGGTTGGGCCAGTTTGCACTCCCACCAACAGTGCAGGAGAGTTCCTTTTTCTGCACATCCTCACCAATATTTGTTGTTGCTGTTTTTTTTTTTTTTAATATGTGCCATTCTCACTGGTGTAAGATGGTATCTCATGGTAGTTTTGATTTGCATTTCCCTGATTACAAGTGACGTTGAACATTTTTTCATATGCCTGTTGGCCATCTGCATTTCCTCTTTGGAGAGGTTTCTTTTTAGGTCTTCTGCCCATTTTTTGACTGGATTATTTTCTTTGTTTTTGTTGAGTCTCATCAGCTCTTTGTAGATTTTTGGGATCAGTCCATTATCATTAGTGTTGTGTGCAAAAATGTTCTCCCAGTTGGTGGGGTTTCTCTTTGTTTTGGTTATTGTCTCTCTTGCTGTGCAGAAGCTCTTTAATTTGATGTAGTCCCAGCTGTTTATCTTTGCCTTCGCTATCACTGCTTTGGGGGATGTGTCTGTAAAGATGTCTTTGAGGTGCATGTCATGTAGTGATGATGATGAGGATGTGGAGAAAAAGATACCTTCATACATTGTTGGTGGGAATGTAGACTGGTTCAGTCCCTATGGAAAATGGCTTGGAAGTTTCTCAGAAGACTAAAAATCAATCTACCATATGACTCAGAAATTCCTAGGTATCTAGGAATCTTATGTATCTACCCAAAAAATACAAAAACACATATGTGAAAGGAAGCCTGCACTCCTATATTTATTGCATCACCATTACAATAGCCAATATATGCAAACAACCTATATGTTCCAAAAACAGACAAGTGGATCAAGAATATGTGATATATATTCACAGTGAAATACAGCTCAGCAATCAAAAGAAGATAAATTCATGTCATTTGTAGTAACATAGAAAGTACTGGAAGGGCTTATACTAAGTGAAATTAAGCCGGAAGGAGAAAGATAAATACTGACTGGTGTCACTTATAAGTGAAATATAGATAAACAAAGGGTCAAAAACAAAAGTTAAGACCAATCTTTGAAAACTGACCATAGATCTTTATCTTTCAGAGGGGAAGAGAAAGGGGTAAAAGCAAGGGGTAGAGGGGAGAACACCAGAACTATGTTGAAGGCCTATGGGCGCTTCTGTAGTGGGAGTGTTGTGGTGACTACAGCTGAGTGGGGGAATCCTATACTGGATGTAAAATAATGGTGAGACAAATGTGATAACTAATACACTATGGAAACACCCTGGATGTAAAATAATAGTACTTCAATAAGAACAACAAAAATATTGACCCCTGTATACCTAAAAAACAATATGATACCACCATTCTATTTGTTTTACTTCATTCTGTATTGTATTCCATTCAGTGGAACTACCAAAATGTATTTAGCATATCAATTATTGAGGAAATTTAAGTTGTTTCCATATTTGGTCGTATAAAACAATGTTGGATGAACATCTTTATATGTATGTCATTGCTTTGTAATTGGGTAAATTCACAAAAGTGAATTTCTGACATTCAAATCCTCCTGATAGTTTAGCAAGTTGGATGACTTTATGAAAATTAAGTAATATTTTAAATATTAAGGTGAGTTCCAAAGTCATTGTGGTATAATGAACCGTGGATAGCTATTACTTTGATAAATATCTCATTTTTTGAATTGTTTTCTTGTTTTTCAGCTTTGCAGACAATTGCTACTTTAGATAATTTATTAACTGCTGAAAATCCAGGAGAGAATATAGCACTTACAGAAAGAGATTCAACTGTCATGCTCCTCAGTTTAGCTGCCCAGTTTGCTCTGGAGGTAATTGTTATGTATCCATCTACTAGATTTTTACCTCTTTTCTATTTTTGAAGATTTACTTTTATTTATTTATGCATACAAGAACTGGAGTGTAGGTCAGAGGTGTGGGGTGTGTGAGAGAGGATTCACTAGAGACAGAATGGGGAGAACAGGCAACTACTACAATATACTTCTGAGGGGAGCAGCAGGTGAGTAAGGAGAGGTCTGCTGTGTCATGTATGTTAGCTCCCTGTCCCAGGGATCAAACTCATGCTGCAGTGGCTGGCCATGACTTGATAGCACTAAGACTTTAACCTCTGTGCCACTAGAGAGGCCCTCTTTTTTATTTTCAAAGACAATGAAATCATAAGTTTGGCACAGGACAGACCTTCCTTTACCCTCTTTTGCTTCATATTTTCACACCAAGCTTGGTTGCAGAATTATTATTTTTCTCTTTATATCTTTATAATATAAAGTAAATAAATGAAAAGAGATAACAGATTTGTATTTATTATTACAGAAAAAAGATAGAAAAACATCAATTTAAAAAAGAAACTCCAGGGCCTCCCTGCTGGCACAAGGGGTTAAGACGTAGCACTGTGAAGCAATCTGCAGCCTCTGCAGCACGAGTTGGATCCGGGCCGGCCAGGGAGCTACCCACATGGTGAAGCAGACCTCTCTTGTCTTGCCTGCTGCTTCCCTCAGCAGTGTATTTCAGTCAATCTGCCTGTTCTGTTCCCCAGTCTGTCTCTGGTGAATCCTCTTCACCCTCCACATCTCTGGCCTCTACCCCAGCTCTTATATACATAAATAAATAAATCTTTAAAAAAATTTCAAAAGAAAAAAAGGAACTCCATATTTAAAATGCCACACCATGCAAACTAATAGTAAATATATTGTTTGGGAAATTATTTTTCTCATCAATTGGAACAAAACAGTTTAAATCTCTGTGAAACTGTTCAGTTCATAACCACAAAACAACTATAGTTTGGAAGCAATAGATGCTTATATTACTATTTTTGTTTTACTAATAATGCTCTTACTAATATATAGGCTAGGAAAAGCATTGTAGTAACTTGTTGAACTCTTTTTTTTTTTTTAATTTTTTTTTATAGAGGCATGTTTATTTATTTATTTGTTTGTTTGTTTTGTTTATACATGCACTGGGTACAGCCAGAAGCGCGGGAGGGTGAGAGAATTCACCAGAGCCAGAGCGGGGAGCAGAGCAGGCAGAAGGACCGAAGTACACTGCTGAGGGGAGCAGCGGGCCGCAGGAGAGGTCTGCGCGCCGTGTGGGACCCTCCTCTGGTGGCCGGGGAGCAGCCGGGGATCGAACCGGCGCTTCAGAGGCTGCGGGCAGGTTCGCAACCCAGCGCTCAACCGCTGCGCCACCAGGGAGGCCCAACTTGTTGAACTCTTGAAGTGGGTTGTAGGCTGTTTGAGTACTGGCTCTGCTAATAAGCACTTCTTTGAATCTTAATTTCATAATTCCAAAATGAAGCTAATACCTACCTCTGGGATTATTCTGAAAACTAAGAAGATGGTTGAAAATGTGACTTGTAATCTTTGAAGGTTGATCTACAAGTGCAGTGTTTCTGTTCTCATTAACATATATAGCATATTTATTACATTTTTATAATCTGGCCACAGCTGTTCCTTCTACTTTATCTCTTATTTCTCCCCTGAATCATCTTCATAGTAATATAAATCACCATTACATTAGGCTCAATGGAATTGGGGAGATAAAAGGTCTTATCACTTCAGCCAAACACAGTGTCTCTCAAACAGGTCAATCATATTCCTTTTACCATGTTTTGTTTGCACCACCCCAACATTTTTTAAAAAATGCCTTTAAATATTTAAATGCTATCCTTTTCAAAACCCAATTGAAGGTTTCCCTCTACTGTAGAGACTTCCCAAATCAATTCCAAGTCTCAGTGTTCTCTTCTTATTCTGAATTTCAGTATTTTCAATGTGTATGCTAATTATTTGGTCCTTACCATTTATACTGTAGTATATTGCTCATACATGACTTGTTTGTCCAAATTGACTTGTCAGATCTTTGAGGACCGTATTTCTACCACCTAGCCCAATATCTTCCCAAAGTAATTGCTAGATATAGCTTGAATTGTATGTATTTTGATGTTAATGAGTAGGGTAATAGAACTCCTGAATAAGGAATAATATTTGGCAAATGCATATACAGAATGTTTTTGTGCAGGATGGAAAGGAGGAAATGAAAGAAATTTGCTATTGAGGAACCCAAAGGCAAATTTCTTTTTAAGGGAAGGTTTATAAATTTACATTTGTTTTTTTTTTCTTTTTAAAAAGTATTTATTTATTTATGCATACAAGAGCTGGGGTACAGCCCAGAGATGTAGGGGCATGAGTGGACTCACCAGAGATAGAGTGGGGAACAGAACAGGCCGACTGAAATACACTGCTGAGGGGAGCAGCGGGTGAGACAGGAGAGGTCTGCTGCACCATGTGGGTTTCTCCCTGGCCAGCCAGGGATCGAATTCATGCTGTAGAGGTTGTGGATTGCTTCATAGCGCAGTGCTTAACCCCTTGCACCAACAGGGAGGCCCTATAAATTTACGTTTGATGTGGAAAGCAGAAGAAAGCCAGTGGGACAATTGTGGAAATGAGTTTCTGAAAAAGAAGATAGTTTTAATAAAAGAGAAAATTCAAAAGAAAATGACTAAAATAGTTTGAATTAGGAGATAGAAAGAAGGATGGATGAGTCAAAGCCAGTAAATTGTATATCTAAAAAAGAACAAGTGTAGAAGCCATTTTTCACTTGCTACAATGTCTTTACAAAAGTCATTTCAACTGCTGGTGAGAATGTCTCATTCAGCATACATTTATTGAGCACCTACAGTGTGCCAGTCATAGTACTAGCCTCTTGGGATGAATAAGTAAGCAAACAGGGATATATCTTCTTAAACTCTTAAAGTTGGTCAGGGAATTGGCCTTGTAGATACATAAGAGTTTTAAAAAATGTCATCTTCTTGATGAGACCTATCCTTACCACCCTATTTAAAATAACTCATGCTAATCCCATTCCACTCCCACTCCTGATCCTTTTTGTCCTGGATCAATTTTTTGTATAATTCTAACATATTATACAGCTTGCTTATTTATTTTGTTTATTGTTTATTATTATCTCTCCTGCCTGAATGTAAGCTTTAAGTTCAGATTTTTTTTCTTGTCATTAATGGACAAGAGTATAAATAATATTTTGTAAGTATCACTATGAGATGTAATTAAATGTTATATTTGTCCTTTGTAGAATGGACATCAAATTGTGGCAGGAAAAGCTTTGGAATATTTAGCTAAACATTCAGAAGACCCAAAACAAGTCCTTACAGCTTTAAAGTAAGTAATCTCATTTTGTAGATGTGAAGGGATTTCCTATGTTCACCTCACTCTTAGCCTGAAAAACTGCTGAAATAGTGCAGATGGGATCAGACTGAGTCTATGACTACTATATATGCCAAATGTTTTTTTCTTCCAGATTTATTGAGATATAATTAACATAACATTGTGTTATGGTGTACACCATGATGATTTGGTACATGTATATATCCTGAAATAATTACCACATCCTTAATCTCACAAATTACAAAATTTTTGAGTGTTACAGGAATATTTAAGATATACTATCATAGAAATGTTCAAGTATATTATCTAGTATTATTCATTTTAGACATCATGCTATCCATTAGATCTGTAGAAGTTATTTTATTTTCATTTTTTATTTTATTTACATGTATATGTGTGTATATATACATATATAACAACATTGTTCACATTTTTAATATTTTATATAATTCTTACATCATTTTTCATTTTTGCACATGTATGCATTTTCATTTTGGTTATATTCCCCATAAAATTGCACCCCCCTTATTTTGACCCTAATCCTTCCTCTTCCTGCTCCCCTCCCCCCACAGTGTGTCTCTGTTCCATAGTTGCTTGTTGATTTTGATTTTTACTTTGTATTAGTATTTTCCCTGGTCTCTTATTTAGGTTTCTAAATTCCTGCTATGAGTGAGACCATCTTTTTCTTTCTGGCTTATTTCGCTGAGCATAATCCCTTCCAGCTCCATCCATGTTGCTGCAAATTGCATGAGTTTATCTTTTTTGAATGCTGAGCAATATTCCATTGTGTATATGTACCACATCTTCTTGATCCAGTCATCTATTTTTGGGCATTTGGGCTGTTTCCAAAGCTTAACTATTGTCAATAGTGCTGCTATAAACAGAGGGGTGCAGGTGCTCTTTGGAATTGATGTTTCTGTGTCCTTTGGGTAGATACCTAGGAGTGGAATTGCTGGATCATATGGAAGTCTGTTTAGTAGGTCAAGAAATCTCCACACAGCTTTCCATAGTGGTTGGACCAGTTTGCACTCCCACCAACAGTGCAGAAGAGTTCCTTTTTTTACACATCCTCACCAACATTTGTTGTTGCTAGTTTTTTAAACATGTGCCATTCTCACTGGTGTAAGATGGTATCTCATTGTAGTTTTGATTTGCATTTCCCTAATTACAAGTGATATTGAACATTTTTTTTCATATGTGTGTAGATTTTTGGGATCAGTCCTTTATCATTAGTGTTGTGTGCAAAAAATTTTCTCCCAGTTAGTACGGTTTCTCTTTGTTTTGGTTTTTGTCTCTTTTGCTGTGCAGAAGCTCTTTAATTTGATGTAGTCTCAGCTGTTTATCTTTGCCTTCACTATGACTGCTTTGGGTGATGTGTCTGTAAAGATGTCTTTGAGGTGCATGTCATGTAGTGTTTCGCCTATATTTCCTTCTATATATTTTATGGTTTCAGGTCTTATGTCTATTTCTTTAATCCATTTTGAGTTGGTTTTTGTGCATGGTGTTAGGTAGTAGTCAAACTTCATTCTTTTGCATGTAGTGACCCAGTATTCCCAGTACCATTTATTGAACAAACTCTCTTTGCTCCAGTGCATATTCTTTGCTCCTTTGTCAAAGATTAGTTGATCATAAATCTGTGGGTTTATTACTGGATTTTCTATTTTGTTCCATTGGTCCATGTGTCTGTTCTTGTTCCAATACCATGTAGTTTTGATGATTATGGTTTTGTAGTATAGCTTGAAATATGGGAGTGTGATGACTCCATTCCCTTCTATTTTTTTTTGTTTCAGGAGAGCTTTGGCTATTTGAGGTTTTTGGTGATTCCATATGAATTTCATCAATAATTGTTCTAAATCTTTGAAGAATGTCGTTGAAATTTTTATTGGAATAGCATTGAATCTGTAAATTGCTTCTGGTAGGATGGACATTTTCATAATGTTAATTCTTCCAATCCATGAGCAGGGGATGTCTTTCCATTTCTTTGTGTCTTCTATTTCTTTTAACAGTGTTTTATAGTTTTCTTTGTATAGGTTCTTTACCTCTTTTGTTAGGTTTATTCCAAAGTATTTGATTTTTTTTTCTTTCAATAATAAAGGGGATTTTTTTTATTTCTTCTTCTGATTTATTGTTTGTGTCTAAAGGCTACTGATTTTTGCATGTTGATTTAGTATCCTGCCGCTTTACTAAAATGATGATTAGTTGAATTAGTTTTTCTATGGAATTTTTGGGGTTCTCTATGTATATTATCATGGCATCTACAAATAGTGATAGCTTAACTTCTTCCTTCCCTATTTGAATTCCTTGTATGTCTTTCTTTTGTCTTATTGCTCTGGCTAGGGCTTCCAGTATTATATTGAAAAGCAGTGGTGAGAGTCCGACATCCTTGTCTTGTTCCAGATCTTAATGGAAATGCTGTCAGATTTTCGTCATTGAGAATGATACTGGCTATGGGCTTGTCATATATGGGCTTTATGATGTTGAGGTATATTCCTTGTATCCCGAGAATTTCAAGGGCCTTTATCATAAATGGGTTTGTACTTTGTTGAAAGCTTTCTCAGCATCTATCAATATTATCATATGGTTTTTATATTTATTTTTGTTGATGTGTTGGATAACATTGATTGATTTTCAGATGCTGAACCATCCTTGTGTCCCTGGAATAAATCCTACTTGGTCATGGTGAATTATCTTATGGATACATTATTGGATTCTAATAGCTAAAATTTTATTGAAGATTTTTGCATCCGTGTTCATTAGAGAGATTGGCCTGTAGTTTTCTTTTTTGTGTTGTCCTTGTTCAGTTTTGATATTAGTGTAATAATGTTGGCTTCATAGAATGTGTTTGGTATTATCCCTTCCTTCTCAATTTTTTGAAAGAGTTTGTGAAGGATAGGCACTAATTCGTTTCTAAATGTTTGGTAAAATTCATTTGTAAATCCATCAGGTCCTGGGCTTTTGTTTTTGGGGATGTTTTTGGTTACCATTTCAATTTCACTGCTTGTAATTGGTCTGTTTAGGTGTTCTATTTCTTCTTTATCTAGCTTTGGGTGATTGTAGAGTTGCAGGAATTTGTCCATCTCTTCTAGATTGTTGAACTTGTTTGCACATAACTGTTCATAGTAGTTTCTGATTATTCTTTTGATTTCTGCTGTGTATGTTGTGATTTCTCCTGTTTCATGTGTGATCCTATTTATTTGTGCTTTCTCCTGTTTTTCCTTTGTGAGCCTGGCTAGGGGTTTGCATAATTTATTTATTTTTTTCAAAGAACCAGCTTTTGGTTTGATTGATCTTTTGGGTTGTTTTTTTAGTTTCGATTTCATTTATTTCTGCTTTGACTTTTATTATTTCTTTTCTTCTACTGGTTTTGGGGTTTTGTTGTTGTTCATTTTCTAGTTCTTTGAGCTTTGATGTCAGGCTGTTTCTTTGAGTTCTTTCTTGTTTCTTGATGTGAGCCTCTATTGCTATATATTTTCCTCTTATTACTGCTTTTGCTGCATCCCATATGTTTAGGAAACTGGTGTCCTCCTTGTCATTCTACTCAAAGTATTTTTTTAATTTCTTCTTTATCTCCTCATTAGTCCAGTGGTCTTCCAGTAGTGTGGGTTTCAATCTCCATGAGGTAGGAGAGTTCCTTGCAGCCTTTTCATGCTTTATTTCTAGTTTGATATCTTCATGGTAGAGAAGATGGTTGGTATGATTTCAATCTTGGTGTATCTGTTGATGTTTGTTCTTGTGTTCCAGTATGTGATCGATCCTGGAGAATGATCCTTGTGCGCTTGAGAAATATGTGTACTCATATTGTTGGGGGTTTAGTGTTCTATAGATGTCTGTTTAGCCCATGAGCTCTAGATCCTTATTTAGAGCTTTAGTGTCCTTACATATTTTTTGTCTTGTTGATCTATCCATTGTTGATAGTGGTGTGTTGAAATCTCCTACTATATATGTGTTTTCTCTGATGTCTGTTTTCAGAGATGCTAATAGTTGTCTGATATATATTGGTGCTCCTTCATTTGGTGAGTATATGTTAATGAGTGTTATTTCTTCTTGAAGTATTGTCCCCTTGATCATAATGAAGTGACTGTATGGGTCTCTTTTTACCTTTTTGAGTTTGAAATCTGTTTTATCTGATTTAAGTATAGCTATTCTTGCCTTTCTTTTGTGGTCTATTGCTTTCCATCCTTTTACTTTGAGTCTGTTTTTATCTTTTGTAGTTAAATGTGTTTCCTGGGTTTTGTTTCTTAATCCAGCCTGTGACTCTATGTCTTTTTATTGAAGAGTTTAGTCCATTTACATTTAGAGTTAATATTGCTATGTTAGCACTTGTATTTGCCATTGTGTTTGTCTTTCCTCTGATTTTATTCATTTATTCCTTTAATAACTTTTTTTGGCCTTGTTTCGCTGTTATTCATCCCTCTGTTGGTTCTGGATTTAGGACTCCTTGTAGTATTTTTTGGAGTTTGGGTTTAGTCGTAATGAAATTCCAGAGTTTCTGTTTGTCTGGGAAGGTCCTTATTCTTTCTTCATAGAGGAAGGAAAGCTTTGCAGGATAGAGTATTCTTGGTTGGCATTTATTGTCTTGGAGTCTGTTGACTATGTCCCTCCACTCTGTCCTTGCCCATAGTGTTTCTTCAGAGAAGTCTGATGTCAGTCTGATTGGTTTTCCTTGGTATGTTATCTGTTTCTTCCCTCTTGTCAGCGTCATTATTTTTTCCTTGTCTTGGATTCTTGGGATCTTTACTATTATGTGTCTTGCTGTATTTTTCCTTTCATCATGTGCCGCGGACCAGCACAGCAGTAGACGATGAGGCCGTCTCAGGGTTGAGAGACTGCGCAGGGTGGTCAGGGATTCGGTTAAAGAAATGACAAACAGACACACTTCAAGAAAGTGTAAATCTGAGTGCAACTTTATTTGAGTCAGTGGTCAGTATATATATGTTTTCTAAAAGCATAGAACAGTGAACATCAAAGAAATCAGCTTGCTCATAGGTTTAGCTTATCATTGACAGGGCAGTGATTTATGTCCAAAATACATCTGGACCTAGCTGTATTCCTAAGTAGACAGGCTATTAACTCTTTATATTCTTGTTCTACATAATTATATTCTTGTTGTACTTACTACTACTACTACTACTACCTACTCATGTTTACTCATAATTAATTGTCATGGGTGAATTTACATTATCATGCAGTTAATATCAAAGGTACTAAAGTCAAGCACATAACAGAAAGATTATTAAACCAACAATTCTATTATAACACAGTGTTTAGTAATGTTTCATTTGCATTAGCCTAATTATTAAATTACGTATGTTTTTTAATTAGCAATCAATGACCAGAAAAAGGAAAGATTTTAGAGAGACAGTTGTAGCAGAATAAAGTTTGTGGGCCTTGAGAAAGCGAGATAAGGTTCCAGGTGGTCAGCATGTCTTTTAATCATCTTTGTGGCAGCTTCTGGTGGTCGTTATCTCTTGGCAGGCATTCGGCTTCTCTGCATCTTAGGGAGTTTGCTGTTCTCCCCCTGCGCGCATGGTTCCTTGCCCACGCCGGACCTCAGGGACCATGGCAACAGCCATTAGCCCTGAAGGTCACTGCAGGGGGGGGTGCAGCAGGTCCCCCTTTGTTTTTAGAACGAAGTTGGTAAGCATACATGTCACACTGGATGCGGTAGATGGACCTGTGAAGTGAGCGGACACAGAAGGGAATAAACAAACAGAGAAGCAGGACAAGTAGGGAAAGAACAAGGAAGGAGAGAACAAGATGATACCAGTGAGTAGGAGTTAAAGATTGGAGAGTGGAAGCCAGAGAATGGGCAAAGGAAGAGACTGAAGTATCTAGGTGAGATTTACTGACAGCAGAGATTTTAGACTGAAGAGATGCAAGGTCATGAGAGAGGTCATTGTCATGCCAGATGCCCAATAGGTGATGTTTAGTAAGATTCCAATGTAGAGAGGAATTATAACGCAAAGGTGTAACACAAATGAAACAAAACTGAACGTAGCAGTGAGTGGATAATTGCTGCTTAAGCAGCTGAACTTCATCTCCAATGGCAATAACAATTTCTTCCAGGGCATTTATCTTTCTTTCTAACTTGTAGTCAATGTCCTGCTGCACAGAGAGTGCCATGGTCACATTTTTGGTAAGGTCATTTACAAAAGAAGCTGTCTTAGCTTCCTGAATCAAAGCAACAGAGGAAGGAGCTAAGGAGGTAACCAGGGAAATTAGAGCAGCAATTCCTAGAATAAGGGTGGCAATAAAACGTTTAGGACGAAGAAGAGCATTACTTCATCTAAAACTTGCATGGCAGTATTATCATACCAAGGCATATCATGTAAATCAACAGGTAACATAACATAGGGGTTTTTTTTAAGTAAGATTACAACAGGATACAAATGAGCAAGAGAGGGGATAATTCAATTAGTAACAATGCAGCCAGAACAATGAATGGAGTAAGAAGTCCCACGCAATTGAATGCGTGTAGCTGAGGCATTCCCCAGAAGTATAACGAAGGGGTATCTAACGTAGGCACGCACTGGGATCTTATCGGTGTCCTGTCCAGGTTGTTTGAAGTGTACATCATTAATGGCAGTGAAAAGACGAAAAAGTTCAGGCTTTATGACAGAGCTTTCTGTTCAGGGAACCGGGTTATTCAGTCCTGCCAATGGAGGCAAGCTTCCTCATCATTTTCAGAGGTTTCTGGAACCCTACGAACAAAGCAGCAGTTTCTCCACATTTTAGTTTAGCTCTATGTCAACTCCCTGGAAGAATTGTACTCAAAGTCACACAAAAGGTTAGTTTTGTTAGAAAAAAAAAAAAAATATATATATATATATATATATATATATATATATATAACATTGCTGTAGAGTCTGGTTAGTCAAAACAAGAAAACTTTGTTGAATCAAGGCAAAATGTAAAAACATTTTCAATGTTATGCCAAACAAAACAGTAAAAATCAGGTGTATTTCCAACAGTCTATACAGTCCTTTGTAGAAAAATTTTTACTCTCAAAAGTTTATCATTTTGAATCAATTGAGGCCTTTTGTGTGTGTGTGTGTGTGTGTGTGTAGAAACAAGTCCTGCAGACATTAAACCATTGAAGTATATAATATTGCAAGGCAACAATAATCATTGACAATTTACATACATATCAGGTATTGAAAGATTTTGTTTAAGAAAACCAATGTTAACATTTTTGTACATATTAGAGTTTTTCCATTTTTCCAAGTGACAGTGCTTCCCTTGTAGTGTAACTTTACCAGGTAAACCAGATAGGATAAATTTATCTAATGTCCTTCCCAGGAGGAAAGGGAGAAAGTTTGTGGAGTGTTTCTAAAGCTTTGCTGAGGTTCCACAAAATTTCCTTTAATTGATTAAATGACAGGCTACCAAATTTTACTTTAATTAAATGTTTGGGAAGCTGTGTCATAAATACTAGAAAACAGCAAAAACAACCATATTTAATCTCTATAAAAATTCTAGCCCTAAGTGATAATATTGACAATTAAATCATAACCTTTAATTGTCATCTCAAAAACCTTAGTTCTTCAGACACTAAAAGACATTATGTACCCAACATTATTAACCTAGACAAGGGCCAAGATTATACCCAATGCTAGTGTATAAGTACATGTTTTGAAATAACCCATTAGATTATAACTCAGTTACTATTAACCAAAAATTATTTCAGCTAATGTGTTCCCAAAACACTAAAATAATATAAATCATTTGAGTATACAAAATTTGTTTTCCTGAAATTCCTTTTTCAGATGTTCAACACTTTACTTAGCTTTGTTACTTTTAATTCTTTTAGACCTTTTAATATTTGTTTTAACACTTATCACTTTACTTTTAAGACCATTAAAATATCTATTTTTAATACTTTTTTTTAAACACACATTTTACATTACATTGATTTAGGATTGTTACATCTTTCATTAGCAGTAAGGCATTATAATACATTATAATACTGTCATCTCTTTGCACTAGATGACTTAAATGTAAACATACAAGGTAATACGACATTAGAATTTTTAGCTCTCACAAATAGGTGCAAAAAGTGAACCTGAAAGTTTAGTTGTAGCTTTAGTTTTTGTTATGACTGGAATTGCATTTTGCATGGTTGTTAATAACATAATGGCACATACCTAGGTTTTTCTAGGCTGGCTAATAAAGAAGCAATTAGGCAAATCAAAAAAATCAGAGCACCATATAGATACTAAGTACATTTTTTACATACATGTGACTCAGTAGGAAAGACAAAAGTACCTTTTATACCAGAAATTTCTTTTGAAATAAACACATTTAAACAAAGTATTAATACTTAACATAACTTTAAGGCATATATGCTTTGAATTATATTATAAAATTTAAACTAGTTTTTGTTTATTAAAAAAATGTTTGATCAAGATGTCAAGATTTGTTTTATGATAATTTATAAAGGCGCCATCTATAATTAGTCCTCCGGAGGTAAAAAACAAAACAAACACAAAAAAAGACAAACAGAAACAGAGATCTCTTGATATACATTTAAAATTTTTGCCATGTGCATATATTTTGAAACATAGTTATTTTACCAATATGTGTGAAGATACTGAGGTTTTTAATGAGTTAACAGCTAAAATCTGTACACAGAATAAGTGTCTAATCTTTTTTTTTTAAATATTAAATTTTATTTTTATATTCCCCCATACAATTGCAAACGCCCCATTCTGACCCCAATCCTTCCCCTCCCGCCCCCCACCCCCCAAAAAGTGTCTCTGGTTCATAGTTTTTTGTTGATTTTGATTTTCACTTTCTTATATTCATTTTCCTGGTCCCTTATTTAAGTTTTCTAGATTCCTGCTATGAGTGAGACCATCCGGTATTTTTCTTTTTCTTTTTGGCTTATTTCGCTGAGCATGATCCCTTCCAGTGCCATCCATGTTGCTGCAAATTGCATGTGTTTATCTTTTTTGAATGCTGAGTAATATTCCATGGTATATATGTACCACATCTTCTTGATCCAGTCATCTATTTTTGGGCATTTGGGTTTTTTCCAAAGCTTAGCTATTGTAAACAGTGCTGCTATAAACATAGGAGTGCAGGTGCTCTTTGGAATTGATGTTTCTGTGTCCTTTGGGTAAATACCTAGGAGTGGAATTGCTGGATCATATGGAAGCTCTATGTTTAGTAGGTCCAGAAATCTCCACACAGCTCTCCATAGTGGTTGGACCAGTTTGCACTCCCACCAACAGTGCACAAGAGTTCCTTTTTCTCCACATCCTCGCCAACATTTGTTGTTGCTAGTTTTTTTAATATGTGCCATTCTCACTGGTGTGAGATGGTATCTCATGGTAGTTTTGATTTGCATTTCCCTGATTACAAGTGATGTTGAACATTTTTTCATATGTCTGTTGGCCATTTGCATTTCCTCTTCAGAGAAGTTTCTTTTTAGCTCTTCTGCCCATTTTTTGACTGGATTATTTTCTTTGTTGTTGCTGAGTCTCATCAGCTCTTTGCAGATTTTTGTGATCAGTCCTTTATCATTAGTGTTGGGTGCAAAAATGTTCTCCCAGTTGGTGGGGTTTCTCTTTGTTTTTGTTATTGTCTCTTTTGCTGTGCAGAAGCTCTTTAATTTGATGTAGTCCCAGCTGTTTATCTTTGTCTTCACTATCAGTGCTTTGGGTGATGTGTCTGTAAAGATGTCTTTGATGTGCAAATCCCGTAGTGTTTCGCCTATATTTCCTTCTATGTATTTTATGGTTTCAGGTCTTATGTCTAGTTCTTTAATCCATTTTGAGTTGATTTTTGTGTATGGTGTGAGGTAGTGGTCAAGCTTCATTCTTTTGCATGTAGCGACCCAGTTTTTCCAGCACCATTTATTGAACAAACTTTCTTTGCTCCAATGCATAGTCTTTGCTCCTTTATCAAAGATTAGTTGACCATAAAACTGTGGGTTTATTTCTGGATTTTCTATTCGATTCCATTGGTCTGTATGTCTGTTCTTGTTCCAATACCATGCAGTTTTGATGATTATGGCTTTGTAGTAGAGTTTGAAGTCTGGGAGTGTAATGCCTCCATTCCCTTCTTTTTTTTTTTCAGGAGAGCTTTGGCTATTCGGGGTTTTTTGTGATTCCATATGAATTTCATCAATAATTGTTCTATTTCTTTGAAGAATGACATTGAAATTTTGATTGGAATAGCACTGAATCTGTATATTGCTTTTGGAAGGATGGCCATTTTAATAATGTTTATTCTTCCAATCCACGAGCAGGGGATCCGGTAAGCTTGCGCTGAAAGCGGCGCACTCGGCGCGCTTGAAAAGCAAGTGCACTTCTATTGCTATATAAGAGGAAAATATATATAAGAGGAAAATATATAGCAATAGAAGTGCACTTGCTTTTCAAGCGCGCCGAGTGCGCCGCTTTCAGCGCAAGCTTACCGGCAGCCCGGGCTGTGTGCGCGTCTCCCGGGGTCTTTGTTCTTCTCTAATGGCGCCCAGAGCCGTTCGCTCACCGCCGCGGCGAATCCTGCAGGGTTCGCCTCAGCTCCCGTTCACGGGGTGTGGTGGCTGAAATAGTTCCTTTCCACTCACAGTCCCGCTTGCTGCGTGGTTTGTTCTTGGTGGCCGTTTTGGTTTGTTGTTTTCCTCCTCTCTGCGGGTCGGAGAGTGCCGCCTCTGTGGGCGGGGGAGGGGAGCAGGGTTCTGCCTTAAGTGTCTAATCTTAATTATTACCAAAGACCTTGGGCTCAAGACCACAGCAGTCACGGCAGTTTTTACTAACTTTTTTGATAAGAAAATATTTTTGGAGTTTACTTTTTTAAGAAATGATTGTTTGGCTTTAGGTTGTTAACACATTATGTCACTGGGAACAGTCATATTTTATAACATAAAAGAACACTGTTATCTAGAGAACAGGAGAAGAGGTAAATTTTTACAGTCTGCCTGTAAAATTTGAGGTTTAGAATTTAGCTCAAAAATGTTTGTATTATCACTTTATGTTTTACCAGGTTAGTTTGTTTTAACAAGAAACTTAATGTTTTACAGGTCCCATAAGTAAAATTAAAAGCTTTTATTCAACCAATAAGCATTCTGTATAGCGTGTTAGCAGGTCAAAAGTAACTCAGCAGTTTTTGCCTAAGACAATGTAGATTTTAAAATCAGAGAAACACAGGGAAATGGAACTTTTTGTAGAATGAACCAAAATAGTTATTTAAGGTGGATAATAGAAAAGTTTAGTCCCCCATAGCAGGAAGGTAGTAGAGATCTGTCAGTGATCTCAACACTGGAGAAAAAGTCCAGGCAGCTGCTTGTTGAGATCAAGGGCAGCCCCCACCAGCCCACTGCAGTGGGTTTATATTATTTTAATAAAAACCTTTTATTTATATTATAGTCATATAGTCTTATACACTCATATTTAACCATTTTTTATCACTTTAACAATTGTGAATGAACTTTGAATACTATTATTTATAAAGGTCTTATTTATTTATTTATTTATTTTTAAAGAAACAAATGGCAAAACTCCACCAGGGGGAACCTAGCCTCCTCCCCAAATAATTAACAGGAAAAGATTGGAGCATTTTTTTGTTTGTTTGTTTGTTTCATTTAAGATTATGACACATTATCTCTTATTTGTTTTTGAGTTTTTATTTTTATTTCAACAATTTTAGCCAAGTTCGAGCTGGAAATTTGGGCTGGATTTTGGAATGGTCTCATAATTGGAAGCCGATGCCTCTGCAAAGAGGTCAGTATTGGCTCTAGAATTAACTTTTGGCTTTTGAAAAACAATTTCACTATCCCAATAATCCTGATCACTTTTTCTAATACTGCAGGCTATTTTTTCTTTTACCTTTTGTTTTGCATGTTTCATTTTGCCTCCAGCCAGGCAAAAACGACCTATTTGTTCAGGCAATTGTTTTATTAATATGGGGCTGTCAGCTGGGTCCTCTTTGATGTTATTTAGGGATACAGACAGCCATAAGTTTTTGAGTTTTTTTATTCATTTTCTCTAATTCAGACCCTTGATCTAGTGCCACGGGGGAAACATTTAAGGGAACTTTCATGAACAAGATTTTTATGTGATGCAGTTGTAGGTTTAGTAACGTCTGGAAAAAGAGTGGTGGCTGGGCGGGAGAGCAGAAATTCCTTTAGAGAAACGCTGTATAGGAGGTTGATCAGGATGATATACTGCCGAAATTCCAGAGGAGGAACCGTCAGTAAAAACAACGGCAGCTCCGGGCAGAGGCTGCGAGGAAACAATTTTTGGAAAAGTAAAAGCAGTTTCCATTGCAAATTTTAAAATAGGGTGCTGTGGCAGGTGGAATTTTGACCTGACCAGGAAAATTGAGCAAGGCTATGCCCCAGTCATCATCATTTTGAAGCAGAAATTCAAACTGTGTTCTAGTATATGGGACAGTAATAGTGGCAGGAAGCCTGGCAAACAATTCTTTAGAATGTGTCAGCCCTTTCATTATGAGAAATGCACACATAGATGTATAAGATGTGACCATTTTTGTTTGATTGTGTGCCAAATAAGTAATTCCCATGGTGATGAATAATCAATTTGAGAAACTCTAGCTTCAGAAAGTTTTTGTTCAACCAAATGCAGTTTTGAAATGGCCTTGGGCGTCAAGGACCGAGGTGATTTAGGGTTAGGATCTCCTTGTAAAATCTGGAAAAGAGGGTGTAAATCACCTGTAGTAATTTTAAGATAAGGACGAATCCAATTAATGTTTCCTAGTAACTTTTGAAAATCATTTAATGTGGAAAGTTTATCAAGGCGGATTTGAAGATTTTGAGTCATGATGAACTCATCATGAATGGTTTTTCCCAGATAGTTAAGTGGTCGCTCACACTGAATTTTGTCAGGAGCAATGACAAGACCAAAGGAGGTTAGGTCAGTAATTAAACATTGTAAAAGCGTCTCCACACCTTCCTTAGAGGAGTGGCTCAGGAGAATGTCATCCATGTAATGAATGATATATGCATCAGGAAATTTATGTCTGGTAGCTTGTAAAGCCTGATCAACAAATTTTTGACATAAAGTAGGAGAATTTTTCATGCCTTGAGGCAGGACTTTCCATTGAAATCGTTGCCAGGATTGGTGAAAATTTGCAGAGGGAACACTGAAGGCAAACCTAGGAGAATCATCAGGGTAAAGTTTAATAGTGAAAAAACAGTCCTGCAGATCAATAATTATAATATGATTTTGTTTTGGAACAGCTACAGGGGAGGGGAGTCCAGGTTGAAGCGCTCCCATGTCATGCATAGTGTCATTAATTGAGCGGAGATCTTGAAGAAGTCTCCATTTTCCTGACTTTTTATTACAAAGACAGGCGTGTTCCACGGACTGTTAGAGGGCTCTAAATGCCCTTTTTGTAATTGGTCAGAGACAATGTCATGTATAGCCTGGATTTTGTCAGATGTAAGGGGCCATTGAGGTATCCAGACAGGATCATTGTTTTTCCAAGCAATTTTATCAGCAAATAAATTTTCCGCAATGGCCCCTAAGAAAAAGCCTGTTCATCAATTAAATCAGGAGTGGTGAGAGTTAACCCCATGGATTCCATTATGTCACGGCCCCATAATGAAAAGGGCAAGGAAGGAATCACATATGGCTGAAATAAACCAGAATGCTCATTCATTTGCCAATGTAAAAGCTGAGAGCTTTGAGCTACATTGTTTGCCATGCCTAAACTAATTAAAGTAGATGAGGAATTAGTAATAGGCCACGAAGGGCATAGAATTCTTGTACTTCTTTTCCTACTTTTTTCCAGGTTTTTAGTGATAAACTGCCTTCTTCAGGAAACCCCGGGCATACCCACATTATAAATTCATAAAGTTGCAACAAAGTTTTTTTTTTTATTTTATTTACTTTAATACTGTGTGCTTCAATCATATTTTTCAGTATAGAAAGAAAAAGATTTCTGTTTTTGGTCTGTGCTTGACCCAAGGCCTCGTGGTGCTTTGTTCACTCACCCAAGATCTTTATTTCAACTGTGCTGTCCGGCCCGTGTCCCTCGCGGGAACTTGCGGAGGCGTCTTAGCTAAGGTCTGTCCGTATAAACCCCGGACCAGGCTGCTCCAAGGAGCAGATGACCGTTATGCCGTATGACGTCCTCCACGGGAACCGCGGGTGCAGCCCACTCAGACTCCGTAGCCCTAAGGCCGTGGAGCCGTATTCATGCACTCTCACACACACTCAGCACCACGAGTATGTTTTCAAGTTTAGAAAAACTTCTCACTGTCTCAAACTGATCACCCTTTATCAGCGAGCTCCGGACGCTCCAGTGAGGATCCTATCCCTGACTTTTAAAAGAGGGTATTTTTAAGGGAAAAATTCACTCACACACTCACACTAAGAAGGAGATAGCTTACCCAACGCAACCTCTTCGTTACTCACCTCTTTCTTTAGGTGGACAACTCAGCAAAATTTGAAATCGGGCCCCACGTTGGGCGCCACCTGCCGCGGACCAGCACAGCAGTAGACGATGAGGCCGTCTCAGGGTTGAGAGACTGCGCAGGGTGGTCAGGGATTCGGTTAAAGAAATGACAAACAGACACACTTCAAGAAAGTGTAAATCTGAGTGCAACTTTATTTGAGTCAGTGGTCAGTATATATGTGTTTTCTAAAAGCATAGAACAGTGAACATCAAAGAAATCAGCTTGCTCATAGGTTTAGCTTATCATTGACAGGGCAGTGATTTATGTCCAAAATACATCTGGACCTAGCTGTATTCCTAAGTAGACAGGCTATTAACTCTTTATATTCTTGTTCTACATAATTATATTCTTGTTGTACTTACTACTACTACTACTACCTACTCATGTTTACTCATAATTAATTGTCATGGGTGAATTTACATTATCATGCAGTTAATATCAAAGGTACTAAAGTCAAGCACATAACAGAAAGATTATTAAACCAACAATTCTATTATAACACAGTGTTTAGTAATGTTTCATTTGCATTAGCCTAATTATTAAATTACGTATGTTTTTTAATTAGCAATCAATGACCAGAAAAAGGAAAGATTTTAGAGAGACAGTTGTAGCAGAATAAAGTTTGTGGGCCTTGAGAAAGCGAGATAAGGTTCCAGGTGGTCAGCATGTCTTTTAATCATCTTTGTGGCAGCTTCTGGTGGTCGTTATCTCTTGGCAGGCATTCGGCTTCTCTGCATCTTAGGGAGTTTGCTGTTCTCCCCCTGCGCGCATGGTTCCTTGCCCACGCCAGACCTCAGGGACCATGGCAACAGCCATTAGCCCTGAAGGTCACTGCAGGGGGGGGTGCAGCAATCATGGAAGTTTGGTCTTCTTCTTGCTTCTTGTATGTCTATTTTCAGCTCCTCCTTCACATTTGGGAAGTTCTCTTCAATTATTTCCTTGAATATTTTCTCTTTCCCTAGGTCTTTCTCTTCTCCTTCTGGGATTCCTGTAACTCTTATATTTCCATTCTTCATGGAGTCAGATAGTTCCCAAAGTCTTTCTTCATTCTTTTTCCTTCTTACTTCTCTTTCCTTTTCTGTTTTGGTTCTTTTTATTCCTGTGTCTTCAAGAGTACTTATTTGTTCTTCCATTTCATGTATTCTGCTTTCACTGCTTTTCTCAGAGTTCTTTAGCTCTTCCGTTAATTCTTCTATCATCTGCATTTCTTTTACTTCCCTCTTTAGGGACTCAATTTTATTCTTCTGATCGTTGATTATTTTTCCCATATCATTTTTTACTTCCTTCAGTTTTTTTTTTTTATCACGGCAATTTAAATTCTCTTTCTGGAAGGCGCAGAAGTTCTTCCAAGTCACCGTTGTTGCAATCTGGTGGGTGGTTTTCTTTTTGTGGTGTGTCTTTTTCCTGAGGAGTTGCTAGGTTGCATGTAGTTTTTCTTCTCCCTGCTACCTGTTTTCTAATTTGCCCTATGTGTTGGGACACTGTGTCGCTGGTACTTGCTGGCATCTTTTTGGTGTGACCCGGCCTTTGGGATTTCGGAATCTGGTGGTCCAAATGAATCAAAAACTGTTATGCCAGAAGTCCAGTGAGGCAGTTGTACTTTAAGTATGTTAATGGTCGCTGTCACAGAATATCTCCTCCTTCTGTGTTTCTTTAATTCCAAAGGTGTGTCTTGAAGTCCCACAGACTTCCCTGGAGGTGGGACGGCTGGATTGCGCTCTGGACTTCCAATGGCTGGATTCTCCTCTTGGCTCCAACTCCCTGTCAGTAGGGACCAGGTGGGCCCTTTAGCTCACCTCTGGCAGCGCAGGGAGCTTCTTCCAGTTTCAAGCAGTCTTTATAGAAGGAAGATTCCTGTTCTAAAATGCCAGTTCAGAGATGCACTTTCCTGTTCACGTGTGTTCTGCCCTGGCCGTGGATACCCGCTCCCTTTCTGGGCTCGGATTGCTGGCCAGAAGGGGCCTGGCATGGGGGGCTTCCCAGCTTACCTCTGGCTGCTCAGGGAGCTTTCTCCAGGTTTCAAGCAGTTTTTACTGAAGAAAGGTCCCTGTTCTAAAATGGCGAGTCGGAGATGCACTTTGCTGAGCGCGCAGTCTGCCCCAGCAGTGGATTCCCGCCCATTGTTCACTTTTGTACAATGTATGCTTGTATGCTTTCTCCTTTTAGGTGTATTCTCCACAACATTCCCACCACCAATTCGCCTGTGAACCATGACCATAGGCCCTTGTGCTCTTCTCTCCCCTATTTTGGTCCCTCTTCCTCCCCCTCCCTTGCAGAATGTTTCTGATGTGTGGTTGCCTGCTATTTTTTAAATTTTATTATTATTGTTATATATGTGTGTGTGTGTGTGTGTGTGTGTGTGTGTGTGTGTTTTCCTGATCCCTTATTTGGTTGCCTATATTCCTCCTATAAGTAAAACCATCCTGTATTTTTCTTTTTCCTTCTGGCTTATTTCACTGAGCATAATCCCTTCCAGATCCATCCATGTTACTGCAAATGCATGCGTTTATCATTTTTGATTGCTGAATAGTATTCCATTGTGTATATATTCCCCATCTTCTTGATCTACTCATCTGTTTTTGGTCATGGTGTATTATTCTTTTAATGGATTCGGTTTGCTAGGATTTTGTTGAGGATTTTTGCATCTGTGTTCATTAGGGAAATTGGCCTGTAGTTTTCTTTTTTGTGTGTTAGCTTTGTTTCTTTTTGGTATTAGTGTAATGTTGGCTTCATAAAACATTTGGTAGTATTCCTTCTTTCTCAATTTTTTTGAAAGATTTTTTTGTAGGACAGCCACCATTTCATCTTTGAACATTTAGTAGAACTCATTTGTGACACCATCAGTTCCTGGAATTTGTTTTGGGGAAGGTTTTGATTACTATTTCAATTTCATTGCTTCTAAGTAGTTTGTTTAGGTTTTCTATTTCTTCTTTATCTCATTTTGAGTGATTGTATATTTCTAGGAATTTAACTCTTTGAGATTGTTGAACTTACTTTCATATAAATGTTATAGTAATTTCTGATTATTCTCTGGATTTCTGCTGTGTCTGTTGTCATTTCTATGTCGTTTATGATCCTAGTTATTTGTGTTTTCTCCTGTTTATTCTTTATGAGTCTGGCTTGAGGTTTGTCTATTTTGTTTAAATTTTTCAGAGAACCAGCTTTTGTTTTCATTTATCTTTTGGATTTTTTATTTCTATTTACTTCTGCTTGAATTTTTATTATTTCCTTTCTTCTGCTGGCTTTTGGGTCTTTTTTGTTGTTTTTTTCTAAAGTTCTTTGAGATGGGAAAATATATTTTTTGTTTCTTCTTGTTTCTTAGTGTCTGCCTGTATTGATATATATTTTCCTCTTATACTGCTTTTGCTGTGTCCCATACATTCTGGAAAGTTGTGTCCTCATCATTCATCTCAAGGTATTTTTAAATTTCTTTTTGATTTCCTCATTGATCCAATTGTCTTCCAGTACTGTGGGGTTCAATCTCCATAAAATGGATGGGTTTCTTGCTTTCTTTTCATGGTTCATTTCTGGTTTGATGCCTTTATGGTCAGACAAGATAGTTGGTATGATTTCAATCCTCTTTTATCTCTTGATATTTGGCTTGTGACCCAGTATGTCAATCCTGGAGAAAGTTCTGTGTGTGCTTGAGAAACATGTGTATTTAGATTTTTGGGGGGTACATTGTCCTCTAGATATCTGTTAGGTCCATGAGGTGTACATCTTTATTTAGGGCTATAGTGCCCTTGTTTACTTCTTGTCTCATTGATCTGTCCGTTGGTGAGAGCGGGGTGTTGAAGTCTCCTAGTACATATGCATTTTCTCTAATGTTTGTTTTTAGAAATGATAATAGTTGTCTAGTGTATTTTGGTGCTCCTTCATTTGGTGAGTATATATTGATGAGTGTTATATCTTCCTGGTGTATTTTCTTCTTGATCATAATGTAGTGACCATCTGTGTGTTTTATTACCTTTTTTTAGTCTGAAGTCTAGTTTATCAGATATATGTATGGCTATTCCTGCTTTCTCTTGGGGTCCATTAGCTTGTAGAATTGTTTTTCAACCCTTTACTTTCAATCTACGTTTATCTTCTGCAATTAGATGTGTTTCCAGGATATGTTGGAATATCCAGAATGTTGGATTCTGTTTTCTAATTCAGCCTGCTAGTCTGTGTCTTTTTAGTCTGTTTACTTAGGATTAATACTGATACATGAAGGAGAGCCTTGTAGGGTAGAGTATTCATGGCTGGCATTTTTTGCCTTTAAATATTTTGATCATGTCATTCCATTCTCTCCTTTCCCATAATAATTTCCTTAGAGAAGTCAGATGTATGCCTAATTGGGTTTATTTACAGGTTATCTCTTTCTCCTCTTTACCAACTTCAATATTCTATCCTTGTTTTGAACTCTTGGAAATTTTGCTACTATGTGTCTTGATGTAGGTCTGTTAGATTTAGGTAACCAGCCATTCTTTTAGCTTCATGGGCTTGTATATTTACTTCCTCCTCTAGGTTTGGGAAGTTTTCCTCTATTATTTCTTAAAATAAGTTCTCTGTTCCCTTCTCTATCCGTTCCCCTTCTTAGATACCCATTATTCTTACATTGCCTTTCCTTGTGGAATTGGATAATTCTTGAAGTGTTTCTTCATTTTTTTTCTTCATATGTCTCTTTCTTCCTCCACCTTGAGTCTGTACATTATCATCTTTGCAGTCACTGACTTGATCTTCCATTTTGTTTGATTCTTTCCATAGCTTTTTCCAGTTATATAGCAGTTATCTGCTGTATTGATCTCTTCACATCCTGCATCTCTGTTTTTGTCTTATTTAAAGGTTTAATTTCCATTTTCTGTTCATTAATTTTATTTCTCAGGACGTTCATTTGTTTTTCTGAAATTTCTTGTATATCTTTGATCAGCTTTGCTTTGCTTTCTTCCATGTCTTTGAATCTCTTTATCACGGTGATTTTGAACTCTGTATCTGAGAGGAAGAAACCATCTTCCATGTCTTTGTGATTGGTTTCTGGAGATTAATTCTCTCTGTATGGTGAAATATTCCCCCTTAGGACTCAAGGTGCCATTTGTTATAATTTTCCATTTCCCCATTATTGTTGTTTTGAGAATAATTGTGTGTTCAGTTGTCTTATTTATTTGTTATTCATTTTCCTGGTCCCTTATTTAAGTTTCAAGTGCAGTTTCACTGTATTGGCTCAAGGCCCAAGAGATGCGGGGGGAGGGACTCATGGTTTTCTGCTCTTTGTCTTCTTCACTGGAGACCCTGTCCAGTTGGCTCACCCCAGCCCTTTTGCAGGTCTCTCTTCATGATTAGGTCCACATTAAGCAACTCTCCACTTCTTGGGATCACCTTATCATAGGAGCAGCCTATGAACAGCAGTTTCTATCCCAGCCACACCACTCACCACCCACTTTGTTTTTTAGAGTTGAAAATTTTCAGTGATTCTTCTGTAGCATATGGTTAGTGTTGAACTCCAGAGTAATGGAGGTGCTCTAGTTTTGCCCTAAGTCATGGGATCCTCTGGGTTCCATACCTATTTGGGCTGTTAGATTATTCTCCCAGGAGTGAAGCAGATAACTTCTTCTCATACATTCTTCCTCTCTGTCCAACCATATATAAATATTTTATCCCCTTTGACCAAGTAAGACATCAGTGTAAAAAAATAACAGTAAAAAACACAACAAAGCAAAAACAGACAATTATAAATCAGAGACACTCTGCAGGGAATGAGGCGGGAGAGGGATCAGAGGGAGGGAGGGAGAACACAGGGAACTGGGTGATGGTGCACGGGTGCATTGGTGAAGGAAACTCTATGGGGACTACACCTGAGTGGGTTGGGGGAAGCAAACATTGTTTAAAAATGAACAATGATATAAAAAAATTTTTAAAAAACTAGTTAATACAACTAATTAATAAATCTTTTATCCCCTTTCAATTTTTATAATTATTGTAAAATTCATTTTTTATTTTTATATAATTTATTTATATATATATTTTACATCACTGTTTATTTTTGTACAATGTTTGCTTTCTCCTCTCATGTGTAGACCCAATAGAAAACCCACCACCAATTTACCTGTGCATCATTGCCATAATAACTTGTGTTCTTCCCTCCCCTATTAAGATTCATTACTTTGTATGTGAATATCCAGTGTTCTCAGTACCAATTATTGAGTATTTTTGAATACCTTTGTCAAATATTAGTTGACTATATATGCATGGGTTTATTTCTAGGCCCCTATTCAATTTTGTAGGTCTGTGTGTCTTTCTCTTTTTTTTTTTATTTTTGCCAGTAGCATACTACTTTAATTGCCATAGCTTTGTATTATATTTTGAAATGAGTAATTATGATGCCACCAGCATTGTTATTTCTCAAGGTGATTTTGAAATTCAGTGTCTTATGTGGTTCCATACAAATGTTAGAATTTTTCTATTTTTTTAAATGCTACTGAACATTGATAAGGATACTTAAAATTTTATAATATATCAATGAAACCTGATTCTTCCCCCCCCCACCCAGCTTCTTTCTTTCTATGAAAGAAAATGATGACATTGCATATGTTCAGGGTTGATGACTATAAGTAAAAATGGTTTATCAGATAAGATTAGGAACATTCAGGATACTGTGGCCATAAACTGAAAATGGTTTTATCATTTTACTTACAAAATGATGCAGAGAACATTAACATTTGGACATGATACCTCCTAATGGTATATGACATAGAAAATGTAACTGGGAAAAATTGAAAACTGAATGGGTTCTAGAGTGGCTTTGCCGTTGGTCAGCTACACTTCTGAAGGAAAATGGAGCTACAGAAATGAATGTATCATGAGTGTTGAGATCTTTGCAATCCCTCAGTCAGACAAATATCTAAAATTATTCATTCTAGATGATATTTTTTAAAAAAGATTTTTAGTTTGAAACTTTATAAAAGACCTTATTTGTCAGTTTGTCATTGTGATGCCAGATTCCATCAAAGAATAGTTATATCAGTTTATGTGAAATCCAAAAGCCAGTTCCAGGTCCCTTTAAATGTTCTAGCAGATGATTGGGGAAAATGATATAAATTGTGGAACTATTTAAAAAATAGTCATTAAGCAACCCACTTATTTTAAAATTATTTACTGTTCCAAAATACAAAATTGGTGTTTTCATTGCAACCATTAAAAAAAATGCAGATTGATAAATAAAATTAATTTCTCTGTTAACCTCTCTTTTTTCAATTTTGACTGCTGGGATAATCAAGCTTCATAAAATAGTATATATTCTTTCCTATGTTTCTGCCTAAACATAACTTTTTATATTACTTTATCATACAGGTGTTTGTTTCGTCTTACTCTTCCAAAAGTTTCTCAAACGCCAGAATCTGAAGAAAAGTAAGTCATTTCAAAAGAAATGATGTATTCACCATTATAAAAATATACTAACTTTCAATATAAACTTTATATTGTCAGATATATGCTATAATGGGTAATATAGATGTATCTCTTAACTTTAAATATAGGTGTATCTCTTAATTTCCCACAGAAAAATAAACCTGGATAGCTCATTGATTCTAATTCTATATCAGTTTAGCTAGGGATATTCATATATCTTTCTGCTCACAGTTTCTATGGTACTGGTTTTTCATTTACAAAATTCATTACCTCCTAATGATTTGAAAGAAAACTATTCAAGGTGTAGATTAGGGTTATCCTTCAGAGGAATATTCACCTCATCTCTATATTCTCTACTTGGATAAAAATACTATAATAGCATATCTGTGCTTTATATATTTTTACCTGAAG
Organism: Talpa europaea; assembly: GCF_964194135.1. Classification (NCBI taxonomy): domain Eukaryota; kingdom Metazoa; phylum Chordata; class Mammalia; order Eulipotyphla; family Talpidae; genus Talpa; species Talpa europaea. Next base: position 46,835,692 of record NC_140081.1, on the reverse strand, counting down.
GCAATATATTTCTCAGTTGTATTCTTTAAGAAATATCTATGAGTGAGGTAATAATATTGGATTGATGACATAATATTTATGATATGATTTTTATAGTACAGAATTTACCCAACCATATATAAGTGTCACCTCTATGCAGGTTCTGAGTACTAAATAAAGAGTACTTTAAAAGGTAATGCAAGCAGATTTATCAAATGATACTAATGAGACAATTGGAAATTTGATGATATTAAGAAATTATTAATTTTTAGGATTTTCAACAGTAGTGAGGTATTTTTTAAAGATCCTTAAAACATACCCTAAAATATTTATGAAGTGATGTGATTTCTGCAAGTTGCTCTAAAATAATATATCAGGGAAAGGAGTGAGTGGATGTACCATTGAAAGATAGATGATGAGTTAATAATTGTTCAAATTAGGGGATGGGTACTTTGGGTTTTATTAAACTCATCTTTTAGCATCTAAACATCTTTGAAATTTTCCAGAATAAAAATTTAAAAAATAAATAAGAAAATTCAGAGACTAAACCTTTATGACTACTACAGTGTTAGAACTCTTTGAGGGCTAGGACTCTGTATTTATCTTTGTATCTCTGGAACCTAGGGCACTATCTTACACATAGTCCCTCAGTTTATTTAAATGACTGAATTTCATTTATTAAAAGTTCTTTAGCATTAGACTTACAAAGTGCTTCATATTCCATGCAACTTGTGGCATACAGTTAAACTCCACCCTTTAAAACCAACTAGGAGATGGGGAAAAGTAAAGGGTGCTGTTTGAATTGATAATAAACTTAAATTACAGAATATTTTAAATATATGCATTTTTATTTTTATTTTGCATTTGTTGTGGGGAAGAATCTGGGTTGAGGCCAGAGGCACAGGGGTAAAAGAATTCACCAGAGACAAATGGAGAACGAAAAAGCAGCTTTACTGAAATGAACTGCTAAGAGGAGAAGCAGGCTTCTTCTAAGACAGGAGAGGTCTGCTGTGCTATATGCCTTTACTGTTGTCAGGTATAAATAGTAGCAGAAACATCTGCCAGCAGCGTTTTCAGGTATATGTCAGGTCCAGATTTACCGACTAGATTACACTAATTTGCAAAAAGAAAAAAGTCTTAATTCAGTAGAGTCAGAAACTTGAGTTCTAAAAAAAAAAAAAAAAAAACCTTGAGTTCTGATTTTTGCTATTTCACTAACTTTTTGTTTACCTTAGGCAGTAACAACTTATTCAACTACTTTAACCTTTATTTTCTTCATCTGTTGAACAAAAACAGCTAGAATAGATCACTTCCTTTTTAATATTTTATTTTATATAATTCTTACATCATTTTTCATTTTTGCACAATGTATGCATTTTCATTTTGGTTCTATTCCCCATACAATTGCACTCCTCTTATTTTGACCCTAATAATCCTTCCTCTCCCTGCCCTCCCCCCACCCCATAGTGTGTCTCTGGTTTATAGTTACTGTTGATTTTGATTTTATTCTTTATTATAGTTAGTCTTATTCCTAGTCCCTTATTTTTTTTCTTCATGAGATGCTCATTTATTTTTTTAATATTTTATTTTATATAATTATTACATAATTTTTCATTTTTTGCACAATGTATGCTTTTCATTGTGGTTATATTCCCCATACAATTGTACCCCCCCTTATTTTGACCCTAATCCTTCCTCTTGCTTATTTCGCTGAGCATGATCCCTTGTAGCTCCATCCAGGTTGCTGCAAATTGCATGAGTTTATGTTTTTTGATTGCTGAGTAATATTCATTGTGTGTGTGTGTGTATATATGTGTATATACATACACACACACACACTGTATATACATACACACACACACACACACCCCGCATCTTCTTGATCCAGTCATCTATTTTTGGGCATTTAGGTTGTTTCCATAGCTTAGCTATTGTAAATAGTGCTGCTATAAACATAGGGATGCAGGTGCCCTTTGGAATTCATGTTTCTGCGTCATTTGGGTAAATACCTAGGAGTGGAATTGCTGGATCATATGGAAGCTCTCATCTTTAGTAGGTTGAGGAATCTCCATACAGCTTTCCCTAGTGGTTGGACCAGTTTGCACTCTCACCAGCAGTGCAAGAGAGTTCCTTTTTCTCTACATCCTCACCAACATTTGTTGTTGCTAGTTTTTTTAATATGTGCCATTCTCACTGGTGTAAGATGGTATCTCATAGTAATTTTGATTTGCATTTCCCTGATTACAAGTAATGTTGAACATTTTTTCATATGCCTGTTGACCATTTGCATTTCCTCTTTGGAGAAGTTTCTTTTTAGCTCTTCTGCCCATTTTTTGACTGGATTATTTTCTTTGTTTTTGGTGAGTCTCATCAGCTCCTTGTGGATTTTTGGGATCAGTCCTTTATCATTAGGGTTGGGTGCAAAAATTTTCTCCCAGTCAGTGGGATTTCTCATTGTTTAGGTTATTGTCTCTTTTGCTGTGCAGAAGCTCTTTAATTTGATGTAGTCTCAGTTGTTTATCTTTGACTTCACTATCAGTGCTTTGGGTGATGCATCTGTAAAGATGTCTTTAAGGTGCATGTCATGTGGTGTTTCGCCTATATTTCCTTCTATATATTTTATGGTTTCAGGTCTTATGTCTAGTTCTTTAATCCATTTTAAGTTGGTTTTTGTGTATGGTGTGAGGTAGTAGTCAAGCTTCATTCTTTTGCATGTAGTGACCCAGTTTTCCCAGCACCATTTATTGAATAAAATTTCTTTGCTCCAGTGCATATTCTTTGCTCCTATGTCAAAGGTTAGTTGACCGTAAATCTGTGGGTTTATTTCTAGCTTTTCTGTTTGGTTCCATTGGTCCATTTGTCTGTTCTTGTTCCAATACCATGCAGTTCTGATGATTATGGCTTTGTAGTATTGTTTGATATCTGGGAGTGTGATGCCTCCATTCCCTTCTTTTTTTTCAGGAGGGCTTTGGCTATTTGGGGTTTTGGGTGGCTCCATATGCATTTCATCAGTATTTGTTCTATTTCTTTGAAGAATGTCATTGAAATTTTTATTGGTATAGCATTGAATCTGTAAATTGCTTTTGGTAGGATGGCCATTTTGATAATGTTAATTTTTCCAATCCATGAGCAGGGGGTGTCTTTCCATTTCTTTGTGAGGAATAGATCACTTGTAAAGTTCCTTTCTGTTTTAAAAATTCTATGGTTTTCTTAATCCAGTCATCTATTTTTGAGCATTTGAGTTGTTTCCAGGTTTTACTTATTGTAAATAGTGCTGCAATAAACATTGGTGTGCAGGTGTTCTTTTGAATCAATGTTTTTGTGTCCTTTGGGTAGATCTCTAGGAGTGGAATTGCCGGGTCTTATGGTAGCTCCATTTTTAGTAGACAGAGGAACCTCCAGACAGCTTTCCATAATGGTTGGACCAGTTTGCACTCACACCAGCAATGTAGGAGAGTTCCCTTTTCACCACATCCTCACCAACATTTGTTGTTGCTTGTTTTTTTTCATAGGTGCCATTCTTACTGGTGTATGGTGGTATCTCAGTGTGGTTTTAATTTGAATTTCCCTGATTATGAGGGATGTTGAACATGTTTTCATATGCCTGTTGGCCATTTGCATTTCTTCTTTGGAGAAATGTCTTTTAAGTTCTTCTGCCCATTTCCTGACTGATTGTTTATTTTGTTTTTGTTAAGTGGTGTGAGTTCTTTGCATAGCTTTGCGCTCAGTTCCTTATCAGTTGAATGGAGTGCAAAGATTTTTTCCCATTCAGTGTGGTGTTTCTCTTCTTTGGTTAATGTCTCTTTTTCTGTATAGAAGCTTTTCAGTTTGATGTAATCCCAGGCGTTTATCTTTGCCTTCACTGTCACTGCTTTGGGTGATGAGTCTTTAAAGATGTTTCTGAGATGTATGTCTTGTAGTGTTTTACCTATAATTTCTTCTATGTATTTTATGGTTTCAGGTCATATGTCCAGTTCTTTTATCCATTTTGAGTTGATTTTTGTGCATGGTGAGAGGTAGTAGTCTAGTTTCATTTTTTTGCATTTGGTGGTCCAGTTTTCCCAGCATCATTTATTGAACAAACTGTCCATATTCCATTGAATATTCTTTGCTCCTCTGTAAAAGATCAGTTGCCCATATAAGTGCAGTTTTATTTCTGGGCTCTCTATTTTGTTCCTTTGGTCTGTGTGTGTGCTTTTGTTCCAATACCAAATTGTTTTAATTATTATGGCTTTGTAGTATAGCTTGAAGTTCGGAAGTGTGATACCTCCTTTCTCCTTTGTTTTCATCAGTAGAGCTTTGGCTATTCATGGTTTTTTGTGATTCCATATGAATGGAATATTATTCAGTATTCAAAAAAGATAAACATATGCCATTTGTGCAATGTGGATGGAACTAGAAGGAGTTATGCTCAGTGAAATAAGCCAGAAGGAAAAAGAAAAATAACAGATGATTTCACTTATAGCAGGAATATAGGGGAACCAAATAAGACATCAGTATAAAAAAAGTAATAACAGTACAAAACACAACAAATCTCAAACGGACAATTATAAATCAGAGACATACTACAGGGGAGGAGGAAGAAAAGACATACTGCAGAGGGAGGGAGGGAGGAGCGCAGGTGACTGAGGTGCACGGGTGCATTGGTGAAGGAAACTCTATGGGGACTCAATCTAAGGGGGTGGGGGAAAGCAAATATTCTTTAAAAATTAACAATGGGCCTCCCTGGTGACACAGGTGGTGGAGTGCCGCATTGTGAAGCTGTCTGCAGCCTCTGCTGCACAGGTTCGATCCCGGCCTGCCAGCGAGATTCCCACATGGCAAAGCAGACCGATCCTGTCTTGCCTGCTGTGCCCCTCAGCAGTCTGCCTGTTCTGTTCCCCGCTCTCTGGTGAATCCTCTCACCCTCCCACACATCTGGCCTGTACCCCGGTTCTTGTATAAAAATAAATAAATTTTAAAAAAATGAACAATGATGTAAAAAGTTTTTAAAAAATTCTATGGTTTTAAATTAGCCATATCTGCCTATGTATTAACAATTTGTGTGCTAAAATTTTTAGAAGCAGGTTATCTACTAAATAGATCCCTTTTTAAGTCCTGATACATATCTGTGCAATTTCTTTCTTTAATGGACCCTTTGTAAATTATATCTAAATTGAATCGTGAAGTTGTCAACTTTAACTCAATAAATTCAAATTAATAAAATTTACTAGGACCTCCCCTGTTGGTGCAGGCTTTTGAGCGCCGCTCTGTGAAACTTTCTGCATCCGGTAAGGGTCCCACATGGTGCAGCAGACCTCTCCTGTCACGCCTGCTACTCCTCTCAGCAGTGTATTTCGTCAGTCTGCCTTTCTGTCTCTGGTGAATCCTCTCACCCTCCTACACATCTGGCCTGTACCCCGGTTCTTGTATAAATAAATCTTTAAAAAATAATAAAATAAAATTTACTGTAAGAAGTTACTTTATATAGACCAGATTTCTAATATTTATATCCTTGATAATCCTGCTACTTTCCCTGAAACACAGTCTTTATTTTATACTATACTAGTCCTTCTCTTGATAGGCCAGTCTTATAGTAGTCTCTACCTTATTTCCTATAATCTTCCTTAGTTGAGTTTGCCAATAATTTCATATTCATTCCTTTGTTTAAAAAAAATGAGTTGTTTCCACCTGTTAAAGTTTATATACCCCTTAGAGAAACTTGACAAAGGGTCAGGAGAAACAGGAAGTAGTCTTGACTTTGTCACCAATTGCATGACCTTGGAGAAATCATGCCCCATTTTCAGATCTGTTTCTTGATTTGTATAATGGAGTAGTGTTTTTTGTTGTTGTTGTTGTTTTTGAAGATTTATTTATTTATATAAGAACCGGGGTACAGGCCAGATGCGCAGGAGGGTGAGAGGATTCACCAGAGACAGAGCAGGGAACAGAATAGGCAGAGTGATGAAATACACTGCTGAGTGATGAAATACACTGCTGAGGGGAGCAGCGGGCGAGACAGGAGAAGTCTGCCGCACCATGTGGGATTCTTGCCAGGCGCCCTGGATTGAACACGCACTACAGAGGCTGTGGACAGCTTCACAGTGAGGTGCTCAACCACCTGTGCCACCAGGGAGGCCCTGGAATAGTGGTTTTTAAACTATATTTCTCAGAACCCTGGAAATTCTGTGACACTGCCTTATGGACTTCCAAAAAGATGAGTCCGGTTTAATCAGAATCTCTCCTCTGATATATCCTCTAGTCTATTAGGCCTTTATAGAATTTTATTTGAAACAAAGTTTCTAGTTCCCTGTCTTCAAAAAAAAAAAAACAAAAAACAAAAACAAAAACAAAACCCCTTAAAAATTAGAGATCACTGCCTACTCTCAAACTGTGATCCTATAGTATAAAACCTTTTAAGTTATTGAAATTCTTCGCTTTGAGTAGGTTTAGAAGGGGAAGAGGAAAAAATATGAGGGCACTTAAATGAGGAACAGTATACTATGTTGTGGGAAGAGTGTGGATGTATTGAAACCTTGAACGACAAACTTTACAATTTTCACTGTACCCAACTCTCAAGCAAATAACAGGCCTTTTTGGTATTTTTCTATAGTAAAATATTGGAACAGTATGAAAACACTACTTTCTTTAATTTTTAGAAAGAAAGAGATGGATAGACTCTTAACATGCTTGAATACAGGTAAATATCTCCTTGGTTTCTTTTTCAGTCCTTTATTTTACTTCTATCTTCTGTTAAATTCTCCAAGTACATTGACTCAAACTTAAGCTTCATGCCTTTATTAAAGTTTTCCACAACATTCTACCTTGATTTCTTTATTCACAAGCAGAAAAAAGTTTATCATTTCTACCATTCATCTCCAAAAACTATTTCAGTTCTGTTATTCCTATTTGCTTTCTATTTTTTGATATTTCTTCCTCCTCCTTTTCTTACATCCTACCTCCTTTCTTCTTTCTTCTTTTCACTTAGTCTTAGCATAGGAATTGAATAGGGGAAAAGTAGCAAGACAAATAAAAATGTCAGACCCTTCTAAATTTCATATCATCTGTATCAAATACTGATTGTTTGCTCTCTTATTTTGAAATTGTCAATCTATCTACCCAAGTCTATGTAACCTCTAGTATTCACTAATAATTCCTGTACTACTTTATTCAAGTTAATCTCTTACCTACATTGCATGCCTTTTCCCAACTCTATGCTTTCCTACATGGTGACCCTTTTGCCTAATAGGTCTTCATTTTCTACTGCCCACGTACTTATTTCTTTATGTCCAAAACACACCAAAATGTCCATATCTTAGAAACCTTATTCCATTTATTGCAGTTGTTTGCTTTTATACCTCAAATATCCATCCATATATGTTAAATATAGCAAAGTGGTTTAGAAATCAAAGTTTTCAAAAGAGAAATATTTGTTAGTTGGCATCCTTATCTCTTAGAAAAGCATGTGGGTATGTAATAAAGACTTTATGATGATGACAGAATGTTCTGGTTCAGTAAATATTATACCAACCTGTTGGTACTCTTCTAATTCTCAATCTCCATTTCAGCCTTTATTACTGATTGTTCGTACTATTTATTTCCTACATGAAAATCATATCTTTGTACCTCAGGTGGTGAATGATTAATTAAAATTATAAATCTATCCAAAGACATGCTTATTCCAAAAATTTTTAGTTAACAGCTTCTGGGAGCTTGGTCATGCTTATTGTCATTTAATAATTACTGTTGGCATGAGCATGCACTCGTGCATGTACACACACACACACACACACTCTCAGTACTTCTAAGTTCAGACTCATATGACTGTTTTTAAAGCACGATTAACAACTTTGTTAGAGTATAAAGTAAAAGAACTCAATATCAAATTTTCCTATTTGATGCAGCACTCCTGAAACTTGCTCAGGGTCTTGATGGAGAAAACTCTACTGCAGACACAAAGGCTAATGAAGCTCATTGGTTTCGGAAAATAGGTAAATGAAATTCTGTGGCTATTGGGAAACATTGTGGAGTGGTATAAACAGATGTGGATTAAATTCAGGGTCTTTCAGGAGGTATCACACTTCCAAACTTTAAGCTATACCACAAAGCCATAATAATTAAAACAGTTTGGTATTGGAACAAAAACACAACAATGGAACCGAATAGACAGCCCCAAAATAAAGCCACACTTAAATGAACAACTAATATTTGACAAAGGAGCAAAGAATATGCAATGGAACAGGGACAGTTCATTCAATAAATGGTGCTGGGAGAACTAGACCTCCACATGAAAAAAAAAAAAAAATGAAACTAGACCACTACCTCTCACCATGCACAAAAATCAACTCAAAATGGATAAAAGAATTGGACATAAGACCTGAAACCATAAAATATATAGAAGAAAATATAGGGAAAACACTACAAGACATACATCACAGAAACATCTTTAAAGACTCATCACCCAAGGCAGTGATAGTGAAGGCAAAGATAAACACCTGGGATTACATCAAACTTGAAAAGCTTCTGTACAGAAAAAGAGACATTAACCAAAACAGAGAGACACCCCACCAATTGATTGGGAAAAAGTCTTTGCACTCCATTCAACTGATAAGGGACTGATCACAAAGATATACAAGGAACTCACACGACTCAACAAAAATAAAATAAACAATCCAGTCAAGAAATGGGTAGAAGAACTTAAAAGACATTTCTCCAAAGAAGAAATGCGAATGGCCAACAGGAATATAAAAACATGTTCAACATCCCTTATAATCAGGAAAATGCAAATTAGAACCACACTGAGCTACCACCTTACACCAGTAAGAATGGCACCTATCAAAAAAACAAGCAACAATCAATGTTGATAAGGATGTAGTGAAAAAGGAACTCTCCTACATTACTGGTGGGAATGCAAATTAGTCCAACCATTATGGAAAGCTCTCTAGAGGTTTCTCAGTCTACTAAAAATTGAGCTACCATATGACCTGGCAATTCCACTCCTAGGGAATCTACCCAAAGGACACAAAAACATTGATTCAAAAGAACACCTGTACACCTATGTTTATTGCAGCACTGTTTACAATAGTTAAAACTTGGAAACAACCCAAATACCCAAAAATAGATGACTGGATCAAGAAGATGTGGTATGTGTACACAGTGGAATATTAGTCAGCAATCACAAAAGATAAACTCATGCCATTCGCAGCAATGTGGATAGAGCTAGAAGGAATTATGCTCAGTGCAATATGCCAGAAGGAAAAAGAAAAATATTGGATGGTTTCACTTATAACAGGAATATAGGGGAACCAAATAAGATATCAGTGTAAAAAAATAATAACAGTACAAAACACAACAAAGCAAAAACAGACAATTATAAATCAGGGACATACTGCAGGGGAGGAGGAGGGAGAGGGATCAGAGGGAGGGAGGAAGGAGCACAGCAGACTGTGGTGATGGTGCACAGGTGCCTTGGGCAAGGAAATTCTATGGGGACTCAATCTGAGTGGGTGGGGGGAAGCAAATATTGTTTTAAAAGAAATAAAACCTCTGAAAAAATAAATTCAGGCTCTTTCATTTGTAGTTCTGGGTACAAGGATAATTTGCTTAATCTCGCACTCACTATACCATGGAAGAAATATGCTTTATAGGTCTGTTAGGATTTAAATGAAACAGTGTATATGATTGGCATACTATGGGTACAAAGTAAATAGTAGTTTTCTTTTATATATAATAGGTCTAAGGATAAAATGATGAATTGTAACTACAGGTTCCTAAAGTTATGCTTCTAAACTTAGTCTAGAATGCCCAATTTATCGCTAAATGTGATTTATCAAAAATAAACTACACGTAACAATATGCATGAATCTTACAAACATAATGGTAGCAAAAGAAGCATATATTGAGTATATACTGCATCATTCCATTTGTACATGGGGGGGGAAGAGCATAATTAATTTATGGTGTTAGAGCTCAGGATAGTTGTTACCCATGTAGGGGGTTGGACTTAAAAAGGGTTAATGAACTTGCTTCCATGTTTCTGATAATGATAAAGATCTTTCTTTATCTGAATTGACTGCATGGATATAGTCACTTTGTGAAAATTCATCAAGCTGTACACTTATGAAGTGTGTAATTTATTCAGTCTCTATTTAAGTAAAAAATGATTTTTAAATTGTGGAGACAGTTATTACAGTAATAAATAAACAAGAGCAATTCAGCAGCAATGTCACAAAGAGGACTGGTTCTACATAGAACCTCTTCTGCTTTGTAGGAATTACTGGGACGCTAATAAAGAAGAAAAGGGAGTAAATACAACAATCTGACCTCTAAGAAACTTAGGCAAATAATGGAAAATTTAAAAAAAACATTGAAAGTATAGAAAGGTTTAATGCCTTTGATCTTTTGAGTTTGAAAAGATATTTTCCAGTACTACTACTGAATTTTAATTTTTATTTTTCAAGATGGAGTTCATACTGAATGTTGTTTAATGAAGGCTTCCACTGCTCTATGGACAATGTGAATCTTCAGTAATTTACTTCAACCTAAATTTTAGTGTACCCTGTTCTTTGCTGAATTTAAACTTCCTTTCACCAATTCCAGTTGGCAAGCTCCTTGGTGTTCCTCATTCTTAGATGGGTTTGTACCAACTAAGAATTTTATGTTCCAAAATTTAAAAAAATTTCAGCTCTACCTCCATTGGTCATTCCAATGAAGGTGATAGAAGTCTCTAAATTTACCTGCAGAAATGTCTTCAGTAACCTAAAGTTAGCTTTTTTAACCCCAAAGAAGCCTCTTATTGAGTACAATAATATTAAAAATGTAGGTAGAAGAGATTAAAATGATGCAAAGTAAATCTTAGATTTTCATAATTCTCTTATTTCATGTTAACTTTCAGCTTGGAACTTGGCTGTGCAATGTGACAAAGACCCAGTGACAATGAGAGAGTTTTTCATACTTTCTTATAAGGTAAATGTCTTGTAATAAGTATCTCATAACATGTATCACAACAAAGATATGACCACTGTGGCTATAATCAAGGGCTATATATTGAGTGAGATTGACTTTTGTTCTAGGAACTTTTACTATATGTCTAGGCAGGAATGACCTAAGGATAATTTGATTCCCTTAGAGTATAATGTGAGAACACAGAGAATCTTCTTGTACCAAAATATCACAAACAACTATTATGGAACCTGAAGTTCTATTCTAAGAAACTTATTCCTTTGCCTTCAAAAGAATTCCAGTCTCCCAGAGTCCTATATTGAAATATTATTTTTAAGAGGAGAATAATAAAGGAAGTTGTCAATTACTAAAACATTAAGAAGGGTGGTAAATATAGGTCTGTAAGAATATAGAACAGGTATCTGGGAACAACAGGATGAAAATGATGCTTTGGCTGTTTTTATAGTTTTTCCCACAGCAGGTTCTGTGTTTAAGGATTTGTGAGCTTATTTTCAATTATAAGCATTTTATTTATTTTATTTTTTATTTTTAATTTTTTTTACATCATTGTTCATTTTTAAACAATATTTGCTTCCCCCCACCCCTTCAGGTGTAGTCCCCATAGAATTTCCTTGCCCAAGGCACCCGTGCACCATCACCTCAGTCCCCTGTGCTCCTCCCTCCCTCCCTCTGATCCCTCTCCCTCCTCCTCCCCTGCAGCATGTCTCTGATTTATAATTGTCCATTTTTGCTTTGTTGTGTTTTGTACTGTTACTATTTTTTTTACACTGATGTCTTATTTGGGTCCCCTATATTCCTGCTATTAATGAAATCATCCGATATTTTTCTTTTTCCTTCTGGCTTATTTCACTGAGCATAATTCCTTCTAGCTCTATCCATGTTGCTGAGAATGGTAGTAGTCATTAATGCCAGAAAGAGGATCAAATATTGATAAGGTACTTAAAAGATAGGGGTTAAGAATATTGCTCATAAAATACCAGATGGTCTCACTCATAGCAGGAATCTAGAAAACTTAAATAAGGGACTAGGAAAAAGAATAACTATAAGAAAGAAAATATCAAAATCAACAAACAACTATGAACCAGAGACACTCTATGGGGGGTGGGGGGGCAGGGAAAGGAGGGGTGGGGTCAAAGTAAGGGGGTTGTAATTGTATGGGGAATATAGAAATAAAATTTAAATTAAAAAAAAAAAGAATATTGCTCATACCCAGGGCCTCCCCTGGTGGCGCAGGCGATTGAGCACAGCACCGTGTAGCTGCCCGCAGCCTCTGCAGCGCGGGTTCGATCCCAGCCAGCCGGCGAGAATCCCAAATGGCTCAGCAAACCTTTCCTGTCTTGCCAGCTGCTTCCCACAGCAGTTTATTTCAGTCAGTCTACCTTTTCTGTTCTCTGCTCTGTCTCTGGTGAATCCTCTCACCCTCCCATGCCTCTGGCCTATACCCCAGTTCTTGTATGCATGAATAAATAAATCTTTAAAAAAAAAGAATATTGCTCATACCCATTCAGGACTGCACAGTATGATATATTGAGATAGATTAAATGTTAACAATGTTAGAGCTGGAAAGAACTGAAGAGATAATCTAGCATAACTCCCTCATCTGATACATGAGTAACTTGAGAACATAGAGAGCTTGTGCTTGTATTGAAATGCTGTTAATTCAATGATGATCATGATCATGATCACTAAACATTTTGGAGATTAAGAGATAGTCTTTGTAAGTTTGGGTACAATTGCCACTTTAATTAGATAAAATACATTTGAGTTGTGAAATTTGTTTTTTTTTTCCCTTTTTTAAAGATTTATTTTTTTATGAATATGAGAGCTGGGGTACAGGCCAGAGGTGTGGGAGGGGTGAGAGGATTCACCAGAGACAGATTGGGGAACAGAACAGGCAGATTGACCAAAGTACACTTCTGAGGGGAGCAGCGGGCTAGTCAGGAGAGGTCTGCTGCACCATGTGGGTTGCTTGCTGGCAGGCTGGGGGGATTGAATTTATGCTGCAGAAGCTGCGGACAGCCTCACAGGCTGCATCTTAACCCCTTGCGCCACTAGGGAGGCCCTTTAGTTGTGAAATTTGTGATAGCACCAGTAAGATTACATGTGAGAACCCCAAGTGGCCTACAGTTTTATTATAGTAGAAAGTTGGGAGTTCTTTTTTAAAGCTAGAGGATATGGCTCAATCAGATGAGGTTATGCCTATTGCCTCTCAAGAAATGATAGACTTTTTATACTATGACAATATACGTACTAATTTCAGCTCTTTTCAATACAAAGGGGAAATCGATTTGCAAGGGGAAAAATCACTTCGAAATAACATAAACCAAGAAGTAAATCACTAGATAGAAATACAGGGCCAAATGACAGTACTTGTCACTGGCAAAAATAGGAAAATTGTGAAGAAATAAGGCTCTCTATCTCTGAGAAAGTGCTTTAAAAACAATGGTAAGTGATATAAAATCACAATTATAAATGAATGGTAGAGTCCATATCATTTTTAAGGTGTGCTGTGCTTTCCCAGCTGAATTTTCTCATTCAGACAGAATGTTGCTGATTTTCATTCTTCTTGCCTGTGTTCACCTGGTAGAATTCTCACTATTCATTGATGTTCTGGTTATTTCTTATCAGCTGTCCCAGTTTTGTCCTTCTGATCAAGTAATTCTGATTACACAGAAAACATGTTTACTTATGGCAGCTGCAGTTGATCTAGAGCAAGGGAAAAAAGCTTCAACAACTATTGAGCAGGTAATGTGCAACCTTCAAAGAAAAGGCTAGAGTTCAGTGTGCTATTTGGTATGTTTGCTTTCCCTGATGCAGTTCTTTTTGATTCTCCTTTGAGAACCCTTTCCTTCATTCCAACAGCATCTTGATTTCAAAGGTTTGTATTGACGAATTTCTTCCTAAGGAAAGGTGACCTTTGTCTTGTCCTCTTCAATGTGATTGAATATATCTTCTTTTGAAAATCCTTTCTGAATCTGTTTTTAAATGTTCTTTAACCACTCTTTCCAAATCTGTTTTTAAATATTCTTTATATTCATCATCTCCCTATGATCATATATGGTCCATAGGAGTTTTCTCTATTTTTATTTCCTTTAACACATGCTCTAAGGAAAAACTTATCTACTTCTACAGCTTTGATAACCATATGAAATTATTTACTTGGCTTTTCTTCACTGCACTGGGTTGTTGTTGTTGTGTTGGTTGTTTTTTTTTTTTTTTTTGGCCCACATCCTTAAATATTTCATCATTTTCTCTAACAAGACAAAATTCCTACCTTTGCCTGAATTAATATGAATATGAATATGAATATTTCAGTCTCCCATATCCCTTTATTGTCTTTAGCTCTTTACCTTCTATCTTTCAAGCAAAGAAAATTGTTTCCCAGTTATACCACTAGCAGTTTTGGTATGATTTTTAAGATCTAGATCTCTGCTTTCTCCCCTCTTAGCTGGACAAAGAAACCTTTCTAATTTTCCAGACTTGTCAACTTCTTTTTTTTCCAATAGGCATAAAATTCTTCTTGCTGTGTATTCTCTTCCTTCTCTTAATCTCTACTTTCATATTATTCTTGAGATCTGGAACAAACTCTTAGCAGATCTTTATCAATGTATTTCCCTTCTTTTCTCCTTTCTTTTTAAGTTCAACTTGAAACACATTTGAGTAGCATGCAAGCTGCAAGGTACTGTTTATAAAAAAGATAAAATCTTGTTCTTTAGGAGTAAAGAGGCCTCATTTTAGAAATATTTCCATTGCAAAAGAAGAGGAAAACAAATCTATGTGTCCCTGAGCAACACCAAAAACAATGATTTTGCTTAACAAATAAGTTAAAGGGCCTCCCCTGGTGGCGCAGGCGGTTGAGTGCCACGCTGTGAAGCTGTCCACAGTCTCTGCAGGGCCAGTTCGATCCCAGCCGGCCATTGAGGCACCACAGACCTTTCCTGTCTCACCTGCTGCTCCCCTCAGCAGGGTACTTCATCAGTCTGCCTGTTCTGTTCCCCGCTCTGTCTCTGGTGAATCCTCTCACCCTCCTGCGAATCTGGCCTATACCCTGGTTCTTGTATAAATAAAATAAATAAATCTTAAAAAAAAAAAACAAGGGTAAAGTTAATTTTATGCTTATTAGGGTCTTTTGCTTAACTGAAAAATGATAATAACATTTTATTTTTGCATAGTGCTTTTAATTTCGTAAATGTTTTTTCTTCTTTTAGATTGGTGGTACTAACTTTGTTAAATTTTGTATTTCAGTGAATAGAAATCAAATTGATGTGAGAGAAATTTCACTAACCCGTTATCCCGTATGTCCCCTTGACCTTTTCTCCTTCATCCCACCTACCCTCTTAACCTCAGGAAGTTCATTTTGTTTATTAATGTCTGCTAGTTTTATAGGCATTTTACTTTGTCTAATCATTCACTCTGTAAATGCCCAATATTTGTCTTCATCATTTTGACTTGCTTTACTGCACGTGGTTCCCTTGAACTCCTTCCATTGTGCTAGCAATAGCATTTTGTCTTCCCTTATGACTAAATAGTATTCCATTGTGTGGATATGCCATATCTTCTTGATTCCATCTTCAGTTATGGACATTTAGGTTGCTTCCACGCCCCAGCTATTGTAAACTGTGCTTCAATAAACATAGTTTTTAAAATATTTTTGAGTTGATACTTTCATGTTCTTTGGATAGATGCCCAGGAGTGTGATTGCTGGGTTGTGTGGTATAACCATTTTTAATTTTTTAAGATAAATGCTCATCATTCTTCAAAATGGCTACAGCATTTTATATTCCTACCATCAGTGTAGTATGGTCCCTCTTTCTCCAGCACTTCTTGTTAGGGTCCTTTTAGTATCTACCATTCTCATAGATGTGAGATGATGCCTTGTTATGGTTTTAACTCTTAAGTTTGCTTTCCCTGATGCAGTTCTTTTTTTTCCCTTAAAGAATCCTTTCCTTCATTCCAGCAGCATCTGGATTTCAAAGGTTTGTACTTGCATTAAATATAATCCTTAATTTTTTTCCCTTAAAACTTCTTTATTTTGTGTTCTTTCTCTTGTACACTCTCTTGTTTCCTAAGAACTCTCTAACCTAGTAATACTTTTATACACTTCTTCACTTTTGAAAGGGTATCTGTTTAGATCATTGAAGTTGCATTTCCTTCATCATCTAAATGTGGTCCTTGTGAATTAGACTGTGGTGCTCTGTCTCTTTAATGAAGATTTGTTGGTTGAATTTTATTATATTCACTTGTTCTTTGTTCTCTAAATCCTCATAAAATAGAAGATTTCCAAATAAACAAATGATGATGGAATATAGATAGACTGTATCGTCCTATCAATATTGTCCCTATTCTCCTGAGTATGAGCCAGGGGGATGAGGGAGTACTTTAGAAATATATAGCGTAATTATCATTTATCAAGGAACAACATATTTTTCTTAGAACAAGAGTAGATAAAATACTGCTAACTGGGCCTCCCCAATGGCTCAGCGGTTGAGCGCTGGGTTGCGAAGCTGCCCGCGACCTCTGCGGTGCCGGTTTGATCCCCGGCTGCTCCCCGGCCACTGGAGGAGGGTACCACATGGTGCGCAGACCTCTCCTGCCGCCCGCTGCTCCCCTCAGCAGTGTACTTCGGTCCTTCTGCCTGCTCTGCACCCCGCTCTGGCTCTGGTGAATTCTCTCACCCTCCCGCGCTTCTAACTGTACCCAGTGCATGTATAAACAAAACAAAACAAACAAACACACAAACAAATAAATAAATAAAATGCCTCTATTTTAAAAATAAATTAATTAATTAATAAATAGAATAAAAATACTGCTAACTGGCATAACCAGGCCCATGCCTGTTTTTGTACAACCTGAGATTTAAGCAGAGTTTTTACATTTGTAAAAGTTTATAAATGAGAGTAAAGAAAAATATGTGAAAGAGAGTTTATGTGACTGCAAAAGCGTGAAATATTTACGGTATGGCCTTTTACATGAAAGTATCCTGACTCCCGTCCTCAGTTATTTTTAACATACTTATTGAAGTATAATTCATAAGCCTTACAATTCACCCATTTAAAGCATATAGTTTAATGAGTCAAGTTAAATGATGGCAGAATAAAGATCTTGGCTCATCTGCTGCATATAATCACAACTAAATTGCAGCAGCACAATATATCCATTAAAGATAAACAGATAGGACTACTGCATACTTCAGGACCAATGGCCTGGCGGAAAGGGGGCCAAAATCAAGACAACAAAGGAATGCTTTTCCTAACCAGAGCCTAAACACCTGGACCTTCATGACAGTAGCTCATGTACTAGAATAAGGCTTCATACTAGAAAAGCAAAGAGAACAATCCCCAGCTTGTGACTGTCTCAACAATAATCCTCACCTAGCACTAATTCTAGTGTTCAAATACAGTCTGTAAATTTATGCAGTCATGATGCTATATGAAACATTCAGGCCAAGGATTGGCCTACGGGAAGTGATGATGTGTATCCCCACCATATAACTTGGATACCTGCAGCAAAGTTGGAAGCTTGAAAACTTGATCATCACTAGAGCTGACCTTTCAGTATCGTATTGCCAGTACCAGTGCCCCTGTGATTTGAACAGCACAAATGTAGCAGTCTATAGCAGACACCCAGATCTTGGATAAGAAAACATGGATTTTATCAACTCCTTGTAGAAAGTGTATACTTCCAATTTACTACCACAGAGGAAACTTCCTATAAAAACTAAAAATGAACAGACTAAAGAACATATCCCAAATGGTGGAGTGAAGAAAAAAAAACCCTGAGAAAAGTCTCAATTCAGCAGAACTCAGAAAAAGAGTTTAAGGTAAAAATTATTACCATGGTTGTAGAGTTAAGAAAAACAATGGATGATGTAAAAAAGGAACACAATAAAGATTGAGAAAATACAAGAGTGTTACAACTAGAACTAACAGATCTAAAAACTACTGTAATTAAATTTAAAATAGAGGACCTCATCTCACTCATAGCAGGAATCTAGAAAACTTAAATAAGGGACCAGGAAAAGAATAACTATAAGAAAGAAAATATCAAAATCAACAAACAACTATGAACCAGAGACACTCTATGGAGGGTGGGGGGTGGGGAAAGGAGGGATTGGGGTCAAAATAAGGGGGCTGTAATTGTATGGGGAATATAAAAATAAAATTTAAATAAATAAAATAAAATAGAGGACCTCAACAGAACACAAATGCAAATAATGGAGAGAATCAGTGAACTCTAAAACACAATGTGGAAGAGCACACAGATAGGACAATAAAGAGAAAAATAATTTTAAAAAATGAAAACAGTGTAAGAGGTCTTTGGAATAACCAAAGATAACATCTGTACCATGAGAGAGGAGAAAAGAAGACTCATAGAAAATGTATTTAAATAAATAATGCTGTGAACCATCTCAATCTGTATGAACCAAATATTCTGATCCAAGAGACCCAGAGTCCCAAACAAAATAATACTAAACCTACACATGCCAAGACACATTATAGTAAAACTGATGAAAGCTAATGGCAAAGACAAAGTATTATAAACAGAGAAAAAAATAGTAACCAATAAGGGAATTTTCGTAGATACCTTAGCATATGGCATGAAATATTTAAAGTGTTCAAATGCAAAGATTTTCAGCCTAGAATCCTTACCCTGCAAGATTATTATTCGAAACAGAAGGAAAAATAAGTAGCTTCCCTGAAAAGCAAAAACTAAAAGACCGTATCAATACTGACCTGGACATTAATGAAGTATTAAAAGGGTTATAATCAATCAACAAATCAACAGAAACAGAGCTATCATCTACATCATGGTGGATGGAGAGATTGGGAGCACCTTCTCCCATGAACACAACTATAAAAAAATTAGGTTTTGCTCACAAGAAGATTCAAAAGTTCCCCAGGAGATTCCTAGGATTTTTCCACAGAGGACTTACACTGAGGTTGGTGGCTGCTGCAGGGGAAGAGAGGGAGTAGACAAAATGGAGCATGACCAGGAAATTAGATACCCTAGCTGGTGAAAGAGGCATGGAGGCTACCATCCTTGGTCCTGTGGGATACACTAACACATGTTGAATTTCACCAAAGGAACTGTTCAGAAAGGGAGAAAAGTCAGACATGGATTCAGGTCCAGCATAGGCCACTTGGAGTTCCTCAGCCAGCCTGGACAAGGAAAGTTTTCCCCCACCCCCTCTCTTGAGCTAACAGAACAAAGAATCTTCAGGTGGAATCCTACCAGGCTTGGTCAAGAACCCAGTAGCAGAGGGAAGTACTGATGAAAGAAAGACCTCTCCCTTGGAAAGAATCAAGCAGGTGCACTGCATTTGTAACCTAGATCCCTTGTGCATGGGTTGGTTTTGGTAGCTGTGGAGGTGATCACAGAGGTGGCCATTACAGCAATTGCTGGGCAACAGAGCACACAGAGTGCCTGAATGCATGCTGTCTTCCAGGGACAACACAATCCTAGGGCTTGAGCCCATGGAACATGACTTAACCCCCCACCCCTTTTCAGGAGATGCAAGATTGATGTAACACAACATGGAGCAGACTGGATTAGCAGAGTGGCAACGTAGGAATACAGCAGACACACTGAACGGAGCTTGAGAGAGAGGAGGTAGAGGTAACCAACCTCGCTCCTCAGCAAAACTGAGACCTAGTATTTAAGCCCCTGTCAACACTCCTGCTCACACCTCACACCAAGGTAAACAAAGATGAGAAACAAAACTAAACCCATAACACCCTAACCATAGAAAAACAAATAACAATATGCATGCCTAGGAAAACAAGAAATACCTGACTATAAGATGAAAAACCAAGAAGAGAAAAATGGAAATTTTGGGACATATACAAAGGATACAGAAATAGAAGACCTATAAGACATATACTTTAAAACAACAATATTAAAATGCTAAATGAGCAGATAAGCAGGTGTAAGATCTTAGAAAGGCGATCTAGGAACAATAACAGTTCTTCAACAATGAGACTGAAAGTATATAGGAATAAAAACAGAAAAAAGGACTCTGAATGACATGAAGAAAAATATAGAACACACTTTAAGTAGAATTAAACTTGCACAAGAGAGAATTTCAGAAATAGAAGATTCAAATGTACAAATCATCCAGTTAGAAAAAAAGAAAGAGAAATAAGGCTTAGGAAAATTAAGGAAACTCTATAAAGAATATCAGACTCGATTATAATAGGAAACACAGGATAATGGCAGTTCCAGAAGGTAAAGAGAGAGAAGAGAGCAGAGACCCTATTCAGAGAAATAGTAACAGAATTTCTTAAACCTTGGGAATGAAATAAACATGGATGTCCAGGAAGCAGAGAGAACAGCCAAATTTCTAAATGCAAAAAAAATACTTAAAATAAAACACATTATTGTTAAATTATCAAGAAAGCAAAGATAAAAACATTTTATAGGAAGCAAGGAAAAAGGTAACTTACAAAGGCATCCAAATTAGGCTTTACCAGATTTTTCACAGGTCACCCTCCAGGCAAGGGAAGAGTGGAATGATGTGTTCACAGTCCTAAACTGCCAACCAAGAATACTGTGTCTTACAAAGCTATAATTCAAATGTGAAGGTTTGAAATAAAGGCTTTCCTAGAAAAACAGAAGCTATAGAGTTTATCACAACCAGATATGCCTTAAAAGAAATGTTGAAAGGAGGTCTTCTACAAGAAGAGAAAAAGAAAAAAAAAACACAAAACCCTGAGTAAAGTGACAATGGGAATACAAAATAAGAAGCATGGGGCCTCCCCATGTGGCACAGATGGTTGAGCACAGTGCTGAGAAGCTGTCTGCAGCCTAGGCAACGCAGGTTCTATCCTGGGCAGCCAGCGAGAATTCCAAATGGCGCAGCAGACCTTCTGTCTTGCTTGCTGCTCCCCTCAGCAGTGTATTTCAGTCAGTCTGCCTGTTCTGTTCCCTACTCTGTCTTTGGTGAATCCTCTCACCCTCCTGCATATCTGGCCTGTACTCTGGTTCTTGTATACATGAATAAATAAATCTTAAAAAAAAAAAGAAGCATGAAGAAGAATGTTATGTGTCAACAACAAAACACTAAACAGGAGGAAGAAAAGTGTAGAACCTGTATAGTTTAATGTTGGAGAGTTAACACCAACTTATAAAGGACTTGTGTAAACATAGTAAGTTTGGTATAACACCTATGGCAACCACTAAACAAAACTCTAGATTAGAGGCACACAGAAGCATAAAGAAACAAATCACTGGGGGATGCCATCCAAATGAAAGAGCAGAGAGAAACAAATACAAAGACAATCAAAAAACAGAATGATAGTTAATAAATAGCATATATGAATGTGAATGGCCTGAACTCACCAACTAAAGGGCATACTGGTTTTAAAAGATTCAGTCATCCATTCTATGTTTGTAAGAGACTCATTTATTATTTTTAATTTATTTTTTAAATAATATTTTTTTAAATAATAAATTTTATTTTTATATTCCCCATACAATTGCAACCCCCCCCCATTCTAACCCCAATCATCCCCTCCCGCCCCTCATCCCCCAAAAAGTGTCTCTGGTTCATAGTTTTATGTTAATTTTGATTTTCACTTTCTTATAGATATTCATTTTCCTGGTCTCTTATTTAAGTTTTCGAGATTCCTGCTAGGAGTGAGACCATCTGGTATTTTTCTTTTTCTTTCTGGCTTATTTCGCTGAGCATGATCCCTTCCAGCGCCATCCATGTTGCTGCAAATTGCATGTGTTTATCTTTTTTGAATGCTGAGTAATATTCCATGGTGTATATGTACCACATCTTCTTGATCCAGTCATCTATTTTTGGGCATTTGGGCTGTTTCCAAAGCTTAGCTATTGTAAACAGTGCTGCTATAAACATAGGGGTGCAGGTGTTCTTTGGAATTGATGTTTCTGTGTCCTTTGGGTAAATCCCTAGGAGTGGAATTGCTGGATCATATGGAAGCTTTATGTTTAGTAGGTACAGAAATCTCCACACAGCTCACCATAGTGGTTGGACCAGTTTTCACTACCACCAACAGTGCAGGAGAGTTCCTTTTTCTCCACACCCTCGCCAACATTTGTTGTTGCTAGTATTTTTAATATGTGCCATTCTCACTGGTGTAAGATGGTATCTCATGGTAGTTTTGATTTGCATTTCCCTGATTACAAGTGATGTTGAACATTTTTTCATATGCCTGTTAGCCATTTGCATTTCCTCTTCAGAGAAGTTTCTTTTTAGCTCTTCTGCCCTTATTTGACTGGATTATTTTCTTTGTTGTTGTTGAGTCTCATCAGCTCTTTGCAGATTTTTGGATCAGTCCTTTATCATTAGTGTTGTGTGCAAAAATGTTCTCCCAATTGGTGGGGTTTCTCTTTGTTTTGGTTATTGTCTCTTTTGCTGTGCAGAAGCTCTTTAATTTGATGTAGTCCCAGCTGTTTATCTTTGCATTCTCTATCACTGCTTTGGGTGATGTGTCTGTAAAGATGTCTTTGATGTGCAAATCACGTAGTGTTTCGCCTATATTTCCTTCTATATATTTTATGGTTTCAGGTCTTATGTCTAGTTCTTTAATCCATTTTGAGTTGATTTTTGTGTATGGTGTGAGGTAGTGGTCAAGCTTCATTCTTTTGCATGTAGCAACCCAGTTTTCTCAGCACCATTTATTGAACAGAGTTTCTTTGCTCCAATGCATAGTCTTTGCTCCTTTGTCAAAGATTAGTTGACCATAAATCTGTGGGTTTATTTCTGGATTTACTATTCGATTCCATTGGTCTGTATGTCTGTTCTTGTTCCAATACCATGCAGTTTTGATGATTATGGCTTTGTAGTAGAGTTTGAAGTCTGGGAGTGTGATGCCTCCAATCCCTTTTTTTTTTTTTCAGGAGAGCTTTGGCTATTCGGGGTTTTTTGTGATTCCATATGAGTTTCATCAATAATTGTTCTATTTCTTTGAAGAATGACATTGAAATTTTGATTGGAATAGCATTGAATCTGTAGATTGCTTTTGGTAGGATGGCCATTTTAATAATGTTTATTCTTCCAATCCATGAGCAGGGGATGTCTTTCTATTTCTTTGTGTCTTCTTCTATTTCTTTTAACAGTGTTTTATAGTTTTCTTTGTATAGGTCCTTTACCTCTTTTGTTAGATTTATTCCCAAATATTTGATTTTTTTTGTCTCAATAATAAAAGGGATGGTTTTTTTTATTTGTTCTTCTTCAGATTTATTGTTTGTGTATAGGAAGGCTACTGACTTTTGCGTGTTGATTTTGTATCCTGCCACTATGCTGAACTGATTGATGAGTTGAATTAGTTTTTCTGTGGAGTTTTTGGGGTTCTCTATGTATATTATCATATCATCTGCAAATAGTGATAGTTTGACTTCTTCTTTTCCTATTTGGATTCCTTGTATGTCTTTCTCTTGTCTTATTGCTCTGGCTAGGACTTCCAATATTATATTGAAAAGCAGTGGTGACAGTGGACATCCTTGTCTTGTTCCAGATCTTAATGGAATTGCTTTCAGCTTTTCACCATTGAGAATGATACTGGCTGTTGGCTTGTCATAGATGGCCTTTATGATGTTGAGGTATGTTCCTTGTATCCCAAGACTTTCAAGGGCTTTTATCATGAATGCGTGTTGCACTTTGTCGAAAGCTTTCTCAGCATCTATTGATATTATCATATGGTTTTTATATTTCTTTTTGTTGATGTGTTTGATAATGTTGTTTGATTTTCGGATGTTGAACCATCCTTGTGTCCCTGGAATGAATCCTTCTTGGTCGTGGTGAATTATCTTATGGATACATTGTTGGATTCTGATAGCTAAAATTTTATTGAGGATTTTTGCATCAGTGTTCATTAGGGAGATTGGCCTGTAATTTTCCTTTTTTGTGTTGTCCTTGTTCGGTTTTGGTATTAGTGTAATGTTGGCTTCATAGAACGTGTTTGGTATTGTCCCTTCCTTCTCAATTTGTTGGAAGAGTTTGTGAAGGATAGGCACTAATTCGTCTCTGAATGTTCGCTAGAATTCATTTGTAAATCCATCAGGTCCTGGGCTTTTTTTTTTGGGGAGGTTTTTGATTACCATTTCAATTTCGCTGCTTATAATTGGTCTGTTTAGGGGTTCTATTTCTTCTTTATCTAGCTTTGGGTGATTGTAGAGTTGTAGGAATTTGTCCATCTCCTCTAGATTGTTGAACTTGTTTCCATATAACTGTTCATAGTACTTACTGATTATTCCTTTGATTTCTGCTGTGTCCGTTGTGATTTCTCCTCTTTCATTGATGATCCTGTTTATTTGTGCTTTCTCCCTTTTTTCCTTTGTGAGCCTGGCTAGGGGTTTGTCTATTTTATTGATTTTTTCTAAGAACCAGCTCTTGGTTTCAATGATCTTTTGGATTGTTTTTTTAGTTTCAATTTCATTTATTTCTGCTTTGATTTTTATTATTTCTTTTCTTCTACTGTTTTTGGGGTTTTTTTGTTGTTCTTTTTCTAGATCTTTGAGCTTCGAGATTAAGTTGTTTCTTTGAGTTCTTTCTTGTTTCTTGATGTGAGCTTCTATTGCTATATATTTTCCTCTTATTACTGCTTTTGCTGCATCCCATACATTTAGGATATTGGTGTCCTCCTTGTCATTCATTTCAAAGAATTTTTTAATTTCTTTGATCTCCACCTTAGTCCAGTGGTCTTCCAGTAGTGTGGTTTTTAATCTCCATGAGGTAGGAAAGTTCCTTGCCTTCTTTTTATGGTTTATTTCTAGTTTGATGCCTTCATGGTCAGAAAAGATGGTTGATATGATTTCAATCTTGGTGTATCTGTTGATGTTTGTCTTGTGCCCCAGTATGTGATCGATCCTGGAGAATGATCCATGTGCGCTTGAGAAAAATGTGTACTCCGTTTTTTGGGGTTTAGTGTTCTATAGTGTCTGTTAAGCCCAAATGCTCTAGGTCCTTATTTAGAGCTTTAGTTTCTTTACTTATTTTTTGTCTTGTTGATCTATCCATTGTTGATAGTGGTGTGTTGAGGTCTCCCACTACATATGTGTTTTCTCTGATATCTGTTTTCAGAGAGGACAACAGTTGTCTGATATATTTTGGTGCTCCTTTTTTTGGTGAGTATATGTTAATCAGTGTTATTTCTTCTTGAAGTATTGTCCCCTTGATCATAATGTAGTGACCATTGGGGTCTCTTTTTATTTTTTTGAGTTTGAAGTCTTTTTTATCTGATATAAGTATAGCTGTTCCTGCTTTCTTTTTTGGTCCATTTGCTTGTAGGATTGTTTTCCATCCTTTAACTTAGAGCCTATTTTTATCTTTTGTAGCTAAATTTGTTTCCTGGAGACAGCAAATGGTTGGGTTTTGTTTCTTAATCCAGGCTGCAACTCTGTGTCTTTTTATTGAAGAGTTTAGTCCATTTACATTTAGAGTTAATATCGATATGTTAGCATTTGTATTTGCCATTGTGTTTGTCTTTCCTTTGATTTTATTTATTTATTCCTTTAATAACTTTTTTTTTTTTGCCTTCTTTCGTTGTTATTCGTCCCTCTGAGTTTCTGGCTTTAGGACTCCTTGTAGTATTTTTTGGAGTGGGGGTTTAGTCGTAATGAAATTCCAGAGTTTCTGTTTGTCTGTGAAGGTCCTTATTCTTTCTTCATAGAGGAAGGAGAGCTTTGCGGGATAGAGTATTCTTGGTTGGCATCTGTTTTCTTGGAGTCTGTTGACTATGTCCCTCCACTCTCTCCTTGCCTGTAGTGTTTCTTCAGAGAAGTCTGATGTCAGTCTGATTGGTTTCCCTTTGAATGTTATCTGTTTCTTCCCTCTTGTCAGCTTCATTATTTTTTCCTTGTCCTGGATTCTTGGGAGCTCTACTATTATGTGTCTTGCTGTATTTTTCCCTTCGTCGTGGAAGTTTGGTGTTCTTCTTGCTTCTTGTATATCAATTTTCAGCTCCTTCTTCGCGTTTGGGAAGTTCTCTTCAATTATCTCCTGGAACATTTTCTCAGTTCCTGCATCTCTCTCCTCTCCTTCTGGAATACCTGTAACTCTTATATTTCCTTTCCTCATGGAGTCAGATAGTTCCCTAAGTCTTTCTTCGTTCTTTTTCCTTCGTACTTCTCTTTCCTTTTCTGTTTTGGTTCTTTTTATTTCTGCGTCTTCAAGAGTACTTATTCTTTCTTCCATTTCATCTATTCTGCTTTCATTGCTTTTCCCAGAGTTCTTTAGTTCCTCCATTAATTCTTTGATCTCCTGCGTTTCTTTTGCTTCCCTCTTTAGGGACTCAATTTCCTTCTTCTGATCATTGTTTTCCTTTATGAGTTCTGTCATTTTTTTAATCACGGCAATTTTAAATTCTCTTTCTGGAAGGCTCGGAAGTTCTTCCAAGTTACTATCGTTGCAATCTGCGGGGTGGTTTTCTTTTTGTGGTGTGCTTTTTTCCTGAGGAGTTGTTAGGTTATTGTGGTTCTTCTACGCCCTACTGTCTGTTTTCTAATTTGTCGTATGCATTGAGACACTGTGTTGCTCGGACTGGCCGGCATCTTGGGTGAACTTCTCCGCTCCCCTCTGGCTCCTCCAGGAGCCATCTTTGGCTTCTGAGGGAGCTTTCTGCTGGTTTCAGGCAGTCTTTACTGAAGAAATGTCCCTGTTTTTAAATGGCTATGCAGGACTCAGTCCCTGAGCATCCGGTCTCAGGCACACTCTTCTGCGCGCCAGTCTGCCCCGGCCATGGGTGCCTGTTCCCTCTGTGGGCTCAGACTACTGGCCGGAAGGGGCCTGGCGTGGGCTAACTTCCCAGCTGGCCACTGTCTCCTCCCGGAGCCTTCTGCTCTTTTCAAGCAATCTTAAGAAATTTCCCTGTTCTATGGGGTGTTATTGACTTTTTTTCTGCTCACTAGGTGGCGCCAGAGATCTCTCTTATTGTCCTTGGGGAGCTGTTTCTCGCCCCCACCCACCCCGTGGGACAGGGAACAGAGCGGGAATTGTAGGGTAAACCTCCACGGCTTTGGGGTGCTGTGTCTGCCTTGTGCCCCACCGTTGTGGAGAACCCACGCCCCAAACTTCGTGCCCCTGGTCTCAGTTCCAAAGCCCTCAGGTCCAGGACGCGGGGCTGTAGCCCAGTTCAGTGGCTGCAGCAATGGCGCCTTTTGCACCCGCTCCTGTGCCTGGGCGCCTGGTTCCTGGTTACTGAGTGAGGGACTTTCACCTCAGTGAGGGCCTCGCGCGTCTTCCCGCAAGCCTAGGTCGCAGGCTCGGGGACCTGGGCAGCCGCGATCCCGATCCGCATTAGCTTTTTTTTTTTTTTAATTAATAATAAATTTTATTTTTATATTCCCCATACAATTTCAACCCCCCCATTCTGACCCCAGTCCCTCCCCTCCTGCCCCCCAACCCCAAAAAGTGTCTCTGCTTCATAGTTTTTTGTTGATTTTGATTTTCACTTTCTTACAGTTATTCATTTTCCTGGTCTCTTATTTAAGATTTCTAGATTCCTGCTATGAGTGAGACCATCCGGTACTTTTCTTTTTCTTTCTGGCTTATTTCGCTGAGCATGATCCCTTCCAGCGCCATCCATGTTGCTGCAAATTGCATGTGTTTATCTTTTTTAAATGCTGAGTAGTATTCCATGGTATATATGTACCACATCTTCTTCAAGCGCGCCAAGCGCGCCGCTTTTCTGCGCGAGCTTACTGGCCAACCCGGGGCTGTGTGCGGGTCTCGAGTCTGTTGTTCTCTAATGGCGCCCGGAGCCGTTCGCTCACCTCTGCAGCAAATCCTGCAGGGTTCTCCACAGCTCCCGTTCACGGGGTGTGGTTGCTGCAATAGTTCCTTTCCACTCACAGTCCCGCTTGATGCGTAGTTTGTTCTTGTTGGTCGTTTTAGTTTGTTTTTTTTCTCCTTTCTGTTGGTTGGAGAGTGCTGACTCTGTGGGCGGGGGAGGGGAGCAGGGTTCTGTGCTTTCCTCCCTTCTAGTCCTCTTTTATGGCAACTTTCTTCTTCGGGTAGTTTGCTGGAGTCGTCTGTTTATCTTCCGTGTCCCAGTTCTCACTGGGACCTGCCGCTTTTCCTCCCTATTAACTTTTTTTAATGGGAGATCTTACTCGCAGCATCTCCTCGCAGCCATGTTGCTCTGCCCTATTCAATAAAATTTATTTTTATTTTCCCCATACAATTGCAACCCACCCATTCTGAGCCCGATCCCTCCCCTCCCACCCCCCACCCCCCAAAAAGTGTCTCTGGTTCATAGTTTTTTGTTGACTTTGATTTTCACTTTCTTATAGTTATTCATTTTCCTGGTCCCTTATTTAAGTTTTCTAGATTCCTGCTATGAGTGACACCATCCAGTATTTTTCTTTGTCTTTCTGGCTTATTTCGCTGAGCATGATCCCTTCCAGCGCCATCCATGTTGCTGCAAATTTTATGTGTGTATCTTTTTTGAATGCTGAGTAATATTACATAGTATATATGTACCACATCTTCTTGATCCAGTTATCTATTTTTGGGCATTTGGGCTGTTTCCAAAGCTTAGCTATTGTAAATAGTGCTGCTATAAACATAGGGGTGCAGGTGCCCTTTGGAATTACAGTTTCTGTGTCCTTTGGGCAAATACCTAGGAGTGGAATTGCTGGATCCTATATGGAAGCTCTATGTTTAGTGGGTCCAGAAATCTCCACACAGCAATCCTTAGTGGTTGGACCAGTTTGCACTCCCACCAGCAGTGCAGAAGAGTTCCTTTTTCTCCACACCCTCGCCAACATTTGTTGTTGCTAGTTTTTTTAATATGTGCCATTCTCACTGGTGTAAGATGGTATCTCATGGTTCAACATATGCAAACCAATCAGTGTCATTAGCCAGATCAACAAAAAAGATTAAAATAGCGTGGCCATTTCAATATATGCTAAAAATGCTTTCAGTAAGATTCAACATTCATTTATGATGATAGCTCAGTAAAATGGGAATAAACAGAACTTACCTAAATATAACAAAACCATATACAACAAACCCACCAATAATATCCTCAATGGTAAAAAACTGAAAGCATTTCCACTAAGATTAGAAACAAGTCTACTGTTACCATTACTGTTCCGCACAGTGTTGGAAGTCCTACCTGGAACAATTAAGCAAGAAAAGGACATAAAAGGATTCCAAATCGGAAAAGAAGTGAAATGATTACTATTCACATATGACACGCTAATATACCTAGAGAACTCAAAAGATTCTACCAAAAACCTACTAGAAATAATAAAGGAATGTTGTGGCAGGATAGGCCCAGGGTCTTGCTACCTGCCCTCAGCTGACCCACCCACTGGTGAGGTCCTGGAATCACACCAGGAAAGTGCTGGAGCATTCTCAGACCTTGTGATATCCCAGAAGACCCCACCAGCTGGTATGTCCAGACTGATAAGTTCCAAGATTTGTGCCAAGGAAGTGTTAATTTGGCCCCAGGGTCTCACAACCTCCCAGGAGACTCCCCCCGCGCACTTGCACAGGCTGGTGAGGTCCTGGAATGAGGCTAGGAAAGTGCTAGAGTGGTCCTAGACTTTACAACCTCCCAGGGAACACAGACAGCCACCTGCCCAGACAGGTCAGGTCCCAGATTCACACAAGGGACATGCTAGAGTGGCCTAGGGTTTCATGACCTCCCAAGTAACACCACCAGCCAGTCCACCCAAACTGGTGATGTCTCAAATTCACAACAGGGTAGTGCTAGAGTGGTCCCAGATCTTACAACCCCCCCAAAGACCCACCAGCTGCCAGCGTGGGTGGGTGAGATCCTAGATTTGCGCCAGGGAAATACTGTATTGGCCCCAGACCTCATAACATCCCAGGGTACCCTGCCAGCTGTCTGCCAAGACCAGTAAGACTCTCACCAGTGAGTGGGGAAGAGCCATGCCCAGAAGATGCCCCACCTAAAGTAGCTAGACCCCAAAGGAAATAATGAGGAGGATAAATTAAAAAATGGCCTCTCAAACTTTTCCAAAAAATTGAAAAAGAGGGAACATTTCCAAACATTTTATGAGACAAAATCACTCTAATATGAAAACCCAGTAAGACAACACAAAAAAAGAAAATTACAGACCAGATTCCTTAATGAACACAGACGCAGAAATCCTCAATAACATACTAGCAAAGCAAATCTTTCAACAATAGATTAAAAGGATCATACACCATAACCAAGTGGGATTCCTACCAGGGACACGAGAGTAGCTCAGCATCAGAGAATCAAACAACATATTCATCACATCAACAAAAAAATAAAAAGTGCATGACCAAATCAATAGATGTTGAGAAAGCATTTGATAAGATTCAACATTCATTTATGATGAAAACCCTTGAAAAACTGGGGTAAACAAATAACCTTAACATAATAAACGTCATTTACAACAAACCCACAGCTAATACCATTCTCTGAAAACTGAAAGTTTTTCCACTAATATCTGGTATAATAAAAAGTTGTTCCCTGTCACCACTACTATCCAATATGGTGTTGGAAGTCCTAGCTAGAACAATTAGGTGAGAGAAAGACATAAAATAAATCCAAATAGGTAAAGAACGAAACCACCATTATTTGCAGATGACATAATATACATAGAGACCTCTCAAGACTCCATGGAAAAACTAATAAAAACAATCAGTTTAGCATAGTGGCAAGGTATAAAAGAAATACACAAAGTTCAGTTGCCTTCTAAATACAAGGAATAGGAAGAGGAAGCAATTAAGAAAGCAATCCCATTTACAATCACACCAAAAATATTAAATGCTTAGGAGTAAATCTAACAATGGAGGTAAAAGATCCATACAAAGAAAAGTATAAGACATTGTTAAAAGAAATCAAAGAAACAGTGAAATGGAAAAATATTTCCCACTCACGGATTAGAAGAATCAACATTGTTAAATATACAGATTCAATTCAATACCAATAAAAATATCAGTACCATTTTTCAAATAACCATGACAAACACTACTGAAATTCATATGGAATCACAGATGATCCCAAATAGCCATAGCAATCTTGACAAAAAAAAAAAAAAGAAAAGAAAATGGAGGTATCACACTTCCAGACTCCAAACTCTATTATAAAGCCATAATAATTGAACCAGCAAAAGAAGACACACAGAGCAATGGGATAGAATTGAGACCCAGGAATAAAACCATATCTATGTGGACAATTAATCTATTACAAAGGGACCAAAACATACCCTGGAACAAGGATGGCTTGTTCAATAACTGGCATTGTCAAAACTGGATAGCTATATGCAAAAGAATGAAATTAGACCACTATCTTCACAACATACACAAAAATAAATTCAAAACAGATAAAAGACCTGGGTTATAAGACCATTTTATCCATTTATCCAATTTCAGCAAACATCCTCCTGGACCTCCCCGGTGGCGCAGCAGTTGAGCACTGGGTTGCGAAGCTGCCCGGCCACCAGGCGAGGGTCCCACACAGCGTGCAGACTTCTGCTGCCCTCTGCTCCCCTCAGCAGTGTACTTCGGTCCTTCTGCTCTGGCTCCAGTGAATTCTCTCACCCTCCCGCGCTTCTGACTGTACCCAGTGCTTGTATAAATAAATAAATAAATCCCAAAAAAATCCTCCTGATTGTAATGTGTCATCATCTGCTTATCTGCTGTACAAATAAAGCAGATGCAAACATCCTACTGTCCAGGAGAGTTATATTTTTCATCAATAGTTTTAAAAGTTTTCATCTCTTGATTATGTACATCTCCCCTTTTTCTGTCCATTTATGAAATTGTGGTGTTGAAGTCCTTCACTGCTATTGTGTTGCTGCCAATATTTTCAGATTTGATAATAGCTGTCCTACATATATATATATATATATATGTTTTAAATATTTATTCATGCATACAAGAGCTGGGGTATAGGCCAGAGATGTGGGGGGGTGAGAGGATTCACCAGAGACAGAGTGGGGAACAGAACAGGCAGATTGACAGAAGTACACTGCTGAGGGGAGCAGTGGGCAAGTCAGGAGAGGTCTGCTGCGCCATGTGGGTTGCTCCCTGGCCCGCCGGGGATCGAAGTCATGGTGCAGAGGCTGCAGATTGCTTCATAGTGTGGTGCTTAACCCCTTGCACCACCAGGGAGGCCCCTGTCCTATATATTTTTTTAAGATTTATTTACTTATGTGTACAAGAGCTGGGGTATAGGCCAGAGGTGTGGGAGGGTGAGAGGATTCACCAGAGACAGACTGTGGAACAGAACAGGCAGATTGACCAAAGTGCACTGCTGAGGGGGGCAGCAGGTGAGTCAGGAGAGGTCTGCTATGCCTTGTGGGTTGCTCCCTGGCCCACCGGGGGATCGAACTCGTGCTGCAGAGGCTGTGGGCTTCATAGGTTGCATCTTAACCTCTGCACCACCTAGGAGGCCCCTGTCTTACATATTTTGATGCTCCTTCATTTGATTCTTCTAGCATGATGTTCAAGCTCTAGCAACAAATTCAGCTGTTGCTTTTATAATCTGGTAATTTATTTCATTTTCAGTTCTAAAAGATGCTTTTGCTGGATATTAGCTTCTTTGTTGACTGTTACTTTCTTTCATCACATTGAATATGCTATCCCATTGCCTTCTGGCCTCCGTTATTTTCAGTAAGTTGTTAATGAGGTTCCCTTATATATGATGAATGGTTTTTCTCTTTCTACTTTCAAATTTTTACTTTCACTGTTTTGACTGTGTTGAGTCTAGGATGGATCCCTTTGCATTTACATACTTGAATTTCATTGAATTTCTAGATGTGCATATGAATGTTTTCATCAAATTTGGGAATTTTCAAAAAAACAAAATTTAGCTCCTCTCTCCTGCCCTTTTTAAAAAAAAAAAAAAAGATTTATTTATGCATACAAGAACTGGGTACAGGCCAGAGGTGTGGGGGGGGGTGAGAGGATTCACCAGAGACAGAGTGGGGAACAGAACAGGCAGATTGACCGAAGTACACTGCTGAGGGGAGCAGTGGGCGAGACAGGAGAGGTCTGCGGCACCATGTGGGTAGCTCCCTGGCCAGCCGGGGATCGAACTCATGCTGCAGAGGCTGCAGACAGCTTCATAGGTTGCATCTTAACCCATTGCACCACCAGGGAGGCCCTCTCCTGTCCTTTTGATACTTTTATACTTTTAAATTCCAGAGTTTCCATTTGGTGCTTTTTTTTTTTTTAATAATACCTGTCTCCTTACTGAGATTCTATATTTTATGAGACATTGTCATCTTGCCTTTCTTCTTTAATGTGGTATTCTTTAGTTGCTTGAACATCTTTAAAATAGCTTCTTTGAAATGTGTGTCTACTGGACCTTTTCAAAGACAGTTCCTGTTGCCTGCTTTTCTCCTGTGTATGGTTATACTATCCTCTTTCTTTCAATATCTCATCAATCTAAAATTGGATATTTTGATAATATATTGGGGCATCTTTAGATACTGATTTCCCTTTCTAGTTCTTAATATTTTCTTGTGTACCTACTTAGTGACTTGACTTGTCTAGCTCAATGAAGACTATTCCCCATACCTCAGAGCTCAGTCTTTTCCTATGCAGTCACTTTGATCTCTCCCCCCAAAGAGATGACAGTGGGTATAGCGGGGTTGTTTTTTAATTACTAGTTTCCCTAATATCCTCATCAAACTTCTGAATGTTCATCTTCTATTGGTATCACACCCAGATATTAATTAGTCTTGACTATTTACTAGGTGATTGCCGTGTGTGTGTGTGTGTGTGTGTGTTTGAAAATTCTCTTTGGCATAAATTGCTCCACAGTCTTATATAATTAATATAAGGCTGTATTTTGAAAACATAAGGACCATCTTAGCTTTCTCTTTCCCTGGTTCTCCATGTAAACATCTAGCTAGTGTTCTATTTGCTGGTTGGTATCATTGACCTATCAGCCTCTTCATAACTACTCAATACAAAAAAAAATCTCTGCTTTTTTATAATATCCTTAGATTTGAACTTCCCCAAACTCTATTCTAATTAAAGTCATTCCCTTTAGGAAGAGCTACAGAGCTCACTCTTCTAATGACCTACCTCTTCTCCTGGACAGAAATTCTGTACCACTGTTTTGGAGCTAGAGGTGTAGGTACTGGCCCATTTCAATCATAGTGACAATCCAGTTCTATCAGTGAGGGGCTGAGTAGAATTTGTCATCCCTGAAATTCTTCACTTGCCTCTCCTAACATGGAAGCTCTATCCTGTAAGCAAACTGAGGTGAGGGCAGTTGGGACCCAATATTATTGACTTGCTAATATGCCTGATGTAGAACTTTTGCCCTACAAATGCAAACTGGGTAGAGGAAGAGTGCTCCAAGACTCAGTTGTGCTTGTTCTCCAGTACAGACCTGGGGTAGGGGATGAGAAGTGCTGGCAGCATGCCCCTTCAGGGAATCCCTAGCCTAGAAGCTGAGGAGAGAGGGAGCCTCATCTTCCCGGTCACACCCACCTAAAGGTGCATTAAGCAGGGATGGTTGGTAAACAGATTATGTTTCATCTGCCACTGTTCTTGCTGAAACTTAGTAGATTTATTGAAATAGATGTTTTCCCATTTGCTGTATGCCCTTAGGGCAATTTCTGGAGACTTTACATAATTGTGTTTTATACTTTTCACCAGTTATAATTGTTTTGCTGGGGGAAGGCTGATGGAACCCCCATACTACTGTTCTGAAAGTGCTTCTCTTCTGTCCTAGATTATTAAAGAAATTGATCATGCTCAAGCTTTTATATTTCATCTTCATTTTCCTGTAACATCAAGGAAAAATACAAATAGAAGTTAATATTTCCAAATAAATTCCAAAACATTCCATTTATTCTTTTTCTATCATTTTATTTTCAACTGTTTTTAATGACTACAATATGAAATTACTTTAACTTGTTTACACTTTTCTTTAGTTGAGACTAATTTTCTGTTTGTTACCAATAAGACCAGGTTACTGAGTCGTGCACTTGAGCAGATCCATAAATGCAGAGACATCTGGAATCTCCTAAAAGAAACAGGTACATGGGGAACTGGGAGTTTGGTAATACAGTTATGAAAAGTGTTTTAAATCTGAATAACTCAGCCTTTGTGTTACTCGCAATTTGTGCCACTGTGGTACTTGATAACTAGTCAAATGATTCTTTAAGACTAATTTTCCCTCATTGGATGTCAGCACACTACTTGGAATAAGAATTTTTTATGTTTCTTTCTATTTTTTATCTTTTCAAATATTAACATATTGAATTATAATAATAGATTTCTTCAGTGGATTTCTGGAATAAGCTATTTGGTCATGAATAAGCTATTTGGTTATTTTACATGTTGCTGAATTTGATTCCTAATATTTAGAAATTATCAATCATTTTTGTGTGTATGTGTGATATCTTTAATGAATTTCAGTATCAAACTGTAGAAATTACAAGGGAGAACATAAACACATAAAATTTAATTTACATTTTTCAGTCTGTGACAGGAATTTAAAAGAATAAAATCAGCAAAATGAAAGGATAACATACTTTTTTTTGTTTTTTTTTAAGATTTATTTATTCATGCATACAAGAGCTGGGTACAGGCCAGAGATCCGGGGGTAGGGGGGTGAGAGGATCCTCCAGAGACAGAGTGGGGAACAGAACAGGCAGATTGATTGAAGTACACTGCTGAGGGGAGCAGCGGGAGAGACAGGAGAGGTCTGCTGCACCATGTGGGTTTCTCCCTGGCCAGCTGGGGCTCGAACTCATGCTGCAGAGGCTGCAGATTGCTTCATAGTGTGGAGCTTAACCCCTTGCACCACCAGGGAGGCCCCAGCATACTCTGTGTAGAAGATTTAAAGGACATATACTCTATAAGCTGGTCAAAGAAAGCTCATCTTCTTTGAATGTGCCCTTTTTAGATTTACAAAATTGTTCACTAGGAAATCCCAATAAACTCTAATACATAGAGATAAAACAGAAAACATTAACTGATCATAATACAATAAAACTAGAAATTAATATTGGAATTGTGAATTGGAAAAGAAAAATAATTAACCACTTGGACATTTTTTTAAATGCAAACTAAAGAATAGCTAGAAAACAAAGATAATGAAAATAACTCACAACAGAAGCTAAGTGCTCACAGAAAAATTTATAGCTTTGAACGCTATTGTTTTAAAACTATGTTAACAAGGGTGAAGGGCTGTTAGAGGCAGCCACCCCGCGTAGTGAGCAGAAGGGCCTTGACCCGAGTCCCTAAGGCATGTGAAAACACATGTGTCTCGGAGGAAAACCTCTGAGTGACAGGACTTGGGGTGTTGAGAGC
Organism: Talpa europaea; assembly: GCF_964194135.1. NCBI lineage: Eukaryota > Metazoa > Chordata > Mammalia > Eulipotyphla > Talpidae > Talpa > Talpa europaea. Next base: position 46,799,526 of record NC_140081.1, on the reverse strand, counting down.
CTGGAAAGTGACCTGCGTGGAGTCGGGCTTCTACATCTCCACAATCTGAGAATAACAAAATGGAGAGATCCTGCGCAGTGAGCAGAAGGGCCTTAACCTGAGTCCCTAAGGCATGTGAAAACACATGCGTCTCGGAGGAAAATCTCTGGGTGACAGGACTTGGTGTTGAGAGCCTGGAAGTGAACTGCGTACATCTCCACAGTTTGACAACAACAAAATAATGAGCGAACTTCCCAGGCTCTGGCTAGGAGGCGATAAGATTATGTTTGTGAGAACTAACCGCCTGGTACCCTACTGTCTGAAGTAAATAGATAATAGTAAGAAAATAGACTAATCATTCATACATGTTATCATTATGTGGTATACTTTAATGTTACACCTGCTACAATTAAAATAGTATATAATGAGCACTAAGACAATAAAGATTTACTGCATGCTGAACATGACAGTCCCCCATATCTGATTTCCTTCACCTTCGTGTCCCAGGTTCGGACTCACTAGAAGTCCACAAAGGGCTATGATACTTTGGTGATAGTCATGGAATGGTAACGTACATTTGAAGAGATATGAATCTGTACTTCTAAAACATGCAGTGTTATATGACAATAAAAGAAAAAAAAAAGATATGTCAAAGTGCTAGCTTCCCTTTGAAAAAATCCATTCCTTGTTTCGATACACAACTAGGTTCTTTCTACATAGAGATAAATAACTATATATCTCTCATATATGAGCATCATTGGGAAATTTAAAATAGAAACAAGATAACTACTACATACCTACTAGAATGACAAAAGTCCAAACACAACCTTAATGCTGGCAAATTGCATGAAGCAATGGAAACAATCATTGCTGCAGGAATGCAAAATGGTACAACCACATTAGAAGACAGTTTCAGTTTCTTACAAAACTAAATATATTATTACCATATAATCTAGCAACTGTGATCCTTGATGAACTGAACACTTGTGTCTATGAAAGACATGTGCATGGATGTTTGTAGCAGCTTTATTTATAATTGCTAAAAATTGGAAGCATACTTGGAAGCAACCAAGAAGTAATTCAGTAGGTAAATGGCTAAATAAACTGTGGTATGTCCAAACAATGAAATATTATTCAGCAGAATTGAGGATAAGACATGGAGGAAACTTAAATGCATATTACTAAGTGAAAGAAGCCAGTCTGAAAAGGCAACATATACTATATGATTCCAGTCATAAGACATTCTGAAAAAAGCATAACTTTGGAAACAGTGAGAAGATCACCAACTGCCAGGTTTTAATTGGGGGGGAAGAGGGAGTGAATACATAAAACACAAAGAATTTGGGGGGGTAGGATAAACTATTCTTTATGGTGCTTCAGTGGCAGATACATGTCACTATATATTTGTCAAAACACATGGAATATATAACACCAGTAGTGGGCTCTATGAATGAAAATGGTGTATTAGTGTAGATTCACTGATTGTAAAAAAAGTACTAGAGTGTTACAAGATGTCAATAGTGGGGAAAGTTGGGGGCAGGACTGGTTAGAGACATGGTGTTTATGGGAAGTTTCTGTTTTTTTTTTTTTTAAAGATTTATTTATTTATGCATACAAGAGCTGGGATACAGGCCAGAGGTATGGGGAGTGAGAGGATTCACCAGAGACAGAGTGAGGAACAGAACAGGCAGATTGACCGAACTACACTGCTGAGGGGAGCAGCTGGCGAGACAGGAGAGGTCTGCTGCGCCATGTGGGTTGCTCCCTGGCCGGGGATCAAACTCGTGCTGCAGAGGCTGTGGATTGCTTCATAGTGTGGTGCTTAACCCCTTGTGCCACCAAGGAGGCCCAGGAAGTTTCTGTTCTTACCATTCAGTGGTACTTAAAATTGTGAAATTAAAACTATTTTTAAAGAATTTCTGTTATCAAAAAGACAAGTGATAATAGTAAGTGCTGATGAAAATGTGGAGAATACGGAACCCTTGTGCACTGTTAGTGGGAATGTAAATTGGTACAACCACTATGGAATACAGTATGGTGATTCCTCAAAAATTAAAAATAGAACTATTATATATTACAGAAATCCCACTTCTACATATATATGTATATATCCAAAGGAAAAAAGTTATCTCAGAGAGACTACACTCCCATGTTCACTGCCACATTTGTCACAGCAGAAAAGACATGGACATAACCTTTGTGAAGTGACAGATATGTTAACTAACCTTATTGCATTGATCATTTTGCAATATATACATATATCAGGTCATAATATTGGACATGTTAAACTTACACATTGTATGTCAAAAAACTCGAACCTAGGAAAGAAATCCAGCAATATATAAAAAGATACAGCAGACTTACTATAGCACATGACCACACACGGTACAGCTTTCTATAGCCACATCCATTCATTTTATTTATTTATTTTTTTTAGTTTCTGATCTACTTTATTTAATCAAAACCCAAACATCAGCCAATATAACCGTGTCTGGTGTCCCATAAACAGAGGGTCGAGCACACTGTTCTTGTGCTTAGATACTCCACATACAACATAATATATTTCCTCTAGAAAGTACAAATATGTTACTTATAGAGTAAATCCAATGATCTGCCTTTAAGTTTCATTCATTGCCAATGTCATAGGTTTCTGGGATCTTCCAAGACTCCCTCATTCTGGCCAACATTCTGACTTAGACTAAGGACAAAACACCAAAATCTTCCACTCTTCATTTCAATATATTTCCGTATAGTCACACATGGAAATAGCTAAACTCATTATAAGTCATACAAGACTTCTCAAAGCATGATTCTTTGCAGTTGTAAAGATAGATCATGTTGAAAATATAGTACACAAATTACCTAGTAGATTAAAATTTGTGTAGCTTCGGTTTTCTCTAGATGTTGATATTGATTTTTACTTCATTTTAATTAGTCTTTATTTTTAATAATAAATTTTATTTTTATATTCCCCATACAATTGCAACCCCCCACAATTCTGACCCCAATCCCTCCCCTCCCGCCCCCCACCCCCCAAAAAGTGTCTCTGCTTCATAGTTTTTTGTTGATTTTGATTTTCACTTTCTTATAGTTACTCATTTTCTGGTCCCTTATTTAAGTTTTATAGATTCCTGCTAGGAGTGAGACCATCTGGTATTTTTCTTTTTCTTTCTGGCTTATTTCGCTGAGCATGATCCCTTCCAGCGCCATCCATGTTGCTGCAAATGGCATGTGTTTATCTTTTTTGAATGCTGAGTAATATTCCATGGTGTATATGTACCACATCTTCTTGATCCAGTCATCTATTTATGGGCATTTGGGCTGTTTCCAAAGCTTAGCTATTGTAAATAGTGCTGCTATAAACATAGGGGTGCAGGTGTTCTTTCGAATTGATGTTTCTGTGTCCTTTGGGTAAATCCCTAGGAGTGGAATTGCTGGATCATATGGAAGCTCTATGTTTAGTAGGTCCAGAAATCTCCACACAGCTCTCCATAGTGGTTCAACCAGTTTGCACTCCCACCAGCAGTGCAGGAGAGTTCCTTTTTCTCCACACCCTCGCCAACATTTGTTGTTGCTAGTTTTTTTAATATGTGCCATTCTCACTGGTGTAAGATGGTATCTCATGGTAGTTTTGATTTGCATTTCCCTGATTACAAGTGATGTTGAACATTTTTTCATATGCCTGTTAGCCATTTGCATTTCCTCTTCAGAGAAGTTTCTTTTTAGCTCTTCTGCCCATTTTCCCACTGGATTATTTTCTTTGTTGTTGTTGAGTCTCATCAGCTCTTTGCAGATTTTTGGATCAGTCCTTTATCATTAGTGTTGTGTGCAAAAATGTTCTCCCAGTTGGTGGGGTTTCTCTTTGTTTTTGTTATTGTCTCTTTTGCTGTGCAGAAGCTCTTTAATTTGATGTTGTCCCAGCTGTTTATCTTTGCATTCACTATCACTGCTTTGGGTGATGTGTCTGTAAAGATGTCTTTGATGTGCAAATCACGTAGTGTTTCGCCTATGTTTCCTTCTATATATTTTATGGTTTCAGGTCTTATGTCTAGTTCTTTAATCCATTTTGAGTTGATTTTTGTGTATGGTGTGAGGTAGTGGTCGAGCTTCATTCTTTTGCATGTAGCGACCCAGTTTTCCCAGCACCATTTATTGAACAAACTTTCTTTGCTCCAATGCATAGTCTTTGCTCCTTTGTCAAAGATTAGTTGACCATAGATCTGTGGGTTTATTTCTGGATTTTCTATTCGATTCCATTGGTCTGTATGTCTGTTCTTGTTCCAATACCATGCAGTTTTGATGATTATGGCTTTGTAATAGAGTTTGAAGTCTGGGAGTGTGATGCCTCCATTCCCTTCTTTTTTTTTTTTTCAGAAGAGCTTTGGCTATTCGGGGTTTTTTGTGATTCCATATGAATTTCAGCAATAATTGTTCTATTTCTTTGAAGAAAGACATTGAAATTTTGATTGGAATAGCATTGAATCTGTTTATAGCTTTTGGTAGGATGGCCATTTTAATAATGTATATTCTTCCAATCCATGAGCAGGGGATGTCTTTCCATTTCTTTGTGTCTTCTTCTATTTCTTTTAACAGTGTTTTATAGTTTTCTTTGTATGGGTCCTTTACCTCTTTTGTTAGATTTATTCCCAAATATTTGATTTTTTTTTGTTTTGATAATAAAAGGGATGTTTTTTTTGATTTCTTCTTCTTCAGATTTATTGTTTGTGTATAGGAAGGCTACTGACTTTTGCGTGTTGATTATGTATCCTGCCACTATGCTGAACTTATTGATGAGTTGAATTAGTTTTTCTGTGGAGTTTTTGGGGTTCTCTATGTATATTATCATATCATCTGCAAATAGTGATAGTTTGACTTTTTCTTTTCCTATTTGGATAACTTGTATGTCTTTCTCTTGTCTTATTGCTCTGGCTAGGACTTCTAGTATTATATTGAAAAGCAGTGGTGAGAGTGGACATCCTTGTCTTGTTCCAGATCTTAATGGAATTGCTTTCAGCTTTTCACCATTGAGAATGATACTGGCTGTTGGCTTGTCATAGATGGCCTTTATGATATTGAGGTATGTTCCTTGTATCCCAAGACTTTCAAGGGCTTTTATCATGAATGCGTGTTGCACTTTGTCGAAAGCTTTCTCAGCATCTATTGATATTATCATATGGTTTTTATATTTCCTTTTGTTGATGTGTTGGATAACATTGATTGATTTTCGGATGTTGAACCATCCTTGTGTCCCTGGAATGAATCCTTCTTGGTCGTAGTGAATTATCTTATGGATACATTGTTGGATTCTGATAGCTAAAATTTTATTGAGGATTTTTGCATCAGTGTTCATTAGGGAGATTGGCCTGTAGTTTTCCTTTTTTGTGTTGTCCTTGTTCGGTTTTGGTATTAGTGTAATGTTGGCTTCACAGAACGTGTTTGGTATTGTCCCTTCCTTCTCAATTTGTTGGAAGAGTTTGTGAAGGATAGGCACTAATTCGTCTCTGAATGTTTGGTAGAATTCATTTGTAAATCCATCAGGTCCTGGGCTTTTGTTTTTGGGGAGGTTTTTGATTACCATTTCAATTTCGCTGCTTATAATTGGTCTGTTTAGGTGTTCTATTTCTTCTTTATCTAGCTTTGGGTGATTGTAGAGTTGTAGGAATTTGTCCATCTCCTCTAGATTGTTGAACTTGTTTCCATATAACTGTTCATAGTAGTTACTGATTATTCTTTTGATTTCTGCTGTGTCCATTGTGATTTCTCCTCTTTCATTGATGATCCTGTTTATTTGTGCTTTCTCCCTTTTTTCCTTTGTGAGCCTGGCTAGGGGTTTGTGTATTTTATTGATTTTTTCAAAGAACCAGCTCTTGGTTTCATTGATCTTTTGGATTGTTTTTTTAGTTTCAATTTCATTTATTTCTGCTTTGGTTTTTATTATTTCTTTTCTTCTACTGGTTTTGGGGGTTTTTTTGTTGTTCTTTTTCTAGATCTTTGAGCTTCGAGATTAAGTTGTTTCTTTGAGTTGTTTCTTGTTTCTTGATGTGAGCTTCTATTGCTATATATTTTCCTCTTATTACTGCTTTTGCTGCATCCCATACATTTAGGAAATTGGTGTCCTCCTTGTCATTCAATTTAAAGAATTTTTTAATTTCTTCTTTGATCTCCACCTTAGTCCAGTGGTCTTCCAGTAGTGTGATTTTCAATCTCCATGAGGTAGGAGATTTCCTTGCCTTCTTTTTATGGTTTATTTCTAGTTTGATGCCTTCATGGTCAGAAAAGATGGTTGGTATGATTTTAATCTTGGTGAATCTGTTGATGTTTGTCTTGTGTCCCAGTATGTGATCGATCCTGGAGAATGATCCATGTGTGCTTGTGAAAAATGTGTACTCCGATTTTTTTGGGTTTAGTGTTCTATAGATGTCTGTTTAGCCCAAGCGCTGTAGATCCTTATTTAGAGCTTTAGTGTCTTTACTTATTTTTCGTCTCATTGATCTATCCATTGTTGAAAGTGGTGTGTTGAAGTCTCCCACTACGTATGTGTTTTCTCTGATGTCTGTTTTCAGAGAGGACAACAGTTGTCTGATATATTTTTGTCCTCCTTCGTTTGGTGAGTATGTGTTAATGAGTATTATTTCTTCTTGAATTATTGTCCCCTTGATCATAATGTAGTGACCGTTGGGGTCTCTTTTTATTTTTTTGAGTTTGAAATCTTTTTTATCTGATATAAGTATAGCTGTTCCTGCTTTCTTTTTTGGTCCATTTGCTTGTAGGATTGTTTTCCAACCTTTAACTTTGAGTCTGTTTTTATCTTTTGTAGCTAAATGTGTTTCCTGGAGACAGCAAAAGGTTGGGTTTTGTTTCTTAATCCAGCCTGCAACTCTGTGTCTTTTTATTGAAGAGTTTAGTCCATTTACATTTAGAGTTAATATTGATATGTTAGCATCTGCATTTGCCATTGTGTTTGTCTTTCCTTTGATTTTAGTTGTTTATTCTTTTAATAACTTTTTTTTTTGGCCTTCTTTCGTTGTTATTCGTCCCTCTGAGGTTCTGGCTTTAGGATTCCTTGTAGTATTTTTTGGAGTGGGGGTTTAGTTGTAATGAAATTCCAGAGTTTCTTTTTGTCTGGGAAGGTCCTTATTCTTTCTTCATAGAGGAAGGAGAGCTTTGCGGGATAGAGTATTCTTGGTTGGCATCTGTTTTCTTGGAGTCTGTTGACTATGTCCCTCCACTCTCTCCTTGCATGTAGTGTTTCTTCAGAGAAGTCTGATTGGTTTTCCTTTGAATGTTATCTGTTTCTTCCCTCTTGTCAGCTTCATAATTTTTTTCCTTGTCCTGGATTCTTGGGAGCTTTACTATTATGTGTCTTGCTGTATTTTTCCTTTCATTGTGGAAGTTTGGTGTTCTTCTTGCTTCTTGTTTATCAATTTTCAGCTCCTCTTCACATTTGGGAAGTTCTCTTCAATTATATCTTTGAATATTTTCTCTCTTCCTACATCTCTCTCTCTCCTTCTGGTATTCCTGTAACTCTTATATTTCCTTTCCTCATGGAGTCAGATAGTTCCCTAAGTCTTTCTTCGTTCTTTTTCCTTCGTACTTCTCTTTCCTTTTCTGTTTTGGTTCATTTTATTTCTGTGTCTTCAAGAGTACTTATTTGTTCTTCCATTTCTTCTATTCTGCTTTCATTGCTTTTCCCATAGTTCTTTAGTTCCTCCATTAATTCTTTGATCTCCTGCGTTTCTTTTGCTTCCCTCTTTAGGGACTCAATTTCCTTCTTCTGGTCATTGTTTTCCTTTATGAGTTCTGTCATTTTTTTAATCACGACAATTTTAATTTCTCTTTCTGGGTGGCTCAGAAGTTCTTCCAAGTTACTGTCGTTGCAATCTGGGGGGCGGTTTTCTTTTTGTGGTGTGCTTTTTTCCTGAGGAGTTGTTAGGTTGCATGTGGTTCTTCTACTCCCTACTGTCTGTTTTCTAATTTGTTGTATGCATTGGGACACTGTGTTGCTGGGACTGGCCGGCATCTTGGGTGAGCTTCTCCACTCCCCTCTGGCTCCTCCAGGGGCCATCTGTCTGTTTCAAGCAGACTTTACTGAAGAAAGGTCCCTGTTCTAAAATGCCGATGTGGGGACACACTCCCCTGTGCGCTTGGTCTGCCCCGGCAGTGGGTTCCCGCTCCCCCTCTGGGTTTGGACTGCAGGCCAGAAGGGGCCTGGTGTGGGCTAGCTTCCCTGCTCACCTCTGGCTCCTGAGGGAGCCTTCTGCAGGCAGTCTTTACTGAAGAAATGTCCCTGTTCTAAAATGGCGATGCGGGGCGCACTCCCTGCGCGTCTGGTCTCAGGCACACTCTTCTGCGCGCCCGGTCTGCCCTGGCCGTGGGTGCCCGCTCCCCCTGTGGGCTCAGACTACTGTTCGGAAGGGGCCTCGCGTGAGCTAACTTCCCAGCTGGCCACTGGCACCTCCAAATGAGCCTTCTGCTCATTTCAAGTCGCTAGGTGGCGCCAGAGATCTATCCTAGAGCCCTTGGGGAGCTGATTTCTCCACCCAGTGGGACAGGGAACAGAGCGGGAATGGTAGGGTAAACCTCAACAGCTTTGAGGTGCTGTGTCTGCCTTGTGCCCCACCGTCTTGGAGTTCGTGCCCCGGGTCTCAGTTCCAAAGCCCTCAGGTCCAGGACGCGGGCTGTAGCCCAGTTCAGTGTCCACAGAAATGGAGTCTTTTGCACCCAGCTCCCGTGCCTGGGTGCCTGGGTTCCTGATTACTCAGTGAGGCGTTTTCACCTCAGTGAGGGTCCCCGCGCGTCTCCCCGCAAGCCTAGGTCGCAGGCGTGGGGACCTGGGCAGCTGGGAGGTCTGTATTTGCTTTTCAAGTGCGCTGCTTTTCCACGCAAGCTTACTGGCCAGCCCAGGGCTGTGTGCGGGTCTCCTCCTGCGGTCTCTGCTGTTCTCTAATGGTGCCGGGAGCCGTTTGCTCACCGCAGTGGCGAATCCTGCAGGTTTCTCCACAGCTCCCATTCACGGGGTGTGGTGGCTGAAATAGTTCCTTTCCACTCACAGTCCCGCTTGATGCGTAGTTTGTTCTTGTTGTTTTCCTCCTCTCTGTTGGTCGGAGAGTGCAGACTCTGTGGGTGGGGGAGGGGAGCAGGGTTCCGAGAAATATGAATTAGGGGGAAAAATGAAGAAACTCTATGAGTACTGTCAGACTCCATTAGGAAAAGAAACATAAGAATAAAAGTATCCTGGAAGGATGAGGAGAGGTAAAAGGGAGCAAAGATTTTATTTTAAATAACGGTAGCTAAGAACTTCCTGAACGTGGGGGGAAAACGAACTATAGAAATCTATAAAACCAAAACAATAGATAACTCTCTAAAAGCAAAAGTACCTAAACCAACCATATAATACTAAAATGGTCAAAAGACACTGATAAAGAAAAAAATATTAAAGGCTGCTAGGGAAAGGAAGCATGTAACAGGAGTTTTTTTTATATGAAAAGGAAAAATTAAAGTACACAAACTTTGATTAACATGATAAATAGAATCAGAAGTTTTCAACTTATCTCAGAATAAGCTATAAAATAGTTAATTATAACATAAAAGTGTAAAATAAACATAAACATGGAAAGACATAAAAATAACTAGTTACTTTGACACTGAGCTTGCAGTATAAAAAGGGGTTAATTTGAGACAACTGAAAGGGAGCACAAAAATGACATAATGTGTACAGACAGATGATTCCAGCACCTAAGACTACCTTAGATATGGACATTTTATAAAATCTTCATAATAACCAAAAAAAATCTGGAGTGCAGACATAGCATTAAAAAACGGGGAAAATCACCATGGAAAATCATCCAAATAAATTTTTGGATAGAAAACCTAAATAAGGGACCAGGAAAAAATACTAATTATAATAAAGTAAAAATCAAAATCAACAAGCAACTATAAACCTGATACACTAGGGGTAGGGGAGGAGGGAGTAGGATCAAAACAAGGGGGTTGGGAATTTTATGGGGACTATAACCAAGAGGAAAATACATACATTGTGCAAAAATGAAAAATGATGTAAAAATATATAAAATAAAAAATAAAAAAGTAAAATAAAATAAATTGTTGGATAGAAACACTAGGGGAAAAGGAAAAGAGAAATATAGAACAACCAGAAAACCAAAAAGTGACAGTAGTAAAGCCTTATATATCAATCACCCTTAATGTAAATTCACCAAAGGGACAGTGTGGCTGATTGAATTTAAAAATAGCTCCCAGTGCTGGGAAAACTGGACCACCACATGCAAAAAAAAAAAAAAAAAAAAAGTGAAACTAGACCACTACCTCTCACCGTTCACAAAAATCAACTCAAAATGGATAAAAGAACTGGACATAAGACCTGAAACCATAAAATATATAGAAGAAAATATAGGGAAAACACTACAAGACATACATCTCAGAAACACCTTTAAAGACTCATCAACCAAAGCAGTGATAGTGAAGGCAAAGATAAACACCTGGGATTACATCAAACTGAAAAGCTTCTGTACAGCAAGAGACATTAACCAAAACAGAGAGACACCCCACTGATTGGGAAAAAAAAAAATCTTTGCACTCCATTCAACTGATAAGGGACTGATCACAGAGATTTAAAAAGAACTCACATGGCTCAACAAAAACAAACAATCCAGTCAAGAAATGGGCAGAAGAACTTAAAAGGCATTTCTCCAAAGAAATGCAAATGGCCAACAGGCATATGAAAACATGTTCAACATCCCTTATAATCAGAGAAATGCAACTTAAAACCACATTGAGTGGAGGGGCGGAGCAACATGGCGGCGAGGAGACACTGCCAGTAAGATCTCCCATTAAAAAAAGTTAATAGGGAGGAAAAGCGGCAGGTCCCAGTGAGAACTGGGACACGGAAGATAAAAGGACGACTCCAGCAAACTGCCCAAAGAAGAAAGTTGCCATAAAAGAGGACCAGAAGGGAGGGAAGCGCAGAACCCTGCTCCCCTCCCCCGCCCACAGAGGCGGCACTCTCCGACCAGCAGAGAGGAGGAAAACAACAAACCAAAACGCCCAACAAGAAAAACGGACGCAGCAAGTGGGACTGTGAGTGGAAAGGAACTATTTCAGCCACCACACCCCGTGAACGGGAGCTGAGGCGAACCCTGCAGGATCCGCCGCGGAGGTGAGCTCCAGGCGCCATTAAAGAGAGCCCCGCCCCCCAGGAGGAGAACAGCACCAGCACACAGCCCCGGCCGCCCGGTAAGCTTGCGCGAAAGCGGCGCTCGGATTGCAGCTGCCCAGGTCCCCACGCCTGCGACCTAGGCTTGTGGGGAGACGGCAGAGGCCCTCCCTGAGTGAGCAGGAACAAGGCGCCCAGGCAGGGGAGCGGGATTCAAAAGGCGCCATTCCCGCGCCACTGATCTGGGCTACAGCCCGCGTCCTGGAACTGAGGGCTTTGGAACTGAGACCCGGGCAGAGGCCCTCCCTGAGTGAGCAGGAACAAGGCGCCCAGGCAGGGGAGCGGGATTCAAAAGGCACCATTCCCGCGCCACTGATCTGGGCTACAGCCCGCGTCCTGGAACTGAGGGCTTTGGAACTGAGACCCGGGGCACGAAATTAGGGGCGTGGGTTCCCCACGACGGTGGGGCACAAGGCAGACACAGCATCCCAAAGCCGTTGAGGTGTACCCTACCATCCCCGCTCTGCTCCCTGTCCCACGGGGTGGAAAATCAGCTCCCCAAGGGCTCTAGGAGAGATCTCTGGCGCCACCTAGCGACTTGACCCCAGCACAGGCTACTGAAGGAGCTAGTGGCCAGCTGGGGAGTTAGCCCACACCGGGCCCCTTCCGAACAAGTAGTCTGAGCCCACAGGGAGAGCGAGCACCCACAGCCGGGGCAGACCAGGCGCGCAGAAGAGTGTGCCTGAGACCAGAAGCGCAGGGAGTGTGTCCCACATCACCATTTTAGAACAGGGACATTTCTTCAGTAAAGACTACCTGCAGAAGGCTTCCTCAGGAGCCAGAGGTGAGCGGGGGAAGTTCGCCCACACCAGACCCCCTCTGGCCTGCAGTCCAAGCCCAGAGGGGAGCAGGAACCCACCGCCGGGGCAGACCAGGCGCACAGGGGAGTGTGTCCCCACATCGGCATTTTAGAACAGGGACCTTTCTCCAGTAAAGGCTGCTTGAAACTGACAGATGACTCCTGGAAGAACCAGAGGGGAACAGAGAAGCCCACCCAAGATGCCGGCCAGTCCCAACAACACAGTGTCCCAACGCATACGGCAAATTAGAAAACAGACAGTAGGGAGGAGAAGAACCACACGCAACCTAGCAACTCTCCAGAGAAAAAGCACACCACAAAAAGAAAGCCAGCCCCCAGATTGCAACGACAATAACTTGGAAGAATTTCTGAGCCTTCCAGAAAGAGAATTTAAAATTGCCGTGATTAAAAAACTGACAGAAGTCATAAAGGAAAACAATGATAAGGGAAAAATAATCAACGATCAGAAGAATGCAATTGAGTCCCTAGAGAGGGAAAACAATGGTCAGAAGAAAGAAATTGAGTCCCTAAAGAGGGAAGTAAAAGAAATGCAGGAGATCAAAGAATTAATGGAAGAACTAAAGAATTCTGGGAAAAGCAATGAAAGCAGAATAGATGAAATGGAAGAACGAATAAGTAATCTTGAAGACACAGAAATAAAAAGAACCAAAACAGAAAAGGAAAGAGAAGTACGAAGGAAAAAGAACGAAGAAAGACTTCGGGAACTATCTGACTCCATGAGGAAAGGAAATATAAGAGTTATAGGAATACCAGAAGGAGAGGAGAGAGATGTAGAAACAGAGAAAATATTCAAAGAGATAATTGAAGAGAACTTCCCAAATGTGAAGAAGGAGCTGAAAATTGATATACAAGAAGCAAGAAGAACACCAAACTTCCACGACGAAAGAAAAAATACAGCAAGACACATAATAGTAAAGCTCCCAAGAATCCAGGACAAGGAAAAAATAATGAAGCTGGCAAGAGGGAAGAAACAGATAACATTCAAAGGAAAACCAATCAGGCTGACATCAGACTTCTCCGAAGAAACACTACGGGCAAGGAGAGAGTGGAGGGACATAGTCAACAGACTCCAAGAAAACAGATGCCAACCAAGAATACTCTATCCCGCAAAGCTCTCCTTCCTCTTTGAAGAAAGAATATGGACCTTCCCAGACAAACAGAAACTCCGGAATTTCATTGCAACTATACCCCCACTCCAAAAAATACTACAAGGAGTCCTAAAGCCAGAACCTCAGAGCGACTAATAACAATGAAAGAAGGCCAAAAAAAAAAAAAAGTTATTGAAAGAATAAATAAATAAAATCAAAGGAAAGACAAACACAATGGCAAATACAGATGTTAACATATCAATATTAACTCTAAATGTAAATGGACTAAACTCTTCAATAAAAAGACACAGAGTTGCAGCCTGGATTAAGAAACAAAACCCAACCTTTTGCTGTCTCCAGGAAACACATTTAGCTACAAAAGATAAAAATAGGCTCAAAGTTAAAGGATGGAAAACAATCCTACAAGCAAATGGACCAAAAAAGAAAGCAGGAACAGCTATACTTATATCAGATAAAACAGATTTCAAACTCAAAAAGATAAAAAGAGACCCCAATGGTCACTACACTATGATCAAGGGGACAATACTTCAAGAAGAAATAACACTCATTAACATATACTCACCAAACGAAGGAGCACCAAAATATATCAGACAACTGTTGTCCTCCCTGAAAACAGACATCAGAGAAAACACATACGTAGTGGGAGACTTCAACACACCACTATCAACAATGGATAGATCAACAAGACAAAAAATAAGTAAAGAAACCAAAGCTCTAAATAAAGACCTAGAGCAATTGGGCTTAACAGACATCTATAGAACACTAAACCCCCAAAAAACGGAGTACACATTTTTCTCAAGCGCACACGGATCATTCTCCAGGATCGATCACATACTGGGGCACAAGACAAACATCAACAGATACACCAAGATTGAAATCATATCAACCATCTTTTCTGACCATGAAGGCATCAAACTAGAAATAAACCATAAAAAGAAGGCAAGGAACTTTCCTACCTCATGGAGATTAAAAACCACACTACTGGAAGACCATTGGACTAATGAGGAGATCAAAGAAGAAATTAAAAAATTTTTTGAATTGAACGACAAGGAGGACACCAATATCCTAAATGTATGGGATGCAGCAAAAGCAGTAATAAGAGGAAAATATATAGCAATAGAAGCTCACATCAAGAAACAAGAAAGAACGCAAAGAAACAACCTAATCTCGAAGCTCAAAGATCTAGAAAAAGAACAACAAAAAAACCCCAAAACCAGTAGAAGAAAAGAAATAATAAAAACCAAAGCAGAAATAAATGAAATTGAAACTAAAAAAACAATCCAAAAGATCAATGAAACCAAGAGCTGGTTCTTTGAAAAAATCAATAAAATAGACAAACCCCTAGCCAGGCTCACAAAGGAAAAAAGGGAGAAAGCACAAATAAACAGGATCATCAATGAAAGAGGAGAAATCACAACGGACACAGCAGAAATCAAAAGAATAATCAGTAACTACTATGAACAGTTATATGGAAACAAGTTTAACAATCTAGAGGAGATGGACAAATTCCTACAACTCTACAATCACCCAAAGCTAGATAAAGAAGAAATAGAACACCTAAACAGACCAATTACAATTAGCGAAATTGAAATGGTAATCAAAAACCTCCCCAAAAACAAAAGCCCAGGACCTGATGGATTTACAAATGAATTCTACCAAACATTCAGAGACAAATTAGTGCCTATCCTTCACAAACTCTTCCAAAAAATTGAGAAGGAAGGGACAATACCAAACACGTTTTATGAAGCCAACATTACACTAATACCAAAACCGAACAAGGACAACACAAAAAAGGAAAACTACAGGCCAATCTCCCTAATGAACACTGATGCAAAAATCCTCAATAAAATTTTAGCTATCAGAATCCAACAATGTATCCATAAGATAATTCACCACGACCAAGTTGGATTCATTCCAGGGGCACAAGGATGGTTTAACATCCGAAAATCAATCAACGTTATCCAACACATCAACAAAAAGAAATATAAAAACCATATGATAATATCAATAGATGCCGAGAAAGCTTTCAACAAAGTGCAACACCCATTCATGATAAAAGCCCTTGAAATTCTTGGGATACAAGGAACATACCTCAACATCATAAAGGCCATCTATGACAAGCCAACAGCCAGTATCATTCTCAATGGTGAAAAGCTGAAAGCAATTCCATTAAGATCTGGAACAAGACAAGGATGTCCACTCTCACCACTGCTTTTCAATATAATACTGGAAGTCCTAGCCAGGGCAATAAGACAAGAGAAAGACATCCAAGGAATCCAAATAGGAAAAGAAGAAGTCAAACTATCACTATTTGCAGACGATATGATATTATACATAGAGAACCCCAAAAACTCCACAGAAAAGCTAATTCAACTCATCAATCAGTTCAGTAAAGTGGCAGGATACAAAATCAACACGCAAAAGTCAGTAGCCTTCCTATACACAAACAATAAATCTGAAGAAGAAGAAATCAAAAAGACCATCCCTTTTGTTATTGAAACAAAAAAATCAAATATTTGGGAATAAATCTAACAAAAGAGGTAAAGGACCTATACAAAGAAAACTATAAAACACTGTTAAAAGAAATAGAAGAAGACACAAAGAAATGGAGAGACATCCCCTGCTCATGGATTGGAAGAATAAACATTATTAAAATGGCCATCCTTCCAAAAGCAATATACAGATTCAATGCTATTCCAATCAAAATTTCAATGTCATTCTTCAAAGAAATAGAACAATTATTGATGAAATTCATATGGAATCACAAAAAATCCCGAATAGCCAAAGCTCTCCTGAAAAAAAAAGAAGGGAATGGAGGCATCAGACTCCCAGACTTCAAACTATACTACAAAGCCATAATCATCAAAACTGCATGGTATTGGAACAAGAACAGACATACAGACCAATGGAATCGAATAGAAAATCCAGAAATAAACCCACAGATTTATGGTCAACTAATCTTTGACAAAGGAGCAAAGAATATGCATTGGAGCAAAGAAAGTTTGTTCAATAAATGGTGCTGGGAAAACTGGGTCGCTACATGCAAAAGAATGAAGCTTGACCACCACCTCACACCATACACAAAAATCAACTCAAAATGGATTAAAGAACTAGACATAAGACCTGAAACCATAAAATATATAGAAGGAAATATAGGCGAAACACTACGTGATTTGCACATCAAAGACATCTTTACAGACACATCACCCAAAGCAGTGATAGTGAAGGCAAAGATAACAGCTGGGACTACATCAAATTAAAGAGCTTTTGCACAGCAAAAGAGACAATAACAAAAACAAAGAGAAACCCCACCAACTGGGAGAACATTTTTGCACCCAACACTAATGATAAAGGACTGATCAAAAAAATCTGCAAAGAGCTGATGAGACTCAACAACAACAAAGAAAATAATCCAGTCAAAAAATGGGCAGAAGAGCTTAAAAGAAACTTCTCTGAAGAGGAAATGCAAATGGCCAACAGGCATATGAAAAAATGTTCAACATCACTTGTCATCAGGAAAATGCAAATCAAAACTACCATGAGATACCATCTTACACCAGTGAGAATGGCACATATTAAAAAAACTAGCAACAACAAATGTTGGCGAGGGTGTGGAGAAAAAGGAACTCTTGTGCACTGTTGGTGGGAGTGCAAACTAGTCCAACCACTGTGGAAAGCTGTGTGGAGATTTCTGGACCTACTAAACATAGAGCTTCCATATGATCCAGCAATTCCACTCCTAGGTATTTACCCAAAGGACACAGAAACATCAATTCCAAAGAACACTGCACCCCTATGTTTATAGCAGCACTGTTTACAATAGCTAAGCTTTGGAAACAACCCAAATGCCCAAAAATAGATGACTGGATCAAGAAGATGTGGTACATATATACCATGGAATATTACTCAGCATTCAAAAAAGATAAACACATGCAATTTGCTGCAACATGGATGGCGCTGGAAGGGATCATGCTCAGCGAAATAAGCCAAAAAGAAAAAGAAAAATACCGGATGGTCTCACTCATAGCAGGAATCTAGAAAACTTAAATAAGGGACCAGGAAAATGAATAACTATAAGAAAGTGAAAATCAAAATCAACAAAAAACTATGAACCAGATACACTTTTAGGGGGGCGGGGGCGGGAGGGGAGGGATTGGGGTCAGAATGGGGGGCTGCAATTGTATGGGGAATATAACAATAAAATTTATTTAAAAAAAAAAAGAGAGAGTGTGATTACTAAAAAAAAAAAAAAAAAAGAAAGCATTTGAAATTTAAAGATTAAAAATCCTTCCCACATTGAGGAGTATTAAAGATTGACAAATGAGGGCCTCCCCGGTGGCGCCGCGGTTGAGCGCTGGGTTGCAAAGCTGCCCGCAGCCTCTGCAGCACCGGTTCGATCCCCGGCTGCTCCCCGGCCACTGAAGTAGAGTCCCACATGGCGCGCAGACCTCTCCTGCCGCCTGCTGCTCCCCTCAGCAGTGTGCTTTGGTCCTTCTGCCTGCTCTGCTCCCTGCTCTGGCTCTGGTGAATTCTCTCACCCTCCCGCGCTTCTGACTGTACCCAGTGCTTGTATAAATAAATAAAAATAAATAAATCTTTAAAAAAAAAAAAACCACATTGAGATACCACCTTACACCAGTAAGAATGGCACCTATCAAAAAAACAAGCAACAACAAATGTTGGTGAGGATGTGGTGAAAAAGGAAGACTCCTACATTGCTGGTGTGAGTGCAAACTGGTCCAACCACTACGGAAAGCTATCTGGAGTTTCCTCAGTCTACTTAAAATGGAGTTACCATACGACCCAGCAATTCCACTCCTAGGGATCTACCCAAAGGACACAAAAACAATGATTCAAAAGAACACCTGTACACCTATGTTTACTGCAGCACTATTTATAATAGGTAAAACCTGGAAACAACCCAAATGCCCAAAAATAAATGACTGGATCAAGAAGATGTGGCATATATACACAATGGAATTTTATTCAGCAATCAAAAAAGATAAACTCATCATGCCATTCGCAGCAATGTGGATGGAACTAGAAGGAATGATGCTCAGTGAAATAAGCCAGAAGGAGAAAAAAAAATATTGGATGGTTTCACTTATAACATGAATATAGAGAAACCAAATAAGACATCAGTGTAAAAAAAATAACAGTACAAAACACAACAAAACAAAAACAGACAATTATAAATCAGGGACATACTGTAGGGGAGGAGGAGGGAGAGGGATCAGAGGGAGGGAGGGAGGAGCACAGCAGACTGTGGTGATGGTGCACAGGTGCCTTGGGGAAGGAAATTCTATGAGGACTCAATCTGAGGGGGTGAGGGGAAGCAAATATTGTTTAAAAATAAAAATAAATATATATTTTTTTTAATTTAAAAAAATAGCACCCTGTCCTCCCCGGTGGTGCAGCAGGTAGAGTGCAGCACCGTGAAGCTGTCTGCAGCCTCTGCAGCGCCAGTTTGATTCCCGGCCAGCCAGGGAGATTCCCACATGTTATGGCAGACCTCTCCTGCCTCCCCCGCTCCTCCCCTCAGCAGTGTCTTCAGTCCTTCTGCCTTTTCTGCTCCCTGCTCAGTCTCTGCTGAATTCTCTCGCCCTCCCTCGCCTCTGGCCTGTACCCCATTCTTGTATAAATAATCTTTAAAAAAAATAAAAATAGCACCAAACTATATGTTGCTTATAGGAAACTCATCTGTTTTAATACAAACAGATTCATGAAAGGATGGAGAAAGATATATCAAGTGAATGGTGAAAAAAAAAAAGATTGGAACAGTTATATCAAATAAAATATACTTTCAGCAAAAAAGGTAATAAGAGACTCCAAAATAGGGTACACATATAAACTCACACATTTTATTTGGTCATTTATATGGTCATTTTATTTTTTCCAAAGTTGCTCATTGCAATTCAGTGAAGAAAAGTTTCTTTTACAATAAATGGTGCTAGAACTATTTGATACCCACATGGTGGGGACAGGGGTGGAAATGAACCTTGACTCTTCCTTCACCCTATACAGAAACACTGAATTGAGGTGAATTACAGTGAAAGATACAACAATATATTTTCTAAAAAGAAACATAGGAGAATATCTTCATGATCTTCACGACTACCAACTGTAAAGGAAAATATTAATAAACTGGACTTCATTATAAACCATCACTTCAGTTTGTCAAAGATACCACTGAGATAAGAAACAACAAGCCATATATAAGAAGAAGATATGTCAATACTGTAAATGTGATAAATTCAAAAAATAAATGAATAACTCTTAAACTCAGTAAGAAAAGACATCCCAATAAAAAGTGGGCAAAAGAGTTAAACAGGAGCATCACAAAAGAGAATTACAGAAAAGATGCTCATCATTACTAATCAGAGAATACAAATTAAGACATCACCACACACTCACTGGAAGGGCTAAAATGAAGATACCAAGTGTTTCTAAGGATGGAAAGTGTTTGTAAGGATGGAAAGCAACTGAAGCTCTGATACATTGCTGGTGGGAGTGTAAGTCAGTACAACCACTTTGGGCAAGTATCTACTAAAACCAAACATACTTCTAACCTAGCAATAACTCAGCAGTCCTATTCAAAGATATATACTCAGGTGAAATGAATACCTCTCTTTAACAAAATATTATAAGAATGTTCCAGACTGCTCTATTCATAACAGATAAAAGATTTGAAAACAACCCTAGTCATTAAATAAATTGTGGTGCATTCATACACTGGAATACTACAAAGTATTGATAATAAAAGATATGCACTTTGGGCACATGCAAACATCTAAATGACTATCACAGACATTTTCATGCGCAAAAGAAGTCAGGCACACAGGAATGTTACATATAGATTCATTTTTTAAAAATAGCTTTATTGAGATATAATTCACATGCCATACAAACAACATATTGAAGTGTATAATTAAGTCGATTTTAGTATAGTCACAGATATGTGCAACCTCCATCAACAATCAATTTCAGAACATTTCATCCATCACTTCAAAATGAAACCCCATACCCTTTACCTATAATACCCTCTATGCCCAAATTCCCCCCAGGAACCCTAAACAACATTAATCTACTTTGTGTTGCTATAGATTTGAATATTTTGGGCATTTCAAGCAATGGCACCATATATATGGACTTGTATGTTTTCAAGGTTCATCCATGTTGTAGCATGTATCAGTTCCTCATTCCTTTTTATGGTTAAATAATATTCCATTGTATGTCTGTGCCATGTTTTGTTTATCCATTCATCAATCGATAGACATTTGAGTTATTTCCATCTTTTAGCTTTTGTAAATATGCTATTGTAAACATTTGTGAATAACTTTTTGTCTGGCTATGTATTTTTATTTCTCTTGGATATATATCTAGGTTGTATGATAACTATGTTCAGTGATTTGAAGAGCTGACAGACTTTTCCAAAGCTATTGCACTATTTTGTATTGTCACTAGTAGTGTATGGGACTTGTGATTTTTCAACCTCAATGCAAGCATGTCTGTTATCTGACTTTTTTATTCTAGTCATTCTACTATAGTCAGTGAGAAAGTACTCAGAAAAGAAGTGAAATTTGAGTCTGGTTGCCAACTTAATTCAAAGTGGAAGTGTAGAAAGTTTTTGAAATTCATCACAAATAATGTATCAATTAAAATGTATCTACCAATTTTTTTTTAAGTAAAAAATAGGGTGGAAGGCAGGAAGGGTCACCGTCACAATTTGGCCTCTCCCTCAATTTTTACTCTCTCGCCCCCTTGTGACTCCCTGATTGGTGCTTGCACAAGGGACTCTGCACTGAGATTTTCTAATTCCAGGGATAAGTTAGAGTCACCCTTACCACTGCCAGAAAGAGTGATTTGTTCCTTTGTTCTTTTTTTAAGCTCCCAGTTTGTCATCACACTCTATGTTGTGTGAGCTTTTATGTCTGAATCTCAGTTAAACCCCCAGAAAATACTGGACACTTGTATTACTGTGTACCCCCACATTACAATAGTGATTGGTCATGTACTCTCATGTGGAATAAACGTGATCAGTACCTCTCCACTAACTCTATTAATACAATCACAGATAACTCTGCTAAAAATCAACAGCAGAGGAAATACCAAGAAGAGGTCATCAGAACATTGAGGTTCTTTTTGTTTTCGTTGATTAAACTTTTATTTTCTTACATTTTTGTACAATACTTGATTTATCCCCTTAGGTGTAATTCCCATAACTCTTTCACCACCACATCACCTGTGAACCATAACAGTTCCTTGGGCTCTTCCCTCCTCTCTTTTGACCCTCTCCCTACCCTTCCCTTGCTGTATGCCTCAGATCTATAGTTTGCCTGCAAGTTTTCTCCTTTTTTTTGACACTTTGTTTGGTTTCCTTATATTCCTCCCATAGGTGGAACCATCCAATATTTTTTTCCTTCAGACTTATTTCACTGAGCATAATCCCTTGAAGCTCCATCCATGTTGCTGCAAATGGCATGAGTTTATTTTTTTATTGCTGTATAGTATCCCATTGTGTATATATGCTACATATTCTTGATCCAGTCATCTGTTTTGGGGAATTTAGGTTGTTTCCATATCTTAGCTATTGTAAATAGTGCTGCAATAAACATAGAAGTGCAGGTATCCTTTTGAATTAATGTATTCTGTCTTTTGGGTCGATTCCTAGGAATGGAATCTCTGGGTCATATGGTAGACCCGTTTTCAGTAATTTGATGAATATCCACACAGAAGAGAGATTCTTTGTAGTGAAGTAAACCATATATTCTTTCTTATACAACAAAAACTGAATTGTGTATAAACTTACACCAAATACTTGTTACAAGTTTTGACAATAATTTTGACCATGATTATTTTGACTCTCACTAATACCCAGTATTGAAATGTAAAATAAATGTTGAACTTAAATATATTAAATTCCATTAATATTGTGAATATTCTCAAATATTAGTCATTAATAGAGAATGCTGCAATTTTTTTTGCCTCTTTCTTAGGGGACTTCTCAAATGATCCATCTGAGACATTGCTTCTGCTGTATGAATTTGAAGTTAAAGCCAAAATGAATGATCCATTACTGGACAGCTTCATGGAACCAGTGTGGGAACTGCCTCATTTAGAAAGTAAAACTTTTGAAACAATTGCATGTAAGAGCTATATTTATGTTTTGGGAAGGCTAGTACCCATTTAGATCTTACTACTTTTTCATTATTCTCTCTGTTCTTTCTTACTTACAGGTAGGAAACAATATTTCTTTTTTTTGATGTTTTAAATTCTGTACCTTTATTTTTTAAATAAAGGTATTTTAAAAAATATTTAAAAAATATTTTTGAGTTAATATTGGTTTACATCATTGTTTACATTGACACAATCCTTCAAATTCTGTACATTTATACTTGGAGGAAATATATTATAAATTGATACCTAATGCCAGCAGGTGAAACTACGGATGTCTGTATTTCTTTTATTGAAATCTCGAAATTATACATGCCCGAGGTATAAGCACAGCCTGGTGGACATCACCAAATGTCAGGCAGGTTCTATGACATTGTCCTGAAGTGGGCATCTTTACTCAGGATCTCTGATTTGTAGATCTTTGTGACTGTATTTTATACTCTTTTTTTTTTATTAAATAATAAATTTTATTTTTATATTCCCCCATACAACTGCACATGCCCCATTCTGACCCCAATCCCTCCAATATTTCTTTATAACACTCTCTTTCTCCCTCTCTAATGGCAATCTATTTTACTATTTCATATTAAAATCATTTGTGTATTTTTCTTTTTCTTTATATGAGATTATAAGCTCCTTATGGTCCTGAACAATAATATACTTATATTTACTGAATTTATAAACCCTAGAAAGGTCATTGCTCATAAGGTATGCATATTTATTGTATGTTTGGAACCAAACTGTATAACTACACATTAGGGGTAACTCAAACTTCAGTCACTTTTGCTCAGCCAAATGCAAATGATAATTGCTTCACTAATCAAAGATGATATAAAAAAATCAAAGATGATATAATCTTAGCAATTTATTGAAGTGTACAGAGAAATATTGGTAATAATTTTTTTAACACAGTTGACACCCTCAAGGATACACTGCAGGAAATGGCCTAATTATCTTCCCTTTTTATCTCTCACCCTCCTCAGGAGCATGTATGTGGTTAATACAAGGGCAGTAGGTAACCCCAAGTGCACAAGAGTCACATATGCCTTTCCTTGTCTTGCCAAGGCAGGATTCCTAGAGACATGGAGCAGGTGGTATATACTTATGGACTTGCAGTGGTAACCACTATTGCTTATATAATGGCACTCTAATTCTAGAGGTGTGGTAAATATATCTGGAAATTTTTAGAGTTTATTACTGTGATACTTATTCTCATATCAAGTGTTTTCTGTTTTTAGTATATGACAAAAACAGTAGATTGTACCATAAATCTCTTTTTGATTAGTACGCCTTTACTGATCTGTTGTTCCTTTTTGACATGCCCATCTTTATCTCTCTGGCTCATAATATATTGCTTTCCCTGTAGGACTAAGTGGCAAGGTCACAGAAACAGTAAGTTCTGTGCATGTTTGCTGAGGAAATGATGTAACCTGAGGTTGTGCCATGTTACTCCACCCAGAAAGTAGAGTCTATCTCTAGACTCATCATTTTATAAAATAATTTTGGTTTTTGTTAGTCTGTTTCAGGCCAATTTCTTTAGTGAAAACAAGTTGTAGCCTGGAATGAAAACTATAATATATGAGATTATTGTGTTCACCATCTTTTTTCTTCTTCACTTCCTATAGTATTAGCAATGGAAATGCCCGCATACTATCCTTCCATCGCTGTAAAGGCCTTGAAAAAGGCTTTATTGCTCCATAAAAAGAAAGAATCAATTGATGTTTTGAAGTACAGGTTGGTAAATATAATTGCACACCTAATGTAGGCTACAGTCAGAGCCCCATAAGTCATCAGTCTTACTCAACTAGCCCAACTTAAGAGATGATCAGGGGCGCACCTATACCTCCTGAACATAAAAAGCCCTCAGAACTATTTTGAGTGTTGCTATAGATCAAGAATAACTTAGCAAGTTCAAGAGTCTGGTTTCCCAAAGGAGAAAAAGGTAAAGTTTCTTCTTTTTGTGTGTCTGCTTATGTAATAAAATTACTAAATAACTCTCTTTGTTTCATTACTAAATATGCCAAATGTGCAAAAAAAAAAAAAAGAGATGAATTAAAACACACCAACATTTCTGCCACCCAAATTTAACAAATATCTACATTTTGCTCTATTTGTCTCAGATATTTTTTCTAAGAACCTTCTTTAAGGATCAATAAATTCTGCACATTTTATATTATTTATTGGGGATTTTATGTTTTCTGTAAACATGGGGGAAATAGATGTATGATTTTTCTCTGGAAAATTTTGTTATAGTCTTTCTGGAATTATTCCCAACTTAAATACAAATTCCCTTGCCCATTTTGAGGATGTAACAAAATTCTTTTAAGTGCCTGTAGAGGGGCCTCCCCTGGTGGCACAGGTGGTTGAACACAGCGCTGTGAAGCTGTCCGCAGCCTGTGCAGCATGGATTCGATCCCAGCTGGCTGGTGAGGATCCCACATGGCGTGGCAGACCTCTCCTGTCTCGCCCGCTGCTCCCCTCTGCAGTGTATTTTGGTCCTTCTGCCTGTTCTGCTCCCCGCTCTGCTCTGGTGAATTCTCTCACCCTCCCGCACATCTGGCCTGTACCCAGGTTCTTGTATGCATGAATAAATAAATCTTTAAAAAATAAAGTGCCTGTAGATTGAATGAATTCATAAAATATAGTAAACGGCCACAACTCCTTAGTGCAGGAAATTAAAAATAAAGAGAAAGACAACACAGGCATAAAATAGGAAGAATTGGTCATCCCCTTTCATAATTTCAAAAATCTGTCTTCTAAGGTTGGAGGCCAGATAAAATTGAGGAAAGAAGTGTTTTTAAAGCTCTTAGGCCAGAGACATCCTGCAGGGGAGGAGGAGGAGAAGGATCAGAGGGAGGTAGGGAAGAGCAAAGAGGATTGAGGTGATAGTGCACGGGTGCAGTGGTGAGGGAAATTCTATGGGGACTATACCTGAGGGGGGGGATGCAAATATTGTTTAAAAATGAACTATGATGTAAAAAAAAAAAAAGTAAAAATTATAAAAAAAAAAAACTCTTAGAGATGAGATATAGATTATACTTAACCATGATGCCAATATTTTTTTTTTTCCTTTTGGGATAATTTTTCTGTTTTTGATTTTCAGCAAATGTATTCACCACTTGATTAACCTCTTAATGCCAAATGGGGCATGGACTACAGAACTCTGTCCCTTGGAAGAAGTTTGGGGATATTTTGAAGACGCTCTGAATCTTATTAGCCATACCGTAAGTCAAATAGTAATATTAAACTTTCAGCTAATTTTAAAGGACTGAACTGTCTTGTATATTTGGGATTATATAGCATAATGCTTTCTCATAATAATTTTAGTGTAAATAAGTTCAAATTACAATGTAATTATACACTATGAAATTTTTCTGTGTTTATGAAATAGTTAAAAGTAAAAATTTTCTAATACAAGTATACTATGTATTAGGTCAAAATTGCAGTACTGCCTGACATTTTGACTTAGTTTGTATTTTTAAAACCTGGTTGAATTGTTACTTCCTCTGTGATGACATTAACCCTTTGAAAAAAACTTACTTTTATTCTCATTAGTTTTCAAAGGCAGGTAACAGAGTAGACATTATAATGAAGACCTGTACTTAGTCCTTCCTCTGCTGATTTCTTTCTTTTCAATGCAGGCTTATTTAGTGATTTTAAAATTATCTTCATTAAGGTATAATTTACAACCCATTAAATTCACCCACTGTATGTGTGCAATTCAGTGGTTTTTAGTAAATTTATAGAATTATGAAACTGTCACCACAATTCCGTTTTTGAATATTTCCATTAGCTCAAAAAGTTTCCTCTTATCCATTTGCTCCCACCTTCAGGCCCAGGTGACTATTGATTTGCTTTCTATCTGTATAGATTTTCTCTTTCTGCACACTGTGTGTAAATGAAAGTATACAGTATGTAACCTCACGTGTCAGATTTCTTTCAACTTAGCATAATGTTTTTAGGTTCATTCGTGTTATAGCTTCTATCTATTTCATTGCTTCCTGTTGCTAAATAAATAGAATATCATTATATTCTATTGACTGGATAGGTCACATTTTGTTTACCCACTATTGGCAGACATTGGAATTGTTTCCACTTTTTGGCTGTTATGAATAATACTGCTGTGAACATTTGTGTGTAAGTCTTATATGGACATATGTTTTCATTTCTCTTGGGCAAATGAATTAATGGGTCCTATGGTAACTATTTTTAACTTTTTAAGGAGCTATAATCTGTTTTCCAAAGTGGCTGAACCATTTTACATTCCTACTACCTGTCTATGAGCGTTCCAGTTTCTCATAATCCTTATAAACACTTGTCCATCTTTTTATTATAGCAATCCTAGTGGATGTGTAGTGACAGCTCATTGTGATTTGATTTACATTTCTTTGATGGCTAATAGTATTAACTTTTCATGTGCATGTTGAGCATTTGTATATCTTCTTTGGGAAAATGTCTATGCAAATATTTTCCCATTTTTGATTGGATTCTCATTGAGTTGCAAGAGTTCCTTATAAACTAGATACAATAGATAGAATACTTCATCAGATATGCAATTTTTAAATATTTTCTCCCATTCTCTGGCTTTTCTTTTCATTTTCTGAATGGCATTTAAAATGCAACAGTTTTGAACTTTAATGAAGTCCAATTTATCAGGTTTTTTTTCTTTCATGGGTCAAGATTTTAGTTATGATAAAATATTTTTGCCTCTCCCAAATTTATGAAGATCTTCTCCTATGTTTTCTTACAAAGTTTTTATACTTTTATCATTTACATATATGTCTGTGATCTATTTCTTGACTTAATTTGTATTTATGGTGTGAAGAAGGAACTACATAGTTTCTTGTTTGTTTTCCTGTATGGATATCCTTCCTCTCCTGTAGGACATGAGTTTTCTCATTTGTACAGAGTAACACTTGCTCTCATTCCCATATTGAGGTTTCAAGGATCAGTTGAAATAATGTATGTGTTGTAAACTTTAACAGCCCAAATACATGTGAGGTAGTATTGTTATTATAAGGGAGTTATACAATATTAAGATTAACTGCCTTGCTTAAAGTCACATAGTCATTATTTGAGTCCATGTTAATATCTAGGGATCCTGACTCTACTCTGGGATCACCTGCTATTTCATATTACAAATTCTGCAAATCACAGCAGGTGGTGGAACAATAAAGCAAGTGATAACCTGATACAAACTAACCTCGACTTTGAGAAACCTAGAATTGTCCTGGAGCTAATGTAACTATTCAAGTGTGAATTTAAATAAACAAAAAACTTTAACATTAAATATTATGTTGGTTTTTTTTTTTTTTTTTGCTTTTGGGAAGAAAAAATTCAATTTGTAAGTTATGGGCGTCATCTGGACCATCCAATGTGTTTGTCATAGGAAATAATACAAACTAAAATTGAATTATACTACAAGTCCAAATTGATCTATTTCCATAGTCTGTTTATATGGCAAAAAATTCTGTAAGCCTTTCCTTTTTTCCACTTCTGTTCTAATATTGACATATTACTGTTCCTTCTTCTGGCTCTTGGGTTACCGGTTAGAAAACTCGTTTTTCTTTTTAACGATTCTCCCACCCATTATTGTTAATCCCCTGAAACATGATTGCATAGTTAGCATTTTTTAATGCAGAGATTAATTTAATAACCCTCTTGACTATATAGTGTATGTTACTTTCTCCTGTTTGACTGAATGTGCTATGCATCTCTTTTTTTCTTTATTTTATTTTATATATTTTTTTACATCATTTTTCATCTTTGCACAATGTATACATTTTCATCTTGGTTATAGTCCCCATATAATTCCCACCCACCTTGTTTTGATCCTGTTCCCTTCTCCTCCCCACCCCCCGTAGTGTGTCTCTGGTTTATAGTTGCTTGTTGATTTTGATCTTCACTTTATTATAATTAGTCTTTTTCCTGGTCCCTTATCTAGGTTTTCTAAATTCCTACTATGAGTGAGCCCATCCGGTATTTTTTCTTTTTCTTTCTATGCATCTCTTTTATTTAAATGTTTGGAGAAAATTCTGACCTTGTTTGACTTTTCTAATGACCAGCCACTCATCCCTTATTTATTTAATAAATAGCCTTTATCAAGTGATTCCATGCAGTGGCAAAATGACTATTCTATAGCTATAAAAACATGCCTCACTCTATCGTGTTTTATATTTTTTTTTTTATTTTATACAAGCACTGGGTACAGTCAGAAGCACGGAAGGGTGAGAGAATTCACCAGAGCCAGAGCAGGCAACAGAACAGGCAGAATGATGAAATACACTGCTGAGGGGTGCAGCAGGCGAGGCAGGAGAGGTCTGTGCGCCATGTGTAACCCTTGCTGGTGGCTGGGGATTGAACCTGCACTGCAGAGGCTAAGGGCAACCTCGCAGCCCAGCTCTCTACCACTGTGCCACCAGGGGAGGCCCTATCATGTTTTACATTTTTACAGAACATTCTTACATCCATTATTTCATGAGTCTTTACCCCCACCTTTACCACATATATGCACAAATACACACACACGCACACACACACACACAAAGCAATTCTGTTAGGTAGACAGTATGCAATGCTGGTATTATTTTCCTTGATTTACAAGTGGGAAATTTTTTTTTAATAATAAATTTTATTTTTATATTCCCCATACAATTGCAACCCCCTTATTTTGACCCCAATCCCTCCCCTCCCGCCTCCCCACCCCCCAAAAAGTGTCTCTGGTTCATAGTTTTTTGTTGATTTTGATTTTCACTTTCTTATAGTTATTCATTTTCCTGGTCCCTTATTTAAGTTTTCTAGATTCCTGCTATGAGTGAGACCATCCGGTATTTTTCTTTTTCTTTCTGGCTTATTTCGCTGATCATGATCCCTTCCAGCGCCATCCATGTTGCTGCAAATTGCATGTGTTTATCTTTTTTGAATGCTGAGTAATATTCCATGGTATATATGTACCACATCTTCTTGATCCAGTCATCTATTTTTGGGCATTTGGATTGTTTCCAATTTTAGCTATTGTAAATAGTGCTGCTATAAACATAGGGGTGCAGGTGCTCTTTGGAATTGATGTTTCTGTGTCCTTTGGGTAAATACCTAGGAGTGGAAATCCTGGATCATATGGAAGCTCTATGTTTAGTAGGTCCAGAAATCTCAAGTGGGAAAATTTTTAAAATTAAAAAAGTCTACTTAACCAATTTGTCTGGGTTTATATGATTAATGAATAGAAAGTCAGGAATAGAACCCAGGTCTTCTGACCTCAATTCCAGGGCTCTTTCTACCAGAACATACATCTATAACTGCTCTTGCTAGTACATTTCAATTCAGAGGAAAGGCTTAAGTTGGTATTCAGAAGCTACTGCCAGTAAAAAAGTAGAAGGATTATTTACATGCTTGAGCAGGCAAACCTATATAATCTACAGTAGGTTCATATTCAAGATTATTTTTAAGAGAAAATGGATTGCCCTGGTTATTTGTCTTAATGAACATTTTATTTTTAAATAGCACACATGTAGTTGTTCAAAATAACACTAGAGATCCTATGTACCCTTTACCTAGTTTCCCACAGTGGTACAATCTTACAAAACTATAATAAAATATAATAGTCAGGTGTTGACATGATTTCAGTATAGACAGAATTTTCCTATCACCATAAAAATTCCTCATGCTGTCCTTTTATTGTCCCCACACACTTCTCCCACTGTCAATCCCTCCTTAAACCCTGGAAACCACTAATCTATTACTGATTTCTATAATTTTTGTGATTTCAATAATTTTGTATATATCAAGCAGTGTATAACTTTTGAGACTTGAAATCATTCAATATTCAACCTTTTGTAATTGGATTCTTTTAATCATCTAAATTCTCTGGAGAGTCATCAAGTTATTGCATGTATCAGTGTTTCATTCCTTTTTATTGTTGAATAGTATTCCATGGGCTGTAGTACCACAGTTTGCTTTACCATTCACATATTGAAGGACATCTAGCTTATTTCCAGCTTTTGGCCATTTTGAATAAAGCTACTATAAATATTTGTGTACAAGATTTTATATAAACTTCAGTCTTCTTCATTTTCCTGGGATAAGTACTGAAGAAGTCAATTCCTGGCTAATACAGTAATTGCATGTTTAGTTTTTGAAGAAACTGCTAAACTGTTTTCCAGAGTGGCTGTAACATTTTACATTTCTTGCCAGCAATGTATTTGGTATCCCTACATCCTTATGAGCATTTGGTATTGTCACAATTTTCTATTTTAGCTATTCTAATCAATATATTATATCACATTGTAGATTTAATTTGCATTTTCCTAATGACTTACATTGCTGACCTTTTCATTTGCCATCTGTGTATCCCCTTTGGTGAAATGTCTCTTCATGTATTTTGTCCATTTTGTAATTGTATTTTTTAAGAGTCTTTTTTTTTTAAGAGTTATTTATTTTAATACAAGAGCTGGGGTATAGGCCAGAAGTGCGGGAGGGTGAGAGGATTCACCAGACAGAGCAGGGAGCAGAACAGGCAGACAACCGAAGTGCACTACTGAGGGGAGCAGTGTGTGCAACAGGAGAGGTCTGCCATGCCATGTGGGAATCTCCCTGGCAGGCCAGGAATCGAACCCGCACTGCAGAAGCTGTGGACAGCTTCACAGCGCTGTGCTCAACCCACTGCGCCACCAGGGAGGCCCTGTAATTGGATTTCTTTGGGTTTTTTTTACTGTTCAGTTTTGAGAGTTCTTTATATATTCTAAGTACTAATAAGATATGTAGTTTGAAAATATTTTCTTCCATTGTGTAACTTACCTTTTCATTTTCTTACAACATCTTTCATAGAACAAAAGTTTTAAGTTTGTTGAAGTCCAATTTCTCAGCTTATTAATTGTACTTTCGGTGTCAAGTCTATTGTAGAACTCTTTGCATAGTCCTATAACCCAAAGATTTTCTCTTATTTTTTCTTCAAGTTTTATATTTTTGTGTGAGGTGTGGGATTTAGGTTGATATTCCTTTTTGCCTATGAATGACCACCCGTTGTTCCAAAACCATTTGTTGAAAATAGTTATCTTTTCTCCATTAATTTTCTTTTGCATTTTTTAAAAGATTTATCTATGCGTACAAGAGCTGGGGTACAGGCCAGAGGTGCGGGGCGGCGGGGGGGGGGGGGAGAGAGAGGATTCACCAAAGACAGATTGGGGAGCAGAAAAGGTAGATTAACTGAAATACACGGCTGAGGGGAGCAGCAGGCGAGACAGGAGAGGTCTGCTGTGCCATGTGGGTCAGCTCCCTGGCCATGGATCAAACTCACGCTGCAGTGGCTGCGGGTAGATTCACAGTTCTGCGTCTTAACCCCTTGTGCCACCAGAGAGACCTCTGCTTTTACATTTTTTGACAAAAATCTGTTGGGTCTATTTGTGTGACTTTGTTACTAGATTCTCTATTCTGTTCTCTATGTATCACTTCCTTTGCCATTACCACATGGTAGTTATTATTGTAGCTATACAACAAGTCTTGAGATTGGGTAGAGTGATTCCATCCAATTTATTCTTGTTTTTCAAAATTATTTTATCTGTTCTAGTTCCCTTAACTATCCAAATTCATTTTAGAATAATCTTGTCTGTATCTGCAAAAATTCCTGCTGGGATTTTAATAGGAATTGTGTTAAACTATAGTACTTTCCAAGGACTGTCAACAAATTACCATGGTGGCTTATAATAACAGAAATGTATTTTCTCACAGTTCTAGTGCTAGAAGTGTGAAATCAAGGTGTTGGGCTTCCTTGCCTCTTCCTAATTTCTGGTGGTTGCTAGTGAACCTTGGCATTCCTTCAGTTATGGAGTTATCACTCTAATCCCTGTCTCTGCCATCATATGGCATTCTTCCCATATGTCTGTCTCTTGTTTCTCTTTTCTTTTTTTATTTATATATATTTTACATCATTGTTCATTTTTAAACAATGTTTGCTTTCCCCCCGCCCAGATGTAGTCCCCATAGAATTTCCTTCACTAATTCACCCGTGCACCATCACCTCAGTCCCCTGTGCTCCTCCTTCCCTCCCTCCCTCTGATCCCTCTCACTCCTCCTCCCCTACAGGATGTCTCTGGCTTAAAATTGTTTGTTTTTGTTGTGTTGTGTTATGTTGTGTTTTGTATTGTTATTTTTCCCCTGGTGTCTTATTTGATTCCCCTATATTCCTCCTATAAGTAAAACCATCCGATACTTTTTTCCTTCTGACTTATATCACTGAGCATAATTTCTTCTAGCTCCATCCATGTTGCTGCAAATGGCATGAGTTTATCTTTTTTGATTGCTGAATAGTATTCCATCGTGTATATATATACCACATCTGTTTTATCCAGTCATCTATTTTAGGGCATTTGGGTTGTTTCCAGGGTTTACCTATTGTAAATAGTGCTGCAATAAACATAGGGGTACAGGTGTTCTTTTGAATCAATGTTTTTGTGTCCTTGGGTAGATCCCTAGGAGTGGAATTGCTGGGTCGTGCATATGGTAGCTCCATTTTTAGTAGACTGAGGAACCTCAAGACAATTTTCATAGTGGTTAGACCAGTTTGCACTCCCACCAGCAATGTAGGAGAGTTTTTTACACCACATCCTTGCCAAGATTTGTTGTTGCTAGTTTTTTTTGATAGGTGCCATTCTTACTGGTTTAAGGTGGTATCTCATTGTGGTTTTGATTGGCATTTCCCTGATTATAAGGGATGTTGAACATTTTTCATACACCTGCATTTCCTCTTTGGAGAAATGTCTTTTAAATTCTTCAGCCCATTTCTTAACTGGATTGTTTAATTTGTTTTTGTTGAGTCTTGTGCGTTCTTTCTATATCTTTGTGATCAGTCCCTTATCAGTTGTATGGAGTGCCAAGATTTTTTTCCCAGTCAGTGGGGTGTCTCTTTGTTTTGATTAACGTTTCTTTTGCTGTACAGAAGCTTTTCAGTTTGATGTAATCCTTTTTGTTAACTTTCTTTGCTTTGGGTGATGAGTCTTTAAAGATGTTATGGAGATGTGTGTCTTGTAGTGTTTAATCTATATTTTCTTCTATATATTTTATGGTTTCAGGTCTTATGTCCAGATCTTTTTTTTTTAATATTTATTTATTTATTTATTTATTTATTTATTTATTTATTTATTTATACAAGCACTGGGTACAGTCAGAAGCGCAGGAGGGTGAGAGAATTCGCCAGAGCCAGAGCAGGGAGCAGAGCAGGCAGAAGGACTGAAGCACACTGCTGAGGGGAGCAGCGGGTGGGAGGAGAGGTCTGCGCGACATGTGGGACCCTCCTCCGGTGGCTGGGGAGCAGCCGGGGATCGAACCAGCACTGCAGAGGCCGCAGGCAGCTTCGCAACCCAGCGTTCAACCACTGCGCCACCAGGGAGGCCCTTTATGTCCAGATCTTTTATACATTTTGAGTTGATTTTTGTGCATGGTGAGTGGTAGTGGTCTAGTTTCATTCTTTTGCATGTGGAGGTCCAGTTTTCCCAGCACCATTTATTGATCCAACTGTCCTTGTTCCATTGCATGTTCTTTGCTCCTTTGCCAAAGATTAGTTGTCCATATATGTGTGGCTTAATATCTGAGCTTTCTATTCTGCTCCATTGGTCTGTGTGTCCGTTTTTGTTCTAATACCATACTGTTTTAATTATTATGGCTTTGTAGTATAGTTTGAAGTTTGGAAGTGTGATACCTCCATTCTCCTTTGTTTTCGTCAGTAGGTCTTTGGCTATTCACAGTTTTTTGTGATTCCATATGAATTTCATCAGTATTTGTTCTTTCTTTGAAG
Organism: Talpa europaea; assembly: GCF_964194135.1. Classification (NCBI taxonomy): domain Eukaryota; kingdom Metazoa; phylum Chordata; class Mammalia; order Eulipotyphla; family Talpidae; genus Talpa; species Talpa europaea. The sequence goes on along the minus strand of NC_140081.1, from coordinate 46,765,429 downwards.
AATGTCATTGAGATTTTTAATGGAATAACATTGAATCTGTAAATTGCTTTTGGTAGGGTGGGCATTTTAATAATGTTAATTTCTCTTCTCTTTTTTGTATAAGGACACCAGCCATTATTAGATTAAGGGCCTACCCTACTCCAGTTTGATCTCATCTTAACTTAATTGCATCTGTAATTGCCCCTTTTTCAGGTATGATCACATTGCTACGTTCTAGGAAGGACACAAAAAGTGAGGGTTGGTAGGGACACTATCCAGCCAAATTGTAATTCAAGAATTGACATCTGTAATTATTTCTCAATTAAAAAAAATGCTATCCTTATTATATTGAATCTTCCAATCTATAGCTTTTCATTTAGATTTTTTACTTCTTTCTCCATCATTATATATTTTTCAACATGAAAGGTCCTATACTTTTTGTTAGATTTATAACTAGCATTTAAAGTTTTTTGAGTGATTGTAAATGGTGTCCATGTTTTAATTTCTAGTATGAAGAAATGCAATAGATGTTTATATGTTTATCTTGTATCCTTCTTGAACTTGTTCATTTCAGGAGGTTTTTTTTTTTTTTTTTAACGATTCCTTAGGGTTTTCTATGTAAACACTCATCCTCTGCACATAAGGGCAGTTTTATTTCTTCTCCAATTTAAATGTTCTCCCTTTCCTTTTCTTGCCTTATTGCACTGACTAAAAGCATGTTAAATAAAAGGGGTAAGAGTGGATATTCTTGCTTGTTTACTATCTTAGAGGTAGAACATTCAGTCTTTCACCATTAAATATAATGCTTGCTATAGGATTTTTTTGTAATTCCTTTTAATTGAGTTGAGGAAGTCCCATATACTACATCAATTGAAATGATCATTTGATTTTTCTTCTTTAACCTGTTAACATGGTGGATTGCATTGACTGATTTTAAATATTAAAATCTTGCATCTTTGGAATAAACCCCAAAGGACCATGGTATATACTTCTATTTATCTGTTGTTGAATTTGATTTGCTAGTATTTTCATTAAAACTTTTTCATCTGTATTCATGAGGCTTATTTGTCTGTAGTTTCTTTTTGTATACTGTCTTAGGTTTTGTTTCCGGGTGATGTTACCTTCATAAAATCAATTGGGCTATATTCCTGTTTCTTCTACATTTTAAAAAAATCAGTGTGCAGGATTTATGTTACTTCTCTAAATGCTTCGTAGAATTCTCCCATGAAAACATCTAGGCCTATAGGTTTTTTTCAAAAGCTTTAAATTATAATTTCCTTAATAATAATCCAGCTGTTGAAACTGTCTCTTATATTGGGTGAGTTGTGGTAATTTGTGTCTTTCAATTAAGTGACCCACTTTATGTCAAAATTATGTGTGTAAAGTTCTTCATAGTATTCCCTTATTATTCTTTTGATATGCACAGGATTTGTAGCAATACACAGTTTCATTCCTGCTATTGATAATTTATATCTTTCCTTTTATTTATTTTTTTTAATTTTATACCTTTTTTACATCGTTTTTTCATTTTTGTACAATGTATGCATTTTTGTCTTGGTTATAGTCCCTATACAATTCCCAACCCCCTTGTTTTAATCCTACTCCCTCCTCCCTCCTGCCCCAATAGTATGTCTCTGGTTTATAGTTGCTTGTTCATTTTGATTTTTACTTTATTATAATTAGGTTTTTTCCTGATCCCTTATTTAGGTTTTCTAATTCCTGCTGTGAGTGAGACCATCATAGGATAATGAAACTATATCTATCCTTTTTTTCCTCTATCATTCTTTTTTTTTTAACTCTTATTGGAAGCTGTTTTCTTTTTTTATTAATTTTTTAATTTAATATATTTTTATATTATTTTTCATTTTTACACAATGTATGCATTTTCATCTTGGTTATGGTCCCCATACAATTCCCATCCTCCGTGTTTTGACCCAACTCCCTCTCCCCCCACCCCATAGTGTGTCTCTGGTTTATAGTTGCTTGTTGATTTTGATTTTCACTTTATTCAAGAGGGCACCTGCACCCCTATGTTTATAGCAGTACTATTTACAATAGCTAAGCTATGGAAACAACCCAAATGCCCCAAAATAGATGACTGGATCAAGAAGATATGGTACATATACACAATGGAATATTACTCAGCATTCAAAAAAGATAAACTCATGCAATTTGCAGCAATGTGGATGGAGCTGGAAGGGATCATGCTCAGCAAAATAGCCAGAAAGAAAAAGAAAAATACCGGATGGTCTCACTCAGCAGCAATTTAGAAAACCTAAATAAGGGACCAGGAAAAAGACTAATTATAATAAAGTAAAAATCAAATTCTCTGTCATTCTTGCCAGAAGTTAGTAAAAATCATTCATTTTTCAAAGCTCCTCAGTTGATTTTCTCTTTTGTCTTAGTGTTTTTAGTCTCGCTGATTTCTACTAACTCTTTATTAGTTACTTTATTCTGCTTGCTTTGCATTTAGATTGCCCTTCTTGTCTAGGTTCTTGACATGGTAATTTAGATCATTAATTTAATATTTTTCCTCTTTTCTAATATATGCATTTACTGCTGTAAATTTCTCTTAGGTTTGCTTTAGTTGTGTCACACAAATTCTGCTGTGTTGTGTTTTCATCTTCATTTAGTTCAATGTATTTATCACCCTTGAGACTTCGTCTTTGTCCCATAGATTGCATAGAATTGTACTGTTTAATTTCCAAGTGTTTATAGATTTTCCTATTATCTTTTTGTTATTTAATTCGGGTTTAATTCCATTGTGGTCAGAGAACATAACTTGTATGATTTCAACTATATATATTTTTTGAGAATTTTTTTAGGGTCCAAGATATATTCTATCTTAGTATATGTTCCCTGGACACTTGAAAAGAATTTTTTGGGTGGGTGTTCTATAATGGTCAGTTAGATTCCACCTATTGATGATGTTGCTGATGTTGCTGGTTGCCATGGGGAGCTATTCCTAACTTAATAGGTCTAAAAACGTTCTTTGTGAGCTTATGTCTACTCTCTGACATTTAACCAATACAAGTTCTGTCCATTTCTTCACTTACCTTGAGTGTTTTGTAGTTGACGTATAATATTCCTGTTCAAATGTCCTATTTTGTAGTTTCTCTTAATTTTTTGGAAGAGTTTGAGAAGGTTAGGTATTGGTTCATCTTTGAAAGTTACTGTTTCAGTTTCCTTCCATGCAATTGACCTATTCAGGTTTTCTGTTTCTTCCTTACTCAATCTTGAAAATTTGTATATTTCTAAGAATTTGTCCATTTCATCTAAGTTATTCACTCACTGGCATACAGAGGTTCATAGTAATCTTTTATGATCCTCTGTATTTCTAAGATGTCTGCTGCAAATTCTCCTCTTTTGTTTCTGACTCTATTTATTTAACTTTCTCCCTCTTTTTCTTTGTGACCCTACCTAGAGTTTTGTCTGTTTCGTTTAGGTTTTTGTTTTTGTTTTTAAAGCTTTTAGTTTCGTTGGTCTTTTGAACTTTCTGTTTTGACTGTATTTCATTTATTTCTGCTCTCATTTTTATTATTTCCTTACTTCTGCTGGCTTTTGGTTTTGTTTCTTCTACTTTTCTAGTTTCTTCATGCAAGATGTAAGGTTACTTATTTGACTGTTTTGCTTCTTGATGTGGACCTATAATTCCTATCTACTTCCCCCTTAATACTACTTTTGCTATGTCTCATTGTTTCTGGCTGGTTCTATTTTTACTTTCATTTTTGTCCAGGTATTTTTTAATTTCTCCTTTGATTTCTTCATTAACCCAGTAGTATTCAGTAGTATGTTGTTCAATCTCCATATAGTAGAGGTTTTTCATGCTTTTAATGGTTTATTTCTAGTTTGATACCATCGTGACACTTGTTTAGTGACTCAACATGTATTCTGTCCTGGAGAATTGTTCCATTACCATTTGAGAATATTTAGTCTGTTTGGTGTGGGTATCAAGAGGGTCATTCCCCTATAAATGTTTATTAAGCCCATATTGTCTAATTACTCATTTAAGGCCATTTTTTCTTTATTTATTTTTGTTGGGTTGATCTGTCCATTGATGAAAGGGGAGGAATGAAAGTTGAAATCCCCTACTATTATTTTGTTGTTACCAATTTCAGTTTTCAGATTTGATAATAGTTGTCATATATATTAATGCCCCTTCATTTGGTACATATATATTGATGTGTGCTATTCCCTTAATCATTGTATAATATCCATTCCTGTCTCTTGTGACCTTTTTTATCCAGAAGTCTATTTGATATGAGTATAGCTGTCCCTGAGTTTTTGGGATCCCATTTACCTGTGGGATTGTTTTCTAGCTATTTATTTTCACCCTATGTTTATCTTTGGAGCTCAGAGGGTCTCCTAGAGAGAGAGCAGACAATTGGGTTTTGTTTTCTGGTCCAGTTGGCCATTCTGTGCCCTTTGATTGGTATGTTCAATCCATTTATCTTTAGGGTGGTTATTGATATATGAGGATTTGCTATTGCCACTTAATCTTTAGTTTTCTGGTTCTATCTATTTCCTTATTCAGAGTTTTGTTGCTCTTCTCTTCCGTTTTGATAGGAGAGCTCTTTTCAGCATTTCTTGAAGTGGAGGTCAAGTGCTTGCAGGCTCTTTCAGCTTCTGTTTGTGAAGACATTTATATCTACCTTAATATCTGAAGTAAAATTTTGCAGAATATAGTATTCTTAGTTGGCAATGTTTATCTTTAAGTGCTTTGAATACATTATTCTATTATGTTTTTGTTTGTAATGTTTTCTCACAGAAGTCTTAATGTAAGTCTGATGGAATTACCTGCTTTTTCCCCCTTGCCATTTGCATATTCTTTCTTTGTCTTGAACTCTTAGTATTTTCACAGCTATATGTTTTGGTATAGGTCTCTTTATATTTAGATAACTGGAGTTCTTTAGCTTCATGGACTTGTATGTTTAGTTCCTTCCCCTAATATGGGGACAGCTATACTTGTATCAGGTTTGTGAACTTTTCCTCTATTATTTCTTAATGTTTTCTGTTCCCATCTCTCTCTCTTAGCCTTCTTGGAAACTCATTATCCTCATGTTGTCCTTCCTAATGAAGTTAGATAGTCTCAAAGTGTTTCTTCATTTTATTTATTTATATTTTGCTTTCTTCTTCCATCTGGGTCCTTTGAACATCATTATCTTCAAAGTCACTGATTCGATCCTACATTTAGTCTAGACTACTTCCGTAACCTTTTCTAGAATTTTTTAATCTCCTCTATTGATCATTTAATATCCTGAAATGCCATTATTTTCTTATTTAAATCTTTAGTTTCTGTTTTCTGTTCATTAATTGTATTTCTCCTTGCATTCATTTACTTTTTTGAATTTTGTTGTATCTCTTAGATTAGACTTTTAGAATAGTTGTATCACTTTGACTTTCTTTTCTGCAGTTTCTTCCATCTCTAATTTTCTTTATTATAGAAATTTTGAACTCTCCGATAAGAAAATGAAATCTTCCATATGTTGTGGTTGGAATCTGAAGAATTTTTCTTTCTTTGTGGTAATATATTCACTTGAAGCTTCAAGTTGCCATGTGTTGGGTTTTTTAATGTGCCTATTTCATTATTTTAGATCTTAAGAGTTTGAATTACTTCTACCATTCCAGCAGGTGGTGCTGTGGTTTTTAATATTATTTTGAATGTTTGTCCTTTCCAGGCTTCTGCCACTGATCTTGCAGCTGCCTAGTCAGTGGTTTTGGGGAAGGGTTTGGATGGGTCACATTGCTGGTGTGAAGCCTCTGGTTTTAAAGGATGTCAGATTTGTATTTGTGGCACTCCCACTAGCCCTTTTCTCTGTGGTTCCAGCCCTGAGATTCTGCTGTTCTCAGTTAACTTCACAAGGTCACTGTAAGTCACAAGGGGTGGGATAGAGGCTGCATATTCCAGCACATTATCTTTGTCACATTCACTGGCGACATGGGCCAATGAGAGCACCCCAGCTTCTTCACACAGATTTTTCCAGTCAAAGATGTATGTCTCCACACTGTTCAGTTCTCTCTTCCCTGGGACCACTGGCTGAGTGGCAGTGTTGTTGGTTTGTACAGGATCTTCCTTCCCACTACAACCTCCAAGTGCCTTTCTCCTCTTACCTCTTATTTAGTGAAGCATGAATTTCCTCCCTATCCTTCTGGCATAGTCAGCCTGGTCTCTGATGTCTAAGAGGTGTTCCAATTTCACCCCTAGCCACAGGTCTCTCTGGGTCCAGTATTCCACTGTTTTTAACAATATGATCTTCTGGGATCAGTAGAATTTGACTAAAAGAACCCAGCTTTTTCAAATCAGCATATTTGAAGATAAGTTGATAATTACACAATCTGAAGAAAAAAGGGGAAGAAGAATGAAAAAGACAAAATAAATAACATTGCCTCAGGGAAAAGTAGGATATCATTAAGTACACTAATATACACAATGGTAGTACAAGGATGGGAGAGAAGGAACAGGAATAATGACTGAAAAATCCCAAATCTGATGAAAAACATTAATCTACACACCTAAGAAGTTCCATGAACTCCAAACAGAATATATAGTTATCCTGGTTATAGTCCCTATACATTTCCCACCCCCGTTGCATACATTGTGTAAAAATGAAAAATGATGTAAAATATATATAAAATAAAAAAATGGAAAAAAGAATATATCGCCATCTACACTTTTATAAAAATATAATACTAAATTGTTACATGCCAAATACAAAGAGAAAATTTTTTTAAAAGTACGAGAAAAATTACATGCCTTAGAAAGGAACCCCAGATTAACAGCTGACTTCTTACCCGAAGGCAGTGGCATATTCAAAAATAATGAAAGAAAAATAATAGTTAACCAAGAATCCTATAGCCAACAAAATTATTTTTCAAAACGGAATGTGAAATGAAAACATTATAAGATAAAGAAAACAGGGGCCTCCCTGGTGGTGCAGGGGGTTAAGTTGCAGCATTATGAAGGTATCCACAGCCACTGCAGCATGAGTTTGATCCCCCACCAGGGAGCTGACCCACATGGCACAGGAGACCTCTCCTGCCTCGCCCGCTGCTCCCTTCAGCAGTGTATTTCAGTCAATCTGCCTGTTCTGTTCCCCACTCTGTTTTTGGTGAATCCTCTCAAACACCCCCCCCCCCCGCCACACTTCTGGCCTGTATCCCAGTTCTTGGATGCATAAAAAAATGATAAAGAAAACAAAAATCTTGTTGTTACCTGACATGCTGAAATGCAAAAGGAATTTCTTTAGGGTGAAAGCACATGACTCCAGACAATAATTCAAATTACACACAAAAAGTATCAGTAATTATAAAAGACAATATAAATGCATATTTCTCCTCTCTTAACTGATTTTTTTTAATATTTATTTATTTATTTATACAAGTACTAGGTACATTCAGAAGTGCAGGAGGGTGAGAGAATTCACCAGAGCCAGAGCAGGGAACAGAACAGGCAGACCAATGAAATACACTGCTGAGGGGAGCAGTGGGTATGGCAGGAGAGGTCTGCATGCCATGTGGGACCCTCGCCAGCAGCCGGGGATCGAACCGGCACTGCAGAGGCTGTGGGCAGCTTCGCAGCCCAGCGCTCAACCGCTGCGCCACCTGGGGAGGCCCTTAACTGATTTATTTTTTTTTTAAGATTTATTTATTCATGCATACAAGAACCAGGGTATAGGCCAGATGTGTGGGAGGGTGAGAGGATTCACCAGAGACAGAGTGGGGAACAGAATAGGCAGGCTGACTGAAATACACTGCTGAGGGGAGCAGCAGGAGAGACAGGAGAGGTCTGCCACGCCATGTGGGATTCTCGCTGGCCGGCCAGGGTCGAACCCTCTCTGCAGAGGCTGCAGGGGCTGCGGACAGATTCACAGCACTGTGCTCAACTGCCTGCCCCACCAGGGGAGGCCCTCTTAACTGATTTAAAAAGCAAGTATATAAAACATTAAATAATTATTTTGTTGGGCTCTTAACATACAGAAATGTAATATAAAAATATAGTTAACTAAGCCACAAGAAGGAATGAAGAGAACCAGAAATGGCAAATTAGAATGTTTACATAACTGTAAATATGTATGTGTATTTCTTGCTTCTGTTAGCTTCTTTGAAACACAAAATTATAAGAAGTAATTTTAACGATTGTTGAATTCTCTTTTTCAAAACTTACTACAAAGCTGTAGTAATTAAGAAGACGGTATGATACTGACATACGGATAGATATGTAAATTAATAAAACAATTAAAAGTTCAGAAATAAAGCTTCATATTTATGGCTAATTGATTTTTGATACAGTTTTCAACATTATTAATGGGGGAAAAATCTTTTTAACACTGTTTCCAGGTCAACTAGATAGCTCTGTATATAAAAGTTAATTCAAATTGAATCAAATACCTAAATATAAAAGCTAAAATTGTAAAACTATGTATATATAACGAAATTATAAAACTCTTAGAAATAATTATACATAAAAGTCTTTGAAGCATAGTCTTAAATCTTTGTGACTTTGGATTAGGCAATGGTTTCTTAGCTACGATAACAAGAACATAAGCAATAAAATAAAAGATAAATAAATTAGATTTCAGGACATTTAAACTTATCTGTAAAGGACAATATCAAGGAAGTGAAAAGACAAACCACAGAATGGGAGTAAATGTTGGAAATCATATCTCTATTGACGAACTTAGAATGTATTTTAAAAGACTTGCAACTCAATAATAATTTTTATTATGTTTATTGAGGTAGCATTGGTTTCCAACACTGTATTTGTTTTAGAAATATATGTTGGGCCTCCCCAGTGGCGCAGCGGTTGAGCGCTGGGTTGCGAAGCTGCCCGCAGCCTCTGCAGCGCCGGTTCAATCCCCGGCTGCTCCCCGGCCACCAGAGGAGGGTCCCACATGGCGCGCAGACCTCTCCTGCTGCCCGCTGCTCCCCTCAGCAGTGTACTTCGGTCCTTCTGCCTGCTCTGCTCCCCGCTCTGGCTCTGGTGAATTCTCTCGCCCTCCCGTGCTTCTGACTGTTCCCAGTGCTTGTATAAAGAAATAAATGAATGAATTAATGAATGAATAAATAAATCTTAAAAAAAATTGTAAGAAAAGTTTTTTTAAAAAAAAAAAAGAAATATATGTTCACCCCTCTACAAATGAGCATTATCACTCCACGCCCACAACCAAAGCCCCAGTCCTCCAGCATAATCCATTGGGCCCTATTTATCTTTACTTTGTACGCCCATCTTCCCCTTGTGGTAGCCTCAGTTCTGCAGTCAAATTGCAAGGGTTTGGTTTGGTTCATAAAATTATTTTAATGTGCATAGGTTCTGACTAGACATTTCTTCAAAGATATTCAAATAAATCAATAAACATGTGAACAGATAGAAATTAGATTAGTGATTTCCAGGGATGGGGGTATGATTACTAGGGGAAATGGGAACTGACTGCTAATAGTCACAGGGTTTCCTTTTAGGGAGAATGAAATGCTCCAAAATTGATTGTGGTGATGGTTTTTAAACTCTTGTAAATATACCAAAACCCTTGAGTGATACACTTTAAGTAAATAAATTGTATGGTATATGAATTATGTCTCAGTAAAACTGATATACACAGTATTCACTTTAGGAATCTGGAGAAAAACCTAAACAGACAGGCATCTGTGATCCAGAACATCTACAATTTCAATTAGAGATATACATGACTTCCATATATATTAAGATATTTAGGACAGAAAAAAAAAAACTTCAAATATGAGCCCCCAAAATGTCATAAGATCAAGCACCTCTGTTTGATGCTATGGATTTGTGTACATCACATAGGCAAATATACACTGTTTTGGAATTAGTAGCTTCAGGATGCATTTTTTAATTGTATCATTTTTGTATTAGGTTACATTTGATTATAATACTTGTATATTTTAAAATATACACCTGTACATTTTAGAAGTATAGGTTCACACCTCTTCAGATATATGTTACCACACCATACCCACCATCAGAGCACCCATAATCACCCACCATAGTCCATTGGGCCCCCTCCCTACTTTATTTCCCACAACCACTGCTGAGTAGTATTCTGTTGTGTATATATACAATACCCTCTTTATCTACTCATCTGCTTTTGGGCATTTAGGTTGTTTCTGTAACTTAGCTATTATCAGTAGTACTGTAGTTAACATGGAAGTGTATATGTCCCTTCAAATTAGTATTTTTGCATTCTTCAAATGCTGAAGATTGGGTCTCCTGAGCAATGCTGGACATGAAGATAGCTGGTGCAAATGAAAATTAAACTCCTCCTGTGCTTCTTAACTTATTGAATGGCACTGTCATTCTTCCAGTTGCCCAAGCCAGACATCTAGATGTCATCCTCAACTCTGCCCTCACTCTTGTTTCTATTCTATTACTAAGTCCCGTCAATTTTACTTCCTAAATACCTCAAGTTTATTCATTTCCTCACATCTTGCATTACCATAAACCTAGTTTTTTTTCTTTCAGGCTATTCTAATTTCTATTTTTTTATTTTAATATTTTTTTTATTTTTTATTATTTAAATTTTATTTTTATATTCCCCTTATAATTACAACCCCCTTCATCTGACCCCAAGCACTGCTTTCCCCGCCCCCCAACCCCCATAGAGTATCTCTGGTTCATAGTTGTTTGTTGATTTTGATATTTTCTTTCTTATATTCTTTTTCCTGGTCCCTTATTTAAGTTTTCTAGATTCCTGCTATGAGTGAGACCATCTGGTATTTTTCTTTTTCTTTCTGGCTTATTTCGCTGAGCATGATCCCTTCCAGTTCCATCCATGTTACTGCAAATTGCATGTGTTTATCTTTTTTGAATGCTGAGTAATATTCCATGGTGTATATGTACCACATCTTCTTGATCCAGTCATCTATTTTTGGACATTTGGGTTGTTTCCAAAGCTTAGCTATTGTAAATAGTGCTGCTGTAAAATTAGGGGTGCAGGTGCTCTTTGGAATTGATGTTTCTGTGACATTTGGGTAAATACCTAGGAGTGGAATTGCTGGATCATATGGAAGCTCTATGTTTAATAGGTCAAGAAATCTCCACACAGCTCTCCATAATGGATCACAAACCTAGTTTAATTTAGCATCTTTGATTTCAGCTACTTTAGGAACCTTTTATCTGGTCTCCTTGCACAATTTTCTTTTTAATAATGGTCATCTAGCAACAAGAGTGATCTTATAAATTTTTAAATATGGGTGACCTTGCTTAATCTTTGTTGTAGTTTCCCGTTGCTCTTAAAGACCCAAACACTGACTTTGGCCTAAAAGGCCCTGCCAAATTCTCTTTACTCATCTTGAGCCACTCTTTCCTTCATTCTGTGTATCTGTGTACTGTTAGTTGCACTGTACTCTACAAGGCCATTAATTACCACCTTCTGGACAAATTTGATGGCTTCTTTACCTTGGTTTTCATTCTTGATTATCTCCTCTTTATTAAAATTATTTTTTCCTTAGTCCTTTATTTTCTCGCTGCTCCTCTGTGTTGTTTTTTCACTTATTCAACCCAACTAGGAACTTTTCCAAGTCTCTACTCTTTCCTTCTCTGTATTTTATATGCTCCCCTTTAAGTGAATTGATACACTTCAACTGTTACCTGAGTTCTAGTCCCTATGTGAAAGAGCCTACATGATATATCCAAAGTTATCCCAATCCCAACACATATAAAATAGAACTAATTGTTGTCCTACTCCCTCATGCCCAGAAACATTTCCTTTCAAATTATTCTTTCAATGGCATCAACATTCTCTCCACCGTTCAAACTGTGTACTTAATTTTATTTTTTCTTTCAAATTTTCCCAAACATTTTTTACTCCCTTTATAATTTTTTTGTACTGAATTTTTTATTGCAGTAGCATGTAATCCTGTGTATGATTCAGAGATGCTAGTTCACAGCTATTCAGATGAATGTTACCACATCATACCCACCACCAAAGCCCCCCATAATCCTCCACCATAATCCAGTGATTCCCTTCTCCCATAACTCTCCACCCCCTCTCCCATAACTTCAGTTTCTACAGTCAGATTGCCAGGGTTTGTTTTGTTTTTCTCTATACAACATGAGTGAAATCATCTGGAATTTGTCTTTCTCATTCTCCTTGCCTGCTTTCCCCCTAGCATAATCCTTTCCAATTCCATCCATGCTGTAGTAAATGGCAAGATTTCCTCATTTTGGTGGGAATGTGTATTTTATTAAGCATATATACCATATCTTCTTTATGCACTCATCTGTCTTTGGTCACTTCCTACAATGAACATAGGAATATATATGTCCCATTGAATTAGTGTCTTTGCATTCTTTGGGTAGATATCTAGAAGTGGAATGGGTGGATCATATTGTAGATCTATTTTTAATCTATGAAAAGTCATCATACCGTTTTCCATAGAGATGCACCAGTCTACATTCCTACCAACATTATGCTACTGTTCCTTTGTCTTCACACCCTCACCAGAACTTGTTGTTTCTGGTCTTTATGATATGGACTGTTCTCAAAATTGTGGAGTATCTATCACATTGTGGTTTTATCACCCTGATAATAAGTGGTGATGAGCATTTTTCGTGGGCCTGTTGGCCATCTGTATTTCTTCTTCGGAGAAGTGTCTCTTTAATTCATCCATCAGTTTTGTGATTGGGTTATTTGTTTTCTTTTTGTTGAGTCATGTGAGTTCTTTGTAGATCTTGAATATTAGCCCTTTGTGCAACATATGATGTGCAAATATATTGTTCCATTCAGTAGGGTGTCTTTTCATTTTAATGATGGTTTCTTTTGCTGTACAAAAGCTTTACAATTTGATGTACTCCCTCCCATTTGCTTATTTTTGCTTTTGACACCCTTGCATTTGGAGTCAAGTCCTCAATGACATCCCCAACACCAATGTTATAGTGTTTTACCTATGTATCCTTTTGTGTATTTTATGGCTTCAGGTCTTCCATCCAGGTCTTTAATGCATTTTGAGTTAATTTTTCTGTATGGTGTGAAACAGTGGTCTAGTTTCATTCTTTCGCATATGGATGTTTAGTTTTCCCAGCAACATTTGTTGAAGAGACTTTCCTTCCTCCAGTGTTTAATCTTGTCTCCTTTGTTGTAGATTAGCTATGCAGGTAAGTGTGGGTTTATTTCTGAGGTCTCAGTTCTGTTCCATTGGTCTGTCATTTTTATTCCAGTACCATACTGTTTTGATTACTATAGCTATTTTTAATGAAGTACCATTATTTTATACCCTTGTTAATTTTTTTTTTTTTGTGGGACCCTCACCGGCGGCTGGGGAACGAACCGGTGCTGCGGGCAGCCTCGCAGCCCAGTGCTCAACCACTGTGACACCAGGGGAGGCCCTACCCTTGTTAATTTTTTGACAGTATAGGATTTCTTCCATTAGTTGTGGCCAACATAGCTCTCCCACCATTTAAACACCTATAGTCCTCTACCATAGTCCATTGAGCTCTCCCCCACCGTTTTCATCCTTTCCCCCATCTCTGTCTCTCTTCCCCTGCCCCTCCTGTATACCTCAGACCTGTGGTCAGGTTTCAAGGGTTGGTTTTTTTAAAAGATTTATTTATTTATGCATACAAGAACTGGGATACAGGCCAGAGGTGTGGGGGGGGGTGAGAGGATTCACCAGAAACAGAGTGGGGAACAGAACAGGTAGATTGACTGAAATACACTGCTGAGGGGAGCAGCGGGTGAGTCAGGAGAGGTCTGCTGCACCATGTGCATAGCTCCCTGGCCAGGGATCAAACTCATGCTGCAGTGGCTGCAGATAGCTTTATAGGTTGTGTCTTAACCCCTTGCATCACCAGGGAGGCCCTCAAGGGTTGGTTTTACCAAGATTATCTTTGACCCTTTGTTTGCTTTCTCTGTATTCCACATATTATAAGTGAAACAATTCAGTATTTATCTCTCTCCTTCTGGCTTATTTGGCTTAGTATAATCCCTTCCAGCTCCAGCCATGTTGCTGCAAATGGCATGAGTTTATCTTCTTTGATCACTGAGTAGTATTCCTGTGTATATATATATATACCACATATTCTTGAACCTCTCATATTTGGGGACATATAAGTTGTTTCCATATCTTGGCTATTGTAAATAGTTCTGCATAATAGTAAGCATAGAAGTGGAACTTTCCTTTCAAATTTGCATTTTTGTGTTCTTTGGGTAGAATTACTGAGTAGAATACTGCGTCATATGGCAGATCCATTTTCAGTTGTTTGAGAAACCTCCCACTGGTTTCCATAGGGTTGGACCAGTCTGCGTTCCCATAAACTGTGTAACAGGGCTGTTTTTACACACACCCTCACCAGTACATATTGTTTCTGGTTGTTTTGGGGGATTTAGATAGATAGATAGATAGATAGATAGATAGATAGATAGATAGATAGATAGATAGATAGATTATATATACATAGTCTATTCTCACAGGTGTGAGGTGTGTGGTTTTGATTTGCATTTTCCCTATGATAACTGGTGACGAACATTTTTTTCGCATGCCTGTTAGCCATCTGCATATCTTCTTTGGCGAGGTACCTATTTAACTCTTCTGCCCATTTTTTGATTTGTTTTCTTTTTGTTGAGTTGTATGAGCTATTTGTAAATCTTGCTATTACTCCCTTGTCAGATGTATGGTGTCAAATCATTTCTCTCATTCAGTGAGGTGTCTCGTCCTTTTGGTTATTATTTCTTTCACTGTACAGAAGCTTTTTAGTTTAATGTAACCCCAAATGTTTACATTCTCCTTTGTTTTTCTTGCTGCTGGAGATGAATCAGAAAATATATTTCTGAAGTTTATGTCATGGAGTTTTTGCTTATGTTTTCTTTTTTATATATTATATCATTTCAGGTCTTACATCCAAGTCTTTTCTCCATTTTGAGTTGATTTTTGTGCATGGTGTGAAATGGTGTAGTTTCATTCTCTTGCATGTGGCAGATTTCCCCAACTCCATTTATTGAAGAGGCCTTCCTTGTTCCAGTGTATATTCTTTCCTCCTTTGTCATAGATTAGTTGTCCATAAAGGCATGATTTTATTTCTGGTCTCTCAATTCTGTTCCTTTGATCTGTGTGTCTTTTTTTTTTTTTTTGTACCAGTACTGTGTTGTTTTAAATATTATGGCTTTATAGTATAGTTTGAAGTCAGGAAGTGTAAATTTACCATTTTCCTTTTCAGTCAGGAGAACTTGGACTATTTGAGGTCCTTTGTGATTCCATACAAATTTCATTAATATTTGTTCCATTTCTTTGAAGAATGGCATTGAGATTTTTTGGCATTACATTGAATCTGTGAATTGGTAGGATGGTCATTTTAACAATGTTCATTCTTCCGGGGCCTCCCTGTGACACAAATAATTGAGTTGCAACACTATGAAGCTGTCTGCAGCCAAGGCAGCATGAGTTCAAACCCCGGTCAGGAAGGTGACTGACATGGCACAGCAGACCTCTCCTGACTCGCCCACTGCTCCCCTCAGCAGTGTATTTCAGTCAATCTGCCTTCTCTGTTCCCCACTCTGTCTCCAGCGAATCCTCTCACCTCGCCCCCCGACACACACCTCTGGCCTATACCCCAGTTCTTGTATACATAAGTAAATAGATCTTTATTTTAAAAAGAGAAAAAACAATGTTCATTCTTCCTGTGCATGAGCAGGGAATATCTTTCCATGTATTTCTGTCTTCTATTTCTTCTAACAGTGTTTTTATACTTTCCTTTGCATAGGTCCTTCACCTCCTTTGTTAAGTTTATTCCCAGGTATTTAATTTTTGTGTGTGAAATTGTAAATGGGATGGCTTTCTTAATTTCTTTTTCTTTGTCTTGCTCATTGTTTGTACATAAGAAGACAACTCATTTATGTCTGTTGTTTTTGTATCCAGCCACTTAGCTGAAGTGCTTCATTGTTTTGATTAGTTTTTCCATGGAGTCTTTGGGGTTCTTTATGTATATTATCATATCATCTGCAAATAATGATTGCTTTACTTCTTCTTTCCCAATTTGGATGGATTTATTTTATAGCTTTCTCTTGCCTAATTGCTCTAGTAAGGATTGCCAATACTATGTTGAATAGTAGTGATGAGAGTGAACATCCTCGTCTTGTATCAGATCTTAGTGGAAAGGCTTTCAGTTCTTCATCATTGAGAATGATGCTAGCAGTAGGTTTGTTATATATAGCTTTTATTATGTTATGTTGTTCCATTTATCCCCAGTTTTTCAAGGGTTTTCATCATAAATGGATGCTTTATCTTTTCAAATGCTTTCTCTGCATCAATTGATATATGATCATATGAATTTTATGCTCCTTTTTGTTCATGTAGTGAATTACATTGATAGATTTTTGGATATGGAACAATCCTTGTGTTCCTGATATAAATCTCATTTGGTCATGTTGTATAATCCTTTTAATACATTGTTGACTTCAGTTTGCTCAGATTTTGTTGAGAATTTTTGCGTCTCTTTTCATTAGGGAGATTGGTCTGTAGTTCTCTTTTTTGTTGTCTTTGTTTGATTTTGGTATTATTATAATGTCAGCACATAAAATGTGTTTGGCAGTATTCCTTCTTCTTTCCTTTATAAAATAAGTTTGAGCAGTATAGGTATTAGTTCATATTTTTTAAGTTTGGTAGAACTCACTTGTGAAGCCATCTGGTCCTGAATTTTTGTTTTTAGGTAGCTCCACCCTACATTTTCAGGCCACTTCCTATTAATTCCCCTATGTAAATTGCTTTGGTCAAACATTTGTTAGTTTCCTTGAGACATGCTGATCTCAATAATCCAATAATCCAAGTTTTTGTTCTGCCCATATAAATACTATTTCTCTGTATATCCATATTTTATTGAGATATAATTTACATATCACAAAATTAACAATTTTAAAGTATACATATTACCAGTTTTTAGCATATCCACAAGCTTGTGCAACCACCACCAGTATCTATTTCCAGAACATTTTTATATTCCAAAAAGAATTCCCATTACTATTAGCTGTCATTCCCTCAGCCCCTGGCAACCACCAGTCTGCTCTCTATATCTATGAATTTACCTATTGTAGACATTTCGTGTAACCTATAGATATCTAGATCCTACTCAGCTACCCTAAGATCATGTTGGTTTGCTTAGTCATTTGTTCATTCAGTTAAAACCACAACACTGTGTCAGACACTATGACAGGCTGTGAACAGGCAAAGATAGATGACTTTCTGCCTTCAAAGAAATTCTAGCCTTGTGGAGGAGCCAGACAATGCAGTGTTGTAAGTGCTGTTGAACAAAATACCAAAGGAATAAAATTGTGAATAAATTTTGAAGAGTCAGGGAGAACCTTGCTGAGGAAGTAGCATTGACTGAATATTGATTTATTTGTTCACTGATTCATTAATTCAGCAAACATCTGGTGTGCCCCTATTACATGTCAGGCACAGTGCTGGACTATGAGATTACTAAGATGACTAAAAACAATTCTGTATACTTCAAGGAGCTTGATAGTCTGGAGGAGGAGATAAATATATAAACAGTTTCTAAACAATAAATTGTATTAGAGGAATATAAAGCTTGCTGTGGGAACAGAGAGAATGTACTAATTCTGCTTGTAATTTGGAAGAAAAGTAGACATCTAGCAAGTGAATAAGAGTGGGGGTTAGCATTTCAAGCAGAGACTAGACCTCCTCTGTGCCAGCCTAGTGCTCAATTCATTTACTGAATTAAAGCACCTAATGCCTGTCACTCTGACTGGCCTGGCCTTGTGTCAGATGCCTTGTGTAGTCCTCTTTATATATGAATGCCTTTTCCCCACAAAGGCATTGTATGTCCTGTAGGATAAGAGCACTGTTTTATTCCTCTTAATGTCTCACTCTCATGGTGTTTTATATATAGTACTTTCTGTAGATCCAAATGAGGGAAAGAATTCCAGCTGTCCAAGTTTTCTATCAAGTTTCCTCTTTCTTTAGACTGAGAACTTTTGTGTAGATAAAGGGTTTTAACATGGAATAAGTACACAAATGCTCCCTTTATGGTCTATCCCCTATATAATTATTAAGACTGTTACTCCTTAAACTATACCTTTTCATTGTTGCAAAATATTGTAAAGAAGCTTATATAATCTTGTGATCAGTCATGTTTAAAGACCACTCATAAAGCTAGGGTACCACTTAGAAATGCCCCCTTTATGCATAGCTAGGTAGATAATATCAACACTAAACATTAATAATGTTTAAAAATTGCAATCATTTGACTTTAAGTAAACATATTATTCTGCATAAAAGGTTTTCATTTATAAGCAAAACCTGAGGTTTCATGGAGAAAAATTCTGCCTCACAACTGTAACATAAAACTTCTGCCTCAATTTTCAGCCTGCTGGACTACCCTGTAAGACTTTCAGACTTAAGATTGCAACATAAGGTCTTACTGAGTTTACGGTCTGCTGACCTACCCTACAGATTTCCAGTTTTGCCAGCCCCTACAATTGTGTGAGACAATTCCTTAAAATAAATATCTCTCAGAAAATAAGGATTAATATAATTGCTATTCCAAACACAGACTGATTCTGGTCAAGGAAATTAAGAGATTCAATAAAACTGCTTATTAACAACCATCTCTGAAAATTAGAAGTAGGCATCAAAGGGATAATTGACTGAGGAGAGCTTCAAGGAAAGACCTCATTGCTTTTTTAGTTTATATGTCACTTCATGAGGTCTTTGGAGCATTCAACAGCTCATGAACCTTTAGAGTGCCCTGCTCTAGTCTCCAGAAGCATGGTATTGTCCATGGAGACTGAGGCTCCTTTGGTGTTAACAGAGAACCTACTGTTTAATAATAATGGTGTGCAGCATTGAGAGTCAGTGCTGCAATCATTGTGACAGTAATAACTGCAAACCCACTGTCTTTGGATTTCAGGAAGGCTACCCAGAAATGGAGGTTCTCTGGCTGATGATCAAGTCCTGGAATACTGGAATACTTATGTATGGCAGAAGCAAGTATGTGTCTGCTGAAAAATGGTGTGGCCTGGCATTGCGTTTCCTTAACCACATTGGCTCACTCAAGAGAAACTATGAAGCTCAGGTGAGGAGGGAGAGGGTTAGTGGTGGATGGCATGACATAGGAGACAATGAAGTAGCTGTGCTCTCAGTAAAGGCTCAACCCTGCTTTCCTTGGCTAGGAAAGGGTCTCAATCATTGTTCCCTTCAGTGGTTCCATAGAACTACAAGTAAGGGACTGTAAAATTAGTAATTCCTTAGACTAAAAACAAAAAGGATGGCAAACAGGGGAACTTATGAATGGAATCTAATTAAAAGAAGTAACAGGATTGAATTCTGGAAAGATGTATCACCTTCAATGCCATTGTAGGTTGGGAAGAAGTGGCCCCTGTGCAAAATAATGACTTTTTTAGAAATACATTTTCTCCAGGAATGAGTCTGAGTTGCAGGCTTCGGGGCCATTACCTAACCAGGAGAAACTTGGTGGAGAAAGGTCTTGCCACCAAATAAGAGCAAAGAGTCTTTTGTGTTTTAAGTAACTTCTCCCCTAACAGCCCATCTCCAGTAAATGGACATAGTGCAGTGGGATCCCTCTTCCTAAAGAGAGTACCATATTTTCACCCAAAAGTGGCTCATCAGAAGGTTATGGTTAGACTCTCATGTCATCACCATGGGTCTGGGAAGCTTTCCCATATTTCCTTTCCTCTCAAATCTACTTGGTGTTCTCTTCCCCAGATGAATGTTTTGTATAGTGAGCTTGTGGAAGCATTAGATAAAAAAAAAAGGCTCACTTTTTAATGAAGAGTAAGAACTGCTGGAACAAGGCATACGAGCAGGCAAGCTGGGAACAACTTCAAGAAGATATACAGTCTGTCAGTCAGTCTGTCTGTCAGTCTGTCTCTCTCTCTCTCTCTCTCTCTCTCTCTCATTGTACCAACAACCTTTGCTGGTTGTAATAGGAAGTAGAAGAAAGGAGCAGATATGACAGCTCTCCATCTCCTCAGGTGTCTCCAAAGGCTCTTGAAAAGTGATTTATGGTGTTGAGATGTTGATTATTTAAATTTTTGCCAAGCTTTCTTTTAAGCTTTTGTTTCTATTTTCTTAGGTGCCGTTTTCATGTTGTTGAATGAAATTTCCAAAAATAAAATCATTTTGACTTTTGCTGCTGTGACTAGCTTGTTTCTGGGAGACAAATGAATTTCCCAGAGTGTTAAGGATTATTGAAGGATGAGGGTATGTAGAAATAGACCATGTGAAAGCAAGATGGTTTATGTTCATTGCAGTCCAATGTAGGTTGCATTTTATTCCAGAAATGCTCAAATTCCTAATACCTGAAGATAATAGACAACCATAGACTTTATCAGAAGGACCTTAGTGGTCATTGGGTCCAGCTTTGATCTGATTCATGAAATCTATGTGACAGCGTTGAGAATGAATTGTCCAGTCTCTATCAGAACATATCCTATGACAATTCAACTTTTTTTTCCCTCTGACTAGTAAAAAAAAAAAAAAAAAAAAAAACCTCCCTAAACAGAAATGTCTATCCCTATAACAAATCTGCTTTCTCTGTCCCAGATACCCTTTGGAAAACTAAAGACAGAAATCAGGTCCCTCCCTATCTTCTAGACTTCTTTCTTCTTCCAGTTAAACGTCCTCAGACTCCTCAGCTGTTCCTCGTGTGAAGTAGTCAAGTTTACCTCGCAGGAGCCAAATTCCAAGTTCCAGTGAGGTCTGATCAACACAGAGTGGGTACCCTCATTCTAGCTAGATTTGCACAAGTGTACTACTATAAGGCCACATGGCTTTTCCCCCGTTCATTTGTATTAACATTTTTTAACTTCTAATTTTGAAATAGTTTTATGCTTACAGAAAATTCACAAGTAAGCACAATGAAATGCCATAAAACCTTCACCCTGCTTCCTTATTTTTTAACATTTTAACACATTGCCTTATTCTCTTTGTGTTTCTTTCTGAACCATCTAAGATCAGTTTGCAGACATCTTGTCCTATTACCCATTAATAACTCAGTCCTAAAAATAAGGACTCTTCTGTATATCCACAGCGCAACAATCAAAATTAGGAAATGAACAATGATAAAATTCTACTGTCCAATCCACAGACCCAATTCAGATTTTACTGATTCTCATAATAAAGTTCTTCATAGTTCAGGATCATAGTTGCATTTAGTTGTCATTTGTCTTTCATTTCCTGCAAACCAAACAAGTCTCTCCTTATCTTCCGTGACCTTGACATTTTTTAAGATTTATTTATGCATGCAAGAACTGGGATACAGGCCAGAAGTGGGGGTGGGCGTGAGGCGATTCACCAGAAACAGTGGGGAACAGAAAGGCGGACTGATTGAAATACACTGCTGAGGGGAGCAGTGAGCAAGACAGGAGAGGTTTACTGCACCATGTGGGTCAGCTCCCTGGCCGGGGATCAAACTTGTGCTGCAGTGGCTGCGGATTGTTTCATAGTACTGAGACTAAACCCCTTGTGCCAAGGCCCGACCTTGACATTTTTTAAGGTACAGGCTAACTACTTTGTAGCAAGAACCTCAACTTGGGTGTGTCTGAAGTTTCCTAATGATTAGATTCAGTTTGTGCATTTTTGGCAAGTAAACCACAGAAGTGATGTGTTTTGGGTGCATCATACTAATAGGCAAACAATATCAATTTGTCCCATCGCTGGTTACTTAGTAATTAATAAGTAATTATGAAGTACTTGGAATATACTTTGAGAACAAGTATCCTGGTCCTCATTAAACTTTTACCTACTAGTTTTATCATCCATTGATGATTCTTGCTTGAATATGTTTATACTGCGATAGTTGCTAAATGACTTTTCTATTTTCATCATTCCCTTTTCATTTATTAGTTGATGTTTGTTAGGTAGAGCATTTTCTTATCCCCCACTTAATTTATTCATGTTTTTAAAACATGTTTTAGTACAAATTAATGGATTTATAGTTTATTCAATAAGTTATAATCCACTATTGTTATTTTGCTTCTTACAACTCATGTCTGTCCCTTTGAGATGTCCCTATCATTCTGTGAACACTTTATTACTTTATGAACACAATAAGATGTTCCAGGTCATCTTGTACTCTCTGCCCCAGCACTGGAATGAGTAATTTCTCCAAGGCTCTCTGCTTCCCTTTAATGGAAAATAGTAGTTCAATGGAGAATGATAGCACTCAAGGTCTGAGTGCTAGGTATGCTCATTGTTACTGGGGTACCATTTCTTGTTTCTAGGTACCCTCAGTGAACTGAGCTAGGAAATAAATGTGTGTATATACAACACACACATATAAATAACAGATTCAGCTCCATTTTCAATCCAACACTAGAGAATGACCATTATTCTAGTCTTCTTCCTCTCTTTCATCTTTACAACTCTCAACAACATTGAGAAACCTGGCTCCCGTTAACCTCAAATATTCATTTGCTTACTATCTTATGTGAAAAAAAAATCCCCCAACCATGCATCTACCTCTTCATTCCTAATCCCAACATCCTGACCATGAAGACTGCCTCTTTGGCCCAGCCTGGCAAACACTCTGGCCAAGTCATCAGCTGAGTCCCCAGCCCCATGAGTGAGCAAGCCAAGTACCTAGCTGAACTTCTACCAAGAGAAAGTGAAAATAGGCCCCTCGTATTGTTAACTCACTAGATTTAATATTTTACTCTTCCCTGCCTTTGCCTTCGTTTTTTTCTTTTTATCTTTGAGAATTCAGCTCAAATGTCAAATTGGTCAGAGAAACATTCCCTGACCAGGTCAAATGCTCTTATCATATGCTCAGTTAGCAGACATTTGGTCCACTGCAAAACATCTATTTATACATTTGATCCAAAGCTAAAGGTCATGTCAAAAGCGTCCACTGAGACATTTGATCCATGCCAACAGGTCCTTGATATTTGGTTCTGTCAGAAACATCCACTGAGACATAGGGCTTATGGTCCACACCATAAGGTCCTTGATTTTTAGTCCTGTCAAAAACATCCACACTTAGAATGTATCCCTGAGTTGAAATAGCTTGGAATACTTGGTGTTATTTACAGTGCACGATGTAGTATTGGGTTACACTATATCATTTATTTATGCACTGACAATGAAAAAGTGAGTGGTTACAGATATATATATATATATATATATATATATATATTATAAAGTACTTAATTTGCATTGGAAAGAAATCTCAACATTAACCCTTCATTGTGCATGATGAGTTCCAAGATTGACAATAAGAATACAATTTGACTGTTCCTTCCAAATGCATAGGTAAAAGGATGCTTGTTTCACTTTTCACAAGCCCTTTAGTGAAAAATATCTTCTTTGGGTCTCGAATATATGATAATGGAAAGTAACAATCATAAATGTGCATCCATATTGTTTGGACTTCCTGTTGTATTTTTAGAAGATGTAATGTAATGTACTAAAGTACATTGTGGAGAATGTAGGAGAAAATTTAGATGATCTCTTGGTTTTATTTAGAGAGTGTATATCTGTAAAAGGTGTGACAGAGACAGAAGAAAACAAGAAATTCCAAGATTTCCACCAGAAAGTTGGAATGTTTATACATCAGTACTGAATGGCAATCACAGGACAAATAATTCAGTGGAAAGTCAGCAAGGCAAACTTCAAAAGCTGATGGTAGTCTGTTGTCCTCAAATTGGAGATTCATTGAAGTGTTAAATGACAAACAGCAAAAAGGCCTCCCTGGTAGTGCAGGGGTTAAAGTCTCAGCACTATCAAGCTATCCCCAGCCACTAAGGCATGAGTTCGATCACCAACCAGGATGCTGACCCACATATACCGCAGCAGACCTCTCCTCTCTCACCCGCTGCTCCCCTCAGCAGTGTATTTCAGTAGATCCACCTGTTCTGCTCCCCACTCTGTCTCTGGTGAATCCTCTCACCCCCTGTATCTCTGGCCTACACCCCAGTTCTTGTATGCATAAATAAATAAAAATAAATACATCTCTAACATTTATTTAATTTATTTTTTTACATCATTGTTCATTTTTAAACAATATTTGCTTCCCCCCCCCTCAGGTATAGTCCTTCACCAGTGCACCTGTGCACCATCAACACAGTCCCCTGTGCTCCTCCCTCCCTCCCTCTGATCCCTCTCCCTCCTCCTCCCCTGCAGGATGTCTCTGGTTTATAATTGTCTGTTTTTGCTTTGTTGTGGTTTGCATTGCTATTATTTTTTGCACTGATATCTTATTTGGTTCCCTTATATTCCTCCTATAAGTAAAACCATTGATATTTTTCTTTTTCCTTCTTACTTATTTCACTGAGCATAATTCCTTCTAGCTCCATACATGTTGCTGCGAATAGCATGAGTTTATCTTTTTGATTGCTGAGTAATATTCCATTGTGTATATATACCACATCTTCTTGATCCAGTCATCTATTTTAGGACATTTAGGTTGTATCCAGGTTGTACCTATTATAAATAGTGCTGCAGTAAACATAGGTGTACAGGTGTTCTTATGATTCAATGTTTTGGTGTCCTTTGGGTAAATCTCTAGGAGTGGAATTGCTGGGTCATATGGTAGCTCCATTTTTAGTAGACTGAGGAACCTCCAGGCAAATTTCCATAGTGGTTGGTCCAGTTTGCACTCCCACCAGCAATGTAGGAGAGTTGAGTCGTGTGAGTTCTTTGTAAATCTTTGTGATCAGTCCCTTATCAGTTGTATGGAGTGCAAAAATTTTTCTCAATCAGCAGTGTGTCTCTCTGTTTTGGTTAATGTCTCTTTTGCTGTTCAGAAGCTTTTCAGCTTGATGTAATCCCAGGTGTTAATCTTTTCCTTGACTTTTGTTGCTTTGGGTGATGAGTCTTTAAAGTACATCTCTAGCATTTAAAAACAAAATACAACAAAGTAATGAACAAATTATCATCCATATTCTATCAACCGACTTCACGATACTGACAAAAATGAATTATAATTGGAATAACATGGGCCTCCCTGGTGGCGCAGCGGGTTGAGCCTCACGCTGTGAAGCTGTCCGTTGCCTCTGCAGTGCGGGTTCGATCCAGCTACGAGGATCCCACAAGGCACAGCAGACCTCTCCTGTCGTGCCCACTGCTCCCCTCAGCAGTGTATTTCAGTCCTTCTGCCTGTTCTGCTCCCTACTCTGCCTCTGGTGGGTCCTCTCACCCTCCCACACCTCTGGCCTATACCCCAGCTCTTGTATAAAAATAAAATCTTTAAAAAATATATAACAGGAATAACATAACTAAAATTTTAATGAAGTTAAATGTTTGTCTTATTTAATGAATCATGGATGTTTTTGATAGAGATAGTTTTCAAGGACATTTTGGTATTGGTCGAATGATTCAGTGGATATTTTGGAACGACCCAACAATCTTGCAAGGATATACTCTTCTTAGCTCTTATAGCTTATAAATATATGTTTGTGGACTAGTTTGATCAATATTGGTCTCTCCATACTATAGAGGATCGTTTTCTTCATCACTGTATATAGCCAGTGCCTAGCATAGTGCCTGGCACTTAAAGTATTTATTAGAAGGATGAATGAAAACTTGTCTATTCTTTTCACACATTCTGCCATTAATTAATATCTCAGCTTATACTTTCAGGTTTTTTTTAAGTCTAAGTGTATTTATCACTATTAAATTTCTGTTAGGTGTGGAGGCGCATGACCTTTGCCCAAGTGAAGCCCAACACAAATTAGCTAGGGCATACTACATGAGCTAGGACTCCAGCAAGGATGATAACAGAGAAATTTCTCTAGACTACACTCCCTGCCCCCATTCTATGGGATCTGTACTGAAGCCATGAAGTACACTGATACTGAATAAACTGCCAAGTCACATATCTGGGGCCCCAGAGATGTGGACTAATGGTGGTGCTAAAAATATGAACTAGGTCCCCCCAGTGTGATCATGACAGCAGCTGACCCCTCTGTGTCATTGCACACCCCACTGACACAACTGCTAATATCAGTTTAAGAACCTACAAAAGCTGGTTAGAACCAGACAAATAAAATGAAGCCATAGTACCACCTGCCAGAACAATAAAAGATAAGGGACTCTAAATTGCTGACCCAAATTTGTTTTTTTTTTTTTTTTTTTTTAAATAAATTTTATTGTTATATTCCCCATACAATTGCAGCCCCCCCATTCTGACCCCAATCTCTCCCCTCCCGCCCCCCTAAAAGTGTCTCTGGTTCATAGTTTTTTGTTGATTTTGATTTTACTATCTTATAGTTATTCATTTTCCTGGTCCCTTATTTAAGTTTTCTAGATTCCTGCTATGAGTGAGACCATCCGGTATTTTTCTTTTTCTTTTTGGCTTATTTCGCTGAGCATGATCCCTTCCAGCGCCATCCATGTTGCTGCAAATTGCATGTGTTTATCTTTTTTGAATGCTGAGTAATATTCCATGGTATATATGTACCACATCTTCTTGATCCAGTCATCTATTTTTGGGCATTTGGGTTGTTTCCAAAGCTTAGCTATTGTAAACAGTGCTGCTATAAACATAGGGGTGCAGGTGTTCTTTGGAATTGATGTTTCTGTGTCCTTTGGGTAAATACCTAGGAGTGGAATTGCTGGATCATATGGAAGCTCTATGTTTAGTAGGTCCAGAAATCTCCACACAGCTTTCCACAGTGGTTGGACCAGTTTGCACTCCCACCAACAGTGCAGAAGAGTTCCTTTTTCTCCACACCCTCGCCAACATTTGTTGTTGCTAGTTTTTTTAATATGTGCCATTCTCACTGGTGTAAGATGGTATCTCATGGTAGTTTTGATTTGCATTTCCCTGATGACAAGTGATGTTGAACATTTTTTCATATGCCTGTTGGCCATTTGCATTTCCTCTTCAGAGAAGTTTCTTTTAAGCTCTTCTGCCCATTTTTTGACTGGATTATTTTCTTTGTTGTTGTTGAGTCTCATCAGCTCTTTGCAGATTTTTGTGATCAGTCCTTTATCATTAGTGTTGGGTGCAAAAATGTTCTCCCAGTTGGTGGGGTTTCTCTTTGTTTTTGTTATTGTCTCTTTTGCTGTGCAAAAGCTCTTTAATTTGATGTAGTCCCAGCTGTTTATCTTTGCCTTCACTATCACTGCTTTGGGTGATGTGTCTGTAAAGATGTCTTTGATGTGCAAATCACGTAGTGTTTCGCCTATATTTCCTTCTATATATTTTATGGTTTCAGGTCTTATGTCTAGTTCTTTAATCCATTTTGAGTTGATTTTTGTGTATGGTGTGAGGTGGTGGTCAAGCTTCATTCTTTTGCATGTAGCGACCCAGTTTTCCCAGCACCATTTATTGAACAAACTTTCTTTGCTCCAATGCATATTCTTTGCTCCTTTGTCAAAGATTAGTTGACCATAAATCTGTGGGTTTATTTCTGGATTTTCTATTCGATTCCATTGGTCTGTATGTCTGTTCTTGTTCCAATACCATGCAGTTTTGATGATTATGGCTTTGTAGTATAGTTTGAAGTCTGGGAGTCTGATGCCTCCATTCCCTTCTTTTTTTTTCAGGAGAGCTTTGGCTATTCGGGGTTTTTTGTGATTCCATATGAATTTCATCAATAATTGTTCTATTTCTTTGAAGAATGACATTGAAATTTTGATTGGAATAGCATTGAATCTGTATATTGCTTTTGGAAGGATGGCCATTTTAATAATGTTTATTCTTCCAATCCATGAGCAGGGGATGTCTCTCCATTTCTTTGTGTCTTCTTCTATTTCTTTTAACAGTGTTTTATAGTTTTCTTTGTATAGGTCCTTTACCTCTTTTGTTAGATTTATTCCCAAATATTTGATTTTTTTTGTTTCAATAACAAAAGGGATGGTCTTTTTGATTTCTTCTTCTTCAGATTTATTGTTTGTGTATAGGAAGGCTACTGACTTTTGCATGTTGATTTTGTATCCTGCCACTTTACTGAACTGATTGATGAGTTGAATTAGCTTTTCTGTGGAGTTTTTGGGGTTCTCTATATATAATATCATATCGTCTGCAAATAGTGATAGTTTGACTTCTTCTTTTCCTATTTGGATTCCTTGGACGTCTTTCTCTTGTCTTATTGCCCTGGCTAGGACTTCCAGTATTATATTGAAAAGCAATGGTGAGAGTGGACATCCTTGTCTTGTTCCAGATCTTAATGGAATTGCTTTCAGCTTTTCACCATTGAGAATGATACTGGCTGTTGGCTTGTCATAGATGGCCTTTATGATGTTGAGGTATGTTCCTTGTATCCCAAGAATTTCAAGGGCTTTTATCATGAATGGGTGTTGCACTTTGTCGAAAGCTTTCTCAGCATCTATTGATATTATCATATGGTTTTTATATTTCTTTTTGTTGATGTGTTGGATAACGTTGATTGATTTTCGGATGTTAAACCATCCTTGTGCCCCTGGAATGAATCCAACTTGGTCGTGGTGAATTATCTTATGGATACATTGTTGGATTCTGATAGCTAAAATTTTATTGAGGATTTTTGCATCAGTGTTCATTAGGGAGATTGGCCTGTAGTTTTCCTTTTTTGTGTTGTCCTTGTTCGGTTTTGGTATTAGTGTAATGTTGGCTTCATAAAACGTGTTTGGTATTGTCCCTTCCTTCTCAATTTTTTGGAAGAGTTTGTGAAGGATAGGCACTAATTCGTCTCTGAATGTTTGGTAGAATTCATTTGTAAATCCATCAGGTCCTGGGCTTTTGTTTTTGGGGAGGTGTTTTATTACCATTTCAATTTCGCTAATTGTAATTGGTCTGTTTAGGTGTTCTATTTCTTCTTTATCTAGCTTTGGGTGATTGTAGAGTTGTAGGAATTTGTCCATCTCCTCTAGATTGTTGAACTTGTTTCCATATAACTGTTCATAGTAGTTACTGATTATTCTTTTGATTTCTGCTGTGTCCGTTGTGATTTCTCCTCTTTCATTGATGATCCTGTTTATTTGTGCTTTCTCCCTTTTTTCCTTTGTGAGCCTGGCTAGGGGTTTGTCTATTTTATTGATTTTTTCAAAGAACCAGCTCTTGGTTTCATTGATCTTTTGGATTGTTTTTTTAGTTTCAATTTCATTTATTTCTGCTTTGGTTTTTATTATTTCTTTTCTTCTACTGGTTTTGGGGTTTTTTTGTTGTTCTTTTTCTAGATCTTTGAGCTTCGAGATTAGGTTGTTTCTTTGCGTTCTTTCTTGTTTCTTGATGTGAGCTTCTATTGCTATATATTTTCCTCTTATTACTGCTTTTGCTGCATCCCATACATTTAGGATATTGGTGTCCTCCTTGTCGTTCAATTCAAAAAATTTTTTAATTTCTTCTTTGATCTCCTCATTAGTCCAATGGTCTTCCAGTAGTGTGGTTTTTAATCTCCATGAGGTAGGAAAGTTCCTTGCCTTCTTTTTATGGTTTATTTCTAGTTTGATGCCTTCATGGTCAGAAAAGATGGTTGATATGATTTCAATCTTGGTGTATCTGTTGATGTTTGTCTTGTGCCCCAGTATGTGATCGATCCTGGAGAATGATCCGTGTGCGCTTGAGAAAAATGTGTACTCCGTTTTTTTGGGGTTTAGTGTTCTATAGATGTCTGTTAAGCCCAATTGCTCTAGGTCCTTATTTAGAGCTTTAGTTTCTTTACTTATTTTTTGTCTTGTTGATCTATCCATTGTTGATAGTGGTGTGTTGAAGTCTCCCACTACGTATGTGTTTTCTCTGATGTCTGTTTTCAGAGAGGACAACAGTTGTCTGATATATTTTGGTGCTCCTTCGTTTGGTGAGTATATGTTAATGAGTGTTATTTCTTCTTGAAGTATTGTCCCCTTGATCATAATGTAGTGACCCTTGGGGTCTCTTTTTATCTTTTTGAGTTTGAAATCTGTTTTATCTGATATAAGTATAGCTGTTCCTGCTTTCTTTTTTGGTCCATTTGCTTGTAGGATTGTTTTCCATCCTTTAACTTTGAGCCTATTTTTATCTTTTGTAGCTAAATGTGTTTCCTGGAGACAGCAAAAGGTTGGGTTTTGTTTCTTAATCCAGGCTGCAACTCTGTGTCTTTTTATTGAAGAGTTTAGTCCATTTACATTCAGAGTTATTATTGATATGTTAACATCTGTATTTGCCATTGTGTTTGTCTTTCCTTTGATTTTATTTATTTATTCTTTTAATAACTTTTTTTTTTTTGGCCTTCTTTCATTGTTATTCGTCCCTCTGAGGTTCTGGCTTTAGGACTCCTTGTAGTATTTTTTGGAGTGGGGGTTTAGTTGCAATGAAATTCCGGAGTTTCTGTTTGTCTGGAAAGGTCCATATTCTTTCTTCAAAGAGGAAGGAGAGCTTTGCGGGATAGAGTATTCTTGGTTGGCATCTGTTTTCTTGGAGTCTGTTGACTATGTCCCTCCACTCTCTCCTTGCCCGTAGTGTTTCTTCGGAGAAGTCTGATGTCAGCCTGATTGGTTTTCCTTTGAATGTTATCTGTTTCTTCCCTCTTGCCAGCTTCATTATTTTTTCCTTGTCCTGGATTCTTGGGAGCTTTACTATTATGTGTCTTGCTGTATTTTTCCTTTCGTCGTGGAAGTTTGGTGTTCTTCTTGCTTCTTGTATATCAATTTTCAGCTCCTTCTTCACATTTGGGAAGTTCTCTTCAATTATCTCTTTGAATATTTTCTCTGTTCCTACATCTCTCTCCTCTCCTTCTGGTATTCCTATAACTCTTATATTTCCTTTCCTCATGGAGTCAGATAGTTCCCGAAGTCTTTCTTCGTTCTTTTTCCTTCGTACTTCTCTTTCCTTTTCTGTTTTGGTTCTTTTTATTTCTATGTCTTCAAGATTACTTATTCGTTCTTCCATTTCATCTATTCTGCTTTCATTGCTTTTCCCATAATTCTTTAGTTCTTCCATTAATTCTTTGATCTCCTGCATTTCTTTTACTTCCCTCTTTAGGGACTCAATTTCTTTCTTCTGACCATTGTTTTCCCTCTCTAGGGACTCAATTGCATTCTTCTGATCGTTGATTATTTTTCCCTTATCATTGTTTTCCTTTATGACTTCTGTTAGTTTTTTAATCACGGCAATTTTAAATTCTCTTTCTGGAAGGCTCAGAAATTCTTCCAAGTTATTGTCTTTGCAATCTGGGGGCTGGCTTTCTTTTTGTGGTGTGCTTTTTCTCTGGAGAGTTGCTAGGTTGCGTGTGGTTCTTCTCTTCCCTACTGTCTGTTTTCTAATTTGCCGTATGCGTTGGGACAGTGTGTTGTTGGGACTGGCCGGCATCTTGGGTGGGCTTCTCTGTTCCCCTCTGGTTCTTCCAGGAGTCATCTGTCAGTTTCAAGCAGTCTTTACTGGAGAAAGGTCCCTGTTCTAAAATGCCGATGTAGGGACACACTCCCCTGTGCGCCTGGTCTGCCCCGGCGGTGGGTTCCTGCTCCCCTCTGGGCTTGGACTGCAGGCCAGAGGGGGTCTGGTGTGGGCGAACTTCCCCCGCTCACCTCTGGCTCCTGAGGAAGCCTTCTGCAGGTAGTCTTTACTGAAGAAATGTCCCTGTTCTAAAATGGTGATGTGGGACACACTCCCTGCGTGTCTGGTCTCAGGCACACTCTTCTGCGCACCTGGTCTGCCCCGGCTGTGGGTGCTCGCTCTCCCTGTGGGCTCAGACTACTTGTTCGGAAGGGGCCCGGTGTGGGCAAACTCCCCAGCTGGCCACTAGCTCCTTCAGGAGCCTCTGCTGGCTTCAAGTCGCTAGGTGGTGCCAGAGATCTCTCCTAGAGCCCTTGGGGAGCTGATTTTCCACCCCGTGGGACGGGGAGCAGAGCGGGGATGGTAGGGTACACCTCAACGGCTTTGGGGTGCTGTGTCTGCCTTGTGCCCCACCGTCGTGGGGAACCCACGCCCCTAATTTCGTGCCCCGGGTCTCTGTTCCAAAGCCCTCAGTTCCAGGACACGGGCTGTAGCCCAGATCAGTGGGGCGGGAATGGCGCCTTTTGAATCCTGCTCCCCTGCTTGGGCGCCTTGTTCCTGCTCACTCAGGATGGGCCTCCGCCGTCTCCCCCTAATTTCGTGCCCGGGTCTCAGTTCCAAAGCCCTCAGTTCCAGGATGCGGGCTGTAGCCCAGATCAGTGGCGCGGGAATGGCGCCTTTTGAGTCCAGCTCCCTTGCCTGGGCGCCTTGTTCCTGCTCACTCAGGGAGGGCCTCCGCAGTCTTCCCCTAATTTCGTGCCCCGGGTCTCAGTTCCAAAGCCCTCAGTACCAGGACGCAGGCTGTAGCCCAGATCAGTGGCGCGGGGATGGCGCCTTTTGAATACAGCTCCCTTGCCTGGGCGCCTTGTTCCTGCTCACTCAGGGAGGGCCTCCGCAGTCTCCCCCTAATTTCGTGCCCCGGGTCTCAGTTCCAAAGCCCTCAGTTCCAGGACGCGGGCTGTAGCCCAGATCAGTGGCGCGGGAATGGCGCCTTTTGAATCCCGCTCCCCTGCCTGGGCGCCTTGTTCCTGCTCACTCAGGGAGGGCCTCCGCCGTCTCCCCCTAATTTCGTGCCCCGGGTCTCAGTTCCAAAGCCCTCAGTTCCAGGACGCGGGCTGTAGCCCAGATCAGTGGCGCGGGAATGGCGCCTTTTGAACCCCGCTCCCCTGCCTGGGCGCCTTGTTCCTGCTCACTCAGGGAGGGCCTCCGCCGTCTCCCCGCAAGCCTAGGTCGCAGGCGCGGGGACCTGGGCAGCTGCGATCCGGTCCGGATCCGCGCCGCTTTCCGCACGCAACCTTACCGGGCGGCCGGGGCTGTGTGCTGGTGCTGGTCTCCTCCTGGGGGGCGTGGCTCTCTTTAATGGCGCCTGGAGCTCACCTCCGCGGCGGATCCTGCAGGGTTCGCCTCTCCCGTTCACAGGGTGTGGTGGCTGCAATAGTTCCTTTCCACTCACAGTCCCACTTGCTGCGTCCGTTTTTCTTGTTGGCCGTTTTGGTTTGTTGTTTCCCTCCTTTCTGCCGGTCGGTCGGAGAGTGCCGACTTTGTGGGCGGGGGAGGGGAGCAGGGTTCTGCGCTTCCCTCCCTTCTCGTCCTCTTTTATGGCAACTTTCTTCTTCGGGCAGTTTGCTGGAGTCGTCCGTTTATCTTCCGTGTCCCAGTTCTCACTGGGACCTGCCGCTTTTCCTCCCTATTAACTTTTTTTAATGGGAGATCTTACTCGCAGCGTCTCCTCGCCGCCATGTTGCTCCGCCCCCTCTCCCAAATTTGTTTTTAATGCCAGGGGAAATTAAAGTAGCAAATGGGCAAACAGAAAAATGTAACACATGGTAACATGAGACCTCAAAGCAACATGATATCATAAGGAAAGATACCATCTCTCCAGAAATCAAATTCAAATACATGGAATATTATATATCCCTATCAGATAGTGAATTCAAAATAACTATGATGAAAAAACTCAGAGATACAAGAAATCATAATAAATCAAAGAAATCAAGGTAAAAAATTAATAAGCAGAAAGGGAAAAATTGAAGCTTTAAATAAGATACTAACAATTTCAGGATGAGAAGAACTCAATAAATGATATCAAAAATACTAAAGGAAGCTATAAAAACAGAATAGGCATAATGGAGGAATTAATCAATAAACTCAAAGATAAAAACCTAAAAATGGCCAAGGTGGATGAAGAGACAGAACTAAGAAAATGAAGAAACACTAAGAGAATTAGTCAACTCCATTAGGAAAGGGGAAGAAAGAACAGAGAACTTATTCAAATAAATAATAACTGAAAACTTCCCAACCCTGTGGAAGAACTAAATATGTAAGTCCATGAAGCTCACAAAACACCTCATTATCTAAATGCAAACACTACCAAGACACTACCTTGCACTATCAACAGTTCAAAACAATATTAAAGGTGGCTGGGGAAAAAGCAGATAAATTATAAATTATAAAGGTAGTCCATCCAGTAAGACTTCAGAAACTCGACAGGCCAGGAAAGAGAGGAATAGCATACTCAAAATTCTCAAAGAGGGCCTCCCTGGTGGCACAAGGGGTTAGGATGCAACCTTTCTGCAGCCACTGCAGCATTGTTCGGTCCCCCAGCCGGCCAAGGAGCTACCCACATGGTACAGCAGACGTCTCCTGACTCTCCCGCTGCTCCCTCAGCAGTATATTTCAGTAGATCCACCTGTTCTGTTCCCCACTCTGTCTCTGGTGAATCCTCTCACCCCCTGCAACTCTGGCCTGTACCCCAGTTCTTATATGCATAAATAAATAAATCTTTAAAAAATAGAGAAAAAAAATAAAGAGAAAAGGTGCCAGCCAATAATAATATTTCCTGCATGACTCTCAGATTTAAAAAGAAATAAAGGTCTACACAAATTGAAGGAATTCACTACCTCTAGACATTCCTTATAAGAAATGTTAAACAGAATGCTGTTTAAACTGAAAAAATACAATTTACAAAAAAAGCTGAACACAGCAATAAAAAGAACCAGAAAACAAAAGAAAAATGGCAGTAATAATCCCTCACATATCAATGATCACCGTAAATGTAAGTAGACTGCACTTACCAATCAAAAGGCACAGAATAACTACATGAATTAAAGAGGAAACCCCACCTATATGCTGCTTACAAAAGACTCAGTTAAGCTATAAAGAAAAACATAGACAAAGTGAAGGCATGGAAAACGATATGCCAGGCCAAAAGAAAAAATTAAAAGACAGGAACCACTATATCAGAGAAACTAGACTTCCAGCCAAAATAAAGATAAAAAGAGACAAAGACATTATACAATGATAAAGGGATCAATACAACAGTAAGACTTATTAACATAGATAAAACAAACATAGCACCAAAATATGTAAAGCAATTATTAATAGGCATAAAAGGACACATTAACAACAACACAATAAAAGTAGGGGCATTAACACCCCATTTACAGCAATGGAAATGTTCACACAGAAATAAACAAGAGTTGCTTCAAATGACAAATTAGATTAGCTAGATTTAATAGATATTTACAGAGCATTCCACCCCAAAGCAGCACAATATGAATTCTTTCCAACTTTTTTTTATTTTGTAAGAAGGAAGGAAGGAGGGAGGGAGGGAGGATGGAAGGGAAGGAAACCCCAAGGACTCCAGTGAAAGTTACTATATACAAAAAGCTGTTGTGTTTCTATACACAAATAATGAACTAGCAGAAAAAAGACATAAGGGTAAAAAATCTCATTTAAATGGTATAAAAAGTATTAACACCTTGGAATAAATAATTTTAAATAAAGAAGTGAAAGACCTATACACTAAAAATTATAATATATTGTTGAAATAGAAGACGCAAAGGGATGGAAAGTATTCCATGCTCATGGACTGAAAGAATTAACATTGGTAAAATGTCTCTATTACCTAAAACAATATACAAATTTAATGCAATCCCTTTCAAAATCCCAGTGGGATTCTTCACAAAAATAGAACCCAAAAACCCATGGAATTCATATGGGACCACAAAAGACACCAAATAGGAAACAAAAAATTCTCAAAAAAGGAATAAAAATGGAGGCATCACATGCTCCAGTTTCAAACAATACCCCACAGCTATTGTAATTAAAAGAGCATGATATTGGAGTAAAAATACATAGAACAATGAAACAGTTGAGAGCCCCAAAGCAAATCTACTCATATGGACAACTAAATTACAACAAAGGAGTCAAGTGCATAAAATTGAAGGCAGTTTCTTCATAAAAAGATTTTGGGAAAACTGGACAGCTATATGTAAAAGAATGAAACTACACTATTATCTAACACCATACACGAAAGTTAATTGCAAATGGATTAAAGGCTTGGATCTAAGACTTGAAACCATAAAATACATAGAAGAAAACATTGTTGATATACTCCTTGACATAGCCTTAGAGCTATCTTTGACAGCTCCACTGACAAGGTAAACGAAAGCAAAAATAAACGAATGGGATGACATCAAACCAAAAAGTCTGTGCAAAAGCAAAGGAAACTATCATCAAAACAAAAAAACCATCCTGCTTACATGGAGATTTATACATCATATGCTAGACAAGTGGTTAGTAAGCAAAATATACAAAGAACTCATAAAACTCATATATGCAAAATGTACACTATACAAGGAATATATAAATATGCAAAGGACTCATAAAACAACCCAATTAAAAAGTGAGCAGGAGGGCCTCCTTGGTGGCACAAGGGGTTGAGTGCAGCTCTGTGAAGCTGTCAGCACCCTCTGCAGCGCAAGTTCAAGTTCGATCCCCAGCCAGGGATCTACCCACATGGCGCAGCAGACCTCTCCTGACTCACCCACTGCTCCCCTCAGCAGTGTACTTCAGTATATCTGCCTGTTCTGTTACCCGCTCTGTCTCTGGTGAATCCTCTCACCCTCCCACACCTCTGGCCTGTACCCCCGTTCTTGTAATCATAAATAAATAAATCTTTAAAATAAAAAGTGGGCAGGAGATCTCAATAGAAACAACTTCAAAGAAGACATACAGATGAACCCTTTGAAGACAACAGGCAACTGAAGAGATGTTTATCAATTCTTATTATTAGAGAAATTCAGATCCAAACAATAAGATACCACTTCTGGGTACTTACCTGAAAAATACAAAAACACTAATTCAGATAGATATATGCATCCCCATGTTTATTCCAGCATTACTTTTAATAGGCAGGAACTGGAAACAATCTAAGTGCCCATCGATAAAGTGAAACCAGCCAAATGAATGAACACAAAAGACTGTAAGATCAATTGGTGGTTACCAGAAGGTAAAGGAGAAGAAAAGTAGGTAAATTGGTTAAAAGAGTCAATTGTATGGCAAAAGATAGAAGTGGACTTTAAGTCATGAATTTAATGTAGTATATTCAAATATTGATTTTTAATGATGTATTCTTGAAACTTACATAATGTAATAATGCAATGTTACTAAAAAAATACTCCAGTAGCTTAGAAAAGACTAAATAAAATATTATATCAATGACAAATAAGTAGTGGTTGTTCTTTGGGTAGAGAATCTGTAGTTATCCCCCTCAAATCTACATTATCTGCACATTTGATCAGCATGCCATCTAATGTCTTTATCAAATAAATGGCAAAACATAATAAATAAGAGAAAGCAAAAACAGAGCTTGGGGAACATGTTGCAGTCTTACCTTCAAGTTTATTCATTTATGCAACAAATACTTCCTGAACACTTTCTACTGTGCACCACGCACTGTTGTTATAGGTACTGGCATCGATCCATGACCGCAATAGAGGATGAAGTCTCTCCTTTGAGGGGCTTATGTTCGAATGAGAAAACTGATAATAACTATTATATGAATATATTGAACATTGATCCATTAATTAGCCGACTTTGGGATAAACATTCACCCATTCAATAATTGCACTATTTAAATGTTCCCAATTTTTTCACAGGGATATCATGAGGGACTTTGTCATGCCTTCTTGGATTCCAGAAACACTATGTCTACATAGCCTGCTTTACCTATTTCCATTTATATACTAAACTGATTTCAGACAAGAAAATGAGTTTATTCTGTATGAAAATGAGCTATTCTTCAGTAAAGGGTTTTTAAAAACTTCTGTGACCATTAGTCCTCTTGTAGTTCTTATACAAACCATCCCTTCCCAAAATGTATTCTAGCAACTTGCCAGGAATTAAGATGAAAGTTACTTACTGAAAGTCTGTGAAACCTATAATATTCCCTTTAAAAAGGTGCATATGGCCTTCTCTAGATGTCCAGCATCTAATGCCCCCCACGGGTCCCCAAAAGCTACAAACACTAGTGTGCTGATCTCATCTACAGGTTCTCTCAATATCCCTGAAATATAATTTGTCTGGGACACAAGACTCAAAGTCATATAAAGCACCTTGATACTTTCTTACAATCTTATTACTTACTATAATCCTCAGTTACCTCTTGTCTTCTTGACCCTTCCCAGTCTGATGCAGTTTCTATAGCAAGAAGACCAAAGCAAAGCCCGAATTCAAGGGGTCCTCTTTCTCTGTTGTTTGGCAACATTACACCATTTTACTTGTTTCATTTAGACCCTGTGGTACCATTAGAATTTTTTTATGTGTGCTTTTAATTTCAAAAACTAATTTTAATTATAATAAAACATACTATCTGCCCCAGTTGCCCCAATTGGAGACTTTGAGGTCTCTGTGATTTGCTTCTTGGTGCAAACAAAACTGAAAACAGTCTCATTTGGGGTCAGGCTTCCTAGTGTGATTTTGGCAATCCCGTGTTACTCTTTTATATCCAGCCTCGGTCAGACACCCTTCTTTCCACCTTTGACGTGTCTCATTGTCAAAGTACTCTGTGCATTTACATCATTTTCTTTAGATACCTTCCCTTTTACTTCTTCACCAAAATATTTGACAACTGTATGGGCAGATTTTAGTTCATAAGAGCCTTTCAACTTTTCTAAGAAGTTAGTCAAATAAAAAGTGTAAGAAAACTAACAATTAATACACACCTCCTAAGCACTTCCCACGTGCCAGCTCATCGCCCTGTCCAGCAACCCCAGAGGAAAGGTGGTGACATTCCCTTCTTGTTCCTTCCTTCTTTGTTCCTCCTTCTTTCTCATTCCTGTGGGAGAGTTTAAGTAACAACCAAGGTGCTGTGCTGACCAGGATTTAAAGCTACATCTGCGCTTTTGTTTGTTTGTTGCCTTCATGTTACTTTTTCCCCCCTCTGAACCATTTCAAATCTGCCTTCATAAATTCTTGGGCAAAATACCTTGCTACGATGTAGGCTTATCCTCTCAAACTCTGAGCTGATATGGTTGCTTACAAGTTTCAACTTTCCCAATTCATTCTTCATTATTGCTAAGAATTAGGTCATGAAGAGCAAACAGTCCCCCTTGTCAGTTTCTTTGAGTTCAGAAGGGTAATATTGTCAGCAATGCTACTAAAACAATTTCTAAATGTTCTTCTTTAGACAAATGAAACTTACAGCAACCAACCGTGGACAGAGTCCCTCATTACTGCTACATCATGCCGTCTGTCACTTTGGGGATCTGTATCAGGAATATATTAGCCATTTCCTCCATTCTAATGAAGTGCCATGTGATGTACTTACACTGTTTTACTCCTGTTCCTTTCTCCTTTTAACTTCACAAAACTCTGTAGAGGGCTCTGTTCTCACAGGTCTGAATGACCATACAATAACACATGTTGCCTCCATTCTCAAGGGCACCTTTCTTCTTAACAATGTGCTCCCCTGATGCCAAATTCCTATTGTACATTCATTCTTCCAAGACCTAATGATACCTCTTAGTCAGTGTTAAAAGTTTCAAGTTCACTTCAAAATAGTAGGTTGGACCATATGAAGTTGCCGTTTTTGCGGGTCAAAGGGGGAAAATATTGGCAATTTCATGTGGTTCAAGCCAATGCACGTGCTGCGTATTGATGTGGAAACAGCTGAAGATGTGTAAGTTCTATTTATGACCCTTTCCCCAGATGTATTCTTCTGTGAATAGGCACCTCTTCCAGTGCTGCGATTGCTGTCATATCTGATAGCATCTATGGTAATTGATTTTATAATATTATCAGGGCTATCAGGGCTTTTTTTTTTCCTTTCCCCTCCATTTTCAATGTAAGGTTCTCTTTTATCAGAGCAGTAAGGCTGAGTAAAGCCATGTTTCCCAGTTATTATAAACAACTCTGTCCCCAGACACGAGCCCGGCCATTCAGTATTTTAAATTATGGCCCAGACTAAACAAATCTTATTCTAAAATTCTATCTCTATTGGCAGCCATTTCAAAGTACAGGTTTTCTTTTGTACGAAATAAAGAAAACATCACCATGTCCTCCAGGTCCTTGAATTTTCTGCTCACAACTTCATTGTCCTTGGAGGTGATTTCCGTGTTTCCTTTGGTGGGGGCACGCATTCCTGCTGGTGGAACCCCTGTTAGAGTAAGAGGTGGAGGAGGGGAGACAGGCAATGTTTGATCGCTCCCCCATGCCTCTCTGCTAAACTGCACTTAAAATGTGCGATCAAAGAAGATATTCAGGTTATGGATATCTACACCTTACAGCCCTCACCATATTGTCAGTAACGAAATCAGCAACTATTGTTCACTCATTCATCTGTCCATCCAGCCAATGAATGGTTGTGGTTTAGATCCAGATCCTGCCCATCTCCACTCCAGTGGAGAAGGGGGTTAGACATATATTTATTAGAGTGATTACAGTGTTAAAGAAGGGATCAGGAAATGCTTTGTAGAGAAGGTTGAACTGAGTTTTAAAGCTATATGGGATTTGAAAACGAGGACTTGAGAGGAGGGGAATTCTGGGTAAATAAACAGCATAGCAAAGGCACATATGAGGAACAGTGAATGGTTCATTTATTTGCAACATGGAGGACTTGAAGGAGTAGTGGGGGACAGCTTAAAAAGGTAGCTTGAATCCAGATTATGGAGGTCCTTGAATACCTGAATAAGGAGTTTAGACTTTATTCTGTAAGCTATTAGAGGACTTTGAGCTCAAATTGATAAGGTCAGAGATGGACTCTAGGAATATTAAGAGGGACAATAGTGGGTAAATTGAATTGGAAAAGAGATAATGTAGAGGAAGGAGGTAATTATAACTTCCCTATTTCACCTTTTTATTAAGCCTCATATTCATTAATGACAGTTAATAGTTAATAATTCTTTTTTTTAAGATTTATTTATTTATGCATACAAGAGCTGGGGTACAGGCCAGAGGTGTGGAGGGTGAGAGGATTCACCAGAGACAGAGTGGGGAAAACAGAACAGGCAGACTGATTGAAATACACTGCTGAGGGGAGCAGCAGGAGAGGTCGTCTGCATCATGTGAGCTGTTCCCTGGCTGGCTGGGGATCGAACTCATGCTGCAGTGGCTGCGGACAGTTCATAGGCTGCGTCTTAACACCTTGTGCCACCAGGGAGGCCCAATAGTTAATAATTCTTTGTGAAGTTATATGCTTAATGTCTGACTATCCCGGAGTGTTTACTTGTTGAATAAATGAAATAACAAATGAATGAGGATAATAGCAGTGAAAACAGTAGAGGTAAGTGTGAATACTATTACAGACAAATAATCAGGGATGATCTAAATGTTTTAAGTCTGGGTGGGGAGAATGGTTACAATGGTGTCAAATATAATGGAGAATTGATGAGTATGAGGTCTATGCAGGTAGAAAATCTGATGACTTGAAAGCCATAGTGACCTTTGAGAGTGCAACTTCCATGGAGTGGAGAGGGCAGAAGTCAGACTGCAAGGAAATACTGAGATGAGATCTAGAAAGAGCTAAACAAGGCAATATTGAACCTTGGCATACACCCTGGAAATAAATTGCCTGGGTTCAAATCCTTGTTCTCCCACTTAGCAGCCATACCACCTTGTATAAGTTACTTCACCTCCTCATGCCACAGTTATTCATCTATAAAATGTCCATAATAATAGAGAGTTGTTGAGGGCTACCCTGGTGGTCAAGGGGTTAAGTCTCAGCACTATGAAGCTATTGCCAGCCACTGAAGCACAAGTTTGATCCCCAACCAGGGAGCTAACCCACATGGCACAGCAGACCTCTCCTGTATCACGTGCTGCTACCCTCAGCAGTGTATTTCAGTCAGTCTGCCTGTTCTGCTCCCCAGTTTGTATCTGGTGAATCTTCAAACCTGCCTGCACCTCTGGCCTATACCCCAGCTCTTGTATGCATAAATAAATAAAATAAATCTTTAAAAAATTAATAGCTGTTGTAAAGAACAAATACATGCAAAGCTCTTGGAGTGATGTCTGATGGGTTACTATGAACTTTTGAACATTTGCTATCATTATTCAGCTCTTGCTCTTGGACAGGGATATGTTTCCCTGAAGCCACTAGACCTTGATGCTCCTTGTGTCATTCCCTCATTCTGCAGGAGATTGGGATTCAACACCCCCTGAAAAGGTTTCCTGCCTACCATGGGGCAGCTCCAGAAAGGGTGCCTTCATTTTTGTTTCTTTTGTAGTTTCCTACTGAACACAGTCTTTTTTTTTTTTTTTAATTAAGATTTATTTATTTATTTATACAAGCACTGGGTACAGTCAAAAGCACGGGAGGGTGAGAGAATTCACCAGAGCCAGTGTGGGGAACAGAACAGGCAGAATGACGAAATACACTGCTGAGGAGAGCAGCAGGCATGGCAGGGGAGGCGGCCGGGGATCGGGGGATCGAACTGGCGCTGCAGAGGCTGCAGGCAGCTTCCAGCCCAGCACTCAACCGCTGCACCACCAGGGGAGGCCCTCACAGTCTTTTTTTAAAAAATATTTATTTATTTATGCATACAAGAACTGGGGTGTAGGCCAGAGGTGCTGGGGGTGAGAGGATTTACCAGAGACAGAGTGGGGAGCAGAACAGGCAGATTGACAGAAACAGTGCTGAGGGGAGCAGCAGGCAAGTCAGGAGAGGTCTGCTGTGCCATGTGGGTAGCTCCATGGCCGGGGATTGAACTCGTGCTGCAGTGGCTGCAGAGAGCTTCATAGGTTGTGTCTTAACCCCTTGCACCGCCAGGGAGGCCCTGATCACAGTCTTAACTCTGCTTTTTTTTGCCCTTTACCTTCCCTAATACTTCTTATTTCATCTCTAAAATGGCTCTAGTAGACCCTTTTTCACGTCCTCCTTTGATATTCCTCTACTTAACAGCAGAGGGGTTTTCCCCCTTCACTTTTTAAGGATCCTTTTCTTTTTCTTTTTCTCCATTTCCCCTTCATTTCACATTTCTCCCTTGTTCCACCTCATCCTCTCAAAACCAAAACAGAAAGGTAGTTCCCAAACCTTTGGACTTCTTCAAGAAAAGTTGAAAGTTGGCCAGCAGTTGCTCCAGCTAAAAGACAAACCTGGTACATCGTTGCCTGCAGGGCACTGGCACAGTTTCTCTACCTCCTGGTTCTCATATTGGGCTGCTCTTCTATGTGGCCACCCCCCACACTGTCTTCATGCTGCTCTCAAATATCTCTTGTGGGAAATGACCACCAGGCACTGCTATTTGCCACCGTGGGCCACCTACATACTCCTTATGAGAGCATTCAGTGGTATGCCTGGAATTCCAGTCCTATATTTCCTCGCACCCATGCCTTCCTCAATCTCAAAGTTTTATACTTTTTTAAGCTGTCCTGGAATCTTACCCTTCCACCCAACTTGAAAAATGCCTTTTCTACCGTCCTAGTCAATATACCTCCTACACATCCCTTGTTCTCTCACAGCAGGTACCCGCCTCTGTCTGGGCATAATGTTTGGTGGTGTATAAACCTGACGTGCTCACCTGCCATGCTCTGTCAGCTGTATTGGAG
The DNA here is from genome assembly GCF_964194135.1 of Talpa europaea. Lineage (NCBI taxonomy): Eukaryota > Metazoa > Chordata > Mammalia > Eulipotyphla > Talpidae > Talpa > Talpa europaea. The sequence goes on along the minus strand of NC_140081.1, from coordinate 46,722,240 downwards.
GCTTCTCTGTCATCTGCATCACTATTTATTGGGTTTTTTGAACCAAATGGCATGACTGTCTTCTTTGTATGGGATTCAGCACAGTACATGGCCCTATGGGATTCTGTTTTCTCATCAGTAGGTGAGGCCTTAAAGATTCATCTGCGCAGCCTCCTAATGTTTTAGAGTAAGACAGAGAAGTCCGGGAAAGGGAAGTTCATTCAGCAGTCATTTACATAGCATCTGTCATGTATTAGCTGCTGTGAGGGATACACAGATTCACCAGAGGCAATCCCAGCCTTCAAGAAGCTTTTTGTCTAGTTGGAGAAGCACATTACAGACAAACTGCTGCCATGCAAGGAAGAATAGACTAAGCTCAGTATAAACTGCCAGTGTGGTACAAAAGGGAAGGGGGAATCTTTTCCAATCAGTGATACCATCATTTGAGCTGAAGCTTGAGGTGTTACATAGACATGAGGACTGGAAACGTTCCAGACAGAGGCCCTGCTCACAAGTAAAAAGATAAGTAGTCTAGATTGGTTTGTTGAGAAATATCAGGAAATAATACTGAAAAAGCAGATTGAGGCCAGTGGACATTGTTAAATACTTCCCTCTCCCCCCCACCCCATCCTGCACTTTTTCCTCCAACAAGCTGATCCTACTTCTCTTACAGGGTCTCAACCTGAGCATCACCTCCTCTGAGAAGCCTTCTCTGGGCACCTTCTCTAAGCAAGTCCCCTCACTGGGTTAACTTCTCTCTCTACATCCCATTTCTTTCCTTCATAGCATTTACCATAATGCATAATGAACTTATTCATTTTCTAATCCTCCCCCCACTGGACTACATCAGTTCCTTGAGAATAGGAATTATCTTTGATTTGCCATTGTATTTCCAGCACCATGCATAACACATAGCACTACAGGCTTGTATGAGGGTAAAGGTAGTGACCATGGAAACAAAGGGATTAAATGGAACAGAATTTGTAAAGAATCAAGTTTTGATGGGAGTTTGTTTTTTGTTTTATTTTTTTCAGTAAATAAAAAATTTAAGATTTATATTAGAAAAGGAAGGTAAATAATAGTTATACAATTTAAGCATGGTATGCCCCCTATTTAGTTAACTATTTTTATCATATCAATAGAATTTTCATTTAAACATCCTTATAAAACCTATTATATATTTACTGTAAAGCCTTCATATTTCAGAATGCTCAAAAGAGTTTTTTGTTTTGTTTTTTATCATTTTTATTTTTTTTATTTTTATATTCCCCATACAATTGTACCCCCCTTATTTTCAACCTAATCCCTCACCCCCCCCCACCTTGGTGTGTCTTTGGTTTATAGTTCTTGATTTTGATTTTGTCTTTCTTATAGTTATTCATTTTCCTGGTCCCTTATTTAAGTTTTCTAGATTCCTGCTATGAGTGAGACCATCCGGTATTTTTCTTTTTCTTTCTGGCTTATTTCGCTGAGCATGATCCCTTCCAGCTCCATCCATGTTGCTGCAAATTGCATGAATTTATCTTTTTTGATTGCTGAGTAATATTCCATTGTGTATATGTACCACATCTTCTTGATCCAGTCATCTATTTTGGGGCATTTGGGTTGTTTCCAAAGCTTAGCTATTGTAAACAGTGCTGCTATAAACATAGGGGTGCAGGTGTTCTTTGGAATTAATGTTTCTGTGGCCTTTGGGTAAATACCTAGGAGTGGAATTAATGGATCATATGGAAGCTCTATCTTTAGTTGGTTGAGGAATCTCCACACAGCTCTCCATAGTGGTTGGACCAGTTTGCACTCCCACAGCAGTGCAGGAGAGTTCCTTTTTCTCCACATCCTTGCCAAAATTTGTTGCTGCTAGTTTTTTTTAATATGTGCCATTCTCACTGGTGTAAGATGGTATCTCATGGAAGTTTTGATTTGCATTTCCCTGATTACAGTGATGTTGAACATTTTTTCATATGCCTGTTGGCCATTTGAATTTCCTCTTCGGAGAAGTTTCTTTTTAGCTCTTCTGCCCATGTTTTGACTGGATTATTTTCTTTGTTTTTGTTGAGTCTCATCAGCTCTTTGTAGATTTTTGGGATCAGTCCTTTATCATTAGTGTTGTGTGCAAAAATGTTCTCCCAGTCAGTGGGGATTCTCCTTGATTTGGTTATTGACTCTTGCTGTGCAGGAGCTCTTTAATTTGATGTTGTCCCAGCTGTTTATCTTTGCCTTCACTATCACTGCTTTGGGTGATGTGTCTGAAAAGATATCTTTGAGGTGCATGTCATGTAGTGTTTCTCCTATATTTCCTTCTATATATTTTATGGTTTCAGGTCTTATGTCTAGTTCTTTAATCCATTTTGAGTTGGTTTTTGTGCATGGTGTGAGGTCGTAGTTAAGTTTCATTCTTTTGCATGTAGCGACCCAGTTTCCCCAGCACCATTTATTGAACAGAATTTCTTTGCTCCAGTGCATATTCTTTGCTCCTTTGTCAAAGATTAGTTGACCATAAATCTGTGGGTTTATTTCTGGATTTTCTATTCGATTCCATTGGTCTGTATGTCTGTTCTTGTTCCAATACCATGCAGTTTTGATGATTATGGCTTTGTAGTAGAGTTTGAAGTCTGGGAGTGTGATGCCTCCATTCCCTTCTTTTTTTTTTCAGGAGAGCTTTGGCTATTCGGGGTTTTTTTGTGATTCCATATGAATTTCATCAATAATTGTTCTATTTCTTTGAAGAATGACATTGAAATTTTTATTGGAATAGCATTGAATCTGTATATTGCTTTTGGTAGGATGGCCATTTTTAAAGAAGAAATAGAACACCTAAACAGACCAATTAGAAGCTGCGAAATTGAAATGGTAATCAAAAACCTTCCCAAAAACAAAAGCCCATGACCTGATGGATTTCCAAATGAATTCTACCAAACATTCAGAGATGAAATAGTGCCTATCCTTCACAAACTCTTTCAAAAAATTGAGAAGGAAGGGACAATACCAAACACGTTCTGTGAAGCCAACATTACACTAATACCAAAACCGAACAAGGACAACACAAAAAAGGAAAACTACAGGCCAATCTCCCTAATGAACACTGATGCAAAAATCCTCAATAAAATTTTAGCTATCAGAATCCAACAATGTATCCATAAGATAATTCACCACGACCAAGTAGGATTCATTCCAGGGACACAAGGATGGTTTAACATCTGAAAAATCAATCAACGTTATCCAACACATCAACAAAAAGAAATATAAAAACCATATGATAATATCAGTAGATGCTGAGAAATCTTTCGACAAAGTGCAACACGCATTCATGATAAAAGCCCTTGAAATTCTTGGGATACAAGGAACATACCTCAACATCATAAAGGCCATCTATGACAAGCCAACAGCCAGTATCATTCTCAATGGTGAAAAGCTGAAAGCAATTCCATTAAGATCTGGAACAAGACAAGGATGTCCACTCTCACCATTGCTTTTCAATATAATACTGGAAGTCCTAGCCAGAGCAATAAGACAAGAGAAAGACATCCAAGGAATCCAAATAGGAAAAGAAGAAGTCAAACTATCACTATTTGCAGATGATATGATAATATACATAGAGAACCCCAAAAACTCCACAGAAAAACTAATTCAACTCATCAATCAGTTCAGCACAGTGGCAGGATACAAAATCAACACGCAAAAGTCAGTAGCCTTCCTATACACAAACAATAAATCTGAAGAAGAAGAAATCAAAAAAACCATCCCTTTTATTATTGAAACAAAAAAAAATCAAATATTTGGGCATAAATCTAACAAAAGAGGTAAAGGACCTATACAAAGAAAACTATAAAACACTGTTAAAAGAAATAGAAGAAGACACAAAGAAATGGAAAGACATCCCCTGCTCATGGATTGGAAGAATAAACATTATTAAAATGGCCATCTTTTTCAATTTTTTGAAACAATTTATGTCGGATAGGCACTAATTCGCTGCTGAACATTTGGTAGAATTTATTTCTGAAGCCGTCTGGGCCTGGTCTTTTGTTTTTGGGGAGTGCTTTGATTACTGCTTCAATTTTGCTGCTTGTAATTGGTCTGTGTAGTTGTTCTATTTCTACTTTGTCCAGCTTTGGATGATTATATCGTTCTAGGAATTTGTCCATCTCTTCTAGGTTGTTGAATTTGTTTGCGTATAAGTGTTCATAGTAATCTCTGATTATTCTTTTGATTTCTACTGAGTCTGTTGTGATTTCTCCTCTTTCATTTATAATCCTGTTTATATGTGTTTTCTCCTGTTTTTTCTTTGTGAGGCTTGCTAGAGGTTTGTCTATTTTGTTTATTTTTTCAAAGAACCAACTTTTCGTTTCATTGATCTTTTGGATTTTTTTTTTTAATTTCTAGTTCATTTATTTCTGCTTTGATTTTATTTCCTTTCTTCTACTGGATTTAGGTTTTTTGTTGTTCTTTTTCTAGTTCTTTGAGATGTGAGGTTATGTTGTTTCTTTGAGTTCTGTCTTTTTTGTTGATGTGAGCCTATATCGCCATGTATTTTTCTCTTATTACTGCTTTTGCTGCATCCCATACATTCTGGAAAGTGGTGTCCTCCTTGTCATTCAACTCAAAGTATTTTTTAATTTCTTCTTTGATCTCCTCATTAGTCCAGTGGTCTTCCAGTAGTGTGCATTTCAATTTCCATGAAATGGGAGGGTTCCTCGTTTTCTTTTCATGATTTATTTCTAGTTTGATGCCTTTATGATTGGAGAAGATAGTGGGAATGATTTTGGTTTTCATGTATCTTTTCATGTTTGTCTTGTGGCCCAGTATGTGATCGATTCTGGATAATGATCCATGCACATTTGAGAAAAATGTGTACTCGGATTTTTTTGGGTGCAGTGTCCTATAGATGTCTGTTAAGTCCATGAGTTCTGTGTCTTTATTTAGGGCTCTAGTGTTTTTGTTTATTTTCTGTCTTGTTGATCTCTCCATTGGTGAGAGTCGGGTGTTGAAGTCTCCCACTATATATGTATTTTCTTTAATATCTTTTCAGAGCTGATAATAATTGTCTAATATATTTTGGTGCCCCTTCAATTTGCTTAGTATATGTTGATGAGTGTTTTATCTTCCTGATGTATTGTCCCCTTGATCATAATGTAGTGTCCATCTGTTGCTCTTTTTGCCTTTTTTAATTTGAAATCTATTTCATCTGATATAAGTATTGCTGTCCCTGCCTTCTTTTTTGGTCCATTTGTTTGTAGGAATGTTTTCCACCCTTTTACTTTCAGTCTGTGTTTATCTTTTGTGGTTAAATGTGTTTCCTGGAGACAGCTGGTTGGATTTTGTTTTTTAATCCAGCCTGCTACTCTGTGTCTTTTTACTAATGAGTTTAATCCATTTACTTTTTGAGTTAATATTGATGTGTTGGCATCTGTGTTTGCAATTTTGTTCGTCTTTTTTATGATTTTATTCGTTGCTTTATTCTGTTCTTGTTCATTCCTCTGTTGATCTTGGCTTTAGGACTTCTTGTAGAATTTTTTGGAGTGGGGGTTTACTTGTAGTGAATTTCTGGAGTTTCTATTTGTCTGAGAAGGTCCATATTTTTTCTTCATAGGAGAAGGTGAGCTTTGCAGGGTATTCTTGGTTGGCATTTGTTGTCTTGATGTCTGCTGAATATGTTACTCTGTTTTCTTCTTGCCCATAATGTTTCTTCAGAGAAGTCTCAAGTTAACCTGATTGGTTTTCCCTTATAAGTTATCTGTTTCTTCCCCCTTGCCAGTTTCATTTTTTTTCCTTATCTTGGACTCTTGCAAGTTTTACTATTAGGTGTCTTGCTGTAGTTTTCTTTTCGTTATGGTAATTCGGAGTTCTTCTCACTTCTTGTATGTCTATATTCATCTCCTTTTTCATGCTTGGGAAGTTTTCTTCAATTATCTCCTTGAATAATTTCTCAGTTCCTTTGTCTCTCTCTTCACCTTCTGGAATGCCTACATTACATTTCCTCTCTCCATAGCGTTTGATAATTGTCTAAGAGTATCCTCATACTGCTTCATTTGCACTTCTCTCTCCTTTTCTCTTTTGGCTCTTTTTATTTCTGTCTTCGATAGTATTGCTCCGTTCGTCCATCGATTTCGTTTTCATTGTTTTTCCCAGAGTTCTTTATCTCCTCTAGTGATCCTTTTATCTCCTGCATTACTTTTCTTTCCTTTCTTAAGGTCTCAATTTCATTCTTCAGTTCAGTGATTATTTGTCTCAAATCATTTTTTTCCTTTTCATTTTCTTTCTGCTTTTTAATCATGATGATTATTAATTCTCTATCTGATAGGCCAAGAAGTTCTTCCATGTCATCGTTGAGCTCTAGTGACTGTGTTTCTTTTTGTGGTGTGTCCTCCTGCTGGCTTGCTTGGTTATTTATATTTTTTCTTCTCCCTGTTGTTTGCTTTCTAATTAGTTCTATGTGTTATGATATTGTGCCACTGGTGTTGGCGGGCATCTCTTTGGAGTGCTCCTTTAGGGGTGTTGGAAACTGTTTACCAGACTGAGACCAACATTGGTAGGCCAAAACTGCACCAGGGTGTTGATGCTGTGTGGCTGGTCACTGTCCCTTACAGTTCCCTCCCTCTGAATTTACTCAGTTCCAACAGGGAATCAGCTAGTTGGTGATTTAGTTCTGATCATGAGGTGACGCCAGAGACCCGTACTGTACTTGCTGACCTGTGCTTTTTCCCAGTGGCTCTCTGAGTAGTGGGGGGGGGGGGCAGAGGGGAGCTCCTCAACACAGGCTCTTATTCAAGCTGGGTGCTGTATCTGCCCCATGTTCACCTGGTGCTGTGCCTGCAGCTGTATGGATCCCGCTCCCTGAATTCTGCACTCTAGGTCTCAGTTCCAAGGCTATCAGATCCAAAACGCTGGCTGTCACCCTGTGCAGTGCCCGCTGCTATGGCGCATCCCATGCCCCCGGATCCTGTGCCTGGATCTCAGTTGCAGGATGGGGTCTTGCTCCATGCCTTATTTCCCTCTTTACCCCTGTTTATGTGGCCCACCCTCTCTCAGAGCCTAAGGGTGTTTTTAGGACCCCTGGTTTCCAACTATAGGGTGTTGATGGTTTTTTTTTTTTGGTCGCTAGGTGGTGCCAGAGATCTTTCCTAGTGTCCTTGCAGAACTGTTTTTTTTCCCTTGGGTCCGGGGAACAGAGTGGGAGTGGCGTGGAGCACCTCAACGGCGTGGGGGTGCTGTGTCGGCCCTGTACCCCACCGTCATGGGGATCCCACACCCTGAATTTCATGCCCCAGGTCTCAGTTCCAAAGTCCTCAGATCCAGGACGTGGGCTGTTGTTCAGTTCAGTGTCCGCAGAAATGCACCCTGCTTTTTGCACCCTGTCCGCCTTTTGCACCCTGCTCCCGTGTCTGGGCGCCTGGTTTCTGATTACTCAGTGAGAGACATTCACCTCAGTGAGGGCTCCCGCATATCTCCCCGCAAATCTAGGTCGCAGGCGTGGGGACCTGGGCAGCTGCGATCCGTGTATGCTTTTCAAGCACACTGCTTTTCCGCACAAGCTTACCAGCTGTCCTTGGGCTGTTTGTAGGTCTCCTCGGAGTCTTTGTTTTCCTCTAATGGTGCCTGGAGCCATTCGTTCACCTCCGTGGATATTCCAGCACAGTTCTCCACAGTTCCAGTTCACATGGTGTGGTGCCTGAAATAGTTCCTTTCCACTCACAGTCCCACTTGATGCATAGTTTGTTCTTGTTGGTTGTTTCAGTTTTTTTTTTTCCTCCTTTCTATTGATTGGAGAGTGCCAACTTTGTGGGTGGGGGAGGGTATCAGGGTTCTGAGCTTTCCACCCTTCTAGTCCTCTTTTTTTTTCCTTAAAGATTTATTTATTTATTTATACAAGAACTGGGTACAGTCAGAAGTGTGGGAGGGTGAGAGAATTCACCAGAGCCAGAGCAGGGAAAAGAACAGGCAGACTGACAAAATACACTGCTGAGGTGAGCAGTGGGCACAACAGGAGAGGTCTGTCATGCCATGTGGGACCCTCGCTGGTGGCCAGGGATCAAACGGGCAGCCCAGCACTCAACCGCTGAGCCACCAGGGGAGGCCCCCTTCTAGTCCTCTTTTATGGCAACTTTCTTCTTTGGGCAGTTTGCCAGAGTCGCCCGTTTATCTTCCATGTCCCAGTTCTCACAGGGACCTTCCGCTTTTCCTCCCTATTAACTTTTTTTTTTTTTTAATGGGAGGTCTTATTCGCAGGTTTCCCACACTCCATGTTGATCTCCTCCCCTATTTTTTTTTTTTTTTTGATGGGAGTTTGGATGCGATGACCAAAGGAGAGAAATCAGGCCCACTGCTTAGGAGGTGGGAGAAGAGCAAATGAGGAAATGGAGGAAAAGCTGAAGGAAGCAAAGTCAACAGTGAGAGTGTGAACATGGCATTTTCATGTGTTGCTAAGGCTGAGAAAGGGTTCTTTGAGTGCCACACTTTGGAGGTCATGGTTGACCTTGAGAGCTTTTGGGCACCCAGTAAACATGTTGAATGAACAAATCGATGATCAGTAAGTAGGAGCAACACAGGCATACTGTTTCAGTCCTTGGTGAAAAGATAGTGGAATGAAGAGAAGTAGAAGGAGCTAAAGGAGAGGAAGTGGTTGGAGATGATGCTAGCGAAAGCATGGATTGGAAGAGTCAACATTATCAAAATGGCCATCCTACCCAAAGCAATATACAGATTCCATGAAAATTTAAATTTCAAAATTTCAGTGATATTCTTCAAAGAAATAGAACAAACATTGGTGAAATTCATATGTAACCACAAAATATCAATAGCCAAAGGAATCCTGATTTAAAAAAAAAAAAAAAGAGGAATAATGCCCGTATCACACTTCTAGACTTCAAACTATACCATAACACCATTATAACTAAAACAACATGGTGCTGGAACAAAAACAGACACACAGACCAATGGAATAGAATTAAGACCCCAGAAATGAACCCACATCTATATGGACAGTTAATTTTTGACAGTGGAGCCAAAAGTCCATACTGGAGTAAGGAACAAATGGTGTTGGAAAAACTGGACTGGCACATGCAAAAGAATAAAACTACACCACTCTCTCATACCATACATAAAGATCAATTCAAAATGGATAAAAGTCTTGTATGTAAACCCTGAAGCCATAAAACACATAGAAGAAAACATAGGCAGGGACATGCCCAAGACATGGCTGAGCAAATGCACCAGGTTCACTCCTCTCTTAAAATTTCTGCAAAAAAAAAGAGGGGAGACTGTTATGAACACCCAGAAAAACCAGACTCTTCAAAGCAAACATCAGAATGTCTACACGGAGATCCAAAGTCAGAGCAGGAGAGCATTTTCAGTAGCCAGCCAGCATTTCAACTAGCTGCAGCTGCCGTTGCACCCATGGCCACTGCAGTTGCCATTAGAGGAGCATCAGCTGCCACTGCAGAAACCCACTGGACCCAGCTGAACCCAAACCTGGGCTGTCAGCAATCTCAAATATGTCAGAAAACAGCAAAGACTTTTGGACACCCCACAGGTGAGAAATTGTGACCCCCAACACTGGCAGCCTGCATCCTGGGAGAGGAGAGAACCCGAACTTCAAGAGTTCCTTTTTTCTTTCTCTCTCCACAAAGACACTCCCAGGAGGGACTGGAGCAGCTTGGCTCAGAGGTGCCTACCATTCAATCTTTCAGTGCCACATGCTGGCCACGGCTCCTGTGAAGGGTGCAAATTTTGTCAATTTTTTTTCCTTTTTTCCTTTATCAATGGTTCCTTTACCCTCTCTAGCTCTCCTGTTTCCTTTTTCTTTTGGAGGATTGTATTTCTACCCTGGGAAGACTATCCCATTCAGCCATATGGTACCCCCCACCCCCAGCAGACTAGATTAAAATAGTGACCACTAGCTCCTTGGGAGCCAACAGAGCCCGGAGTTGCAATTCTACACGCCTTTCTTTTTCTTCTTTTTTGTTTTTTTCTATTTTTCCATTTTCTCCCTTTTAACATTATTCTTATTCTTTTTTTCTTTTTCTTTCCTTCCTCATCTTCCTCCTTCTTCCTCTCCTCTCTCTTTTGCTTATTTCTTTTCTTCTCTCACTTTTCTTCTTTTTTATTTCCTTGTCATTCTCCCTTTTTTCTAACTTCTTTCTCCCTTAACTTTCATTCTTTCTTTCTGCTCTCTCAAGCCACAACCCAGAGGAACCTAGTAGTTCAATGCAGAAGTATATCCCACTCAGCCTGCAGGCACCTCCCAGTGGATTGGGCCTCAATTTCTGCCTGGTGGGGCAGCGCTCCACATGACACTCTTGACTACCCCAGGCTGAGACGTTGGATCCCATTCTATGAGGTAGGGACTGGGGAGGCAGGGGCTCCTGGGGTAAATCGCAGCTCACTAAAACATCTGCCACAGTAGAAGTGTGCCAAGGTGGGAAGCCTCCAACCCTAAAGCCCCACCCACCCCAGTATTCCTGGATGCCCAGTAGGAGAGCCTGGAGGAGCCACCACTCACATCAACCATCTGTCAGACGTCCATGGGAACTGCAGGAACCCCCCAACTCCCAAGTGTGTAGCCTCCAATGCTCTAGGAAGAGCTGGAAGTCCCACCAGCCTTCAGCAGTGCTCCAGTTGAAGAGAACAGAGGGTAAAGCTGCAAGAACCCTCACCTCTACCTCTACTTACCAGCCACAGCAGCCCAGTAACTAGGTAGATACATCCACACCCCAGCAAGAGAACTCAGAAGTAATGCCCATGAGCACCAGTGGTACAGGGGCATATGAATAGAGCAAAGCCAAAGGCAAACAATGGGAAGAAAGAAAAATACAAGCAATCAAGCAAGCCCTCCTGGGAACACTACACCACAGAAAGAAAGTCAACCTCCAGGGCCTCCCTAGTGGTGCAAGGGGTTAAGACATAACCTATGAAGCTATCCGCAGCCTCTGCAGCACAAGTTCCATCCCTCAGCCGGCCAGGGAGCAGCCCACATGGCACAGCAGACCTCTCCTGACTCGCCTGCTGCTCCCCTCAGCAGTGTACTTCAGTCAATCTGCCTGTTCTGTTCCCCGCTCTGTCTCTGGTGGATCCTCTCACCCACCCCCCACACATATCTGACCTGTATCCCAGCTCTTGGATGCATAAATAAATAAATCTTTTTAAAAAATTTTAAAAAGTTTCCATTTGGAAAAAAAAGTCGACCTCCAGAACCCAATAATATGTACACACAAGAATTCAGAATTGCCATAATGAAAACACTAAAAAAGGTAAAAGAAAATGCAGAAGGGGAAGAATATAACCAACAAACTGAGGAATGAGAACAAATCCCTAAAGAAGAAAATAAAGGAACTGAAGGGTATTCAAAGTTCAATTGGAGGAGCTAAAGAATTCTGGGAGGGGCCTCCCTGGTGGTGTAGGTGGTTGAGCACCGCACTGCGAAGCTGTCTGCAGTCTCTGCAGCATGGGTTCAATCCTGGCCGGCCAGTGAAAATCCCACATGGCGCAGCAGACCTCTCCTGTCTCGCCTGCTTGCTCCCCTCAGCAGTGCATTTCAGTCAGTCTGCCTGTTCTGTTCCCCACTCTGTCTCTGGTGAATCCTCTCACCCTCCCACACCTCTGGCCTGTACCCCGGTTCTTGTATGCATGAATAAATAAATTCTTTAAAAAATTCTGAGAAAAACCATTAAAATAGAATAGAAGAAAGGGAAGAATGAAACGCTACTCTCGAAAATACAGATATAAAAAGAATCAAAAAAAAAAGGGAAAAGGAACAAAGGAAAAAGAACAAAGAAATATAAGAGTCATAGGAATCCCATAAGGTGAGGAGAGAGACAAAGGAACTGAGAAAATATTCAAGGAAATAGTTTGAGAACTTCTTAAATGTGAAGAAGGAAATGAAAATAGACATATAAAAAGTTAAATGTAAACCAAGCCATAATGAAAAGAAAGCTACAGCAACATCCATAATAAAAAAGCTTCCAAGACTCTAAGAAAAGGAAATAATAATGAAACTGATGAGGGGGAAGAAAAAGATAACCTATAAGGGAAAATAATCAGGCTAACTCCATACTTATCTAAAGAAACACTATGGGCAAGTACAGAATGGAGGGACATATTCAACAAATTGCAAGACAAAAAATGCCAACCAAGAATACTTTACCCCGCAAAGCTCTCCTTCCTCGATGAGGCAAAAATAAGGACCATCTCAGACAAACAAAATCTTCAGAAATTCATTATCACTAAGCCCTCACTCCAAAAAATATTACAAGAAGCCCTAAAGACAAAACCAACTGAGGAATAAATAGGAAGAACAGAATGAGGTAAGGAATAGAACCACAAAATTATTAATAAAACAGCAAGTACAGACTCCAGTATATCAATAATAATCCTAAAAGTAAATGGGCTACACTAATCAACAAAAAGAGAGTAGCCGGCTGGATAAGAAAACAGAATCCAGGGGCCTCCCTGGTGGCACAAGGGGTTAGGCACAACACTGTGAAGCAATCCGCAGCCTCTACAGCACGAGTTCTATCCCCAGCCAATCCAGGGCGTTACCCACATGGCGCGGCAGACCTCTTCTATCTCATCTGCTGCTCCCCTCAGCAGTGTATTTCAGTCAGTCTGCCTGTTCTGTTCCCCACTCTGTCTCTGGTGAATCATCTTACCCGCCGCACCTCTGGCCTGTACCCCAGTTCTTGTATGCATAAATAAATAAATCTTAAAAAAAAAAGAAAACAGAATCCAACCTTCTGCTGTCTCCAGGAAACACAACTAACTGCAAAAGAAAAACATAGATTGAAAGTAAAGGGTTGGAAAACAATTCTACAAGCCAAAGGACCCAAAAAGAAGGCAGAAGCAGCCATACTTATATCAGATAAAATAGACTTCAAAATGAAAAAGGTAAAAAGAGACATAGGTGGTCACTACATTGTGATCAAGGGGACAATAAACCAGGAAGATAAAACACTCATCAACATATATTCACCAAATGAAGGAGCACCAAAATATATCAGACGATTATTATCATCTCTGAAAACAGACAGTAGGAAAAATACCTATGTATCTGGAGACTTTAACATCCCACTCTCACCAACAGGCAGATCAATGAGAGAAAAAATAAATGAGGACACTATAGCTCTAAATAAAGCTAGACCTCATGAGCTGAACAGATGTCTATAGGATACTGAACCCCCCGAAATCTGAATACTTATTTTTCCAAGTGCACGCAGATCATTCTCCAGGATTGATCACATACTGTGCCACAAGACAAACATCAACAGATACACGAAGATTGAAATCATACTATCTTGTCTGACAATAAAGGCATCAAAGTAGGAATAAACCTCAAAAAGAAAGCAAGGAACCCTCCCATGTGCTGGAGATTGAACCCCACACTACTGGAAGACCACTGGATTAAAGAGGAGATCAAAGAAGAAATTCAAAAATACCTTGAGACGAATGATAATGAGGACACAACTTTCCAGAATGTATGGGACACAGCAAAAACAGTACTAAGAGGAAAGTATATAGAAATATAGGCCCAAATCAAGACATAGGAAAAAACTGAAAGGAAAAACCTACTCTCCCATCTCAAAGAACTAGAAAAAAAATAAGAAAAAAACTCCAAAACCTACTACAAGAAAGGAAATAATACAAATTCAAGGAGAAATAAATGAAATAGAAATTCAAAAAACAATTCAAATGATCAATGAAACCAAAAGCTTGTTCTTTGAAAAAATGAACAAACTAGACAAACCTCTAGCCAGGTCCACAAATTAAAAATGGGAGAAAACCCAGATAAAAAAATCATAAATGAAAGAAGAGAAATTATAAACAGACAACAGGAGAAATCCAAAGAATAATAAGATATTACTATGAACATTTATATGCAAACAAGTTCAACAATCCAGAACAGATGGACAAATTCCTAGAACTATACAATCATTCAAAGCTGGATAAAGAAGAACAGAAAACCTAAACAAACCAATTACAAGCAATGAAATTGAAACAGTAATCAAAACTTTCCCAAAAACAAAATCCCAGGACCAGACTATTTCACAAATGATTTCTACAAAATGTTCAAAGATGAATTGGTGCTTATCCTACAAAAACTCTTTCAAAATATTGAGAAAGAAGGACTACTACCAAATACATTTTATGAAGCCAACATTACCCTAATACCAAAACCAAACAAAGACAACACAAAAAATCTACAGGCCAATCTCCCTAATGAACACAGATGCAAAAATCCTCAATAAAATCCTAGGAAACCAAATCCAACAATGCATCAAAAGGATGATACACCACGAACAAGTGGGATTTGTTCCAGTGGCACAAGGATTGTTCAACATTCAAAAATCAATTAATGTAGGGGGGCTCCCCAGGTGGCGCAGCGGTTGAGTGCTGGGCTGCGAAGCTGCCCAAAAATCAATTAATGTAATTCAACATATCAACAAAAAAAAAGAAAAATCGTATGATTATATCAATAGATGTTGAGAAAGCTTTTGAAAAAGTTCAGCATCCATTTATGATGAAGACCTTTGAAATTCTTGGAATAGAAGGAACATACCTTAACATAATAAAAACCATATATGACAAACACACAGCCAATATCATTCTCAATGGTGAAAAGCTAAAAACCTTCCCTTTAAGATCTGGAAAAAGACAAGGATGTCCACTCTCACCACTGCTTTTCAAGATAATACTGGAAGCAATAGGCAAGAGAAAGACATACAAGGAATCCAAATAGGGAAGGAAGAAGTAAAACTATCACTATTTGCAGATTATATGATAACATATATAGAGAACCCTAAAACCTCCACAGAAAAACTAATTAAAATAACAAACAATTTTCTCCACAACCTCGCCAACATTTGTTGTTGCTAGTTTTTTTAATATGTGCCATTCTCACTGGTGTAAGATGGTATCTCATGGTAGTTTTGATTTGCATTTCCCTGATTACAAGTGATGTTGAACATTTTTTCATATGCCTGTTGGCTATTTGCATTTCTTCTTTGGAGAAGTTTCTTTTTAGCTCTTCTGCCCATTTTTTTGACTGGATTATTTTCTTTATTTTTGTTGAGTCTCATCAGCTCTTTGTAGATTTTTGGGATCAGTCCTCTATCATTAGTGTTGGGTGCAAAAATTTTCTCCCAGTCAGTGGGGTTTCTCTTTGTTTTGGTTATTGTCTCTTTTGCTGTGCAGAAGCTCTTTAATTTGATGTAGTCCCAGCTGTTTATCTTTGCCTTCACTATCACTGCTTTGGGTGATGTGTCTGTAAAGATGTCTTTGAGGTGCATGTCATGTAGTGTACTCTCCTGCACTGTTGGTGGGAGTGCAAAATGGTCCAACCAGTATGGAGAGCTGTGTGGAGATTTCTTGACCTACAAAAGATAGAGCTTCCATATGATCCAGCAATTCCACTCCTAGGTATTTACCCAAATGACACAGAAACATTAATTCCAAAGGGCACCTGCACCCCTGTGTTTATAGCAGCACTATTTACAATAGCTAAGCTTTGGAAGCAACCCAAATGCCCAAAAATAGATGACTGGATCAAGAAGATGTGGTACATATACACCATGGAATATTACTCAGCATTCAAAAAAGATAAACACATGCAATTTGCAGCAACATGGATGGCACTGGAAGGGATCATGCTCAGCAAAATAAGCCAGAAAGAAAAAGAAAAATACCGGATGGTCTCACTCATAGCAGGAATCTAGAAAACTTAAATAAGGGACCCGGAAAAAGAATAACTATAAGAAAGAAAATATCAAAATCAACAAACAGCTATGAACCAGAGATACTCTATGGGGGGTGGGGGGCAGGGAAAGGAGGGATTGGGGTCACAATAAGGGGGTTGTAATTGTATGGGGAATATAAAAATAAAATTTAAATTAAAAAATAAATAAATAAATAAATATTATACACACACACACACACACACACACACAAAAAAAAAATTCAGTAGCTGGGCCTCCCCAGTGGCACAGCGGGTTGAGAACCGCGCTGCAAAGCTGTCCGCAGCCTCTGCAACATGGGTTCGATTCTTGGCTGGCCAGGGAGAAACCCACATGGCGAGGCAGACCTCTCCTGCCTTGCCCACTGCCCCCCTCAGCAGTGTCTTTGGTCCGTCTGCCTGTTCTGCTCCCCGCTTTGTCTCTGGTGAATTCTCTCACCCTCCCGTGCCTCTGAGCTGTACCCCAGTTCTTGTATAAATAAATTAAAAAAATCTTTAAAAAAATCAGTAGCCTTCCTATATGTGAACAGTCACTCTGAAGAAGAAATTAAAAAAAAAAAAATCCCATTTACATTTGTACCACAAAAAAAAAAGAAAATACCTGGGAACAAACCTAACAAAGGAGCCAAAAAATCTATACGAAGAAAATTATAAAACATTGTTGAAAGAAACAGAAGAAGACACAAAGAAATGGAAAGACATCCCCTGCTCAGAGATTGAAAGAATTAACATTATTTAAAGTGCAATCCGGGCCTCCCTGGCCCGGGAGGTTAAGCACAGCACTGTGAAGCTATCTGCAGCCTCTGCAGCCCAAGTTCAATCCCTGGCCAATGAGGGAGCTACACACAAGGCGCAGCAGACCTCTCCAATCTCACCCACTGCTCCCCTCAGCAGTGTATTTCAGTGGATCTGCCTGTTTTGCTCCCCACTCTGTCTCTGGTGAATCCTCTCACCCTCCACACCTCTGGCCTGTACCCCAGTTCTTGTATGCATTAAATAAATCTTTTTAAAAATTTTTAAAAATAAGTAAATATACAATGGCCATCCAACCAAAAACAATTTACAGATTCAACACAATCCCAATACAAATCTCAATGGCATTCTCCAAAAAAAAAAAAAATAGAACAAATATTACTAAACTTCATATGGAATCACAAAAAAACCTCAACTAGCCAAAGCTCTCCTGACTAAAAAGAAGGAGAATGCAGTGTCACATGCCCAGACTTCAAACTATATGACAGTCATAATAATCAAAACATTATGGTACTGGAACAAAAACAGAAACACAGATAAATGGAATAGAACAGAAAACCCAGAAATAAAGCCACACATATATGGACAACTAATCTATGACAAAGTAGCAAAGAATATGCAATAGAACAAAGATAATCTGTTCAATAAATGGTACTGGGAAAATTGGACCACCACATGGAAAAGAATGGAACTAGACTACTCACATCATGCACAAAAACCAACTAAAAATGGATAAAAGACTTGAACATAAGACCTCAAACCATACAATATATAGACGAAAACATCGGCAAAACACTCCATGACATGCATTTCAGAAACATCTTCAAAGACTCATCCCCTGCAGCAAAGAAAGTAAAGGAAAAGATGAGATTCACCTGGGAGTACATCAAACTAAAAAGCTTCTGTACAGCAAAAGAGACATTAACCAAGCCAAAGAGACACCCTACCAACTGGGAGAAAATATTTGCACTCCATACAAATAATAAGGGATTGATTACAAAGCTTTACAAAGAACGCACAATGACTCAACAAAAACAAATCAACAATCCAGTAAAAAATGGACAGAAGACTAAAAAGACACTTCTCCAAAGAGGAAAATCAAATAGCCAATAGGTATAAGAAAATATGTTCAACATCACTTATAATCAGGGAAATGCAACTCAAAACCACAATGAGATACAACTTCACATCAGTCAGAATGGCACATATTAAAAACCTCACAAAAACAAATGCTGGCAAGGATGTGGAGAAATAGGAACCCTCTCACAATGCTGGTGGGAATACAAAGTGATCCAATCACTATGGAAAGCTGTGTGGACGACCTTCAAACTACTAAAAATGGAGCTACCATATGACCAGCAATTCCACTCCTAAGAATCTACCCAAAGAACACAAAAACATTAATCTGAAAGGAAACCTGCACTCCTGTTTATTGCAGCACTGTTTACAATAGCTAAGATATGAAAACAACCTAAATGCCCCAAAACAAAGATGACTGAATCAAAATTATGTGGTATACATACACTGTGGAATACTACTCAGCAATCAAAAAGATAAACTCATGCCATTCTAGTCACATGGATGGTGCTGGAAGGGATTATGCTCAGTGAAATAAGTCAGAAGGAAAAAGAAAATCATCAGGGGCCTCCCCGGTGGCGCAGCAGGTTGAGCACAGCGCTGTGAAGCTGTCTGCAGCCTCTGCAGTGCTAGTTCAACTCCCAGCCGGCCAGGGAGAAACCCACATGGCATGGCAGACCTCTCCTGCCTCGCCCACTGCTCCCCTCAGCAGTGTCTTCCAGCTGTCTGCCTGCTCTGCTCCTCTCTCTCTCTGGTGAATTCTCTCACCCTCTCCACCTCTGGCCTGTACCCCAGTTCTTGTATAAATAAATAAATCTTTAAATAGAAAAAGAAAAAGAAAAACATCAGATAGTTTCACTTAAGGAAGGAATGTAGGGGAACCTAACAAGGGGTCAGGAAAAAACAAACCAAAATTAAAAACAAAACTAACAGGGGCCTCCCTGGTGGTGCAAGGGGTTAAGACGCAACCTATGAAGCTGTCCACAGCCACTGCAGCATGAGATCTATCCCCCAACCGGCCAGGGAGCTACCCATATGGCGCAGCAGACCTCTCCTTACTCACCTGCTGCTCCCCTCAAGCAGTGTACTTCGGTCAATCTGCCTGTTCTGTTCCCCACTCTGTCTCTGGTGAATCCTCTCACTGCCCCCCACACACCTCTGGCCTGTACCCCAGCTCTTGTTTGCATAAATAAATAAAATCTAAAAAAAATTCCTAACAGGCAAAAGACAAATCAGAGACATTCAGCAAGGGAAAGGGATCAGAACAGGGGAGGGAAGAGCACAGGAAACTATGGTGAAGTTTCATAGGTGACTTGGTGGGAATTTTATGGGGACTAGACTTGAGAGGAGACAGCAAACTATAAAAATGATCAACGATGTAAATATAAATAGAAAAAAAGAAAACATAGGCAAAAGTATTTGTGATGTAAGTTTCAGTGTTATCTTTGTGAAATTGTCTTTAACTGCAATGAAAAAAAAAAAGAAAATATAAACAGTTGGGACTACATCAAACTGAAAAGCTTCTGTACAGCCAAAGAAACCATAAATAAAATGAAAAGACACCCTACTGAGTGAAAGAAAATATTTGCACACCATACATCTGACAAAGCACTGATATCAAAGATCTACAAAGAACTCATACAACTCAACAAAAACAAAACAAACCAATCAAAAAATGGGCAGAAGAACTAAATAGGCACTTGTCCAAAGAAGAAACACAGATGGCCAACAGGCACACAAAAAAATGTTTGTCATCACTTATTGTTAGAGAAATGCAAATCAAAAGCACAGTACAGATACCACCTCACTCCTGTGAGAACAGTGGAGGACTGTGGGCACTTTGGTAAGGGGAAAACTATGGTTACCACACCTGAAGGGAGAAATCCTATACTGTGAAAAAATAAACAAGGGTTAAAAATAAAAGAATGACTCATATCTAAAAGACCAGAAACAAATGTTTTTTTTTTATTTCCCCCTCAGTGATCTGCACATGTTTTATTCAGTTAGACTCTCATCTCGTATTTTTCCAGAGTATAAACATTTAGACATCAATCTTTTTTTTTAATTAAGTACCATTGTTTTGCATCCTTGTTAGTTTTTTGGCTGTATAGGACTTCTCCCCTCAGATGTCACCATAGCTCTCCCACCACCAAAACACCCATAGTCCCCTGCCATAGTCCATTGTCCTCTCCCCCTCCCCTGCTCTCTCCCCTCCCTTCTTTCTTCTCCCTCTCTTCCCCTCCTGGATGTCTCAGATCTAAAATCAGCTTTCAAGGGTTGGTTTTGAAGTTTGTCTTTGACCCTTTGTTCTATTTTTCTATATTCCATGTACAAGTGAAACCATCTGGGGTGTGTGTGTGTGTGTGTGTACACCACATCTTGACGGAACACTGTGGTCCTGAATGCAGGCCTGAGGGCGGGCACCTGGAGTCAGATGTGGGCCTATGTAGATGGGATTCACCTGGGCTGAGACACTGGGCTTACAAGGGCGGTGTCACGGGGCCGCCAGCAGTGAAAGGAGCAGAGAAGCAGAGGCCACGAGAGAACGTCGAAGAACCCAGAGAGAAAGGAGACTTGCTGGGGGCTGGGAGGCCTGCCAGCCTCACGGCCCCTCATCCCCACCCCCCGCACCCAATAAAAGCCTGCAAAAGCCATCGAGAGCTCCAGAACTCCTTTCTCCTTACCTCGTCTGCTCAGGTCATAGAAAAACTGCACTCTACCCTTCCTACAAGCAGTTAGGTTGTTTTCAGATCTTGGCTATTGTAAATAGTGCTGCAATAAACATAGGGGTGCAGGAGGAACAAGTGTTGACAAGAATGTGGAGAGAAATGAACCCTCTTGTAGTGTTGGTGGAAATGTAGACTGGTTTGGCCCTGTAAAGGGCAGGAATGGACACTGTGCAGGTTTTCTGATCCCATGCAGACCGGGTAAAGGAGGAGTCAGAGTCCTCAGTGGTTTTGCAGGTCTTTTTATTGGGATTAACCCGGTACACAGCAGGCAGGGGTGCTGGGGGGCCGGGAGTCTGGCAGTCCTCCCAGCCCCCAGAAAGTCTTCACTCTATCTAGGCTCTCCAGCCTTCTCTCGGCTTCTGCTCATTCTTGGCTTCTGCTGGCGTCCCCGTGATGCCGCCCTTATAAGCACAGTCTTAGTGCAGGTGTACCCACTTCAAGTGCCCGCCATCAGGCATGCATTCTGGATCACAGGGTTCCCTCATCTATCCTGATGACGGGAGGGCAGAAAAGCCTGACATTTTTTCTCTACGCTACAGGCCCCTACAGAAAACAGTATGGAGGTTCCTAAAAAGATAAAAAAATGTATGCTCCATATGACTCATCAATTCCACTCTTATGTGTCTACCCAAAGAATACAAAAACACTCATTAGAAGGGAAACCTCCACTCTCATGTTCATAGCAGCACTGTTTACCATAGCTAAGATATGGAAACAACCTAAATGCCAAGAAACAGAGGAATGGGTCAAGAAGATAGTGTATTTGTACACAATGGAATACTACACAGCCATCAAAAAAGTAAACTCATGACATTTGCAGCAACATGGATGGATCTAGAAGGGATTATGCTAAGCGGAAATGAGTAAGAACGAACGAGCAAGAAAAATACCAGGTGGTGTCAATTGTAAGTGAAATATAAGTGTCAGATAAAACAAAACTTGAAACTAACCCTTGAAAGCTGATTAGATAACTGAGGAATCCAGAGAGGGAGGAGGAGAGGGGCAAAAGGAAAGTGGGGAGGGAGCACAATGGACTATGGTGGGGGACTATAGGTGCTTCGGTGGAGGGTACACTATGGTAATAACAGATGAAGGGGGACACCGTCCACCCCCAAAATACAAACAACATTGCAAACCAACATGACCCCAATTAAAAAGCAAATACAATTTTTACAAAATTTAAAAATAAATAGTTCACTCACTATTTAAATATCGAGTTCACCTCCCTGGTGGCACAAGGGGTTAAGCACTGCACTATGAAGCAATCCGCAGCCCCTGCAGCACGAGTTCTATCCCCGGCCAGCCAGGGAGCAACCCACATGGCACAGCAGACCTCTCCTGCCTCGCCCGCTGCTCCCCTTGGCAGTGTGTTTCAGTCAGTCTGCCTGTTCTGTTCCTCACTCTGTCTCTGGTGAATCCTCTCACCTCCCACATCTCTGGCCTGTACCCCAGCTCTTGTATGCATAAATAAATAAACCTTTAAAAAACTTACTGAGTTCACTAAAATGGAATGAATATGGAAGAGAAACCCACATGATTATGCCTTCCTAACATTGTGGGTATTATTTACACTAAGGGGAATTTTAGGGTATAATATCCTAAAGATTATCTTGACTAATAAAAAATAAAAATATTTATAAAAAAGATCCCAGCAAAGAGTTGCTGGGACTCTAGAATGAAAGCTCACCAGAAAACAAGCCACCTTCAGATTCACCACTGTGAGGTAAGGTAAAAAAGTATCAGGCTTTTCTGCCCTCCCTCCATCAGGATAGATGATGGATCCCTGCGGTCCTGAATGCATGCCTGATGGCGGGCACCCGGAGTGGGCTGTGGGCATATGTAAGTGGGTACAGCTGGGTTGAGAGACTGAGTTTATAAGGGCGGCATCACAGGGGCACCAGGAGAGAGAAAGAGAGAGAACGGATACGCAGAACGAAAGAGCGAAAGACCAGACCAGAAGCAAGAATTAAAGAGCACAACCAGCAGAGAAGCAGAGGCCATGAGAGAACACCAGAGAACCCAGAAAGAGTGAGGACTCGCTGGGGGCTAGGAGGCCTACCAGCCTCCTGGCCCCCCTGGCACTCCTGCCTGCCATGTACCTGGTAAACTGAATAAAACCCTGAAAAGCCACCGAGGGCTCCAGGACTCCTCCTTCACCCGTCTGCTCCAATCATAGAAAACCTGCTCTGTGTCATCCTCCCGCTACAACCACAATCACTACAGGCTCAGGCCTAGTCAAATCTCTCCTTTCATGTTGAACCCAAAGACTGGTACATCTCTTCTCTTACTGAGTGACAGATACTGTGCTCCATGCTCGGGATAGGAAGATAAATAAGATATCTCAGCTGTCAAAAAGGAGTTGAGGAGAGAAAGGTATAAAGTGATAAGGGTAATAAAATGTTCCAAGTGTGGCAAAGGGAGAGGCTGCGCCAGGGAGATGCTTCAGAGGACAACTCCTGCAGCCCAACAGCCTGGGTCAGCTCATAGTGTTGCTGCTTATTATTAGTTGTGTAACTTCTTTTTGCCTCAGTTTAGGGCTGTTTGGGGCAATAAGCGAATGAAAAAGCACAAAGCACTTAGTACAATGCCTGTCAAAGGGTAAGCGTGAGGTAAATGTTAGGTATTGAAATGATGACAAAAGTTCTTTCAGGGTCTAATTGAACAAAGAGGAAGGAATGGCCCATTTGACCTGTGGGATGGGAGGAAAGGAGGTGCTTCAGGAACAACAGCATAAGAGGGGAATTCCTGAATGGAGTCTTAAAATATTGTGGAGACTCTTCCATGTAAGCAAGATGGGGTGGCAGTGAGGGCATTGATGGGCAGGAAAAGCAGTGTAACACATGGGGCTCTTGTTCAGGTGACTGACTCATGGCTGGGGCTGGGAGGAGGGGTCACAGCAGAGATGAGGCAGGAGAGAAAGACCAAAGCCTGATGGTGGAAGGGCCATGCTAAGGAGCTTGGACCCTTTTCTGCGTAACTGGGCCCCATGTGAGGGGGGACCAGTTTAGACGGCCAATTTTATTATCACCTGTGGAATTCCGTGCTTGTGGGGACAGGAAGGCAGCCAAAACATCCTTTCATACATGCTCTTCACTGTAAGCAGGCAGGTCTGAATCCTCCTCAAACCACCCACATTGCAGCCCTCTGAAGTACACTAGATACTTCTGGGTAGCGCGCCAGTGGCAGGGGGGCTGGGCCACTCAGGCAGTTCATTCAGATTGTCATGAAAGCAAACAGGTGTCCTGCTGTCACAGCAGGTGTGGCTTCGAAGGCACTAGGCTGCATCATCTGGCAAGGCGCGCTATTAACACCCGGCTCACTGGGGAGGCTGCGCTGAGTTAACCTGATACTTCTGGATGTGCGGGGAAGAGAAGCTTTTGAGGAAATGGGAATTTGAGCTTCAGAAAGTTATTTGCAGACATAATAAAGCATCCCAGAGTCTCCAAGGAACAGACTGAATGGATAAAAGGACTATGGTGGTGGGAGAACTACAGGGACTACACCTGAGATGAGAAATCTAATACTGTCCAAAAATGAACAACAATGTAAGAAAATTGGGCCTCCACGGTGGCACCGCGGTTGAGCACTGGGTTGCAGCCTCTGCAGCGCTGGTTCAATTCCCGGCTGCTCCC
Organism: Talpa europaea; assembly: GCF_964194135.1. Taxonomy (NCBI): domain Eukaryota; kingdom Metazoa; phylum Chordata; class Mammalia; order Eulipotyphla; family Talpidae; genus Talpa; species Talpa europaea. The sequence goes on along the minus strand of NC_140081.1, from coordinate 46,698,352 downwards.
CGGCCACTGGAGGAGGGTCCCACATGGCGCGCAGACCTCTCCTGCCGCCCGCTGCTCCCCTCAGCAGTGTACTTCGGTCCTTCTGCCTGCTCTGCTCCCCGCTCTGGCTCTGGTGAATTCTCTCACCCTCCCGCGCTTCTGACTGTACCCAGTGCTTGTATAAATAAAGAAATCTTTTTTTAAAAAATGTAAGGGGCCTCCCCGGTGGCGCAGCGGTTGAGCGCTGGGTTGTGAAGCTGCCTGCGGCCTCTGAGGCACTGGTTCGATCCCCAGCTGCTCCCCGGCCACCTGAGGAGGGTCCCACATGGCGCGCAGACCTCTCCTGCCGCCCGCTGCTCCCCTCAGCAGTGTACTTCGGTCCTTCTGCCTGCTCTGCTCCCCGCTCTGGCTCTGGTGAATTCTCTCACCCTCCCGCACTTCTGACTGTACCCAGTGCATGTATAAACAAAACAAACAAACAAACAAACAAATAAATAAAACATGCCTCTATTTAAAAAAAAAAAAACAAAAAAAAATTAAAAAAAAATGTAAGAAAATTTCTTTTTTAAAAAAAGGATTCATGGAGTGGAGTCCGTGGAATCCTTGGTGGGAACAGGGATGAAGGACAACTGGGGAGCGCTGTCATCGAATGGCTACTGCCCCGCCCAAGAAGGACATGTTGGGCATCCAGGCACTAAGCCTGGTGTTCTGAGCGGTCACTCCTGTGGTTTCCCACAAGGACTTCGGGGAACCAGCCAGTGGTGACTCTGTGGAAAGGGCACCACTGGCCTTCCTGCTCGAGCCCAGCATCCCTTTTGGGGCCTGTCTTTTTGAATTTGACCTTGACCCCCCACTAAGGTCACTTCCCCTTTCAGCCTTTCCCAGTCCTGCAACTCAGGTCCTACTCACCCTGCATCTCTATTTTGCTTTAGCTGTGTGCACGACTCACACTTGTTTGCAGTCATTTTTCTTGTTTGCTCACTTCTAGAAGCACTTTCACCTTTACAGTCGGCCATTTGTCTCAAAATGAGTATTTTCTATAATCATGACTGCCATCCTAGGAATGCTGTAATTTGAGGTCTGTGAGAGATGAAGAAACACAGGCGTGATTAGCTCTGCTGTGGGCAGCAGAATCAGGGAAGGGATCTGTGTTCACGCCTGAGGAGGTGGGCTGTGGCCACCAGGTCACAGCAGAGCTCATTGTCGGGAGGTATGTACCTTCAGGGTTTCCAAGTTGCCCGGCCTCTTCCTGTGCTGGGGCTGAATTTTAGATGGCAGCACATCTTAGTCCCCACAGCCTTTTATTCCCCTTGCATTTAGGAGCTGAACTTCCTTAACCCCCACAGAGCTCTCTGGGGACTGCCTGCTGCCAGGCTGCCTTTCAGCAAGTGAGATGATGTGTGAAAGGAAGCACCTATAAACCATGAGGCACCACAAACAAGTGAGGTTCAGCGTCCTTCCTGTGGCTCAGCCCACACATGTCAGGGCTGCTCTTTCATTTATCTTCTTCACTCTTGACCTTAATTCTGGCAGTACTTCCTCAAGCTTCTCCACACAAGTTGTGGTGACTGCAGCCATGTCATAAATACCTGCTGTCAGCATGCCTCCCCTCTTCAGGGGGAGTGTTTGGACGCCTGCCACCCTGCCCCACAAATGGGCCCATCTCACCCTCATTTGCCCTGAGCTCTCAGAGCTTCCTGGAGACATTGGTAGCCAGTAGGTCAGCTTTCCTCTTCCCTTTTTTTATGACTCAGTTCTCTGCTAACTCAGTCCCTGCTTTCTTTAACAAACTGTAGCAGGCACCTCCCATCTTGTGTGCTCCTTGGGTTTTCCCACCAAAGACATGGATACCACCCCACCTGGTTGGTGCTATGTGAGGCAGCATGTTGGGGCTGGGGTGGGTGGGGGTGGGGGCTGCAGAGCAGACTGAACACATAGCTTTCAGAAAGAACCAGTTCTGACCACAGGGGTCTAGATCCAGAGGAAGACCTTGGTGAGCTGATTGTCGCCAAGTGGAGGGGCTTTGGGATATTTCTCACACTGCTCTGCCCCCAAGATCCCTTATTGACAGTAGATCACTCCAAGACAGTAGATCAGTCCAAGAAGATCACTGAGCCACAGTTCATTGCAACTATCATTTATTAAAAAATATATGTTTCCTTGGAAGGAACACTGGTAAACCAACTAGTGTCATGCTTACTCTGAATCTTTGCTTTTCTTCCCTGGGAGAGGGTTGAGCATCAGTCAGACCACATCACTTAGCATCAGAAACATCAACACTCCTGCTCACCCCCTCTTCACCAGGGTCATCCTTGGCCATCACTCTGTCCCTCTCCTTGCCTTCAACCCAGTGTACTGTCCAGGTAAAGCTGCTGCCCTTTCATTACCCTCTTTCTGGGCCCACACTTCAGTTAGACTCCTTACACTGGTAGGACATCCGTTAACACATCTCCCCAGTATGGCTGGTAGTGTTCACAGAGACCTCAGCATGGCATCGTTTGCACTGGCCATCACATGGTGGGCTGGGAAACATCACACCCAACCCTTGGGCCAAGCCTCTCCATGTTCTTCTCCCCTGGGTCACGCCTCCAGCATGGTGGCGAGGGAGGCACAGTGGCTTCAAAGGAGCATGGTAGGGTGGGGGTGGGGGCGGCCTGAGTCACACCTGCAGCCTGCACCTGTGGTGGGAGAAAACCTCCACTAACCACAATCACTGCCATCTGATCTGGGAAAAAGCAACAAGGTTTTATCTCTCACCAGTAAGTGAATCTTAGCACTATTGTTCAGATTGACAGCATTCAAGCCTACTTTTTCTCAAAGAAACAGTAAGCGACCAGCTGCTGGTTAAGAGCTGGGAAATGTGAAGCAGCTGTGGAAAAAACTGAAATCGCGTTCCTCAGCATGCGACTGGCCAAGCCCAGTGCTGCCCTGCATCTGGCATGGAACTGGAAGGCAGGTGATTCCCTGTCTCTGTCGGTGGACAGGTGCCCGCAAAGGGGCCTCGGCTGAGTCCCACATGTCCCTGGCAGATGAGTAGAGACAGACATCACAGTCCAGAGTGCCAGCTCCTGCCCTCAGCCTTCGCCGGTCCCCACACCCCTTCTGCTGACTGGATGGCCAAGCCTGGGTCACCTATTCTATCATACACTAGGCCGGGCTCCTCCAGAACGTCACGAGCCTTTAGAACACTTTCCAATTGGATTCTACGCATTCACTTAAATAGTAAAAGTAAAATTTGGAATAATGAAAAGGCTGACACAGTAGCACAACATGGTTTTGGTTTAACAGCAGCTTAAAAATGAACAAAAAGGAAACCTCTCATGCAGACACATCAGGTGGCATAAAACAATAGGCAATTTAATATGGAGCACTGTTAGCCATTCTCTCCATGCAGGACTGACTGCACCTCAAGGGCGGCAGCAGCTTGAGGGTCAAGTCTCTGCCCCTCTGCTCCCTCTCCCCCCATCCCCAGGTGAAGGCCCTTTCTCACAGGCCTCTGGCTGACCTCGTCCTGGAGAAGACCTCAACTCTCAAGAGAATGACCAAAAGCGAGCACCCTTGGCACAGCACTCGCTACCATGTTCAACCCTCCCCAACCAGGTGGAATGGAAGATGCCATCTGACTGGAATATGAAAATTAAAGCATTTCTCTAGTAACACAGTACCATTGATGAAGTCTCCATAGATTTGTCTAGTCCAAATGTGTGTGAATATATATATATTATATGAGAATGTATAATATATATATATAATAATTTCTATATATTTTATATAAATTACATATATATATCTATATATAAATAAGATACTTTCTGTAGCCATTATGTTGCACCGTTCAGAGCTGCCAGACAGCAGTACAGATGGGTAGAAATGCCCAGGAGCATCTCATCACGTGGCGTGTCGAGCTCACTTCTCAAACCGTGCAGCTGTCCAGAGTCTGTCTTTCCACCAGTCCTCCTCTCTTCTCTTCGCTTCTGCTTGGTTTTTATGAAAACAATGACTCTGATGGGTCTGCACCTGTGCTAGCGCTTGGGAAAGGTCCATGCAGGAATGGGCACAGTCACATGATGAGTGAGATGGCATCATCCCCCAAAATAAACTAAACAAAAAATTAAAAAAAAAAAAAACAGAACAGGACTAGAAAACTCAATTTTTTTTGACATATCTAAAAAAGGGGGCAAGAACAGTAGTCATTTGTTCTCCCCATGGGGACAGGAATGAAGAGGGAGGAGGGAAGAGGGACTTGATTTCTTCTGTTCACAAGAGAATGGTTGGAGGGGATTCTTCAGAGTTTTTCTGGGGACGGGACCCAAATGTAGTGCCCAGACTGGTCTTCAATGATTTGTTTGATTTTGTTATAAATCTCTTCCAGTGAGTCACCCTGTACAATGGCTGAAGTGAAAAAGAAAACAGAATTACTGCTGTGATCGACATTACTCTTCCCCCCAACCCCAGCCCTGCAGCCTGGCCTCTCCCAAGAATCCTCTTGCTCAGCCTGCACAGGTGTGCACAATGTGGGTTTAAAGCTTCACTAGTCAGGGCCTCCCTGGTGGAGCGGGAGTTAAAGTCTCAGTGCTATCAAGGTATCGACAGCCACTGAGGCTTGAGTTCAATCCCCGGCCAGGGAGCTACCCACATGGTGCAGCAGACCTCTCCTGTCTTGCCCGCTGCTCCCCTCAGCAGTGTGTTTCAGTGGATCTGCCTGTTCTGCTCTCCCCACTCTGCTCTGGTGAATCCTCTCACCCCCTGCACCTCTGGCCTACACCCCAGTTCTTATTTGCATAAATAAATAAATAAGAAAATAAATCTTTAAAAAAAATACCCACTAGTCAGCTGCCTGGTGACTTTGGGTACAGGGAAGCCCAGCAGGTGCCCTGACCCCAGGGCGCGAAGTCAATTTGCCTAGACAGTGAGACTAAGCAGCAGTGAATAGAAGTGTGTTGTTCAAAGACTTTTTATTGAGCACCGGTCATGTGCCAGACTTTGCAGCTCATGTTGTTCTTGGCTGCCATGGGGCTGGCAGCTGGTGAATTCTACAGCAGCCTCACTGGCAGATTTGGAAAATCCGGGTCACCCAAAGAGCTGAAAGCTACCATTTCTGGCAAGGGGCTGTGCTCCAATGACCACCCACCTGCTCTGTATCGGAGGGGAGCCCACGAACAAGGACTCAGGGTACAGTTATGACTCCTTCCCCAGTTATTCTTGGGGAACTACCAGCTAGTTTGCTCAGAACCAACCTACATATATATATATATGCTGGTGTCCTTGACAAGGGGAAAAACCTCTTACACAGAGACCTTCCCAACCTTTAGGAACTGACCTTCTAAAGCAGGTGACCACATAAACACAAACATGCACATACACTGAAGATCACGCCAAGCAAGCACCATCAGCCACATACATTTCTTCAGCACCTGAGACATGCAAGGCCAAGGGAGGGAGCCAGGGAGTTGGGCAGGAGGGAAACAAAGTAATACAGGTGGCCTACAATCCAGCAGAGACTAGAAGATGAAAGGAACAACTCGATCTAACACAACCTAAGGCAGCATTCGGTGTTGGTGGCTTAGTTGCTCTGGCTGGAGGGAACTGGAGCACTTTGGAACAGGCGGGAAGTCAGCAGCTCCAAAGCATCCAGAAACTGCACAAGGTGGCAGAGCCTCTTGCAGCCACTTAAAGTTGGAGGCGCCAGGTGGGGCCTACATGACGTCGGCTGGGCAGCAGGGGCTCTTACCTGTAAAGTATTCTCCAAACTCCTGCTCCAGTTTCATGGCTTTGTCATAAATCTTATTTGCTTGTTCATATGTCTGCCGTCGGTTCATTTCCCTGCCAAGGACATAGAAGGAAAATAGTACCTGACTAGATTCTACGTTTTGACTAACAAAAAGGACTGCTGCAGGCACCCCAAGAATCTCCTCAGCTGCCCTCTCAGAGCGGCAGTGGCCTAGGGCTCAGCCCCTAACTCAAACCATCCAGGTCCCAAAGTCCAACTGAGACACATCTACCAGCCCTCAAATCAGAAGGCACCTTCGCTGACCTGGCTCACTGGGCAAGCTTTCCTTTGAACTTCCACTGGGTCCCGTCCTTGCCCAACACATCACTATATCGTTTCCTTGCAGGGGTCCTCGCCTGGCTGGGAGTATGTGTCAGCAAACACTTACATGAGCGCTTCAATGGACTTGGGCTTGATGAAAATGGCAATGGGGTAAAGTTGTGCTTGCTGCAGCCTCTTGATAGCATTGCCGGACACATCTAAGATGCAGTGCTTGCCCTGAAAAAGTGGAGATTTGCATCAGCCCGCTCACTCCCCATCTCCCCAGCCTTAATTAGATACCCAAAGGCCACCCACACATCCACCTGGGGGAAACCCAGGACCATCCAGAGTGGTATAGACGAGTCTACCCCTGACATACTCAGGTTCCACATTTTGTTCCCACTACCCAGAAATGGCTATATCTGCAGGGGGGTCTCTACCCAGATGGGTGACGCTCTGGGGTGAGCTGCATGGGAGAGACAGACAGACAGCTCAGTCTGAGGGCTGGAATCATGCAGTGAATGGCTTTGGTCAGCAGCACCACTTGATAGACCCAGTGTTGGAAGCATGAGGATCCAAGCAGAAGTTGTGTGGGAGCATTCTGTTGGGGTTCTTCAGCAGGTCCACCTCCTCTCCTTACCCTCTCTGCAACCGCCCGCACTGACTGGATGCTGGTCCCATAGAGATTATCATTGAATTGGCCGGCCTCGATGAATTTGTTGTCCTGAATATCCTTCTCCATTTGTTCCCGGGAAACCACAAAGTGGTAGTCTTGTCCGTCCACCTCATTATCACGCCGTGGCCGGGTGGTGTCTGCCAGAAGAGAGCAAATACTTTGCAGCCAAGGACAACAACCTGCCCCCAAAGCCAGAAAACTTGACTTGTTCTCTCACCTGGGTCCTGGGGCCAGTCCAATTTTTTTCAGATGAGTAGGGAAAAAAGCAGTTGGGAAATAGTCTATTTTGCCCACTTCTCTTTTGAGCACTGGATCTCACACACAGGGGTTTATTTGCTTAGCTTAAACTGGACCCCCATGAGTGGGCTGAGGCACAACAGAGTGTGCCAAATGGGGCACAAGAACGAGGGCATCAAAATGAGCCACCCAGCAGACTCCACCCATACCTCGAGCCAGGCCCCACTCATGTCTGGTCAGTCCCCATGGCTGCCTCTCAAACTTCTCTCCAGGGGCAGGAGCGAGCCCATCTGATGTCTTAGGCCTCCCAACTACAGCAGCTTTGGGGGAATCTGCTGCCGCCTAATGTCTTCCAGAGTCTCAAATGCACCTTGTTCCCAGACAGCCCAAGAACTTGGCCCTGATCACTTGCTATAAAACACCAGAAGGACACACCCCCAGGGCGTGAATGCCTTGGTCCCAAAGCCGCTTATGCCTTGGTCCCAAAGCCTCTTTGGGCTCTTACGTGGTACACAGGATCCAAATTTATGCGGGAACTCCGAGATCAGGTCATCGTTGACTCGGTCCTTCATTGGGCCCAGGATGATCACGGGCCTGGCGTAGTGTACTGGAGGGAAAGCGTGAAGTCAGTGAGCCGCCCCCAATGGACAGCTGATTCTCCAGAGCCACCGCTCAGACAGGGACAACATCCCCGGCCATTCTCTGCCTTTCAACTCCAAAAACATCAAGAAGCCTTTAATTTGAAAATATCTAAGTGCACGGTCTGGAAGCATCTCCCCTCCTGACAGTTTCAGGAGAAATCTCTGCAATAGCACCAGCCACTAAAGAGAGAAACAGGTGTCTCTTTCAGTGGCAGCCACACCTCGGGGAAATTGACCTTTGCCATCCTTGTAATGTTGTCCTAACCTTTGGAAGGCACTCCAGTAGCAAGCAGAGGACTGTGGCGGGGTCACGGGGGCTTCCCCCTTCTCTGTCACACTAACAAGAAGGAGAGGAGGCACCCAAGGGCTGGATGCACACCAGCCACATCTTCCTGTACCCCACATTCTTCTCTGTGCCCCACAGCCAACCATAGTGTTGAGCCCAAGACCATGAGACTAACACAAAGGCAAGACTCTCAGAAGGGGGCTTACTTTCTTGCCGTGTCACTGGCTCATATGACAAAATAGCATCCTCTTGTCCTTCTGCAACAAAGAACAGATATATTAGCACTTTGTAATCTGCCTGCCTTTGTCATCTCACCACAGTATTCACCTCACCCCCCACCTCTGCCAGAAAACAGCCTTGTCGAATGGTATTTGCTGGCACCTGCCCCGTGGGCCTTTCTGCTTGCCACTGGCAAGAAAGCACAGGAAGTCCTTCACCTGCCTGGGGACCAGAGTCAGGAGTCCTCGGCTTCAGTGAAATAGAGACAAACAGAGGCACGTGAGCCTGGTGCTGTGAAGCCTCCATGAAAACCCACCCCAGTTTCCCAAGACCTGTTCTTACAGGTACCAGTCAACTATACTTAGTTGCCTCTTGCGCTGGGAAGATTCACAGGGAAGCCTTAACTGATGGGGAGACACACTGCCCACGTTGCCTCATCTGCAGGCTGGGGAGTCAGTCTGCAACGCTGCAGCCTATTTTGCCCCTGTAAGGATCTACCTATCCCTCCTTCACCAGAAGTATCCAGGAATGTGGTACATAGCTGGGCTGAGGTCCCCAGTGCCCTTGAAGAGTAAGGCTGAGCCCAGCTTTCTGAAGGTGAAGCGCTGCATATGCTTGCAATGACAAGCTTTTCCTGAAACAGCGGCCAAGCCTCTCGGGGCTGGGCGCCTGGAGGTCCCACAGGGGCTGACCACAGTACCAGGATCTGCACTGCACCCCAGGATGCTTCCCACAGGCTGCCTCTGAGCCTACCTACCACTACCGAGAGGCCAGTGCTCCCAATGTGCAAGGGGATTGAATTGTGGCTTCTCTGGCTTTCTGAAGGAAAATGGGGCAGTGACATAACTTAAAGCAACTAAAAGGCAAGAACACCAAGCCTCAACCCAGGAGGTCCTGGCAACCTGAAAAGGAAATCCAGGACAATATCTCATAGGGCCATTTTTCTGTGGTTTCTTTCTGTGCAAATCTATAAAAACTGGCAGCACCCAAAGCTCATAGTGCCATAGCCGGGATTTTCTCTGTGGCAGTTCACCCTTCTCAGGAACCCAGGGATAATTTTTAAGTCCAGTTCTGGCCAGAATTACAGCATTTATACTCTCCTTTGATCAACAACCTAAACCCCTCCCAAAAGGACAAAATGGCCACAGCATTTCCAGGATCTTGAAGTGTACATGGCTAAAAGAAGCACCAGCCTCTGAACAGAAATGGCAGCCGTGCAACGCTGGAGTGAGGCTGGCTGGGACACATGGTGGAGTGACACGACATGGGGGAGGAATGACACACACTTACTGGAACTGCTTTCGCTGTCACTGGTGTTGGATGTCACTCCCTCTGCAAGCCAACAAGAAAGAGACTCCGATTCAGAACACACCACTGAGAGGTCACACGCAGCACAAAACTCAAATGTTCCGGGAGCCAGACACTGAGCTGCCAACTGAATCAGACCCCGGGAGGCCTGTTGCATCCAGCTACCAACTGGGAGGCACAGCACCAATCCTGAGGCCCTGCCCACCTTTCACACATCCCTCAGCGCCCTCGCTGTCTGCCAAGCCCCTCCCTGTGCACTCTGAGCCTTCCCACCTTCTGCAGCATCCTCCTTATCTGAACTGGAAGAGCTGCCTTGGCTGGTTTCCAAAGCCGTTCTCAAAATGCATCTCGCAAGGCTAACAATAGGCAAGGCAAGGCAGTGACACAGCAAAGAAACGTCCAGGCACTAGGCTGTCCCCCACCACCCCCAGAGTTCCCAAGGGACAGACTGTGTGGTCCTCCTGAATGAAGAGGCCAAGCATTGGGCGCACTGAGCAGTCACCACAGAAAAACACTTTGACCGTTCGGTGGGACCAAAAGCCCTTTTGCTTCCCCTTCCTAGAGGCCTTGCCCTCAGCAGCGAGGTGGGATACTCATCCACCAGAAAAACGTCAGAACATACACAACAAACAAACGAGAATGCTCAGGGACAAGGCAGCCCTCCTGTCTCAGGCCAGGATGATGTGACTGGATGTGAACGTGGGGGGAGCAGCCTCACTCACAGGAGCACAAAGCCTGGTGTGGTGCAGACAAGGTCCAGCGTCCCCCAGACAATGGGCAAATGAAGATGAGACATGGACACAACACTATGGAGAGAGATACTGCTTGTTTCAGCCAAGACAACACTATTCCAGACCGTGACATGCTGTGGCTCCCCCGCCCCCCAGAGGGACTGGCTGAGTTGCCACACGTGGCTGGTTCCTGAGCAATCCTCTGAAGAAGTGCCTTTATCTTCCTGCCTTTAGTAATTATTTAAGGAGAGTATATCCTGACAGTCGTCCTGGCACAGCCACCTGAACGCAAGCTTGTGTGCACACTGGGGATGCTAAGGCCCTATCACCCCGGTTCCTTCATTTTCCACTTTAGAATTACTTTCCAGAGAGTAATTAGTCAGAGTTTCCCTGAGCTACAGCACAAGATAGATATGGTACATAAATGCTGCTGAGGCCCCCACCAGCTCAGTCCCTGAGACATGCTCTGTGGAAAGCCAGCCCACACAAATGTTTGCTGAGGCCCCTGGACCTCCTGGGACATCCCAGATGCATGTTGGGTATAGGGCTTTACTGGACTCTTGTCCCTAGTTAGACTGAATTAGCCAACTCGTAAGCCCACTATTTTAGAGTTATGCCACTAGAAGAATCCAACCAGTGGGCACCCTTCTCCTCAACAATAGGTTAGAGATGAGCTGAGCGATCACCTCTAGAGAAGTACTTCCTGCTCACCTCACTTTGAAAGTGGGGCAACAAGCTGTCCCCCTACTACTTCAAGGTATGAAAGGAAAACACAGGCATGAATGATAGGCTTTTATTAGGGCACCAAGAATCCAGAAGTGTGACATTCAGAACCACTTGTACTTCCTCCTGCTGTGGTATCAGAGTTCTCATAAACACTGCCCTCCCCCACCCTCTGTCCTCACCCATGTCCCCCATACCCCACCCCCAGCAACTCCACTCATTGCACAGTTAACGATGTACAAGTTTGACTTACTCAGGTTCTTTGCGCCATAATAATCGTCACTTAACCCAGGGAAGTCCTGATTTCACAGACAGCAAGGACAAGGGGTGGGGAGGGAACGAATTGGGGAGAGGAGAGAAAATGGAGAAAAAAAGACAAGGGGAAGGAAGAACACAGCCAGGTGAGCATTAGTGACAGAAGTATGAAACACTATGAAGACCTACAACTATATGAGGTGAAGGACTCTGCTACAGAAAGTACGTCCCAGGTCAGGCCAAATACCTGGACTTCACACTGCCCCAGCTGCTGCTAGAGGACTGTGGGGCATACTACCTTTCTGGAGTGGTGTATAGCCTACAGGCTGACAGGACAAGTGGCTTTCCAAGGTTTGGAGCACCTGCTTTGACCAAATTTTAAGTTGTAGAGGCCAAGTTTCTGCTTTGCCCCTGAAATTACCATTTCCCTCTGAGGGTGCAAGAAAGAATGCGTATTTATGAGTAACAGGTATGCAGACAGAATTATCATCATCCCAGGAACCTTTTGCCCAGTATTGATTGACTCACTCTGTCCAAACCCTTCGGGGAAAGCTTCAAGCGATCTGAGGTGTGGCCTTCAAAGCTGACCCGAGTTGTGTAGACCACAGGGGACGAGCTCAGCTTCTGGAGAATAAGCACTAGGCAGTTTCAACTCTCACCCAACAGGCAGTTCCCAACCACCCTCAACTGAGCCACCAGACAGAGAATCCTCCTCAAGCTGGGCTTGGTATAGAGGTTCTGGAACTGGGGAACGGTGAGGTGATCACTCCTCGGGGCCTCTGCCTCAGACCATCTCCTGCTGCTCACAAGCAGAACCAACTGCACCAAATGCCTCTTACTGAGATACCCAGGATTGTAAGCCAAAACTTCCACCTGGGTGAAGGCACTCTAGCTGGGGTGGTACTAGTTAGCAGGACCATCGGGTTGGCTTAGAAAAAGGACATTTCCTGTAGGAATACGTGGCTCTCCCTCCAACCCAAACAGTCCAGACCCCAAGACCCCTCTTTGTAAGGCTGAAGAAAAGAGGTTTATGATTCGCTATGAGGTCATGAAAAACATTTCACCAGTTTGACTGTTTTTTTTATGGTTAAGATCAGAGCAGTTAATTTCTGAGGCATATGGCAAGATAAGAATAATTTTCAGGATTAAATTGGTTCTTAAAAGTTTGACTCAGCTTCATGGCCTCTTTGACCAAACACCAGCTTTGTGTTTCTCAGAAAATCTTTATCGGGGCAATGTTGTATGACACTCTCCCTCCACCCTCCCCACCCCAATGATTCCTGCAAGCAGGAAGTATTTTATTTTGAAAGTTGCTTTGCCATCATTCTGGGATGGCAGTGTGTCTGTAGAGCCACATGACCATCCTGTGCACATGTGTGCCTGTCATTCAAGAAGTATGCTCCATGCCAGGTGTCCAGGGAAGAATAGGCTCTTTTCTTAACATAGATGAGTGAAGTTAAGGGAAAGAAAACACAGAGGAAGAAACCAGGAGAGCAACCCCAAGTCCCTAGATCTGGTTCTCTGGAAAACCCCCTTTTTGAAACCTGACACTGTGACTAAGAACTGCTCATCACCACCATGGCAGCACGCAGCTTGGCACTCCTGATGCCAGTGCCAGGGACTTCCTAGTAGGCTGGCCCCGGGACCAGTTCCACCTTAGAGCCTCCAACACTCTTTCCAAGCAAGGACCTGGACAAGAAAGACCCAACATCTCCCTGTGGAGACCAGTTTCTACTGTGACTGCAGATAAGCAGATATACACACACGCACACACACTTGCCCAGTCTTCTCATAAAGGGAGGCACAAATGAGATAGATAGGGTGGGGTCGTGGGCGCTATGCTCTCTGTACCTACTGCTACTTACGTTCCTGTATGCTGCTCTCCTGGGCCATGTTTTCTTTGCTCTTGTAAAATGGAAACTTTCGAGAGAGGCGGAAACTCTTTTTACGTTTCGTTTTGATCGACTGTGAAAGAATATGAAGATGGAGGGGAAGGATAGAAGAAAAAAAAAAAACAGAACAATGGATTTTAAAGCATGGAAGAAAAACTAAAATGGAGACAATGATGAGCTAAATAAAAGACCATCTTTCACAAATGGAGTCTATATGAGATTAAATGAAAGTTGATGTAAGAGGAAAATTATGTTTACAGGAAAATGTTGTAGGGATGTTAGAAGTTTCTACCTAATCCAGACTCACAGCACTCACTGGTACTTCCTAAAGGACAAAGGTCACTGTAGCCTCCTGGACACATGCCCTAATGTGCCATTGACAGACACAGAGTCATCTACTCCATGTCTCTCTTTCCTCTACTGCTCCGGAAGTTCTTTGGCCTGTGAAGCTCATAGAAGAAAAGGGGTGAATGGAGAGAGACCTCATGCCTCATTTGGTCTGAAGGGCAGTTGGAGCTCTGTGGCCAGCTTTCCTGGCTGCAATGACAAGGCCAGATTCTGTTCATGATCCCCACAGCTCCAACAGGTTCTGCAGCCAGGGAGACACCCACAAGGGGCTTCATGAGCCCCAAACAAGTGCCTTCCAGACAGTCCCTATCAAGCATATCTTCAAGAGCCAGTTACCCAAGAGGAAGGGATGCAGACTGGCCACAGAAGCGCCTTCTCTCTGCTTTCTGAAAAGCAGTTTGTATTCTGGTAGTGCAGAGTCAGCCCCTTGTAAAAGAAATTCTTTGGTGCTCCCCAGTTCTCTTATCCATCAGACAGACTCCAAACTTCTTACTCCTCTTCATGTGTTGGCTGACTTCCTTGGGGAGCCCCACTTACCCTATTAGACTCAATCATCCCCGTCCTGGCATGAAACTTCACAGTTTTCAACCGAGCTCTTTCTTTCTTTTCCACCCTGTTTTGGAGTCAGAAAGGAGTCTGGTTACTGCCAGCACACGGCCCCAGTGGTAGGCTGCAGTGGGCATGGAAGCCACTTTTGGGCTCCTTGAGGGAGTCAAAAGCATATCCTGAGCACCAACCCTACCGAAAAGGAATGAATACCAGAAAAAGGGCAAGGAAGGCCTCTGCCATATAAGGACAACTCACCTCTTCTTACTGGGGATCACACCGATTTGCTCGCTTTCTCCATGTGGGGTCACCAGTCTGGCCTGCCACCACTCATCATCAGAGGCATTAATAACATGCAGGATGTCACCATAGGAGAAGCTGAGCCCCTGACTTGGCAGGCAGCTGTCCCGAGTCCGGTCATAATCAAACAGGGCCCTGAAATACACAGTGAACAGTGAAATGATCATCCCAACCTTAAATGCCAGGGGACTTTCAGGAAACTGAAAGGATGGCAGGGGAAAGACAACCCAAGTCAGCGCAGACAGAGTGGCCTCACAGCAGACCAGAAGGAATTCTTGGCGAGATTGTATCCTTCTTTCCATCATGACCCAAAATGTGCCCCCTTCTCTAAGACCATCCCACTCTCCCAACAAAGGGCAAGGGGACAAGATTTCCTGAGTCTCTTCTCTTCCCAGCTTCCAGACACAAGGTGGAAGGGCCAAAGCAGAAGATGCTCAACAGCTCTCTGCCTAACTCATCTCTTAGAGAGACAAGTTAGCTCTACCAATGGGCTTTCTCAAGTTTATAAACAGATCTTCAAAATATAGCTGACAATCAGACATAAAATTACTACAATCCCAGACAATGGGGAATGTTGTGGAAACACGAGAGAGAAATGGTCCCATGTCCTAGGGCAGGCAAAGAAAAAGTTAAGGCTGACACAGAGCCACACAATGATAAAGTTCATCATTTCAATGATGAAATGTCTGAGTTCACCATCTCTTTCTCTCCTGGAGGTGGTGGTGACAGAGGCTCAGGGAGGAAGAATACCAGCATATACACCTAACTACCCTGCGATACAATCCAGGGCCTCTGGTAAGGGGTGCAGATAAAGAGGTGAAGGGGAAGGTGGGGAGAGAGCTGTGTCATCAAGGCCTATGGAAAAGGACAGCTGCCACTGGAGTCATAGGAAACACACCTACAGATAAAGGTATGGGGTAAATTTTGGAAGGCCTTAAACAGACCTGATCCAGGGGCCCCTAATGATCTGAGTGAGAGTAGGGAAATGGTATATCAAAAGAGCCTTAAGAACACTGATCTGACCTCACATGTAGTGGGATGGTGCGAATTTCAACCAAAGCTCCCAGCTCAGTTCTTCAGGATCCACTGATGACTCTGCTGCTGGTTAAGCTGGTTCTTTGTACCAGAGCTTCCTGCTCAGGGACCAAACTCACCTGCACGAAAGTGCTACTTTTCTCATCCACTGGATCGCTCTTCAGAGAGTCATTACAAACAGGTGAGTTCAGTGAGACGTTTGTAATGTTCTGCTTGCAATCCAGGCACATTCTCTGGTAACACCTTTGCATACACAGCCCAGCGAACTTTCCAGAAGTAGTTCTGAGACTTACACTTCTACCTGTCTACAGCTCGGCTGGAAGCTGCCAAAGAAAACACACTATTTCCCCACCTGCCCAAATAGATCCAGAATGTCGCAGGAACTACTTTGAAACTTCTTGAAACAATTCTAAAGAAATTAGTATCAGATTATTTGAAAATGAACCTAACCCCCACCCCCAGCCCTTTATTTCCCTTATTTACAAATTCAAACCAGTAAGGAAAGGCAGAGGCCAGCAGATCCTGGAATTGCTCCTTTGGCAAGGTTCTTTCCACTCTGTGTGACAGAATCAAATCAGAATATATTGCAGGGCACTGGAAACTGTGTTTCTTCAAGCAAGGAAGGCCTTCTGTGGTGAAGACCTTATTCTACGTGACAATGAGAAACACTAAATGGCATTATGGGCTCCCAAGATTAAAACAAATGTAGTAAGGAAAAGAACAGAACTTGGATTAAGCACAAATTGCTTTGGGACAGGCAGGAAGGAAGATATTCAAATGGATTAGGAGAGATTAGGATGACATTGTACAAGATTAGAAGGTAGAGTTTACTGGCTATGTGTTTAAAGCATAACAGGGACAAGCCAATATATACTTAGCACCTCACACCACACTTCACCTCTGGCAATAGCAATAAGCAGCTGGAGTACATATGGAGAAGTTGACATTTTTCTGTACATTAGGAATCCCATTATTAGTAATATTTCAAACAACTGAGACTTAAAACTAATATGCCAATTTCCTTCCAAGATGACATTCACACACAATATTTTCAAAAAGACACATAACACAGGGCCTCCCTGGTGGCGCAACGGTTGAGCGCTGGGTTGCAAAGCTGCCTGCAGCCTCTGCAGCGCCGGTTCAATTCCCGGCTGCTCCCCGGCCACTGGAGGAGGGTCCCACATGGCGCGCAGACCTCTCCTGCCGCCCGCTGCTCCCCTCAGCAGTGTACTTCGGTCCTTCTGCCTGCTCTGCTCCCCGCTCTGGCTCTGGTGAATTCTCTCACCCTCCCATACGTCTGACTGTACCCAGTGCTTGCATAAATAAATCAATCTTTTTTTAAAAAGACACATAACACAAACTATGCAAAAATCAAACTAAGTGCACATTGGAGTCAACAAGAATGTCAATAGCACTGCAGGCAGGGAATGGCAATGTTTGGTTTGATATCTAACCACAGTCATGCGTTTCTTTTACAACTTTCAAAAAATGTAAGTCAATTAAAAAAGAATGGGAAACTGATAGAGCAAGCACCTGGCTCAAATCATTTAGTTCAGCTGAGAAACATGTTTGGCTCTAAGTTCCCTGGCAAAAAAGGCAAATTCCCAATAAAAAGTGGATTTTGTCTGATGGATTTTTGATGAGGAACACTGAACAACAGGATGGACAATGCTTTTTTTGTTAGCTATGATTTCGTCAAAGACCTGGCAGCGTAACATTTGAACTTGACATTCTGAAGTATAATACCATTCTCAGTTGAGAAGGCAAAAGATGAATTAGCAAGAATTTCCTTTTCTATCGATCAAAACTGCAAGTGGGAAAAGAGCTCTGCAGAACAACGGAGCCTCAGAGGAACCTCGTCCCACTTCCCATCAAATCAAGGAAACCCCAAGCACTGACATTTAATGAGTCTGGGTGGGTCTTCTCTATCTACTAGCTAAACATTCCCTTTTCCTCCAACAGGATTCCTTTGTCACGATTTTGTTTTCCAAATCCATGATTCAGGATTTTCTCTAAATTTCCACTTTCTCTTTTCCTGCTGAAAATTTAATTGCTAGGAAACTGCCTCACAGATTTTGCAGGCCCAAAGATGCATGGGATCTCATTTAAAGGTGTATACTGGCTAACTGTCAGTCCAGGACTCTTAAATCTCAGAAAACTCTTATGAGGTCTCAGTCACAGTCACATTAAAAAAGAAAAAAGAAAAAAAAAGGGGGGCCTCCCCTGGTGGCTGGTGGTGCAGCGTTTGAGCGCTGGGTTGCAAGGCTGCCCGCAGCCTCTGTAGTACCAGTTCGATCCCCGGCCACCGGCGAGGGTCCCACAAAAAAAAATAAAGAAAAAAAAAAGGGGGCCACCCTGGTGGCGCAAGGGGTTAAGCACTGCATTATGAAGCTGTCCGCAGCCACTGCAGCATGAGTTCAATCCCCAGCCAGGGAGCTGCCCACATGGCACAGCAGACCTCACCTTTCTCACCCACTGCTCCCCTCAGCAGTGTATTTCAGTCAGTCTGCCTGTTCTGTTCCCCACTCTGTCTCTGGTGAATCCTCTCACCCACACCCCGCACCTCTGGCCTGTACCCCAGTTCTTGTATGCATAAATAAATCTTTAAAAAAAAAAAAAAAGGTGACTGTAGGGGCAGGATGGGCACAGAACAGGATCTCTATGACCGGGGCAGACAGGTGAAGGAGAGTCCTGGAGCCCTCAGTGGCTTTTGCAGGCTTTTATTGGGATTTACCAGGTACACAGCAGGCAGGGGTGCTGGGGGGCCAGGAGACTGGCAGGCCTCCCAGCCCCCAGCAAGTCTTCACTCTGTCTGGGCTCTCCGGTGGTCTCTGGTGGTCTCTGCTGCTCTGCTCTCTCCTGGTTCTGCTTCTGCTTCTCTGCTTCTCTGCGCTCCCCTTCTTCTTATGGTTCTTCCATTCATTCTGCTTCTTCTGCTGGCATCCCTGTGACACCGGCCTTATAAACCCAGTCTTTTTAGATGAATCCCATCTACATACGCCCACACCCTACTCCAGGTGCCCACTATCAGGCATGCATTCGGGACCACAGGGTTCCGTCATCTATCCTAATGGCGGGAGGGCAGAAAAGCCTGATACTTTTTACCTTACCCTACAGTCCACCCCCTCAGTGTTTTCTGCCATACAATCTACATATATACAATTTTGTTTCTTAGCAAACATAAACAATGCAGCCATGGCCACAAAAGCAAGTACATCACAATATAACAACAAAATACAACAGAACACAAATAAATCCAGGCAGGGCACCAACCTAGTGGCAAAAGACAATTATTGGCACCAACAGACGATCCACCAAATCTGCTGCCGAAGGCACTGCTCATACAAGGGAGGGGAACCACTCACGGCATCTACTGTAACACACCAGGAGCCGTCAGGCTTCCTGGCCTTCTCTGGCTGTAGTCTCGGCTACAAGCCACACACAGCATCCACCCCCAGGATGCACTCTCTGGGACTGGCGACTCTATACTGTTGGGGGTAATCGCCAACCCTCAGGGTTTCTGTCTGCTGTTGCTCCAACACTCGGCTTTCATAGCCACCAATGCGCCACGCAGACCCCTGCTCTCAGGCCAACACATAGCACAAGCATATGGGTCGGGGATCCAAACTCCACATGCCGCCTCTCTTGGGTCCCCTCTTTGGCTTGGGCTCCACCCCAAGCCATGTTCCCCATCCGTCCCCCAAGGACGGGTTCCTCAGCTCCTCACTCTCACGCAACAACGAGCAGGGCATCACCCACAGGTGATTTGACGAGACTCACTGGCCTTCCTCAGCTTACTTAGTGCTTAACAGCCACTGACGGCTTCCCAAACTTAGCATCAGCACCAGCTTTTGCCTTCTCGGTTGGCTTTTCTCCTCCGCCTAGCTGCTGGGCATACACAGGCTGCTTTTGGCCATCAAGGCCCACTGGCCACCCACAGATTCCCATCTCCTGGGTTGTACAAACGACAAACGATACCATCCACCCCCAGGGTCCCAAAAACAAACTTGCCAAAGTCCCTCCGCCTTCTGGCGGGATTGTTAGTCCATTAGTCCAAGTTCATCAGCTTTTCCCTTTGTCCACACTGGACAGCTCTGAATCGTGGCCCTCTCTTCCCCAACGATTCTTGCTGCCTCGGGGGTCATTGGCTGGTCCTCTCGGGCGTCTCCTCCTCCAGGCGAGGTCTTGTCCCACAGCTCCTGGACCTTGTCCATCTCCTGTGCCACCATGACACATCCAGTGTTGTCACAGGCGAACACAGTCTGCTACTCCTCAGTCCCTCCAGGTCTTCGGAGGGCTCCATACCCGTCTGCATGGATCATCTTGCCGACTTACGCCAAATTGTAAGGGCAGGAATGGGCACTGAGCAGGTTTTCTGATCCAGCAGACCGGGTAAAGGAGGAGTCCTGGAGCCCTTAGTGGCTTTTCAGGCTTTTATTAGGATTTACCGGGTACATGGCAGGTAGGGGTGCTGGGGGGCCGGGAGGCTGGCAGGCCTCCCAACCCCCAGCAAGTCTTCACTCTGGGCTCTCCAGCCTTCTCTCACGTTCTCTCTGCTCTTCTCATGGCTCTGCTTCTCTCCCATCTTCTCTGCTCCTGCTGGCGTCCCTGTGACGCCACCATTAAAAGCCCAGTCTCAGCCCAGGTGAATCCCATCTACCTATGCCCACACTCTACTCCAGGTGCCCGCCATCAGGCATGCATTCAGGACCGCAGGGTTCTGTCATCTATCCTAATGGCGGGAGGGCAGAAAAACCTGATACTTTTTACCTTACCCTACAGCCCCTCTTTGGCTCTGGGCTCCACCACAAGCCATTTTCTCCACCTGTCCCCCAAGGATGGATTCCTCAGCTCACCCTCACTCAACAGGGCAGGGCATCACCCACAGGTGATTTTAAGAGACTCACTGGCCTTCCTTAGCATACTTAGTGCTTAACAGCCACTCAGGGCTTCTCAATCTCAGCACCAGCTTTTGCTTTCTCAGTTGGCTTTTTCTCTGCCTGGCTGCAGAGAATTTGGCAAGGGCTTCTTCCATCAGCCAACTGTGGGCTCTTATACCAAGGCCCACTGGCCATGCCTTGATTTTAAACGATACCATCCACCCCCAGGGTCCTGAAAACATATCAAACTTGCCAAGGTCCTCTGTCTTCTGGCGGGGTTGTTAGTTCATTAGTCCAAGTTCATCGGCTTTTCCTTTGTCCACATTGGCGAGCTCCGAATCATGGTCCTTTCTTCCCCGATGACTCTTGCTGCCTCAGGGGTCGTTGGCTGGTCCTCTCAGGCATCTCCTCCTCCAGGCGAGGTCTCATCCCACAGCTCCATGGACCTCGTCCATCTCCTGTGCCGCCATGATACATCCAGCGTTGTCACGGGCAAACACAGTCTGCTACTCCTCAGTCCCTCCAGGTCTTCGGAGGGCTCCATACCCGTCTGCATGGATCATCTTGCCAACTAATGCCAAATATAAGGGCAGGAATGGGCACAGGGCAGGTTTTCTGATCCAGCAGACGGGGTAAGAGGGAAGAGAGTCCTGGAGCCCTCAGTGGCAGGCTTTTATTGGGATTACCAGGTACACAGCAGGCAGGGGTGCTGGGGGGCCAGGAGACTGGCAGGTCTCCCAGCCCCCAGCAAGTCTTTACTCTGTCTGGGCTCTCCGGTGTTCTCTGATGCTTTGCTCTCTCATGGTTTTACTTCTGCTTCTCTGCTTCTTCCGTTCGTTCTGCTTCTTCTGCTGGCATCGCTGTGACACGGCCCTTATAAATCCAGTCTCAGCCCAGGTGAATCCCATCTACCTATGCCCACACCCTACTCCAGGTGCCCGCCATCAGGCATGCATTCGGGGCCACAGGGTTCTGTCATCTACCCTAATGGCAGGAGGGCAGAAAAACCTGATACTTTTTACCTTACCCTACAGTGACCTCTCCCCATGAGTAAACCTAGAAAATACTTTTCTTCCATTATTTAAATATTCCCTAAGTCTACTCTGTGTGGGGCCCTGTAAAGCAACCAACCCATTCCGAGCAGGTTTATGAACGGTTCTCGCAGCCACATGCTCTTCGCCGTGGTTTGTAGTCGCCACATGCCTCTGTACACTCCACTCCTCCACCCTCGACACCGCACTACCACCACCACCACACTCTGCTGCACCACCCTTATAAATCAGTCTCTTAGCTCAGGTGGACCCACTTCAGGTGCCCGCCATCAGGCATGCACCCAGGATCACAGGGCTCCCTCATCTATCCTGATGGCGGGAGGGCAGAAAAGCCTGATACCTTTTACCTTACCCTACAGTCCACCCCCCCTCAGGGTTTTCTGCCATATAGTCCACGTATATACAATTTTTTAAGCAAACATAAACAGTGCAGCCATGGCCCACAAAAGCAAATACATCACAAAATGACTAAACTCAATTTTCCTAGGGGCGGAAAGACAGAGAAGTTACCGGTACCAGCAATGGGAGATCCCTCCCATCGGGCAATATACATGCCAATTTGGCATCTGAGGACAATATTGTCGCTGGCATCAGCGGCCTTCCAGGTCATGAGTACCACACTCGCTTTGCCAGTGAAGAGGCCTCAGTGGGTTCTACATGCAGCAGGAGTGGAGAGCTCATAATGGGCCACAGAGTTATTACAAATGCCCCCTTGAGGATTGCCCGCTGATCTGCCACTCCAGGGTGGGTAACACGCACCCGTGGCGGCCACTGCGCACTCACCCATGGTTTTATCTGTAAATTGGCCTCCAGGCCACGACCCCAAGGGGCTATCAGAGCCACCCACCGCATGTGGGGAGCCTTCACTGTCCAGGGCCATTCCCAGTCCACAGTCTGCCCTGGGTCCACTCCAGTTGGGGCTGGCAATAGGATGTTGCCCTGCTGTCCAAGTCCCGGTTTTAATAAGACGTCTGAAGTCTTTATTTGTAATTGGATGGGAGCAGCGGCACAATGTAGCAATGCCTCCACTGGAGCCAGGCCGCCTCTCCTGCTCCTCTCATTAAATGTCTGCAACACCTCCCATAGACGTCAGCTCCACCCGGCCAGTGTCTGAGTGGGGGCAGTGGCTCTTAGTCCTTGCTTCAGTAGGCCATTATACCTCTCTATAATCCCTGCAGCTTTGGGATTATAGGGAGTGTGAAACTTCCATTCAACACCCATGTTCTTGGCCCACTGCTGCACCCGGGCTCCTGTAAAATGAGTCCCTTGATCGCTCTCCACTACCAGCGGACGTCCATATGCAGCACATAGGCATGCCAGTGCTGCCAACACTGCCTTTTGGTCCGCATGTGGAGCAGGGTAAGCTGCCAATAACCCGGTAGCAGTGTCCACACAGGTGACAGCATATTGTTGGCCATCGGAGCGAGGTAGTGGTCCAATGATGTCAATCTGCCAGCGTGTCAGGGGTACCTGCCCCCGCAACACCTGGCCTGTAGATGCAAAAGGTCTCCGGGGGTAAGTCCTAGAACATACTACACATGTTTCACATGCAGTCTGGATTTCTTTTAAAGTTACAGGTAGACCCCAGGCACTTGCTGGATCCTATATTGCTCTTTCTGCCTGTACTCTCGCAGAGCCGTGAGAAACACCCATCCAATGGCTCCTGCCGCCTCGCGGGCACTGCATCCACTCAGGGTTTCTTCTATTTCATACAGGGCCTGTTCCAACTGCCCCGGGGATTCATCTACCACTGGCCATTCCTGGGGAGGTGCCCACTGGGCAAGGAGGTCGGCCACCGAGTACTATCTGCTCGTGGCCGGCCATCCGGGATCCCTCCCCAGGTTTCAAAGGGTTTCGTCTGCGTAGAGCTATCCTGCCTCGAACCATCCTGTCGTCTACGCCAGTTGTAAAGCAACCAACCCATTCCGAGCAGGTTTATGAACGGTTCTCGCAGCCACATGCTCTTCGCCGTCATTTATAGTCGCCGCACTTCTCCGTACACTCCACTCCTCCACCCTCGACACTGCACTACCACCACCACCATACTCTGCTGCACCACCCTTATAAATCAGTCTCTTAGCTCAGGTGGACCCACTTCAGGTGCCCGCCATCAGGCATGCACCCAGGATCACAGGGCTCCCTCATCTATCCTGATGGCGGGAGGGCAGAAAAGCCTGATACCTTTTACCTTACCCTACAGGCCCTGTGTTCAACAGGAGATACAAAAGCAAGATAAAACCCTGGCCCTATGCAATGTGCTATCTGACAGAATATGTTGTAACAGAGAGAGGAAGGCAGGACAGCCTGAAAGCATTCAGAGGGAGCAGAGATTACATCTAGGTGGGGAGAGCTTCGAGCAGGTGGTGACTTTTGAATTAGGCCCCAACGAAGGAAGGCTTGGGATTTCAAAAGGTAGAGAATGGCAGAGATCCTTCAGCTAGTGCAGGGTGTGTGGTGTAAGCAGCACTCGTGCATGTGCCTGTGGACCAATCTAGCTGAAGAGTCTGGCACTCACCTAACATGCCCCATGTGACCAACTTCATTGCCTTGGCCTTTTTTTTTTTAATCTTTACTCGGACACATATTCATATGGAAAGTAACCCAGTAAAAGACAACAGGCCTGGGCCTCCCTGCTGGCACAGGAGTTAAAGTCTCACCACTATGAAGCTATCGCCAGCCACTGCAGCACGAGTTCAATCCCTGGGCAGGGAGGTGACCTACATGGCACAGCAGACCTCTCCTGTGTTGCCCGCTGCTCCTCTCAGCAGTGTATTTCAGTCCATCTGCCTGTTCCCCACTCTGTCTCTGGCGAATCCTCTCCCTCCTCTACACCTCTGGCCTACACCCCAGTCCTTATATGCATAAATAAAATAAATCTTTTTTTAAAAAATACAACAGGCCTGAGTAGTAAAGCCAAAGCACCTTTTACATGACATGTTTCAGGCACAACCCAAATGCCCCAAAACAGATGAGTTTATCAGGAAGATGTGGCATATACATACACAAGGGGATACTACTCAGCAAGCAAAAAAGATAAACCCATGCCATTTGCAGCAGCATGGAGGGAGCTGGAAGTGATTATGCTAAGCAAACTAAGTCAGAAGGAAAAAGATAAATATCAGATGGTTTCATTTGTAGGTGGAATATAGAGTAACAGAACAAAGGGTTAGGAAAAAGGCAAAACTTGCAAGCTACTGTAGATTTGAGACATCCACAGCCAAGGCTGAAACAAGGGAGAGAAAAACACAAGGAAAGGGGAAGCTGGATCATGGGTGCTGTGGTAGTGGGAGAACTGTGGGGACTACAACTGAGGGGAGAAATCAAATACTATACAAAAATGAACAATGATGTATGAAAATAATTTTTTAAATGACATGTTTCAGGTTGTAAATTAGATGTTAATAAAATTTGAAAAACTATCAAATGCCTACCTAAGATCTTTAAGAAGCATGCTAAACTGTGGCCATCTATAGGGACAAACTCTCTTAGGAATAGCCTGCAACGCTAATGAAGTAACAAGATTGGCTCCTTGTTACAAAGGCATGGGTAAGCCTGGTAAGAGGATGAAGGCATACAGATCCTCCTGCCTGCCCATTTCTATTGGTAGGACAAGTGCTAGCGAAAGGCAAGGAAAGGCAAGGCACACATACAGTGCTACCCTTTCAAACCAGACCGAACCACTGTCCGAAAGCCACAGTCCTACCCATGCAAGGCCTAGGTGACACAGAAACCAACCTTTTAAACCTCTGACTCAAAAAGAGAGTGAGCAGGAAAAAAAGCAGGCAACACATCTTTGTCTCCAGACACCTAAAGACCACAGTTAACCTCTGTTACCTTGGTCCTACCTTGTGTGTGAGCTTATCTGACAAGATGGTATGCTGGGAGATGGGAGGCCTCAGAAACCCTTTATTCTTTCTGGGTCTAGATAAAAAGTATTCCACAGAGGCCTCAAGTTAAGGAATGTTCAGGTCAGAGGGAAACACTGTCAAGAGAGAACAAAGCTTATGGAAATATTCCCATCCACAACCCAGGATCACAGGAGCGGCCTACATCAAAGATGAATTTTGAGCCCTGAACATGTTCCTCCTTGGTGATGCACCTCTGTGAAGCAAGGGAGAGCCAGTGCTGGTTTTTCTGCAACTTCTCAAACATCGTGGCTAGGCCAGACAAATACTAACTTGTCTTAAGAGCAGGGTAAAGAGCATGGACCCTGGGCAAATGCAGCAGGAGAACCAAAGGGAAAGCTGCGAAGGGGCCCTGGTAACAACAGCTGGGAAAAGCAAACACTTCCCAGGGTGTGCAGGATGGAGTTCCCCAGAAGATCCTCAGTGCCACAGCTTTTAATACCACTGCTACTGGTCTTCCTAAGGAGAAAGCAGTGTCCAAGGTCTTGAAGGATAGGTTAAGTGGTGACCCTTCAAAAGTTGTACCCCAAACAGCTGTCTGCCCTGCACCTCTGGGGGACTTTGCCTAATTTTCCTTTCAGCTGCGACCTCACTGCTATCTGGGAAAGCAGGAATACAATTAGCTCAAAGGAAACAGGTGACCAGGCAGAAGTCTCTGCAGTTTCAGTCTGAACGATCCAGAGAAATCACAAGCATTTGGCACAGCCAACCCTGGTGTCCTATGGAAGAGGAAGGCAAAGAGAATAACTGGCATCTACCTAGGAAACTGGTCAAGCTGGTTTCACAAAACAAACAAGACCACTTCAGCACTCCAGCCTCCAAGGCAAGTGGCTGCTTCCCCTGCCCTCACCCTCTTAGCCCTCATCCTTTTAGCATGCCCACCTCTCTGCCTGGGGCTCCAGTCATCTGCGTGCTGAGGAGGCCTGTCCCCTTGCTCCCTCAGCAGCAACTTTGAAACCCAACCCAAGTCCCTCTCTGACACCCTGTGCCCACAGCAAACTTTCTCCTTCTAAATTCATAGTATGTGTTTAGCAATGACCTTTCATTTCATTTTCTGTTTATTGCTATTGAACTCTTCCATGTTTTTTTAGTCTTTCATATTGTATCGCCAAGGGGAAGAAGTCCTGTGAGGATTGAGCTTATGCATGTTGGGTGAGGTCAGGCTGGAATTGGGGGGACACAGGACACCCTCTCAGTTACATCCCAGTTACAGTCCCTCTGTACCTTCTCCCATTGCATTCCCTGCCCATAGCAGTTAGGCTACAGGATAAGACTTTCTCTCTTTGGTCACTGTTTGTTGTTTTTTTTTTTTTTAATTTTTAAAGATTTATTTATTTATGCATGTAAGAACTGCGCACAGGCCAGAGGTGTGGCGGGGGTGAAAGGATTCACCACAGAGTGGGTGTAGGGTTAAGGTAAAAGTATCAGGCTTTTCTGCCCTCCCGCCATCAGGATAGATGATGGATCCTTGCGGTCCTGAATGCATGCCTGATGGCGGACACCTGGAGTGGGGTGTGGGCAGAGGTAGATGGGATTCACCTGGGCTAAGACTGGGCTTTTAAGGGCGGTGCCATGGGATGCCAGCAGAAGCCGAGACGAGAAGCAGAACTACGAGAAAGCAGAGCAGCAAGGCCACGAGAAAACGCCGGAGAGCCCAGATAGAGTGAAGACTTGCTGGGGGCTGGAAGGCCTGCCAGTCTCCTGGCCCCCTAGCACCTATGCCTGCCGTGTACCTGGTAAATCCCAATAAAAGCCTACAAAAGCCACCGAGGTCTCCAGGACTCTCTCCTTTACCCGGTCTGCTGGATTAGAAATCCTGCCCTGTGCCCATTCCTGGCCCATTACAGTGGGGAACAGAACAGGCGGATTGACTGAAATACACTGCTGAGGGGAGCAGCAGGCGAGACAAGAGAGATCTGCTGTGCCATGTGGGTAGCTCCCTGGCTGGTCAGGGATCAAACTCGTGCTGCAGAGGCTGCAGATAGCCTCATAGGTAGCGTCTTAACCCCATGTGCCACCAGGAAGGCCCTTTCTTTGGTGTTAAGGGCTGAATGTTTGTGCCCACGTGCCCCCACCCACCCATATGTTAAAGCCCTAACCTTTACTGTGATGGGATTCGGAGGCTGGCTTTTGGGAAGTGTAGGGTAAAGAAAATGTCAGGCTTTTCTGCCCTCCCGCCATCAGGATAGATGACGGAACCTTGCGGTCCTGAATGCATGCCTGATGGCGGGCACCTGGAGTAGGGTGTGGGCATAGGTAGATGGGATTCACCTGGGCTGAGACTTGGCTTTTAAGGGTGGCGTCACGGGGACGCCAGCAGAAGCCAAGAGAGAAGCAGAGAAGGCCAGAGAGCCCAGATAGAGTGAAGACTTGCTGGGGGCTGGGAGGCCTTTCAGCCTCCCAGCCCCCCAGCACCCTTGCCTGCTGTGTACCGGGTAAACCCCAATAAAAAGACCTGCAAAAACCACTGAGGGCTCCAATTCCTCCTTCACCCGGTCTGCATGGGATCAGAAAACCTGCACTGTACCCATTCCTGCCTTTACAGGAAGGTAATTAGTAGGTAATGAGGTCATGAGGGAGAGCGCTCATTGTGAGATTAGTGCCCTTATAAGAAGAGAAAGAGACAAAATGTTGATTTCTCTCCCTCTTCCTGCCCCTCTCCCCCTCTTCTTGTAGGCACTCAGGAAAGGCCATGTGAGGACACAGCAAGAAGGCAGTCACTACACTTCAGGGGCTGTAGGGTAAGGTAAAAAGTATCAGGCTTTTCTGCCCTCCCGCCATTAGGATAGATGATGGAACCCTGTGATCCCGAATGCATGCCTGATGGCGGGCACCTGGAATAGGGTGTGGGCATATGTAGATTGGATTCACCTGGGCTGAGACTGGGCTTTTAGGGGCTGCTTCGCCGGGACACCAGCAGAAGCCGAGACAGAAGTAGAAGAAGAAACAGCAGAGAAGCAGAGAGAACGCCAGAGAGCCCAGAAAGCGTGAAAACTTGCGGGGGCTGGGAGGCCTGCACCCCTACCTGCCATGTACCTGGTAAT
This sequence comes from Talpa europaea, assembly GCF_964194135.1. Lineage (NCBI taxonomy): Eukaryota > Metazoa > Chordata > Mammalia > Eulipotyphla > Talpidae > Talpa > Talpa europaea. The sequence goes on along the minus strand of NC_140081.1, from coordinate 46,670,264 downwards.
CCCAATAAAAGCCTGCAAAAGCCACTGAGGGTTCCAGGACTCCTCCTTTACCGGGTCTGCTGGATCAGAAAACCTGCTCAGTGAGCATTCCTGCCTCCACAGGGGCCCTCACCAGAACCCAGATCTGCCAGCACCCAGCTCATAGACTTCCCAGCCTCCAGCACTGTGATAATAAATCTCTTAGGTCATCCAATCTATGGTATTTTGTTATAGCAGCCCAAGCTGAGACAAAGTACCAGATAAAGGGTATATTTTATTTGAAAACTGAGCAGCCAATTCTTTGCCTGTATAAAGCATGCCTGGAGAGCCATAGAAACAGCAGTCACAAATCTGTTCTTGATTACTGAGTTAAAAATTTCCATCAGCTTAAGAGCAGCCTAGAAGCCCAAAGTTGAATGCTCAAGTAGACACAAGATGGGTCATCACAAGAGGAACAAGTACAGCCGGCAGCAAGTCAGGCTACCCTGGCAAACCTTGAAGATTTGAAAGAGAACAGGGAAGTGGGCAGCTATTCTTACTCTGTCACAAAGTCTCAGACCTGAGAAGGCAATTATGAAGTGGCAGCAGTATTCAAAGAACAATCACCCCACAACATGTGGATGTTTGGGGTTCACAACACCTGTGGATGACTGCATCAGTTTAGGGGATTATGAGCACAGATCCAGGCCTAGTGTTTTGGGTACATGATCTAAGAAGAGGCAGTTCCAGAACTGCTGATACAGAAAACTCTGCTCCACCTTCTGGTAGCCCTGAATACTCACATAAATTGTTATAGCTTTTTAACCTCCATATTATCATCACCTGCAAATTCTGCAATTCTGCCAACAGACCTGACTGGCACCTTAATCCACTACTGAACTCAGTGATGAACAAGCAAAGTCGAGCTCCCCCAAGCACCACCCTGGGCTAAGCATATGCTAGTGGCACAATTAACGTCTGCCTGTTGACAGGAAGGAGCATTCTCCAACCTTCTCTGATGACCAAGTCAATATTTCTGACAATGTTTCTTGAATCAAGTCTACAGATTCCCCAAGCAGAATTTCCTTCCTAGAGTGAGAAGAAGACTGGAGTGGCAGATGTCCAGCCAGGAGGCCAGGGACTTCCAAAATGCTGCTGTCCTCTGGCTGCAAAGAATGCGAGCAGGCTAGCCTGAACAAGCTTGCGAAAGCTATTTTCCACAAATGTACTATATAGTCTCTTGGCACCTTTGGAGGACCAAGTCTTCATTCATTCAATACATAGATAAAATAAGGTATAAGAATAGAACTTGGAGAGCCCTGAAATTCTACCCTAACCCAGAGCAAGAGACTCAAGAGAGACTTTTCCAGTTTACAGGGCAAATTCCCCAGCAGAGCAAAGGCCCTGAGCTGGGCAGAAAGAGGGGCTCTGCTCATCCTGCTCATCCCATCCTGCTCATTTTGAGATGATTCTAGTACAGTAAAGGGTGAGGAAGGACGTCCCATTATCACTCATAACTTTAAAACCAAGTTTCATCTTTCCCTCTTCCCCCCTGCTCCTGGCTCCACCAATCTCATATCCCCAGTGGTTTAATACATGTGTGGCTCACTCAGATTTCACCTGCTGTACCCTCCATATAGCTGGAAGATGGTCTTATTTGCTTCAAAACAGCTTTGCAACCCTATGTACACAAAAGAAAGATGGAGACTCGGGGGAAGGGAATAGAGAATCAATGTCAGGAAACAACAGGGAAAAGAATCAGTGGTGAAATTTCCACTAAAGGGGTTCTTTCTCTTTAACCACTTGCTGCTCAGGATTTTTATAAAGATGGGATGGTAAGCTGCTGGAGGGCAGGAACCACCTCTGTTCCTTCCTAGAATGTACCCCCAAAACCACACCCAAATTCTTAGCCCTGTGCTTTACTGCTTTCCAAGTAGTAGGAGATAAAGTATGTATAATGTTCAGTTGTTCAAAGGAAACAGCAATGTCTATTGTGACACACAAGAGGTCATTCCTGAATGTTTCAATTGCTTGTTAAAAATGTCCACATCCACAGTAGAGGAGCACGTGTGTTCACTGTCACACTACCAGCAAGTCTGGGAAATGTTGAAAGAACCAAGCTTTATATTCAGAACAGCCAGGTTCAAAATCCAGTTTTGGAACTTCTTAGCTGTAAGCTAGAGTCTGTTTTCTCATCTGCAAAATGAGAATAGTAATGTCTACTTCATAGCTTCAAAAGGATTTTTAAAGCTATTTAGAGAGAATAACAGGTCTTGATACACCGTAAGTACTCCCTAAATGTCTGTTCCCCTTAATCTGAAAGACACTGGGGAGCTACTGAAAGCTTCTGAATAGATCATGATGCCCAGACTGTTGCTTCAGTTTCAACCCCCTCTGCAGTCCCCAGGCAAAAGGCGACCTAGTCCTCCCTATAACACCACCAGTGAGCAAAGATCATATTTACTCTCTCTAGAAGCAGTCCATTCCTTTTTACAGGCATTTTTAATCATTAGCTCTTTCTTCTTTAACACTGAGCTGAGCTCTGCCTTGGGTGACAGAACAACCCTAACCCCTTTTCCACATGAAAGGGTGATACAATTAACTTAGATGAGGAAAGTGGCAGAGGGGTCCCTTTGGAACGATTGTCTGCTGCCCCAGGAGGACTGCCTCATGCACTGTCTAGTAAGCAGTTGATCTCAGGTCTGAACTCCAGTGAAGAGATCAGGAATGTCATTTACACAATGACAGGATTTGAAGTGTGAAAATAAGTGACACTGTCACTTATGGGGTAAAGCTAATGAAAGGTATTTAGAAATAGCTAGAAAGGAAGAGCCTGTTAAGAAAAAAAGGAGGTAATTCATGTAAACAAATGCAGTGAAGACCAGTGGCGGGGAATCAGGGGAACAGTTGTTGCATTTGACAACTAAGAGGTCACTGCTGATCCCTGACAGGCAGCTAAACTTCTGCTCCTTAGGAGCCTCCCAGAGTTGCTTGGAACCACATCACCACTCTAAAAAGCACATGCACACTTTCTTTCCTACTGAGAGGTAATCTGAAGAAGCAGCAGCACCAAATACAACAGACGACTCCTACATTTCCTAACCTGGAGCTAGGACAAATTTCTCCAAAAAAGGCTCCCATGCTCCTATATTTTTGGAAAACAATGCCTAGTACAGTCCCTCCTGGAAATTTATTATAGTGAAAAAACCTCTATTTCCCTGTGATCCTGCATTTGTTCAATCTACTGAACTACTGATTTTTCACACAATACTTATTAACATCCTGAGGAACTAGGGACTCCTGGCATACAATTCAGCAAAAGCGGTGAGAGGAAGAGAAACAGGGCAATAATTTATGGGGCAATTGGTAGGGAGGGCAGTTGTTCCCTTTTAAGAATGGAAGAAACTTAAATACGCTTACATGCTGAAGGAAAGGACTCAAGTGCAAAGTAAAAGGCCAAAAATGGGCACAAAAGGCATCCCATAAGGCCAGACTCCAGCAAAGGGGTCAGCTAAGTGAAGGACGACCTTAGCTCATTGCTTTAGCCATAAATCCCTACTTGCAATTAAGTGTAATGATCACCAAGGTCCACTATTCAAAAGCACATTTACTTCCCTCAGATGATACAGATGTAGCCTAAATACGGAGATAAGGTTATGGGCAGTGCATGAACTGATTCACTAGAAACAGCTCAGCTCCACCCCTCTCTCAAGTGGGAGGCAAAGCAATCCCTAGTCATTCCTTGCTGGAACCTGAGAAGGGTGTTCCAGGTCTTCCGGCCAGAGCTAATGCTCCAACTCCAGTGGCTGGGCAGGGAGAGCTCTATCTAGCACAGGCCAGGCAGAGAGGGGAAATCTAAAAATAAAGCTCTCCCAAGAAACTGTCTTGCCTAAAGAACAGCTTCCCACGCACAATGGAGTGCCACATCTGCAGGGGCTGGAAGCCCGGAACGGAACAATCATGACCAAGTCACGTAGTAGTGCCCTTTTGTGGAGGACTACAGCACATTGTGGGTTCCCCCATCAGTGCCCCAGCGTCTGGACTGCAGATCCAGGGCAAGGGCCTAGTGACACAAATAGGAGACTGCAAATATCACCAGTGACTAGTCCAGGCTTCTTGTCACATTCCTCCCTTCACAGCGGGAGGTAAGCTCAAGCAAATCCAAAGAAAGAGGCTCTCTGCACACAAGCAGTGGCACTCAGAGTTCACCTTAGAAAAGAACAGTGCTGGCTTCTCCAAGCTGGGCGCCCTTGGCTCCAAACCCTGCAGTAGGCTCAGTGACTACCAACTGAGGAAGAAGAAAATCAAGCACTAGGAGACTTGCAATTAGCCTTTACATGGGTTCACTTTCAATATTAGTCATCTCAAATCCTAAGGACAGGGCAGTCCTCCAGTTGTCAGGCAGTGAGAGAAAGCAGCCTCTCCTCCCCATTCCCCCAACAGGTATCAGAGGCCGCAAGAAAGAAATTCAACCCCAGAGTTTGCTACAACCCCACACCCGAGCATTAAACACACGAGGGGCCAAGGGGCTGCCTCTGCTCAGGAAAGCAATCCCACCACCTCTTTCTCTGAGGATTTTAACCTTGAGAACCACAATGTATTTGTACCAGACTGTTGGAGCTTTGCCAAGAAGCCCAGGGAGGGAAAAGAAAGCTACCCCTAATTCTATGAGGAGTCCATGCTATTCATTTAGCAATACAATTCCCCAAGAGGTTTATACTTTGACCTGACAAAGTACCATAATGTGCCTCAAGGGTCAGAAGCTCAACCTTGGACACTATCTCTGAATAGCTCAAGGCAGTAATACACTCAGCAGTCTATATCTGTCCCCTCCCCCCACCCTTTCTGGGGAATGTACACCATCCTGCCCCATGACTGAGATACAACAGCCCAGTGCGGTGGGGAGTGAGGAAATACAATTAAAACAAAACAAACAAACAAAAAAAAAACCAGAATGCAGCAACCTGTCAGTTCTTTGGTCTCTTAAAAGACCCTGTACCAGAACACAGTGATAGTTGATATGCTCGAGACAAATCCTGATTATGTCTATTATGCATATGTGGAAAGGGGATGCCAAGTTACCCCCTGAAATCACAGATTGCAAGCAAAGCACTCTGAACATCGGAGTGCTTTTTGAATCCTGAGTAGCAACAATCACCCAACGGCCTTTGACAATTAGCGCAAGCTGAAATTTCCCCATACTGAGTCATTCATGAGTGAAAAGCAAGAAGCCAGTTCACAAGAGGGAGGAGATGCTGGCCCTAAAGTACCCAACCTGAGTATACAGAGAGAAATGTTGTTTCAGCACAGGGAGTACACACTCCCTACCCCACTGGTTACACAAGAAGGGTTGGGCTGGCATTGAGTTCCCCCTCCTGCAGCACAAGGCCTAGTGCTCTGAAGTGCGACTTACCTGACATACAAGGACCTCTTCTCACTCGTTCGGAGGGACCCAGACCCAGAGCTCATGCTGCTGTTCATCATTTGTTCTCGCAGATCATGTATCTTCGACTCAAAGCGACTGTACTCTGTGTCAGGGAGACAGGGGAAAGGGCAGGGAAAGAATGAACCAAGGAGCCACACAGAGACTGCGTGCCAGTGGCCAAAGAGCCAGGAGGATACCTGGCTTCAAAGCAGAGCCAGCCCAGTCAATCTTTGCTTTGATAAGCAAAGTCCTGCCTCCGAGCACAGAAAAACAGGCTTGTCTCCACGCCCTAAGAAAAGGAAAGACTATACTTGAAAAAAGGAGGGACGTGGGGATATATTAAATGGGAAAAGCTTCTATCAGCCTTGAGATCTAACCGATCCTTAAAAAATAACAACTGGAGGGCCTCCCCGGTGGCTCAGCGGTTGAGCGCTGGGCTGCGAAGCTGCCCACAGCCGGTTCGATCCCCAGCCACTGGTGAGGGTCCCACATGGTGCACAGACCTCTCCTGCAGCACCCACTGCTCCCCTCAGCAGTGTACTTCGGTCCTTCTGCCTGCTCTGCTCCCCGCTCTGGCTCCGGTGAATTCTCTCACCCTCCTGCGCTTCTGACTGTACCCAGTGCTTGTATAAATAAATAAATAAATCTTTTTTTTTTTTTTTAAAGAAAAAAAAAAAGAACAAGTGGAAATAGGTTCCAGGGCAGCCTCATAAATCTTTGGAGCAGGCACCAAGACCCAATGAGAGCAGATGGGAAAAGAGACTTTCCCAAAAAGTAGACTGCAGGGAACAGATGGCCCTGAGACACTGAGTGGAGGGGCTGGAAAGAAACAGAGGCCATTATATCATTGTTAGCAAGGCAGACAATTTGTTTCTAGATGACTTTTTGTTTGAGGGGAGAGGGAGAGTTTGAAACCCAGAACAAAGGTAAAGACCAACCAAACCAACCTCAATCAGATGAGATCACAGTTTTCCCAAGTTGTTTTCCTTGTAACAGTTTCTTTGGGATTCAGTAACAAATATTAAAACAAATTCACACAAACCTGATATCTCCCTCATCCAAAATCACCTCATCAGTGAGGTCCTAAGTCCATCCTCAGCTTTGTAGCCCATCAACACTATCACAGCAACCTGAATCTACCATGAAAGCATGCCCAATTAAAGAAACCCCAACTTAGAAAAAAATTAACTAGCAATACAATTATTATGAAAGGCAATTTACAGGGCTGATTTGCTGTGACGCTCTCCTGGAACAATTAAAACACAGTATTACATTTAACAGAGACACAACCACACAACAATTTTCAGGTCTAGAACTGCCACAGAAAATGGGGTTTATCTAAGGCGTGGGCTGTGGAAATGGCAGCTAATAGACATGCTTCACTAAGACACGCTGATTTTAAAGGAAGTCAAAGTTTATGCTAGGGGTTGAAGGTTGGGGAACTGCTTTAAAAGAACAAACACATCTCCAGGGAAAAACATTTCCACAAAAGCATTTTAATGTACCACAGAGGGCTGGCATGAAGAATCAGCTTCTAGTATGTACAACTCTACAGGCGGAAAACAAAACACCTGTTCCAACACCTGACACTCCCCGCCCCCTTCCCTCTGCAAAGCAACCTGACCTTCACCTGAGTATAAAGGGAAATGCTAAAAAGCCTAATGGGGAGGGGATGGACTTCTAACACAAATCATCCTCTTCTCAGTTTATTTTTGTTCACTCTGGTACCAGTGAAGTCAACTGGTAAAATTCATATGCTCTTTCATTCATCACGCATTGCTGTGGTGGTGATTTGTCCTCATTACCTACTCCAGTCCCCCTGAAATCCTGCAGGAAGCAGTTAAGTTGCTGACTTACCAGTTAAGGTTGGGGTCAGAGGGAAGTGGGAGAGCAGAGGGACAATGTCCCTGTTCGTGGGTTACGAGGTAACACGTCATTACCATGAGGCAGCCTAATCTAAAGGTGGAGGGTGGTGACCAGTGTGTCACAGAAGCCCCAGGCTGCCAAGCCAGCAGTAGCAAGGCCGTGTATCAGGAGAGCTGCTGGGCATGGGCTCTACCCCAGGGCTCAGTCCTCCACCCTGGCCCTCCAGTAGGGTCCTTTCAGGTCCGCCTCTGCACACAGCAGCTAAGGGGGGAAATGGGTGAGACAAAGATATTTCTAACCAGGAAGCCCTTTCTTGGGGAAGATAAAAGGCAGAACTAGGTGTTGAAGCCAGAAAAATATATATACCCAATCTATCCTTAAGGCATTTTTCCCCTCTAGCAACTTGTTTACATATTTCCTTCTTTGGAAGTGACTTGCCTGCTGAACTCCAACTTAGCAGCAGGTCATGACAGTTGCTTAGTAACTACATTTCTTAAAAAATCCTTTAAAAAACAACCACCGAACCACCATTTCCTCAGCTCCCAATCCAAGGTTGATAACGCTGGGTCAGAGGGCCCACTTAAAATAGACTACAGAAAGAGAACAAAGCTATTGCTTTAAGGAATCTATCTTCTGTTTTCTATACACTATGAAGATCTCAGGTCTATTAAACTGTTTTTATTCATTTTTCCCATTCAGATAGTCCCCTTCCAGAGTTCCAGCTGCTCATCCACCTATGGTTTTATTTGTAGAGTTATCTAATGTCCACTAAACACAAAGCAGCCTCTCTGTAAATGACTGTTGGATAAATGAGGAAATTAGAAAACTGCGTCCAAGTCAACACTTCTGTTCTCAAAACTAATAAATCAAATCATGTATTTATTTATTTATTGTTAAAGATTTATTTATTTATGCATACAAGAAATGGGGTGTAAGCCAGAGGTGTGTGGGGGGTGTGAGAGGATTCACCAGAGAGAGTGGGGAGCAGAACAGGCAGATCTACTGAAATACACTGCTGAGGGGAGCAGCAGATGAGACAGGAGAGGTCTTTTGTGCCATATGGGTCAGCTCCCTGGCCCACCAGGGATCGAACTCAGCCAGGGATCGAACTCATGCTGCAGCTTGATAGTGCTGTCTTTAACTGTGCCACCAGGGAGGCCCCAAATCATTTATTTCACTGATGACTGCCAGCATCACTGAGGCCTTGGAAAGGCAGTTAAGAAATATTCCCTTCCAGGGCCTCCCCGGTGGCGCAGCAGGTTGAGCAGTGCTGTGAAGCTGTCCGCAGCATCAGGAGTGCAGGCTCGATGCTGGCCAGCGAGAATCCCACATGGTGTGGCAGACCTCTCCTGCCCCGCCCGCTGTTCCCCTCAGCAGTGTACTTCTGTTGTCTGCCTGTTCTGCTCCCTGCTCTGCCTCTGGTGAATCCTCTCACCCTCCCTCGCCTCTGGCCTGTACCCCAGCTCTTGTATAAAAATAAAATAAATAAATCTTTAAAAAAAAAGAAATATTCCCGGGCCTCCCAGGTGGCGCAGTGGGTTGAGCACCATGCTGTGAAGCTGTCTGCATGTGAAGCTGTCTGCATCCTCTGCAGCGCTGGTTCGATTCCCGGCTGGCCAGGGAGAATCCCACATGGCGTGGCAGACCTCTCCTGCTTTGCCCTCTGCTCCCCTCAGCAGTGTCTTTGGTCCTTCTGCCTGTTCTGCTCCCCGCTCTGTCTCTGGTGGGTTTTCTCACCCTCCTACAACTCTGATTGTACCCCAGCTCTTATATAAATAAACCTTTAAAAAAAAAAAAAGAAAGAAAGAAATATTCCCTTTTAGGGGGCCTCCCTGATGGTGGAAGGGATTAAGATGCAGCACTATGAAGCTATCCTCAGCCACTGCAGCATGAGTTCGATCCCTGGCCAGGGAGGTGACCCACATGGCACAGACCTCTCCTGTCTCACCCACTGCTCCCCTCAGCAGTGTATTTTGGTTAATCTGCCTGTTCTGTTCCCCACTCTGTCTCTTGTGAATCCCCTCACCCCTCACATCTCTGGCCTGTACCCCAGCTCTTGTATGCATAAATAAATCTTTAAAAAAAATAAAAAGCATCTGAATTCTAAAAACTCAAATTTGCCAAAAAGCCCCACTCCTCTCTTTCCATTCTTAACTAATGAAGCTATAGTTGGAGGAATTTCCTGGGCCTACATCGCTGCCTAGGAGGCCCTGATCAGCCTCTAACCCGAGGGCACACTTGAAATAGACCATTTTAAAGAAACAACACTTATTACCAAAATCTCAAGCTGGCCAAGCTGTGTTGTATTCATTTTTCCCCATTCAGATGAACCCAACCATTTGTGACCCACAAAGATATCTATGGTGAATCATCACTGTCTCCTTCCTTTGGCTAATCATACAGAAAGAAAAGAGAGGGAGCTGTCAGTACCTAAAAGAGGAGTTCTCATTGACCACTTGGAGTGCCTCTGAAAGATCAGGATTTTGGTCCTCATCCCAGACACATGGACTCTGGATGTGCTGAGCAGGCCTGGGAATTTGCATTTTATTTTATTTATTTTTTTTAAAGATTTATTTATTTATTTATTTATACAAGCACTGGGTACAGTCAGAAGCGCGGGAGGGTGAGAGAATTCACCAGAGCCAGAGCGGGGAGCAGAGCAGGCAGAAGGACCGAAATACACTGCTGAGGGGAGCAGCGGGCGGCAGGAGAGGTCTGTGCGCCATGCGGGACCCTCCTCCGGTGGCCAGGGAGCAGCCGGGGATCGAACCGGCGCTGCAGAGGCTGCGGGCAGCTTCGCAGCCCAGCGCTCAATCGCTGCGCCACCGGGGACCGGGAATTTGCATTTTAACAATCAAAGTGATTCTGTTAACAGTGTGATCCCCAGGGAATGGGGAGTTTCCACATTCCCTGCCCCACCCAAAGGAGAGTAGAGCTGAGCAGGTAGGAGAAAAACTGGAGAGGAGATTGGAAAAGGAAGGAAGCAGGATGGAGAGCCAAAGGAGACCTGGAGGAGGCATATGGAGCAGAGAGACACACGTGAAGAAGCTGCACTGGCTTCTTAAGTCTTGTATTGGTTGAAACAGATGTGGGTGAGAGACCCGTGGGGAGGTTAACAATGGCAGCTTTTTATCTTTTTTTATTACTATTATTTTAATTTGTGTGTGTAGAAGAACTAGGTGTAGGCAGAGGTGCGGGGGTGAGAGGATTCACCAGAGACAGAGCGGGGAGCAGAACAAGCGGATTTACTGAAATCCACTGCTGAGGGGAGCAGTGGGCGAGACAGGAGAGGTCTGCTGCATCATGTGGGTTAGCTCCCTGGTTGGGGATCAAATGCAGGCAGTCGAGATCATAGTGGTGAGACTTAACCCCTAGACCACGAGGGAGGCCTGACAGCTTTTATCTTAATTTTGATTTTGTTCCTTCTGTTCCAGATATGCTGGACACTTTCTGCCCCTTCCCTATGGGCCCCCACCAGGAGGTGCCCGAGACGCGTGGCAGGCTTTCACGCCTCAGTGGTTCACTTTGGGCCAACCCTGCTTGGCTGGGCATTTGTCCACAAGGGAACGGGTAACTTTGGGTGCTTGGTTTGGAAACTATATTCACTCACTTGTCACTATTCCAAACTAATTGTATTAAAGTTTCTTCCATTAAAGGTCTTACACACTGGGGTATGTTTTGTCTTGATGTGGAGGATGGCAGAACCTATTTAGAGCATGCAGGTTTTGGGGTTCTGGGGTGCCCTCTCCCTGCCCTGTAACAATTCTGATGCCTAATCTAGTTTGAAACTGCTGGCCTTGACTTACAAAATTGATTTTTGTTTTTGTTTTGTAGGTTCAGGGAAAAGATAAGTATCCCCCAGTGGTCAAGAAGACTGGAAAGCTCTCCAAAAAAAGGGCAGTACAACTGCAAACCCCACCTCTCCTTAAGTAGCCAGTAATATTTTCAGTGTGTACACTTCCAGACCTACTTCCATGTATCTGCTATTTGTATGCACACACTCACCACTCACATAGATTCAGAAGCATCTACTTTTTTGATCCTGATATATCATGAAAACCTATCCATGTCATCACATAGAGAATTACCTCATTCTTTTACATGACTGTATAGTACGCCATATTATGGATATAGAACAGGGTGGTCCCCAGGGAATGGGGAAGTTCCATAGAGCGTGACTTATTCAGTCATATCCCAAGTAAGGTATATTTAAATTGTTTACAATTTTTAAATATTACAATCAATACTACATTGTATATTTGTATGAGCATTTTTATGGCATAGACTCCTACAAGTGATAATACAGGGTCAAATCCTACGCATGTGAAAAAATTTGGCACTACCGGGCCTCCCCGGTGGCGCAGCAGTTGAGCGCTGGGTTGCAAAGCTGCCCGCGGCCTCTGCGACGCCAGTTCGATCCCCGGCTGCTCCCCGGCCACCGGAGGAGGGTCCCACATGGCGAGCAGACCTCTCCTGCCGCCCGCTGCTCCCCTCAGCAGTGTACTTCGTTCCTTCTGCCTGCTCTGCTCCCTGCTCTGGCTCTGGCGAATTCTCTCACCCTCCCGCGCTTCTGACTGTACCCAGTGCATGTATAAACAAAACAAACAAACAAACAAACAAACAGATAAATAAATAAAACATGCCTCTATAAAAAAAAAATTGGCACTACCAAACTGAACTCCAACATTCTGAAACCACTATGACTGAAAGTGAAAACCAAGTGCTATTCTAAAGCTTCTAGCAGCTTTTCTTTTCCTGAAGAAATGGAGGCAGAATTTACCTGTGAGGGCAGATCAATCTTTTGTTAGAGGAAGAGCATTTTAATGAGTCTTTCGGTTATGAAACAGAATGGCCAAGTTTGCAATCTGGAATGGACAAAGAAAAAGACGAGCCCCAAGTGTTCCTTCTATAGCATAATCACAGAAAAGGTGGTCCCCCAGTGGTTAGACCTGCTGGTGCAATGGCCTGGGCTTATCCCACTACCCATATGCTGCTCTATCTACCTCTAGACTTGACCGCTTTGTCTCCCCCTATTTGATGACTTCATGTAAAACTTCCCCTTTCTCCAGCATACAACAGCGTTTCCTCAAGTTTTGCTGATGTTTCTTCCGAATTGCTTCCTCTTCCCATTTCTTCTAAATGTTCATAATCATAGCCTTACTTGATTTTGCCTCTTCATGTTCTCCTATTTTATCTCTTGCCCTGATTTAAGCTACATTGTGTCACCTCTTCTCTGGACCACTGCTATATTGCCCTTATCACTCTTCTGCCCCCAGGCTCCCTAAATTATAATCTAGTTCAGAATCTTATTTCAAAAGTCATCCTTAAATTTCAATTTGTGACCACCCCACCCTGACATAAAGATCAGCAATAACTCAAGAGCATCTAACAAATTGACTGTTCAAGAAGTGCTACAGCACATACTTCTGTCACCTCCAGCCTACCTACCTATCATTATACAGATCCTCTTTGCAGCTAGCCTGCCTGCAACCCTGGAACACCACTTGTTCATTCCTGTTAGTCTTTTCTGGAGTTCTCTTCCCTAATACTGAACATTCTTCATGCCTGTTACCACCTTTCTTTCCTTTCCTCATCCCAGAAGTTCTATTCATTTATTCAAATATTTACTGAAATATCTACTGTGTGTCAGGCGCTGTGGAGATAAAGTGGCAATCAAAACAGTTCCTGAAAATTATAATCAAGAAACAAACTAATTATAATTTTTAATTACACATGGGACAGTTGCTATGAAGAAAATGCTGAGAGACTAACAAGATGACCTCACCTACTGGTGTGTGTGGGGGGGAGGCTGCTTGGGAGAGGTGTTAACAAAGCTTTCCCTGAGAAAATGACAAATGACATTTCAACTGAGCCTTTAAGATCCTAGTTAGGTAGGGGACGGGATGAAGAAAACATTCCAGACAGAAAGAACAGCACACTTGAGGTTACGATCAGTCTGGCTCACAGGAAAGGAAAGGGATACTAGCAGGAAATCAGACTGGGGAGCAGGCAGAGGTCTTATAGGCTATGGTACAAGATCTTATTTTTATAGTCCAGAGCTCTTTTATTTCTTTTTGCACACCTATCATGCCATGAATTCATAGGGAATGGGTCCCAGCAGCTCAGGCTCCTTCCCATTGGTTCTCACAAAGTGTGCTTCTCTAGGCGAAGCAGGCTGGCGCTTCAGCTGAACCAAAGTACCCTTCTCTTTGGCTTCCTTTTTTCTGATCATTTTCTTTCACACGTTTTAGGAAGCTATCTCAGCTCTTAGAGTGCTTAATGTGCTCAATACGAACATTAATTATCTTTGCAAGAATCTTGCCCTTTACTTTCTTGTTTACAACAATGCCAACTGCATGCTGGGTAACATTATAGACTCTCCCAGTTTTGCCATGGTAACGTTTGTGGGGCATTCCTTTTTGAACAGTGCCCATCCCCTTGATGTCTACAATATCACCTTTCTTGTAGATTTACATGTATGTGGCCAAAGGAACAACTCCATGTTTTCTAAAAAGCCTAGAGAACATATAACGGATCCCTCTTCTCTTTCCCTTTGTGTTGGTCATTTTGGCAACTGACTGGAAGATGGCGGTTCCAGCCGAAAGTTATGGTACAAGATCTTATAGGCTATGGTAAGGGTTTTTGCTTTTATCCTAGAAGTAATAGGAGGAAGTCACTGAATGATTTCAAGTAAAGGAAATGACATGATCAGGTGCATGTGTGCATGCACATGTATCACGGCTCTTGTGGGGCGAATAGTGTGAGGCCGCATGTGTATATATTTTTTAAGATTTATTTTATTTATTTATGTATTAAAGAGTTGGGGTGTAGGACATAGGTGCAGGGAGTAAGAGGATTCACCAGAGAAAGAGAGAGTAGGGAGCAGAACAGCCAGATCTACTGAAATACACTGCTGAGGAAAACAGCGGGTGAGACAGGAGAGGTCTGCTGTGCCATGTGGGTAACTCCCTGGCCAATGGCTGCTGATAGCTTCATAGTGCTGATACTTAAGCCCTTGCACCACCACGGAGGCCCCACATGTGTATATTTAACTGTCTTAACAGCAGAAGACTAAGCATTTCCCTTTTTTTCCTAGCTCCTACAACCTTTAGTGTAAGTAGCCCCTGCTTTTACAGCATCCAAACCAGCTAGCCCTCTAGTCTCTACTCAAAACAATGCTGGGAAGCCAATTCTTACTTACTTCAGAGAAAAGTTTTGGGTTGAGGGCTATCTCTTCTGCCAGGTAGTCCTAAATTTTGATCTCTAAAACAGCATAAAACATAATGGGTTCTCTTCAGTTGAAGAAAAGTGAAGAACTAGGATCACCTGGAGTAGGCTTTAAGACTGCTTGGTAAGATGTTACCTTTGTGGTTTGGACAGAGATTATTCTGCAGATAATCTAAAATGAGGTGGAGGGGGTGGAGAAAGAGACAGAGAGGACAGAACAGAAAGGAGGAAGCAGTTCTACTAGCATAGACAATAACTTCAATGGTCTGACAGTATGGGGCAATGGAGGATAGAAAGAAGAGACAAAAATCAAGAAATATGTTGGAGTTAGAAAGGATAAAATGTGACATTTCATTGGCTATAGGGTGACAAAGGATCAAAGGCAACTTCTGGGTTTGTTCCTGAAAGAATGAGAAAAGGTAGGATAATATCAGTCATAATAGAAAATAGCCACTATGTCCTCAAGATATGCTATATCTTTTCCTTAACTATTACTTCTTTAACTATTTCTTTCTTAAGATTTATTTATTTATGTATACAAGAACTGGGGTACAGGGCCTCCCCAGTGGCGCAGTGGTTGAGCGCTGGGCTGCGAAGCTGCCTGCAGCCTCTGCAGCACCGATTCGATCCCTGGCCACCGACGAGGGTCACACATGGTGCGCAGAACTCTCCTGCTGCACCCACTGCTCCCCTCAGCAGTGTGTTTCGTTGGTCTGTCTGTTCTGCTCCCCACTCTGGCTCTGGTGAATTCTCTCTCACCCTCCCGTGCTTCTGACTGTACCCAGTGCTTGTATAAATCAATAAATCTTAAAAAAAAAGAACTGGGGTACAGGCCAGAGATATGGAGGGTGCGAGGATTCACCAGAGACAAAGTGGGGAACAGAACAGGCAGACTGACTGAAATACACTGCTGAGCGGAGCAGCAGGCAAGACAGGAGAGGTCTGCTGTACCATGTGGGTATCTCCCTGGCCGGGGATCAAACTCATGCTGCAGAGGCTGCGGATAGCTTCACAGGTTGCATTTTAACCTTTTGCACCACCAGGGAGGCCCTTCTTTAACTATTCTTCATATAACATGGTTCCAAACTCTCCACTACCCTTCCTTTTTAAAACCCAGTGGCCACAATTGATGATGATGCCATTTCTCTTATAAAACTATAAGCTCCCAGATGTGATTTTTCTTTTCTTCTCAAAGTTAAGCATGGAATTGACAAGCTTGTTGACGCAACAAACTTTTATTGAATGTGTGACTAGCCAGAGCTCTAATTAGGACAAACCTGGACCTGTAATTCTTAAGTTCTGGCTCCATAAAATGAATGTAGAAGAAAATACAGACTTCTCCATCCACCCTCTCCAAAACACTAACAGTTATTTTTAATACTTAACATTTAATACAGACAGCTGACCAACAAAACCACAAAACAGTTCCACAAAACACTGACATGTCAAAGGTTTTCAGGATAAAGCACCAAGAGGGATGAAAACTACAATATTCACTAAGACAAACTAGATGCACAGCCAGCCCTCTAAATTTATCTGCCCTCTAAGACTCGGCTGTCAAATACATCTACCTTCCTAATGATAGGAAAACTGCCTTGTAATAAAAAAATGACATTTGTCATTATTTTGGAAAACCTAAAAAGGGCTCAGTTTCTCAACCCACACAAAGTTTATTTGGGCCTATTTGATTTTAGATAGTAAAACATACACGCAGGAAACAAATGGTGGCAACAAAGAGTACTTAATCTGCATGCAGTACAGACCAACATAATTTGGTTGAAGATATAAAAGGGAAAAGCTACAAAATAAAATAAAAGCCATGCCTTTTATTTGGAAATGACAAATTCCCAAATAACAACATTTACAATAAAGCTGGGGAGACAACTTGGATGACAGACTTCAGACACACAGATTGTGACAGATAGAATCAATGGAAGAGGCAAAAAAAATAAAATAAAAAAGAGAAATGTAACTTCCTAATCTTGAGTTTCCACACAAATACTGAGAAGGGAAGACAGGGCTGAATAACAGCAGGTGGCTTCACTAGGTATAAATTCAAAATAAGTCAATAGTAGCTCAAAAGCTCGTTTGTACCCCCAGGAGTGCAGGTATTCAAATCTCAAACTCATACAGACCCCACTGACTCATTGCTGAGCTGTCCCAAGCTCCAAGTATCACCCACTGCGTAAATGTACAGAACTCTGGGAGAAATGAAGTTATAACCTCATTAAGAGGGACACAGACTTTGATGAGCATGAATAATTGTGTTTCGGTTTCTATAGTCGCCTCTGGAGTACAAACCTTCAGGAGGTGTCTAAATTATAAGAATCTGTCCCAACACTATAGTTTATTCTTGTGAAAGAAATGGATAGAAGTAAAAGTAAAGTAAGTCCATCAAGAAGATACCTGCTAGTGCACAGGTAAGCACAGATATGAATCACCAAGTAGCATAACATTTCTAGGAAATCACTAACTTGTCTCTATAAAAATAATATGAAGCCTACTGGGTTACTTTCTAATTATGGGGCCTAATGTTTTACCAGGTCAGGTGAGTGTCTAGATTTCAATGGTCTTCACAGTGGTCACTATGATAAAATCACAAATTCTTGTTTCAAGAATCCAACATTTGTGAAACTATACAATTTCTCAGACCTCTTTAAACTTTGACATAATTATGATTTTATGACCAGATTAAATAAGGTCCATATGGAATCAAATCTAGAATTAGTCTAATTTTAATATGAGGGGCACAAGGGGTTAAGGTTAAGTCTCAGCACTATGAAGCTATCCGCAGCCACTTCTGCATGAGTTCAATCCCCGGCCAGGGAACTACCCACATGGTGCAACAGACCTCTCCTGTCTTGTCTGCTGCTCCCCTCAGCTGTGTATTTCAGTCAGTCTGCCTGTTCTGCTCCCCACTCTGTCTCTGGTGAATCCTCTCACCCCCTGCATCGCTAGCCTGTACCCCAGCTCTTGTATGCAAAAATAAATAAATCCTATTTTTTTTTAATTTTTAATATGATTCAAAGAGAAAACTCTTCACATCTACTAATAATCCTAAACTATTTGGGTCAAAAAACACCAAATCAATGGGTATAAATTGCAAAAAGATGTTTTCTTAAGGCCACACGAGAGGACAGCAAAGTAGCAAAAAAGCTTCAATATGGGCAAATATTGCTAGAAGAAAAATAATTTTAGCTCTAATATTAGAACAATGGGCTCAGAACTATGACTAACTCAAAATAGAAAGCTAAGTGTCATCATTCTGGTCCCTGCACTGCCACTATGTGCTCCATCAGCCACACACATTTAGCCAGGGTTCTGAAAAAATCCTAATACTGAGAATTAAACAGAAAACAAGACGTGCCAGATCAGCATGCCATAAAACATCCTGGTAGACTGGATGTTTCCATGCCCCAAAGAGCTTAGTGAGGATACAGGAAGACCTAGTAGACTACACTACATTGAGGTGTTACTACATTCAGGTTACCTGGTCTAAAAAAGGTACAATGAAAAGTGCTTTGATTTCACATCAGGCTAGGGCACAGTTACTCACAGGACCTCGCCATTAATCTTTCTCACCTATTCCTGATCACCCAGCAGTTCAGGGTAAAGGCCTCAATTTTCTCTATTTCAAAAGAATTTCATCTGGCATATTCTAGGGCAAGATTAGCAGGGACTTGGCTCCTTTAACCCATATGCCAAAAAGTACATAAGAACCATCCTAAGACAAACCACCTCATCTAGAAAACATGAGAATTAAGAAAGAATTACACCATGCCCTGCTTTCAAGGTAGGGGGTAGTCTTGTCACAACAATCTTTTCCACTTAATAGAGATGCTGCAACAACTCACTGAAATGAAACACTTATGACTAAGCTTGCTAACTTGATTTAATGTAACCAAGTTTTAATGTTTTACCAGGTCAGGTGAGTGTCTAGATTTCAATGGTCTTCACAGTGGTCACTATGATAAAATCACAAATTCTCTAATAATATTTATTGGGGTATCAAGAGATTTGGAAATCCATTTTGGGTCAAGTTTCTGTGGACAGAAGCCAGAAAATGGGACTTAAAGATTCCTCTTGTTAATATTTGTCAAAACTTGATTATTGGTTATTTGGTGGTTAGTTTTCACTGATAATCCCAGAGTAAAGCATTACAGAACAGAATAAAAAACTAAAAATCCAAATATATATATATATATATATATATATATATATATATATATAGAGAGAGAGAGAGAGAGAGAGAGAGTAATAAAGGCAGCAATCCAAATTTGGATTTTAAAGAAATGATATAAAGTAACTGACTAAACATCTGGGGTAAAAATAAATTGCCATCCTATTTTGCATCATAAACTCCAGGCAAGGTAACATTTTAAATGGAGAAAACAAAAATATTGAGTAACTACAAAACAAAGGCAGATATTTATTTGCTCTCAGATTAGGAAAGGGCTTCCAAAACTATGGGCAAAGAGAAAATACACAAAAGAAAACACAAATAGGTTTGACTACATAAAAATATAAAACATTTGTATATCAAATAAAATTTAAAAAGCAAACTATCAACTGGGAAAATTTTTGCAATATATGTAACAAAGTATTAATACTCAAACTGCATTAAGGCATCTACACATAAGAACTGATGAACATACCTCTACAGGAATATGGGGAAAGAGTATGAACAGGCAAACCACACACAGATAAAAATGACCAAACAAAACAAAAATAAACTCTCAGACTCTAAGAACAAAACAGTGGTTACCAGAAGGGGCGGGGGAAAGAGGGTAGGTAGATTGGGTGAAAGGAGTCAATTATATGGTGATGAATGGAAAATATATAGTGTACATATATTTAGGATTATGTACACTGAAAACTATATAATGCTGTAAAAACCATTGCTACTTCAATAAAAAACAATGAACACACACAAATGTTCAACTCTATTAACAAAAGACATACAAATTAAATAATATTTTTGCCTATCAAATTTACTGAGGTTAAGTGATTAAAAACAATAAACAAGTATAGTAAAGTGGCAGTCCACATAATCAATATACAAAAATCTGCATTTCCCCATGCAACAGTGAACTAGAAGAAAGAGAATTTAAGAAAATAATCCCATTTATAATTGCATCAGAAAGGATAAAATTCCTAGGAATAAACAAAGGTGGTACAAGGTCTATACACTGAAAACTTAAAGATATTCTTAAAATAGAAGACACAAAGAAAAAGGAAGACAGTCCATGTGTGTGGGTTGGAAGAATTAACATTGTTTAAAAGGCTATTTTACCTAGATATACAGCAACATACAGATTGAATACATCTCTATCAAAATTCCAACAACGTTTTTTAAGGAAATAGAACAAACAATACTAAAATTTGTATGGAGTCACAAAGGATTCCAAATGGCCAAATAATGCTGAGGAAAAAAAGAAAAAAGAGGAATTGTGCTCCCCAACTTCAAGCTATACTTCGAAGCTATAGTAATCAAAACATTATGGTACTAGAATAAAAACAGATACAAATCAATGGGACAGAACTGAAAACCCAAAATAAACCCACGCATATAAGGAAAGTCTTTTCATTCAACAAATGGTGCTGGGAAAACTGGACAGATACATGTAAAAGTGTAAAACTAGAACTCTCTCTTACACCATGCAGAAAATTCATCTCAAAATAGACTAAAGATTATGCTCAGTGAAATATGTCAGAAAGGGAAAGACAAATACTGTATAATTTTACTCACAGAATATCAAGAAACAAAGCAAACAAAGAAACAAACAAAGAAAAAAAAAAAACACAAATCCTTAGACTGACAACAAAATGGTGGGGAGGCAGACTGAATAGAAGAGGCCCAAAGACAAAGTCAAAATGTGTGCCCTACAAATTTCCCTCCACACTGCTCCTGGCTCATTCCTTTTCCTATGGGATTGAGCATTCAAGCATGTGTAGACTTATACACTTAAATATATGAACACTATTAACCCCTGACCATCTCTTATCCAGGAGATCAAAGAGACCTTTCCAATGCCTTGCTGTAATCTAGATATACCACACCTCCTAGATTTCCCTAATGTACCAGCTCAATAATCCTGTCCATCAAGGATATTTGGTCAGTCTGACATGACTTGTTTGATCTTGGTGAACCAATACTGGTTTCTCATCCTTACCATTAATTTAATGAATCTTCACAAAACAACTCTTAGTAATATAGTCTGGAATTTGACCCAAGATTTGTAGACTTCTCTTTCTCATTTTGAAAATCTGAAGGATAGACATCCAGATCCATAATGAACATATATAGATAAAATGTGCTAACTTTCTTTTTGGTCTACTCAAATTTTTTATTAGTTGGGGGCCTCCCTGGTGGCGCAAGGGTTTAAGATGCAACCTGTGAAGCTATGCGCAACCTGTGCAGCACGAATTTGATCCCCGGCCAGGGGAGCAACCCACATGGCGCAGCAGACATCTCCTGACTCGCCCACTGCTCCCCTCAGCAGTGTACTTCTGGCAATCTGCCTGTTCTGTTCCCCACTCTGTCTCTAGTAAATCCTCTCACCCTGCCCCCATACCTCTGGCCTGTACCCCAGTTCTTGCATGCATAAGTAAATCAATAAATCTTTGGGGAAAAATTTATTAGTTAAGTTCATTAGGTGGAAAAAATATCCCAAGATCACTATCTTTGTTTTTTTTAAAATATTTAATTCAGTGAAAAGTAAACAAAGGTTCATTTCAAAAGATGACAGCTCTATCACAGGAAAGAAGAGGGAAGACAAGATTCTTATTAAAGCAAAACTGTCATAAACTCAATACTGTGTGATTCAGTAACAGTCTAGGTACAAATAGGAACTAGAAAATTAAATTCACAATTCACTTTCACTTATCTAACACAGAATTTGAGTTAGAACAAACAGTAGAAATCATTTTGCACAACCTCCTCATTTTACATCAGAAAACTGAGGTCCAAAGAGGTAGACAAGATTATTCAGCTACTTAAAGATGAACCCAGAACTCAAATCCTCCTTCCAAACATGACTCCTATAGGATTTAGCCTCTCTCTGCCCCTCTTCTCTGAGTGAATGTGTGTGCGTGCATTTAACATAAAGGGAGCAAAAACAGTATTTTCTAATTTCAGTGGAAATAAGTTCAAATTATTCTACTTTTCCTATTTCTCTAAGACAATAAAACAATTATCTTATAATAGAATGTAAGTCTAAATAAATCAACAGTGTAAACATCAGGGCCAAGATTTCAACAAGTAACACATTAAAAAAGAAATCCAAAAAAGCTCTTATGAGGGACCTCCCTGGTGGCACAAGAGGTTAAGCACCACACTATGAAGCAATCCACAGCCACTGCAGCACAAGTGCAATCCCTGGCCGGCCAGGGAGCAACCCACATGGCACAGCAGATCTCTCCTGTCTCTCCTGCTGCTCCCCTCAGCAGTGTATTGCAGTCAGTCTGCCTGTTCTGTTCCCCACTCTCTCTGGTGAATCCTCTCACCACACCCACCTCTGGCCTGTACCAGAGGCTGGCTCTTGTACGCATAAATAAATATATCTTTAAGAAAAAAAAGCTCTAACTAAATAAAAAATAATTCATTCTCATTACTATATATTATTCTGATCAGTCTTCCCCATCAGCAGAAGCTCCTACGATTCTGCTTCAAACTATCTACCCAGGGCAAGAAAGCACTTGTCCAGCTGGGTTCAGAATGCTATGTCAACTCTAGCCACCATGTTCTTGGCCTTACATGGGAGAGAGAAAAGAGTTGCACAAAACACATATCCGTATATGAAGTTTAACCTCAGGAGGCAAAACTGGAAAGAAAGGTAACATTTTTCGCTCTTCTAAATTTACAAAACAGGATGGACCTGAAAGGGTGCAGTCACTTTGGGAAAATGTCTGGCAGTTCCTCAAAAATGTTAAAAGTTAAATTACCTTATGACCTGGCAATTCCACCCCTAGGTATATATACCCACAAGAATTGAAAACATATGAGCACACAAAAACTTGTCCACAATTATGGGTACTCTGGTAGTGGATAAGTCATGAATTTTCACAGCAGTCAAAAGTCAGAAACAATCCAAATGCCTATCAACTGATAAGTGGATAAACAAAATGTAGCACAGTCATTATCTAAAATATTATTCAGCCATGAAAAGGAAGGGAGTGCCCATTCATGTTACCACATGGACGAACCCTGAAAATATTATGCTAAATGAAAGAAGCCAAAAAAGACTAGGTTATTGTATGATTCTATTTATATGAGCCAGCCAGAGAGGTCAACTTTATAAAAACAGAAAGTACATATGTGGTTATCTAGGGCTGGGAGAGAGAAAGGGGAGGCAACTGGAATTGACTGACTGCTAATTAATGGGACAGAGCTTCTCTCTTTGGAAAGAGGAACATATTCTGAAATTGTGGTGACAGTTCTACCACTTTAAAAACCAATGAACTATACACATTAAATGGGTGAATTGTATGGCATGTGGATAAATTGTGTTGTTTTTTTTTTTTTTTTTTACGTGCACCTATCATTTTTATCAGGTCACCATTCCTAACTAAAATTATCTACACCCAAACCTTAAGCCCCCCCAGCACACAGTGATAAGAGTGAAAGGTTATCTTTCTGGTTCCCTCTAATCACCTCAGTTAAACACAGTATGCTGCTCTGGTCTCTAGTCTATTTGGAAACAGAGGGCCCCCCGGTGGCATAAGAGGTTAAGATGCAACCTATGAAGCTGTCCGCAGCCACTGCAGCATGAGTTCGATCCCCCAGCCGGCCAGGAACCAACCTACAGCAGATGTCTCCTGACTCAACTGTTGCTCCCCTGAGCAGTGTATTTAAGTAGATCTGCCTATTCTGCTCCCCACTCTGTCTCTGGTGAGTCCTCTCACCCCCCAATACCTCTGGCCTGTACCCCAGTTCTTGTATGCATAAGTAAATAAATCTCTTTTTTTTAAGTTTTATTTATTTATACAAGCACTGGGTACAGTCAGAAGCGCAGGAGGATGAGAGAATTCACCAGAGCCAGAGCAGGGAAGAGAACAGGCAGACTGACGAAACACACTGCTGAGGGGAGCAGCGGGCAGCAGGAGAGGTCTGCATGCCATGTGGGACCCTCACCGGCAGCCGGGGATCGAACCGGTGCTGCAGAGACTGCAGGCAGCTTCGCAGCCCAGGGCTCAACTGCTACGCCACCAGGGGAGGCCCTAAATACATCTTTTAAAAAAATTTGGGAAACAGAGTGAGAATCAAATCAGGAACCAAGCAAAGAAAAACGAAATGGCAGGTAATAAGCACATGAAAACATGCTCGACATCATTAGACTTTAGGGTAACCCAAATAAAAACCACAATGAGATATCACTTCACATCACCAAAGATGGCTAGGATCAAAATGCTGACATTAACAAGGGTTGGAGAGGATGTGTAAGAACTGGAACTCTCACACTGCTGGTGGGGATGTGAAGTGGTACAGTCCCTATGAAAAACAACCTGCTATTCATCCAAAGGTTAAACACATGATCCAGTAGGTATACATAGCCAAAGGAAATGAAAACACATGTCCATGCAAAAACCTGCATACGGATGTTCACAGAACAGTATTAAAAATAGTCAAGAAGTTGAAACAACCCAAATGTCCTACAACTGATGAATGGATAAACGAAATATGGTGCATACATATAGTAGACAGCACATGATTCAGCCATTAAAAGAAATGAAGTACTGACACATGCTACAGCATAGCATGTGAACCTTGAAAGCATGAACCTCAAAGAAGACAGTCACAAAAGACCGTATGAATCCACTTATATGAAATGTCCAGAAGAGGCAAATGATGGAGAGGTTGGGGGGGGGACAGCTAAAGGGTACAGAGTTCCCTTTCCCAGAGGTGAAAATGTTCTAAAATTAACTGTGGCGATGACTGCAAAACTCGGTGAACATTTAAACACCACTGAATTGCACCCTTAAATGAGTAAATTGTAGGGTCAAGTCATTAAAAATTGATAGACAAATACAACTCTATTTCACTTGAAGAAATGAGGAATGCCTACTCTACAGTGCATTAATATTCTTAAACATGCATACATGTACTATTAAGTCAAAGCAAACCAACTCCCATCTTTTGGCTCCTCCCAGGGTTCCCCTTACAATAGCATTCATAGTCAGTCTTCCCAAGTCCACTTTTTTTTTTTAAAGATTTATTTATTTATGCATAGAAGAGCTGGGGTACAGGCCAGAGATGCAGGGGGTGAGAGGATTCACCAGAGAGAGAGCGGGGAACAGAACAGGCAGACTAACTGAAATGAAATATACTCCTGAGGGGAGCAACGGGCAAGACAAGAGAGGTCTGCCGCACCATGTGGGTTGCTCCCTGGCAGGCCAGGGATCTAACTCGTGCTGCACAGGCTGTGGATTGCTACCTAGGGCGGTGCTTAACCCCTTGCACCACCAGGGAGGTCCCCCAAGTCCACTTTCTTTTGGCAGGAGAAGGGGTCTCCCTCAGGCTTCCAGCAGCACCTCTACCCTCAGGGTACTCCTTCCTTTGGTGCTGGCATTTGTGGTCGCCAAGATTAAAGTCTATTTGGGGGCCTCTCCGGTGGCGCAGCGGTTGAGCGCTGGGTTGCAAAGCTGCCCGCCGCCTCTGCAGCGCTGGTTCGATCCCCGGCTGCTCCCCGGCCACCGGAGGAGGATACCACATGGCGCGCAGACCTCTCCTGCCGCCCGCTGCTCCCCTCAGCAGTGTACTTTGGTCCTTCTGCCTGCTCTGCTCCCCGCTCTGGCTCTGGTGAATTCTCCCACCCTCCCGTGCTTCTGACTGTACCCAGTGCATGTATAAACAAAAACAAACAAACAAATAAATAAATAAAAGCATGCCTCTATTAAAAAATAAAATAAAATAAAATAAAGTCTATTTGGGAGTTAGTGCTACTCCATTTGTTAATAGCTTCTGGCATCTTAAGAGTTTCAGAGCAGGGGCCTCCCTGGTGGTGCAAGGGTTAAGCATGGCACTATGAAGCCATCCACAGCCTCTGCAGCACAAGTTCAATCCCCCGGCCAGCCAGGGAGAAACCCAAATGGCATGGCAGACCTCTCCTGTCTAGCCTGCAGCTCCCCTCAGCAGTGTATTTCAGTCAGTTTGCCTGTTCTGTTCCCCACTCTGTCTCTGGTGGATCCTCTCACCCCTTGCATCTCTGGCCTGTAGCCCAGCTCTTGTATGCATAAATAAATAAATCTTTTTTAAAAAAAGTTTCAGAGCAGTATCTTGCGCTGAGTCCAGGTAGATCTGGGTAGGGAGGGGGCCCATAGCTTTTGTGTCATGGTGAGTAGTTTCAGCCTAGCTGCAAGAATTCTGGACGCCAAGCTCTCAGAAAATCTGACTTCAAAATTTGATTCTGTCCCTTCTGGCTGTGGTGACCTTGAGCAAATTATTCAAACTCTCTGACCTTCACTTTCCTCATCTGTAAAACAGGGATAATACCAAGGGATGTCCTGAAGATTAATGCTTACAAAGCCATGGAGAACACAGAGATACTCAAGAAATCAACTCAACAAACCATGTCACAGGCTCTGAATTAGGTGCTAGGGACACAAAGATGAATACAATGCCACCTGCCTTCAAATAGTTCAGTGTGGAAATGCTACAAGAGAAATTCATTTTCTTCCTTCCCTATGTTAGCCTTCTTTTAGGATGGCTTTGCTTCTTCTAGGATGACGATGATTCTCTACCCTGATGAGCTTTCACCTCTGCATTCTCAAGAGAGATCATGCTGATAGGGTAGCAGTTATGTTTACATCTTCCATTCTCCAACATGGGGAGATGACATGGTTACTTAAATATTATAGGGGGGCCTCCCCTTAAATATTATAGGGGGCTCAACCCAGCGGTTGAGCGCTGGGTTGTGAAGCTGCCCGCTGCCTCTGCAGCGCCGGTTCCATCCCCAGCTGCCCCCCGGCCACCAGAGGAGGGTCCCACATGGTGGCGCAGACCTCTCCTGATGCCCGCTGCTCCCCTCAGCAGTGTACTTCTGTCCTTCTGCCTGCTCTGCTCCCCGCTCTGGCTCTGGTGAATTCTCTCACCCTCCCGCGCTTCTGACTGTACCCAGTGCTTGCATGCATAAATAAATAAATAAAATCTTAAAAAAATATATTATAGGGGACATGTGCCTTTTATGCTTTCAAGATATTATCAACATTGATCCTTAACCCTGCCAGGTATTACCTGAAAGTGTTTTTCCATGGTGAAGGTATGCTTATTCAGCACCTTAAAGTAAGTATGGAAAACTCTTTCACTCCCTGTTACCACCAGTCTGGATTTACATTCCATTTGAAAAGATTTGTCACAAAGGATGAGTTTGCAGTTTAGTTACCTTAGTGACCAATTTCTGGTTCACCTCCTGATTTGGATTGTTCTAAAAAACAAAAGGGCTTCCCAGAAAAATACTAGCTCAGTTTATTAACAGGTTGACACAAAGTTACTGGAGGGGTTGGGAGGGGGGTAGTTGAAGATGGGTTTCTATTTTTTTTAAAAGATTCATTTATTTGTTTGTTTGTTTGTTTGTTTATACACACAAGCACTGGGTATAGCCAGAGGCGCGGGAGGGTGAGAGAATTCACCAGAGCCAGAGCGGGGAGCAGAGCAGGCAGAAGGACTGAAGTACACTGCTGAGGGGAGCAGCGGGCACGGCAGGAGAGGTCTGCGCGCCATGCCGGACCCTCCTCCTGTGGCCAGGGAGCAGCTGGGGATCGAACCAGCACCACATAGGTTGCAGGCAGCTTCGTAACCCAGCGTTCAACCGCTGCGCCACCGGGGAGGCCCTGAAGATGGGTTTCTACAGCAAAACGTTATCACATGAAACCCACCTTGCCCTGGGTAGAGCAATTGTACACATCACAGAAAAAGTTTTCATTTTATAATAGACTGGAAGTGAGCCTTTGCCAAAAGCCAGTTGTTTAAATTTTCAATTTTAATTTTAAGCAGGATTATACATGCCCAAGAACATTATGCTATTTTTAGCTAATAGGTAGAATTACTGTGTCCACAACAGTTTGGAACAATCAGGAATAAAACTATTAAACAGCATCTCTCACCGTGGTACCTGACCATTTGGCATTTCTATTTTCAATCTTTCCAGAGCTTCTGCATGAAAATACTTGTAAAGCACCATGCTAAGCACAATACAAAGTTCAAATAGACACAGTCCCTACACTTCATTACAGATTTAAACCACATAAAGGAAAACAGATAAAGAATCTCAAGGTTAGAGCATTCCCGCCAAACTGCCATCCAGCCCCTAAGTGCCCACAGAAGATACATTAGGAAGCAATTGTCCTAAATCTGTCGCCCTCTAATACTTACTCCCTCCTCTTTTAATAATGAGAGGGATAATGAAAATGTTCTAAAATTGACTGTGACAATAGATGCACAACTCCGAGTATATGAAAAGCCACCGAATTGTACAGCTAGATGGATGAACTATGTGCTGTATGAATTACAGCTCAATCTGTTTAAAAAAAAAGAAGAGAAATTGCTCTTACTCTGATTGTTCTAGTTTTTTTCAGCTCATGTTGGAGGCTAGCTAGCTAAAGGCTGTACTAGTTTGGCAATGGTGCCTCAGTGGCCACCATTAGAAATCACTCTAATCTTAATTTCCCCTCCATATTCATCTTTCTTTCCCTAGTCTCTCTTCTGTTGCTATCCCAGTTCTTTTCCTGTTGTTCCACTGCTCTAACTGGGTCTTAGGTCTCTCAGGTATTCCCAAGCACAGTCTGTCCTAATTCACGGACCTCAGGATTAAACTGATCGCTGACCCTTAGCAGCTTGCCCTCCATGGCCCTCAGCAAGTCACATCTTTGCTCTCCTGTTGCTGTTCTAGTCTGTCCAATGAAGGGTTGAATTACTTGATCTTTCCAGCTCTCACATTCTCTGTGAAAAAATTCAGATAATGAACACTTACTTGGCCAATGGCATGCAAAGTCTCTGTCATTTTAGCCAAAAAGACATACATTTGGATTATTCAGTTGGTGACTAGCCACATGATGCAATCTTCCAAAGAATGGGATTTAAGATATTTATAAAACCATCAACATGGAGTCCTTATTTTTAAAAACCTAGCACTTCATCGGAAACAATTCAGAGCCCAATAAAGAATACTTGATCGTTTCTCTGGCCTTGCCTCCAAGGGTCCAATTTTGAATGAAAAAAAAAAAGCTTTTGCATAGTGGGACCCTGTTACTAAACCAAGGGAAGTAGATTGGGGGGCAGGCAGCACCTTAACAACAGTGGTTCAACTAAACCTTAGAAGAAAGGCTTTGTTTAGGAAGTGGTAGAAAGATCTAACATAAAACAGCACCTCAACATACACTGTAAACCCTCAGAAATATGCTCAGAGAGCAGTGAACACTGCAGGAATCCCTTTACCCTGGGCAAGTTGCAGCTTTTTATGCAAACCAGTTACATTCCCCCAACAAACCTCATAGAAATATGTAGTCATAAGTTTCCAAGACTACCAGTAGGCAAATTCACAATATTGTTTCCATGTGCACACCATCAGAGATCAAAACCGAAAGGAACACATCAATTTCTCCTACACACACACACACACACACACACACTCATGCACACACACACTCATGCACACACACAAGCACAGGAGAAACCATTTTCTTTGCAGAACCCACCTTTTCTAAGTTGTAGGTATGAAATGGATAAATATTGTTGCTAATAAAAGTCAGATGGTTTGCTCTACTGGAAGCAAACAGCACACAGAGAAATCATAAAAACAATAAGCCTAAGGTGTGTTTCTTGTGTTTAAGCTGAAGGCCAAACATGGAGTGAAATAAACTCCCTGTCCATTTGCATCCTACTTTCCCACTCAGCCCAACAAACTCTCAGGTTACCTCCCTACACTTCTGTCCCCATCAAAAAAGTCCAGTGCAGAAGGTGGCAGGCTCCTCTCTTACTTCCCTTCAGGCTCTTGGCCTGAGGCTCTGAACAGTGGGGGAGGAACAAGGTAGGCCCTCAAGGTAGGGCTCCCCACCTTGGGGATAGGCTCCCCACCTATCCCCTTCTAGCCACCAACTCAGAGCACCTGCAGGGAAGGGGTCCCTTCCTCTACCTGAGTAACCCACCCACGAGGCCTAGGTGTCCCAGGAGCCCAGTGCTGCAGCCCTAAGGGACAAAGGCCGGACTTCCAAAGAGGAGGGGAAGGTGAAAGAAGTAGAGGACAATTTGAAAGCCCTGGCAAACAAGAGTGGGGGGGGGGTCTGCAAATACCAAGCCAATTCTAGGGGGGGGGGGTGTTCCCAGAGGTAGCCAAGTTCGGTGGGTCAAGGCATAAGGGGGAGGGGGAGATTTAGTAAATTCCTCAGAGGTTAAGAATTAGAGTTGCTAGGGCACAGAAGCCAACAGGAAGGAGACTGCGGGTGGGCTGAGGCCCTGGGCAGAGAAGGGGGCAAGGTTCCTATGTGGGGAGAGGTGATGGCCAGATGGCCCAGGGGAGGCAGGGAAGGCAGGCGGGCACCTAGCCCGACGCGACACTCCCGAGACCTCCAGAGCAAAGTGCCGCGTGGGCTGGCAGAGTTGGGGACGCGGTATTAGGAAAAAAGTCTGAGAACAGAACCAAAAGAGACAGGGGGGGGGGTGTGGGGGGGTGTGGGGGGTGTGGGGTGGTGGGGGGGGTGGTGGTGGTGGGGGTGGGGGGGTGGGGGGGTGGGGGGGTGGGGGGGTGGGGGGGTGGGGGGGTGGGGGGGTGGGGGGGTGGGGGGGGTGGGGGGGTGGGGGGGTGGGGGGGTGGGGGGGTGGGGGGGGGTGGGGGGGGTGGGGGGGTGGGGGGGAGAACGACCAGGGGGCCTGACCCCTCTCGGCCCCACCTCACCTAGCGCCGGCTCAGAGTCCAGGTCTAGTGTTGGGAAAGCGCCAGCTCCGGCTAGCCCCTCCGTCCCGCGCGGGTGATCACGGACACAAAGCGGGGCGCGCGGGAGAAGGGAAAAGGGGAGGAAGAGAGGGAGGGAGGGGAGGGAAGGGTGGAGGAGATGCCAGAGGCGCGAAGGGGGGAAGGAGGGGCGCCCTCCGCCCGGGTCAGGGGCGGGGCGTGCGGCTGGAGGCAGCGCCCGGCCGCCAATGGCCACCGCGCCGCCTGCACCCGGCGCGCCTCCGCACAGCTCACCTCGGCACCTGGGCCGCGACCCCAGCCAATCAAGCGCCTCGTTTGCACGCCCAGCCCCGCCCACTCGCCCAGCCCTGGAAGGAGCAGGAGAACACAAAGGAGGTCCGCCTATAGGGGGAGGGGATCCACGCCAGATTCCCGGCCCCCGGCCCCTAAGGCACAGTGTCACTCCCTCAGTGTGTCTCTGGGTACTTCACGGTCACCCCGATACGGGCAGGGGACTAGGTATCATAAAGGTTTGGCCCTAGTTCTCTTCAGAGGTCGGATCTCTTCTCCCTGAGGTCCTGCTAACCAACGGCTACCCCCTCCCGTGCCAGGGCACCCAGTTCCAAGTCTTCGCCTCTAAGCCCTCCGCCTCCGCTACCCCTTCCCCCTTTATCCAGTGGCCCCAATCTCAGTGCCTTCTCCCGTCGGCTGCTGCCCACTACTGGCATTGTGCTGCACTGCAGCCCTGATCAGCAGGGTCTGAGTACAGCCTTCTAGATGGATGCTCCCCTAGCTGCCCAAAGCCACTCCAGTCCAGAAGGACGACAGGCAGGAAGAGATTACCGGATTTGTCACCTAAAATAGCAAAAGGTCACACTTAGCATAAGTCTGAAGTTCCCAAATCACCTCTTCCCGCTGTTCTCCTACCTTCAGGTCTGTACTGGGCCACAATGGTAACTGATTGACCAGCCCGTTTCAGAGCAGCTGCAGCCTGCTCATGAGTTGCATTCCGCAGGTTCACTCCGTTCACCTGTGCAAAGAGAGGTGCTCTGAGCCATCCCTATGGCAATAAACAGGGTCCTCTGTAGCAGCACTTAGGAGTGGGAGATACCCATCCCATCCTATCCCATTCCTAAGCCTATTTTAATGCCTTTCTCAATATCCCATCCTTTCCTGACTAAGAGCAAACCTAAAAGATACCACATCTTGGCTGTAATAGTTATCTTTGAGGGGGGCTAAATACCAACCAGAGTTAAGATCCAAGTATTTTTTTCCTCCTCAAGGACCTCTGATCTGGTCTCAGTCCCTATCCTTCACTAAGAACATCTATAAAGAGAATAAATTTTCTCCAGTGTTTAGTCCTTCCCCATCTCAAGAAGCATTCCTAGGACAAAGCATGGTCTCCCCTCCTCCCCTTTGGACTGGCACAGTTCCCATCCTCCCACCTCGCCATTTGCCTCCTCACCGATAAGATCCGGTCTCCCCTGCGCAGCTCCCCACTCAGGTCAGCTGGGCCTCCTGCCAGGATGAAGGAAACGAAAATGCCTTCTCCATCCTCTCCTCCTACGATGTTGAACCCCAGGCCTGTGGAACCCTTGTGCAGGATAATCTTGCGGGGCTCTCTGGTGAGAAAGGAGTGGAAGGGTCAGAACAAGAGAGGCCTAAATTGTTGTCCCTGTGAGGGCCAGCCTGGAACAGCCCATATTATTGTAGAAGGGCATGGGTCCCAATATGTAAGATCTCCTGTTCCTCCCTTTCTCTCCCAAGACCTGCTTGGCTGCTATTTTCTGCCCGGCACCAAGTTTCAGTTGCTCTTCCCTTCTTCCTGAGTCAACTTCCCAATGGGCAGTCCCCTCTACTCCCAGGACAACAAAGCCCTAACCTGGGCTCTAGGGACCATATCTCAGAACCCACCCACAGGTCCTCTTCCTCCCCAGGTTCTCCTATCCTCCCAATCATGTGATAGATCCTGGGCCACAAGAAGGGGAACCTGTTAGTGGCAGTGGAATCACTCTGGGGCTCAGTGATTCCATCCACAAAAGGGCTCACTATCTTTATACAAGCTCCTCATAAGTCTCAGTATTCGACCCACCAACTGTGCTCCCCCTCCCTTCTCCAACAACAGATTCAGTTATAGCTCCCACTATCGACTCTTGCGAGGTGATGTGGGAGACCAGGATAAAGAAATCCCAGGCCCCCAAAAAGGAGCTTAGGAGCCTAACTAAGGAGAAGAAACAAACACATGAAAACCCTCATTAAAACTAACCATTTCTGAAAAACCCCTCTGAAATTGGTCGTGTATCATCAGGTGAGAGCAACAGTGGCTTGTTTATATTCATGCCAAGTGACTCCCAGCACACTGCCCCTTGCCCACTGCCTTCACTTTCAGCATCTTTCATCCACAGAGCCCCAAATCCAAATTTCCTCCTTTCTTGCTCCTAGTTCCCGAAGTGAGGCTCCCTCCCAGAGTCCAGGATGCTCTTGCTCAAGGCCCTCTTCTCTTACCTGGCATCCCCTCCAGGCCGCAGGGAGCGGAGTGGCCAGGCCCACCTCTGTGATGCCCTCCTCCAGGCGGAGGCCGAGGCTGAGCCCAAGCCCAAGCTGAGCGCCAAGCCGGAGCCTGAGAACTTGCGTGCCCTCTCCATGGCTCCTCTGGCTTTTCTTGGTGCACCTACCCTTCCGGCTCCACCGTAGCTAGACCAGCAGCCTACCAGGCCCCACCCCACAAACCTGTCCCCCAGAACCCAGCTGGCCAGACCAGTTCCACAGCTGCTGCCTCCACCAAAGCGGGGCGGGGCTATTCCTTCTATTCCTTCGAGGCTCGGCCAGCCTCCCAGCGTCCTGCCAACCCCAAGGACAGAACTGCTTTCTCCTATAATTTGCCACAAAGGCGGTTACAACTGTCTCAGGACAGGTCACTCCACAACCTCCACAGCCTCAGTCCTTTAAATGCTCCACCCCGCAGTTTCTGTCTTTTCCCACAGGGGCCACGCACTTGGCGCTCCCCCTGATGGTAGAACTTGTCCCTATAGCCACCTAAGCCTCTCCAGAGGCCCCAAGGGTTGAAAGAGGGCCTCAGACCCCCAAGACAAGAGTGATGAGGGCCTTATCCTTCTTTGCTGTGCACACCATTAGGAGGAGGTCTATGGCCAGCCAGAATTGGCTTCCTCCCCCCCCCCATCCCTATATAGGATGAAAGGGAGAGGGGGGAGGTCATCTTACCTGGTGAAGTCCTCCTCAGCCAGCATGTGCCTAGGGATAGGAGAGTAACGGGCTGGGGGGACCTGAGGAGGAGCAGGATAACTGACTTTGCTCTCCACAGCCCCAAGATAACCCAGGCTGGAATTATGGCTTATGTG
The DNA here is from genome assembly GCF_964194135.1 of Talpa europaea. Lineage (NCBI taxonomy): Eukaryota > Metazoa > Chordata > Mammalia > Eulipotyphla > Talpidae > Talpa > Talpa europaea. The sequence goes on along the minus strand of NC_140081.1, from coordinate 46,636,545 downwards.
GTTGTCAGCCAAGGCAGTAAAAGCTGGAATCAAGAAAGGGAGAGAAAGGTTTAGAGACTACTCTGTGAAGGTACCCTATCCCATCCCCCTCCAAGGACTGTCCCCCACACTCCACTTCAGTTGCAGAGACCAAGGCATGTGGATTCCTCAGGCCTCTCTTCCCTACTCCACCCCCTAGGATTTCTCCTCCATAGTCCCTTCTGAATCCTGCACTCACTTCTGTAAGTCTTAGAAAGAACTGAAGCCAAGGCAGTCTACAAAGAACGGCATGACTAGAGGTGTGACTAATAATAATCCCTCACATCTCTATAGCCTAATACAGTTTTCCAAGGGCTTTTGCATCCATGATCTCATTTGATCCTGCAGCAGTCCTATGAGGAAGGCAGCACACATATCATTAGCTCCTTTTTGCTAAAAAGGAAACTAAAGACAGGTGAAAGGAATGTGTTCAGGGGCACTGGGCTCTAAGGGACAACGCTGGGATTTGGACTCGGTGTTTCTGTGCACTAGTCCTATGCTCACTCGCTCTTGCTCACTCTCTTTGAACAAGGGGTATGAAACCCTTCCCCTCCAGAAACCAAGGGACAGGGGCTTCAGGCCAGGCACAGGGCAAATGGGTACGTACTGCTGGCGTAGTCAGGGGGTGCGTACATGTCGTTCAGGTGGAGGGTGCCTGGTTTGGCCACCTTTAGATAGACCATATCAGATGTGTTCTTCAGCGAGGCCACAGCTTCCTCATGCCTCACATCCTGCAGATTAGTGTTGTTCACCTAAAAGACAGGCCTTAGGGCTAGCAATTGGGAGAAGGGGGTGCCTCTCCAGGGAATCCTGATGGGGTGCCATTTCAGTGAAGGTCAACAGCATTCTAACAGACACCCAAGCCTAATGCTGTGAGTAGCAGAGGTGTGAGCTAGGGGTAGGGCAGGTGAGGGGTCCTGGCCATCAAAAGAACTAGGATCTTGGTATATGGGTACATGCAGGTCAGATGTTGCTCTTGAAATTCCCCATGATGCCCTGTCTCTGAGTGAGGTTCAGGTGGAATGAGAAGCTGCTGGAACGCCACCATCCCACCCTACCATTTGGGTATCCCTATAAAGGTTTTCTCACCGCCAGCAACCGGTCCCCAATCTGTAGGCGTCCATCCTTCTGAGCAGCACCCCCCTCGATGATCTTGGTGATGTAGATGCTGTTGTCTCCTGGGATGTGCTGGTTGCCAATGCCCCCAGCGATGCTGAACCCCAGGCCTAAGCCAAGCCAGCAGGGAGCGGAGAAGCGTCACAAGGAGAAATCAGAGTGCTCAGTCAATCCCAAACCTAAGCCCCCAGCCAACCCACTGGGCCCACAGGAGGTCCCCCCAGGAATTCTAAACACTATGCTGCCATGCCAAGGTCAGTAAGGGTGAGATGTGAGGCCAAGAGAGAAGGCTGAGAGCTGGAAGGGGGAATCAAGTAAGGAGTCCAGTCATTCCCTTCCACTTCCTAGAGGGTCACCAGCCAGGGGACTCTGGCCAGAGGACAGGAACACAGAAGGCCACACCTTTGGGTCCTTTGAGCAGGTTGACCTCCATGATGGTCTCAGGTGGAGGCTGTCGCCTCCGAACCACCAACCGCACCACAGGGCCTGCCTCCTTCAGCGCCTCCACGGCCCGGCTGTGCACCACCTCCGACACGTCCACCTCATTCACCCGCAGCACACAGTCATTCACCCTGCAGGGGAAGCCCGAGAGGCATGACACTGCACCACCGCCCCTCCACCCACTCTCCCACCTCCTCTTCCGCCTCCCCTTGCCTGGCCTCCCCTTCCCTCCACCCACCTCCACTATCTCTCCACCTCTCAGATCTATTGGGAGGGTCATCCTGCCAGGGGGCCCTCCTCCCTGCATCTTCATCCTTCTCCTGCCATCCCCAGCCTTGCTTCCAGGGCACCTCACCCTAGCCTCCCATCCATGGCAGCTGCTCCACCGGGGATGATCTTGGTAATAAAGATGCCAGGGTCATCGGGGACATGGGGGTTGTCGATGCCACCTGCGATGCTGAAGCCCAGGCCCGAGTTGCCCTGCAGAAGTGGGTAGAGAGGCAGGGTACTCACTCAGAGGGTATGAGGGGTGTTCTGGACACCCCATCTCCCCCTGACCCCCACATCAGGTTCTCCAGGCTTCTGGGGGCTAGGGGGGTTGTGGCACCCTGCAGCACATTCTTCAGAAATCTGGAGGCTTCCTAGCCTGTCTGACCATTCTGGTGTGGAAGCCTCAGCAAGGCCATCCCCTCCCCAGTTGCCTAGTCCTCAGTGAGCAAGGTCAATTAATATTTGTTAGTTGGTTGATTGATGCAGTGATGTGGACTGTAAGAGCCGCCGTTTCCCCATCCTCTCATGCAGGTTCCCCCATGGGTCCTGAGACAGGTTCAGGTTCCTCCCCTCTCCTGGCTCCAAGCCTCCCCTCCCCACAGGCAGACTTACCCGCTCAAGAACTATCTCCTCATACTTGAACATGCCATCGCTGCCATTCACCTGGGGGAAGACACAAGCGGTTTCCCAGGGGCCTCCTGCCCTCCCTGCTCCCCAGTCAACCTGTTCCTCCCCTGCTCCTGAGTAAGAGAGCCAAAATCAACCCCAGGATACCTCTTGACCACAGGTGGGGACAGGCTGAGCCTGAGGAAGCCATCCACCTCCCCTTGCTTCCAGCCATATCAGACCAAACCCAATCGTTCATTTAGCCCAAATCAATTTGGGGTTGAGCTGCTTAGTAGCACATTCACTGACAGGCTGAGTTACAGAGCCCTGGGGTTCACTAGGAATGATGAGGGCTAACCTGAGGGGGTGGCAAAATGCAACACAGCAGGCAAACCACACCTAGCACCCCAGGGGACACCCAGTCACCTGGCCAGGGACCCTCAACCCTTCTGAATCACAGCTCTCCCTGACTAGGGGATGACGGACTCTCCAAACCCCCAACTCCTCCCCCCATGTCAGAGTTGGAAGGACACCATCTTGTCCAACCCCCCTCATGTGACAGATGGTAATACTGAGACCCAGAGAGCATGAGGCTAGTGCCTAAGGGCACACTGGGAGTTAGTGGAGGAGCAGAGGACAGAACCTGGATCTCTAGATGCTCCTTTGATGAAAGCAAGCTGCCAAGGTCACTGATGTTTTGGCCACTCATCCCCCTCCCCAGCAGAGCCCATGGAAAAAAGGAAAATTGCCCTTTCAGAGTGTCTTGTGCACTGTCACTATCTCTGTGTCCCTGGCAGCCCAATTCCTGAAATAAGCAGAAAGATTTCAAGTCTGAATCCATTTTCTACCAGGGTGCTTGATCCTGAACCCTTCCCATTTCCCAGCAAAAACAGGCCAGGGGAGGATCTGGTCAGGAGTCAGAAGTAACACTGGGGCTGAGACAGGAGCAGAATGGACAAGACTCCCCAGAAGGGAGAAACTGATGGATACCCCATGGACTAAGTGCCAACAGAGTCTGGCCTTCAACCTGCAGTGGCCATGGGAGGAGAGGCAAACGGAGGGGTCATGGGAGGAGAGGCAGTTTGTCTGACCAACCCTCAGTGGTGGCCTCCCAGATAGGACATACTTGTGGCCATTGATGAGTTGAAAATGTGATTCTGGACAGACAAGTCACGCCTGCTCCCTGGCTCCCTCTCTCATCCCCAAGAATGGAGGAGCCTCTTGCCTGTCTCAGCAGGTATCCCGTGCCCCTCCCCCACCTTTCCCTGGCTTCAATGCCCCTTTCCGGTCTCCACAGGTAGCCCGTGCCCCTCCCCCACCTTTCCCTGGCTTCAATGTCCCTTTCCTGTCTCCACAGGTATCCCCTCCCCCATCTTTCCTGGGCTTCATTGCCTCTTTCCTGACCCCTGGTCTTTTCCTCAGAGAGGATATCTGCAAATCCAGGATGGAGGCTCCTCCACAGCCATGTTCTGCTTCTCCCCTCCCACCCCCAACCCATGCAGCTTTGCCTCTAGGAAGCAAAGAGAAGGAGAGCTGGCTGAATAGTTATGCCTCCCCCATTTCTGGGCCCAGGCCCAGGACTTTATGCCCTGCAGCCCTAGGAGTTGGTGAGAATCCTCCAGATGCAGTCCCACTCTGGTCCCAGATCCCAGAGAGAGGAACCTATGGCTCCTCAGAGTCCCCAGATCACCACATCTGCCTAAAGGCCATGCAATAGACACAGAGGCAGGACACATATGCAGCTTTTGTATGCATCTGCTGTACCATGTGTGCCCACATGTGATGAGCCATGTTTTCAACCCGGCTTCCAGCAAGACCTAGAGGCTCCTGGCTCCCACTGGTCCAGCCTCCAGCCTCCCACTGCCCCCCTCAGAGACCCTGCTCCTCCAGCCAGGAGTCATCCAGGGATCATCCTTGATACAGAAACCTTGGCCAACTGGCCCACCCTTGGGAATGACACTTGTCTCCCTGCAGAGCAAGACAAGCATGAGAGAGTGTTTGCAAGGATAGGTCCCCAGGACAGAGGGGGAAGAGAGAGCAGGGACTCACTGAGAGTGTAAGAGGCCAAGGCAAAGGACACGGGAAGCAGTAAGTGTGGACAGAGAGAAGGCCAGAACTGAGGTCTCTTCTCCCCAGGAGGTCCCCACCTTTGCTTCTAAGTGAGAGCACATCCTATCCCCAGAGGAAGATAAAAGTGGCCAGAGTGGTCATCAGCTCGGGGCAGTCAGCACCTGCCCTCCAGCAAAGCCTTCTTCTCTTCTCTCCCTACCCTGGGGGCTGCAGAGCAGAATAACCAGACAGGCCCTCCACCATGCGTGCCAGGGACCTGGCTCTGCCGGCCCAGCCTCCATTTTGCTGCTTCTCCCACAGATGCTCCTTCCATTTTCTAAGCTGGCAGTTTAGGCTGGGAGTGGAAGCCGGAGTTGTGCCCAGCACCCAGGGGTTCCCAAGCTGTGCCAAATCAGGTTTGGGGAGGCAATTTCCCCCACATCTGAGGGTACCCAAGGGGGTCATGCCCCACCGGGGCCACCAGAGCAGCTGCCCCTTGCCTGGCTCCAGGCACCAAGCCTGCTCTGGATCAAGGAAGCTTGCTCAGTTCGCCCCACATCTACCCCCCCCACCCAAGAACACACACACTTAAGAGCTGCTTGGACAAAAGAGTCCATCCTTCTCAGCAGCAGCCTCTCAGCCTTGCTTGGGACTGTCTCCCGTCCACTCCCCCTTCCCTCCCTCGCCTGTCAAGAGCTTCTCACCAGGGACACCACACACACACACACACACACACACACACACACAGAGAGAGAGAGAGAGAGAGAGAAAGAGACAGAGAGAGACAGACGGGGGAGATAGAGACAGAGACAGAAACAGAGAGGGAGATACACGCGTGCACACACTTGCAACCACATACACATACACACTGCTCATGCACATACATGTAGCCACACAGGAAAACACAGCTCATCCCTGCAGCCTTATGTACAGAGACACCTTCACATTCACAGAGATATCCCCACATGTCCATGTGCACGTTCACACACAAAGAGACTGGGACTGAGAGGGACCCATGGCATCGAGGGATGAAGCTCAGAAAGCCCCACATGGGCTCTGCCACATTGCTTCACAGGATCTCCATTGCCCTCCTCCAAACACCTCAACATACATACATACACACGCACATATGTGCCCCCCCACGCACAACACCATACTCCCTCCTCCCCTCCTGTGGAGACATACACCACACACGGCCCCCGCAAAACCTACCGCCCCCTGCCAGACACAGAGGCACCGCTAAGCCCCCGCACTGAGACAAACCCAATTCCCTCACATAGAAAAATGTGCCCCTCCGCCATACCTTCACCTCCTGACACACACAGCTCTTCCCAAACCCCTCCAAATGGAGACCCCCCCCTAATCAGGAATACACAGGAAGCACACATTTCCAATGGCCTTTTTGGCTCCGCAGCAAAGCTAGGGCTCAGGGCTCACTACCTTGGAGCCCCTTCTGCACCTCAGGCCTCTAGGCCCCCCACACTCCAGCCCCTCTAAGTTACCCCACAGACACCTCCCCCACCGCCAGCACGCTTGTCCATACCTGCTCATACCAGTCCCGGTTGGTACAGGTACACTCGGGCCACCAGCCGGGGCCGCTGCCGTTGAGTTTGGGGGTGCTCTTGCCTGGAACTGGCTTAGGGGGCACTGGCCCCACATCTCGGCCGGTGGGGATGAGCTTGGCCTTGGTGCGGGGGGTAGGGGTGGCCCCCGCCTGCGAGGGCAGGGTCTGTGAGCTGTAGCCCCCATAACCTGCGCTGGCTCCATTGCCCCCACCTGGCCCATAAGGGTCGGGCACCTGCCAGTCCCCATAGCCAGGAGGCTCCAGGCGCCGCAGGGCGGCCAAGCGGGTCACCTCGTAGCACTCGGGGCACTTACAGCAGTGCTGGTGCTTGTGCATAGCACTGCCCCCCGCAGCCCGGACTCCCCAGCCCACGCCGGCTTCCACTCCACCGCCTCCAGGCTCCCGGGCACACTCACACTGCTCGGACCAGGAGGGGGGGGGTACCCGTGGGGGCGCCCTGGCTGAGCGGGGCCTGGGGCCGGGCGGGCGTCCCGGGGCCTCTGCCCCCACGCTGCCCCGCACCCACGGCTCCCCCTCCAGCACTGGCGGCTCCGTGTCGCCCGTCGTGGCTCCTGGGCCAAGGCCCAGCGGCAAAGAAGGAGCGGGAGCCTGGGCAGAGAGAGGCTGGGCACAGCGAGGACCGCTCCTGCACTGGTCCCCAGGATGGATCTGAGTGGAGTCAAGAGCATCTCTCCCCGGCTCCCTTCTCAGTTGATTCCAGCCAATCAGCACACAGAGTCAGGCAGCGGCAGCGGCAGCGGCAGGAATGCTAAACAGCGGCTTCTTAAAGGTACAGAGGCAGAGGCGCCCCCCAGGCTCAGCCCCATTTCCACGGATTTGTGGGCTACCGCCGACCCTAGGATAGGGGCAGGGAACTTGGGCCACGGGAGAGCTCAGCCGCCAATTTCATGGCCCCGTATCCCCAATCTCAAGCCGGTCCTCCACCCACTGCACCCCACCCCACTTCCAAGAGGGAGTTGCAGGGAAATGATCAATGAGTCCCCAAGCTTGCTCTGAGCTGGGTCCACCAGAAGTAAAGACCTGAGGCAGCAGAGCAGATGGAAGGGACTTTGGAACAGGGCCTGGAAGGTGCTCTCTTCTAACAGGGAACCACAGTGGGAAGCTTATGAGACTGCTCTTCTGTCAGCACCTCCTTGGGGCTATTGTTCTCTCAAACCTCTAGGCCCAAAAATGACCACAACCTCACACTTGATCTGCTCCCTTCACCCTTGAGGTATTCAAGCCTAGAACAGGAGGAAAGGAAATCCCTAAGTCCTTGTCTCTGACCCACAATCTCCTGTCTCCACCACCCACAACCACATGGTTATGATGGGGCAAAGCACTTCAGGATGCCAAAAAGAAAGAGTCCAGGGTAGGAGGAAATGATCAAAAGTCAGAGAAACCATTCCAGGGGTCTGAGGAAAACCTTGGAAGTATCTGTCCAAGAACATCTTGTTAGCCAATTCTGGCTCATCCTTTTAGGGGGGTGGAGGAAGAATGACATGCTAGAAGGTTCTATCATTTTCTGTTCTTGTTTTGTCATTAGCTTAGCTACCAATTATTGCATCTTTTCAAAGTCCTAAGTGCTTTTCATGCAAACAAAAAAACCCTGCTGAGGTGCCACTATTATTATGTTGATCTTTCCAATGAGACATTGAGGCCCAGAGATGTTAATACAGCTATTAGCTGCAAGTGACAGAATCAGGATGCAAATCCAGGCCATTTGACTCGAGTCCATGCTCTGAACCTCTCTAGTATAAACAGGTCTATTCAAAGTTCTCCTGCAGAACTCAGATCTCAATTCAATTTAACAGACATTCATTGTATATCTACTCTGCAAGACCTTGAACTAGGTACTAGGGATACAACAATTCATTCTTATTTCAACTCATGGAGCACTTTACTATGTGCAAGGCACTGTTCTAAAATTGGGGAATATAGCAGCAAACAAAACAAAACACAACAAATCCCTGCCTGGGTTGGGGAGGGGGCTTACATTCTAGAGAGAGGACAGACAAAAATTAACATGATAAATAAGTGAATTATACAGTATATCTGGTGATGAGTGTTGTGGAAATAAGAAATAGTAGGGAAGAGGGGCCTCCCTGGTGGTGCAAGCGGTTAAGTCACAGCACTATGAAGCTATCTGCAGCCACTGCAACGTGAGTTCGATCCCCGGCCAGGGAGCTACCCACAGGCTCAGCAGACCTCTCCTGTCTCAACCACTGCTCCCCTCTGCAGTGTATTTCAGTCAACCCACCTGTTCTGTTCCCCATTCTGTCTCTGGCTAATCCTCTCACCACCCACACCTCTAGCCTGTACCCCAGCTCTTGTATGTATAAATAAATAAATCTTAAAAAAAAAAATAGTAGTGCAGAGTAAGAAGGATTGAGAGAACTAGGGGATGACACAGAGTTGTGAACATTTTCCATCAAGATTTTTATCCCCACATTTTAATATGAAAGATTTTATTTTATTTATTTATTAAAGATTTATTTACTTGCAAACCTGAAATTTCTTTCTTTTTCTTTTAAAGATTTACTTACCTATGCATACAAGGATGGGGCACAGGCCAGAGGTGCAGCGTGGTGAGAGGATTCACCAGAGACAGAGTGGGGAACAGCACAGGCAGATTGACTGAAATATACTGCTAAGGGGAGCAGGGGGCAAGTCAGGAGAGGTCTGCTGCGCCATGTGGGTAGCTCCCTGCCCGGGGATCGAACTTGTGCTGCAGGGGCTGCGGCTAGCCTCATAGGTTGCGTCTTAACCCCCTGCACCACCAGGGAGGCCCTGAAAGATTTTAAACATACAGGGCCTCCCCTGTGGTGCAGCGGTTGAGCGCTGGGTTGTGAGGCTGATTTTAAACATACAGAGTAATTGAAAGAATTTTACAGAGAACAAACACCAAATTGCCACCTTGATTCTTATTAACATTTTATTATACTATATGCTTTATCACATATCTATCCTCCAGATAGCCTTCCCAACTTTTTTAAAACTGAAAAATTGCAAACATATAGAAATGTTTAAAGACTAGGACAATGAACACCTATATATCATCTTCAGAGTCAACAACTGGTAATGTCTTGTTTTATTTCCTCTATCAATCTATTTACTCTTTTTTTCTGAACCATCCCAATGCAAAGTACAGATTTCATTACACTACTCCCCTAAATACTTCAGCATGAATTTTGTAAGAATAGATTTTCCTGGGCCTCCCTGGTGGCACAAGGAGTTGTCTCAGCACTATGAACCTATCGGCAGTCACTGCAGCAAGAGTTCGATCCCCGTCCAGGGAGCCAACCCACTTGGGGTAGCGGACCTCTCCTGTCTCACCCCATGCTCCTTTCAGCAGTGTATTTCAGTCAATCCACCTGTTCTGTTCCCCACTCTGTCTCTGGTGAATCCTTTCACCCCCCTCCCACCTCTGGCCTGTACCCCAGCTTTTGTATGCATAAATAAATAAAGTAAATCTTTAGGAAAAAAGAATGCATTTTCCCATATAACCACAATATTATCATGACATCTAAGACAATTAGCAATAATTTCATATTGTGTAATATCCAGCCTATATTTGAATTTTCCCAAACCTGTGTTTTATATATTTTTTTTTTTAGAGGCATGTTTTATTTATTTGTTTGTTTGTTTCTTTTGTTTATACATGCACTGGGTACAGTCAGAAGCGCGGGAGGGTGAGAGAATTCACCAGAGCCAGAGCGGGGAGCAGAGCAGGCAGAAGGACCGAAGTACACTGCTGAGGGGAGCAGCGGGCAGCAGGAGAGGTCTGCGCGCCATGTGGGACCCTCCTCCAGGGGACGGAGAGCAGCCGGGGATCGAACCGGCGCCGCAGAAGCCGCGGGCAGCTTCGCAACCCAGCGCTCAACCGCTGCGCCACCGGAGAGGCCCCACCAAACCTGTGTTTTATATTTTTAAAGAGAATCTAACAAAGACTCCCACCTTGTATTTGTGCCCAGTCACTATTGAGAGCAGCTCCAATTTAAAAAAAAAAATATTCTGAAATAATTACAGATTTACAAGGAAGTTGCATAGATAGTACAGAAGGCCTGTGTATCCTCTCAGGCAATTTCCCTCAATGATAACATCTTGCCTAATTGCTTAGTATCAAAACCAAGATTTTTGAGCCTCTCTGGTGGCACAAAGGGTTAAGCACAGCACTGTGAAGCTATCCCCAGCCTGTACAGCTCAAGTTAAAATATGATCCCCAGCCCACCAGGGAGCTACCCACATGGTGCTGCAGACCACTCCTGTCTCACTTGCTGCTTCCCTCAGCAGTGTATTTTTGTCAGTCTGCCTGTTCTGCTCCCCACTGTGTCTGGTGAATCCTCTCACCTCCCCTCACCCCGCACCTCTGGCCTATACTCCAGTTCTTGTACACATAAATAAATAAATCTTTTTAAAAAATAAAGTTTAAAAACCAAGATTTTGACATTGATACAATGCGTGTATAGTTCCAGGACATTTTACCACATGCAGAGATTCCTATAACAACCACTGCAATAAAGATACAGAACTATTTCATTGCTGCAAAGATCTACTGTTGTCATCAGGAGGGAAATGCAAACCCCTTGCTTTCGTCTAACTCCTTTTACCCTGTCCCATTTATTGTAAGCTTGTCTTAAATATTCCCCCCACATACAATGAAATCCACACCAGACAATGCTATATGTATTGTTTCAACCATCAAAACATAATACACACAACTTAAGAGAAGAAACATCTATTGCATTTACTTACATTTTCCCTCCTTCTGTTCTTCCTTCCTAATGTTCCAAGATTTGCTCTTTTATCATTTCTTTTTTGTTCTGAGAACTGCCTTTAGCCATTCTTTTAGGATAGTAGGGGCTGGCGACATATTCTCTTAACTATCCTTTGTCTGAACAACTTTGATTTCTCTCTCATTTCTGAAGCATATTTTCATCAGAGCATTTAGGGTTGATGGTTCTTTTCTTTTGTCACTTGAAATATGCTGTGCCACTTCCTCCTGGCTTCCATGGTTTCTGATGAGAAATCCGCTGACATTGGCATTATTTTTTCCCTGTAGGCAAAGTGTTATTTCTGTTGTTATTTTCAAGATGTTTTCTTTTCAAAAGATGTTTTGTTTTCAAAGTTTGATTATGATGTGCCTAGGCATGGATTTCTATGAGTTTACCCTGTTTGGTATTGACTCAGTTTCTTGAATCTGTTGGTTTATGTTTTTTGCCAAATTTGGGGAATTTCCAGTGATTATTTCTTGAGCACTTTTTTAAAGATTTATTTATTTTATGCATACAAGAACTGGGGTGTAGACTGAAGAGGTGAGTGGGGTGAGAGGATTCACCAGAGACACAGTGGGGAGCAGAGCACACAGACTGACTGAAATACACTGCTGAGGGGAGCAGTGGGTGAGACAGGAGAGGTCTGCTGTGCCATGTAGGCAGCTCCCTGGTGGGCCAGGGAATCAAACTCATGCTGCCGAGGGTGTGGATTGCTTCATAGTGCTGTGTCTTAACCCCTTGCACCACCAGGGAGGACATCAGATTGGGTAATTTCTAATGTTATATTTTCAAGTTCACTGATTATTTGCTCTGTCCTCTCAGTCTTGCTGATGAGTCCATCCACTGAGTATTTTAGTTTGGTTATTATATTTTTCTGCTGTAAAATTTCTATTTGATTTTTCATTATATCTCCTATTTCTTCTTTGCTGAAACTTCCTATTTGTGTTTTTTTTAACCTTGTTTGTAATTACGCATTGAAGCTTTTTTTTTTTTTTAACATTAACTGCCTTAGAATTCTTGTCAGATCATTGAAAGCTCTTTGTCATCTTGGTGTTGGCGTCTGTTGATTATTTCTCATTCAAGTTGAGGGTCTCCTGATTCCTGGCATAAGTGATTTTTTAATTGCCTCCTGCACATTTTTGGATATTATGTTATGAGCCACTGAATCTTATTTAAATCTTTTGTTTTTTAGAGGCTTATTTTGACAGCTCTGCTATCAGAGAAAGGGGCCACTAACATGGTTGCTGCCAGAAAAGGCTAGAAGTTCAAGTTCTCTCCTTGCTGCAGTTGATGACCAAAATGGGGGCTCCTCTTTACTGCTGGGAAGAGGTAGGAACTCTATCTCCCCACTGGACTTCGCCTGACACTTCCTTGGCTAGGAGCGGTTGAAATGTCTCTTTCCTGCTCTCCAGATGGCTTCCATTACCACAAGTGGGCTTGCAGGTGATGGCAGAGTAGGATGTGAAGGGCAGAAGGCAGCAGCAAAAGTCCTGACTCTTCACCAGGCTTCCTCTGTCCCTCTACCACCACCCAGTGGGGAGGGAGAGCCTTGTTACCCTTCAGGGATGGAAGTCCAGGCATCCTCCTAGGCCTTCACCGACACCCCAGATAGTGAGGGGGAGCCTGGCAAGAGTGAAAGTCTGGGTTTCTACTTGGCCTTTGCTGGCATGGTGTGGGGTTGCATTTTTTTCTGTGGTGTTTGGTTGCAGTGGAACAGTTATTGTCTAAGGGTTTTCTGTCTGGCTAAGCTGCCAGTTTCCTGGTCTTTTGACTAGAGACAGTTAGCTTTTTCGGTCTGTGCCCATTGCCATTTCAGGCTGCTGGCTTCTCCAGCACACAGACTGGGCTATATGAAGCAATAAAAAAACCCAGGAAATTCCAAACCAGAAGTCCAGGTCACTGGGGTTCCTAGTCAGTTTGCCCTTTTCTCCTTTCAGAATCTTCTTCCTTTTTTTTTTTTTTTAAAGATTTATTTTATTTTTATGCATACAAGAGCTGGGGTACAGGCCAGAGGTGTGTGTGGGAGGGGGGTGGTGGTGAGAGGATTCACCAGAGACAGAGTGGGGAACAGTGGGGAACAGAACAGGCAGATTGACTGAAATACACTGCTGAGGGGAACAGCAGGCAAGTGAGGAGAGGTCTGCTGCGCCATGTGGGTAGCTCGCTGGCCGGGGATTTAACTCATGCTGAAGAGGCTGCCGATAGCTTGAGAATGCTGTGCTTAACCCCATGCACCACCAGGGAGGTGGTGCAGAATCTTCTTATGTTTGTTTTATATATAATGCCCAGGGTTTTAGCAGTACATAGCAAGAGTAATAAGGAGAAATGTATCTACTCCAACTGGGTTCAGAAAGATAAGCTTCTCATTCTTTTTTAATTTAATTTATTTATTTTATTTATTTATTTTTTGTGGGACCCTCGCAGGTGGCCGGGGATCGAATTGGCACTGCAGAGGCTGCAGGCAGCCTTGCAGCCCAGCGCTCAACCTCTGTGCCACCAGGGGAGGCCCCAGCTTCTCATTCTTAAAAAAGTAATGATACCAGAGTACAAGTTAGTTATTTTGTAGAATAGCTTACTTTCTGGATTCCTTTGCTTTTTCCTCATCTTGTCATTTATCTAGTTCCTCTATATCCTGCATTTACTGTAAACTGTAAATTAGGAGAGTGATCTTAAATGGGTGTGTCAGGTAGGCCTCACTGAGAAGTTGACATTTGAACAAAGATTTGAAGGAGTTGAGGAAGTGAGTCATGCAGAAGAGTATACATAGCAATGTAACAGTCAGTACAAAGGTACTAGGTAAGTTGTGCTCCTGACTTGTCTAAGGAACAGCAGGGAGGGTCAAGTGACTGGAATAGAGGGAGGGTGGGGGAGAGTACTAGCAGGAGAGATAAGAAATTTAGTAGGGGACCAAATTGTGTAGACATTGCTGTAAGATTTTGGCTTTACTCTGAGAGACATGAGGAACCATTGGAGGGTTTTTGTGCAGGGAATAGACATGATTATTCTGGCTTCTGTACAGAGAATAGGCTACATGGGACAAGAGTGGAAGCAGTGAGACCAGTCAGGAGGTTGCTGCAGTGGTCCCGCTGAGGCAGGATGGTAGTTTGGACCAGGGTGGTGGCACTGGAGGTGGTGAGAAGTGATTGGATTCCGGACATATTCTGGAAGGGAGAGTTAACAGAATTTGCTGAGGGATTGGATATGAAGTATGATTCCAAGATTTTTTTGGCCAGAGCACCTAGAAAGAGGAAATTGCCATCAACTGAGATGAACTTGGTTTTAGAAGGGATACTTGGTGGGAAGAGATCAGGTACTCTTTTTTCTTTTAAAGATTTGGGGCCTCCCTGGTGGCGCAAGGGGTTAAGACGCAACCTATGAAGCTGTCCGCAGCCTCTGCAGCACGAGGAGTTTGATCCCTGGCTGGCCAGGGAACAACTCACATGGCGCAGCAGACTTCTCCTGTCTCGCCCGCTGCTCCCCTCAGCACTGTACTTTGGTGAATCTGCCTGTTCTGTTCCCCACTCTGTCTCTGGTGAATCCTTTCATTCCCCACACCTCTGGCCTGTACCCCAGCTCTTGTATGCATAAATAAATCTTTAAAAAAATAAAGATTTGGTACTTTTTTTAAAATCTAAAAAAAGATTTATTTATTTATGCATACAAGAGCTGGGGTACAGGCCAGAGATGAGATGGGGGGGGTGAGTGTATTCACCAGAGACAGATTGGGGAACAGAACAGGCAGACCAACTGAAATACACTGCTGAGGGGAGCAGCGGGCGAGAGAGGAGAGGTCTGCTGCACCATGTGGGTTGCTCCCTGGCCTGCCAGGGATAGAACTCATGCTGCAGAGGCCACAGATTGCTTCACAGTGCGGTGCTTAAACCCTTGCGCCACCAGGGAGGCCCTGGTACTTTTTTTTTTTAAGTTCTGTCCCCACTCTGTCTCTGGTGAATCCTCTCACCCTCCTGCGCATCTGGCCTGTACCCCGGTTCTTGTATAAATAAATATTTAAAAAAATAAATGATCTATTTCATGCATACAAGAACTGGGATGCAGGCCAGAGGGGCGGGGCAGGCCAGAGGGGCAGGGTGAGGGTGAGAGGATTCACCAGAGACAGAGTGGGGAGCAGAACAGGCAGATCTACTGAAATACACCGCTGAGGGGTGCAGTAGGAGACACAGGAGAGGTCTGCTGCATGGCATGAGTTAGCTCCCTGTTCAGGGATCGAACTCATGTCACTGTTGATAGCTTGATAGCACTGAGGTTTTAACCCCTGAGCTACCAGGGAGGTCCTAGGATTAATCATTATTGTTAAATGAACAAATACATGAGTACCTTCCTGACCAAGTCTAGGCTAGGCTGGTAAACCCTTCATATGCTCAGCGGTTTGTCGAGACAGAGCATTAGACTCTTTTCCTACTTCCTAAAGGTGGCTCAGAAAACACACCCCTCTCTCACCTGTAGCCTGGGCCTGCTGAACTGCCTTGTTTGTGGCATAAGCATTGCTAGCCTGGAGTGGATGGAGAGAGTCAAACTGCCCTAGGCATGTCCCATCCTCACTGACTGGCCTTTGTCTCTTTTGTCTTTTCATTTGGTAATGTATGGGAGTAAAATGCCTTTAGGTTCTTAGTGAATTTCTCTCCACTCCATATGCTCTCTAGACTCAGAGGGGATTGGGCTAGCAAGCCCTGGAGGAGGTCAGCAACCCTAAGATGATTGGCTACTTGGAACTCCCTCCCAACAGCTAGGTCTCAAGCCGGAGATCCCAGGAAGACCAGCAGCCCCTACAGGCTGAAAGCTGTCCCACACCATGCAGGCAGCTGTGGTTGCTTATCCACAGTACTGAGACTAAAGAGACAAGGAATTACCTAGCGGAAGGTACTCAGGAGAGTCCATTTCTCTCTCCAGTGCTCTCAGCAAGAGATGGAGTTGGGGCAAATGCAGCCTGTATCTGAAGATCTGGGCTCAATCTTGAAAGTAGAGCTTTATTGGGTCACCCCAGTCTGTGGAGAAACTGTGTTTCTCCACCAGTGTGTAGGGAAACAATCGTTCTTGCCCCAAAGTCATCTGGTTTCACCCGGGGACCAAAGACTAGGGCTGCTGAAGGTAGAAATTTCTGGGTTTTGGGTCTCCCTGGTGGCGCAAGAGGTTAAAACGCAACCTATGAAGCTGTCCGCAGCCACTGTAGCACCAGTTCGATCCCTGGCCAGGGAGCAACCCACATGGCGCAGCAGACCTCTCCTGACTCACCCGCTGCTCCCCTCAGCAGTGTATTTCAGTCAATCTGCCTGTTCTGTTCCTCACTCTCTGGTGAATCCTCTCACTACCCCACACCTCTGGCCTGTACCCCATCCTTGTATGCATATGTAAATAAATCTTTTTAAAAAAAAGAAATTTCTGGTTTGCAAGTAGGGGCATTGCTGTGGATGTGCATCCTTGGCCAGCAGGAATTCTAGCATATTGGTTGTGGATGGGAATAATTTTGGTGATGAGTCCAGTAAGGCATGAAGATTTCCCCATAATTCCCAATGCATGGGTTAGGGAACTCATACCTTAGTACATTAAAATAAGAAGGTTCCATAGGAATGACTATACACACACACACGCACACTTCAGTGGAGACAAGTGTTCCTGAATGAGGCTTCGCTATAGAGTAGGGAAAGATCCTGAGGTCTTTTGACCCGTGTGAATAGGGGCAGAGCCCCTCAAGAAGGAAAGAAATAAAACGAATGGGAGTGGCTGAACACAATTCAGCGGTTTCCTAATGCAGAGTCTGGTTTGGGGCTAGCAAATTCCTGTCTCTGCGCTTCCTCTGTTAGGAAGCACCCCATCCTTACGAGGGCCTTTGGGGACCAGAAATCCACAGCTTTTCCTCCTAGTAACCTAGCATTCTAGCCCAGGAGTAGGTCCAGGCAGGGCAAGGCTGTGGCCACAATAAACCCCTCCCCTTGGGACTTATTTCTTCACTCTCAGTTACTACAAGGGGAGCCTCACTGTAGCAGAGGCCCAAGCCATGATAAGCTTAGGGGAGAGTATGCCTGGAGTCCTGCTGTAGGCTTTCCCTTAAGAATTCCAAGGCAGAACTACCAGGCAGAGGGACTGGCAGCCAGAGAATGTCTGGTTCTGCCACAGCTCAGTCCACATCTCTACAGGGCATGATGGCAGGGGGAGACTCCTTCCTCCGTCTGCTTCCAAACCGAACTGGGTCGGAGCTGTGCCTGGGCTCTATTAATAGGCCCCTAGCCCAGCCTGCTAGCCCCAAACCCAGATGCCAGGAGCTGTGAGTCAGCAGCTAAAAATAACGGAAAGCAACTGCACTCGAACCCCGATGAGCAGCTCCCCCTGGCCCTCCGCCCTCAAGCTTTTGTCAGTCTCCAGTCCAGGGCCTCACTGAGGCTAAGAGCGCCACAGCGGTCCATTTCTCCTTCCTGAAAGAGGAAGTATTTGTGGTGGTAGGCTCAGGTCCAGCTCCTTGAGGCAAGGAGTTAAGTGTTAGGACTGGGTCCTGGCATTCTGGCCAGCGGACTTGAACGCTGAGGTTAGAGAACTGCAATTGCCAGTTTGGGGACCGGGAGCTCCAGGTTGCTGTGGCAGTAGAGACCCCACGAGGTCAGCGTTAGGTCGGAAGGGGAGGGGAGGAAGAGGCTGCAGGCAGTGAGGCCAGGCGCCTGGGAGGGGGCAGGACCGTAGGCTTGGGGGGGAGAAACGCAGCGTGGTTAGAGCTGGCCGTCCCAGTCAGGCTGGACATCCCACAACTTTGGCCGCGGTCGGCCCAACTGAGAGGCGGGATCGCGAAGCCGGGGAACTAAGGAACTAAGGCAGCTCGAAAAGGTGGCGTGTGAAGGACACCTGCCGGTACGAGGCGGTAGGGAGCCCGAGAAGCCCGGGACCGCAGCGTCCATGCATACCGCGCCAGCTGCGGACCAGGTACGTCGGCGCCGACAGCTGCCCGCGTGTGTACGTGTGTGTGCGTGCATGGCGGGGGCGGGGCGGCGAGGGAAGGAGGGGGCCGAGAGCCGGGAGAGGGGCGGGAACACGAATTCAAACTGGCTTCCGGCCAGCCCGAAACCGGAAGTGGCCGGGGCACCCTGGGAACCGTAGTTCCCGGGGCTGCCCCGCCACCGAGGCGAGTAGGCTACCGAGGTTGCTAGTACTGCCCCGGGCCCACTACAGTGAGACAGCAGGAGTTGGGAGGCCAACTTCTCGACCTTGCCAGAGCCTTCATTCGCTTTTCCTTCGCGTGGAGACCCTAACCGGGCTTAAAGACGGTGCGGCGGGGGATTGAAGAGTCGGTCGCAGAGCCCCCTTCAGTCTCCTTTTTGACCTTAGCCGCTTGCCACCCTTCTAGCCGACTCTTCATCCTAAACCAGCTCCCGACTGGGCACCTTAGTCGTTTAGGCTAAGGACTCAGAGCAGCACACTGGGGAACTTGCTCCGGGAAGGGACGGCGGGGTCGGGAACTAGACCCGGAGCGCTGGCCACAGTAACGAAAACCTGTGGGAATCGGACCGTGCCCTCAGGGTCCCGAGTCAAGGGCACTAGTGCCCTATCGGCACGGGAAACAGGTGGCATTCAGCAGAAACGTGTCGATGGCGACCGCCGCGGCTCGCTTCTTAGGACAGGTGACCACAAGGTGGAGCCACAGCGCAACTCTGCGCCGCGCGCCTAGGCCGCCTGGCACGCCCCAGGTGGCGGCCGCTCTCCGGCTTCGCTCCTCCTACAGCCCTTGTGGCCCAGGTGGTCCTCCCCTGCCCCCAGCCAAATCCTAATCCTCCCCCGGTGTCAGGTCACGCCCAACCTTAGGTGGAGGGTGCATTCTTCAGTCAGTCCTAGCGCAGAAAAAATTAGGCTGTGACCTAATGGGATTAGGTTCATTGAATAACAGATTTAACAGACAAGAGGCAGGAACCAACCCGTTTTGAAGAAAAAGCCATGCACAGAAAAAAAGCCAGCTGTAGGCACAGGAGTACGTGACTAGATGGTCTTTTTTGCCCCCATCTTCTAGTTAGGAAAGCTGCTAAATTGTAGGGGTCAGGGGAGACAGTGAATGGAGTGGAATTGGCGTCTGCATCATTTTATAGTTCTCTGGAAAGGCCGGTCTTGTCATCTCCTTCTGTCACTGTTCCCTGCTGTCCCATACCCGACACACCCGAGCCTTCCACACGTGAACACATTGCACATCGCTCTGAAACATTATCTTGGCAATCTCCTTTTCACTTCCTCCACAAGTGAAACTTCTCATGAGTCACAGTCTTCCCAATTACCACCTGGGGTCAAAATCGCAAGGCAAGCAGAGTCCAAGGAAGCTTGGGCCATGCTCACCTACTGAGCAGAGGACTCTCACAACCCAAGACCTCCTATTGTCAAATTTAAGCCTGCCCAACCCCATCAACAGTCCACCTCAAGAGTCCACCTCAGCCACTCTCCCTTCTTTGCCATCCGCCTGTGCAGACAGGCCCCAGACTCAGGCTGGTGGGGGCCAGGACAGGACATTCACTCCTAATTGAAACTGTTGATCCCAGTCAGCAGCACTGCTGTCTCTACACCTGGGGAGGGTGGAAGAAGGGGTCATATATGGAGTGAGCAAGGGGAAGCCTGGAGGATGAGAAAATGGGGTGAAAGGGAAAAAGTTCTTACCAGTTCTCTTTTCCTCACTAGCACATGTCCTATGGGGAGAAAAGCTTCCCGTTGTGAGTTCAGCCAGCTTCAAGAACAAATTTTTGACCCTGGGTTCCCCCAAATGGCCTTTAAGCCATTTTATTATCTGGAGATAACAAAGGCCAAATAAATTGAGGCACAAAGCACTTACCTTTGGCTGAGGAAGGCCAACAAGAGCAGCAGGGCAGAGACACAATTGATGATGATCCATGTTATTAGGTAGGTTTGAGGAGGCTATGGGAATAGGAAAAGGCTCCTGTCAGTGGGCAGAGTGCCGTAGGGGTATGGGGGGTAAATAAGAAAGAGAGGGTCAAGGTTAAGAAGAGCCAGGGATGGAGGAAGAAGAGGAGGGGGTCAGTCCCAGGGCCCTTACAATAAGCCAGACAGGGCCACTCATCTGCTGCAGCAGCTGGCAGTCATTGGTGGTGACTGAATCCACCCCTGCACACCAGAGGAGGGAGAAGAGCCAGGACTTGTTCACTACAAATAGGTTCACTGATGTGTTATCCTGGTGCAGTGCCCTGTGGATGTGGGGAACAAACAGGGAACATCTAGAATTGTGGGGCACAAAGCATGGTGGACAGCCCCCATCTGTGCTTGAATCTATAGCGTCACTGCCAAGAAGTTATCAGCTCTACCTTGGCATTAAAGCCCCTGACCAAAAGTGAAATCACTTTGCCTAGCTGGACCCTGTCACCCGGTGGATTCTGCCTATGGGGCACAGCTTTGCTGTCTGTCCACATGAACGTGTCTCTCCTCTTTGTCCTACGAGAGCCCTCCAGAGGTCTGAGGAACGGTGACCATGTGCCCCTGGCGCTTCTCCTCTCCAGGCCCAGCTTCCCTGTTTCCTTCCACCACGACTCTTGGAATCTGGGTTATTATTCCCTTTACCATACAAAGCTCTCTAATCTGATCTTGGTTCACTTCACCAATGTGCCTTTCAAAGTATGGCATTGCATCTGCTCATGCTATATCCCAGGCAGGCTTGGAGCAGCTTTGAGTAGAGCAAAATTCCTCCCACCTCTGGACACTATGACTGTATGACTGAGGGTCAGGTTATCTTTCAGCAATGTCACTCACCATGAGGACTCAATAGGCACACCGTTCAGTCACCTGGTCTTTTTCTCACATACTTTCCTGCTGATGCCACTGTCTCCTCTTTTGTCTTTGTGCAATTGAGTTTCTTTTAGGGCCCCAACATAGGCCTTAGACCATTCAGGGCCTCTATTTCATCATCAGTGTAATTCATTACCAATTCGTGTCTTTTGGACACATCAACAGTTGATAATGAGCAGGATGAGAGGACAGTGAGGATCAAACCTGATGTTGTGGCTCCCACCATGGTGACAACCCAGGAAAAACTCCTTGAAATACTTACAATAACTGGGTTATCATTCAGCCTGTAGTTTTTCTATCTGACCACAAGGACATTATAAGAGACCTTGCAACTGCATGTTTCAAAGTCCATCGTGCTGACAGGCTAGGCCAGCTTCTGGGGCCCAGCTCAGATCTGGGATTCTCACACCTCTCTCCCCTGGCTCCATCCTTTCTTACATTTATTTCATTGATATGGAATGAAAGCTCAAATCCTTCTCATAGCTGACAAGGTCTGACCCATTTTGGCCCCTGCCTACCTCTCCAGCCTTGCTTTTGTGTGCTCATGAGGGCCGCTGTTTCTGCTCTTCTGCAGCTTCTCTCATGGTTCCCTGTGGCCCATCAGGTCTCAGTTCAGACACCACCTCTTTAACCACTCTTCCTAAGGGGGCCCCTTCCAGCCCCGCCCTTGCAGAGGTGATCCCTGCTCTGCTACTTCTCCCCACTGTATTGACTTCAGGTCACTTATCACGATCCAACGTGCAAATATTTTGTTCACTGCTTTACTATCTGTTTATGTCACTAGAATGTGATAGGAACCTGAAGTAAATAGTGCGTGACGCATAGCAAATGTGTGATAAATATTTCGTGTATGAGTAAAGGAATGAATGGCCTTTGCCCCCCCCTCCACCCCCTGCATTGCCTCTTCCTGGCCAGTAAACGTCTCACGTGATTCCTCTCAGCTGCTTTCCTCTGGCACTCACTTGATGTCCAACTGTGGCAGGTCTTGGTAGGGGAGGTTGAGATACTGAGGCCTCTCAGTTCTGTTGCCTCCTTGCTGTCCATATACCTGGCGCATTCCCGGTGCCCGCTGTTGGACATTAGCTCGATCGTCATCTGGTAACCAGAGGACCTGTTCAGGGAGGATGGGCATGAAGCTGGGGAAGGCCTAGGGATTCCAGGGCCAGGGGGGCAGTGGCAGAGAGATGAGAGGTTTGACCACATGGTGGGGTATATGAGCTGGGGCGGAACTCTGGGGCAGGGCCACTTCAAAATGGCCTATAGGTCATTTTTCCTAGAGAAGGCAGGGGAAAGGGGAGAAGGGCTGGAGGGGGCACTTGGGGTCCTGGCAACATCACCATGTCTTGGGGCACCCTTGCATTCAGCACAGTCTCCACTGTCTGGTTCACAAAAGTGTCATGGTATGTGTGGTTTTCTGGGGGACGGCGCAAGTCAAATATGATGGAAAGGTTGAGGCTTGCAGCTTCCTTCAGTAGCTCTTCCAATGTGGGTACTCTCTGATTCTCAGCCTCTTTCCGATCACGGTCTGACAGCTGCTTGGCCCACCAGAAAGTTCGCCTCTATAAGCAAGGGAAACTAATTTGAAAGACTGGAAGAAGCCTGCAGACCAGCCTCCACAACCCACATCCTCATTATCTTCTCTTGTTCCTTCCACTTGCTGCCCAGCTCTCTCCCACCTCTGAGTCAGAGTCTTTCTCTAAACTGTGGCCCTCTTTCCTTATTCTGTGGCCCTTACTCTAGTCCCTTACTCTGTGTTCTCAACTTCCTACCCTCCCCATTTGCTGACTTCCTTTCTCCCACTATATTTTCTCTTTGGTCGCACAGAGACCACTGGGCTCTTGACCACTTGGTCTCCTCCTAATCCATCAGGCCTTTTCTGGCTGCATCCACATCCCCTCCTTTCGCAGCTCAAAGTACTTTTCCAGCACGCTCAAAGCCTTTCCTGTCCCATCTGCCCACAAATCCCAAACTTGCATGCAATTCTCCAGTTGTCTGCACCCTCCACCCCTAGAACTGTGGTACTGAGAACACCATGTGGACCGTCTACTCTGTATATTATTTTTCATTCTTGGTTTTGCTTGGCCATCTTTTTACTTATCCTTGATGTGCTCCCTCTCGCATTCCTCCTATCCCTAATCTCTACCATTCTCTTCTCCCTGCTTTGTAATTAACAGGAGACCTTACCTCCTGATCTGTGAAATGGAAACAGCTTGTTGTCAACCTATACATTAAATATTTACTATGCACTGGGCAGCGTTAGAAGTACTTTATGTGTATTAATTTATATAATCCCCCCCAATAATCCTACAAGGTAAGTACTGTTTTTATTCCCTTTTTCCAGAGGAGGTAAATGATGCACAGAGACATTAAGGAATGTTGCCCAGGCTCAGACAGCTACTAGTGGTGGAACCAGGATTCAAGCCCAGACATTTCCTGCTCTTAATCACTCTCATGTGTCACCCTATAGTTAAATGGGGGAAAAAAAGCAACTTGCCAAGGTATATGTGTAGTGATCCTATTTGTGCAAAGTGAAACCTGTATATGAATATATAGAGATAGATAGATAGATATATAGGCATATGAAGAATTGTGTGTATACATGTACCCAAGTGTTAACAGTGAATATCTCAGAAAGTATGGGAGACTTTTCAGTTTTTAGGTTCTGATGTTTTGGGTTTTCTCTCTTTTTTTTTTTTTGTAGGGAGCATGTATTACTTTTGTGATCAAAAAAGGAGAAACTGAAAAAATAAAGTATCCTTTTAGGTGTTTTCCATCACCTGCAGGATTGAGGTCTGTATTCTGGGTCTGGCATTCAGGGCCTTCTGAGAGCAGACCTCTGCCCCCCTAGCCAGTCTCACCCCCCAACTACTCTCATGAATTCGATCTCCCAGTACTGTAGAGCTACTTTTTGTTCCCAGGGAATCTTTTTTTTTTTTATTCTTGTGGGTTGTATCTGGCTTCTCCCCTGACTCAGATTCCTATTTCCTGCCTGGCCCATCTTCAAAACCACTCTCTCTCCATAAGCTGCTCAGGCATCTTTTCCCACACCCACCCTGCCAAACACTGCCTTCTCTTTCCTCTCTACTGTAAAGATACTGCTATAGTTCTGGGTTTCATATCCTGATAGTCCATTGTCTATGCTGGTTTCTTTACTAGGTGGGAGTGACTTAAGGGCAGAGACTTTGCATATTGCCCGGCACAGAGTTCATTCAGCAAATGCTTATCCGTGAGTGAACTCTGCCCTGAGTGTCCCTGTAGGTGACTGCCTCTCCCCAGAGGTTGACCTCACTCACCTCTAAGAACCAGGCTCCAGCATTGAGTCTCTTCAGTTCATTCCAGGAGAAGTCACTGCTGTGGGCAGTGATTCGGTCTGGGAACACAGAGGCCACATCTGTGGTTCTGCTCAGGCGATCATCATGCATGAGGAACGGGACCCCATCGGAACTGAGAGAACAAGGGGTATCAGGGTGCCAAGCTCGAGCTGGTCCTCTCTCTTGGAGCTCCCCTGCTTTGTCCCTTAGCCCCCCACCTTCCCTTACCTGACCATCACATCAGTCTCGAACACAGTAGCTCCACATTCTGCTGTCTTCCACAGGGACATCAAGGTGTTCTCAGGGGCCAGCTGAGAGAGGAAATTGGTGAGGAGGTATCAGGGAAGTGTGGGAGTTTGGGAACTCACAGGCCTGGTGACAGGAGCCTTGCCCTCCCAGCATTCTGCCCAACACTCACCATGGGGGCCCCTCGGTGTCCCACCAGCTCAGGCTTGCGGGGTAAGTCTATGGGTTCCATGATACAGGGTGAGGATATGCATAAGGGGACCAGGTAAATGGCCAGAGCAACTCCAAAAAATAGGAGCAGTAGCAAAATCTTGGGACCTGTGGGGAGTAATGGGGGACAGGCTGTGGAAAAAGGGCAGGAGTGAGCTCTGGAGGCCTAAAGCAGAGCGCAGGTGGTAGACCATGCAGTGGGAAGCAGAAGCATCAAAGGCCAGTGATGGGTGTTTTTTTTTTTTTGGGGGGGGTGGAGTTGGTACCTCTTTGGTGGATATGGTAGAAGGTACGAGCCACAGGCCAGGCCAGGAGGGTGACGCCAGCAACTGCTCCAATGTGAAGGAATGGGGCTGTGGCCTGCAGACAAGAACTGGTGAGGAGGGCTTTTCTTCCTGGTGCCCTTTCCCTCTCCTCCTAGGATCTGACTTTTGGAGTTCAGAGCTACTTGCAGTCTTGGATGACCAGGGAGCAACATATGTTCTGGGGTTGGCTGCAGGCAAAAGCTCCCACCTAGGTGCTGGAGATCAGCCACTCACCTGCAGTGACACACGTAGGCTATGCCACTCCTCCTGCCACTGGATGTCTAGTCCCACGAGGCCAGCGACCACAAGAAGTATAATGAAGATCAGCAGCACCTGGGGGGCCAGGGATAAGTGCATCTTCTGTGTCATCCCAGGCTCATGACTCACTGTCTGCCCCTTCACCCTATAGAGATGGGACTGTGGCCTTCCTGCAGCATCCACCTTTCGCCTTTCACTCAACAAATATTTTTTTCTTTTTCTTTTCTTTTTTATTTTTAAGGATTTATTTATTTATACATACAAGAGCTGGGGTACAGGCCAGAGGTGTGGGGTGATGGTGAGAGGACTCACCAGAGACAAAACAGGCAAATTAACTGAAATACACTGCTGAGGGGAGCAGCGGGCAAGACAGGAGAGGTCTGCTGCACCATGTGGGTAGCTCCCTGGCCGGCCAGGGATCTAACTCGCACTGCAGAGGCTGCCCCTTGCGCCACCAAGGAGGCTCTCACTCAACAAATATTTACTGGGCTTCAGGTCCTGAGTTCCAGCTCAGGGATAGAGTAGTGAGGTCCTAGGTAACTAGCTGGCCAGGAGCTGGGTCGAGCAGGCCACCTCTCCCATCATTCCGGTCCCCACACTACCTTGTGCACACAGTGCAGGTGCAGAGGCTGGCCACAGAGTCGCAGGAGCAGGGCCAGGAGCTGGGGGTAGAGGATGGTGGAAGTAATGAGACATCAAGAGTGGTCACTGAGGAGGGTGCCTCAGGCCACCACC
Organism: Talpa europaea; assembly: GCF_964194135.1. NCBI lineage: Eukaryota > Metazoa > Chordata > Mammalia > Eulipotyphla > Talpidae > Talpa > Talpa europaea. The sequence goes on along the minus strand of NC_140081.1, from coordinate 46,610,867 downwards.
CCCCTCTCCTTCCCTCAGTGGCCCAGTGGCCAGTAGAGCTGAGCAGGAAGGAAGGGCTGAAGTGGGGGTTAGGCTGATTGGTTCCCAGACCCACCAATAGCAGGGATGCATATGTGACCAGCAGAGAGGTGACCAGCAGGAATACCAGGGACCAGTCCATCCAGCATCCCCACTGCTTGAATAGGAATCTGTGCAAAGGGAGAGGAAGGTGTACAAGTGGGGGAAGGGGTGTTAATACTGATAGGAGTGGGGGTGGGTGGATCCAGGAGGAGGACTAGAAGGGACTGAGGGGAAAGCCCTTTATAGGACCAGGGACTTCAAGGATGGGGGGGGGGATTCACAGATAGATACTCTAAGGAGGTTGGGTAGCAGGAGAGCTGGGCAGGGCTGGGGATGATTGAGTGCAGGGTGGGGGGGTTCCCAGGGTGGGGAGGAAGCTGACAAGTTTGCGGAAGGGGTGGGGGGCACATGACACACTCATTGAAGTTGTGCAGGTCGTTGAGAAGGACGAGCCCGATGTACAGCCAGCCCAGGGAGAGGAGGAAGGTTAGGAAGAGCAGACCAAACCAGAAACAGTCGTTGCACTGCAAAGGGGCAGGAGAGAAGCTCAGAGCCGATCCCCATTTCTGGTTCAGAGTCCCCAGCGGATTGCAGCTTAGGGGCTCTTTCTGCCAAGTGTTGGGCTGCTCTGCGCTGCTCTGAGGCAGTTCTTTTCAAATTTGAGGGAGATTTTCTTCCTGGGGAGGGAAAACCCCTTCCCCCCAGCTGCCTCTGAGCTTACTGGGCCTCCTGATCCCTTTCAAGTGGCCTCTGCCTTAGACTTCCACCCCCCTCCATCCCTACTCCACCTTAATGATTTGCATCCTCTCTTGGGGGCTTTTCTTCCAGTGGCAGCTATACAGGCAGCCGAGGCACTGGGCCCAGATAGAGCAGCAGCTGGGGCGCTGGGCCATGTTGAGGGCCTGGGGGAAGGGACACTGGGCTATTAGGGACCCTGGTAGAAGGCAGATCCCAGCTTCCCTCCCAGTGTATCTAGAACAGGGATGGGTTGGGGAAAATATAGAAGAGCAGAGCCCTGGGGCACTGCTCAGCAACGTGGAGGTCATGGGACATGCCTGTGGCCATGATGGATGAGTTGGTAAGCAGAGGGGGACAGCTTTTAATCTGGGTACGTGGAAAGTCAGTGGGACACCAGGAAGGTCTGGCCTCTTTGCAGGCAAGAGGCACACCCACTCTCTCCAACTCCTCCACATTTATCTGACTCGGGATGGAGTGCTGGCCCGAGGGTGGGGTAGGGACTCAGGAGAAACTGCCCAAGGTGGGGCAAACTCAATTCAGCAAGTTGAGGCAGATCTGGTCAAGCATGAGGCAGCTGCATGTGGAAGAGCCTTCCACTTCAGGAACCCAGAGTAAACTGAAGCAGAACTTCCAGTTCTGACCTGGGGCTAAGGGAAGCCTAGCTAGTTGGCCAGTTGCTATGGATACAGAGATTGCACATTTCACAAAGCCCTCACTGAAAGATCCTCTGTCTCCACCTTCCAGTGGGCAGGGGGCACTTCTAATAAGAGGAAGACTTGGGGGGAACAGTTTGCCTGGATCACCCCCAGCCTTCTAAAGGAACCCATTTCCTGGCCACAGAGACCTGGTAAATCCAAGCAAGCCCTTTCTTCCCAGTCAGGTACCTTCCTGCCCAGTCATCCCCCCACCCAGGCCAGGAACCCAGTCCCTGCCTTCCCCCACTCAGAGCCCCACCCTCTAAGTTCACTTAAGTGGAAGTACAACAAATACAGGGCAAAGGTGTGTGGGGGGTGTGGTTGTCTTGGGGCAGGGGATCCCTGCACCTTGTGTTTTTGGGTCAGGCTGAGATCAAGCTGGCTTACTGATCCCCAAACTAGGCTGGGTGTGTGATTTGGGTGTGCATGTGAGCGCACTTGTGGCTGTCAGTAAAAATGAATTTGAGTCTATAAGGGAGCCCCAGATATATGGAATGTGTGTGTGGAGCGAGGGACACCACCCCTAGTCATCTGGGCTCCCCTGAGCCTCTGGAATCTTAGGGAGGTGCTGGGTCCCTGAAAGGAGAGAGGGTGTGACTACTCCTGAAACTACCCTCCTTACCCTGCATTTGCCTTGGGAAAGGAGGCTTCGGGTAGGGTGTATAGTGGTGGGGGGTGCTGAAGCTAGGGAAACAGCTGTAGGAAGGAAACCTTTCCCTCCTAGAAATCCCTCCCAGGAAAAAGTCATCCCAAAGGGAGGTAATCCCCTGCCTATTCTCATCCAGGGGTTGCAGTCCCCTGCCCTGGGCTCTGTCTGCACCTCCAGCTTCCCTTCAGGTCCTGCCCCTGGACCCCAGACACTGCCTTCCAGAGTCCCACCTCCCCCAAGCAGCTGTCTGTGGGATGGGATCAGGAGTGAGCAGGCTGAAAACCCCAATCAGGGGAGCTGAGCAGGGTTGTTGCTCAAACCCTGGACCCAATCCCTGCCAGCTGGAGCCCATCTCCGCCCGCCACTCCCTCCTGTGGGACCCCAGCCTTCCCAAGCCCTCACACCTTTTCTCAGCGGCAGCTCCACTCTGCTCTCTGCTCTGCACTGCACAGCTTCCCAGCTCCTCTCCGAGTTGTCTGCCTCTTCCCTCTTCCAGTCCTTGACTCAGCCCCACCAGTGAAAAGAAGGCACTGCTGCCACCTATAGGGGGCTGTGTAGGGCCTGAAGTGGCTTTAAGATCTGTGCTCAGCCCTGGGGGCGGGGAGGGGGTGCGGGGGAAGGAATGGGAGGGAAGAGTGGGAGAGCAAGCAGATTTGCTTAGTTACTCGCTGCCTCCGGTCAGGGGGCTTGGGGCAAGGAATTCCTTTGTGCAGCCTTCCCCATCCCTCTGTCCCTCCTCCTATTCCCTTCTGTCACTGCCGGGGCTTTGTCCTGGCTCAGGGATGCGAGGGCTGAGGGCACTGGCTGGCGGGAAACTGGGGGAGGTGACCACACAACTTTGCGACTTGACAGTGAGAAGGGGCCCAGTCAGTCCCCCCCAGGGGTGTGCGAGTGTAAGTCTAGCATCCAGTCTCAAGCTCCCTGGGAGGACAGCCTTGATTGATCAGCCTCCCCTCTTGGGATCCTTCTATTTTTGCATGGTGCATCTAGAAGAGACAGAGTTGCAAGCTACTCCCTGAAGTCTGGGCAGCAGATCACCCTTTTTCTGTGCTGGGGTACCCCATGGGCTTGTGGATCCAAGTTGACACTAGCAGCTCTCCCCTTCCTCCCATACACTCAGATAGATGCTTATTCAGAACATGGTGAGGACTTGTGTCATTTCAGTCCCCAAGGCATTTAAAGTCTTTTTCCAAAAATCATTTGAGGAGTGTATAGTATATTAGAGTCAGAGTCAGGAGCTTTGGGGAGATGAACACACACTAAAAGATGCTGTTACTACACACCAACAGGAGAGGACTGGCTAACACATGTAGCCATCAGCTTAGTGCTGAAGCACAGGGCTCTGGGTGGACTGGGGATTGGGGGCTGGGTTGAATTGACCCTCCTTTTGGCTGTTGCAGTGGCTTGAAGGCTGGGCTAGCGCAGTGTAGGTGGGAGAGTATGTCTTCTGTGGGAATAAGCTCCATTTAGCCCTCCCCCCACACTGGATTTGGAACAGCAAGAAGGAAGACTGGCTCCTCTATGCCAAGAGCCAGCCCCCCTCCCTCTCTGCCTTCCCATTGTATCCTGGGGCTCTTGTTGGCAATGGCAGAGGCTCCCTAGCTCCCTCAGCATTAGCATGCAAAGAGAAGCAGAGCGGCTTGCTGGCAAGAGGCCAGAGAGGACTGACCAGTCACCTAGTCCTGTAGGATTTATTCCAAACAGGTCGTTCTTCAGTTTTCTTTGCTTGGGCTCTGTAGTGGATTCTGCAAGTTTTAGTTTTCATGTGCTGAGTTCAGGGGGATGCTTTGGGAACTATTTTGGCTGGGGCGGGGGAGGTGGGGACTGGGATTCAGAATGCATGGATATGAAGCTCAGGGCTTGTAAATGCTTCAGAAGGCTGCAAGGCCAGTTGGCAGCCTGTGTGGTAATCCATGACTGCCCCCCTTTAAGCAAAAATAGGGAACCCTGATGCATATTAAGGAGTAAACCACACCCTCCCCTCTCTTTCCAAGGAGAAAGCAAGCTGCAGGTGCTGAGCTGTCAGAACTGGGCAGCAGTACAGTCCCATGCTCATGCAACGCCACGTCACCAGGCCTCAGAACATTAGAACAGCCACTACTCCTCCTTGAGAGTCACACCGAAGCTTTGGTGTTAAACCTTGGGTTCACATCCTGTGTTAGGAGAAAGGGTCTGGTGAATCTCAGGAAACTCCAGGATACTGGACATTTACTCAGGCTGAGGCTGACCAAGTCATTATAAAGCAAAAGCTGCATCTTCTCCACTGCAGATGGAGCCAAAGTCACTTACCCACACTCTGATAGTGACTGTCCCTATCTCTAAGAAGGAACCCCTCCCCAATGCATACTTTAGATAAAGTTTTTACCACTAACAACCCTCTAGGCTAATGATATGGGATCCACCTTGAAGAAACCCCTCCTCCATACATACTTTAGACAAAAATAGTTTTTACCACTAACAAAACCTCTAGGCTAATGATATAGGATCCACTGTTGAAGAGGTCACAGGCATGGGGTGATCACATGTTCGAGGAATGACTGCATGGAAAGAAGAGCCAAGGAAGGACTCTACCCTCTAGTTATGCTGGGTTAAAACTGCATAGAGGGCCTCCCTGGTGGCACAAGGGGTTAAGCACCGTACTATGAAGCAATCCACAGCCACTGCAGCACGAGTTCGATCCCTGGCCAGCCGGAGAGAAACCCACATGGCGAGGAAAACCTCTCCTGTCTCACCCGCTGCTCCCCTCAGCAGTGTGTTTCAGTCAGTCTGCCTGTTCTGTTCCCTGTTCTGTCTCTGGTGAATCCTCTCACCCCCTGCATCTCTGACCTGTACCCCAGTTCTTGTATGCATACATAAATAAATCTTAAAAAAAAAAAAAAAAACAACTGCATAGAGCCTCCACCTGTTTCTTGGGGAGCAGCATACAGATCCTGTCCCTGATGCTGACTCACTTATGCTGAATTGCCTAAGTGGTAATAAATTCTTACTTGATAACTGCAGGTTTAGGGTTTCCATTATTTCTATTTCTTGGAGAGTTCAAGAACCCAGAATGGAGAAACAGTCCTAGCTCTATTACTTAGTAACTTTGTGACTTTAAGCAAGTTAAGTTTAAGCAAGTGGCTTTGCATCTCAGTTTCCTCATCTGCAAAATGGCAGCTATCTACCTTGAACTTTTTTGTGAGAAGCAAATAAAATTGTGGCAAATACATGGAGATACTTAGTAAATATAGCTCCTTTTCCATAGATCTGAACTGCAGGCAGGTTCTACAGTGGAGGTCACAGGCCTTGCCAGATCATCATTCTCATTTCCAGAGGAAAGACACACTGGTGTTCCACACTCTCCTCTGGGGAAGAGGGCAGGGAGGTGTGGCTATTTGTATGACTCCTTAATAGCCCTCCCAGGGGCTGAGGAACACAGGTTGAAATTGTATCTCTCCCTCTAGCACAGAAAGAGCTTTCCAAACAGTAGATGAACTAGAATTTATTTACTTACATTTTAAAAGATTTCATTTACCTCAGCAACACAGAAGACAACTGAGGGTATAGATAAAACATTTACATCCCCAAAATGGTCAACCCCAAAATCCCAACCTCATTGCTGAGATGGGGTGAAGGATGGGTTCCAGGCCTCTATCCTAGGCCAAGCTCCACCATTAAGGTGAGACAACCTAGGAATAATACAGCCTCAGCCGCATACCCATCTGGAGACAGTCCTAACTGCTCACAAATAAGAAAGAGCTAGACTATACTGGGGACTGGTTCTTGGTGAGTCACTGGAAAGGTCAGTTGGTTCTCTCTTCAGCAAGTAGCTTAGCACCTTTCTGGAGAAAAGCTTAGCACCTTTCTGGAGAAGAGTAGTAGTCTGGGGCTGAGGTGCTGGAGACTGACTGCCAACATCCAATAGGTTTCCTCTTTCAGTAATATGTGGTCCCTTTGTGAAACAGCAAGAAACTGTAAATCAAAAAACCACTCTGGCTGCAGCCTGAAAGGCTCTCTCAAGCCAAACTGCGACAGAGAAGACAAGTTCATTTTCAGTGGGCCTCTTCTTCAATAGGAGAGCAGCCAGAGAAGAAGCTGGTATTGCTGGCCAAAGCTCGTTTCTTTTTCTTCCCGGGAGCTTTATTTTCTTGGAACTCTGTTGCTGTATGTTTTGATTCTGGGAAGCCAAGGGAAGAGGCAGTCGAAGCTGTCTTCTTTAACAGCACCTGCTCCACATCACACATCTCCTTCAGGATCTAGGAAAGACAGAGACAGGTATGACTAGATCTCGGGTAGGGACAGCTTGGCCCAGCCTCTCCACTACACATGCTCAGCACACTCCCAGTGGTTTGAGGTGTCGCCTAAGATTGCTCTGTGAAAGAAAACAGACTAGACTGTGCCCGGATTCCAGCAAGTGGATTGTACCTTTAGTCCCTCCCTGGCCCCCTACTGCTATGGGTCATAGCCAGTGTAGAGAGGGATACTAAATAGCCAATGTAGAGAGGGATACTAAAATAGTTGGAAACGCTTGTCTTTTAGCCTACCTTGCTATTGGGAGTAGCACAGACAGGGTTGAAGAAGCTTAATCCTGGGGTCACCTCAGTGGGATCCTCCAGTTTGAAGGACCCTTCTGAATCCTGGGTCCGCTCAACAGTGCCCAGACTATCCTGAGAATCAAGCAGAAAGGCATATTAGAAATTTAGCCACCAGGGTTACAAAGTCAGTCTATGCTCCTTCAACCAGCCTGTAGGGCTCCATCAGTCAGTTTAAACCAGTCTTAGGGAGACCCTGTCCAGGGAGGTTGCAGGGCATGAAGGCAAGAGTGGGTAGGAACACTGCACAGGGCACAGTTTGAGGCAAGGTTTAAACCAAGGATGAGCCTTGGCCATTTCTTTGGTTACTCTTCGCTCCTCTATAATCTGCAGTGTCCCTTTTAGCAGCCCTACAGGGTATTAGCTGTATTAATCTTCCTTTCAGAGAAGGAAACTGAGGCCAAGACAAAGATGTTACTTAGGTAACAAGGTGCCTTGGTGGCAGAGATTGAATTATAGTCTGTTGTCATGGAAACAGAACTGCATAAAGAGTCAGGAAGCCTGAGGTCTAATCTTAGCTGTCATGACCAACAGTGTAATATCATGCAAGTCATCGAAGCTTATATCTGGGCCTTAGATTCCTTCTCTGTAAAATGGAAGCGGTGGACTAGAACAGTGTTTTTCACAACTGAAATTCTAAGAGGAAGCCCAATATATAAACAAGTTAAGAGCAAGTTGCTTTGGTTTAAGTTGGGTCAAAACAAGTCAGGTTGCATGCCTCTGCCCAAAGGCACTTCCATGGAGCCACCATAGGACTCTAGAACCTACAGTGAGCCATGGGAATAAAGAATCTTTAAGATAGCATCTTAGCCCAACCTCTAGCTTGCTACTTTAGTCCTCTAATGCATATCTACCTTAGAAGTCTCTTTAACAGAAGACTAAACTTCTCAACTAGAATGACTGGTTATCAACTTGCTAGAATGATTGGTTATCATAGTTGTAGGAATGATCTTTTGCTGTGAGCACATGTACCTGTAAGGTGTAAGGGGGATCTGACCTGCTGAGTACTGCCCTTCTTAATCACATTTTGTTGCCCTGAGTTTGCTATTCCTGGGGGCAATATAAAGGAAGACAACTACAGTTACCTTAGCTCACAACAATGACTATTAGAAAGGTGAAGTTACTGAGTCTTTTCCTAGAGCCATGGAATACCTGGTTCCTACGGAAATGATCTATGTAACTAATGTCTCAAGATGACAGAAGGGTTAACTTCCTTCCTGGAAGCTGCCACCTTAGCATGTGGCCATTATAGTTTCAACTAAGCCTCTGGACTAGTTTCATCCTACATGTCTATTGCCTGCTTTCCCGTTTTGTTTTTTTTAAAAAGATTTATTTATTTATTTATGCAAGCACTGGGTACAGTCAGAAGTGCGGGAGGGTGAGAGAATTCACCACAGCCAGAGGGGAGATCAGAGCAGGCAGAATGACGAAGTACACTGCTGAGGGGAGCAGCGGGCAGCAGGAGAGGTCTGTGAGCCATGTGGGACCCTTGCCTGGCTGTGGGCAGTGCAGAGGCTGCAGGCAGCTTCACAGTCCAGCGCTCAACCGCTGCGCCACCGGGGAGGCCCCTGCTTTCCTGCTTAAATAAGGGACCAGGAAAATGAATAACTATAAGAAAGTAAAAATCAAAATCAACAAACAGCTATGAACCAGAGACACTCTATAGGGGGTGGGGGGCAGGGAGAGGAGGGAATGGGGTCAAAATAAGGGGGTCGCAATTGTATGGGGAATATAAAAATAAAAAAAAATATATTAAAAAAAATTACAGCCAAGGCCGAGGGGAGGGAGTAGGGTTCTTAGGAATGGCTGTGATTTCTGAAGCAGGTGTGTGTATAGGCTAAAGTGAAGAAGGAGGACTAACAAGTGAAAGGACTTTTTTTCTGGTTGTAGAAGGAAGGGGAAGAGCAGGAAGAGCTAGCTATGCAGGAGGCTCCAAGTTTTAGGATGGAAGGTAAAATAAAAGGGCAGAAACAAGTGAGATAACTGAAAGGACAGTGAGGGCCAATGGCAGTGATCCTACCTTGCTTTGCTGACGGTTCCTACACTTTGTGGGGTCACAGCTGCAGTCCACGCCACAGTCCGATTTTTGTTTCCTGCATCCACACTGCTTATTCCCACACCAGCCCTTGCAGGAACACTGCAAAAAAAGTTGTAGAATAACACCTTACTGAAAGGGTTAGAAGGTTAGTTTAGAGTGCCTTCTCTTTATTTTGCAAGTCTTTCTAGAAACAATGTAAAGTACCATCAACTTTAACGAACTTCTATCTCCTCATTCGAGCTTCCATCTCCTCATTCGTTTCTTCTTCAGTGAAACAATTACCAAAAACTACTATAAGTTCACTAAAAACAAGTCATGCCCGGCAAATCCATTTTTTTTCTTTTCTTTTTTTAAAAAGATTTATTTATTTATTTATACAAGCACTGGGTACAGTCAGAAGCGCGGGAGGGTGAGAGAATTCACCAGAGCCAGAGCGGAGAGCAGAGCAGGCAGAAGGACCGAAGTACACTGCTGAGGGGAGCAGCGGGCGGCAGGAGGGGTCTGCGCGCCATGTGGGACCCTCCTCTGGTGGCCGGGGAGCAGCTGGGGATCAAACCGGCGCTGCACAGGCTGCGGGCAGTTTTGCAACCCAGTGCTCAACTGCTGTGCCACCAGGGAGGCCCCAAATCCATTTTCTTTTATGGATAGTATATTTGAAAGACAGATCGGAGGGATACCATAATTACGCAAGGCAACTGACAAAGATTCATAATTTTTGGGTAAAGTGAGCTGGATGGTAGTAGGGTTAGGTATATTTATGAACCAAGTGTAGAGTTGATCAATAGCTTTAAAATCTACCCAGATGTACTTTGTTCTCAGCACATTCAACATTTTAATAAATCACTGATAGGAAATAAAATCATTTACATTTGTATAGCACTTTACAGTTCTTAGAGTACTTTCATATGTACAAATATAAAATCTCATTTGAATCTCATAACCAGGCTACAAAGGTAGGCATACTACTTGCCAGCTGTAACAACACAAAGCTGAAAGGATGAGGAATATGTAAGATTACAGAATCAAAATTCAAAAGTATTTTAATGGGCTGGAGTTATGGGCTGAACATAGAAAGAAAAGTTATAACAGGGCTAACTGTAAGTCTGGCACTTACCAGCCATATAAATATAACTGGAAATCTGGCTTAAAAGCAGTTTGTACCAGGGGCCTCCCTGGTGGCGCAAGGGGTTAAGACGCAAACTACGAAGCTATCTGCAGCACAAGTTTGAGCCCCGTCCTGCCAGGAAGCTACCACATGGCGCAGTAGACTTCTCCTGACTTGCCCCCTGCTCCCCTCAGAAGTGTATGTCAGTCAATCCACCTGTTCTGTTCCCCATTCTGTCTCTGGTGAATCCTCTCATCCCCCCCATGCCTCTGGCCTGTACCCCAGTTCTTGTATGCATAAATAAATAAATCTTTTTCTTTTTAAAAAAGTAATTTGTACCACAGCCTCCTTGGTGGTGCAAGTGGTTATGTTTCAGCACTATGAAGCAATCTGCAGCCACTGCAGCACAAGTTTGATCACCAGCCAGGGAGGTGACCCACATGGCACAGCAGACCTCTCTTGCCTCGCCCGCTGCTCCCCTCAGCAGTGTATTTCAGTTGATCTGCCTGTTCTGCTCCCCACTCTGTCTCTGGTGAATCCTCTCACTCCCAGCACCTCTGTCCTACACCCCAGCTCTTGTATGCATAAATAAATAAATAAATCTTAAAAAAAAGGAGTTTATACCAAAAAATGGCCTAGGGATTTGAGATGTCAGTGAGTTCCGCGAGTCAACAGTGTGAGATGGCTGTCAAAAATGCAGTCAGACAGAAATTTGGAGTACAGAAATTATGGGGAATAATTTTCACTGTACCCTGGGTCAGTCAGACCCCATTTGAAATAATAAGGCACATACACATACAACAACAACAACAACAACAACAAAACAACCAAAAAACCCCCATTCATGTCTCCACCTCCAACATAACAAGTAAACTACAGATATAAATTAAGCCTTCTGTATATCCTTTTCTGATCTCATTTGCCTTCCTTTTTCCTACGGGCAAATTCTCTTAATTAGGTGTTTATTATTTCCCCAATGTCTGTCTTTTTTTTTTTAAAGATTTATTTTATTTATACAAGAACCGTATGTGTGGGAGGGTGAGAGGGCTCACCAGAGACAGAGCGGGGAACAGAACAGGCAGACTGATGAAATACACTGCTGAGGGGAGCAGCAGGCAAGACAGGAGAGGTCTGCTCACCATGTGGGTTGCTCCGAGACCAGCGGGGATCAAACTGGCACTGCAGAGGCCGCGGACAGCTTCACAGCATGGCACTCAACTGCCTGCGCCACCAGGGAGGCCCCAATGTCTGTCTTTTGCTACACATTAGTTTTCATAAAAAAGTAAGGAATTGTCTTAAATGCTTTTAAACATTCTATGCGCTATTTTACTATATGTTCACACATGTTCACTTTATGAACATGCCACAATATAATCCATTCTCCTCACTGTGCCATGTTCCACACTTATCAACAAGGCTGCAGCAGCAATAAATGATATTTATATGTGCCAGCACTGAGTTAAGTGCTTCCCATGTATTGTTAATCAAGGGCCTCCCTGGTAGTGCAAGGGGTTAAGTCTCAGCACTAGCACTATGAAGCTATCAGCAGCCACTGCAGCACAAATTCCATCTCCAGCCAGGGAGTTAACCCATGTGGTGCAGCAGACCTCCTGTCTCACCCGCTGCTCCCCTCAGCAGTGTATTTCAGTCAACTTGTTCTGTTCCCAACTCTGTCTCTGGTGAACCCTCTCATCTCCCAACCCCGCACCCCAGCTTTTGTATGCATAAATTAATAAAATAAATCTTTAAAAAAATAAATTAATCGAATCAATAAGCATATTTCCTTATGAGCACACTCAGGAAGCTACTGTGCAATATACTTACAAATGAAGACATTAAACAAAAAAGAAGCTGGTAACCACCATTATTGGGATTGATGATACAAGAGAAGTGGTGGAAGAAAGTGGGATCATTTTGTTTTGGAAAAAACAGGTGACAGAGCTCACAGAATGAGGGATGGGAGTCAGAAAAGACCTCAGCAACCACATGAAGCCTGATTTGATGTACAAATCCCCTCTCTAACACCCCCTGGTCTAATTACCTGAAGCTCCATTTATCCTGAGCTCATAATAATTTCTATATAAGTTTCACACAGGGCCCAACTTGATCATCTAGAATGACATGGAATAATTTAACCCTCTTTTTATACAAATTGTTCAAATCCTGGGCATGATTTTCACTTCGCAGTGCTCCTCTGTCCAATTCTCTCAAAGCTAAATATGCCCAGCTCCCTCAATGATTTACCACATGACATGGTTTTAAAAATTCTCACTACCGAGAATGGCACATATTAAAAAAACTAGCAACAACAAATGTTGGCGAGGGTGTGGAGAAAAAGGAACTCTCCTGCACTGTTGGTGGGAGTGCAAACTGGTCCAACCACTGTGGAGAGCTGTGTGGAGATTTCTGGACCTACTAAACATAGAGCTTCCATATGATCCAGCAATTCCACTCCTAGGTATTTACCCAAAGGACACAGAAACATCCATTCCAAAGAACACCTGCACCCCTATGTTTATAGCAGCACTGTTTACAATAGCTAAGCTTTGGAAACAACCCAAATGCCCAAAAATAGATGACTGGATCAAGAAGATGTGGTACATATACACCATGGAATATTACTCAGCATTCAAAAAAGATAAACACATGCAATTTGCAGCAACATGGATGGCGCTGGAAGGGATCATGCTCAGCAAAATAAGCCAAAAAGAAAAAGAAAAATACCGATGGTCTCACTCATAGCAGGAATCTAGAAAACTTAAATAAGGGACCAGGAAAATGAATAACTATAAGAAAGTGAAAATCAAAATCAACAAAAAACTATGAACCAGAGACACTTTTAGGGGGGCGGGGGCGGGAGGGGAGGGATTGGGGTCAGAATGGGGGGGCTGCAATTGTATGGGGAATATAAAAATAAAATTTATTATTAAAAAAAAATTCTCACTACCATAAATATATATCAATTTGTCCAAGTTCATCTTTTAAAGATGTATTTATTTATTGGGCCTCCCCGGTGGCGCAGCGGTTGAGCGCTGGGTTGCGAAGCTACCTGCGGCCTCTGCGGCGCCGGTTCGATCCCCGGCTGCTCCCCGGCCACCGGAGGAGGGTCCCACATGGTGTGCAGACCTCTCCTGCTGCCCGCTGCTCCCCTCAGCAGTGTACTTCGGTCCTTCTGCCTGCTCTGCTCCCCGCTCTGGCTCTGGTGAATTCTCTCACCCTCCCACGCTTCTGACTGTACCCAGTGCATGTATAAACCAAACAAACAAACAAATAATAAATAAATAAATAAGACATGCCTCTAGAAAATTAAAAAAAAAAAATAAAGATGTATTTATTTATTTATGCATATAAGAACTGGGGTGTAGGCCAGAGGTGGAGGAGGTGAGAGGATTCACCAGAGACAGAGTGGGGGAGCAGAACAGGTGGATCGACTGAAATACACTGTTGAGGGGAGCAGCAGGCGAGTCAGGAGAGGTCTGCTGTGCCATGTGGGCTAGCTCCCTGGCTGGGGATCGGACTCATGCTACAGAGGCTGGTGCTAGTTTGATGGTGCTGAGAATTTAACACCTGTTCCACGAAGGAGGCCCCCACCAGGTTCACCTTCTAATTGTGTCATCCAGAAATGAGCATAACTTTCTAAATGTGGTATGATCATTGTGAAGTAGATTTGAGACAAACACCTCCTTTGTTACAGAGATTAAAGAGGACTGTCCCTAAGTCTCTTTCAAATGACAGCCAACACTATCATTCTGTAGCTGTGAATGTAAAAGAAATCATTATGGCATCCTTTTCTTTTTGTGATTTCGAGAATACATATCACCTTACAAAATTTTAAAATCAGGGCCTCCCTGGTGGCGCAAGGGGTTAAGTCTCAGCACAATGAAGCTATCCCCAGCCAGGGAGATAACCCACATGGCATAGCAGACCTCTCCTGTCTCACCTGCTGCTCCCCTCAGTAATGTATTTCAGTCGATCTGCCTGTTCTGCTCCCTGCTCTGTCTCTGGTGAATCCTCTCACCTCTCCCCCCTCAACTCTGGCCTATACCCCAGTTCTTGGATGCATAAAATAAAAATTAAAAAAAATTAAATCAAAACCATGATTTTTAATATTTAATACTTGTATCACATTAATGTCAATTTATTTGACCAGTCTCAATGTTAGATATTAAGATTGTTTTGAAAGGAATTATTATGATCACATTATAGCAAATAGCCTGGTATATAAATACAATTTAAATCTTACCATGACTAACAACACTCTCCACAATCTGTTCCCTGACTACCCCACTGACCTGATCTTATATTATGCTCCTCCACTTTGTAATACTTTCTAGCCACACTGGCCTTTTCAGCTGCTCCTTGATAAATCAAGCTCGTTCTTGCCCTGAGGTCCTTGCATTTGACGTTCCCTTTTCCTAAAATGTTCTTCCTCTCATTCTTTTCCTCACTTGCTCCTTCACTTTGCTCAGATGAAGTTCAAATATCTCCTTCCCAGAGAGACCTCTCACAAATACTTTTCTAAAGTACTCTTCCTTATCCATTATTCTCTACGACTTCACTCTATTTTGTTTATTGCTTATCACCATCTACAATTATTTGCTTTTTTGATCAGTGTATGTCTTTTTCCACAAGAATGTTTTTGGTTTCATGAGGTCAAGGATCTTTCCTCTTTTGTTAGCACCTAGAAACATTGCCTGATATGTAGTTAGATGCTCAACAAAAATTCTTGAATGAATAAATCTTTTTTACATAGCAGTAAGTATTTCTTTAGTATAAATTTCTATGTGTATGATTACTGGGAGAAGGAAGAGGACATTTTTAAGACTTTTTAATACCTATTTTCAACTTGCCTTTCAGAAAGGTATACCAGTTTACATTCCTAATATCCAGCTTAGTCACTGTTGCCAATACTGGAATTCTGAGAAAAAAAAAAAAAGTCGCTTATTTGAATAAGACAGGGTAAAAGAGTTCTAGATGTGTCCTCGTGACATAACCAGGATGATATTGACCTATTGATTGCTATAGGTTGGGTATGATCCTCTGACGATTTAAAAATTCATCTAAACACCTCAAAACCCCTGTATCTCTATTTTCTCATAGGGATAATAGTGTAAGAAAGGCATCTGAAAGGCTGTCATAAGGAAGAACAATTAACTTTTACATAGCCAAGACCCACTGAGATGATGAACAGGATGGCAAAACATTTTAATTCAAGGGACAACTTTCTAAGGGCTTCCCCATGAGACTGAGTTTTCTCTTACTAGAGGTGTTCTTTTTTTTTTTTTAAGATTTATTTATTTATGCA